>NC_083876.1:95162498-96497141 GCF_032452875.1 Bos javanicus
CCTGTCTGTAGCCAGCCCACCACTGAGACAGTCTTCCAGACCCTTCTGTGTGTATTTAAGTTAAACAGGTCAATCATTACTGAGTCTCAGGTTGGTTGTCTGTGCTTTGAAAGATGTACAAAATGACCAGATTTCAATAAATGTTCACCAGGTACCCTGGTCCCCCTGCGCTTAGCAGTGAAATTATGTCTTTCAAAGAGGAAAGAACATGGTGAGTACTTAATTCCTCCCCCCTTGGCTGTGGAAAACTGTTTCTGGAGGTGGTCAGCTGACCCCATAGGAGTCATTTCGGCCAGTAAGGGTCACCCGAGGGGTGGCGGCCTCTCAGCGCAGTTGCCAGGCTGTGCAGATGGTGGGTCGGAGAAAGGACAGAACAGAGTGTGGATGGGAAGGCTGGGAATGAGCAGACAGCTACCGGCTCTTCATGGATGTGCTTGGGAGCAGGAGGAGGTCAGGGGAAGGTTCTGCTTGTGGAAGGACTGAGATCCTGACCAGGTCAGAAGGGCCCTCACGGCTGGCGTGTGAATGATCAGAACAGCCTGTGTGTGTGTTGCAAATAAGCAGCTCTGACAGAAAATTCAAATGCGCGCATAGTCAGTTACACACACGAAGAACACTAAAAACAAAACCAACAACAAGAAGTCATTTCCGAGATGAAGACGGCAGCCGACCGGCCTCCTCACTGCTCTCAGGTCATTTCAGGTTCAGGGCCGTGGTTTTTAATATGTAATTCTTTTATTATTCTGTAAAAGGTAACAAAATATACAGAATGAAACTTTCCCTTTTTTAAACTAATGTTACAAACCCATGTTATCGCTTACATATAAATACTATACTCTATAGCTGATTATTTAGGTGTGTGAGTCCAACAATGTAGCCCTCTACCTGTTAAGCAAAAAAAAAAAAAAAAATTATCCAGAGTACAGTATCCAGCGTTGTTTATCCTGAGGGATCCAATGATCACAGGATTTTGTCAACTGAACTGAAGGCCTCAGAGGAAGGAAATGGTGTGTGTGCGTAGGGAGTGCGTCAAACTTTTCACCCTTCAAAAAACAAATATACAGAGGTGGATCCTTCATAGAAATCAAGAAAATCAATTTCGGCTAGTTTCAGATAGAAAAAAAGTATGGCACAGAATATAAGCCACGATGTGGTTTTAATTATACTGAATCTCGTATCACACATGCCAGCATGGAGGAGTTAGTTATTTCAGACTTTATAGGCATCTTTCCTTAATTGATTTCATCCTGCTCCAAGCAAAAAAAAAAAAAACAGGAAGTGATTCAATAAAAATAAAAATAAGAATCAGGCCTGTTTGGCACTATGATACCATTGGGAAAAATAAACCAGGGAAACTGCCGCCGGTCCCGGCCCCAGAACATTCCCACTGAAGCAACTGCTCTTTTGGTGAAGGACCCGGAGCAGGGAGAGGGTGGCGGCCCGAGGGCTGGGGGCGGCGCGGGGCGGCGCGGACTGGCCGCCGCGCGGAGCCGAGGCCCGACCCTTCACATGGCCTCGAACTCGTCAATGCGCTGCTTGGTGTTGCCTTGCCGGATCTGCCGCAGCGTCTTGTACTTGTCCCGGCCTTGCCTCATGTTCTCATTGTGGATGATGTCGTTGTGGGTCCGCTTGTTCTCGTCTCTGGCCTGGGACAGCTCACTGGTCAGAGTCTGCAACGGGAAGTGGCCCGTGGTCAGCCAGGTGACCCGCCTGGGCGCCCCGCCCCGCGGCGCCCCGCCCCCCGCCATCCCCGGGCCCTCACCATCAGCTGCCGCTGCACGCGCTCGTTCTTCTCGGCCTCGGTGATGCGCTTCTCCTCGTTGCGGTCGTCCAGGATGCCCTCGCTGGACAGCTCGGCGCTCAGCTCCGTGCCCTCCTCCTGCGGGCCCTCATGCACGTGGTAGTTCACCGGCTCGTACACCGGTGGCGGCGGCGGCGCGGTCATCACCAGTTGCAGCTCCTCCCGGGTCTTCACCAGGTCATCCTGGGCTTCCTTGGCCTTGGGAAGCAGGTTGAGAGGCAGGTGAGAACTTTCACAGAGAACCTCGGGCTTGAATCCTTAAGAACCACCTTTTAACTGAAGACCCACTGTCCGTGCCTGCACCCTCCCTTCCCCCGCTGCCTGGATGCGGCGGGCTGCAGCAGCGCCGAGCGGAGGGCTAGGCTCTGGCTGACCTGGTGGCCGGCCCACCGTTTGTGCAGCCGCCCCCGGGTCTGGAGACCGGGGTCAACTGCACCGAGAGAAGGGAGACACTTTTCTAAGTACTTTAACTTCTTTACAATCCCTGTATATGCTTATTGTATATACTTTTGAAAAAAAAAATATGATGAAGCCCTCCAGCCACTGAAGGGTTTTTGATGTAGGATTTTACTTTCCTCCGGTGGCCGGGTGGGCGTTGCTTATCAAGCTCCTCCCTGCCTGTCAGCACGTGGCTCACACCCATTCTCACCCCACAGTCCTTCCAGCAGCCTGGGGGGTGGGCACTGCACCACCATCCTGACCCTGGAGATGTGCTTAGTTTGTACCTGTTTTGTAACCCACTTCTCTCATTTAATACTTGAGCACTTCAAAAACCCAAGGACCAGAATCTTCTGCACACAACTCTGGTTGGGGGCAGAGGAGGGGGCCACCGCAGGTGAGGAAGGGCTGGCGAGGGGGGGAGGAGCCCCACAGACTGACAGAGGTCTACCCTCCAAACTTGATGGCAGCCCCCCCAGGAACAGTGCAGTCTAGGGGAGGCAGGAGGGAAGTTGTTCTATTACAGCCACAACCAACTAAACCTCGTGTGTGTGCGTGTGTGTGTGTGTGTATACCTCGTGTGTGTAGCGGGGTGGGGGGGTGCACAGCACAAGTGTGTGTGTGTGTGTGTGTGTGTGTGTGTGTGTGTACCTCGTGTGTGTAGCGGGGTGGGGGCGGGGGGGTGCGCAGCACAAGCCAGGTGTTGCAACGGGGAACCGAGCCTCAGAGGTGAGGCCGCCCACCCATCGCACAAGAAGGAGTAGCCAGAGCTGGACTCGTGGGGGCTGGAGACCCCCAGGGTGCAGGTCTTCCCCGGAACCGCGGGGATGCATGTTCCAAGCAGCCGAAGGGGACTCTGGCCGTCCTGTGGGCATCTACGTAATCTGACTTAAAGCTAGTTGCTGATGGGGCATCCTGAGCCCGGAGGGTGCGGTCCCCTGCTGACCCCCTGCCCCGTGCCCCCGCCCGCGCCCCGCGCTCACCCGGAGCTGCCACTCTTCCACTTCATTCTCCTTGCGCCGCCGTGCCTCCTCCAGGAGGGCGATCTTGGCAGTGTACTCAGCGAGCTCTGTGGCCTGGGGAAGCAATGGAAGCCCAGATTAGTTCCGGAACGGTTTCAGCAGGCCACTTGTGAAGGAAGGGTCACATATTTTGGTAGATGGTGCCCCACCCCTGGCTGGTGGGGTCCATCGCCCACTGAGGCTGCGCGTCCCTGGGGCTGCCGCGTCCACTCTCCTCCACCCGAGGCCAACCACCGCGGGGCTCCCTCCCCACCGGCCACTTTACACCCTCAGATCACTTTACAGCCCCGCCACCGTAATGTACAAATGATCATCAGGCAGGTGTCACTCTGCCAGTCCCCAGGGGCAGCCTCCCTGTAACTCAGCACGAGACCAGTGGCTCCTACCAGCTGCTCCTGGCTTTTGATCTGGTCGGCTGCCTGCCTCTCCAGCTCCTCCTTGGCACGCAGCGCGGCCAGGCGGTCAGCCTCCAGGCGCCCCGCCTCCTCCTGGGCCCGCTTCCTCTCCTCCTCCAGCTTCAGCGCTCTCTGGATCTGGTCGGAGAGCTCTAGAGAGAACGCAGAACCAGAGCCACTTGAGGTGCGCTTGGGGACCCTCAAGTCCTGCCCCGATTTCCCCCCAGGGGACTGGATGGGACCCGGACAGGAATCACCCCTATGCTGCGGAGTAGGGGACCAGGTTTGGGGCTGCTCCTCCCAAAGACACTGTGGAGAGCACTGGGCAGCTGGTTCCTCAGGGCTCAGAGGACCACATCCCCAGGGTGAGGACACCCCCCCACCCTCCAGGCTGGGTGAACCCTCGCCCGGCTGCTCTCAAACTCAAGAGATCGGGACTGCTCGCCTGGCTCTCGGCTTAGAACGTGAGCCGTGCAGCACGGCTTGGGTGAGCTCGGCAGAGCGCTCTGCCTTTGCGAACCTCTGCATCCTCATCAGGAACAGGGGGATAATTTAAACCTCACCCCAAGGGACCCCAGGGAAATTTAAAAGGATTACATCCAGAAGCATTTGGGACAGAACCCACAGAACTAGCTTCTAATCCAAATAACCACTTTATCATGTCTCTTCTGCAAGTCTCTACTTTGGGTGTGAGCTTAACGGAGAGGGGTCCCTCTGGGTTGCCTGTGTGACCACTATCCGACCCTCCCATCACAACCGGACCAGAGCCCCTCCTCCCAAGAGGCCCCACCCACCTTTCTCAGCCTTCCTGGTTTTTTCCTCGTAGTCCTGAAGCCTGAGCATCAGCTCCTCCTTCTCACGCATCATCTGCTCTTTTTCTCTCTCCACGGTTTCTCTCCTCTTCTTCTCGGTTTCCAACTGCTGCCTGTTTCCAGGAGGGAAGGTAAGCATGGTGTCCACACAGCAGCCTGCTCATCCAAGCCCCAGGCCCGTCCACCCAGCAGAGGACACTGGTGACACCACTGACCCCAGGTGCCCTGATGGCTCCCCGCCTCAGGGGGCCCGCACACTGGGAACCGCCAGCCCCGCCCCCTCACCATTCTGCCCCGCCCCTTTCCCCGTCACCCCGCCCCCTCACCTCTCCAGCTGCTTCTGGTGCTTCTCCTCCCGGGCCTGGGCCTTCATCTGCTGCACCTCAATGGTGTCGGGCTTCCGGCGGCGCATGTACAGCTCATGGTTCCCCATGCAGAGCTGCAGGATCCGCTTGTTGATCCGCAGGCGGGGGGCGTAGAACACGAAGTCCTGCAGGACAGAGCAGGGCGAACTCTGACTCGGGGACGCCGGGCCTCTGGCTGGCTTCTCCCAAACCTGATCCCACCCAGTTCTAGATTCCTTGTGTAAAAGGCGAGAGAGAGGGAAAGCTGCTGACCCCAGCGACGGGGTGGGGCGGTGGGGGCGGGTGTCCTCTGTGAGGGGGCGAGCATCCTCCAGGACAAGCAGAGGGACTGTGTGTGGTCTGTGCACATCCATGTGTGCACACGCCGGAACCCCCGGCTGGACCAGCGGCGGACATCCTCCTCTGACCTCTCCAGCCCCCAGTGGCCCCATCCCTGATTCTTGCCTGGACAGCGTAACTTCTATTTGAGTTTCCATCTCCTCCACCTCAACCTTTCACTTCCCACCACTGCCAGCGACCCGGGGCACTGCCGGAACTTCAGTGCCAGCCGGGCAGCTCCAGGACCCCATACGAATGTCCTGGCGCACATGAAGGCCTTCCGGCTGACTCCCCTTCCCCTCAGCTGCGCTCTCACCAGGAGCAGGCCTACATGGTACCCCCTCCTCGGCCTGTCGTGTCCAATCCCACACACCAGCGGCCACAGCACCCCCAGCTTGCTTCTCCTCCTCCATGGCTGTCACTTCGGTGCCCACTGTAGCCGAGGGGAGACATCGGCCACAGGGGATGCCAGCGCCTCACCCTGCCAGCCTGTCCTCTATATTCCATCCCGGGACAGCCTCTTGGAGCGCTGGGCCATGTTTGCTCACCTCTCCCTTGCTCTGTGTGGACACCTACTTGCCGGGTAACAGTTCACGCGGCCCTGCCATGTCTGACCCCATGACCCTGGGCAAGTCCCTCTGCCACTTGGAGAGCCTCAGGGTCTTCAGCTGTACAATCAGCGGCTTTGTTGTCAGGACTGAGTCACAAAATATTCCTGGGGACTGAGAAAGGCGCCTGGCACAGGAAAGCTGGCTGATAAAGAAACGCCTGGCTCAGACTTTGGGCTGCCTTACGACACCGCTACTGGAAAGCCTTCTTGAAAACAGAAATCACAGCACCCAAGGGCTTTCTGACTCTGGGACCGCATGGGTCTGGGACACAGAGTCTTCTTTCTTGGCTCCTGGTCACCCGTGTGGCTAACACAGGTGACAGAGGAACAGTGTGGTTTAGAAACTCTGCCTAAAAGTTAAAGTTATCTGCTTCCTCTTCCTGCTTTCCTTGCTCCTGGGAATCACAGTGCCCTCCACATCCAGACGCCAAGACTGGAACAGGGGAGGGTGGTCTGAAACAAGGGACCAGCGCTGCATATCCCCAGGACTCCTGAAGCCTACAGGAACCTGCCAGGTGAGCTGGCCGACACGCCCAGGAAGGACCTACTTAGGCCTCGGTCTCTCCACCTGTCCACAAACGCTGGGGAGGGAATGACGGCAAGCCCCGGAGCCCACGGACTTCCTGGGTGGGGCTCTCCTTGGGGTTTACAGGCTTGTTATTAAGTCATCGGGTTTCCCAAGGAGCAGGGAGAAACAGGTATTTTTATTACCCACCTTTCTCCTGTTACACAGGGGAAAGCCACCTCTCGACGGCACAGCCGTGCTACCCAGGTGGGCCCTGGCTGTGGTTCCCAAGTATTTGCAAAGAAACTAATGAAAAATGTCACTTAAAGAAAAAAAAAAAAAATCAAGGGTCAGAAGTGCAGGTGACACTCCCCAGAGCACACAGCTGCCTGGACACAGGGCCTGTGAGTGCCGGGGATGGCAAAGAGCACCCATCGGTGCACGGGAGACGAGGAAACTCCTTGCGCTGCCTTTGAAGGTGGCCAGTTTCTGACTTCCAAGTTAAAAACTAAAGGCTAATAGTCAGAGATTTCTAAATCCACATCTCCAGCCCAGGCCTCCTGATGCGACTCGGGGCAGGCTAACTCTGGCAAGAGAACAAGATCCTCAAAACAGAAACCAGGAAAGCTTGAAGAAAGTGAATCCAAGGCCCCAAAGAAGCAGGGGAGCCTCCGGGCTGCCCCCTGCTTCGATCGGCTGGGCAGGGCTTGCCGTCGAGGGCAGGTCTCCACCCTTCTGCTGTTTCCATGGGGCACGAACAAGAGGCCCTTTTCCAAGGGGAGCCAGCTGTCTCCGCCCAAAACAGGGCCACCCTTGCGTCAGGGCTGACTGTTCACGACCAGAAGGTCCCAGCACAGGAGTCAACACGTGGCCCCAGACTGCTGCATCTGAGCGGCCGGCCGGGAGGAGGAGCCACCTGGCCTGGGCACGGGGCTGGGGCTCACCTGGGGGCTCCCTGGGCGCTGCCCTCCACATGTGCTCAGGGGTCCCTCCCCGTGTAGTAAGGCGACCTTTGGGGTTCCTTTTCTCCCTTCTAAGTTAAAGTGTAAACTTGGAAATTCTCTACTACCTCAGGCACAAAGCCTGAGACTGGGCAAAGCAGCCCTGGGAGGTCTGGGGGCCTCAGGGACTCACTTGTTCCTCCAAACCAGCCGTTTACTCCACCACACCACAAGGTGCCTGGGCGGAGACCACCTCCTCCAGGAGCCCCCCACCCCGGAACCCAGCCATCTGAAGCCATTGCCCACCCCCCACCTCTCGTCTCCATCCGGATTTGTGCAATTGTGCTGTTAACTGCAACGGCACTGCCAGAGGGCACTGCCCTCATTTCCCTGTTTCATCTCTCCACTGGCGTCTATACTTCACAGGGCGGGACCCACCCTGCTCCGCTGTGCCCACCATCCTAGAGTCACACCTGACAGGCAGCACGCGACCTGCAAAGGCTTCTCCCTTTTTTCCCCTTTAAGTGATGGCTTCACATAAAACCAGATTATAGTAAAAGTACACTCGACTAACTCAACCCAGTGCGTTACAACTGCCTCTGCTTGGGAGTTTATGATTATACCCTTCCAGCTTTGCAAAAGCTAAATTGAACTCAATTTGAAAACACATACAACTTAATTCAACAGTCGACCTAGAATTCCTGCTTCTGTCCGTAAACATCTTAAAAAAATGCTCTGAACAATCAGTAACATCTCAAGTGCAGCCTGTACGGGTCGCAGGCTCTCCTCGCCGCCCCACGTCACCGCCCACATCACGCGGGTACGCTATGACCCTCGGTCCGTGGTGCTGCATGTTAATGTGACCTGTTACCATGGCGCCCGAGAGTCTGTATTAAATGCTTGTTTCATTTATAACAACTGTTCAGCTACCCATGGAGCAGGAGTCAAGAGTTTGCAAACAGCAGGAGTGCTGCAACTGTCCCTCAATAAGGACAATACTTGACCCCATGGTGTTCAGACCTGTTTTCCCCTTAGGACGAACCCCCATGGGAGGAACAGCTGGACAGCAATGCCACACGCTGTCCCCTGAGCGTTAGCCATCAGCAAGCGCGGCCAAGTCCAGGAGGGCTCCCAGACGTGTGTCTCCCAGCCTAACGCTGTTAACTGTGGAACAAAATTTACCCAAGAGACGAAGTCCTTTTCCGAACCATAATTTTGGTAAAATTCACAACGGGCTCTAAGAAGGGTAAGAGAATTCCTTCAAGCAGCAGTTTTTTTAAGAACAGATTTCCGAGTAGAGAACAAACTCCTCCCCTCTGCCCATCGGCCCCTGCACAGGTAGTTCTGAAATCACTGGCTCCTTGTCACACACAGAAATCTGTTATCTTGGAGACGGCGTTTGGCTGCCAGAATGAAAAACAGTAACGCTAACTGCCGTGGACTTACAGGAGCCTTCTTGTCGATGGGCTTGATGACAAACTTCTTGTCATTGAAAGAGATGTTCCTGATCTCGCTCCATGGGAAGCCAATCTTTGGGGTCAACCTAAGGTCCAAAAAAAAAAAGGTGGGAGAAGTTACATGTGTACTTGGATTGGCTAAAGAAAGGTTTGCAAACCCATTTTTTTTTAGTTCAATTACAAAAAGCATAAAGCGAGTCCAAGAATCACAACATGTAATATCCATCATAGCCAAGACAGCTGCCATCTGTGCTGGGCAAGCTGACAGGTGGGGGTCAGTGAGCATAGAGCTCTGCGAGGCCTGGATAATATTCCATTTAACACATTTTCCTCAGTGACTGTGGCCTCAGTGACAAGTCTCCCAGCTTGTAATCTTGAGGTCAACTTGGATGCCTAACCTGGCACATCCTTTCATCCTTTGAAACCTCTCTTAACAACCATCCTTTGCAATTCATTCCCACATCACCACCCTGACACCTCTCACGTGCCGGCAGCCTAATCAAGTCCCTTGCGGCAGGAAGCCTACTTCCCGTCTGCTTGTCTGATTAATGTCCCATTTGGTCACTCCATTCCCCTCCTCAAAAATGGCAACACGGCCCTTACCCCACCCGGTTTCTACAGATGAAACCCACAGTCCTTAACTTAGTATCCGAGAGCCTTCTAACCGAGCCCCAGCGGCCGGGTTCAGCCCATCCTATCAACACAGGGTTCACTGCCTGCCACCCCCTGCCTGGAAGGGTCTCCCACCGCCCCCCCTCCCCCCTACCAACCATTCCCAGACATGCAGCTCAGGCCAGCTCACTCTCGGTCTTTCGACAGCCCTTCCCCTCTCCAGGTGCCGTCCCTTCTACTACACAAACTATTCTTGTGTTACTCACATTACTGCATTATTACTGAGCTCTCTGAACACCAGGCAGGCACACGTTCTGATGGCCAAGAGCATGTCCTGTGTTTCCCATACACGTTCCACCCAGAGCAGCTGCTCACTAACGGAGAAGGAAAGGGCTTGGCACAGTTCAAGTCCAGCGCTTCCTTGCCGATTGTGTCTGGGTAGCCACTTCATTGCTGAAAGTGGGGGTGTTCAAGTCCCCCCCCCGTCACTGTGCAGTTGTCTGTTTCTCCCTTCAGAAAATGTTTGTCTTTAGCTGCTCTGATGCTGGGTGCTCGTGTATGTACAATTGTTACATCTTGCTGAGCTGAAGGCTTGGTGTGGATTCGGCTCCTCTAGCTTTCATTTGCATGATGCAGGTCCTCCTGGCTGGCCAGACACCTTCCTGGACGTGTTCCAGGCCAGCGCTCAGATCACACGCCCTAACGAGAGCCCCACTGCGGTCCTACTCCATCACGACTCGTCCACCATTGGCCGAAACTCTGGGGTTTTAATTAGCATTCCTGGGAAGGGTCACTGTATGAGTTTAAGACCACATTGCTCTGCAAACTTCATAATTTCCACCCTATTCTTTCTTTTTTCCCCTTGGGAGACAGAGCCCCACCCTCCCCATGACCGGGGTGACTAGGATGGGAGGGCACCATCCCACCTCCCCAGAGGGGAAACAAAGCCCCTCCTCTCCTTCTGGGAGGCACCAGAAGCCCTTTTCTGGCTTTTGCCTGGAGGAGTCCTCCACCCTATTCTTGCAACACATTTACCATGGATACCTTTCCAGAAGTAAGGACAGATCCTCAAGGCATCTTTCAAAGATGCTGCTGTCAAAAACACTCCGTGCCTGTGTACCGTAAACCTCCAGTTTAGCAAAGAAGAAGTGCAGAGAGGGCTTCCACTGCCTACCAGCATGTTTAACCAAAAACAGATGGGCAACGTAGTCCCGCTATGACGACGCAAGCCGGGTCAAAGCAGTGGGGGTGGCCTCTGAAGGCCGGGAGAGGGCACCTAAGCCTCTTCTGGGACCCAGGAGTCAGGGCACGGGCCAGGCTGTGGTCTAAGGGCCAAGCCCTCTTGGTACGCATCCTTTTGTAAGCGCTCTCCTATAAGACCACCAGTGCCCCAAATACATCTGGTTAACGTGCTTCACGGCACTCAAAAAAGCACACAGGGAGTTTGTTCAGTTAATCATCATATATGAAATATATAATGTTGGTGTTTAGTAGTTAAGTCATGAATGACTCTTTTGCCAAACCCAAGGACTGTAGCCCGCCTGGCTCTCAGTCCATGGGCTTTCCCAGGCAAGAATACTGGAGTGGGTTGCCATTTCCTCCTCCAGGGGAATCTTTCCAACCCAGGTATCAAACCCAAGTTTCCTGCCTTGGCAGGTGGATTCTTGACTGCTGAGCCACTGGGGAAGCCCTATCACTTAAAGTCATTTTGTTTACAGGCCTCTGAATACTGGAAAGGAACTCGGCACGTCATCTGTCCCTGCCATGGATGTCAGCCTCTGTCCTTCCACTGAAAAGCCGTGGAGGAGAGACACCAGGCAGGCATCAGCTGCTTCAGAACACTTTGCTCCAGAACACATGGCCAGCGTGCTGGGAAGGGCGAGGTGCTGGAACCAGCCTCAGCCGTACAGTCAGCACTGTGGACCAGGCTTCCAACGCCCTGAACTTTCAGGAGCCAGTGATTTGGTCTCTGGCTCCTAGTTTTATCTGGGTCTCTCCAAACAGTTTCTAACACAGAAAACTCGGACCTTCAGGCTAGACAGGCATGTTTCTCTCAAGAGCTGAGCAACCCGTCTCCACAGCCTCCAGCTTCTGCTTTCTGCTGTACCTGCAAAGTTTATCCTTGTACGACTGAAAACCTCATGTAACAATTTAGAGTCTCCATAAACGTGACTCTAGAACAAAGATGAGGACCTAACGTGAAAATTCTGACTCACCTTTGAGTTAAAGAGCCTCCTTTAATTCTTGACCATAATTGTAAGCCAACAAAGGTTTTTCTTTTTTTTTCTTTGAGTTTACTTACAGGACACAAACAGAAAAAGACCCACAGAGAAGATTTCTAAACGATTTATAAGTCTGTTTTGTGCATATGCTCAGTTATGTCCAACTCTTTGTGCCCCCATAGACTGTAGCTCCTCTGTCCATGGGATTATCCTGGAAAGAATATGGCAGTGGGTTGCCATGTCCTACTCCAAAGGATCTTCCCATCCCAGGGATCGAACCCGCATCTGTTATGTCTCCTGCATTGGCAGGCAGATTCTTTACCACTCACTGTGCCCCCTGGGAAACCCAAGTCAATCCTTACTTAGGCATAAAAAATTTTTTTAAGTATAATTCGAGAAAAACAGGGAACCAGAGCTCTTTGGACAAACAGCCAATCCCGGGGCTGGAGCAGGGTCTGAGACATCTGGAGGTGCCAGAAAGGAAGAAGTGACTTGAAAATCTGCGGTCAGAGGAGGGCATAGGAGCCAACTCAAAGGAGCTCCAAAAAGCAAATCTCAATCTGAGCAACAAAATAACACATACCCATGAGTCCATATTAATATCAGTAACTAAACAATAAATGGAGAGGAGAAAGTGGCTTCTTTCAGTAGAATTCCATTAATATCTATAAACAAAATGATTATCTTTAAAAAAATCACTTCTCAAATACCACAGTAATAACTGTTTCATGCAAGTCTCAACAATGGATGTAAATTAATAGATGCAAGTATAATACATAGGATATTCACTGGACTCTCCCCTAAATATACTTACTGATCCCAAAAAGGAGGAGAGTGTCTTTGCAGGAAGCCAGGCAGATGTCACCTTGACCTGAGATTCAAGTCCACACCAAAAGCAGGACATTCCGACATCACAGGCCACATGGTAGGGCAGGGCAGCACTTTTGTGGGATTCTTGCCCAAAGTGCAAACCTCAGATCTTATCGTGGGACAGGATCAGATCCGAGGTGAGGGATTTTCTCAAGAGTCAATGTCAGTACTCTTCACAGGTGTCAAGGCTGTGACAGACAGACTGTGGGACTGTCCCAGATGGAAGGAGACTGGGGGTGGGGGGTAGGCGGGGAGGTAAGGGTGGCGACTGAATGTAGGTGGGATTCCAGGCAGATCCTGGGCAGAAAAGGGACATGAGTGGACAACTGAAATCATGGGAAGACCGTCCACAGACTGTTAAGAGCATCGAGTATCAGGGTGAACACACTGACTGTGATACCTGGACCCTGTTTTATGTGAGCTGCTAACACGTGAGGAGAGGCTTCTCGGGCGGCTCTGTGGTAAAGAATCCACTTGCCAAGCAAGGCAGGAGGTACGGGAAATCCCATGGAGAAAGGAGCCTGTGGGCGACAGTCCATGGGGGCACAAAGAGTCGGACACGACTGAGCAACTGAACAACATCTGGGGAAAGGCATATGGGAATTCTTTGCACTTAACTATTTTTGGAAACTTTTTGAAGTCTGAAATGGTTTCAAAGTGAAAAAATGGTTAAAAACATTTAAATTGGAAACTTCCCTGGCAGTTCAGTGGTTAAAGACTGAGCTTCCAATGCAGGGGGTGCAGGTTAGATCGCTGGTCGGTGAACTGAGATCCCACGTGCTGTGCGATACAGCCAAAAAAAAATTCAAAACACGAAGCAGACGGTGATGATGACGTTCTACACTGTGACAGGAGTTTACAGGCATGTGTGTGTCTAATATCAGCAAATGAGCACTCAAGAATTGTGAATTTCGTTTAAATTTTTACTTAAAAAAAAAAAAAACCATACTACTACTCAGTCGCTAAGTTGTGTCTAACTATGACCCCATGGACTATAGCCAGTCTCCTCTGTCAATGAAATTCTCCAGGCAAGAATACTGGAGTGGGTTGCCACTTCCTTCTCCAGGGGATCTTGCCGACCCAGGCATCGAACCCGCGTCTCCTGCGCTGGCAGGCAGATTCTTTACCACCAAGTCACCTGGGAAGCCACAAAACAGACTGAACTCTAGTAACTAATAGGCACTTTGGGGCGAGTATACAGATGCCTGCAATCTACTTTGAAATGTAGAGGAGGGTGTGGGGACAGACGGCAGTGACATGTGGACAGGGGGAGGCGTCACAAAGCAAGGGGTTAAATGCCAGCGGTGGAACCTTGGTTGCAGGCACGTGGGATTCACTGTAAAATACTTCCTGTGTTGTAGTTCATTTGAAAATTTTCATTGGAGGAGTTTAGAAAGGTCTGGTGGGAGGATGGGCTTGAGATCAAAATTGGGCCTCAGAGACGGGGAAGAGCAGGCAGAACCACCGAGTCACCTCCCTGGGCAGGGATGAGCCTAAAGGTCTGCCCTCTACGTGGAGGAAGTCGGTTAACCAGGCCCTGCCCTCCCCATCAGGAGGGACCAACCCTCTCTGCAGGGCCGGAGCATCCGAAAACTCCCAGCACCCTGTTTCTGCTGCCCACTCTGCCACATTAACAGCCACCACGGCGCCCCCAATCACGTGTCCAAACTCTCTTCTCGGCCAATCAGAGCTGCGCTTTTAAACCTCTTCCAAGCGGTGCTCTAACTCTTTCCGGAGGGGTCCTTGTGGAAACAAACTTGTGTCAGAAACCTAGCTATTCAAAAAATAAAATCTGTTTTGTGTTCAAATTGGGGTACCAAAGACAGAAAGGAGAGGATGGTCTGACAATGGTGATCCTGATATACCTGTGAATCCACAAAACTCACGAATCATAAAATCCCTTTTTGCTCTCCTCGGATACACAGGTAAGTCATCAAAGATAAATAAGGACAAAGATGTAACACCAGTGCCCCTCCCCACTGAAGAGAATACCTGCCCGGGAGCAAAATTTTTAGAAACTGGAAAGAATTATGTATTTTTAAATGGGTGAAACATTTCTAACGTTCATCAACAGAAATGGAAATCAGGATGTGTGATTACAAGCATGCATGGGTGAGCAATGTAAGGGGAGAGACACCGGCCTTCATCTCGTCCCCATCCCCTCCTGCTGCAGCCACGACCCACACACAGAGGCCCCAAGGAGTAAGCTCTGGGAAGGACGGGGCTGGGGAAAGAGGGCTTCCAGAAGGCCCAAGAGCTCACGGCAGATCAGGCTCCTCTGATCTTCTGGTTTTGTTTTTGGCCAGAAGAGGCCACACAGCTAATCTCAACCTTCCCTGCCCCAGGCTGACGCCGGCGTCAGCAGCCGAAGTCCACCCCACGCCCTCTCCTCTCTGAATCAAGGGTTTACAGAAAGACAAGTGCTTCCTGCCCTACGCGCTCCCACTTGACTGTTATACACACAATGGAAAAGGGACCCCAAGAAATATCCCCCATCCCGGCATGTTTAATACGAAAAAGGATAAGCTTTTCAGTAAAGACACCTGCTTATCTGCAGGGCTTCCCTGGTGGTTCAGCAGTAAACAATCTGCCTGCAATTCAGGAGCCACAGGAAATGCGGGTTCGATGCCTGGGTCAGGAAATTCCCCTGGAGGAGGAAATGGCAACCCACTCCAGTATTCCTGCCTGGAAAATCCCAGAGACGGAGGAGAATGGAGGGCTACAATCCATGAGATTGCAGAGAGTCAGACACGACTGAAGTGACTTAGCCCGTATCTGCAAGGTGCACCAGGTCTCTATCACCCAACACGCACTGGACAGAGCAGATTTCTCCCTTGAGCAGCGCTCCAGGTCCTCATGGTGCTCCACCGGCAGCTCCACGGCTGAGGGTCAGCCTTTAACACAACTTTACCACAGCTAAGCGTTGTCACCGCAGTCCTCAGACCCAGCCACAATCACTTGCTCATCCGAGGAAGGGACTTGTCAGTATTTGCTTCAAAGGAGCACAGCTCTGACTACGGAAGAACTAAGGGACCTGCCCGCAAGAGCGGGGGGCAGCAAGACGCGCCCCACACCCCCCAGGGTCTTCTTCAGGGAGGCCACTCGTTCCACAGCTCAGCTGAGGGGTGGGTGGGAGCCGGAGAGGAGGCAGGGCTGGGGGAGCCAAGCGGCTCACTCAGGTTTCTCCTCGGAGGAAATGGGCATTTATGTGGGTGGGAAGGCGTGCTGATGAGCTGACAGCAGCAAGTTTTTGCCCCTGGCAGTGTCCTGCAGCTTGAAAAACCTGTTGGGACAGCCCTGGCTGTGGCTATGTTACAAGATCTGCTCATTCAGGAGCCAAGTTCAGAGCAGAGGCGGTTTCCCACGCATGTTACCATGAGGCCGTGGTGCTCCCCTAGGACTGGTCTTGAGACCCTGACTCATCCAGGCTGGTTACGTCTGGGTCCAGTGGAAGGAGTGCATCGAAAGTCCTCAGGGACTCACTTCTGGGTCCTCAGATGAGTCCCTGCGCTCCTCTGCTAAGCAAGCCACAGCCTAAGTGTAACTAGAGTCCTCTGACTGACACCATGCCTTCTGGTGGGTGGATAACGGCGCTCCTCCATCCACTCTGGGGGCTTGGCCCAGGGGCGGGGAGTGTCCTACACAGACCCCACCCCCCAGGAGCAAGGGTTCTGCACCCTGGGTTCTGACAAGCATGCTGGGATTACAGCAGATTCTACAGATGATACTGGGCTTCCCTGGCAGCTCAGTGGTAAAGAACCTGCCTGCCAATGCAGGAGAAACAGGTTCGATCCCTGGATTGGGAACATCCCCTGGAGGAGGAAAGGGCAACCAGTATTCTTGCTTGGAGAATCCTATGGACAGAGGAGCCTGACGGGCTACAGGCCATGGGGTCGCAAAGAGTCGGACACACTGAGTGACCAAACCACGCTACATACAACATCGTCTGTTAAAAGCAGTGCTGGTCTGCTCGTGATCGTGGGGGGTGGGGGGCAGCGTACCTGGGGCATGGGAGCGCAGAGACCACTAATATGGGAGCAGGTAAGACGGGGGAGTTGCCACTCCAAGACCAAGGAGCAGGGACCTGCCGTGGAAAACTCGCCCTCGCTCAGTCAGAACAATCTTATTCTGTGAATCCAGCTCCTTGGCAGGAAAAAGGCATCTGTGCAGAGTTCGTAACCACAGGGATGGGCAAAGGAAGGTGGCGGGGGGTAGGCAGCCCTGCATTGCAGAAGAGCCCAGTCAACAAACATTAACACTCTGAGAGGCAATCGGATACCTCCCACAAGTTGAGGATTTAGCTAAATTGTCTGTACATAAAAGCTATTGTTTACAGAATCTTAAGATCTCAGTAGGATCACAAATATTCTTGGCCAGATTAGCACAAACCTCAAACTGCCCACCACTGCCAGCTGGTAGCTGTGGGCAGCCTCAGAGGAGGGGGCGGGGTGCCCTCCTGCAGCTCTTTCACAAGCTCCAGAGCCTGTGAGGTCATGGGCCTGGTGGTCCCCCTGCTGGGCCCCTCAGCACATGCTACATGGGCTGATAGACAGGCTGAGAGAGAAATAACAGGAGAGAAAGCACAAGCGCCTTTGAACCAACCTCCCACACGGCCACGTCACAGCCGTGAAGCCCTTAAGCGGCAGACGCTGGCCAATCAGTTGCTAGGTAAACACTCTGACAGTAACCCACGTGCGTATCTGCCACTCCCTGCACTGTTTCCAGGCCCAAATACCCCACCAACAGAAGATAATATAAAGTTTGACTCACTTATCGTCTTTCTCATAGATATTTAGTCCAAGGGCATCAACGCCGAGCCAAAGGTCTGTTCCTTTCTTATTTTTTATCTCGAAATAGTTGATCCCGTACATTTCCAGGTCCTGGGCTATCTTCAGGTATTCCAGCATGGCGCTGTCCCTACGTGGGGAGAGCGGACACGGGCGTGAGCCGCATGTGGCTGTTACACCAGCGCCTCCCCCGCGGCCCCTCCGCCAGCCTGTGACCCGAGCAGACCCCCAGGCGTCCTGGACACCGACCGCTGACACCCTTCACATGTTAGCAAAGGACTGAACTGGATGGATCATGCTGGTTCCTCTGGACGCAGAGGACGTCCCTGTAAAACCTCGTCGCTGGGCATGATCTTGTCTCCTGGCCGCCCACGTGATGCCTCAGGGGGCCCCAGGAGCTTGCCCCGCCTCTGCCCTCCCCGATCCACCTCACTAGGAGCACAGAAGATGCTTGCATCAGAGAGGAAAGGCCGAGGACACACGGTCTCCGAGGCCCAAACTGCCCATGAACTGCAGCGGCCAGGACATCATTAGAGCTGCTGCCAGTGCCTGAAAGGACGACGACAGGACAGACGTCCCACACGCCCCTCTGGTGCTTCTTTAATAACAAGTGTTTCTCTCTCGGGATCTTTTTCAACACTGACACCCTTTTAAAGACAACCACCTTATGGACCTTGAATGAAACAGCGCGCCTGATGGTCTGTGAATGAAATTGAAGCATCTCAGACACAAGTTTTTCTTTCCTTGAACACCTGGCTTTAAGAAGAAACCTCACTGGCAGCTTGTTACACCTTCCCTGCCAGGAACCAGCCACCAGCGGCTCTGAGCGGGTCACCGAGTCCCCTGAAGGACCCTAACCAGAGTCTCCCCTGAGAGGACAGAGCCCAGCCTGGCACTCACTTGAGCATCCCGCGGTGTTCTGCATGCCACACCTGGATCCGGTCCTCCCACTGGTCCCTGGTGAGCTTGTGCTGGTCCATGACTCTGGGTGGCAAAGGAAGAGGGCACAGGGCCGTCAATCACCCCAAAGGCTGGGAGAGGCAAGTGACCGGCCACGGCCCAGCCTCACCCAAACGGTGACTTTTTTTTTTCTCCCAAATAAAACCATCTACTTCCTAATATGCAACATTTCTGACAATTAACTGAACTGGACAATTAAGAACCTGGAATGAGAAGAGCCTTGTCTTCTGGAAAAATTTTGAAAAGGTATTTTATTCTAAGCAGCCTCTTCTTCCAAAAGGGGTCAATTATGTGACCACTAGTAAATAAAAGAGATTTAATAGGGGCCAACTTATCATCTACCAGGGAGAGCCAAGAAGCCACGTCACGCCCGTGAGGACGGCCCCGCCCTGCTGAGTATCTCTGCCGCAGGCCCCATTCGGGGGTGGGGATCGGGGCCTGGGGGAGCACTGCGCTGCAGCGGGGGCTGTTGACAGAGTCCAGGCCCTGCAGAGAACCCAACCCCCCACCAGCCCTGCTTGCTGACCCTGCTAACCCGCCACCCTCGAGGCCCACCGGCTGACCTCTGGGGGATGAGCCGCTCGGAGCCGAGGTACCCCGCCTTGTGCAGCTCCTTGTTGTAGTCGCCGAACTTGGCCTGCACGGCGTAGGAGCCCAGGAGCACGGCGGTCTCGGGCGGGCAGTAGATCTCGTCGCTGAGGATGCCCTCCTTCACTTGCAGGAAGAAGAGCTTCTGCGTGATGTCCTGGATGAGCTCCTCGGCCACGTCCTCGGGGTAGAACTTGGCCCGGAACTTGAACTGCAGCGGGCTCTCCTTCCTGACCTCCTGGGCGGACACCTGGGTGGGTGGAAGCCAGACCCTCATTACAAGGTCCACCCACAGACAGAGACCCGCCAGCCCGGCACAAGCTGAACCACTGGCTCAAAGGGTCTGGCAGGCCAGTTTTCAAAAGGTAATGGTGACTCTGAAAGTCACCTTTTTAGCATGGAAGACAGAAGGCAGGTGAGAATCCTGTGATGCCCTCACAAGAGCCCCAGCCCTGGTTTGCGGGGGGCGGGGAAGGGGGAGCGATGCTGTAACTCCCAGGGCCTGTCCAAGTGACCCGTGAATCTGGCCTCTGTCCATAGGGCCGGGCCAGCCCAGAACCACGGCCTCGCTTTCCGTAATTCTTCACGGCCTCCCCTGCTCTTGCATGCCTCCTACTGCCCTCCTGCCAGGTGCAGTAATACAGGAGGAAAGCAGAACTTGGAGAAAAGGGAGAAACGGTCTGGAGAAAAGACACTTAGCTTACTGCTTTTCTTTGTAATTGTTAATGGAATTATCCAGACTGTAGAGTTGGAAGGAACTCTATCACAGGCCCAAACAAAGCAGTAACAAGACTTACAAAACACTGGATGATTCATGGTTTTTAAGATTAACAATCTCGTTGTAGAGGAAAAAAAAAACAAAACTAAGGTCAACTAAGCGATTATGCATCACGTACTCCGGTAAGGAGAAAGACCAGGGTCTAATTTCCAGCCACTATCCCCGTTTACCTGAAACCAGCAACCTTTCTGTCTATAAAGACTTTTACACAAATAGAAAGGGACAAAAAACAAAAGACAGAGTTTCAATGTCAACAGAGTAGACCAAACCCAATTAATAGCCTGTAAATAGTTAACTCTGACTTACCTTTTTATCAAGTTTCAACCATGTAGGAAATCCTTTGTTATCCACATACTGGAGGCCAAAGTACCACACTTCCCTAAGGCCGATGGTCTTAACCACCTGTAGGAAAGGGACGGGGATTGGGCTGTCACGAGGCGTTCTCTGGAGGAGCACTGGCCCGGGAGCCCTGCCACGTGGTGCAGCAGACCCTCCACGAGAGCGAGGCGCTGGCTTCGTCACACCGGGCAGCCTCCCCTACGCTGCCTGTTACCAACAGACACCAACCATTCAGTCCTTTTTGATTTTAGGCCACATGGTGTCTAGGCTCCTAGTTCCCTGACTAGGAATCGAACCTGGGCCCACAGCACTGAAAGTCCCGAGTCCTAACCACTGGACCACCAGTGAAGTCCTTGAAACACTTGCTTTCATACACGTTTCAGCAGTGTTAGGGATAACAAAGCTTATAATGTCACCCTTACTGCTCTGGCCCCCATCGCAGCTTCCAGAGTAAAGACAGCCCGGTGGGCTGCAGGGGGCACACAGAGACACACGGGGTCACCAGCAAAGGTGTGTGTGCCGCAGGTGTGGCTGCTCCCACCTGGGGTGCCCACGTGCAGAGGCAGCAAGCTTCCAGGGATGAGGGGGTGCTCAGCTTTACATGTGCCGAGAGTGACTCTAACCACCCCCAGAAATGTGAAATTCTGATACAGGAAGGGAGAATTCAGCCCTAGGTCATAGGGAGAGTTTCCGTTTCAAATCCTCTCCGGTGCTGGTAAGTCGCTTCAGTCGTGTCCGACTCTGTGTGACCCCATAGACGGCAGCCCACCAGGCTCCCCCGTCCCTGGGACAAATCCTCTCTAGTACTAGGGAAAAAAGTCTCCCGTGGTCGGTCAGAGAGAGAGTCCCACGCTGGTTATTTTTGTGCCTTGAAGCCCAAAAGCAATTTGCTGTGGACACTTGCTGAATATCATCAAAACCGAGTCCTAGGATTTTGCTGTATAAATTCTATGACACGTAATGTTAAGCCTTGGAAAAAAAAAAAAAAAAGGTTACCATTCTTCAAACATATGACTTCTATCAAACTTGAAAGAGGACTGTACACACCGCAAGTGACAAATCCGATATCAATACTGAAGTCTGCCCTGAGCCTGCTTCCTCACTGGCTTTGGCAGGAGGGGGCGGATGCTTGCTGGAGGCCCCGTCTGTTCACTGCCGGGCCAGGGACAAACCCACTCATCCGCTCCCTCCACACACCCAGAAAAGGGGAGGAAGGTCTCTACCCGGGACTCCTCATTGTGAAAGACACAAAGGCCGTGTTGACCCCCATCAGGGCTTACCCCCGAGACTCGGGTGAAGCCCCAGTTCTGGTTTCCATGGTAGCAAGTGCAGGAGGCCGGTTCCCAGATCAGGTTTCCTCCAACCCCCTCACTGCTAGTTTCTAACTCCCCACAAGCCAAACCTCCCTCCACCTCAAGGTCTGGATAGGAAACCTGCCCCGCCTTCCTCTCTGAGCAGCTTCAAGGCCGCCGGAGAAAGCCCCACGTGGCCCAGCCATCCCCGCTCCCTGCCAGCCCTTCCGCTCCATCCACCAACTGCAGCCTTGGCCTGGGTCTGACCCGCGGGAAGCCACGTCCTGTCCACTCAGTGTCCCGGCCCTGCACCTGGCAGAGCCCTTGGGCAGACCTGCTCACTGGTTCAGGGAAATTTGGGGACGATGAAAGGGAGACCCCACCAGACCCCGGTAAGTCACCTCCAGCTTCTACATTTGCCAAAACTCCACTCCAATTTCCAGGTCGGTGCTGGGGTGCGAAGCAGCGCCTGACCATCGGCAAGGCCTCTCAGGAAGGCTGCCAACGGAGCAGGTGGCCGGGAATGCACACACCCAGCCCAGCCCTGTCGCCCTACTGGGCCCTCAGTCCCAGCGCAGAATCTATGGAGCCCGGAAAAGTAGGTCTCGCTCTGCCTAAAGCTCAGGAACTGTTCCATCGAAGAATTATCATGGCCCTCACAGTGGTTCGCTGCTCTTGTTAAAAGGGAGAGGTGCATGCTGGCACCCGAGGGGCTCGGGATGCTGCAGCTGCAGGGAGGGCTGGGAGATGCTAGCCTGGCTCCTCACTGTGCCCTGTTCCCCCGCCCTGCACCAGGTGGCAGGAAACAGCCAGGGGGACTGTGGAGACCCCCGCAGGAGAGGCAGCAGGCAGGGCTCGCAGGTGAGGCCCTGGCTCAGGAAGACTGCATGGGGTCCCTTCTCCTCGGGGACTGTGGACAGGGAGCACCCCTGGGGAGCACGGGTCCCGCTGGCGGTCAGCTCCACCAAGAGGAGCAAGCTGCGGATGGAGGTAATGACTGTGCTCAGCAAACAAAGGGATTCAGATGCTCTTTTCTAACTGGGAACCCTCTGAAGTGCGCAGAGACGAACCTGATCAAAAAGCTGCTTTCCTGTGGTGTTTGGCTGGATGGCAAACTCCAGCTCCGCATCCATGGTGGTCACTCGGACGTTGATCTGGAAAAAAAAAAAAAAACACATCACGCTTAACCGGGTGTTCTTGTAGATGTAGCCCAAGTCTTCCACCGAAACCCAAAGGTCCCGAGCAACGCGGCAAGAGTGTTCCTCCTCCACACCCGAACTCATGTTTGTCACCACACACACACATCCAGCCTCCACATCTGAGCTCACGTCTGTCACCACACACACACACACCCCCAGCTCTGCACACATATGCAGCTTGGATTCAAACGTGTCCTCGTGGCTTTAAAAAAAGCACACTCACACTTAGGTCTAAGCTGTTTTTCTACAAAGATACTTTGATGACTGTTAATATACTTTGCGCACACACACCATCTCACATTCTGACCCCTACCCACAGGTCTGTGAAGCCCCACGGGCGGGGAGCCGCCCCCGGGGAACCCACACCAAGTCTGCAGGTAATAGGAGAGAAGGCTATGTACAGCAACTTGAGAGACCTCAACAGTGAAGGGAGGCGGGCAAATGGCTGAAGACGCGCCCAGGAGGACAGAGTGCTGTGCAGGAATCCAAAAGGATAGTTATGAAGGCAGGAAAAACACGGAAGCATTACCAGGACAGGAAGGCTGGGAAAAACGTCATCGAAGCTGCCATACAGTTGGTGATTTAAAAACATTTACTTACAGGCAATTTTCAAATCTATCACTTGAAAAAACCCAGAACTCGCTAGCATATGAAAAACATACAAATCTATCTACTTTATATCACAGCCCTGGAGGAAAATTTCACAGCAACTATGGTACTTAAGAAATGTTTGCTTCTCACCATTTTTCAAGTGAAATACAGAAACAGCAGATAGACATATATTCCAAACTCGTCCCACTCAGATGGAAATGTAACAAGGACACAGATTAACTGTATTATTTAGCCTCCTGACGTAAGTTCTGAACGTGGTGAGGCCCTGGCTGGATACATAGACTCGAAGTCGTAAAGACTAATTTTTGTTCACGTAGTTTTTTCCCTAAGGCTCAAAACTGTGACGATGGATACATACATCCAGTCCGTCTTAAAGGGTCTCTGCCCAACATAACATAGAGAAGGGAGGCACAATGCTCCAGGTTTTAAAAAGTTTCCTCTCCAATCTCAAGTCTACACATTCAAGAAATGAAATTTACTAAGAAGCAAGACTAGGCACATTTTAGAGACTTCAAGTTTATCAAAACATAAAGCCCAAGTTTCTTCCTTTTCCTGACAGCAATATTTTAAAGAAGTCACGAAATGGCTGTTATGAAGCACAAAATAAAGCAAGTCTCTCTCTCTCAATTATGGTTCCAAGGGCACATATGAGAGATGTGAAAAGCAGCCCCAAACGCAAACATTCTGTAACAAACGCAGCTCCAGGTTACACTCAGAAGCCTACCGAGGATGCCACACCTGAGACTACAGTGGGGAGATGGGCGCTGACCAACGCTGGACCTCACAGGCCTTTCTCTATTATTTACTGACTCAGAGACTGAACGACCAGACGATGTGGGCCCAAAGCTTCTACCCCGGTTGAGATGAATACAAGAGACCAGAGGCTCACACTTCAGACTCTTAACTTCTAAACCTTGATCACCTCTAAATCTGAGGAAGAGAAAAAAAGTCACCTCCTAAGACCAATGCTAATAATTAACATAAAAAAGTGATCACCACACCATGTTTAACCATTTTGCAAACTTATTAACAGGAATTTAGGGGGGAGGGGAAGCTATTTTAAGGTTCTGAGCAGGTTCACATTTGACTCAAAGTTCACACAACTCTTTGAAAAAGCAATAATCTGCAAAATGAATACTTATTACTGAGGTTAAGATGTGACAACCCAGTGATACATAGAAAATGAACTTCTTAAAAATTAAGTGTTATCAGGAGGGTCTGTGCAACCTGCAAAAACTGCCCTTCCCGCCACAGGACTTAAAATCACCCTCAGCAGCTCTGGGACGTGGTGCCAAGTGTCACCTGGCCTGATCTTTCTAGGAACTTTCCCGAGTCCAGCACACTGGTGATCATGCAATCTGGCGCAGGACCTGGAACACAGCCGGCAAGCCGGAGAGGGGGCAAGGCTCTTCTGACCACGGGCCGGGCAGCGGGAAACAGGCGTCTCCCCACCAGCCCCGTCAGAAGGAACAGCTAACTGGCCCCAGTTCGAATTCAGGGAGGCACTAACACTCTCAGACAACCCCCAAAAGCACAAAGTCAAGGTAACTGTGATCAGTGTATGCATGTTTCACTAACGGCACACAGTCAACCATCTTGAGACCAAGGTTGAGACAGGAGAACTCATGACAGCCAGACACTCATGAACACCACGTGAATGAGCCCAAGCGGCTCTGCAGGACTAGACGTGTGTGTGCTTGACGCGCCCCCAGCCTCCTCACACCCCTCACAGGGGCTGGGGCTTATGCTCCATCAGTAGTGTGTTACTTTACACATCTGTCACAATGCGGAAATATAGCGTGAACTTTCACAGTTTAAAGTGATACGTTTACTCAGAAGATTGGGACCATTCACCTGCATGTTTTGGTCCACTTATCCAGGGTTGTTTTTTTGTTTTTTGTTTTTTGTTTTTTAAAGAAATCGGGCTTTGGCGTCCCAACTCTCCTCTTTATTATCCTGTCCGGTTTCCCTGATATAATCGGTTGTTTTAAGTGTACCTGGAAAAAGCGAGCTCTTGTGTTTGCAGTGGCGCCACGGAAATACAGTGGGATTACGTGCTTCACATGACAAACGTGAGAACGGTCCCGTGAGAAGCGGAGGTCCAGGGCTTAAATGTATCACCATGCAAACCCAAAAGACTCGCAGGCTGGAGAAAACCACCGTGTTTTGCCATCTTTACTGCCTTTCTATTCCCCCCCAGATCACACACTTTTATTAAAGGCGATATTCTCTGAAGGCAGCAAAATCCCATAGAAATGTGCGGTGCGGGTGTGCAGTTAGTCATTTAAAATCTACCCCCAAAAGGGCAGTGTTTTTTCCCAGGCTGAAACCCTTTCTAACATTCTGCTGTGTCTGAAGGGGGCAGCAGTGATAAAAGTTTAATTTTGTCCAGGTACCCTCACCCCTTATATAAACACAAAGAACCATGTGGCTGGCGTAGATGATAAATTTAATAATTCATGTTGCTCCTTCAAACGCTACTCCATTTGAAGCTATGGCATGAAGATGCAATTAGATTTCTAAAATGTCAGAACCTAAAGGAACCAGACATAAGCACACTCCACTATCTATATTGGGAGTTCATAAGTGAGTTTCAACATGGGAGTCACATTGGCACTCTACAATAATGAGGTGAACCTAAAGGAACCAGACCTGACCACACTCCACTATGTATAATGGGAATTCATTAGTCAGTTTCAATATGGGAATCACATTAGCACTCTACAACAATGAGACTCTTTTAAACAGTTGTATACTAGGTCAGAATTTTAAAGTAAGATAATGTGTTTTAGGGGCTTCCCAGGTGGCTCAGTGGTAAAGAATCTGCCTGCCAATGCAGGAGACACAGGAGACCTGGGTTTGAGTCCCTAGGTGGGGAAGATCCCCTGGAGGAGGAAATGGCAACCCACTCCAGCATTCTTGTCTGGAGAATCCCATGGGCAGAGGAGCCTAATGGGCTACGGTTCACAGGGTGCAAAGACGTGAACAGGGCTGAGCACTCACGCACCTTGGCTCCTCCTCTGGCAAGGCACGCAGAGGGGTGGTAAATTCACATGAAAATCACAAAAATCACGAGCCGGCTGGGAGACTGTTTTCACGGACAAAGGAGAAGCTCACACCTGTTTTCACATGCGCAAAGAAGGGGATGCTCCTCTCCAACCAGACACACGATACAGTACAGGTTCTGTTGCTCCAATGCAACTGACAACTCTTTTCCCAATAAGGAATTAAAGGTGTTAAACCCCAATCTGAAACCTGCCGTCCCCTTGGCTCATTCTGTCCAGCAGATGGGCACTCGAACACAAGGCAGGCGGACAGCCGGACCTGCCTCTGAGCCCAGGCCTCCTCCCGCCCCGGCCCCCGCGGTCCCAGCCCCCAGTGTGGGGGAGGCATTCCCAGCTCAGTGGGCCGTAAAATGAAGACTTATCTGTAAGGATCTTCCAACTCTGCATTCTACAGCTTAACGACAGGAGTGGCTTCCGACACTGCACCATCCACCCCGTGGCTGGCACTTTCTGCACAACTAACTGAACCTCGAGAGAGGGGAAAAGGCCTGGGGGTCGGGAGGCAGTATTCTGAGGTCGCGCAGCCTGAGGCTCTCGGTTTCCGATTTCTTTGTTTAGTTAATCAAAAGGCTTTGAGAGTATACGGTATTCATGCAAATTGTGAAATTCCAGGACAGTACTTTGGAAAACATGATTTTTGAGCCTTCTCAGTGTAATTTTATCAAAGTGGTATCTAAAATGCCTTCTAAGAGTCTGAGATACGGAAGAGAGTTGACCATAAAATACTATTATTTTACTTGTAACCCGTATATGTGTAAGCTGAATTTCTGGCTGTCAAATTACCCCCCTCACTAATCTCTCCTCACTTTAGTAAGGAAATCTAGTCTTGCAATTTTTCATTTGAGAAATGTCTACTTCCTCCTGAACTACTTTAAACTCGGTGTAAGAAAGATAACCTCTCCCGCCACACTTTTTACAAAATAAATTCACACCGTACTGAAGACCAAGACAGGAAGGAGAATTTCAAGACCAGATCTTTCACAAACAAGCAGCTGCTTTACATCTTAATAGACCAACCCAGTTCAGGTGATTTAGAAGCCAGAATACTGCAGGGGAAACAAGTTTGCAGTGATTTTACTATATACCCGGAATCAGGAAACCCACTGAGAAAGGGAAATTCAAATAGTAACATTTGAATGTTTGGACTGCAGGCAGTGGACTCGGCAATAACAGATTAATCCGTATATTATCACACCTGCATTTACTCAAAATTAGTGTGAGCACAACTATCTAAGCACCACCAAGATTACGCCGAGGGCCTGACCTTTCTTAATCATTTAAAATGTCAGCGGCTGTTTTCAACATCCCCGCCCTCTTTCAAAGTGCCACTTCAGCAGCTTCCACAGTTTTCAAATATTTGGATAAGAGCCTTCAAATGCTTAGAAAGGCTCTGACAGGAAGTTGTCCGGTAAAATTTCTCCCACAAATGGGAGAACGAGAGCCCGGGAGCGTGAGGAGGAAAAAAAGTTTTACAACTGAAACGAACTGTAAAATCTCCTTCAGGTGCTATTTTGGTTCACGTACTGAATAATTACTGAGATGATACTGTATTTTGGTTTTTCATCCTTGAATCATTAGTCTACAACAGCTTTGTTAGAATATAACTTACATCCCATAAAACTCACCATTTAAAATGTGCACTTCGGTGGTTTTTACTAACTTCTCAGAGTTATGCAACCAACCCCACTAATTTTAGAAACATTTCATCACCCCAGAAAGAAATCCCATGCCCACTAGCAGTCACTCCCATTACACCTTCCTCCCAGCCCTGGCAACCAAGAATCTACTTTCTGTCTCCACAGACTTCTCTATTTTGGACACTTCACAGAAACAGAATCATTTTACCACGTGGTCCTTGGGGTCTTGCTTTTGTCACTTCATGTTTTCAAGACTTATCCCTTGGATCATGTATGAGCACTCCCCCTTTTTCACTACCAAGTAATATTCCGCTACCTGGATCCCTTTCATCTGTCTATTCACTGCTGGTGGATATTTTGGGTTGCAGACCTTCCTTATTACTTGCCATGTTCTTTGGTGATGATATATATGAAACAGCTGGAAAACAGGTCATTTGAACTAGACAGTACTTTGGCCACCTCATGCGGAGAGCTGACTCATCGGAAAAGACCCTGATGCTGGGAGGGATTGGGGGCAGGAGGAGAAGGGGACGACAGAGGATGAGATGGCTGGATGGCATCACTGACTTGATGGACATGAGTCTGAGTGAACTCCGGGAGTTGGTGATGGACAGGGAGGCCTGGCGTGCTGCAGTTCATGGGGTCGCAAAGAGTCGGATACGACTGAGCGACTGATCTGATCTGATTTGATCTGATGGTCAATGTGGTATTCAAATGGATAAAAAAAAATTTAGGGGTGAAGATGAAAGAAAATGCATTTTTTAAACCAAAATGCAATTTAAGTGTGCTGCTGCTGCTAAGTCGCTTCAGTCGTACTGTGTCATTTAAGCTGTAAATAAAAATACGCTGTGTTCTCAGGAAGAAGGTGCCAGCTTGCCCAACAAAGCACTGACTCCTGACCTGCCCCGAGGCGCCCTGGCGCTGGAGGCCACAAGGCCTATGAGGCCCTTCCCTGTACAGACCAGGAGCAGGTGGGCAGAGGGAGCAGCCCTCCCATGGGCTGAAGGGAGAACCCAGGCTCTCTTGTTCAGGGGTATCCCAAGCAACTCAAGTTCTTTCTCTAAATTTTAAGCAGCAACAGAGTCTTGTTTTGCACTTAACTCCGATGGTGTGGAGCACACCATCGCCAGCATTCAATGAAGTGCCCAAAATCTTTTATTATATCAACCTTAACTACCTCTGTTTTTCAACACTACCTCTGTGTTTTCCTTTCGTGGAGTCACCCCCTAAACCCTTCCAGGACCCGTTCGCTGAGGCCACACCAGGCCTGCTTCCTGGGCACAGAGGAGGCAGGAGCAGCCACGCCTTATAGGCTGCTCCCCCCGGGCCCCCATGCTCCACCAGGGGTTCTCGAACTTGAATGCACCGCAGAGTTAACCTGGAGAGCTTGTTGAAACAGCTTCCTGGGCCCCGGGCCCAGAGGTGCTGACTCAGGAGGCTGGGTGGGCCCCGCTCTTCCCCGCTCACAAGAGAGGCCACACCCAGGCAGCCCGGCTGGGGAAAGAGGCCTGGCTAGCACTCTGAACATGCAGGAGCCACAGCTTCTTTTGGCAAGATTAACGGCTCCCCCCACCCCAGTTTTGTTTCCTTTTAACTTTTGTTGCTGGGGAGGATGTGGACCACTTTCAAAAGTCTTCACTGAATTTGTTACAACATTGCTTCTGCTCTGTGCCCTGGGCTCTTGGCCCTGAGCACCTGGGATCCATCTCCTCCCACCCGGCACCCCCAACACACACACTGGAAGTGTCACCCACTGGTTGGCCAGAGAAGCCCCCAAGGTTAATGTACTGACGGCTACTGCTGATCCTCCACCACAGGAAAGTACTCTTGACTAGGCTTCAGTTCCGGAGAAGGCGATGGCACCCCACTCCAGCACTCTTGCCTGGAAAATCCCATGGACGGAGGAGCCTGGTAGGCTCCAGTCCATGGGGTCGCGAAGAGTTGGACACGACTGAGCGACTTCACTTTCACACATTGGAGAAGGCAATGGCAACCCACTCCAGTGTTCTTGCCTGGAGAGTCCCAGGGACGGGGAAGCCTGGTGGGCTGCCGTCTATGGGGCCACACAGAGTCGGACACGACTGAAGCGACTTAGCAGCAGCAGCAGCAGGCTCTCGTTCAGTACTAGACCTGAACTCACACAGACAGGTTTTCTTAATGAGATGTCTCCACAGAGGAATCCCTGTTTTAGTCCTCTTTGCAGCCTGATCTCCTTTAAGATAAAAATCAATCTCCATGAACAATACTCCAACTCAGTTAAGTCCCAGCGTTAGCTATGACACACAGTGGTCATTTACAAATGCTGGCTAACAGATAACTACCCTCTGTAAATCATTACCATGAGCTCAGCAAACCTGATTAAGGAATCAGCTGAGTGTAGAAACGCAGACCTGTGAATTCAGCCAACTTAGAAAGCAAAGTCGGAAAGCCCCAAAGGCCAAGTGATCTTTCGTTGTTTAGCTCCTCTCGGGCCACATCACTCATCCTCCTCACATGGTCTTGGCAATGGCTGATACGTTACAGACAACTTTGTTTCTATAAAATGAAGTGGTTGTCTTAGATGTTCAGTGCTGCCCCCAGTAACACTGTTTATTATAAACAAAATTCTACAAAATAGTTGCCATTAAAAATCTGATGACCATACTTTACATCGCAACAGTTTCTAATAAGCATATAGTTTTTTTAGAAGTGTCTAGTGTTCTGCTCATGAAAGGCAGTTGAGAAAACGCCTGTGTGGTACACCATTCTTGTAAGCATAGAGAGGTCAAAACAAAAACCAGTATGTCAAAAAAATGAAAACACTGTACAGAGAGAAGACGAGTAAAATAGAAATGTGGCCTTAAAACACATTTTTCATTAAATGGAGTAATGTCCACAGTAAACTGATACTGACCATAGTGGCAAAGACATCAACTACGCTGTCAGTCAAGAGGGAGGCAGGGGTGGCTCTAAAATGCTGCCACCAACAGCAGTGGCTACAAGTCACCTTGCACCTGAAGGCAAGCTGGATTCAGCAATTCCAGAGGCACGCGTGTAAGCTCGAGCTCTTAACACCTGACTTCACGTGGTTTACTGACCTTTAGAGAAGGTGGGAAGAACGGCTGACTACATCTTACTAATAATATAACCCTATGGCAAACCTGACCACCAATGGATGATAATTTTTATTATTACTCCTTCCTTTCATGCTCCTCTGTATCTTAAGTTTTAAACTCAAGATAAAGTATGTGTGTGTGCTTGTGTCCAGTCATGTCAGACTCTTTCAACCCCATGAACTGCAGCCCACCAGGCTCCTCTATCCATGGAATTTTCCAGGCAAGAATCCTGGAGTTGGTTGCCATTTCCTTCTCCAGGGGATCTTCCCAACCCAGGGACCGAACCCCTCTCTTGTATGTCCTGCGTTGCCAGGTGGATTCTTTAGCACTGTGCCACTTGTACCCAATCGTTATCTCCTGTCTTCTTTTTCAAGGTTAAAGAAGAAAAAGAATCCGGGTGAAGAAACTGGCTGGTTAGGCTTAGGAAAATTTTCCAGATGCCAAAGAAAACTGGCCCTCTAGCTCCACAAATCTTGTAGAACAAAAAGTCTATGGAATTCATCAGAACACAAACTGCCAGGCAATGCAGTAAGAATTCCACACACCATCAACTGGTCTGAAGCACAACAACCCAGCTGAGACACATGGGTAAGACAGACACAAACTCGCATTCTATTAAAGTTTCCGTAAAACTGTACAAAACCAGGATAATATAGCAGCCTCTTATTGCCCAGTAATAGGAATAATAAAACCATCAAACGTTAGGGCTGCAAGAGTCCACTCGTGACAACTCCTGACGAGGTCAAAGTGCTGGCCTCGCTTCCTGAGTCACGGATAGGCGCTATTCCTGGGACTACAAGGACAGGGGGATGCCTGCGTTGGTTTCCCCCGGTCTCCTGGCGTCCATCAGGGAGTTCTAGATGACTGCATCCCTGTGATAATGGTCATTCCTCCAGCAGGAAGTTCTATATTCAGACTGAGACTGACAGTAAGAAAGACTCCAAGTTCCCTGTAGGTAGTATCTGTCAAGAAACTGAATTTAACCCAGCACAATCGAGCACCTCAGGCAAAGCCATCATCCTTTCGGATGCCAACGGCCCTGCCCTCCCCGCCCACTTCTCCATGCCAAAAACCCGCCTGCCAATTCAGGAGAGGTAAGAGACGTGGGTTCGATCCCGAGGTCAGGAAGATCCCCTGGAGGAGGGCATGGCAACCCACTTCAGTATTTTTGCCTGGAGAATCCTATGGACAGAGGACCCTGGTGGGCTACAGTCCATAGGGACACGACTGAAGCGAATTAGCACACGCATGAAGACTGCTGAAAAGTCAAGTCAGATCTAGAGAGTTCAATGTCAAATAAGCCAATGCGACTCTATTACAAACCAAGCAGCAATAGGTAGAGTTTCTTGGTTCCCATCTTCAGAGAGTCAGGATGCCCTGGGGTGGGCATCTGCCTTATGTTACAGAGACTTCGTATCACTTTAAGGAGTATTGGGAACTTAGAGTGGATCATGAAAACCCACACTACATACCTCTCATTTCCAAACTGCTCTCCTCCACCACCTTTAGGCTAAGCTTACAGGGAAAAAGCTAAATTCTTAACATGCTGTGGATAATAACAGGGCAGAGTGAAACGTGAAAGCTGGGTCTTGGAATTTCCCTATAACTTCTGTTTCAGGTATCTACATTATGCCATATTTTAGATCCTATTTATGTTACAAAAATATATGTTCTAAGTAGAACAGTTAGAATAGGGAGGAAAGAAAAGTGAAAGCCACTCAATCATGTACGACTCTTTATGACCCCATGGACTGTACAGTCCATGGAATTTTCTAGGCCAGAATACTGGAGTGGGTAGCCCTTCCTTTCTCCACGGGATCTTCCCAACTCAGGGATCGAACCCAGGTCTCCCGCATTGCAGTTGGATTCTTTACCAGCTGAGCCACCAGAAGCCCAAGAATACTGGAGCGGGTAGCCCATCCCTTCTCCAGGGGATCTCCCATGGCCCAGGAATCGAACCAGGGTCTCCTGCATTGCAGGCGGATTCTTTACCAACTGAGCTATCAAAGAAACCACAGAATAGGAAGGAGGAATAACTATTTCGTAGGATGACTCTAAATGGGTATTTAGGTAAAAGTTAGCCTGAATACCTTCTTTCAAAGGTTGAGAAACTGAGGCCTATAAATTTCCTTACCTATTAAAAATACTTATAGCTGTATAGCTCTTAAAATGTTAGTCCTAAAGCTGTATCTTCATTGATTTTAAAATTTTGAAGTTTGTTATTTCCAAATTCCAGAGTGTACAGTCTGTAAAGTATATGGATAGATGATACAGACAGAAAAAAAGAGCTCAGATCGACTAATACCCATTGTATAATTTCAAGAGCATGAAGTGAAATCCCAAGTCTTTCTAAAGAGCTCCTTTTCCTCTGAAAGTAGGCCACTTCCTGCCCCCAGACCCACTTCCTGTCAGCCAAGGCTGCTTAACAATACAAAAAGCACTCCCGCCTGTGCTCATAACTAGAGAAAATCCTGACTTTAGAGCTGGAAGGGAACTTTCTGAGTGTCCCACTAAAAAGGAGGGTCAGTCCCCTCTTCTACTTTAAAACCGGGGTTTTGGAAACAGTCAGTGCTACACCCTCCCCGCGGTTCACCAGCTGAGGCACTGCCTTTGGAAGGAGGAAACTGAGGCCGTGAGAAACCACTTGTCTGCCCCCTGACAAATGCAAGCATCCTCACTCTCATCCAAGTTCCAGGTCCGCGCTGCAGGGTAACCTGGTGGGATTTCCCTACCTGCCCATGACACGTGAAAAGAATATCCCTGATACCTGCTGGCTCTTGGTTTTTACGATCTTTTATTGGGAGCGTCTGTGAGTAGGAACTGACTTCCTCTACACTAGGAATCACATACACCCAGTGTGTACATTTTAAACTAGACACACGGACACCACTTTCTGTAGGAAGGGGTAAAAACAGAGAGAAAGTTTACCTTTTGCAAAAGAAACCTGTTTCTTCCCAGAAACACAAATAATCTATACCCACCTCTGCTCTCCCGGCTCCGGGCAGGTAAAACAGATCATCATCCGAGGTCACCTTCTCTGTATCTACTGGGCTTGTGGATTCTTGATTCTGTGATATATGTCATTTCAGCTTTACTAGATGTGGCATACGATTTCAGCACTGATTTAGTTCACTGAGAAGGGAGGTTAATCATATCCACAAACTTAGGATCCCATAAAAGAACGCAAAGTAAGGGACAGGGCCAAAAGGGCTATCACATGCTACAATGGTTTTTAATTCCAGGCTCATAAAACACAGGAAATTAAAGGCCTATAGACTAAACTTCATTCCACCTGGAGCGCACTGTTTTCTTAGTAAATTTAGAAGTTTATGAACAGTTTTCTAATCCAGTGGGGGAAAAGCTTGTGAAAGAATTAAAGTGTCAAAACAACGTCGTTCCTTTGCTAACCTGATGTTTTAGCGAAGGGCATATGAAATAAGCCATGCTAAAACCCTGCACCATTTCTGAAATAAATCGTTGCCCCTAGTTAAGATCACATGTGCTACAGTATTATTACTAACTTCTACACTGGGAATGGTGTTAAAGAATATTTCTCCTGTAAGGAGCTTTGATAAGGTGTACTTGAACTTGACCAAGAAGTCTTTACTTCTACCATCTTTCAAAAACAGAGACCCCAAACAATGTTTTGTTTTTTTAATCCAAGCTAAAAAACAAACAAACAAAAAATCAGCAAACAAAATCTGCTTTGAGTAAACCAACTTCGGTTGAACTTGTGCCTTTAAATCACTTTGTTTCTGAAATTATAGGAAGTTTGTAAAAAAATAACCTCTTCAATTTATACTTTGTCACAATCAAGTGTGTTACATCTGGAGCAGGATTGTAATTCTGTAGGCGGTTCCTGGACGGGAGTGAGGAGACCTGGTGGCTGCTTCTCAAGCCCGCCCACCAGCCCCTGTAGCTCCCCGCTGCTGCATTTCCTGCAGGTCTCACCTCCTCCCACCCCACCCCCAGTCCCAGCACGGACTGCACACTCATCTCTTCAAATGGCTGCTCAAGATTCCACTAAGTAATGCCCCACCCTTGAGTGTGCTCATTTCCAATTTTCAGCTTCGAGAATGCAGCTATTGAGACAATGACCTATTTCTAGTTGGGTCACCCCTTCCGCCACCAAGAAAAAAAAAATCGTGGGAATACAGAGTCATAGAGGAACCAACTGGGAACAGACAGTTCTGTGTGTTTCCAAGTCACTGCAATTCTGACCTGAGTTCTCCTTTAATAAAAGGAGTGTGGAGGGTGAGAGGGCCCAGGTGGGGTTAAGTCAGTCCCCCATTTCGTCCGAGCACCAAAGGGCTAAGAGCTGTGTTTCTCCTCTGGGGGCCAGATCCTGGGGGGATCTGGTGATTTGAAAAAGCATCTTTCCCTTCTGCCCCTACAAGGTGCTTAAAAAAAAAAAAAAAAACCAACCTTTTTATTTTGGAAAACTGGAAACATTCACAAAAGCAGAGAGAACAGAGTGGTGGACTCCTCATCCAAGACTCCTGACTCATCCACTCTACCACTTAAAAATTTTTTTTTGCTAGTACATTTTAAGACCATTGTATATCACTTCACTTGTAAAAACTTCAGTATGTAGCCCTAATGGACTTTAAATATATTTTAAGCTTAGATACATATATAAATATATATAACCATACACAAATACAAAACCACCATGTCCCATCATAGCCCACAATTAAAAAACTATTCCTTAGGTGGCGCTAGTGGTAAAGAACCTGCCTGCCAATGAAGGATACCTAAGAGATGCAGGTTTGATCCCTGGGTCAGGAAGATCCCCTGGAAAAGGAAATGGCAACCCACTCCAGTATTCTTATCTGAAGAATCCCATGGACAGAGGAGCCTGGCAAGCTACAGCTCATGGGGTCGCAAAACGTTGGACATGACTGAGCAACTTAATATTATTAAAGTTTAGTCAATGTTCAATGGCTCCCCAATCCCTCTGCAACTTTGTCATCTTATATTTCCAAACTGCCCTGTTTGGCCAGTTTCTTAATAAACATCAGGTTTTCCTCACCCTATCTCCCTATCTAAGTCCCACTTAAGAGTCCCACCCAAACAGCAATGTATTATGTAAGCAGATACTTGAACACCCAATGAGCAACATCCATCATTATGTAATCAAGGCAGTGAAACAGCTTGACGAGAATACTAATATATATTTTCATAAATAAAGAGGCGGTTCCAATTTAAAACTTAGGTTCTAAGCTTCTACCAAGTGATCTGTGATTCAGTTTTCTCTTTAAAAACTTAAGGAACAATGTTGGATATGTTTCTAAAACCTGTTTTACCAAAAAAACCTATAGACGTAGTAACGGTGAAGTGAAGTGAAGTCGCTCAGTCGTGTCCGACTCTTTGCGACCCCATGGACTGTTACCTATCTGGCTCCTCTGTCCATGGGATTTTCCAGGCAATAGTACTGGAGTGGATTGCCATTTCCTTCTCCAGAGGATCTTCCCCACCCAGGGATCGAACCCGGGTCTCCCGCATTGTAGACAGACGCTTTACCATCTGAGCCACCAGGGAAGTCCAATAATAGTACAACATGCAAAATATTATTCAGAAAGAATAAATTTCACAAAAACAAATGCTTGAGAAATGATGGAAGAATCCAAGCAGGTATTGCAAATGACCATGTACTTATCACCAAACCTACTGTGAAAACAGGTTCCTGCAGAAATGTCACCTTGGCTCACGGTCCAATGCAATGGTGATTTAACAAAAAAACAAAAAAAAAAGTCACATGCTGTTGGCTAAGTCCCTCTGCTTGGGGTTTCAACTCTTCAACCAAGAAAACAATCAGTGAAGAGGATACAAGTACCTGCACCTCTTGGCAAAGCCCGGATGAGAGCGGACCCCAGCTCCCATCACCCCCGTACAGCAGCTATCTTTCTCCACTACAGTGTAAGGATCTTGAAAGCAGGCATTACCCCCATCTTGCTCACCAACATACTCCCAGGACCGAAATAACCCAGCATACAGTAGCTTCTCTACTTGTTGAATGACAGATGAATTTTACGGAGGGTTGTGGTGGTATTCATTGTGGGAACAGGAGGAAAAAGCAGGCCAAAAATCTATTGCATTATTAGGCTGTTTAAGTTAGGGGTTAAAAAAAAAAAAAAAAAGGATGCCCACCATGAGGTATGAAAGCTTTTAATCAGATCAGAATTCACTCGTTCCAAGTGGAGTGGCCACATTTACACTGTCCTCTGTGTGACAAAGAGACCCTGCTACACACAGTTCAAGGCAGGTCCTGGGACCTCATTTCCAGAGAGAGGGAAGGGCTCGGGGACAATGAGCGGCAGGCACGCTCCCTACACACCGACCCTTCTTCCCTCTATCTGCCAATGAAGCAAGCACTTAAACGTCTCTTCCAGAAGCAGATAATGATGCCCCCACCCCCAAACCACTTGGCTTCTCACTCTGGGGCCAGGAAAGACAGAAAGCAAAGAAACAAGTTTCTCTATCGCCGTTTTGCGTAGAAATAAGCAGTAAGGGGCGGACAGTAAGAGAGGGGGCTCTCCTTTAGCCAAAATTCTCCCAACTAGGGATCAAATTATAAAACCATCTAGGCTCAAACACTCACACATAGACAATAGTTAATTTTAAATGATCGGTGATGGAAAAAAAGCAACCCATTCATATAACACTCTCTTTCCAACTCAAATATCGGGTACAAATTGCCTCCTTTTAGCATATGCCAGAAACCTGTCATTATACAATGGCTGAGCAAATGTGACACAGGATACCACCACTTCCCTAGAGAAACAAGATCTGCAGAACACCAGCCTTGTTTAAAACATTACCACAGCACCAGCCATGCCTGCTCCTTGGTGATGAAGCTCACAGGAAACGTCCACCTCAGGCCTGCGATGCACTGGACGCCAGCTAATGAAACCAATTCTTTGTACTTTGATGAAATAGTTTTAAAAATTGGAACCAATGGGGTGGTTCCATATGGATCCGGCTCCATATACTATTAACTTCGTCATGAAATAGACAGGAAGTTACATCAAAGGCTCAGCAATAATTACTTTTATCCTAAAGCAGGGATTGGCAAATTTTTTCAGTAACAGGCCAGACAGTAAATACTTCAGGCTTTGCGGGCCATTATTTGGTGGTTGTTGTATATTATTGTTCTTACTGCTTGGAAAAACCCTTCAAATTGTAAAAACCAATCCTGGTACCCCACAGGCAGAGGAGGCCTTTCCCTACCCCATCCTGAAGTGGAAACAATGGTTTACGATACTTGAAACGACAATCTTTTGATATAGACAGTTTTAAATTGATCATCTCTCAGGCAAAAATAGAAAAGAAAATTAGGCTGTGGGTAGTGAGTCGGACATGACTGAAGTGACTTAGCGGCAGCAGCAGCAGTGACTTCAAATCTAATAGAATGGAGAGCAAAGTCTAATGCTGCTTATTATAAAGTTTCATCCTTTATCAATAAAAGTCCGGTCAGGGTCAGAAATTTTTCATTTTGCGTACAAGGTTTGTTTTCTCAAGTATATTAGGTTAAAAGAATAATTATTATGATAACACACTTTTTTCCATTTCCTTTGAAACAGCATTACTGTTTATCCATGGGTGTTTAAACAGGCTTGGAGGATGGAATGTGAATCGTAAAACAAGGAAAACAGTAGCAACCACTGCTGCTGCCTGAAATGCCCTTCTGCCTTTTGGCACTGGTGAACTCCTATGCATCCCTCAATACCCACCCGAGGCATCTCCCGCAGCTGGGAGGCGTTTCCTGGCTCTCCAGGGCACATAATATTCTGTATCTCTATTACCACACTCACCATACTGCACTGCAATTGTTTACATACCGGGCTCCCCTTCAAGGCAAAAACCTCTTATTTTTATAGTCGACACCTAGCACATAAGGCATATAATCGGGCTTCAATAAATGGGGAAGGAACCCATGTGATTTACAAGGGAATTCTGACAATGAGAAGACAGAGGATGAAAAAGAGAGAGTATTCCCTTTCACTAAATAACCCAAACGTTTCACACCGCTCTTTTCCCTGAAGATCTACTGACCAACGTCACCTGGTTTATAGCAACCCAGGGACAAAAGCCCTCGCTTTTAACTACGGGTTACACTGGGAGTTTGTAGATTATGTTTCAAGGGAGAGGCGTGCATAGGAAACTAAATAAAGTTCACAACGTTGGAAGAGAAACTGTTTGGATTTCACAAATATAAGCTTTGTCTCAGTTTACTATGATTTTTTAAACCTTTTATTCTTTTTTTTTTAACTTAAAAAAAATGTATTTGGTTGTCCTGGATCTTACTTGTGGTGCATGGGCTTAGTTGCTCCACAGCATGTGGGATCTTAGTTCCCCGGCCAGGGATCAAACTCATGACCCTGCAATGCAAAACGATTCTCTACCACTGGACCCTCCGGGAAGTCCCCTGTCTCAGTTTATTTTACATAACATTCTTTTCACTTAAAAAAATTTTTTTCTTTAACTTTCACTTTACAGAGGAACAAAATAGAGCCTCACAGAAACTAAATGGCTTGCCAAAGTACAGGTAAATAGTAAATTACAAAACTATTTTTATGGCTCTTTGCATTTTTATTTTATTTGGAAAAGTTATGTACATTAACTATATTGGGCTGGCCAAAAAGTTCATTTGGGTTTCTCCATAAGATGTTAACAGAAATATTAAGTATTTCACTTTAGTCAAAAGTCTCTAACTCATAGCACAAAGTTTATTTTTCTTTCTTAAAAAAGAAAACTATTTACAGAAGTCTAGAATAAGATCTTTATTCTTTATGTCAAAAGCCATAGATAGCATATTAGAAGCAAAATAAGGCAACTTTCTGGTCTCTTCAATAGATATTCCATATTTAATTAGTAGTGGCAGATGCACAGAAAGCGCTGAAATTAAAAACTAATTAATTGAGTAGTTGAATCCCAAGTGTAGTTAGTACTGAAGTTAAATAAAACATAAGGGATAATTCAAAATGTATTCACTAATTTTCAAAGAAAAGACTGAATCCTACTACTTCAGATTCGAATTGAAATGCCTAATTACTGTAAGAAAGAGTTATACTGAATTACCCCAAGAATTCCCAAAGTGTCAGATTCAAAGTTTAAGCTAAAAAAAGTAAAGAATTGTTAATTAACTAGTTGTGATATTGCTTTCTTTTTCTAAAATGCAAGAACTAGTAAAATTATTCAAAATGTTGTTAGAAATTACAATACTATTATTTAGGATGGTAATTAAAAGGAGAGGCCAGTGTGGAAGGATAGGAGAAAAAAGAGGAAAAAAGGAATGAGATCTCTTTGTTCCCAGCCATTTAATAGGAAATGTTGGCCTCTTTTCCCCTTTAAAAACAAAGAGAGCCAAAATTTGAAAGCTCGTTGGTCACTGCCAAATTAAGCTCTGCAACTGAACTCCCTGCAGAGAGAACTTCAAATCAGAGACACGCTCTGCACCATAGCTGGGCTTGCCTTTCTGCAGCCTCAGCCCCATCCAGTGATCTCCCTTTTCCCACCCTGGCCACGTTCCAAACACCAATGTCGGCCCCCGTGGCACTGGAGCTGGGACCGTGTATCTACGCCCTGAGCACCTCTGCCTGGGCGGAGGCACTGGGATTACACTGGCCATCATGGCCCACACACAACCACCAGTATCAACCCCACCAAGACAGCCTCATCGCATTGCTGGGGCCCAAGAGAAAGGAATATATAAAAACTGTCCTTTTCCTATGAAATCATCGGTTCCCAGACTCTGGGAGTGCATCGCAGCCATCTGGGGAACTTACTTAAAGCACAGACACCCAGTCCTCCTGTCCCCAGAGATGGGGATTCGGCAGAGGGACCAGGAACCTTCACGTGTCCAGATACTCTCGAACACCCTGAAGTGAGAGTCCAGTACTAAATGAACGCTCGAGTTTAACGATGTGTGTCTACAGCGTGCATGTACACTCAGGAGAAACCTGAAGCTGCTGGACCACTTTTAGTTGATGCAGATTCCAAAATCCTACCATTGGCGAAGTCTGGTACTTGCAAGATATTATGGCAGCGGGCCATGGTGAGAATCATGAAAGAAGGTGAGTTCTTTCATCAGTCACAGTCACAAATTTATTAACATGTACCCACCAAACTCTAGGCCTCCCCTCCCACACTCGATCCTTTTCCAGGCTCCTTATCTCAGAGGATGGCGTGAATGGCACCGCCATCCACCCAGTTGCGAGAGCTGGCGCCCTCTGGCCCAGCATAACCAGCCCATCACTGAGCCCCATCAAGGTCACCTCCGAAAGAGCTCCCAAACTCATCCTGTGCCCCCCACCCCGCACCCCACCAGGTCCCGGCGGCCACTGCCTCTCAGCACAGTGCCTCCTGCCTCCAACCTCAACTCTAACCCTAAGCCTAAACCTAACTCTAACACTAACCTGAAAGAAAGTGCTCAGTTGTGTCTACTCTTTGCAACCCCATGGACTGTAGCCCAGCAGGCTCCTCAGTTCATGGAATTTTCCAGGCAAAAGTACTGGAGTGGGTTGCCATTTCCTTCTCCAGGGGATCTTCCCAATCCAAGGATCAAACCCAGATCTCCTACATTGCAGGCAGCCGCTTTACCGTCTGAGCCACCAGGGAAGCCCTAACCCTAAAGCAAGTCTGACCAGGCCACCTCCTTCCAAGTTAAAACCCTTCAGAGCTTCCCTGGAGTTAAGCCCCCACGGGGCTGTTTCCAGGCCTTTTCCTGGAAGCCTACACTCACCTACTCTCTCCCACCACAGGGCCTGCATGCAAGTGGTTTCCGCGGGCGGGTGTGCCCCCACCTGGACACCCCTGCACTCTAGCTTCTCAAGCACAGGCAGTGCTGTTCCTGACCCCCAGCCCAGGACTCCCCTGCAGGCACAGCTTCGCACACAACTCAAGTTACCCCACGACCACTGTCTGTCCCTCCCACCGGACTGGAAATCCACGGCAGCAGGGGCTGTTTCTGCGTCTGCTCACCAGCCTCAACACCAGCATGGTAAACGAATGCTGGACAAAGGGATGAGCGCACAGACCCGTTCCCTGTGCCTTCCAGCATGACCAGAGAGACAACACCGCCCAGCCCGCGTGTCTCACCAACACGTGAGAGTCTCAGCTGCCTAACTCTCCATCTGGGTGCGGTGGAGCGGGGGAGATAGACAAAAGTGACTCCACATGTCCTCAGTTGGGGGGGGAGGGCGGGGGGATGAGGGAGGTAGAAAACATATCCCTGTTAAAATCCTTAATGGAAAAGAATACAAAGTCTCAAGAGGCAAGGGCATCTCAGAAATTATCTGACGACTCTAGCACAGGGCAGGATTCCAAACACACTTTCAGTTGTTCTACTGAAGGGAGTTGATCTACTTGTACATTAGAAACTTCCTTATCGACACTTCAGGGCTGAATGGCTAAGGCATCACGGGTGCCACTGAAAGGCAGCTCAGGCTAAACTTCTCAGAAACAGCTGAGAGCTTGGCCCTGACACAACAGCCTTTTCATCCCTAAGCCTGACTGCAGCGGCTTTCCTTCCTGCCGCCCCGTGGGTCCTCTGTCACAACGAGGAAAGAGGGTGGGGAGCGGGGAGGAAGCAGGAAGGGGAAGGAGCCCGTGGGTCACCTTCAGTCGACCGTGGGCACACGAGGCAGGCTTCCTGAGCCACGGCCCTGAGCACCCAGTCCACGCCTCTCCCAGATGAGAGACACCAACCAGGCCAGACCGGCCAGCTGGGCAGAGGCCGTGGTGCCTTCTGGACCTCAAACCATCCTCCTTGGCTGTCTACCCGTCACAGCCCAGAGCAGCTCTGGGAAAAGCAAAACCAGACGATGGACCGCAGCCCTGCAGCGCCCGGGGGACCAGCCCAGGGGACTGAGCAAGACTCCTCAGTCGGCCTGCCCAGTTCTACACTGGCTGGCTTTTCTACTCAGCTGTGTCACACGTTACCTAAGCCTCTTTCCCTTCTGGATGGCTCCCAGGGAGTTTTCCAGGTCCCCTTCCCAGTGTCTGCCTGAGTCTGGGCTCAGATCCCAGACTGTAAGCTCCCTGAGGACAAGATCTGTTGCAACCATCTGCGTGATACTTTGTGCCTGGCACCCAGAGACGGGGCCAAGATGCTCTCTGAAAGCAGACGTGCAGTCTTCCTAACGAGCAGTATCAACAGAAAAAGCAGCAAATAGATATCATTTCCTTTATGTAATTGTTTTGCGAATAGAGTCACCATCCACTGACTATTCAGACACAATCAAAAATACTCTGCCTGCCAAATTCAAGGGGTCAGAGGCGGCCCAGATCCTGACTCTACAGCCAACTTTACGGTTTGCCCTTATTCCTGTTGTTAAAAATCACCATGGGAAGTCACCTACCAGAATTCTTGGTTTGGGCTTGAATAATAGGAATCGATAACTGTTCCAAGGACACACCTGCAAAGCTTGCTGATGATGCATCCACTTTAACATCCAGGGAGGGAGCAAAAACAACAGTAACAAAAACTAGATACACTCTAACAGCCTTAGAGGGCCCATCAGCCAGTAAGCTCTTAAGGACCTGCAGGTGGCCCTCATGGGATTCACATGGACAAAGAGTTAAGTGTATTCATTTTACAAGGCAAAATCTCCAAGACCCTACTCCACCAAAAAGGTAGGAGGTAGAAACTTCCCATGGTCGACAGCTGTGGCTCATAAAAGGACACCTCACAATTCCACCTGCAAATAACTGTAAAAATTATATAAAACATAGTCTTTCAGAACCTTACTCTGAGTTACTGCGACCCTAACATACAAGGAGGTTACAAGTCAAGAATGGCTACTACTATCCTTCCTGAAAGAATTCAACAACTACTTTGTCAGAAAAACATTGTTAAGTTTCTGGTCCATCATAAAGGAACTTTAAAGCCAAATGAAATGAAAACATACCTGCCCTAAGAAAGAAGAGAGCCTTAAAAAGCAAGGCCATTCCCACACACGGCACAAGGGTGGACTCTGCGGACACCGTGCCAAGTGGAATGAGCCATCACAGAAGGACAAATGCTGTGCAATCTCACGTGAGGCACCGAGAGGAGTCAAAGGCAGAGAGACAGAAAGGAGAGGGGCGGCTGCCAGGGGCTGGAGGGAGTGGGGAAAAGGAGTGAGTGTTTAATGTGCACAGTTTCCGTTTGGAACGAGGAAAAAGTTCTGCAGGTGCGTGGTGGTGACAACTGCACGACAGTGTGCACGTACTTAATACCCTAAACTGTACGCTTAAAAATCCCTGAGACGGTCAAGTGTACGTCATGTAAACTCCACCACCAAAAAACAAACAAAAAACACACACGCCAGGAAAAGAACAAAAGCAATTACAGGGCTTTATGAGAAACAATAGTAGTGACTGATAGGAGACGGGTATACCGACTGTTATCTGAGTGATATTTTAAAAGCTGAACTCTCAACATCTTTTCTTTAGTGAAAGCCACAGACCAGGAGCGGTAAGTTCCTGATCACTGCTCTGAGTAACCAGTACAGGGCTATGCCCGGAGTAAAGCTCTATGTTTAGGTCCGTTTTACACCACAGGAACTGTAAAGCCTGAAGGTCATGTGCCAACTACCAACTGGAAATGAAAAGAATTATTCAGTGTAGGAAAAAAAAATTGTCTGCATCGTGAATGAATCATCTTGATGATGTAACTGAGGCGAAACCTCTACTGGCTTCTCAATCTGTTAGCCTATGAACATAGTAATTTATTTAACCTAACAGTAAAAACTTATAAAGAACTCCTTTCAGAGAATCTAAAATGTGACGGTAGAAAACAAAACACATAAGCACTGACTACAGAACCAACTCGTTTGAAAAACTAGAAGGTTTCTCATAAACTCCATACGTATATGAAATTATGCATGTATTTTATGTATGGGGTGTATTTTCATAAATTTCATAGGAATCTTATTGTAATTTTCAGTGAATCCAGATATTCTCGCCACTGGGATTCAAAACTCCAAAAATCTTCAATTATCTCCTCCCCAATTATCTGGTCACCAGTTCACCTGTGTTCAAGCTGGTGTAACAGATACCACTTGCTAAGAAACGCTGGTCACAAAGAAGCTGCCTTGTTCGCCCAACTTAAATGAAAGCCGTATGAAGCCCAGGCTGGCCACCATCCCACCAGAGAGACAGATTCAGGCGACATAAATCAGATTCGGGGAGAGTTGGGGTAAGAGGTGCGGGCGCAGCAGCGCTCGGGGGTCAGCTGATGTTTCGGAGGTGCGCCAGGAGCCTGATTATCAAACTCCTGGGCTGCCTGCCTTCATCTGCAATTCAAGTTCATTACCAAAGCCCTCTCCGAGATAGGAATCCTGCTGCCACCAGCAAATTCCCGGGTTAACAGAGCACGGCTTCAGTAGGATGAACTGGAACGAGGCTACCCCCAGAGAGTATCCCCTCCACCCCCCCTTTAAAAGAGAGCGCCAGGGGAGGAGTTGGGGCTCGCCTGCTCCCAGACCCGGGAAGGCAGCGGGCGCGCGCCGTGGGAAGCCACCTGCCTCTCCTGCGACTCAGGCTCCTCTTCGGGGAAGAAAACTTCCAGGTTGTCTTAGGACAGGGGTTTTCCACCGCCCGAAGCCGTCTAAAAGGCATTCGGATTTTTCTCAAAGACCCTAACCCCCAAGGCGCGGTGGCGGAGGGGGCTCGCAAACAAAAGGACCGTAGAGAGAACAGCATCGCAATCTTGTTTTCTCCAAGAGTTCCACAAAGGGATGACGAGGAAGAAAAGAGCGGAGACGATCCCCTGCTCCTGCCCTCTCGTCCGCCTAGAACCTTATTCTACCCCCCCCCCAAAAAAACCCCAAAAGCCCCAAACCTCGCCCAGATAACTCCGCTTGAAAATCGTGCTCAACACATCCCGCCCTGCCCACACACACCCGAGAACTTACCGGTTTCGGCATTTTCGGTTCTGGACGGGTTTTCTCGCCTTGCTTGGAAACACGCTCTCCAGCAGCAGCTGAAACGCCCTTTCCCGACCTGCAGGCGGAGGAAGCCCTATGAGCGTGCCCAGCAGTCCTCCTGCCGCTCCTGCCGCTCCCGCCGCCGCCGCCCCGAGACTCGGCGCCCGCCCCGCGCTGCCGCTTAAGAACCGGCCGGGCGGGCGCCGGAATGAGTCACCGCCCAACCTGCAATTACCGCGGGCCCGGCGGGCCCAGCGCCGAGGGGGCGGTGGGGGCGCGGCGCCGGGGGGCGGGGCGCCGAGAGGCGGGGCGTGGGCGGAGCCATACGCCATGGGGCGGAGCCGGAGGCGGGGCCCGGGCGGTGGGAGCGCGGCGTCGGGGGAAGGAGCGCAGGGGAGGGGTGTGGCCAGGGGCGTGGCCCGGCGGGGGCGGGGCGCGGAGCGCGGGCGGCGGGGAGCTCAGAGGAGAAGACAGGAGGGGAGGGGAGGAGCGGGGCGGGGCCGGGCGGGGCAGCTGCTGGCTAGGGGCCTGGGCTGCTGGGAGAGGGCCGGGCCGGGTCGGGGCCGGGGGAATGGGGGGCTGTCCGCCGAGGAACTTCTCGAGGCGCCCCGGAAGCCCGCGGGATCCCAGAAGACGGCAAGTTTCACTTTGTGAAGCAACCGTTTGCCCCAGGGCTGAAACCGCAACCGTCAACCCTTTGAGAAATACTTTGTGAAAATGGTCCCCGCCCGGACGCGGGCGCGGGGGGCCGGGGGCGCGTTCACGCAGCCCGGGCTCCACCGGCGCTCCGGGAGAAGGGCCCGAGGGGCCAGGCTGGGGCGCGGGAGGTCGCGCGGCGGCCACGCGGGCAGCCTCGGCTCCACCTGCCGCGTGTGTGGGCCGCGCCAGGGTCCCGCCGGTCCTGGGCTCCCGCGCCCACTGCCCCGTCGGCCGGGCGTCCTGCGCCGCCACACCTGTCGTCCTGTTCCGGCCCCTCCGCCGAGCGCGCGGCGCGAACCCCGCTCCCGCCGACCCGGGCCGCGCCCCGCTCACCCGCGGCTCCTGCAGAGGACGGCTGCGCTCCCCGCGATCCGTGCGTCCGAGCAGTGCACCCGCGGCCCGCGCTCCCGAGAGTCCCCGGCGGGGCGGGGCCCCGGGGCCGCGCCCCTGCCCACCCCGCCCGGCCTGCGAGGTGCGGCTCGCGGGGAAGATGGCCGCGGGGACCCGGGGAGGGGGCGCCCCCCGCCTCCCCCACCCTCGGAAAGACCTCCCCTCAAGCCTTCTCTGCCCTTCTCCTCGCCCTCGGAGAACTTGGCCGACCTTGACTCAGCTCCCGAGAGTGGAGGAGAGGTGCGAGACCGTCCCGCGGTGGACCGAGGGAGTGCAGGGATGTGTAAATAAGCCTGCTGGGGCCGGAAGGCTGCCGCCGCGGAGGAGCGGGGCCTCTCGGGGTGCGGCCGTCCCCGTGCTCAGGTCATTTTGTCGTCCTCGACCCCGGCGCCGAGACGGGATAATTTTTGAGAACCGGGGACCTGGGCTGCTGTGTCTCCCCGCGCACGTGGCCGCCTCGGCGCTCTGATTCCGCGGAGATGATGGGCACAAGCATTAGAAGGCGCTCCATAGCCCAACGCTCTTGGTTAAAGGACACCCTTGTGGCCTCATTTGACTTGATTAACTCAAAGTTTATGGGGGGGGGGGGCGGAGGATAGAGAAGAAATCTCCTTAGAAATTCTGAGAATTTTTTTTTTTAATTTTGTTTTTGCAAATGGTTCTCAAAAGGTTTAAACACACACACGGACCTTGGTGGCCATTGGGATTTGTTGCGCAGCGATTAAGAGAGCTAAGGAGAGCACCGGTTCTCAAAGCCTGCTTCCCAGACTAGCAATAACAGCATCACCTGGGAACTCGCAGAAATGGAAATTCACAGCTACTTCCCAAAACCTACAGAATTAGAAACTCTCCGCCTGGGGCCCGAAGTCTGAATCTTAAAGCCCTCCAGGTGATTGTGATGTAGGCTAAGGGTTGAGGCCAGAGATTTTCCTGAATTCCTTTCCTGGTCTAACTCCCTATTTGAGTTGAATAAGTTATTTAACACTTTACCATTTGTAAAATGGCATAATTATGGCACCTATTTCATAGAGTTGTTATGAGGATTTAAGGAGTCAAGGACTTCCCTAGCGGTTCAGACGGTGAGACCCAGATTCCATCCTTGGGTCAGGAAGATCCCCTGGAGAAGGGAATGGCAACCCACTCCAGTAGTCTGGCCTGAAGAATCTCATGGACAAAGGAACCTGGTGGGCTATAGTCCATGGGGTCACAAAGAGTTGGACACCACTGAGTGACTAGCACAACAACAATGAGTGGATACATATAAGATGCCTAGAACAGTGCCTGGCACATAGTAAGAGTGCAAATCTGTCCTGGTACAGAGAGCAACTAGTGACTCTGGGCAAACACTAAATGGTAAGAGTCTCTTAGGCGATGGCACCCCACTCCAGTACTCTTGCCTGGAAAATCCCATGGATGGAGGAGCCTGGTAGGCTGCAGTCCATGGGGTCGCTAAGAGTCGGACACAACTGAGCGACTTCACTTTCACTTTTCACTTTCATGCATTGGAGAAGGAAATGGCAACCCTCTCCAGTGTTCTTGCCTGGAGAATCCCAGGGACGGGGGAGCCTGGTGGGCTGACATCTGTGGGGTCATACAGAGTCGGACATGACTGAAGTGACTTAGCAGCAGGATAGAGATACTAGTAGGACCCACTTCATGGGATTGTAGGGATTGAATGAGGTAATGTGTGCAAAGTGTTTAGCACCATTCTGGCCTCTTAATGCCTATCCTCTCTTTGGGATGGACTGCTTTAGGGATAGCCCTTGTCTCCTATGACCCCTTCCCCCACCCCTAGCTGCAGGTCCAGGGCATTTCAGACATCCAGGTGAGTAGGGAGGCCTTTTTTGAGATTTGGTCCTCTATTTGGGCAGGTCTGTTCCCTCTGAAAAAGGAACTTTTAAGAAGTGAAAATGTAAAGGGAACTGCATTAGTAAGGTAACTGAAAGGTATTTAACCTAGTGATAAAACTTCAGGTTGGACATGTCATTCCTCCCATGCTCTATCTCCACCTCTTATCACTGCCTGGAGCCTTGTTAGTCATTTTCGGTCCCCAACTATACTGATAGGATATGCCTCTAATTTTTTTTTTATCTCACCCAGGTTACAGTATTTTGTTTTAACTGGATGTTTGAAATAGCAGTAGCCTAATACCTTCTGGAGCATTTCTACACTTTACCCTTCAGGGGAATACTAAGAAATGAACTGACCTGTGGCAGTGTTGTAAAAATGAAAAAAGATCACAGGTTTTAGAAGCACACAGAGCCAAGTAAATTCTGGTTCCAGCTCACAAGCTGGTCACTTTGGGCAAATCTCTTAACCTGACTGAGCTCCTACCTCTCCATCTGTAGGCTGGAAATAATGTTTATTTCATAGTGTTCTTCTGTCACTGAGTCGTACAATGTTAGCATTCAACTAACTCAAAGGCAACTTCTAGGTATAATTTTATGGCATAAGTTAAAATAGTACTTTGTAAATCAACTATATTTCAATTAAAAAAAATCTACATGGGGAGGGAGGAGGGTTCAGGATGGGGAACACATGTATACCTGTGGCGGATTCATTTCGATATTTGGCAAAACCAATACAATATTGTAAAGTTTAAAAATAAAATTTAAAAAAATCTACAAATAATGCTGGAGAGGGTGTGGAGAAAAAGGAACCCTCCTACACTGTTGGTGGGAATGTAAATTGGTACAGCCACTATGCAGAACAGTATGGAAGTTCCTTAAAAAAAAAAAACTAAAAATAGAGCTACCATATGACCCAGCAATCCCACTCCTGGGCATATATCCGGAGGAAACTGTCATTCAAAAAAATACATTCATTCCAATATTCGCTGCAGCACTATTCACAATAGCCAAGACATGGAAGCAATGGAATGTCCATTGACAGATGAATGGGTAGAGGACACGTGGTATGTGTGTATGTGTGTGTGTGTTTATGTGTGTGTATATATTTGTGTGTGTATGTGTTCAGTTCAGTTCAGTTGCTCGGTTGTGTCCGACTCTTTGTGACCCCATGAATCGAAGCACGCCAGGCCTCCCTGTCCATCACCAACTCCCAGAGTTCACTCAGACTCACGTCCATCGAGTCAGTGATGCCATCCAGCCATCTCATCCTCTGTCGTCCCCTTCTCCTCCTGCCCCCAATCCCTCCCAGCATCAGAGACTTTTCCAGTGAGTCAACTCTTCGCATGAGGTGGCCAAAGTACTGGAGTTTCAGCTTTAGCATCATTCCTTCCAAAGAAATCCCAGGGCTGATCTCCTTCAGAATGGACTGGTTGGATCTCCTTGCAGTCCAAGGACTTTCAAGAGTCTTCTCCAATACCACAATTCAAAAGCATCAATTCCTCGGCACTCAGCCTTCTTCACAGTCCAACTCTCACATCTGTACATGACCACAGGAAAAACCATAGCCTTGACTAGATGGACCTTTGTTGGCAAAGTAATGTCTCTGCTTTTGAATATGCTATCTAGGTTGGTCATAACTTTCCTTCCAAGGAGTAAGCGTCTTTTAATTTCATGGCTGCAGTCACCATCTGCAGTGATTTTGGAGCCCAGAAAAAGAAAGTCTGACACTGTTTCCACTGTTTCCCCATCTATTTGCCATGAAGTGATGGGACCGGATGCCATGATCTTCATTTTCTGAATGTTGAGCTTTAAGCCAACTTTTTCTCTCTCCACTTTCACTTTCATCAAGAGGCTTTTTAGTTCCTCTTTACTTTCTGCCATAAGGGTGGTGTCATCTGCATATCTGAGGTGATTGATATTTCTCCCAGCAATCTTGATTCCAGCTTGTGTTTCTTCCAGCCCAGCGTTTCTCATGATGTACTCTGCATATAAGTTAAATAAGCAGGGTGACAATATACAGCCTTGACGTACTCCTTTTCCTATTTGGAACCAGTCTGTTGTTCCATGTCCAGTTCTAACTGTTGCTTCCTAACCTGCATACAGATTTCTCAAGAGGCAGGTCAGGTGGTCTGGTATTCCTGTCTCTCAGAATTTTCCACAGTTTATTGTGATCCACACAGTCAAAGGCTTTGGCATAGTCAATAAAGCAGAAATAGATGTTTTTCTGGAACTCTCTTGCTTTTTCCATGATCCAGCGGATGTTGGCAATTTGATCTCTGGTTCCTCTGCCTTTTCTAAAACCAGCTTGAACATCAGGAAGTTCACAGTTCAGTATTGCTGAAGCCTTGGAGAATTTTGAGCATTACTTTGCCAGCATGTGAGATGAGTGCAACTGTGTGGTAGTTTGAGAATTCTTTGGCATTGCCTTTCTTTGGGATTGGAATGAAAACTGACCTTTTCCAGTCCTGTGGCCACTGTTGAGTTTTCCAAATTTGTTGGCATATTGAGTGCAGCACTTTCACAGCATCATCTTTCAGGATTTGAGTATATATGTGTGTGTGTATGTGTGTGTGTGTGTATTCTTTTTTATGACTGAATAATATTCCATATAAAGAATGAGAAATGATGCCATTTGCAACAATATGGATGGATCTAGAGATTATCATCCTAAGTGAATTAAGCCAAAGATAAATATCATATGATATTGCTTATATATGGACTCTGCTGCTGCTGCTGCTGCTGCTAAGTGGCTTCAGTCGTGTCCGACTCTGTGCGACCCCATGGACTGCAGCCTACCAGGCTTCTCCATCCATGGGATTCTCCAGGCAAGAACACTGGAGTGGATTGCCATTTCCTTCTCCAATGCATGAAAGTGAAAAGTGAAAGTGAAGTTGCTCAGTCGTGTCCAACTCTTCGAGACCCCATGGACTGCGGCCTACCAGGCTCCTCCATCCATGGGATTTTCCAGGCAACAGTACTGGAGTGGGGTGCCGTTGCCTTCTCCCAATCAGGAGGTTAGGATTAACATATATGCACTGTTATATATGAAATAGGTAACTAACAAGGACCCACTATATAGCCTATAAGGGAGAAGAAGCTGAAAACGAAGCTGAAAAGTGTATATATATAAACTTAACTGAATCATTGTGTTGTACACCTGAAACTAATGTGATATTGTAAATCAACTGTATTTCAAAACAAAAGTATAGAGACAAGGAATGATCGCAAAAATGAATGGTCACTACAGAAATTGGAAAATTATATCAATAAGCTGAATCAACTATTAAAACAGCACATCATATTTTGCATATACTTTCCTTATGTCTTACATTACTGAAAGCATTAAATCTTATAGTACATGTTACTTACTGTACAGGTTTTTATCTCCCCACAAAAACACTTATACTGTATCTTATGTTTTAAAAGGACTTTCCAAGGGTAACTTAATTTCACCTATGTTAGAACCTAAGCCCCTCCCCAACCACTGCACCCGCACTTCATCCCCGCAACTTACACACAAGACTGAACTCCATGGAATCTATGCCAGTTGCTTTGGACTGTAATGCTGAATCAGGTGTGCCTTAGACTCACTAATGGATCCTCCTCCAGAAAACACGGGACAGTAAGTCTCAGGTGAGCCCGGGGATCTTGCCTTTAACAAGTCTCCAGGTGAGCCTGGAGAACCACTAACATAGGATGTGGCGGGAACTTGACAAATGGCACTTACCTTGCCTCACCCTTCACCCTTCTTTTGTGAAGTTATTCCCCTGGTTTGTAAGTCATGGTTTTGTTCACATATGATAATCAGTACCGTGGAAGGAAGTGAAAAATCCTGAAGCCAGGAGTCTTAGATACCATTCCCTACTCTCTTTAGACTAGCTATTGACCTGGTACAGCTTGTGCTTCATTTCAGGGTTTCGGTTTTTCAGCCAGAGGAGGGAAATCATACATCTACACGTGAGCCCAGCTGAAAGGCTGTTTGTTGCTAAATTGCTCGGAGTTATTCAGGCAAGGTGACAGGAAAGTGAGTTAGGGTGGCCCTCTCAGAGGCTGTAGACACAGACAAGCAAGAGATCTGTCTGCACAGAACATCCACTTCTCCTGGTCCCAGACTGCCCGTCAGCCAGGTCGGAACCTGTCTCCATGCTGGTGCCAGGCTAATCTCAACCAAGAGCAAGCTCACACATAGCATGACAGTTTCTAGCCCCTGTTACTTCTAAAGAACAGTCAGTAGGCAACAGGGAAATAGACTACCCTTGGTGAAATAAGGATTTGTGTTATCTGGCAGGACTCGATAACCTTGGGTGAAAATTCAGGACAGTAGGTGAAAGAGCGTAAGAATGAGTAAGTACGGCCTGCAAGGTGGTCACCCTGCCCTGTGCCTAGAGATCATTTTGGTAAAGAATCTGCCTGCAAGGCAGGAGGCCCAGATTCAATCCCTGGGTCAGGAAGATCCCCTGGAGGAGGCTGTGGCAACCCACTCCAGTCTTCTTGCTTGGAGAATTCCATGGACAGAGAAGTCTGGCCAGCTACAGTCCATGGGGTCGCAAAGAGCTGGACATGACTGAACAGCTAGGACACACACACAGGACAGTAATCTAGAAGACGCTTGGTACAGTAATCTAGGAGGGGTGGCACTGTTTATGTAATCTGAGTCTGCTAATAATTCTGTCCAGCAGGTGTTCTGTTCTGTTTCTTTGGCTTACTTAAAACCTTGCGTAAATAACCTTAGTAGTCTTTATGTAAAAGAGTACTAATGACAGCACTTGTTTGACTAATAAAACCCCACATGTCATAGCGTCTTTTATTGTTAGTTTTCTTGTATTTGATCAATTTAGGAGTTTTTTTTTTTTTTTTTAAGTTTCCAGTTTACAGCCATGTTGTAAGATGAAGCAATGGACAAGGAGGACCTTGAACATTATCTACTCAGATACCCACGTTTAACAGAGAAAAGAGCCCCACAGAGGTTCAACTGCCTACATTCCTACCCAAACTTCTCTTGTCAAGACAGCCCAGGGACGGCGTCTTGCCAAATCAGCGGGCCAGACTGCTCTATCTGATCTTACGCCTCTCCAAGCAGACTTGGATACGTGGAGCACGCCCGGGGAACATTCTCCTCTTGGGGTTCTTTTTGCTCCTCGCCCCCCCTTTCCTGGTTCCTCCCTGAGGCTGGCTCTCCTCCCTGTCACTCCTCCCCCAATCTCTCACTGCAGGCGTAGCCCGGAGCTCAGGTGACTCAAAGTTCACTCCTTGCCCTTTATCTATGGACCCTCTCTTCCCAGGTCATCTCAGCTGCTCCAAGGCTTAAATGCATCTCTAGCCCCAACCTCTCCCCTGAGCAACCGTTGTGTACTTTGTGTTTCCAGTAATCTGGATTTTTTAAAAACTACCCTCCTTCCAACCTTCCCGTTGGCCCTGAAGCTAGAGGTCAGGTTGAATTCCTCTCTTTGCCTTGACCCCACTCCATCCTCTGTGCTTCTGATCCAACAGCCCCATTTAAGAATATATCAGATTGAGTCCGGAGAAGGCAATGGCACCCCACTCTAGTACTCTTGCCTGGAAAATCCCATGGATGGAGGAGCCGGGAGGGCTGGAGTCCATGGGGTCGCTGAGGGTCGGACACGACTGCACGACTTCCCTTTGACTTTTCACTTTCATGCATTGGAGAAGGAAATGGCAACCCACTCCAGTGTTCTTGCCTGGAGAATCCCAGGGACGGGGGAGCCTGGTGGGCTGCCGTCTATGGGGTCGCACAGAGTCCGACACGACTGAAGAGACTTAGCAGCAGCAGATTGAGTCTCTCTCCTGCAGTGAATTTCACAGTAAAATGCAGACCCCCTTCCTTGTCCTCTTTCTTGTCTTCCTTGTCCCTGGGTGGTCTGGCCCCTTCCTGCTTCTCCAGCTCTGTGTCCCTTCCTCCCCATCCTTGATTTCCCCCAGCTGCCCACCTCAGGGTTCTCGTCCTTGAGGTTCCCTCTGCCTCGAATGTGCTTCCCACGTCTCTGCCAGCCTGGCCTTTCTTAGTGTTCCAGTGTTTTGCCCAAAAACCCCTTCCTCTGACAGCACTGCCAGCTCCCCAAGTGGAGTGCTGCCCCTGGGATCACTCCATGCCACTTTACCTGATCTACTGTGTTGAGAGCACTTGGCATTCTCTGCTGTAGACTCGCTTGTTTGTGTCTTTTTTTTTTTCTGTCTCTAGCACAAAAATCGAAGCTCCTGGCTGTCTTAATTCATTGCTTACCCTCAGCAGCTAAGACTAGCACCTAATGGTTGTTCAATAAATAAATGAAAGAATGAACACTGCTAGTTAGTACAAAAGCCAGGTTACATTACTCAGATTAGTTTTCCTTCCAACATACCACACCATCTGCTGGATTGCCGACCATGGAAATGGCTCACTAACCTAGATGTCAATTGTTAAAAACACCACTGAAATCTAGATGACAGGAGGAAAAAGAACACATTAAAAAAAAATCCATCTGTTTATAAACTTTCAAGGGTTCTCTTAAAGTTTCAGTTCAGTTCAGTCACTCAGTTGTGTCCTACTTTTTGCAACCCCACGAACTGCAGCATTCCAGGCTTCCCTGTCCATCATCAACTCCTGGAGCTTACTCAAACTCATGTCCATCGAGTTGGTGATGCCATCCAACCATCTCATCCTCTGTCATCCCCTTCTCCTCCTGCCTTCAGTCTTTCCCATCATCAGGGGCTTTTCCAATGAGTCAGTTCTTCGCATCAGGTGGCCAAAGTATTGGAGCTTCAGCTTCAGCATCAGTCCTTCCAATGAATATTCAGGATTGATTTCCTTTAGGATGGACTGGTTTGATCTCCTTGCAGTCCAAGGGACTCTCAAGAATCTTCTCCAACACCATAGTTCAAAAGCATCGATTCTTTGGTGCTCAGCCTTCTTTATGGTCCAACTCTCACATCCATACAAGACTACAGGAAAAACCCCAGCTTTGATAGACCTTTGTCAGCAAAGAAGTGATATCTCCGCTTTTAAATATGCTGTCTAGGTTTGTCATAGCTTTTCTTCCAAGGAGCAAGCATCTTTGAATTTCATGGCTGCAGTCACTGTCTGCGCTGATTTTGAAGCCCAAGAATATAAAATTTGCCACTCTTTCCACTTTTTCCTCATCTATTTGTCATGAAGTAATGGGACCATATGCTACAATCTTAGTTTTTTGAATGTTGAGTTTTAAGCCAGCTTTTCACTCTCCTCTTTCACCCTTTTCGCTTTTTGCCAGTAGGGTGGTGTCATCTGTGTTCTCCGTAGTGACTCTTATATCCCACTGAGCATTGAAGGTCTGAATCCTAGAGATCTGACACGTACCCTGGAGAACTGGAACTTAACAAAAATGATAAAGCTGTTTGCCAACAGGGCAAACAAATGCTGTAGCAAGTGATAGATGCTACCTGACCCAGCTGACATTACTGAATGGCAGAGGGACTCACTCCAGAGTGAACTCAGCTGTATCACATCTTGAGCAACGCTTTAGGCTGAAACATGGACCACATTCTTCATTTGACAAATATTTACTGAGCTTCTACCCCTTGTCAGACGATTAGCTATAGGGGGAGCCAAACATGAAACAAGCCCCCAAAGTTTACACTTAATTAAACTTGGCCTTCAGCTGTTTGGAGTTTACCAGATTCTCCATGAATTTCTATGAACTTGGCAGCGTCCCTTGGACAATGTGAAATTCCAAACCACTTCCTCAGACTGGGTCCTCAAGTGACACCACTCCCCCCTCAACAATTTGATTCCAGAATGCCTGGATGGCGGGGTGGCAGAGCCCAAAGACAGCTGTACGATCTGAGCTGAAGCCTACTCCGCCGTTAGCCAGGCCTGTGGGCACATCACTTCAGAGTACACCCTAGACACAATGCTGGCATCACAGGGCGCTGGGCTGGAGGAAGGTGGTCCCTGCAGAGGCATGGTGGGCCAGCTGCCCCTGCTTCTGCTCATGACTGTTCCCACACGGGAGTGTGGGCCCTGTCCCGCCACACGTCTAACTTTAAGGAAAGTGTGAAATCCTGATTTTCATATGAAATTTCCCAACTTTAAAATATTGGCAATGTTTTTTTTTCAAAACACTATGCAAGCCAGACGAAACCCGCCTGCAGGCTGGGCATGCGCCTTCCCCCTCTAAAGGCCGGCTTTATTGTCTGTGTTCACAGGAGCTCAACTTGAGTTGTGACACCCCATTCAGCTCCCTGGCGCTGCCACTGTGGGAGTGCTCCTGCGCTGTGGCCACGCTGCTGGCTGGGGCTGCTCCGTGTGTGTGTGTGTGTGTGTGTGTGTGTATGTGTGTGTGTGGCAGAAAACACACAGACTGGCCCCAGGCCCTGCCACACAACCTTTGCATCCTGAACACACACTAAATGCGTTCTCAGGGGTCACACTTTCCATGTTGGGAACTGTCACAGCTGGGAGCACAAGGTCATACACCTAAGGGAAGCTGGAAGAAGAAGTCCCCGGCTTTGTAGTGGACACACCTTGAACGAGGGGTCGAGGCTTGTCCTCCCCGTGGGCCTCCATGTACATTGCCCTGTGCAGTCCTGGGCTTGCCCCCCAGCGCCACCCTCCCTTCCACCCTCCTGCACACTAACTCAGCAAGAACCGGGGGCTTCCAGCGTCTGACCTTTTCTTGCTGGAGGAGTGTGTTTTGCATCTAGACTAGCGATGCCCCCACAGCCTCGGGACCGCGGACCTCACCGGCTGCTCATCGCCTTGGCTGCAAAATGGGAGAGACGACCTAGAACAGCACCCCGTGGTTTGAATTAGAATGTTCGTGCGCTCCCAGAGCTCAACCACATTTCCCAATAGTGGCTTTATCAGCAAGCAAGCTCTGGGGTTTTTTCTCGGCAGTTTCAGACCTGGGATGTGCAGAGAAGCGATTTTATTCAGCGCCTTCAAACTGCAGCCTAGGCCTCTAATCTCTCTGCCCCAGGCTGTTCCATGAAAGTTGAAAAGAATGATCATCCCTCAAATGTCATTTCAGTGCTGTAAATTTCCTGCTGCCATTCTCTTTATGCTTCCTGAAACAAATGAATGTGTCCTTTTATTAAAGATTTCAAGGTGCTCTCAGCCAGCAAGGCTTTTTATCTGGACGGTTTTCATCCCCGCAGTATCTGAAGGAGAATCTGGGCTCTAGAATGCCTCCCACACCCTTTCCCCATTTCCCCAAGGGGCTTGGAAACTCATCCTTCCTCTCCTGTAGCTGTTGTTCAGTCGCTCAGTTGTGGCCGACTCTTTGCAATCCCGTGGCCCACAGGACGCCAGGCCTCCCTGTCCATCACCAAATCCCAGAGCTTGCTCAAACTCATGTCCACCGAGTTGGTGATGTCATCCAACCATCTAATCCTCTGTCGTCCCCTCCTCCTGCCTTCAATCTTTCCCAGCATCAGGGGCTTTTCCAATGAGTCGGCTCTTCACATCAGGTGGCCAAAGTATTAGAGCTTCAGCATCAGTCCTTCCAGTGAATATTTAGGGTGGATTTCCTTTAGGATGGACTGGTTTGATGTCCTTGTAGTTCAAGGGACTCGCAAGAGTCTTCTTCATCACCACAGCTCGAAAGCGTCAACTCTTTGGCGTTCAGCTTTCTTTATGGTGCAGCTCTCACATCCATACATCAGTTCAGTTCAGTCGCTCAGTCGTGTCCGACTCTTTGCGACCCCATGAATCGCAGCTCGCCAGGCCTCCCTGTCCATCACCAACTCCCAGAGTTCACTCAGACTCACGTCCATCGAGTCAGTGATGCCATCCAGCCATCTCATCCTCTGTCGTCCCCTTCTCCTCCTGCCCCCAATCCCTCCCAGCATCAGAGACTATTCCAATGCGTCAACTCTTCGAATGAGGTGGCCAAAGTACTGGAGTTTCAGCTTTAGCATCATTCCTTCCAAAGAAATCCCAGGGCTGATCTCCTTCAGAATGGACTGGTTGGATCTCCTTGCAGTCCAAGGGACTCTCAAGAGTCTTCTCCAATACCACAATTCAAAAGCATCAATTCTTCTGCACTCAGCCTTCTTCATAGTCCAACTCTCACATCTGTACATGACCACAGGAAAAACCATAGCCTTGACTAGATGGACCTTTGTTGGCAAAGTAATGTCTCTGCTTTTGAATATGCTATCTAGGTTGGTCATAACTTTCCTTCCAAGGAGTAAGCGTCTTTTAATTTCATGGCTGCAGTCACCATCTGCAGTGATTTTGGAGCCCCAAAAAATAAAGTCTGACAGTTTCCACTGTTTCCCCATCTATTTCCCATGAAGTGATGGGACCAGATGCAATGATCTTCGTTTTCTGAATGTTGAGCTTTAAGCCAACTTTTTCTCTCTCCATTTTCACTTTCATCAAGAGGCTTTTTAGTTCCTCTTTACTTTCTGCCATAAGGGTGGTGTCATCTGCATATCTGAGGTGATTGATATTTCTCGCAATCTTGATTCCAGCTTGTGCTTCTTCCAGTCCAGCGTTTCTCATGATGTACTCTGCATATAAGTTAAATAAGCAGGGTGACAATATACAGCCTTGACGTACTCCTTTTCCTATTTGGAACCAGTCTGTTGTTCCATGTCCAGTTCTAACTGTTGCTTCCTAACCTGCATACAGATTTCTCAAGAGGCAGGTCAGGTGGTCTGTATTCCCATCTCTTTCAGAATTTTCCACAGTTTATTGTGATCCACGCAGTCAAAGGCTTTGGCATAGTCAATAAAGCAGAAATAGATGTTTTTCTGGAACTCTCTTGCTTTTTCCATGATCCAACGGATGTTGGCAATTTGATCTCTGGTTCCTCTGCCTTTTCTAAAACCAGCTTGAACATCAGGAAGTTCATGGTTCATGTATTGCTGAAGCCTGGCTTGGAGAATTTTGAGCATTACTTTACTAGCATGTGAGATGAGTGCAATTGTGCGGTAGTTTGAGCATTCTTTGGCATTGCCTTTCTTTGGGATTGGAATGAAAACTGACCTTTTCCAGTCCTGTGGCCACTGCTGAGTTTTCCAAATTTGTTGGCATATTGAGTGCAGCACTTTCACAGCATCATCTTTCAGGATTTGAAATAGCTCAACTGGAATTCCATCACCTCCACTAGCTTTGTTCGTAGTGATGCTTTCTAAGGCCCACTTGACTTCACATTCCAGGATGTCTGGCTCTAGGTCAGTGATCACATCATCGTAATTATCTGGGTCGTGAAGATCTTTTTTATACAGTTCTTCTGTGTATTCTTGCCACCTCTTCTGAATATCTTCTGCTTCTGTTAGGTCCATACCATTTCTGTCCTTTATCGAGCCCGTCTTTGCATGAGATGTCCCCTTGGTATCTCTAATTTTCTTGAAGAGATCTCTAGTCTTTTCCATTCTGTTGTTTTTCTCTATTTCTTTGCATTGATCGCTGAGGAAGGCTTTCTTATCTCGTCTTGCTATTCTTTGGAACTCTGCATTCTGATGCTTATATCTTTCCTTTTCTCCTTTGCTTTTCGTTTCTCTTCTTTTCACAGCTATTTGTAAGGCCTCCCCAGACAGCCATTTTGCTTTTTTGCATTTCTTTTCCATGGGGATGGTCTTGATCCCTGTCTCGCGTACAATGTCATGAACCTCATTCCATAGTTCATCAGGCACTCTATCTATCAGATCTAGGCCCTTAAATCTATTTCTCACTTCCACTGTATAATCATAAGGGATTTGATTTAGGTCATACCTGAATGGTCTAGTGGTTTTTCCCTACTTTCTTCATCCATACATGACTACTGGAAAAACCATAGCTTTGACTAGATGGACCTTTGTTGACAAAGTGATGTCTCTGCTTTTTAATATGCTGTCTAGGTTTGTCATAGCTTTTCTTCCAAGGAGCAAGGGTCTTTTAATTTCGTGGTTGTAGCCACCATCTGCTGGGTGATTTTGGAGCCCAAGAAAATAAAATCTATTACTGTTTCCATTTTTCCCCCATCTATTTGCCATGAAGTGATGGGACTGAATGTCATGATCTTAGTTTTTTGAATGTTGAATTTTTTGTGTGTAATAAAGTTTTATTAAAGTATAAAGGAGATAGAGAAAGCTTCTGACATAGGCATCAGAAGAGGGCAGAAAGAGTGCCCCCTGCTAGTCTTCAGCTGGATGTTATATAGTCACTGCCACTGCTGCTGCTAAGTCGCTGCAGTCGTGTCCCACTCTGTGCGACCGCAGAGACGGCAGCCCACCAGGCTCCCCAGTCCCTGGGATTCTCCAGGCAAGAACACTGGAGTGGGTTGCCATTTCCTTCTCCAATTGAATTTTGAGTTTTAAGCCAGCTTTTTCACTCTCCTCTTTCACCCTCATCAAGAGGCTCTTTAGTTTCTCTTGGCTTTCTGCCATTAGAGTGTTACTATTTGCATATCTGAGGTTGTTGATATTTCTCCTATGAATTTTGATTCCAGCTTGTGATTCAACCAGCCCAGAATTTTGCATGATGTACTCTGTATAAAAGTTAAATAAGCAGGGTGACAATATACTGCCTTGTCGTATTCCGTTCCCAATTTTGAACCAGTCAATTGTTCTGTGTAAGATTCTAACTGTTTCTTCTTGACCTGCATACAGGTTTCTTAGGAGACAGGCAAGATGCTCTGGTGTTCTCGTCTCTTTAAGAATTTCCCACAGTTTCTTATGGCTTCTCTCATTTTCTTTATCAGGAACACTATCTTTCCCTTCCTTTAAAACACTACTCAGGATGCAAGCTCCCCTAAACAATGAATTGGACTCCATTCTCCCTAAATACTGTCTCAATTCTCAAAACATGTGAGCTGAGACCTACTTGGTCAACATATTTGTTATGACAAGTTACATCCAATAGAATTTTTTGCTAGTAAAAGCATTTTAATTTAAGGCAGGAATTTGATGGGGCCTTGAAGACATTTGTCTTCGTTCCCTGTAGCTCCCTCAGCGTCTGACACACAACAGAACTCAATCAACATGTTTCTCTCATTAGTGTGGTGGAATGGATCAGAATATTTTCCTTTGTGACTTCTCCTAGAACTAAAGTTCTTAGCAAACAGTAGCAACCGAGATGTTGCAATGGGTGACTCACTGAAGGTTTATCCCAGAGACCTTTCACAGAACAGTCTATGTCCGAAAATAGACTCTGGTTCTTTATGTTGTAATTACTCTTTTTCTTTCTCATTTCCTCATCATCCCAATGTGCTTACTGTGTATCTCTTTGTTTATATGTGTTTTCTGCAAAATGTGTATTGTTCTGTGTACACACACTTTTAATTTGTATAAATGATATAAAGTTGTGTCTCTCCTGAGTCACTTCTCCCCACTCAGCATTGCTTGTATCGTCCACCCGTATTGTGGGTTCATCTAAACCCTTGCTCCTTGTACCTGCATAATCCTTCGTGTATGTATCCACGATGTGTCCCCTGTCCCGGCCCCCACCCCACCCCCCAGATTGGACTTTCAAGTTCCCTCCACTGATGCCATGAATATTGCATACAGATCCTGTGGACCTGAGGATTTCACGGGGAAATATAACCGCAAGGACTTGTTGGATCCCAGGAATGTGGTCTTATAGCTTATCATCCAGGGGGGCACTTTAATAGCCACACCAGGACAAGAAGCATAAACCGTGACTCTCTCGAGTAAATGGAGATGTGCACTCACGCTAGTCAACTGGACCCCCAGCATGGTTCCTGCACTGCACTCACCCAGCGGGGCCTGGGGGGTCCATATGTCCCTATCTCAGCATCCTTATTTGGTATCATGACAATAACTACAAAATGTCTCAGTACTGTTTTAATCTGCATTCCTCCAATCACTAACATGTCTGATGTGTTTGCTGACCTTTCGGATTTCCTTTTTTTGGAAATTATTGCTATCCTTGGCCTATTTTTGCTGTGGTTTTCTTGTTGTTTGCAAGTGTCCTCTATTTTCTGGTTACTAATGCCCTGTCCGCTTTAGACATCGCAAGTATGTTCTCCATCAGCTAAATTAATTTTGTCCGTGGTGTGCCTGATAATCAAACTTGTCCGTTTTCTTGTCTTTATAACGTTTTCTGTTCTGAACATTCAGTTGTGGAAGCACTTTCTTTCCCCAATTTCAGAAGAACGTTCTCCTTCATTGTCTTCCCTTATCTTTTCAGTTTTCCCTTCCTATCGGTCTTTAATCCCCCTGGAAATGTAGTCCACTCTTTCATGGAATCAACAGGGATGCAATTTTCTCCTTCTCCATTCAGAGAGGCAGTTTTCCCAGCTCATTCGCTTCACGAGCCCTTCTTTTCCTTTGATTTGTAGTGACAGCTTTATTGTGTGTGAAGCTCCCCTGTGTCCCTGGGTCTGTCTACAAGTTCTCCATTCTACTTCATTGGTCTGTGTGTGTTTGCAAGCCTACCGCATGATGGCTTCATAGTAAATGTATCTTAATAGCCAACAGAGCAAATTTCCCCTCATTATTCCTCTTTTTTCAGCACAGATCTCCATGAGATCCCATTATAAACAAATGAATCTCATCAAAGTCTCTGCTGAGATACATCCAGAATTGGCAAAGCTGCTCCACTTATAAGTTGTCTGTTAATATTATGGTCCTTGTTTGGTCATTAAATGTGAAGGGTTTATACATTTTAAGTTTTCATTATAGAATTCAGAGTGGCATTTCATTTCTACTCAGTTATAATCGTTGTGAACGTTTTGAGCGCAGACCTCTAAAAAGTAAATGGCGGCAGTATCCTCTGAGAGGGGCCCCTTCGCTGCCAAGGGACCAAGACAGTGCCTGGCAGGCAAGCTGTGTGGACACAATGGGAGATTGGCCTGGCCTTCTGCATGCCCAGTCACTCTGGGAGTGGTACAAGAACCCTTGCCCCCACTCCAAGGTCTCTGGGCAGCAGGCCACAGGTCAGGTTGCCCCTGAAGGCATCAGTGCCTGCTTGGCATTCGTACTGGTTATAAACGTCTGAATCACCCTCCATGCCTTTCCTCCTTCCCACCCACGTCCTCTGGTCTAATCCCTGACAATTCCATCCTTCCCCATCTCTTCTGTTCCCGCCCAGTTCCCACTGCTCTCCCCAGCCCAGTTTCCAGCCTTCACGGCACTTTCTTGGCTCTCCCAGTTAAAGCGCTCAGTCCACACTCGCTCTGCAGCCCCAAGGGTCAGTGTGGATTCAACACCTTGGGTCTGGGGACCGCAGTCCATGTCAGGCTTGTCCAGCTGGCCCTGAACTTCTCCATCTTGTTCTTACATTGTAACCCAGACCGCGCATGCAACTGATCTTATTTTCTCAACCATCTTGTTGTATATTCCTTGATAATAATCCATTTTATTAATTTGCAAGGGAATGACAGAATTACAAAAAGAAAGTCTTTATTTTTTCTGCATCTTTCTTTAATGTCTAGCTGGATGAAAGACAGATAGGTTCTCATGTCTGCCTTTGCATTCAGTTGAATAGATTCGGTAGAGTAAAGCTGGCACGTGCTTTCCCATCATTTGACAATCATTTCAGGAGCCCCATCTAATCTGCTTTGACATTACATGTCAGGTCACCTCTGGAAAAGTCCTCTGTACACTCACACAAGAATGAGAGGGTAGGGGACTTCCCTGGTGGTCCAGTGGTTAAGAATCCACCTTGAAACCCAGGGGGCACGGGTTCCATCATCTCTGGTCAGGAAACTAAGAGCTCGTGTGCTGCAGAGCAACTAAATTTGTGCACTGCAAAAACTGAGCCTGCACACTCTGGAGCCTACGTGACACAACTAGAGCCTACGTGACACAACTAGAGCCTGTGCACCTCAAGGAGAGATCGCGCGTGCAGCGCCTGAGATCCGACGCAGCGACATCAATATTTTTTTAAAAAAGAAAGAGAGTGTCAAAACCAAATTGGACCCCAGTGGTACTAAGAAATAGTTTTGACTTCACAAACCCACTGAAAGGGTCATGGGGACCCCCCAGGGGTCCCAGCACCCCACTTTGTGAAAGTCCTGATATTCTATGGTTTCCATCTTTACTTAATAAGTGACCATCCTATGCAAGACACTGGACTGGTCTTGTATTGGAGCCTTGTTTTAACCCCTGAACCTGTGTGCAGACCCTTCGAGAACCTGTGTGCGTGCTACGTTGCTTCAGTTCTGTCTGACTCTTTGGGACCTTATGGACCATAGCCCGTCAGGCTCCTCTGTCCATGGGATTCTCCAGGCAAGAAGAGTGGAGTGGTTGCCATGCCCTCCCCTCCAGGGGATCTTCCTGGACCAGGGATCGAACCTGCGTCTCTTACGTCTCATGCATCAGCAGGCAGAAGCTTTACTGCTGAGCCACCAGGGAAGTCCCTTGAAAACCTGGGTGAGGACTGACTCTTTTCATTCCACCTCCATGGAATTAAAATTTAGGGGGAGGGTCCTACCACCTGACGACCATTTCCTGGATGCAGGTAAAGCACAGACATTACAGATCACCTGTTCTAGTGACTCTGGGAGGCGGATGGGAATAATATTGTTGGGAAGAAGCTGAGGCTCAGAGATGGCGTCACTCACCCAGGGCACCCAGACAGAAGGCAGCAGACAGGACTGAAGCCAGACTGTTGAATGGCAAAGCCCCAGCTCTCCGCAGAGCTTCGTAGTGGCTCCCAGTTCCCACCTCACCCCCACCCCCGCCGCCTCACCCCCATTCCTGCTGCTTCAGTATCTGAAGCAGGGACCAGGCCGCCCAGAGGTAGGTGCTCAGTGCCTCCCCTGCAGAGCCACTATAATCCTTGCATTGTTTCCCCTTTATCTGTTCATTTACAAAACAAATACTCATTAAGCAGTCCCTTCCTGCCAGCCTTCCACATGATCTATTTTTCAGTTGGGCACTGATAGCCACAGTTGGGGCCACATCATGCTTCAGCTTGCGAACCTTTGGGGCTCACTCAGGGCCGAGGCTGCCCGAGCGGCCAGGAAGCGCTGGGACCTGGGACCAGGCCATCCACGGGGCTGGGTGTGTGTGGGGGGGTCTAGAGGACACAGCCAGGCCGGCCCTGCAGGCTCAGCTGGGGGAGATCATGAGTGGATATGTGGGTCCAGGCTGGAGCCGACCGGACTGAGGGAAAAGTCCAGGTCAGAGGAAGGACAGGAGTCCTGCGAGAGGGTCTGCAAACAAATGGAGGGCCCTGCCCAGGAGACCAGCTGCTAGATTGAGACTGAGGGCAGGCAGAAGTGGGGTGGACCGAGGCCAGTGGGATGTCACGTCCTGCTTCACCGAAAGCTGGGTCTCGGACCCAGAGGGGACACAGCCTGGTCCTCTCAGCGAGGAGGGCTGCTGGGGAGCCCCGGGGGCAGACACCGCCCCAACAGCTGCGCCCCCACGGGCTCTGGAGTCCCAGCATCACCCCCCATCCCTCCTCACACCCGGCTTCGCTCTCCCGGGCCCTTCCTCGCCCAGGCCTGTCCCACATGCTCTTCCTCTGGGCCTGAACTCGCCCCTTTGCACTGGCCAGGCGAGCTCCTCAGCCCCGCCAGCCCCTGGCTTCCCTTCCTGAAGCCTACGTCTCCTTCTAGACCAGGCACAAAGGCAGCAAGCCTCTCTATTTCCTTGCTCAGGCCTTCCCAGTCAGTTTGCCTGGAGAACGGGCAAATGCCTCTAATGACTATGCTGTATACCTCTGTTAAAGCACTCCTCATTTTGCCTGGGGCTGCTGTAACAAAGCATCACAGACGTGGCTTGAAACAACAGACAATTCCCATCTGGTTGTTCTGGAGGCCAGGAGGCTGAAATCCCTGTGTTGCAGGGCCTGCTTCCTCAGAGGCTGGTAGGGGAGCACCTGCCTCGCTGCCTCCAGCTTCCGGCGGCTCCGAGCAGTCTTTGGATTGTGGCTGCATCATTGCAGTCTTTGCCTCATCAAAAGATGGCTGCCTTCAACACGTGTCTCTTCCTGTAAGAGCATTGGTCACCGCTCAGCAGGGCCCAAGTGAACCTGTAGATCTGACTCCAGAGGGGAAGGTGAAAGTATTAGTTGCTCAGTCCTGTCCGACTCTTTGTGACCCCATGGGCTGTACCCACCAGGCTCCTCTGTCCGTGGGATTCTCCAGGCAAGAATACTGGGGTGGGTAGCCATTCCCTTCTCCAAGGGATCTTCCCTACCTAGGAGTCGAACCTGGGTCTCCTGCATTGCAGGAAGATTCTTCACCATCTGAACCACCAGAGAGGGGTTGAATATAAATGTTCCCAGCACTTTAGGGATGCCCTTTACTGGCCACTTGCCAGATTCTGCTCCCTCAGAGCACTCTCTCCCACAAAGGAGAGTCGTCTGGGACCCACTAGCTTACACTGAATCGATCTGGCTATACCTTCCACACACACACACACACACACACACAGGCCTGATGACTGATTTATTGCTTAGCGTGGCTTCCTCTAGTTCACCTTCTTTTCCTGTATATTAGGTTTTCCTTTAAATTTAACCTTCATTTTCTTAAAATGTTTACTTAAGTATCTGTTTGAATTTTTTTTGCCATTCCCCCCATGGCTTTTGGTGTTGCTATTTTATTTTTATTTATTTGTTTTTAGGCTGCACCACGTGGCGTGCAGGATCTTAGTTTCCCAACCGGGGATGAAACTCGTGGCCCCTTCATTGGGAGGGTGGAGTCTTACCCACTGGCCATCCAGGGAAGCCCCTGGCCTCCCGCTTTGAGTCACTGAGTTGGCTGCGGCATCAAACAAACCTTTGGTGTTACAAATTGTCTCCCAGTGAGGCCAGAGGGGATGGGCACAGCACAGGGGCTAGTTGCTAATGTCTACAAAATACTACCCTGGCCCCCGCAAAGGAGAATCATTTAAGCATTTGTGAGGCTTCATCTTCAAAAGTAGCCAAAGAATTCAAATTGACAGATGATCCCAGAAAATCTTTTGCAGTCAGGGAAATTAGGTTATTCCTAAGAACACTCAGAATACCACATGTACAGTTCAGATGATCTTGGTATACTCGTGGGACAGCAGTGATTGTAAAACGAAAGTAGTTAACGTGTATATGCTCTGTTGGGGAGGCTAAGGGGAAACAGGTGTTTAGCCTAGAAAACCACTTCTCAAATTTCCTATGAAGTCAAGGGTTCTTGGGTTTAACTTTGAAACAAACTGAAAAGTTGAAAAAAAAAATGAACCCATCAGTTATACTGGATTAAGCGTTCAATCTGCTTCACCCTGACCTCATCTGACTTGATTATATCTATAATGACCTCATTTCCAACGTGAGGTGCTGGGGATTATGATTTCAACATATCTTTGGGGGGAAAGCAATTCAGCCCGTCACACCTGGCGTGGTAGTTAAATGTACACAGGTCGATGGTTTTGGAGTGACCCAGACCTGGGTTTGTCACTCACCCTCTTGTGTAAGCCTGAGCAACATCCTTAAACTATCCGTCTTTTCTCATCTGTAAAATAACCACAATACCTAGAGTTATTGCTGTGATATTTCTTAGTCAGTCAGCATACATAGTGAGTACCCAGGAAATTGTCATTATTATTATTAATATTGTGTGTTGAACAGAATAGATTCTTGATACATAAGTATTAGTCACCACTTCCTCTAATAAATATTTACTACACTGGCAGGCCTGCAATCCTGATGAGTTTTTCCAGAGGGAGTCTGGAGAAGCAGTGGCCAAGCCCTGGAGCATTCCGTCTCCTGGCATGGTGGGAGCCCCTGAGGAGGTGATGTAGCAGCTGTCCATGCCTGCTCGGGTGGCAGGGAGATGCCGGCTCCCACCCCCGCAGCACAGCGCGGAATCCTGGCTGGCTCTGTGGGAATGTGAAGGTGGAGCTGGCAGGGACTCCACACCCTGGTCTTTGTTCTCTAGGCCATGTGTGTGCATGTGTGTGTGTGTGTGTGTGTGTGTGTGTGCACTGGGGGAGGACCTGGGAGACAGGGGACAGGAGAGCCAAGCATCTTTTTGAAAGAATATATTCAGGATGGAATGAAAGACAGCAGCCAGAGCATAACCTCCAGCTCTGGGGACCTTCCTGATTTCTATAAAGACCAGATTCTCCTCCAGAAAAGAGTAGGCAGTGGGTACAGCTAAGGAGGCGGAATCAGAGACCTGTGCCGAAAACACAAATAGAACTCAGAGTGGCTGGGTGACCTCGGTGAGCAGAGTTCTCTTCTGTCAAATGGGGCTGATAAAAATCTACCCTATTGATAGGAGGACTTCCCAGGTGGCTCACTGGTGAAGAATCTGCCTACAATTCAGGGGACACGGGTTTGATCCCTGGGTTGGGAAGATCTCCTGGAGAAGGGAATGGCAACCCACTCCAACATTCTTGCCTGGAGAACCCCACGGACAGAGGAAACTGGCAGGCGATAGTCCATGGGGTCGCAAAGAGATGGACATCATTTAGTGACTAAACAACAACAACAATCAAACAGGAACAGGATTCAAATGCCAGCCGCAAGTATTTATGTCCTTCTGTTTCAATGGGTTTCCTTTTCTTAAGAACAAACCCTGGCCTGACATATGGCTTCCTTAGATTTTAAATGAATACTTCCACCACAAAAACTAATCACCAACTCCTTGAAGTTTATGAGGAAATTGTTTCAAGGAGATACAAAAAAGGGAGTTACAGATTTTTAGGAAAGAAAAAAATGGTGGAATTTCATCCAGGAACCACATGTCTAAGAGTCACTACACCAGGCAACACGTGTGGTGATCAACACTGACAGACATTGCAAAACATGGGTAATTTTATTATTAAATTGACATCTTTCAGCATAGCAGGTGAGGGCAAGGATAAGATATACACTGATAGCCAGAACACAGCACAGAATGAGGGAACCTCTGTGAGAGGTACAGAGAGTGATGAGGTCAGAGAATAGAGAGCTCACATCTTTGGGTGGCAATAAGAAGAGCACCTGAGGTTCTTTCTTCAATGTGGGATCAGAGCAGGAGAAAGAAGGGAGAAAACTGTAGTAGCAAGTGATCCAAAGTAGAAAATTAAGCACTAACTAGCAAGGCTTGGATCCTAATTTGGACGTTGATTGCCACATTCAGTTTCCATTCTGATTCTGCATTCATTTATCATATTTGCATTTACCCAGGTGAGGCAGTCTGCAATACAGGACATGCAACTATCTTGTCCAGTGATCTATGCAACCATAACATAATGTAAAAGTACTGAATTCTAATTTGGAAGCCTAGATAAATATTAGCAAAAGCTGTCCAATAATTTCAACAATAAACCGTATGACTAATCAGAGACTCTTAGAATGTCAGTTCAGTTCAGTCGCTCAGTCGTGTCCGACTCTTTGCGACCCCATGGACCACAGCATGCCAGACCTCCCTATCCATCACCAACTCCTGGATTTAATTTGCCCTAAAAAGTAGCTAAAACTTCATGTGTAGTTTGGATGGCAGCCAGAAAAATGGACACTAATGATGGGCAGTTCCTCAAATCCAAAAGATTGATAACACTACAGTGATATTTAGGTAAAGATGGCAACTTCTTTTAGAAACTTATTTCAGTATATTTTCAGCATTGAGCTTTTAGGTTTGTTATTTATAACTTTATGATCTGAAGTACACTAAAAATAACTCAAACTGTTTAACTCTTTCACTACCTGCATAATATAATTGCTTTAGGCTTTGAGAAAGTTGGGTTTCCCATTTGAGTTTCACAAGGTGCATTAAATGGGGGACTGTCTAGTCTGGGGGCACTTTAGGAAGTGATGTCACAAAGCTCTTCAGAAAATCCCCAGGGTTCCAGGACCTCTGCTTTCTGAAGCAGGACATACCACTGCAGAGGACCATGCCAGGCACGATCCAGTCAAGTGCTCAGTATAAATGAATCTTGGAAGATGTTACATTTTGGTGGGGTTCCAGGCTGAGCGATCAAAAACAGAAATGAGCTGGAGAAAACACAACTTCTTTGAGACCCTTAGTTGTTAGGTCTTTTTAAGACACAAAGATAGAGATTTATCTCTGCTAAGTTCAGAGACTAGGTTTGAGTTTCTTGAAATTCTGGAAAAAGTCCAGCAAGAGACTGAAAGTACATTGAAAGTGATTCAAGCTTAAAGGAAAAGATCATAATGCTCTTTAAAAAAAAAGACAATAGCAATAAGAGCAAAAACAATCCCTGAGGTTACTAAAGTACCAGGACTTTGAGTACTGCCAATTAAAAACACACACACACAAACACACACACACTTTCCTCTTAAAGAAATGACTTACACAGCATGTTAAAGCATATGAAAATATAAAAATATAAAGCTCTTTGGTAAAAGAGACTGACTAAATTTGGGGAGAGATGTAAAAGAGTCAAGTTATTTATGTGATTGAGATTAAGTTTCATCAGTTTAAAATAAATTGTTATAACAAGATATTTTATGTAATGTCCATTAATCAAAATGAAAATATCTACAGAAGAAACACAAAAGAAAATAAGAAAGGAATCGAAGTATATCACTTCAAAAAATCAACAAAACACAAAATGAGTCAATAAAGGAAAAGGACAAAATAACTTTAAAAACACACAGAAAACAATGAACAAAACGGCAGTGGTAATTCCTTTCAGTAATTACTTTAAATATAAATGAATTAAACTTCCCAATGACAGGACATAGAGCAGCTGAGTAAAAAGCAAAAACAAGATCTAAGTTTTTCCTGACTATAAGAAACTCACTGAGAGTTTTAGGATATATATAGGCTGAAAATGAAAGGATGGAAAAAATATTCCATATAAGTGGTAACCGAGAGGGCAGAGGTAGAACTTAAGATAGAAATTGTCATAAGCAACACAGGACATTATAGAAGGATAAAAGGGTTAATTCACTAGGAAGATATAACAATTATACATAAGTATCTAATATCAGAGCACCCAAACATATGAAACAAACAGAATTTTTGACAGAATTTAAGGGATAAATAAACAGTAACAATAATAGAAGGAGGTTTCAAAACCCCACTTTCAATGAAGAATAGAACCCCCAGACAGAAGATCAGTAAGGAAACAGAGGACTTGAACAACATTATAGACCAATTGGACCTAACAGAACACTCCAACTAACAGAAGCAGAATACACATTCTTCTCAAGTGCACAAGTAACATTCTCTAGCAGAGATTTCATACAAGAGAAGGTCACAAAACAAGTCTTAAACAAATTTAAGCAGCTTCAAATCACACCAAGTATCTTCTCTGATAAGAAACAAAACTAGAAATCAATAGCAAATGGAAAACTTAAAGATATGTGGGAATTAAATAGCACAATTTTGAACAGCCAATGGGCCAAAGAAGAAATCACAAGGAAAGTTAGGAAGTGTCTTGAAAGAAATGAAAATGAAAACACAACATACTAAAACTTACAGGATGCAGCAAAAGCAATACTAGAAGGAAGTTTATAGTGGTAAACGCTTAGAAGAAGAAAAGAAAAATCTCAGAACCTAGCTTTACATTGTAAGGAACCTCAAAATGAACAAACCAAACTCAAATTTAGCAAAAGGAAAGAAATAACAAAGATTAGCAGAAATAAGAAAATCAGAGAAGGGAAAACAATAGAAAAGAATTAACAAAACTAAGAATTGGTTCTTGAAAACACAAAATTAAAAAAAAAACAAAAACTTTAGACTAATTGAGAAGAAAGGTAAGGTTCAAATAACAAAAAATTATAAATAAAAGAGGAGGCATTATAACTGAAGCTCAAAAAGAAAGAGTCATAACAGACTCTTATGAACAATTATATACCAACAAATTAGATAACCTAGATTAAGTAAATGCATTCCTAGAACAAACAAAACTGAAGAGTGAAGAAATTAAAAATCTGAACAGACCTATAATTAATAAGGATGTGAATCAGTAATCAAAACACTTCCAACAAAGAAAAGTCCAGGAGCAGATGACCTCACTGAAGAATCCTAGTAAACATTTAAAGAAGAATTAATGGTATTTTTCAAATATTTCCAAAAAAGTAAAGAGGGAACACTTTCAAACTGCTGTTATGAGAGTAACGTGTGTGTGTGTGCTAAGTCGCTTCAGTCGTGTCTGAGTCCTTGTGAACCTATGGACTGGAGCCTGCCAGGCTTCTCTGTCCATGGGATTCTCAAGGCAAGAACTGGAGTGGGTTGCCATGCCCTCCTCCAGGAGATCTTCCCCACCCAGGGATCAAACCTGTGTCTCTTACGTCTCCTGCATTGCCAGACAGGTTCTTTATCACTAGCACCACTAGGGAAACCTCTATGAGAGTAGCACTACCTCGAAATCCAAAACCCAACAAAGATACTGCAAGTAAAGAAAACCGCAGACCGTATCCCTGATGAATACTGATGCAAAAATCCTCGACAAAATGCTCTCAACCAGATTCAACAGCACATTAAAAGGATTATACATCATGACCAAGTGAGATTTATTCTTGGAATGCAAGAATGGCTCAACATAACAAAATCAAGTCATGTATTGATAATAGATCGCATTGATAGAATAAAGAAAAAACCTACATGATAATCTCAATTGATACAGAAAAAGCATTTGACAAAATTCAACATCTTTCATGATAAAAAATCTCAACAAACTACAAATAGAAGGAAATCACCTCAACATAATAAAGGCCATATACGAAAAATTCACAACGGACAGCAGATGCCAACAGTGAAAAACTGAAAACTTCCCCACCAAGATCAGAAACAAGGCACGGACGGCCACTCTTGCCACTTGTATTCAACACAGAACTGGAAGTTCTGACCAGAGAAATTTGGCGAGAAAGAGATCAAACACATACAGAGAAAATGAAGATGTAAGATTATCTCTATCTGCAGACGACACAGTCTTATATGTAGAAAACCCTAAAGATTCCCTCCCCAAAACTGTTAGAACTAATTAAAAAATTCAACAAAGTTGCAAGATATAAAATCAACACACAAAAATAAGATTCATTTCTATACCAATTGTGAACAACCCCAAAAAACGAAGTTAAGAAAACAATCCCATTTACAATCATATCAACAAAGAATAAAATACTTAGGAATAAACTTAACCAAGGAAGTGAAAGACTTGTACACTAAACACTACAAAAGATTGTTAAAGAAAAAAAAAATGTAAAGAAGACAAATAAATGAAAAGGCATTCTGTGTTAACGGACTGGAAGACTTAATATTGTGAAAATGTCCATTCTACCCAAAGCAACCTACAGAGTTGATGCACTCTATCAAAATACCAATGGCATTCTTTTGCAGAAATAGAAAAAAATTCTAAATTCATATGGAATCTCAATGGACTCTGAACAATGACGACAATCTTGAGAAAGAAAAACAAAGATGGAAGTCTCACACTTCCTGATTTCAGCATATTATATAGGGCAATGGCATTTAGACAGATGGTACATACACCCTTATGTATCATATGGTCAAAGGATCTTCTACAAGGCGACAAAGCTTCACAGTGGGAAAAGCAGTCTCTTCAACAAATGGTGCTGGGAAAACTGTATAATCAGATGCAAAGGAATGAAGTTAGACCCTACTTTACACCATAGGCCAAAAATAACTCATTCAAGACTTAAATGTAAGACCTGAAACTATAAAACTCCTAGAAGAAATCATAAGGGAACGCTTCATGACATGGACTTTGGCAATGATTTCTCAAATATGACACGGAAAGCACAAGCAACCAAAGCAAAAATAGACAAAAAAGATTACACCAAACTTAAAAACTTCATAGCAAAGAACCATGAACAGAGTGAGTAGGCAACCTATGGAATAGAAGAAAATGTTTGCAAACCACGCATCTGATCAGGGGTTAATATCCAGAATCTGTAACTCATCAACTGACAAGCAACCTGATTCTAAGAATGGGCAAAGAAGGGTTTCCTTGGTGGCTCAGTGGTGAAAGAATCTACTGCTACTGCAGGAGACAGTGATTCAATCCCTGATCTGGGAGGATTCCACATGCCTCGGAGCAACTAGCCCGAGCACCACAATGACTGAGGCTGTGCTCTACAAGAGAAGCCCACGCACACAACCAGAGAGGAGCCCCCGCTCTCAGCAGCTAGAAAAGAGCCAGTGTGGCAACAAAGACCCAGCACAGCCAGAAGTAAATACAATTATTCAAACATAAATTTAAAAAATTGAAATGGCCAAATAACTTGAGTAGACATTTCTCCAGAGAAGACATACGAATGGCCAACAAGCATATGAGAAGATGTTTAATGTCACTAATCATGAGGGAAATGCAAACCAAAACCAAAATGAGATATTATCTCACACCCGTTAAAATGGCTTCTATCAGAAAACAAAACAGAAAATAATAGGTGTTGGTGAAAAACAGGATCTCAATGAAATTTCAAATATCATTCAACCTTACAAAGAAAAAAAAGGAAATCCTGTCATATGCTACGACATGAATGAATCTTGAAGACCTTATATGCTGGGTGAAATAAGCCACTCACAAAAAGACAAATACACGTGACTGCACTTATCTGTGGTATCTAAAGTAGTCAAACTCAGAAACAGGAAGTAGAATGGTGGCCGCCAGGGCCTGGGGGGAGGGGAGAAAAGGTAGATGTTGTTCAGTGGGTGCAGACTTTCAGTTTGCAAGATGAAAAGTTATAAAGATCTGTTGCATAAGTTAACATACAGTTAACAATACTGTTACAATGACTCTTAAAAATGGTCAAGATGGTATACAGTTAACAATACTATACACTGATTCTTAAAAATAGTCAAGATGGTATTTTTTACATAATGTGCTTTAAACCACAGTTTTTAAAACCTCAAAAAATAAAATAAATAATTGTAAAGTTATTCCCTAATATTGATGATTACATTTCTTGTCTTTGCTCTATTTTTGTTTTGTCATTAAGTACAAATATGGGTATGCCCTATGTTTGGGGAATATTAAGTATGCTGCTGCTGCTGCTAAGTCGCTTCAGTTGTGTCCGACTCTGTGCGACCCCATAGACTGCAGCCCACCAGGCCCCGCCATCCCTGGGATTCTTCAGGCAAGAACACTGGAGTGGGTTGCCATTGCCTTCTCCAGTGCATGAAAGTGAAAAGTGAAAGTGAAGTTGCTCAGTCGTGTCCGACTCTTCGCGACCCCATGGACTGCGGCCTACCAGGCTCCTCTGTCCATGGGGTTTTCTAGGCAAGAGTACTGGAGTGGGGTGCCATTGCCCTCTCCGATATTAAGTATACCCAAACCTATAAAAGAATCCTATAACTTATAAAAGTTAGATAATTTCAGACTACATGTAAGATGCTCAGTCTGCCTTAAAGAGAACCAGGAAGTGGTATTAATTGAAAGTAAGTAACCTTTTAATAGCCCTTATCTCACCTGCACTAATAATTTGAATAGTTCTTACTGGTATCAACTATTCCTTCATTCAGTCAAAAATCATTTGATGAGTACCAGCTAAATGCTAGGCATTGTCCAAACTACAGAATCAGAAAGGAAAAGATGGCCATAATAAAATAATAGTGTTGTCTTCTTTTAAGGAATTTGCAATCTAACAGAGAATGGAGGGGGAAAAAAGACAAAAGAGGACAACTAGAGGTCTTGGGTACACAAAAAGCTATTTGAGCCAACCAAAGATATTTATCGATTTGAATTGCCCAGTATTTTTTTCCCCGTCTTCCAGTAACAGAACCGGTACTTGCCTTGGATATCTGTTTATTCCCCATTCTCAATCCATGTGGTTTGGTGAACTGACTAGTTCCAAGTTTGGTCCTGTGACCCAAACATGGCCAGAAATAAAGTGGGATTCCCCTTGTCCACAGTGCTTAGTTTCAAATCCTTAATTCCTCCAGTGGGACTCAATTCTGGGTTGTTTTCTTTTTTTAACTCTTGGGAGAACCAGAAATAGACTTCTAACTATTAGGATGTGAACTTGGCCCTGCTGACTATTAAGCACAAATGGAAGAAAGCACAACCCAGAGAAGAAAGAAAGGTTGGGTCTGGAGGACGCTGTTTGAGTTCCTAGGACCGACTTTGCCAATCCCCCTCAATCTTTCAGTTAATTGAACTATGAAATTCCCGTTTCTTTCTTAAGCCTTTTGGAGTTGGGTTTTCTGTCACAATCAAAAATCCAGAGTAGAACCATGCCTTTAAAATTCAGCTAATTATAGACCATTATGTCTCATATTAACCTGGATGTAAATTTGGATTATCATACAACCACTGAAACATCAGGACATACAGAACATTTTGTAGCCCTCTTTTAAAAATTCTAAACTGTGATGTGTAAGTAATCCATCTAATAGGTTCTATAAAAGAACATTCGGAATGTATACGTATGCTTTTATTGAAAGAAAGCGCTTAGAAAAATAAACTATTAATTTAAAAGAATCCTATTTTGCCAATATTCCTTCCATTACTAGGGCATTTAAAAGATAAAAGCCAGCCCATTGTTTAAAAAATATTCTAGACCTTGAATTCACCAACCAACAATGAAAATAAACCTAAATTTGCCTAGTACTACGAACTTCTTTACAAGCTTTCAACATATTATTTAAACATATGTATACTCCAAAGCCCAAGATTATCTGCGATGTCCTTTGTATTCATCATGATTATTTTTTCTTCTCTTAGTGAATAAGCTTTCTAATTTATAACTGGGCTCAGATTTCAATTAGTTTGAATTCTCTGAGCAATGACTGAGCATAGGAGAAACTTAGGGAAAAAAAAAAGAAGTAAAACTCATTGAGTGTTCATTATATATTATCTAGAATTTCCGGGACTTCCCTGGCAGTACAGTGGATAAGAATCCACCTGCCAATGCAGGGGACACGTATTTGATCCCTGGTCCAGCAAGATTCCACGTGTTGCGGAGCAACTAAGCCCACGTATCACAACTCACTGAATCTGCGCTCTAGAGCCCTCCAGCCAAGACTGCTGAAGCCCGTGCGTCTAAAGCCTTTTCTCTGCAACAAAAGAAGCCACCGCAATGTGAGGGCCCTGCTTCACAACTAGAGAGGCGTCCCCGCTCAGCTTAACTAGTGAAAGCCTGCAGGGGCAGTCAAGACCCAGTGCAACCAAAAATCATCTAAAACTTCCATCGTAGAATTTCCAGGGATTTTCTAGAATATTATGCAGAATTATCTCCAAGTGCTGTGCTGGCATTGACAGCAAGACTCTCATCTCAGGCACTTGTAAGAACAGGCCTCCATTCCTAACCCCTTCGTATTTGGAAAGTTGTGCAAAGACAGCTTTAAGAATTAAACATGACCAAAGTGCTATAAGTGTCTACAAATATACATTCTGGTTTATAACACATGAAACATATTAAAGCACTGAGCTACACTTAGGAATTTGAAAAATAATGGGAGTGTTGGGTCTGAGTCATTGTCATTGGCAGATGAGAAAGTTGATCTCTGGGGTCCAGGTCAAGGCTGTCAGGCCCCACGACCCTCTTCTACTAGCGTAAATGACTATTCCCTGGACCTCATGGAAACGGAAGAATAAGAACTAGATTCCCTTTAAGAACTTTTTCCTTCCTGGTAAATTCGTTGTTCAGTTACTCAGTCATGTTTGACTCTGTGACCCCATGGACAGTAGCATGCCAGGCTTCCCTGTCCATCACCAACTCCCGGAGCTTCCTCAAACTCATGTCCGTTGAGTTGGTGATGCCATCCAACCATCTCATCCTCTGTTGTCCCCTTCTCCTGCCTTCAGTCTTTCCCAGTATCCGGGGCTTTTCTAATGAGCCAGCTCTTCAAATCGGGTGGCTTAAGTATTGAAGATTCAACTTCAGCATCAGTCCTTCCAATGAATATCCAGGACTGATTTCCTTTAGGATTGACTGGTTTGATCTCCTTGCAGTCCAAGGGACTCTCTAGAGTCTTCTCTTCGTAAATGCAGCCAATGAATTTTGATTCAGGGGCTAAATGTTTTTCAGTAAACTTCCTGCACATTCTATTAATAGTCAAGTCCATCCTCAAATCTGGAGGAACACTTCATTGTGTAATATAAATGAGTACCTAACTTGACTGAGAGCAACAGAACACTGCATAGCTTGGCTTACACATGGGTTTCTTTTGGTTTCTTTTCCACACACAAGAAACCTGTGGATTGATGGTTCCAGTGGGTCAGGGCAGCCATCAGGACCCTTGGCTTTTTCTAGGCTTCTGTTTGGGCTTCCCTATGGCTCAGTGGTAGAGAATCCTCCTGCAGTGCAGGAAATGCAGGAGAGTCTGGTGCTATCCCTGGGTCAGGAAGATCCCCGGAGGAAGAAATGGCAACCCACTCTAATATTCTTGCCTGAAAAATTCCATGGACAGACAGCCTGGTGGGCTACAGTCTAAAAGGGAAGAGTTGGACATGACTGAGTGACTGAGCACAGCACAGCCTTCTGTTTGGCAATCCTTCACGTGTGACATTTGTCCCTCATGCGCCTTGCCAGGTGCTTGCAAGATAAATGCTCTACGTCTAGCATCATGGCTGTGTTCAGTAGGGAAGGGCAAGGGGCAAAAGGCACATGCTGGGTGAGTGTATCCCTTTTAAAAGGGTCCACCCAGAAACTCCACCCAGAAAATTCTGTTCCCTCTCATTGTTCTGAATTTCTTCCAATTTCCTACCCTCCTCCACACATACATACCAGGGGTTAGATGGTATAAATTAGTAGAAAATAAATATATTGTCTCTCTAGGTTGACAAATCTGTATTGAACTCTTGTCATAACTAATGATTCACTGAGTAACTCACAAGCTGACGTGTTTACTGTCATTTGAAATGAATTTATAATGCGTTGCTCTTGGTTTGATTAAAAAAGAAAAGGTTTCTGCATGTTGGATCGTGAGCACCCTCCTGCCTCAGTGCCTCTGCGTTCTCTTTATACCCTACATGGGACACTTCCCCTAATAGCTAATGTTCTCATGTTCTCTCATGTTCTCTCATGTTCTCAGGTCTCCAACTAAACGTCGAATCCTTGCCAGCCCTCCTTGTTTATACTGTGTAAAACATCACGTCTCATCAGCTCTGACCCCTTCCTCTGCTTTAATTTCTTCATAACACACTTAATAGGGCTTCCTGGTGGCTCAGTCGATAAAGATTCAGCCTGCAATGCAGAAGACCAGGGTTCGATCCCTTCTCTGGAGAAGAAAATGGCTACCCACTCCAGTATTCTTGCCTGGAGAATTCCTTGGACAGAGAAGCCTGGCAGGCTAGAGTCCACGAGGTCGCAAAGAGTCAGACACACCTTATCGACTAAACCACCACCACCATCACACACTTAATGCCACCGGACCTTAGAATATATGATTACATAGGTGTTCATGGTCGGTCTTGCTTCCTTGAAGGTAAGCTCCATGAAGGCAGGCACTTTGCCAGCTGTGTTCTCTGCTGTCTCCAAGGGCCTTGAGCAGTTCCTGGCACACAGAAGGAGCTCAGCAAGTGTTAGCTGAAGGAGTGAATGATTGAATGATTTAGCTTATAACAGAACTCTCTCTATATGATTGGCTAAGGAGTCATTGCTGGTGTCCAAGGAAACAGCCACCTAGTGAGCAAAAGAGGGCATAAGCCACCAAAGAGCACCTACATAGCCACCTCTGGTCTACGGAAGGGGCACCTTTTGTTAAATAATTACATAACAAGAAACTCTACTTTCTATAAGCTATGAGTGTAGATACTTTACAGTAGCTTTAGTGTCTAATATTTTCAGACCTTAATTGGACCTGATAGATTAAAAAATATGTCAGATTTTTAAGTATATCAGTGTTTCTGAGACAATCTTTTGATTTACCTGAACAATTTTACCCAATGCAGTCAGAACAGAAGCAGCTAGTAACAACTTACGCCTATGGCTAAAAGAAACTTTGTGTTCAATGGGTTCCCAAGCTCTGCGTTGTTTAGTTTGCTGCTTTATACACTGTTGTTGTTCAGTCACTGAATCATATTTGATTCTTCTGCAACCCCATGGACTTTTCACTTTCATGCATTGGAGAAGGAAATGGCAACCCACTCCAGTGTTCTTGCCTGGAGAACCCCAGGGACGGGGAGCCTGGTGGGCTGCCGGCTATGGGGTCGCACAGAGTCGGACACGACTGAAGCGACTTAGCAGCAGCCGCAGCAGCAGGACTGCAACTAGGCTCTTCTGTTCTGGGACTTCCCAGGCAAGAATACTGGAGTGGGTTGCCATTTCCTCCAAACCTAATTGAAAAACTGAACTTGTATCCTAAGATTTTGGCTTCCCCATTCACTCCAAATTCTTAAATATATAGGTAGGAAATGAGTTACTTTGTATTTTTAAGAAAGCTAGAATCAAGGAGGATACATTGAAAAGTCAGGTGATTTAGGGAGTTCTAATGGTCTCCCTTAGGGAACCCAGTGTCAAAAGACCAACCATGAAGTGAAAAGTAATTATACACAGGGGAAAAGGCATTGGAGGACAGAGGAAGGGGGAGAAATGATAAGAAGGGAGGAAACGATTTTCTCATGAAAGCTGACAAAATAAGGAAACATGTTAGCTTACTTTTGCGAGAAGGTAAGGAAGGACGACTATAACATTATTTGTTCTGTTAGCAAATGATGTGATTGTCTTGTCCCATTCAGCCTGTTTCCTTCTCCAATTGTGATACATACTGAAATGTGGAGAGTTGGGCTGACTGTGAAAATCTGTATTTTCCATTTGCTGTGTGAAGTTAATCGCGTTTTGCACATTCCTCTGGTAGCATTTATCTTGCTGCACTGTAATATCTGTTTACATTTTTGTGTCCTGGGGTAGATCAACAACTCGGCCAGGGCTGGGCCTCTAGACTCATAATCTCCTTTGCACCAGTAAAAGCCAATAAACATCTGGTTGATCAATTAAGGAGCAGAAATACCATTGCTCTATAGTCGTTCAATATTCAATTAAATTCAGAAGACCTTGAAAATCCTGAGTCTACAGATGAAGTCGAGTAATTTGTCACCAGTCAACTGGTGTCCAACTGTTTTAAAAGAGAGGATTAGAATTACTTAAAAATTCTCTAAACATGTTAGAGATTTTTTTTTTAGTAAATAGAATATTTAGTAAATATACAGGAAATCTATTCCAAATATAATAAGAGGAAATTAACGTTTGGAGATAAGAAGAGCTTCTTACCATTAAACAACTTTGCAAAAAGTTTGGGCTTCCCTGGTGGCTGCATATAATTATTTCTTCCCTTTATGGTTGGTCTTTTGGCACTGAGTTCCCTAAGGGAGACCATTAGAACTCCCTAAATCACCTGACTTTTCAATGTATCCTCCTTGATTTCTAGCTTTCTTAAAAATACAAATAACTCATTTCCTACCTATATATTTAGACTTTGCAAAACAACTTTATTTTGCAAAGAGTTTATCTCCAAAATAATACTCAAATTTATGTTGACTTTGCTCATATTTATGATACTTTACTATTTTTCAAATATTATAGCTTGCTTCCCAGATTGAAAATTTTAGGGGTCAGTATTGACACACTCACTCATTTATCCACTGGTCCACTCAACCAATATTTACCGATCCCCAACTATGTGGCCAAGCACTGAGGATATTACAGTGAACGGATATAGACTTCACAGAGCTCAGAGTTATCAAACAATTATGCACACACGCAAAATCTCAACGTGATAAGGAGCTAGATGGACCTGACCTGGGGTTATAAAGGTCCGCCCTAAGCAGGCTGCTCAAGGAAAGCTCTCTAGGAGAAATGATGACTGCACAGTATCTGAGGGGAGGTAGATTGACCAGGTCGGCAAATGAGGGGAGAGGGATTCTGCAGAAGGGATAGCTAACCAAGCTTCCTGTCGGGGATCAGGCCCACATGGCTGAAGCAGGAGACCCGGGGAGTGTGGTGTATCTTGGAAAAGTGGGAAGTCACTGAAATGCTTTCAGCCAGAGTGGGATAGGGTTGAGCAACCTGTGGCAAGAGCGATCCGCCTTCTCAAAGACCCTGTGTGGACGGAGGACTAGGGGCCACTAGACTGGCTGGGGCATGAGGCAACTAAGGCCACAGGCAGGACACGACGGAGGCTGACTGTTTCCCCCACCCCACAGAGAGGGACTCCTTAGCAAAATCAGTGCTTTGACAGCAAAGTAAAATAAAAGCTGAAAACATATTTTCCAATCAACAAGGAAATGGAACACCAGCCACAATGAAATCAGGTTGTTTTTTAAATTTTGAGCCAAAGTTAAGGGCTATAATTTGGGAAGAGCATCTCAGAAAGCTCTGAGAACCGGTCCACACGTAAGAGGTCTGGACACAGCTACATAAGGTTTTTGAGACAGAGGGCTCTGCGTCCAGTGATGCATTACTGACAATTTGCATCATCCAGATCGAAGCATGATCATGGTGTGTCATGCGACCCCTTACAAGATCAAGAAAGAATGTTACCTTTAAAAAAAAAACCATGTTAATATCAATTCATTTATTTATTTGGTTGTGCCGGATCTTCGTTGGTGCATGCGGGATCTCAGCACGGGACTATTTGGAGAGTTTTTAAAGAGGTAATTAAGTTTAAATCAGGTCCTCAGGGTGGGCCCTGATTCAGTGTGATCAGTGCTCTTATAAGAAGAGGAAACTTGGATGTAGAAACACACAGAGAGAAGACTGTAAGACGCAGGGAGAGGCTTGTATATCTGCAAGCCAAGGAGAAAGGTCTCAGAAGAAACTGTGCTGACACCTTGATCTCTGACCTCTATCTTCTAGAAAGATGAGAAAATAAAATTCTGTTATTTAAGCCACATCAGCTTTAGTATTCTGTTATGGCATTCCTAGCAGACTAATACACAAACCATACTGGCCAACAGTCCTATTCTTAAAACCCAGTTTCATGTACGAATTCTATATCATGTTTCACTTCTTATTAATAACAAATAGTATTTCCTGAGCCCTTACCTTATGAACTGTGGTGTTGGAGAAGTCTCTTGGGAGTCCCTTGGACTGCAAAGAGATACAACCAGCCCATCCTAAAGAAATCAATCCTGAATATTCATTGAAAGGACTGAGGTTGAAGCTGAAACTCCAATACTCTGGCCACCTGATGCGAACAGCTGACTCATTTGAAAAGACCCTGATGCTGGGAAAGATTGAGGGCAGAAGGAGAAGGGGACGACAGAGGATGAGAGGGTTGGATGGCATCACCGACTCAATAGGCATGAGTTTGAGTAAACTCTGGGAGTTGGTGATGGACAGGAAGGCCTGGTGTGCTTCAGTCCATGGGGTCACAAAGAGTCGGACACGACTGAACAGAACTGAACTACCTTATATGTCAGACACTGTGCGTGACCACTGTCAATGTTGTTTAATCCACACGAGCCCCTAGGCATAGGACTACTGTGATCTTAATTTTTATGGGAAAGAAAACTGAGTGTAAGAGATGTAAAGTAACTTGCCTAAGGCCACCTAATAGGAAGGGTACAGAGTCAGGAGTCTCCAAGACACCGCCCTTAGACTCTGAGTCCCCTTTGTGACTGTGAGGAAGCTGGAGACTTATTGCACCGGGGGCTCCAGAGGCGTGGCTGACTCAGCATCAAGTTCTTTTCCAATGAGTGGGCTCTTCTCATCAGGTGGCCAAAGTATTAGAGCTTCAACTTCAGTATTGGTTCTTCTAATGAGTATTCAGGGTTGATTTTCTATAGGATTGACTGGTTGGATCTCCTTGCAGTCCAAGGGACTCTCAAGAGTCTTCTCCAACACCACAGTTCAAAAGCATCAATTCTTTGGCACTCAGCCTTCTTTATGGTCCAACTCTCACATGCATACATGAACTGGAAAAATCATAGCTTTGACTGTATGGCCTTTGTCAGCAAAGTGATGTTTCTACTTTTGAATATGCATAGCTTTTCTTTTGTAGGTGAATGGATACAGTGTGGTACATCCAGATAATGGGATACTATTCAGTACTAAAAAGCAATGAGCCATCAAACCATAAAAAGATGTGGAGGAAACATAAATGCACATTACTAAGTGAAAGAGGCCAATCAGAAAAGATTATATACTGTGTGAGTTCAACTATACAGTGATCTGGGATTAGCAAATCTACAGAGACAGTAAAAAGATCAGTGGTTGCCAGGGCTTGGGGAGACAGAGGGATGAATCAGTGGAGCACAGAGGAATTTCAGGGGAGTGAAACTGCTTTGTATGATATGATAATGGTAGATACATGTTATTATATATTTGTCCACACCCATAAAATGTCCCGCAGCAAGAATTAACTGTAATGCAAACCATGGACTTTGGATAATGATGAAGTGTTCATGTAGGTTCATCCCTTGTAACAAATGTACCACCATGGTGGGGGGGTGGTGTTGATAAGTGGGAAGGCTGTGCATGTAGGGCAGGGTAGGGAGCACATGGGAAATCTCACCTCCCCTCAGTTTTGCTGTGAACCTAAAACTGCTCTAAATAAATGAATGTCTTAAAAAAAAAAGTTTATCAATTTTATCAGTTTTTTATCAGTTTATCACTCTAGATTCTTCTTAATTCCTACAGAAACCATCAGTAGCCCCATTAGCAGTATTAAGAGGAAAGCAACATTTCAGAGCTCAGATGAAATATTTTGCCTTTGCTGTTAGCAGGAGTCACCGGATTCCTAGACCGTAGATGAACTTAAGCAGAGACAAGATTGGAAGAAAGTACCAGATCATCAAGTCACAAAGTCCTTGATGACTGAAGCTGAACGTGTTCCTACTGGTGTCACAGTGGCGCCCCTGTTGATTTGCACGAGCGAACATTGGTAAACATTTACATGGGGTGCACGCAGGGCACATGTACAGACTGCTCCCTCCTATTCAGGCCTTCAGCTGGCATCAGAGGTTTAAGACCTTGGAATGCTGACAAGAAAAACACACTTTGAATGTCTGTTTCAAAAGGCAATAAATGGGATGGGATAACATGCTTCATCTCATGGAATATTGAACTTGTCCTGAATGTAAATCTGCCTACGGAGCACCATTGTGAGAAACAGCGAAAATCCAGCTCTCCGGCGAGGTGGCCCCCAAGCACCACCATCTATCCCCACCAGCAGTTGCTTCCAGCCTTCCGCAGACATGCCTGCCACCACTCAGAAACACTCAAGACTTTGAGGGGGAAAGAAGGAGTGGAATTTCCCCCATACATGGAAGGGTTAAGCACTGAGTCAATGTACATCAAATGCCACACCCAGTTTGAGGTCCATGAGGGTGAAGTAATTTATCTGTGAGTCATATCACTGAATACACTCTATTCTACAGAATGTTGGTTAGCAACTCCTTTCCAAACATGGGGTCCGCTGGTTCTGTGATGCACAACATTTGAAAGAGAGAGCTGCTCTTGTGACTTAGCATCAGGCAAGGAAACAGATCTGGCATTGAAACAGGTTTGGGTTTTCAGCAATAGATTTAGACTCCAAAGTGTTATGTTGCCTGATTCAGTTTTCATACTAAGTATGAGAGCCCAAGGGGCAGAACCACCCCAGTGCCCCTGGCGAAAGGGCAAAAGACAGACACTTCAGAGAAACATTCAGTTTAGGATTAGGAAAAGAAAAAGAAAAAGGAACCCAACCCAGTGACCCTCTTGTTTTATTATGTCATGGCTTTTTCAGAGGCTCTGAAAAACTTCTTAGCCATTGGCAGGACTTCATACTGATTGGTGCTTTAAACTAGAACCTTAAAGCCCAGTTATTGCAACCACAGATACTATTAAAAGAATCCTACATTTGTGAGTCAGAAGGAATGAGCAGGCAAGAGGGTGAGGCTGTGTGTGTCTATGGCTGGGAGAAAGGTGTGATGAGTTGCTGTTTTGTTGCTAGGCAATAGGTTTTATGTGACAACAATTCCCTTTCTCTAAAGAACCCAGAGTGTTCTTTTTGTTTCATGAAAGCAGTGCATTTTCTTAGTACAAGAAGTACGCACAGAGTTTATATTAATTCATAAGATCATAGTAAACAGCATTTGTGAAAGGGAATGCTATTCTACGTCTCTGTTCTTTTGTTTGCTTTTCATTGCCACCGGAGAAACCTTTGCTTAAACAGACGTGGCTCTTTCCTTTTCTCATCTGATTACCATTATTTGGCTTGCCTGGCTGTGGTTTGTGTGGCTCTGATTCCCTCCAAGAGAGTTCTCTAAACTCCCCGGGCTGAGTAGTCTTGTGTGAGCTTGCCTCTGAGCTCCTCAACAGAGAACACATCTGCATTTGGAAAGGTTGTTGAATTTGATGTTACAATTTTTAAGCTAGTTAGCTAATCTTGATGTGAGCATGTTATGGTCTCTTCTGTGTTTCTTCTTGTTTTAGCGATTCCATCCACATTTAGTGGATGTGTGTTGTGTACTGTCGTGATACAGTTCCCAGGATAGGCCCTGGGTCTCTTGCATCCTTACAGCCTTTACAGCGTCTGACTTGGGATATAGTAGATGCTTAACAAATGCTTGTTGAACGTCAGATGAATGGATGGAAGCACAAAGATTAATGTAGTGCTGCCTTTCCCAATTACACGGTTTTTCAGTAAATTCAGGGCAGACCCAGAAAATAATCAAGTGGTGACTGATATCACAGGTAATGTAAAAAGAGGCAGAGATCTAAAGACACTTAATTTGGAGACCTGTCTTTCCTCCATAAAACCATATGTTTTATATAGAAATGTCAGTCAAAATCTTTCCACTATAGATTCAGAGCACTGATATTCTTCTAATTTTAGGAGACTATAGAGTTAACTCTAAAAGTGGAAATGGCTTGAGAACTAGCCCCAGGTTTAATGTTTTTTTTTTTCCCCTAATCTAAGGTTTCCTCCTAAAGCAGAATTAGGGCTTTGCTACCATGTTACGACATAATCTGAAAATGTATCTCTGACAACAGGAAGTGACATATGGGCTGGTCTTTCTTTTTGACAGTGCAGAAAAATCTTCAGATGTAGTTTGTCTCTTGGGTGTCAGAAGATTAAAATGCTTCCCCTGTCCCATCCCCACCACCATTTGGGACATTGATTTTTGTTCCCAAAGAATAATGGTTAATGCTCACTGAGTGCCAGCTAATGCTCTAAACTCTTTATATGAATTAATCCCTTCAGTCCTCCCAATAGTCTTACAAGGTGGATGCTATTTTGGTCCATTTTACAGAGGGAGAAACTGAGACACAGAGAGGTTGAGTAACTTGCTTAAGGACTCTGCATCGAGTATGCAGCAGAACTGAGTCTGGAACCCGACAGACTCGCTTGATTCCTCTCTCCGAACCTTCTATGACATTGCCACTGAAACAGAAGGAGACAGACAGGATGACCTAGCACAGGAATTGTCCCCACCAGGAGTGGCCTCTCCACCCCATGGCCGCACTCTCCCTGGCCTTGTTCTGTGCTGGTTTAGGGCCAAAGGACCACTGGCACCAAGATGCGAGGGTCTTGCAAATGTAGTGAAGGCAAGAGCCAGCTCAGTCCCACAGCTCCCTTGTCCCTGAGCTGAACCTACGCTTAGCTGAGCTGACCTCCCTGGGCTTGATTTGGGACTTACCCCTCCAGACCTGCATTCTGAAAGCCTGGGACCAGTCTTCGTGGAGAGCCAGGCAAGGCCCTGACACCAACTGCCTCCGTTAGCATCTAACTTGGCATTGGCCAAGAGGAGGTACCCTCCCTGCAAGGACAAGCCTGGGGCTACACCCAGGAAGATGTCCTGACTCTCATTACAGACAGAACATTCTGGCACTGCCACCCTGCCGAAAGGCTGCCGTAACATAAATGGCCCTCTCCTCCAAGGGATGGAGGGGTGGGGAGGGGGCAGGCACACACACACATTCACACACACACTCACACACACACACTGCATACTTTTATGTAAGAGGTTTGCCTCTCACGACAAGACGCTCCTTTATCAGCAAACACTCCTGAAGGTACAGCCCATACCTGCATTCCAAAGACCACACAAAACTCTTCCCTCCCTTCTAAAGGCCCTCTCTCCTACAGTGAGTCACAGCAACTGCAGAAGAGCAGTCAGCGGTGGGCCCCACCCTTCCCACAGGAAGTGAGAAAAAGCAAATATATAGTGTTTCTCTCAGCGCTGCTGCACATGTTAAATAGGTGATCTTTAACAGCGAGAGCTGTTTACGAGGTACCAACAGCTCTGGAGAAGTACAATGGGTCCGGGGACCCGGCGGTAGCCTGGGAGAGACCACAGGACTCCTATAAACTCTTTTATGAACGGGGCTTTGAAATTCCAGAGCCCGCAGGAGGTGGCTCCCTCTTTGATTCTGCGTTGCTGGGCCGCCAGGAATGCATAAGGATTGGGGCACTTGGGACACCTGAGATTGTGGGGTCAGAGAGGGAGCCCCAGGGGAGAATTCCAGAGCTGGGGCTGGGCTCTTTCAGCATTAAAAACAAACTGTTGTTTCTTCCATGAACCTCAGTGCTCTAAACCCTACATAAAGAAGTGAATGTTTATGAAACTCCAGGACCCAGCAAAGTCCAGGGGAGGTGGTGTCTGAAAGGCCACTGGGGTCCTTGGGATAATACTGGGGTACAAATTGCCATTCAGCAGGGCTTATGCTGTGACCACTCTGGGGGCAAGCACCCCTCGTTACCTGTTCTATTCCAACTAGCCAGTTGTAGACAGTCTTCAGTGACTGGAGCAAGCCATCATTCCACTTATTCTCCCTCCAGAAAGACAAAGGTGCCACCTAAGAAACACGTCTGGAACCACGCAAGGCCATTACTAAGTGAGGAGGACAGGTCACAGAGAGCCTAGGTGCGCTGGCGTCACCCGGGCAGGGTCCCAAGTTCCGCGTTTCTGCCTGCTGGTGACCAGGCTGCTGCCCGCGGTCTCTCATTGAGTATTTGGGGTACTAGAGAGGGCTTCTTTGGTGGCTCAGACAGTAAAGAATCTGCCTGCAATGTGGGAGACCTGGGTTCAATCCCTGGGTTGGGAAGATCCCCTGAAGAAGGAAATGGCAACTCACTCCAGTATTCTTGCCTGGAGAAGTCCATGGACAGAGGAGCCTGGGAGGCTACAGCCCATGGGGATGCAGAGAGTCGTATACGACTGACTGAGTGACTAACACTTTCACTTTCACTTCTTAGAGAGCACTTAAGAGGGGGTCATTCAGTGGACCCTGGGAGAGTCAGGGAGGCTTCCTGGTGCATGAGCGGTTGAGATGGATCCTGGGTAGTGAGATTGCATGCTGATGAGAATAAAGATACCCCAGGTCCTCCATAAGGCAACAGGTGACCTGGTGAATCCTCGCCATGTACAGCCACTACTCCCTGTTCCAGGCAAGGACCTGTCTGCCAGCTATCCCGGGGGCTGGGGGGCATGGAAGGGTGGAAGAGTCTAGAAGCTTGCAAACCGAACTGCCATTCAGCAGGTGGAGACGAGGTGGGTTTGGGAAATGAGGACAATAACACCAACCCCACAGGAGCACGAGCAGTCGTAGATATGATACTTGGTGATATTGTTGCTGCTGACACAAAGGAATGCTCTGTCTCCTCTTTATTTCTGAGCCTTGGGCCAGCATGTCCCCAAAGGGCTCCCAACTGAGTCAGGAGCCCCCTTCTTTTCACCTGTGGTCCTCAGGGTGCAGGATAGTCCACGATGCTCGGATGGATGGGAGAATGGCTTGGCCTTGACAAGAGGGCAGGAGGGCCTTGCTTCCAGGGACTAGGAAGAACTGAGATTGTCCCTGTTCCTGGACATCAGCAGGGAAAGGACCCAAGGAAATCAGGACTGATTCATTGGTGGGAAACGATACTTTAAAATATGCTGAACAAGCCTATCCTTACACTGAAACATCACCATGTGGCAGACTCTGTTTCAGTCACAGTGTGCCAGGGGATGCTCGAACCCGAGGTTCAGCCAGCTCCAGGATCGGGATTCCTGCATGTTGGGGTTTCTGCTGCTGGTCATCTCCAGGCCCGGCTAAGCCACACACACTCCTCGGGAGAGAGGGCTGTGCTGAGTGCAGCCCCTGAGGTGCTCGCAACAGAATGTGTGGAGCTCACTTGGCCCAAATATTTCCCTCTAGAGATAAACCAAGTGATAAATGGAAGGTATCAGGCAATGTCAAGCTCCAGCTAGGCCAGACCTCTCTGGAAGAGCAACTGGGAATGTTGGTGAAACGGGCAGAATCTAAACAGCAATGATTTATTTTCTACAATCTCTGGCACTTTTGAATCCTCATATTTTCCCCTCCTCCCCTTCTCTTTAATAGGGCAGAACAAACAATCTTGAGGCCAATTGGCTGAGGCTGTGTTTTCCTCTGATGAATGATGGTTTTTTACATGGCCGTTACTAAGGCATCAATGCTACTCCAGTTCTTTTTTTTCCCCTTTTTTAAATAATCTTTTTTATTTTTGGCTGCGCTGGGTCTTCGTTGCTGCTCACAGGCTTTCTCTAGTCGTGGTGAGTGGGGGCTAGTCTCTAGTTGCGGTGCATGGGCATCTCATTGTGGCAGCTTCTCTTATTGGGGAGCGCAGGCTCTCAGCACGTGCGCTTCGGTAGCTGTGGCCCTACGGGCTTAGTTGCTCCATAGCATGTGGGATCTTCCCACATCCGGGATGGAACCAGTGTCCTCTGCATTGCAAGGCAGACTCTTAACCACTGGATCATCAGGGAAGCCCCTGCTCCCATTCTTCATCTGTTCTTTCAAGGATTTAGCCAACATGTCAAGCTGTGTCCCAGCTTTGGAGGGGAAGAGACATAAGGCCACCTCCAGTGTCTCCTCTTTTCCCTGGCACTCGCTGGAGACCCCCATCCCCTATGGCCTGATCTCCTTGCCCCACACTTGCCCCACCCAACTCAGCAATCGCGCCCTCCCATCCCCCACCAACATACCCCAGCCCAGGTGGCTCGCACAGTGGCCTCTGGCTGACCAAAGTTTGCCAGCCTGGAGCCCTCCCACCATAGACTTCTGGATCCTAGGTCTCAGGGTCCAAGGTGACAACGTAGTCATCTCAACCTCATTTATGGAGGGAGGGGGCCTTCCTGGGGCACCTCACTCCCCCCTTGGGTCACACAGGCATTTTAGCAGCTGCAGGTATTGGCTCAACCTGGCAGAGAATAAGCAGTCAGTAAATAGAATACTTGCTGATACCATTAACAGCTGCAGGTTTTTGCAACCATAGGCATGGCATGGTGTGAGGGTGTTGGGTCTACAGAGATGGGCAGGATGTGGTCCCTGCCTCTGGCTGTTTCAAGGTCACTGTGCACAACTGACAAAGAATGTATTCTTAAATTGAAGGTAATGAAGGTCAAGCAAGAATAACATGCTTCGTGCTTCTGAAGCATGTGAGGGTTTGGCTGACTCTCCTGTGACAGGGGAGGTTACATTCAGGCTGCATGGCAATCTGTGTCCCCCCAGTTCATATGTTGAAACCCCCAATGATGGTGGTATCAGGAGGCGGGATTTTGGGAGGCACTTAGAATAGCAAGGAGAGATAAGAAAGCCTTCCTCAGAGATCAGCGCAAAGAAGTAGAGGAAAACAATAGACTGGGAAAGACAGAGATCTCTTCAAGAAAATTAGAGATACCAAGGGAACATTTCATGCAGAGATGGTCACAATAAAGGACAGAAATGGTATGGATCTAACAGAAGCAGAAGATATTAAGAAGAGGTGGCAAGAATACACAGAAGAACTAGACAAAAAAGATCTTCATGACCCAGATAACCATGACGGTGTGATCACTCACCTAGAGCCAGACATCCTGGAATGCAAAGTCAAGTGGGCCTTAGGAAGCATCACTATGAGCAAAGCTAGTAGAGGTGATGAAATTCCAACTGAGCTATTTCAAATCCTAAAAGATGATGCTGTGAAAGCGCTGCACTCAATATGCCAGCAAATTTGGAAAACTCAGCAGTGGCCACACGACTGGAAAAGGTCAGTTTTCATTCCAATCCCTAAGAAAGGCAATGCCAAAGAATGCTCAAACTACCGCACAATTGCACTAATCTCACATGCTAGCAAAATAATGCTAAAAATTCTCCAAGTCAGGGTTCAACAGTATATGAATTATGAACTTCCAGATGTTCAACCTGGATTTAGGAAAGGCAGAGGAACCAGAAATCAAATTGCCAACATTCACTGGATCATCAAAAAATCAAGAGAGTTCCAGAAAAACATCTACTTCTGCTTTATTGACTATGCCAAAGCCTTTGACTGTGTGGATCACAACAAACTGTGGAAAATTCTTTAAGAGACAGGCATACCAGACCACCTGACCTGCCCCCTGAGAAATCTGTATGCAAATCAAGAAGTAACTGTTAGAACTGGACATGGAACAACTGGTTCCAAATTGAGAAAGGAGTACTTCAAGTCTGTATATTGTCACCCTGCTTATTTAACTTATATGCAGAGTACATCATGCAAAATGCCAGACTGGATGAAGCACAATCTGGCATCAAGATTGCCGGGAGAAATATCAATAACCTCAGATACGCAGATGACACCACCCTGATGGCAGAACGTGAAGAAGAACTAAAGAGCCTCTTGATGAAAGTGAAAGAGGAGAGTGAAAAAGCTGGCTTAAAACTCAACATTCAGAAAACTAAGATCATGGCATCCAGTCCCATCACTTCATAACAAATAGATGGGGAAACAGTGGCTGACTTTATTTTTTGGAGCTCCAAAATCACTGCAGATGGTGACTGTAGCCATGAAATTAAAAGACACTCCTTGGAAGAAAAGATATGACCAACCTAGACAGCATATTAAAAAGCAGAGACATTACTTTGCCGACAAAGGTCTGTCTAGTCAAAGTTTTGTTTTTCCAGTAGTCATGTATGGGTGTGGGAATTGGAGTACAAAGAAATCTGAGCGCTGAAGAATTGATGCTTTTGAACTGTGGTGTTGGAGAAGACTCTTGAGAGTCCCTTGGACTGCAAGGAGATCCAACCAGTCCATCCTGAAGGAGATCAGTCCTGAATATTCATTGGAAGGACTGATGCTGAAGATGAAACTCCAATACTTTGGCCACCTGATTTGAAGAACTGACTCATTTGAAAAGATTCTGATGCTGGGAAAGATTGAAAGCAGGAGGAGAAGGGGACGACAGAGGCTGAGATGGTTGGATGGCATCACTAACTCGATGGACATGAGTTTGAGAAAGCTCTGGGAGTTGGTGAAGACAGGGAAGCATGCTGCAGTCCATGGGGTTGCAAAGAGTTGGACACAACCGAGTGACTGAACTGAACTAGGTCATAAGGTAAGAGCTCTTATGATGGGGAACAGGGCCCTTATTAAAAAGGCTCCAGAGCCACGTCTGCCCCCTCCCACCACGTGAGGATGCGGTGAGAAGGTGTGAGCTGTGAGCCAGGAAGAGGGCTCACACCAGCCACTGACTGTGCTGGTGCTTGACCTTGGGCTCCCAGCCCACAGAGCTGTGAGAAATACATTTCTGTCCTCCATAAACCACACTGTCTGTGGTATTTTGTTATAGCGGCCTGAGCAGACTAAGACAGGCTGTTTCTTCAGGGCTGAGCAGACATCAAAGGGAGAGGGCACCTCAGGCAGTGACGGAAGCATGTAAAGGTGAAGAGGTGGGGATGAAAGGCAGTGGTCTTCTTCGGGAGAGCATCCAGGTTGGTGGAGTCGGGGAGATAACGGGGCCAAGGGGAGGGGAGGCTGGAAAGGCACCATGAGTGTTGACGTGAGGGGCCTTGTGCAACCAAGGAGGCAGAACCTTGACCTGTGAGCAGTAAGGAGCTAAATGAGGAGCACGGTGACTCTAATGATGGGACCCTGAGACTCCATAGGAGGTGGGGTGATGTCATGGAAGGTCAGGTGAAACGGAAGCTTAGGGGTCCCCTGTTCAGAAGGGTCCAGAGAATCTAGTGCAGAACCATACATGCCTGGGAATTTGACAGGTTTCATTCTATGTACGTGACACTCCCTTCGTGGCACAGGTGAGGAAAACTGCACTAAATGCTTACTCGGCCTAACTGCCTTGTCACATTCTCCAGAATGACTACACAAATCGCATGGTTAAGTCCACAGTCGTTCTACTGAAGCCTGACCCCCCAGTAAAAGGACTCGCCTGGTATACAAATCCATTAGAACACTGGCATTCCACTGAACAAGTCTCCTTCACATGTGAGTAATGACCATACGGTCATTCTCTTGATACCAAGAGGGTGCCAAAGGGAGCAGTTCAAATCAAAGCTTAGGTTTATCTGGAGAGAAAAGTCCTAGGAGAACCTTGATTCACTAGATTTAAAAGATGCTACCACAGAGACTTCCCTGGCGGTCCAGTGGTTAAGACCCTGTGCTTCCACTGCAGGGGCATGGGTGTGATCCCTGGTGTGGAGCTAAGACCCTGCACACTTTGTGGCAATGGATGAATAGAAAACAAATAAGACTCTAGAGCAGAGGAAGTCCCTGAGTTGAGTTTACCTCTTGACTCTCAAGCATTGTTGGGTCAGCCTGATTTGTGTGGAAACAAAGATGGCTTTACAGAGAAAGTGGGACATGAGTTTCAGGCCCCACACTTGCCTGGCCCATTGCGAAGTTCCTGTGCCATTTTTTAAATTCTTCAGTTCAGTTCAGTTCAGTCGCTCAGTCGTGTCTGACTCTTTGCGACCCCATGAATTGCAGCTCGCCAGGCCTCCCTGTCCATCACCAACTCCCGGAGTTCACTCAGACTCACGTCCATCAAGTCAGTGATGCCATCCAGCCATCTATCTCATCCTCTGTTGTCCCCTTCTCCTCCTGCCCCCAATCCCTCCCAGCATCAGAGACTTTTCCAATGAGTCAACTCTTCGCATGAGGTGGCCAAAGTACTGGAGTTTCAGCTTTAGCATCATTCCTTCCAAAGAAATCCCAGGGCTGATCTCCTTCAGAATGGACTGGTTGGATCTCCTTGCAGTCCAAGGGACTCTCAAGAGTCTTCTCCAACACCACAGTTCAAAAGCTTATCTTTATGTTATTTTTCTTGGGGGTGGGGTAAATAAAACATGGGTACATTTCCAACATGTAGATGACATTAATCTTGAGCAGTAAGCAATGGGAGCTTTTATTTAAGCATTTTCTGATTCAAGATGTCTCCCTTGAAGTAAGGAGGCTTCAAGGGAAAGAATGAGAGGTTGTGTTCACTGTGTTGCAGATGCTGACTTCAACAGACACTTGACCTCAAGAAGCTAATTTGTGCTGTCAGGCCCAACTTTTCAGAATCCTTTTTTCCCCCCAAGTGGGGCACAGCTGGCTCAGCAAGGGTGACTAGAGAGACTGCAGCACACCTTGTGAGCACCTATTAAATGTTTAGTGAGCAAATGCTTGTAATTGTGGTACAAACATATTAGCCCTAGCATGCCTGAAGTCCTTGGATTTGTGTGTGGTTTGAATAATTTCAAAAACACAAAAATGTTGCAAGAACAACTCAAAGAACTCATTAGTTCTTGAACAACTTGAGAGTAAGCTGTAGGCATGATATCCCCTTAGCCTGAAAAACTTTAGTGTAGAAGGCCTACAAACAAGGACAGTTTTCTACACAACCGGGATGTAACCATCAAGACCAGGAAATCAACGCTGAAACATTATAACTACCACCAACCCCACTCAAGCTTTACCAGGTGTCCAAATGGTGTTCTTTGCAGACAAATGATACAAGCCAAGATGAGGCACTTCATTTAGTTGTCAGATTTCTTTCATCTCCTTCAGCCTAGAGTGGTTGTTCAGTTTCTCCTTGTCTCTCAAAACGATGACATTGTGAAGGTTATAGGCCGGTTCATTTGCAGAATGCTCCTCAGTTTGGGAGTGTCTGATATGTTCTCATAATTGGATTCAGATTGGGCATTTTTGGTAGGAATCCCACAGAAGTGATTCATGTTCTTACTGCATTCTATCAGGTGACATGTGATTTTCTTTGTCCCATTATCAATACTAATTTTTTTGGACAGCTGCTGCCTCGGATTTATTTATACAAATAGCACAGGAAGATGCCAGCCCCGTGTGGACAGCAGCCCAGGAAGACACTAGTCCTTCTTTCCTCACCCTGGCACGTGGAGACCTTTATGGGGCATGGCCAGCTTTAGGAGGCTTGAGTTGAGCTGGAGTCAGAACTGGAGCTGGAGCTTGGCCAGTTTGAGCCTTGGCCTTGGCCCCTGGCCAGCACAACTTGAGACCCTTGCTGCAGGGACCAGCATGCTTCCAGAGCTTGGAAGGACAACGTAGGCAGGTCAACTGAACTTATGGCTGATGCCCTTTGAGATATTGAGCTTGCTTCTTTGGACTTCACAAGCACCTTGACAGCTACCAAGGCATCCATACTCACAGCTTTGGCATTATTGGCCTGTATCTTCTTCAGGCCCTTCTTGTCCTTCGTGGCAAAGCACATGTTCCTCACAAAATTGCTATCTTAAGAATGGTATCTTTATAATTTCTTAAGGCAATTTCTGTGCCATTTTCAGGATTGGTTGTGCATGATACGGCTTTTGGACTTGGCATGTCTGCACTGTAGCCCACCAATGAGGTTAACTTTGATCACATGATTCAGGTGATATCTTTTAGGTTTCCCATCATTAACTTCCTTATTTTCTCTTTGTTTGCTGCTGCTGCTGCTAAGTCACTTCAGTCATGTCCAACTCTGTGCGACCCCATAGACGGCAGCCCACCAGGCTCTCCTGTCCCTGGGATTCTCCAGGCAAGAACACTGGAGTGGGTTGCCATTTCCTTCTCCAATGCATGAAAGTGAAAAGTGAACATGAAGTCGCTCAGTCGTGTCCGACTCTTAGCGACCCCATGGACTGCAGCCCACCAGGCTCCTCCGTCCATGGGATTTTCCAGGCAAGAGTACTGGAGTGGGGTGCCATTGCCTTCTCTTTGTTTCAGTTCAGTTCAGTTCAGTTCAGTCGCTCAGTCATGTCCGACTCTTTGTGACCCCATGAATCGCAGCACGCCAGGCCTCCCTGTCCATCACCAACTCCCGGAGTTCACCCAGATTCACGTCCATCGAGTCAGTGATGCCATCCAGCCATCTCATCCTCTGTCGTCCCCTTCTTCTCCTGCCCCCAATCCCTCCCAGCATCAGAGTCGTTTTCAATGAGTCAACTCTTCACATGAGGTGGCCAAAGGACTGGAGTTTCAGCTTTAGCATCATTCCTTCCAAAGAAATCCCAGGGCTGATCTCCTTCAGAATGGACTGGTTGGATCTCCTTGCAGTCCAAGGGACTCTCAAGAGTCTTCTCCAACACCACACTTCAAAAGCATCAATTCTTCGGTGCTCAGCCTTCTTCACAGTCCAACTCTCACATCCATACATGACCACAGGAAAAACCATAGCCTTGACTAGACGGACCTTTGTTGGCAAAGTAATGTCTCTGCTTTTGAATGTGCTATCTAGGTTGGTCATAACTTTCCTTCCAAGGAGTAAGCATCTTTTAATTTCATGGCTGCAGTCACCATCTGCAGTGATTTTGGAGCCCAGAAAAATAAAGTCTGACACTGTTTCCACTGTTTCCCCATCTATTTCCCATGAAGTGATGGGAAAGACTATGCACATAACTCATTGCTCACCAAACTTTTTTTCACTTAGTTTAGCATTCATTGATGTTTCCTGTTTAAATTAATTATTGCTATAGTGGTTCGGAGAAGGCAATGGCACCCCACTCCAGTACTCTTGCCTGGAAAATCCCATGGGCAGAGGAGCCTGGTGAGCTGCAGTCCATGGGGTCGCTAAGAGTCGGACACGACCGAGCGACTTCATGTTCACTTTTCACTTTCATGCATTGGAGAAGGAAATGGCAACCCACTCCAGTGTTCTTGCCTGGAGAATCCCAGGGACGGGGGAGCCTGGTGGGCTGCCGTCTATGGGGTCGCACAGAGTCGGACACGACTGAAATGACTTAGCAGCAGCAGCAGCATAGTGGTTACCAAAAGGTTTCTAATTCTATCACTGTATCTAGATAATCTGGATTGGTTGGCGTACTCCTCTGAGTCTGAGGTGTCTCTCCCATCTGTCTGTCTACCTGTCTACCTATCATGCTTCCTTACTTTCTAGGCCAATGTGATGTTCCAGGTTCATCTTATACTTTCCCTGACTCAGCCCAGGAATCAGGGAACCCCGGTTGATTTTAGTAAATAACGGGCTTTAGAAACGAGAATCTTTAGAATCTAGAATTCTGAGAAATTCTGAATTTCTCAGAAATTCCGACTTTTCACCGGCAAACTTCATGCAAACTTTATCTACAGGGATGAAATAGGATTTTCCAATATTCCCAAATCCCTAGATTACTGAGACTATCAGTAGATCTTGCTAGTTTAAATGTTCAATTAAAGAGTTCTTTTGTACTGTATCCTATCTAGTATTTTTAGGTGTTTTCTAGTTAGAGTGTTTCAGATTTGATTGCCCACCGGTACCAGAAATTTCAGTCCCGAACACCTAGTTTGAAAATACTTTAATCGAAATGGATACATGTACACATATAGCTGAGTCCCTTCACCGTTCACCTGAAACTATCACAACATTGTTAATCGGCCATTCCCCAACACAAAATGTTTTTGGTGTTAAAAATAATAATAAAAAGAAAATACCTTAATTGCAGAATTACTCTGAAAGATGAACTACTATTAGCAAGTGAGCTGTTGTGTAGCCAGGTCTAGAATGTATGCCACTGACTCTCCCTTGGAAATTTCCATTTTGGGAAGACCACCTGGGAAACGTCTACACAACAGCTAGACATCAGGCTTTTTTAAAGTCTGCCCATCTTGACAATCTATCCCCAGTGGTATGAAACAGCTCCTTCCAACCTAAACTTTTCATGCACCTGGCAAAGCTGCCCTATCTATCTGTCTATCTTTCTATCTATCTCCCTTTAGTCAAGATTTCCACAGCAATGATCACAATGTTTCAGCTGGTGATCTCTGTCACCAGAAGTGAGTTTGAAGAAGGGGCTTGTGACCAAGGACTATGTGAAAGAATCTAATGATTGCTGATGTTATCCAGAGAAGGGTTTATCTTGCATTCCAGGCATTTTTAGGATTCCTGCTGTAAATAAGGCTTCCATCATGAACCATCCTGCCTAGATCCACCCAGTATAATTCCTTAGTTTTGCTGTCAAGGGAATAATCAAGATTCCCCAGTGCAAGACACAGTGAATGGCCAGGAACATTTCTGTATCTCATTCTGATGGAATCTGAGTTATACAATCTCTAAACACAGCCATTATAGAATCAGTATCCAGCACCTTTTGAAGCTCAGATGCACCTCTGAACTGACCTTCAGGTGCTCATTCCACTGTGTGCATTCTTGTGATCTACTGAATCCTTTTGGCAGGAACACTCAGCCTTCATCTTATCGATTGTGTTTACGTTAAATGTGGCCCTTCAGTGACTGCAGCATTCTGTAATGCAAACTCGATGCCTAGGAACTTGAATGAGCCATTACTATAAACTCCCAAATAAAGCAAAGAAGCTTATCATGTGTTTCACAGTAAAGCGAGTAATGTCAGTAAAAAATCCTTAACCTTGCAGATTATCGACACAAGTCCCAGTCTAAACATTGTGTAATACTATATGTATTAAAGGTGGCAATTAGGCCCCAGGCTGCTGGGGCCATTTGTTTACTAAAAAAAGAACAAGGACTGATATCTGGCAAAATAATTTCCCAAAAACCCACAAATTCAGCTGAAGTTCTAATTCTGGGTAAAGCAGAGATAGTAAAATGCCTTACCAAGGCACATATTAGGGGAAATAAAACCACTCAGCAGAGCCTAAACCAGATCCTAGTCCTCCATTTTTCTTCCTTTGGTATGGCATGGAAAGCCAGTCCACAGTCTATAGGAAGCAGCTTTTCTGACATCCTCTTAATTCCTTTGGACTCCAGGCGACCTACAGAGCTTTAGTGTGGCTCTTAGGATGTTGTGCTCTGACTGCCTTCATCTCCCAGAACTCCCACAGCCTGAGCCCTTGAGCTTGGTGCTGCCTACAATCCCCATAGCCTTCTCCAAATGTATGCCCCTACACACATACTTAAATTCTTCTGTGGTAGAAATTAGCTCTCAGCTGCTCTATTTGCTTGCTCATCTCTCACCTCCTTTACATTGGGAGCCAGTTACAGCAGTCACCATGACTGATTCATACTATTTGTATGCTTGGAACAGAGAAAGAGATCCAGAATTATCTGTTGAATGAGTGAATGAATGCTTCAAATGGGCCATTTAAAATGTAGATTCTCATAGGGTCAGATTCCAGGCTGGAGGCTGTGTTCACTTGCTTTGCACTTGTAGAGGGCACTTTCATTACCTGCTACTGTTTGGCTCCTTAGTTTTGTCAACAGAAGATATTGTGTTGGGGCAACAGTAAAGAGTTAGGGGACAGGCAGGTTTTCAAAAGGAGTTCTTTATTGGAGCAAAAAATAAGTCAATCACACCTTCAATTACTCTTGCTGGCAATGAAAGGAGTTAAAAGGATGAATCAAAACCATTATACTAAGCAATATTGGCATCTGGCATCTGTAACATTACAGGCTCAGTTCATATTACTACATTTTTGCAGCTCATGACTTTAGTTATTATCAGTTATTTTTAATAGCTAATTTTATAATTTATGGTAAATATTAATTTCTCATATCATATATAATTGTATATTAATTTCTCACTCCAAGACAAAAGTTCTATTAAAGATTTCTAAGTCTAAAGCTATAGGTTAATGTGGCCTAAAAAAGTGGGTTTATTTCATTTATTTTATACTGAATTGGTTGTTCAATTGACTGAATCAAATAATCCAAAGAGCTATTTGGGTATTAAGTACATGTTGCCTAAGACACACACTTCTGAACAGGGAAAAAGTAACTCTACTTAAATTCAAATTTAATTGAACATAATGCTTTGCAAGTTTCTGGAGGCTCAGTTTACCTAAAACATATTTGGATGTGTAATGATTTGCAAAGTTTGCATTTTTGCAGTAACATCCAGGGCCATCTGACTGAGCAACACAGCACATTTTATAACTTTATAATTGAAAAGAAGACTTAAAACCTTCTCTTTGCCTGATTCAGTTCAGTTCAGTTCAGTCGTTCAGTTGTGTCCGACTCTTTGCGACCCCATGAACCGCAGCACGCCAGGACTCCCTATCCATCACCAACTCCTGGAGTTTACCCAAACTCATGTACATCGAGTCGGTGATGCCATCCAGCCATCTCATCCTCTGTCATCCCCTTCTCCTCCTGCCCCCAATCCCTCCCAGCATCAGGGTCTTTTCCAATGAGCCAACTCTTCGCATGAGGTGGCCAAAGTATTAGAGTTTCAGCCTGATTAGCAGTGATGAAAACAATCTGTTAATCGATTAACGCAAGATCAATCAACAAAAATGAATGGCTTTTAAGGGGAAAAACATCCCTGGCATTGTATTTTGTAAATAATGCCTTTAATTTTTTTTATTACTGCCTAGTTCCTGTTCTTAGGTTTTTGTGTTTGTTTTTCTTTTTTGTCTTGTCAGACCAAATCGTTTTCAATAAGAATTAAGGTCAGAGTTGAAGCATGGGACCAGTAGGAAAGAACAGAGTATTATTGCTATAAAATACAGTCTATTTCCCTAATGTCTGCTTGTGAACCAGGCTATTTTGTCGAAATGTTTTCAGAAAGCTCTATTAAGGAATAACTGATGTCTTATACCTAATAGATTTTTAGTAACTATTTGTTCAATGAACAACAGACACAATTGAAGCTGAAGCCACTATTTGGAAATGATGTTGCTGAAGTTTCAATAAGGAATTTTAAAGCTATAGATGAAAATAAGTGGTCTTAACGTAAATTATTACCTATGGAATTTAGTGCTGCCTATGTAGCTCTGTAAAAGGAACAATAAATGGATAATCATCACAGTTGGGTACTTTCTTTCTTCAACAGCCAAGGAAAAGGGCAAGAAAGAGAACATTTTTTAGAATCTATATACACCACACACTAATCCAGGGAACTTCACAGATCTCACTTGCAGCAGATAAGGAAAATGAGTTTCAGAGAAGTCTGGAAACTCCTACAACATTAGACAGAGAAGGAGGGTGATGGGCTGGGGATTTGGAGCCTTGGAGCCACTGCATGACTTGTATTTGGAATTTCCATCAATTTCTGGTAGCTCTGTGGGGGGGAAGTGTAGAAAAATGTTTGAAAGCCACTGTTAAGACCAGTTTGCTTCTTGGTTCCTAACCAACCAAGTGGATCTAACTGAGGCCGCTCTGTAAACAGTCCAGTCTCCATATCAACCGGCACAGCAGAATTCAAAATCTTTTCCAAAACTTTGCACTGCATGTTGAATATGGTCTGTTGTTCAGAAGTGGAGAATATTAAGACCCCTGGCACCATCACCATTTTCCCTTCCTAGCAATCCTTTTCCTAAGCCAGCAGCAGGACAAACATCTTCCTGAGCAATTATGGCACTGACTGAGCTCAACTCCTCTTGGGCCAGAGAAAGCTGAGTTTTCAATTTATTAAGACAAGGAAGAAACAGATTACAGAGCTCAGTACTCAGTGGCACAAACATTGGAGTCAGACCACCACGGGGATAAATGTGAGCGCTGACATCATATTGTATTATTTCAGTCTAGTTAATCAATCCCTCTGGGCCTTAGTTTCCCTTTCTGTAAAATGGAATAATAATGGTATCTAAGTCGTGTGGATTTTGTAAGCATTAGAGAAAATGTCTGTTAAGCATTTACAAAGCCTGGGTCATTAAAAATAATGAATGATAATTTTCACTGATGTGCTCAATAGTTACTAAGTTATATTCTTTCTACACGCGTTAGTTGCTCAGTCATGTCTGACTCTTTGTGACCCCACGGACTGTAGCCCACCAGGCTCCTCTATGGCATTCTCCAGGCAAAAATACTGGAGTGGGTTAAATTCCCTTGTCCAGGGAATTTTTCCAACCCAGGAATCCAACCCATGTCTTGCGCACTGCAGGTAGCTTCTTTACCACCTGAGCCACCAGGCAAGCCCCTCTTTCTACATATCTAAATGCAAATAACGTTCAAGGCTGTGAGCTCAGGAAACCTCAAGAGGCGTTCAGGGGCTTTGCAACCAGAGGTAATATTTGTGATTACAAAATTTAGGAAACAGAACTCCTCAACAGAATCCTTTTCAAGCTAAGTTCCCATCCAATACGGAGTGGTGGCTTCAAATGGTCCTTTTTACTTCTTTTCAGGTATGATAGGAGTTTCCGCGAATCACACTTTGTAGTTATTCAGTAACTCTCACCAAAGAGGCTCAAACTTGCCTGTCACCAAAAAAAAAAAAAAAAAAGAAAGAGCCTTGAAACTCAGAGCAGTAGTACACCTGACTGGTGGAGAGCCAGCAAGCAGGGGTGGTCAGATGTGGCTCTGATCACGATGTGGGAAAGAGGTGGAAATAAGATCCTCTGGAGATGTCTAGGGAGCGTTTTGTTCCTCTGGTTTCAGAAAAGGGTAAACCACAGCAAGGAGAGAAGAGAGGAAGGCCACAGTCAAGAGAAAGGACACAGTCGGACAAAGGTTCCAAAGGGCGGGCGGCCTCACAGGTCTGGTTCAGCGAAGGGCCAGGTTAGCCTGGCAGAAAGACAGGTCTGCAGAGGGAGCTGACAAGCGCTTCCACACAGGAAATGACACTTTGGCAAGGTTCTCGCAGTTTCTGCCATGTGGCTTCTAAGTGTCAGGCCATTGAGCAACTCCCTCTCCAAAGCGTGAATTAGTTCGGTTCTTAGCAGCCTGTCACACAGGCTCATTAAAAACGTAGCCCAACCAACAGACGGCAGAGTGGCCACGGCGGCCCCAGCGCCCCTTTGGAGAAGGTCAGGGCCTAGGGAACCTAGGGCCCACGGCCTCCTCTTACCGCGAAGCCGCCGGAAGCGCCCCTCCTCCCGAGTCTCGGCCCCGCCCCGCGCGGCGCGCGAGCGTGTCCTCACCCGCGGCCGACCAATCAGAGCGCAAGACCAAAATAGTGCCGTATAAATGCGTGCCGGCCGGCACTGCCAGCTCGGAGCCGCGCGCTAGGGCGGGGTTGCGCGCGCAGGTGAGCGGGGCGGGGCCGGGCCACCTGCAGGGAGGGGCGGAAAGGGGCGGGCCTCGCGCACCTGCTTCCGCCTGACGTGGGCGGGGAAGGTAGTCAGCGGCGCGCAGCAAACAGTCGCGGAATTTGAGTTTCTGGGTGAGGAACGTGGAACCCGCGAGCTCCGCTTCAACAGGGCTTAGGGCTACACTGCTCTCACTGGTTTCCTCACCGTAAAGAAGCGCCATCCACAGTCTGCAAGCCTGCGAAATAAAGGGCAGACCGCAGCCGAGTGTCCAGGGGCGACTCCTGTCCCGCTCCAGCAAAAGTTAACTGAGCCGGCGCTTAAGCCCTGGAAGAAGTCTAAAAATTAGTGGACGTGTCACCAGCCTCTGGGAGCAGCCGCACTTGTGGGTGGGAGACAGAAGGGTTCACGCCCAACTAAAAGGCCGAAAGTGATAAGATAGACATGCTTCCCAGGAAGAAATGATCGATGCAGGGAGGCATTTCTTGGGGTCACATTTTTAGGAGGAGGTGAAAAACAAAGGTAGTAGTAGGTGGGAAAACAAAGGCTTTCGCGTCATACACACCTGGTTTTCAACCTCACACACCTGGTTTTCAACCTCACACACCCGCTCTGTAACTCTGAACTCTGAACTCGTCAGCAAACCTGGGAGTGGTCCCATCTTTAAGATGCAGATAACAGTACATATCCCATAACGTATTTTTGAGTAAGCCCCTCCGGAGATCATATTCATTTCTCTCTCCTTTTCTTCCTTCCTTCTCTCTTCCTTTGACCCTCTCCTTCATTTCCTTTCTTTTCTCTTTCATTTCTCATCTTTCTTCCTTTTTTTTTTCTAATTGAGATGTACCTTTCACACTGAAGAGATCTTAAGAGAACAGCTGGGTGAGCTTTTACACAGTATAATCAGCTCCCAGATCGAGATATAGGATATTTTTCATCACCCTAGGTTTCCACCTGCTCCTTCCCAGTTAATACTTAGCACCCTAGAAGGAGCCATCCTGACTTTATGACTATGTATTAGCTTTTCTGTTCTTAAACTTCATATGATTGCAGTCAAGTAATGTGTCTTTTTCAGACTGGTTTCTTTCAGCCAACAATGTCTGTAAGATTCATCCATGGTATGGCATATATCAGTAATTTGTTTACTGTTGGGTAGTTATGGAAAAACGCTAACTTTTTGGCCAACCCAATATTATATGGGTTGAGTCAAGTATAAGCTTCCCTTGTAGCTCAGTTAGTAAAGAATCTGCTTGCAATGCAGGAGACCTGGGTTTGATTCCTGGGTAGGAAGATTCCCTGGAGAAGGAAATGGCAACCCAGTCCAGAATCCCATGGACAGAGGAGTCCGGCAGGCTGCAGTCCATGGGGGTCGCAAGAGTCAGACAGGACTTAGAGACTAAATCACCACCACCACCAATATTATATGAAACATACAACAGTTTATCCATTCCATCATTGATAGGCATTTTGGTTTTCAGTTTTTGGTTGTTATGACTGAAGCAGCAAGTGAACATTCCCATGGTCTTTGGTGAAAAAATACACACAATCTTGTTGGGTATATAAGAATGAGTGCAAATTTTATGTCATGGCATAGGTGTATGTTTAGTTTTAATAGACACTGCCTTGCAGTTTCCCTCAAAGGTTGAATTGATATATGACAGTTATTTTACATCCTTCCCAACATTTGGCATTAACAGTTTTTTTAAAAAAAATTCTTGGTGAGTATGTAGCAATATCTCCTTATGGTTTTCATTCTTTTTTTTCCTCTATTGAATAATGTTGAGCCCCTTAACTAAATTATTGGCCTTTTGGGTTACTTATTTTTGTGAAATGATTGTTCAAATCTATTTTTTTGTCTATCTTTTCTCTACAATTTCTGGGGATGCTTTATATTTTCTGGATATGAATCTTGTATTAGGCACATGTATTATGAATATATTCTCCTTGTCTGTGCCTTGCTTAATCCTTGCTTGTTTCTTATGATGTCTTTATTTTATTTTGTTGTGAAAGTGAATATACAACAAAACTGAGTTAAAAAAATTTTTTTTCTAACGTAAAACAAAAACTTGTTGCGCGTTTATAAAATCTGCATAGTCGTAGCAAATGTTCTTCCCTCCACAGGTGCCTCATTAATCTTAAAATTTGGTTAAAACACAGTACCCAATCTGGAACCTTTTAAAAATGGTCAACAGGGGATATTTCTTTCTCTACATACACATATTGTGTGCTTATTACCCAGGTTTCCCTGGTGGCTCAGTGGTAGAATAATCCGACTGCCAATGCAAGAGACTTGGGTTCAATCCCTAGGTCAGGAAGATCCCCTGGAGCAGGAAATGGCAAACCACTGCAGTAGTCGCACCTGGAAAATCCCATGGACAGAGGAGCCTGGTGGGCTACAGTCCATGGAGTCACAAAGGGTCAGACAGGACTGAGCATGTGCGTGTGCACTCACATGCTTATTACCCACCTGCTGTTGAATCTGCTTTTTCCTTTACCCACTAACTTACTCATTGTAATTATTTTAGATTCCCAGTCTGAGAATTCAAAACTGTGTCATATCTAAGTCAGCTTCTGATGCTTGTCTCTTCCCAATGTATTCTTTTCTTGTCTTTTAGCATGCCTTGTAATTTTTTGTTGAAAGCCAGATAATCAGCTAATAGGAACAGAAGTGACTAGGCTTTTTGTGCTAGCTGCTGCTGCTAAGTCACTTCAGTCGTGTCCGACTCTGTGCGACCCCATGGACTGCAGCCCACCAGGGAAGAACACTGGAGTGGGTTGCCATTTCCTTCTCCAATGCATGAAAGTGAAAAGTGAAAGTGAAGTCGCTCAGTCGTATTCTTCGTGCTAAGTTTTAGGTTAATATGACCAGGAGTTGGCCTGTGTTTAATGTCTGCTGTAGCTGTAGGTACCAGGCGCTCCCTCTAGTTTCCTTAATTTTCTTATGTTTCTCTATTGTCTTTGGGTTTCCTAAGAACTTCTTTTTTTTTTGGCTGCACCACATGGCTTGTGGGATCTTAGTCCCCAGTCAGGAATTGAACCCCAGCCACGACAGTGAAAGTGCAAAGCCCTAACAACTGGACTGCTAGGGAATTCCCCTAGAAGCTTAAGTAAAGTCTGTTTGCAGCTAGCTCTTTAATTGTAATTCTTTGTTTTTATATAATGGAGTCCTGTTGATGTGGTGGTAAGGTGTGAGGGAAGGTGAGGTGTTATCTAAAAATATAATCTCAGTTTTTTAGTGGGCCTTAGTCTGGAGAAGGAAATGGCAACCCACTCCAGTACTCTTGCCAAGAAAATCCCATGGACGGAGGAGCCTGGTGCAGGCTCCACTGTCCATGGGGTCGCAAAGAGTCGGACACGACTGAACACCTTCACTTCACTTGGTATTTGGGCTGTGACTTTCAGAAGCAGTTCTTAGCCTTTGTTTGTTTGTGTTGTTTCCCATCCCCTTACCTGAGACTAGAAGGCTCAAAGGGGCTGGAGTTGGCTAATTGCATTTCTTCAAATTAGAAGAGACTGGAAATTTCCCACAAGGGGCAGGTCTTTCTTATGGAAAACTGTGTTTCAGATGGTTACTTTTCCCCTCCCCCTGCCTGAAACCTTGGTGGGTCTCTTGGAAGTAAAATCCGCAAAAGTATGGGGCACCTCTTAAGATGTGTCGCTCAGAAGAGCTGAAATTAGAAGTTCTGTTGGTTCATTTTTAAGTTTGGAAAATTTCCAGTTACCTTTCACCTATTGATTTCTGAATTCCATTTTGGTTATAGGATGTATTTTATATGATTTTACTTCTTTTAACTTTGGTCTCTTTTGGTGAATATTGTTCTGGAAGAATGTATTACATGAAATAGTCTACAAATACCAGTCAGGTTAGCTGGGTAAAGGTATTTTTAAGTTCTGGGTCCTTACCGATTTTCTGTTTGTTCTAGTGATTACTGAGAGAGGAGTGTTGAACTCTCCAGCTCTCATTGTGGATTTGTCCATTTCTCCTTTCAGTTCTATCCCAGTTTTTGCTGCAGGCATCTTGAAATTCTGTTGTCAGATGCATCAGTTCAGTTCAGTCGCTCAGTTGTATCCAACTTTTTGTGACCCCGTGAACCACAGCAGGCCAAACCTCCCTGTCCATCACCAACTCCCGGAGTTTACCGGAACTCATGTTCATTGAGTCAGTGATGCCATCCAACCATCTCATCCTCTGTCATCCCCTTCTCCTCCTGCCTTCAATCTTTCCCAGCATCAGGGTCTTTTCCAGTGAGTTAGTTCTTCAAATCAGGTGGCCAAAGTATTGGAGCCTCAGTTTCAACATCAGTCCTTTCAATGAACACCCAGGACTGATCTTCAGAATGGACTGGTTGGATCTCCTTGCAGTCCAAGGGACTCTCAAGAGTCTTCTCCAGCACCACAGTTCAAAAGTATCAATTTCTTCGGCGCTCAGCTTTCTTCACAGTCCAACTCTCACATCCATACATGACCACAGGAAAAACCATAGCCTTGACTAGGTGGACCTTTGCTGACAAAGTAATGTCTCTGCTTTTGAATATGCTATCTAGGTTGGTCATAACTTTCCTTCCAAGGAGTAAGCATCTTTTAATTTCATGGCTGCAATCACATGCATACACCTGACATTTAGTCGTACATTTAGAAAGGCTGAAGGACTGATGTTGAAGCTGAAACTCCAATCCTTTGGCCACCTGATGCGAAGAGCTGACTCATTTGAAAAGACCCTGATGCTGGGAAAGATTGAAGGCAGGAGGAGAAGGGGACGACAGAGTATGAGATGGTTGAATGGCATCACCGACTCAATGGACATGAGTTTCAGTAATTTCTGGGAGTCGGTGATGGACAAGGAGGCCTCGCGTGCTATAGTCCATGTGGTTGCAAAGAGACACAACTGAGCAACTGAACTGAACTGAACTAGAAAGGCTGTGTTATTATGGTGACCCTTTTGTCATTTGCAAGGAGAGTGAAGGGTCTAAGGTTTTCCCCTGCTTGCAGACTAACAAGTTACCCTGCTACAGGTTCACAGGAACTAGCAGAAGACCCAGGCTCCTTGGTCAGTGTCACAGGACTTTATTAGCCACTAAAGCAGAGCTTCCCAGGTGGCACAGTGGTAAAGAATCCAGCTGCCAGTGCAGGAGATGTAAGAGACGTGGGGCTTTCCTGAGTTGGAAGACCCCTTGAAGTAGGAAATGGCAATGTGTTCCAGTGTTCTTGCCTAGAGAATTCCATGGACTGAGGAGCCTGGTAGGCTACAGTCCATGGGGTCGCAAAGAGTCAGACATGACTGAGGACATGACTTGAGTGATGGAGCGTGCACGTATGCACACACACACCCGTCCCCCAGGAGCCACAGTTTCAGCTTTTACACCACTACCTCGAGCCCCATTTCCCACTGAATGATTTAGGGGACCAGATAGCAGCAGTAGCCAGTACACGCAGCTGGTTGCATCACAGCAGAGGATCTGGATTAGGGAACTCAAATCTCATAATGGGCAGCAGACTCCTGACCTTTGATCCAAAGGGAGATATTATCCTTATTATACTAGAATGAAAACAAACCAGCTTCTTGCTGAGAGGGGAAGCTCTGTTCCTATTTCCAGTGCTGTTGACTGTACAAACATCCTTGAAAAGATACTGCAGATCCAAGACAATCTTTGCTTCTGCTCACGAGATGTTGACGGTGTTGGAGCCTTTGGAGAATTGCCTTTCAACAAAATGTCCCTTTTTATTCCTGGTAATTTTTCTTGCTCTTTCCACTTTGTGATATTAACCCAGCCACTCCAACCTTCTCTTGGTTAGTATTTAAACAGTACATTTCCTTCTATTCTTTTATTTTTAACCTACTTATATCTTTAATTGAAGACAGGGTGTATCTATGTGTTTTTGTTTTGTTTTATAGACAGCATATAGTTTGGTCTTGTTTTTTAATCCACTTTGCAGATATCTTTTTATTGATGTGTTTAGACCAGGGGCCAGCAAACTATGCCTGTGGGTAAAGTCTCGCTTTTGTATTAAAGTTTTTTGTAAATAAAGTTTTATTGAAACATAGTCATGCTCATTTCTTTATATCTTTTCTCTAGCTATTTTTCTCCAGCAAAGCAGAGTTACAGCAGAGACTATATAGCTGAGAAGTTCTCAAATATTTACTATCTTGCACTTAGTGGAAAAAGTTTGCTGACCCGTGGTTTAGGTCATTTACATTTAATAGTGTAGTTATTGATATGTCTGGATTTAAGTTATTTTAAAATTTTGTTATTTTCTTTTTGTTCTTTCTGTTTTTCACACCTTTATTTCCCCTTTTCTGCCTTGTTTGGAGAAGGCAATGGCACCCCACTCCAGTACTGTTGCCCGGAAAATCCCATGGATGGAGGAGCCTGGTAGGCTGCAGTCCATGGGGTCGCACAGAGTCGGACACGACTGAAGCGACTTGGCAGCAGGCAGCAGCCTTGTTTTAGATTATTTGAATAATTTTTAGCATTCCCTTTTAATTTTCTATTGTTTTAAAATTATATCTCTTTGTATCTATTTTAGTGATTACTCTAGGAATTACAATATACATACTTAATATTTCATAGTCTTAATTAGAACTAATATTTTGTCATTTCCAGTAGAATGTAGAAATGTTACCACCGTATAGATTACTCTCCCTCATTTATGTTGGAATATCTATTTATTTAGTTCTTCTTCTCCCAGAAATTCTTTACAGTTTTTAGCACAGAGATTGGACACATTTTCTTGTTAGAATTGCTCCTAGGTATTTATGTTTTTGATACTATCATAAATGGTATTTAGATAGCTTTCATTTTCAATCTTTGCTGTATATAGAAATATGGTTTTTATATACTGACCTTGTAGCCAGTGACTCTGATCAATTTACTTTTATTTCTAATAATTTGTTCATTTTTTTCTATGTAACTAAATTTACTTGTAAATTTAGTAAATTTTAGCAAAGATTTAGTAAATTTTCTGAGTAAATAAAATTTTCTAAGTAAATAAATGTACTTGTTGCCGTCTAATCTTTAAACATTTTCTTTCTTTTTCTTGCCTTCTTGCCCTGTTCAGGGCCTCCAGTACAACGTTGAATATGTGGGGTGATACTGGACGCTCATTCAAAGGACTTGGAAAGACATGGGAGACTCCCCTTCAGAGCATTCTTTTAAATTCAGCCTGTGTTTTGTTTGGTGTGGTCTGACATGGACCCTGGAAGAGGTCCCTGGGAGTAGCTTATTTATTTCCAAAGACATCAATTTATTCTTTTGTAGGTTCCAGGGAGACAAGAAGTAGTTAGAGGCTCCTAACCTATGTAGTCGTTTGTTCAAATCAGGAACAGACCCTTCTTCGGTCAGACCACTCAAAAAAGAAGAGGTACTCTTTTCTCTGGAGCCGTGTAGACTAGCCCATGGGTCGAGACTTGGTGAACTGGGCGTGAGCTGGATTTCAGCTTGTCTGTCCCGGCAGCTGGGCTTCCGTGCAGTGCACGTGTTCTACGCTGTTTGAGGAGGAAGTCGAGCCAGAAGCCTGGACAACATAATCAACCTGCTGTGGGAATGTGGGTCTCAGCTTATTAGTGTCAGCACTAAAAATAGAGGGCCCATCTTTTGGTGATTCCCAGGGAATCTGACCCCGAATCACGGATCTAAATCTCTGATGTGCAAGTTACATTACATCCCTTACATTGCTTGTGAAACAATTTCAAATCCCAATATTAGGAAAGAGGAGTGAGGGATTGTCATCACTCATGTCTTGAGTTTCTTAGGTGTCCTCTTCATCACTCTTCTCTGCCCCCTGCCCCTTTCTCCTAATTAGGTCATGCATCCATCCGCTTAGTTCATGTGGGAATTTGTACATCCAGGGTCAGATGCATTCATAGAAGGGCAAGAGGGCAGCAACCTGGGTGTGGAGGGTGAAATGTGAGAAGCTCTTACTCCCCTCTGCAGAATGCCATCTAGCCTCTTCTGCTCTCATCTGTTGCAACCTAGGGCGGGCACCTGTTTTTGTCTTGTTGACTTGAATTTGTTTTGTTGTTGCTGTTAAGAGTGTTAAAGAGCTTTGTAATATAAAATGTAAATGACCCTAGAAGGAAAAACACATTAAGTCATTACTAGCTCTTAACACCATTCTGTGACTTCATTAAAACATTATTGTGTACTTACCACTTAGCTTTCTAATGATTCAGCATAGTTAAGTCTTGTTAGTGAGAGCAAATGGAGAGGAATGAAGAACCAGGAACACTGCAAGGGGGGTTTCTTCATTTACGGAAACCTGAACTGTCTTTTCCAGCTCCAGCATTAAGGATTCTCAGTGAGAGAAAAAGTAGGTGGGATGCTAAGCAGGGGTGTAGCCAAATGTGAGGTGACCTGGTACTGCTGGGTCCACCCACTGCACCTCCTGCTCAGGAAAGGGAATTAGGCTTCCTGGGGCTCCTTCTCATCTGCAGTGCCCTCCTCCTTCCTGGCCCCAGAGATCCCACCCTCAGCCCCCTTAGGAATTTTCCAGGCTTTGCCTCTACCTGAAGAGGCAGCACTAGTGGTAAAGAACTCACCTGCCATCGCAGGAGACATAAGAGACATGGCTTCCATCCCTGGGTTGGGAAGATCCCCCAGAGAAGGGCATGGCAACCCACTCCAGTATTCTTGCCTGGAGAATCCCATGGACAGAGGAGCCTGGTGGGCTACAGTCCATGGGGTCACAAAGAGTCAGACATGATTGAAGTGACTTAACACTCAGACACAAAGCCATGACATACACAGAAAGCCTTGACAGGGACTTCCTTGCTGCTCCAGTGGCTAAGACTCTACACTCCCAGTGCATGGGATCCAGGTTCGATCTCTGGTCAGGGAACTAGATCCCACATGCCTCAACTCAGAGTGTATGCTGCAATTAAAAATATGCTGCAACTAAAAAAAAAAAAAAAGGATCCTGCATACCGCAATGAAGACTGAAGATCCCACGTGCCACAGCTAAGACCCGGCACAGCCAAATAAATGAATAAAGCCATGACAGAATGAGCCAGTGTCGGGGGCAGCAGGGTTCGTGTTGATGACAGTACCTGTCATGAGAAGTAAAGACCCTTCTCCACGCTCGGTAGCACCCCGAGCCAAGTGCAGCAAGGCCTGGCTCTTTGCATCATTTTTGTAACTGTTGAGTTGCCTCTTTCACACTCGGCTGCACTCTCATAAGCCTCTGGAAGAGTACATGCTGTCTCCCTTTCCTATCTTTTAAAATCTAGCTCTTTGTACGTTGTAAGTGCTTGATTGGTGTTCAGTGAATGAGCGAACAGGAAGAGGTTGGGGAGGGAATCCAGTTTCGCCAGGCTTATAGGTCAGCATTGTCTTCGATTCTTTCCTTGTGTGAACCCTTCTCACCCAATGCGGCACTCAAGTCCAGTGAGTCTTATTTGACGATGTCTGTTTTTGTGGTTGGTTCCTTAAGTGCCTTCTCTCCTGGGGAGTAGCCTACAGCCCAGCTTCTGTATCACCAGGTCTCCCTTCTTATCCTGAGGAGTAGCCTGCAGCCAAGCTTCCACATCACCGGGCCTCCCTTCCTTACCCACCCTGCAGATACATCTTTCTAAAGTACAATATCAGCTGGACTGCTCAGAACTCTTTGAGTGATGCACTGTCGCTTTTCAGATAAAATACAAATTAATCAGCTTACTCTTTGATATCCTGCCATCCCTTCTGTCCATCAGTAAGTGTGTTTGAGTTTCTGTTTCAGCCTCTGGGGAGAAGAAGCTCCACTTAGAAGTCTCTGCTCCAGCCACAGGAGTTTCACCCTTGTCCTGCCTTCAATTACTTATGCATACTATCTCCCTACGGGACCCAACTGCAGATCTTCCTTGACTTACAATGAGGTTGCATGTTAGAAACCCATTATAAATGGAAAATATCCCAAGTCAAAAATGCATTTAATACAGCCAACCCACCAAACATCATAACTTAGCCTCACCCACCTTGAACGTGCTCTGAACACTTACTTTAGCCCACAGTTGGGCAAAGTCACCTAACACAAAGCTTATCCTACAATAAGTACTGAAATATTTCATGAGATTTATTGAATATGGTACTGAAAGTGAACAACAATGCTTGTCTGTGTACAGACTGTTAGTGTATTGATTGTTGACTGTTGTCACACATTTAGTAGAAATTGCACTTCAATTTGGAATTTGGATCTTTTCCTGAGCCAGAGTTAGGCAGTGGCAGAGAGTGCTGAATGTGTATCACTTTTGCAACATCACAAAGTCAAGAAATTGTTTGTCAAACCACTGTAAATTGTTGTTCAGTCACTAAGTCGTGTCCAACTCTTTGCGACCCCACTGACTGCAGCACACCAGGGTCCCCTGTCCTCCACTATCTCTTGGACTTTGCTCAAACTCATGTCCATTGTGTCAGTGATGCCATCAAACCATCTCATCCTCTGTCGTCCCCTTCTCCTCCTTCCCTCAGTCTTTCCCAGCATCAGGGTCTTTTCCAATGAGTCAGTTCTTCGTATCAGGTGGCCAAAGTATTGGAGCTTCAGCTTCAGCATCAGTCCTTCCAATGAACATTCAGGATTGATTTCCTTTAGGATGGACTGGTTCTTCCCCCTTCATGGATCACAGCCTTGTTGTGGTGAAGGGGCTTCCATAACTCAATGAAGCTATGAGCCATGCCACACAGGGTCACCCAAGACAGACAGGTCATAATGAAGAGCTCTGACAAAACATGCTCCACTGGAGGAGGGAATGGCAAACCACTGCAGTATATTCTTGCCGTGAGAACCCAATGAACGTATGAAAAAGCCTCAAACTTTCTGTTCAGTGGCACCTGGTCACTAAACTGAGTGTAGAAGGGGGTTCAACCAATGTGGACATGATTTTATAATGTGGCAACAATCACGGACCATCCCAAGCAGGAACAGGGAACTTGGAGCAGTGACGGGTGGGAAATGGATTGGGTCAGGGTCTTAGAGTAGCAGAGTTGGTGGCAGCTGGTATTAAAGGATTGATGTTGAAGGCAATACAGAGGCCTCCTACTCTGTCATAAAACACCTGTGCAGTGGTTGATTCTTTTTGCAAAAATCTACAGCTAGAGCATCTCTGCTAAGACTGATTGCTCTCTCAGTGCTTTTAAATTCAGTAAGAAAGAGACTGCAGAGCCTTTCCTGGAAACAAGTGCTGAAAGAAGGGAGGAGAGTGGAAAGACCCTGACGGCCAGAGGTGACCCACCCCTCCTGGGCTCTCTGCCCAGGGCCTACCTGTGTGTAGTGCTGGAGAGAATCCAGCCTGCTCATACGTGCACCAGGGCATGCTGTCTTTCTTGGTATGTCTTTAGTAATCTGTTATCGGGAAAAAACTCCCAACAAAGTCATGTTTCTTGCACAATTCTCAGAGTGATAAATAACCTAAAATGCTCAAAGACCAGCATAGGTCAACCTGAGGTCACCTAAAACCAGGCCGGGTTGACCTAAGGTCAAAACTGAACAGGACCTGTTGGGAACTATTGAGCACTATACACGTCCTACCACGCATGCAGTGTCCGTACATGAAGCACAAACAAAACAGCCTCCTTTTCTTATTGCGAAAATCATATACATCTTCTGTTAAAAACTATTTAGGAAATACAGACGGTGAAAATTTAAAAAATCATCCGCAATTCTATTTTAGCATTCGTTTTTAGAGTCTTTTTTGTTCCTTCCTTCCCCAACTTGGCTTCTTCCTTCCCCTCTCCTCCCTCGCTTCCTTCCTTCCCTCTTTCCTTTATACCTTTGCAGTGGGAGGTATTTAACCCCTATGTCTGCTTAGGAATTTCATGAACTAGATATTTGCAGCATCTGTGCTCCCCACCCCACCTCCGCCCCCCTCCTCTCCTGGGGCATACTCTCCTTCTCGAGGTCTTTTCACACCCGAGGACAAGGTAAGAGGGGGTCATCCACACGGGCAGGCACAGAGCCCAAGCCGGGCCTCCGGGCCTCCATGAGCAGCTGCACCTTGTCGATGGCCTAAGGGAAGTCCTGCCTGGATCCTGGGGGCAGGGCTCAGCTCCAGGAGGAGTGTGGGCCGTGAGAAGCTGGAGACCCCTGGGTGTTAACTCTGCGACCACTGGGACTGCTGCTTTCTCACACCTCTCTCCAGACGACCGACAAGTGACTGGATGCTCCCATCTGATGCTAGAGGTGTGGAGAGGCAGGGGACAGGACACCAGCAGAAAGATTTTTACTTTTTTAAAGTTGAGGTTTAAAATGCAGACAATAAAGTGCAGGAAGACCGTCCAAAGTCCACAACTCAAAACAATTCTATCCGTGGGCACCTGTATGACTACATCCTAGCTCAAGATAGAAAATATCCACAGCACCCCGGAAATTGTGCTTCCATTCCTTTCCCGTCAATATCCATTCTCCCTGCACCCCTGCCCCCACACATGAAGGTAAACCGTTTTGACTTCTTTTAATGTGCCTCTCTTTTGTATCTGGCTCCTTTTGTTCAAGATGATGTCTGTGAGGACTCTCCGAGTGGTCCAGTGGCTGGGAACCCACCTGCCAGCGCAGGGGACATGGGTTTGATTCTGGGTCCGGGAAGATTCCACATGCCGTGGAGCAGCTAAGCCCATGCTCAGCAACAAGAGAAGCCACTGCAAGGAGAAGCTGTGCATGGCAACTAGAGGGTAGCCTGCGATCACCGCAACTAAAGCCCAAGTGATGCAATGCAAGGCCCAGCACAGCCCCCCAAAAACTTATGCAAATGATGTCTGTGAGATTCATCCATATTGTTTGTTAATATCTTGAAAATATTATTTTATCTACTTCTTTATCAAAACTGGAATCCTCTTGTGCTCATTGTTTATAACTGTTATTTTCACTGAATACATTGGCAAGAATTTCCCCTGTTATTAGCATTCTTCTACTATAGACTTTTAAAAGTCTGGATAATATTCTGTATTACATATGAGCTATAATTTATTTGACCAGCCCTCAGTTGTTCAACATGACATAATTTCCTTTTTAAAAAATTAGCCAATAAGTCATTGAACATCTTGCAATAGAATCTTCATGCGTATACTAATTATTCCTTTAGGATAATCTCTCCCAAGTAGAAGCACCAGGTCCAAGGTCATACACATTTTTAAAGCTCTTTTGTCCAGAAAGGTTGTATTAAGTTTATTTTAGCAGGAGCAGTGAGTGACAGTGTCTCTGCTTCCTCAAATATCTACCATTACTGGGCATTATATTTTGAATACTTGCCAATGTGATAGGTGCAATGTATCTTTAAAAAAATAACAGTAAAATTTAAAAGGTGCATCTATCTTGTCTTAAGTTGCATTTGTTCAACTACAAACATGGCTGACTCCTTTTTAAAATATATTTAATCATTTATTCTGTCTTTATTTTTTAAAATATTTATTTATTTTTATTTACTTATTTGGCTGATCCACGTCTTGGTTGTGGCATATGGGATCTAATTCCCTGAACAGGGATTGAACCCGGGCCCCCTGCATTGGGAGCGTGGAGTCTTAGCTACTGCACCACCAGGGAAGTCCTCTTCTGTCTTTAGACTCCAGATGTTTGTGTTGGGCAGGGTTCAGCTGGAGCTAACAGCTGCCACTCTTCCAATTTTAATGAGAAATTGCTTTGACAAAGGGAATTAGCTTCTGACAAAATCACCGGAAGAGCTGGAGGAGCAGGACCTACATGGGCTTCCAAGACTGACTCTGGACAAGCACCCTGGAACTGGTGCCTCCAGCGAGCTGCTCCCTCTGCCCCAGCCAGCTTCACTCGAGATTTTGGGGAGCTGATGCCACAGGGGTTGAACCTGAGCCCTGCACAGTCTTCTGGAGCTTCACCAGCAAAAACTAATGTGCTGTGCTCTACTCCCAAGACACACCGCGCTGTTAACTAGACTGGAACCTCTGCTAAGTCTATCACCAGCACAAACAAAAACAGCCCCATACGAAACAGCTAGAAACGCTGCTATCTCATTTGCATTTGTAGTCAAATGCTGGCAATATATTTCATTTCAAATGCTACAAAAATCTTTTAAAATACCTGTGTGAGGTCAGAAGAAGATCAGGAAATTTCCAGGGGTCACAAATGGAAAGGCAGCTGGAAATGGGAGTTGTAGGCAGGTGCTGAAGCTGCTGCTGTGTGGAGGGTATCTGCCGATCTGGTAACCTAAATGCTTGGATGGCCCCTTAAGCTCAGTGAACAACGTCCTGGTGGCTCATGCAAGAAGGGAGAGGAGACAAGGAACTCCAGTTACATAGTTCCAAGACCTTCAGAGGGCTACATCCTCCTGGAAGGGAATGGATAAAAGAAAAACACCTGACTTTTAGGGAAGAGAAATAACAAGGAAATTTGTCTTTGCCCATGCTCTGAGTCGGGGAGAAAAAAATAGCTTCTAAGAATTTGTTGCCACACATTTCCACTTGTATGGGCTTGGAGTTTGAGGTCTGAATCAACACTCAGTCTTTTACTGTGGAAAACTGGAAACAAAGGAAATGTCTATCATCACGAGAATGGATAAAGAAATTGTTTTCCATTGAATAGCAATGAAAATGAATGAGCTGGCGCTATAGTGGTCAACACGGAGAGATCTCACAGTGTTGACTGGCAAAGGTGAGTTGCAGAAGCAGGCATTCAGTAAACCACTGCCAGTGTTAGACTGGGGCAACTGGGACCTCTGTCCTGGATCCTCCTGTCTAGGAGTCTCTGTACCCTGGAGGGACTATCCCCCTCCCCACTCCTCCAGGGCCTGGGCCCAGCTCTCTGGGCAGGGCGTTCTGAGCTTGGATGGAGACCTGCCCTCCCTCCCAACCTCCAGTGAAACACGTAAGGTTGACCAGAAGCCCCAAGGTGCCTAGACTGTGCCTTCCTGGGACTGTGGGCAGACTGCTTCTACTGGCTGTGAACTTCACAGAGCAAGACTGGGCTGCCAGCAGAGGGCTGACACACTATTTTGGGCAACTCAAGGGCCCCCGCAAAAAATATTTGCCCAGGACCCCACACATCTTGGGGCAGCCGTGTGGTATCATATTCAGATGAGGCTTTAAAATGTACATAACAATACCTAATTAGTGGTCAGTAATGGATTTCCCTGGTGGCTCAGTGGTAAAGGATCTGCCTGCTAAGTTCGATCCCCTGGGTCAGAAGATCCCCCAGATAAGGAAATGACAACCCACTCCAGTATTCTTGCCTGGGAAATCCCATGGACAGAGGAGCCTGGTGGGCTACAGCTCATGGGGTGGCAAAGATTCGGACATGACTTAGTGACTGAATATCAGGTGATTAATAACATATATGTGATTAGTAGAAGAAGAACATGGAAATGAAGACACTCAGTTCCAGACAGGAGATGTTTCTTGAAAAGAAAGAGGAAAATTAGGGTTATGCTGGGAACTGTTTGAAATGTTTTATTTATTAAACTCTGTGGTGGGGAATAAAATGTATTGATTGTATGACTATTTATGTCTTTCCATAGGTTAAAATATTTCACTAAAAAAGGGGGAACTTTCCTGGCAGCCCAGTGGTTAAGACTCCACCTTCCAAGGCAGTGGATATGGGTTCTATCCCCGGTCAGGGAACTAAGATCCCACAAGCCAAGTAGTGTGGCTAAACAGAGAAAGAAAGAAATGGGAAGAAAGAAAAGAAACCACCTGCTTTCTTTGGTAGGGGCTGGTGGACGGGTGGGTGGGCTTCAGCGACACTCTTGGAGAGGCCCTGCATTCCCTTTCCCCCTGAGAAGATCCCAGTCCTCAGCACTTTCCGTCTCTAGCTTAGCGGTTTAGGGTGTAAAAGGATTCTTGTGTGACTCACTCATGCTTCTGCTAGTCCCTTCACCAATAAATACTTGTTAAACACTTAAATCTTGCAAATGGAAAGAAAATTCCACAGTAAAGTGTAAAAGTCATCCAGAATCCTGAATCTTGGATAAGACCTGTGAAAAACACTTCTATATTGAAACTTTAATAGAGTAAATTTAGTCATGCATATGTGTGTATACTCAGTTGCGTCCTACTCTTTGCCACCTCATGGACCATAGCCCGCCAGGCTCCTTTGTCCATGGAATTTTCCAGAAGAATACTGGGGCGGGTAGCCATTTCCTCCTCTAGGGGATCTTCCTGACCCAGGGATCGAATCCACGTCTCCTGCATCTCCTGCATTGGCAGGCGGATTCTTTACCACTGAGCTACCTGGGAAGCCGAGATTTAATCATAGGAAATTTTTATTGCTTTGATTTGAATCTTAAATATTGAAACGTAGGAGTTTTCACTTGGTGATCGTTTCCAGTCTCCAGTGATACTGATACGTGGACAGGAAAGAAATCTCTAAAGATAAATAAACCGCACTGGGAAATGGGCCCCTTGCTAAGTTCCCTTCTGGAAGTGATGCCTCCCTGTACTGCAAACATTTTCTCCTCCGTGCGGTTTCAGTTCCAAGCCAAACCAGTTCTGCAGCATGCTTCTGTACCTCTCTGGAGACTGATCTGAATCAGCCTGCCAGGGCTTTAAAACCCCATTTGCTTCTTTCATTTCTTAAAAGCCTCTTTTGAAAGCCTTTGAGTGAATCATCAAATTAACATCTAAAAAGACTTAGCAGCAATTGAGTCCAGGAAGGCTGGGGGCTTCTAAACAAACACTCCATAGCTGACCTGAGCTGATGGACTTGGGAAAGGGCTTTGCAGGTGGATAAAGGGTGGCTGCTGGGAGGTGGAAGTACCTAAGCAGGGGGCAGTAGGACCTTGCTTGAACCCCTGTCTCCCGCCTTCCCTCCCCCCATTGTCTACTCTCCCCATCTCCGGACACCTGATTAGACAGCAAGCCTCCCTCCCTCTCTTTTGTATTTCAGCCTTTCTCTCGCCGTGCTCCAAGCAGATCTCAGCGAAGCTTTAACAAAACAATGAACGGAGCCTGTTTTAGCTACTTTCACTTCTCTAAATTTTTGGTGGCTTCACTCAGGTGTAAAATATTCTTGAATTTACGATTCTGTTTTTTTCTATTCTGTTTCACACTTGTTCCATGTACAGTGTTAGTCTTTTCTTTACGGTGAAAGGAAAGAGATTGAGCTCAGAATTCACACTCAAAATGTTTAATTGATCAGAACTTAGTTTAGATTTCAAGAATACGGCTGTTGAGTTTTTTGGCTTTTTTTTTGGTTTTGCCCTAGATTTGTCTTTATCTCTTTTATCTCCTATATCTTCCCAGCTCTATGGACCTCTTTGAGAAGAGGGCTATGAGAAGGGAAGAAAGTAATGTATCATTATCCTGACCTCTGATTATTGAGTTTCTTGTGTATTTAACCCTCAGGAAAAAGCTGAGCCTACCTCTGACCCTTAGAAATTCAGGTAACCTTCTGGGAGGGAAAACAGTAAATCATGTTCCTCCTTTCCCTGATCTTCTTACGTGTCATGCTCTCTAATAATCATGCCAGAAATGACAGCTTGCAGTTTAGAAGTGGAGGCATTGGAGAGAGACGAACCAGTTTCTTGTGGAAGCTCTAGCAGGTAGATGGCAATCTCTGTGTGCATTTGGTCAAGAATGGCTGCTTTCTAAAGACAAACACACTTCCGGTCAAGGGGTTTGGAGACTGGACTCGGAAATATGAAAGATGTTTCGAAGGCAAAATACACTGCTTCGGTGGTGTGCTGAGTGTCTTCAGTGGACAGATGGGAGTCTGAGAAGCAATGTGGAGTCCTGGTTCCTGCGGTTCCTGGCACGCTTCTTCCACATTGTCCGGTAAAAGGAACAGCTCTGGTTACGGTCATTCACTCTGCGTGACGTACAAAGGCACAGGGGCGAGCTGCCTTGCTGGTGTGCACCTGGTGGCCTGGGTGCCCAGGAAAGCAGGTCTGTTCCCTTCTTACGTTATCCTTAAGACTCGGCTAATTAGAAAACTCACTCCCTAGACCTTCCAGGGGGCCTTCCCTGGTGGCTCAGCAGTAAAGAATACTGCTGCCAATGCAGAAGATGCAGGTTCGATTCCTGGATTGGGAAGATCCCCTGGAGAAGGGCATGACAACCCACCCCAGTATTCTTGCCTGGAGAATCCATGGACAGAGGAGCCTGGCGGCCTACAGTCCATGGGGCTGCAAAGAGGTGGACAAACAACAACAGACCTTCCAGGACTGTGTGGTTCTGGTTAAGGGAATGAGATGGATGTTGGGAGATCACCCAACAACAGTCTAAGTAGGTGTAGTTAGTCGCTCAGTGGTGTCCGACTCTTTGTAATCCTCTGAAATGTAGCCCTCGAGGCTCCTCTGTCCGTGTGATTCTCCAGATAAGAATACTGGAGTGGGTTGCTATGCCCTCCTCCAGGGGATCTTCCCCCCCAGGGATGGGACTCGCGTCTCTTATGTCTCCTGCACTGGCAGGCAGGTTCTTTACCACTAATGGCACCTGGGATACCTACAGTCTACGTGTAAGAATTCTGCTCTTTTCCGTAATGGGGGATACAGCCCCCTGCCTCCATTGCCACGGCACAGCACCTCTGAGGGACCTGTGCTCAGTGGACAGCGGTGGGGCTGGGCTCCTGGCTGCTTTGAGGCTATCTCTCTTTTCTCCACTGCTGGGAGAGATGGTTAATGCTGATGATCATTTAGCATGCCCAGCTATTTTGGGGATATCCCCCCACAGACATTTTAGTCAAAGGTCCTTGAATTGCGGGAGGAAAGGCCAAGATTTTGTAGACACTGCCAGCCAGCGGCTGTCCTTCTGGGCTTTCTGGGAGCCAGCTGTCTTTGGGGAGGGGGAGGGGAGGCAGGATGAGGTCTCTCCCGATGAAACTCCAGTCAGGCTCCTCTGAGCTCATTTTCAACGAGGCCATCTCTGGGGAGACTAATGTCAGCCTCGGGCTTCCCAGGTGGCGCTCACAGTTAAGAACCTGCCTGCCAGTGCAGGAAACATAAGGGACTTGGCTTTGATCCCTGGGTTGGGAAGATCCCCTAGAGGAGGGAGGGCATGGCAATCCACTCCAGTACTTTTGCCTGGAGAATTCCATGGACAGAGGATCCTGGTTGGCTACAGTCCCTAGGGCTGCAAAGAGTCGGACACAACCGAAACGACTTAGCATGCACACATGCAGGTCAGCCTCGCCAGAACCCCACCGTCAATATCTCATCGCCCTCAAAATCTGGCCAAATTCCTTATCCCTCCAGCCCCCAGGGGACTGATATCCGATCAGCCCGACCTGCCTGCAGCAAGAATCCGGTCAGGATGTTTTAGCCAGAAATCCTCTTGTACCCTTGATGTTTCCTCTTCGTAATTTCCCATGTATTTCCCCTCATCTTACTCCTTGGCTATAAATGGCCACATTTCTTTGTGTCCGGAGTGGAGCCCACTGTCTCCCCTACTACAAACCCCATTGCAGTGGACGCTGAGCCAGTGACCACAGTGCTGAATAAAGTCTGCCTCGCCACCCTAACAAGTATCAGGACTGTTTCTTTAACCGTAGATGGATTAGTCACTGTGTCCCAAGTGAGATTGGATAGCTGCTGGTGTTTATGGGGACTTGCCTGGTGGTCCAGTGGTCAAGACCTCGCCTTCCTATGCAGAGGGCGTGGGTTCAATCCCTGGGTGGAGAGCTAAGACCCCACATACCTAGGGGCCCAAAAACCAAAACATAAAATAGAAGCAATATTGTAACAAATTCAATAAAGACCTTAAAAAAATGGTCCACATTAAGAAAAAGTAAGAAAAAGTAAGTTGCTGATGTCTATCTTCTCCTGTGTTTTGCCATCAGAGAAGTTATTTTTGTACCTATATGATTCGATAAGCTATTGAAACATTATGTTTTGTCTTGTTCTTTGGGAAGTCTGAAAGAATGCCTTTTCTTATGCTCAGAAATATAGCCAAACATTTAATGTCCTGAGGTCTAGGTCAAGGAATGCCAGATTTGATTCTCACAAGTAGGTAACATAAGTTTGTGAAGTGGTCCGATGGCAGCAATAGGGAAGAGTGGAGACTGGCGCAAAGCAGAGAACACAGGTCCCATAAAAAGCCACTTAGGCAGCTCCGATTGGTTATGGCATGTGGGCATGTAGGTCTGACATTCCAGAGCACTTGATTTTTCAATAAAAGAAAGGAAGCTGGGTTTTGACTTGAAAATTCCCCATTTGTGTGTGTCTATGTGTGTTGGCGAGTAACAAAAGCAAACAGAGGATGGGGCAAAACAAATCCGACTTTTGCCTTCAGGCGTCTGGTTGGTAATATCTGGGCTGGGGTCTGATCACCCCTCTGGTTGGGAGAGGGCAGTTACGAGGCTGAAGTTAGGCTTGCACCTTCTCTACCACCAGTGAAGGGAGGAGGCTGCTCTGTAGATAGGAAGAGGGCAGTGTCTCACCCTGGACAGGGGGTGATGGCTTGAGTTTAGGCCTCTGGGGGTTTCCACCCGGGCAGGGGGCAGGGGTGGGGAGAACTGTGCCTTGTGTACCCACGAGGTCTTGGGGGGGGTCACGTGACTTCTGTGCTTCCAAGAGCAGCCTGCCTGAGCTGGAAGCCTTGGCTTGGCTCTTCATGCTGACACTCAGCTGGAGAGAAGTGGACACCTACCTTCATGAGGACCCTGTGGGTCAGGGGTGGGAGCCCCAGATCCCTAGGTCCTTCCTTGGGCCTCTGCTCCTGCTTGAGCCCAGGGCCACACGGAGAGCGGAATTCACAAAGCACCCGCAGGCTGGACTTTCTGCCAGGTTGGTGGCAAGACATATTTAATCGGTTTAAAAAACAGAGATGCAAATACATGCTGGGAATCTTTTCATTTGTTTCCTTTGTGCGTTTTTTTCTTTTTTTGGCTTCCTTTTAAAAAAAAAATTGGAAGTGTGGTTGATTTACAGTGTTTCAGCTATATAGCAAAGTGATTCAGTTATGTACATATATTATCTTTTCAGGTTCTTTTCCATGATAGGCTACTACACCATACTGAAGGCAATCCCCTGTGCTGTAGAGTAGGTCCCTGGTGTTTATCTATTTTATGTAGAGTAGTGTGTATCTGCTAACCCTCTACTTCTGATTTATCCCTCCCCTGCTCTTTCCTTTGGTAAACATAGGTTTGTTTCCTATGTCTCTATTTCCAATTTGTAAATAAATTTAATTGTATCACTTTTTTAGATTCCATGTATGAGTGACATCATTGGACATTTGCCTTTCTTGGTCTGATTTACTCCACTTAGTATGATCATCTCTAGGTCCATCCCTGTTGCTACATGCTGGGTAACTTAAAATTGTTTTTAATTTATTTGTTTGGCTGCATCAGGTCTTAGTTTGCGGCACTCAGGATCTTCATTGCACCCGTACGACCCTTCTTTTGTGGCAGTGCTGGGAGTCTCCAGCTGCGGCGTGCAGGCTTAGTTGTTCTGTGGCAAGTGGGATCTTAGTTCCCCAAGCAGGTTTCAAAACTGTGTACCTTGCATTGCAAGCTGGATTCCTTTTTTAAAAGAATATATTTATTTTTATTGAAGGATAATTGCTTTACAATATTTGTGTTGGTTTCTGCCATACATCCACATGAATCGGCCAGAGGTATACCGATGTCCTCTCCCTCCTGTAGCCCCCCCCACTTCCCAGCCCCATCCCACCTCTAGGTTGTCACAGAGCCCCCGTTCGAAGTCCCTGAGTCACATAGCACATTCCCACTGGCTGCTTTACATGTGGCAGTGTGTGTGCTTCCATGCCGCTCTCCTTCCCCCGTGTCCACAAGTCTCATCTCTGTCTGCATCTCCACAGCTGCCCGCACATACGTTCATCAGTACCATCTTTCTAGATTCCACATGTATGTCTTAATATGATATTCGTTTTTCTTTTTCTGACTTACTTCACTCTGTATAATAGGCTCTACGTTCATTCACCCCATTAGAACTGATTCAGATGTGTTCCTTTTTATGGCTAAGTAACATTCCATCTATTTCTGCTTTATTGACCATGCCAAAGCCTTTGACTGTGTGGATCACAATAAACTGTGGAAAATTCTGAAAGAGATGGGAATACCAGACCACCTTACCTGCCTCCTGAGAAATCTGTATGCAGTCGGGAAGCAACAGTTAGAACTTGACATGGAGTAACAGCCTGGTTCCAAATAGGGAAAGGAGTACGTCAACACTGTATATTGTCACCCTGCTTATTTAACTTATATGCAGAGTACATCATGAGAAACGCTGGGCTGGAGGAAGCACAAAGCTGGAATCAAGATTGCCGGGAGAAATATCAATAACCTCAGATATGCAGATAACACCATCCTTATGGTAGAAAGTGAAGAAGAACTAAAGAGCCTCTTGATGAAAGTGAAAGAGGTGAGTGAAGAAGTTGGCTTAAAGCTCAACATTCAGAAAACGAAGATCATGGCATCCGGTCCCACCACTTCATGGGAAATAGATGGGGAAACAGCAACTGACTTTATTTTGGGGGGCTCCAAAATCACTGCAGATGGTGACTGCAGCCATGAAATTAATAGATGCTTACTCCTTGGAAGGAAAGTTATGACCAACATAGACAGCTTATTAAAAAGCAGAGACATTACATTAGACCAACAAAGGTCTGTCTAGTCAAGGCTATGGTTTTTCCAGTAGTTATGTATGGATGTGAGAGTTGGACTATAAAGAAAGCTGAGTGCAGAAGAATTGATGCTTTTGAACTGTGGTGCCGGAGAGGACTCTTGAGAGTCCCTTGGACTGCAAGGAGATCCAACTAGTCTATCCTAAAGGAAATCAACCATGAATATTCATTGAAAGGACTGATGCTGAAGCTAAAGCTCCAAAACTTTGGCCACCTGATGCAAAGAGCCAACTCATTGGAAAAGACCCTGATGCGGGGAAAGATTGAAGGCAGGAGGATAAGGGGACGACAGAGGATGAGATGGCTGAATGGCATCACCAACTCAATGGACATCAGTTTGAGCAAACTACAGGAGATGGTGAAGGACAGGGAAGCCTGGCGTGCTTCAGTCCAGGGGGTGGCAAAGAGTTGGACACAACTGAATGACTGAACAACAACAACCAGATTGCCTTCCATAGTGGCTGTGTCAATATATATTCCCACCAATAGTACAAGAGAGTTCCCTTTTCTCCACATACTCTCCAGCATTTATTGTTTGTAGATTTTTTTGATGATGGCCATTCTGACCATTGTGAGGCGATTTCATTGTAGTTTTGATTGCAAGGTGGATTCTTAACTACTAGACGACCTGGGAAGTCCCTACGCTGGGTAGCTTTATATGCCAGTGAAAGCAAAAGTCACTCAGTTGTGTCTGACTCTTTGTGACCCCATGGATTATACAGTCCATGGAATTTTCCAGGCAAGAATACTGCAGTGGGTAGCCTTTCCCTTCTCCAGGGAATCTTCCCAACCCAGGGATCGAACCCAGGTCTCCTGCATTGCAGGCAGATTCTTTACCAACTGAACTATCAGGGAAGCCCTTATAGGTCAGTAAATGTGGGTTAATATCGGTTGTTTGGGACCCAGTTTGCAAGCCCAAAAGTCTGGGTTTTACTATTCAGAGATGTTCTCCTCCTCCTAAACTACCTGTGGCTATAAATTCTAGGGATGTGAGTTCCATATCACTTTCTCGCTTGAGGCAGAATTTAGAAAGTGGCACAGGTGCTCCACTTGCCTGTGCAAGCACGTTGCTCACTTGCTTGTGCTCCACTATCTGAACCACCAGGTTTCCATTGCTCTGGTATTTATTTTAATACTTCCTCTTCCCTTGACTGAGTCCCTCCTTAGGAACTTCCGATGTTTAAAATGGAATTAGGGATGTTTTCAAGCCACCTTTTTTGTTATTTGGAATTGAGAACTTGGGAAGCAGAGGTTGTTTTGTTTGAAGCTTTTTTTATTCTTCTGCACGCTTGGAAGCTTTCACGACAGAAATGAATTTGCTGTAACATGTGTTAAGTGGTGGTGTTAAGTAGGAAAGGCCAAACACACGGTTCTCAAAAGAGGCTATTTAAGTGAAGAATAAACGAGGCCCAGAACACTGTGTCCATTGGTGAAATGAAACACACGTTTCCCATCAGGAGGCAAAGCCCTTGTTTTCAAAGGCCGAGTGGATGGCGTTTGAATGACAATTCCAGCTGTTTGAACGTTGGGTCCTGGAAAGATTCACTGGAAGGGAACTTGTGGGGCAGGGCGTTAGCTCTTAGCGGTTGGGATTGCTTTCCTCTGAGGTAGCAATTAACCCTGGAGGAGGGCATGGCAACCCACTGCAGTATTCTTGCCAGGAGAATCCCCATGGGCAGGGGAGCAAAGGGGTCGGACACGACTAAGCACAGCACAGCAATTAAATAAGGGCCAAGAATGCCCTACTTTTCTGGAATTCTGTGTTTCAGGGGTTACCTTGATGTCCTTATGCTTGCGCATGCATCTTAGCAATCAGAAGCACCAGGGATGTAATATTACATTAAAGTGTGCCCTCGGCACTTCCGCTTGGCCTTCCTTTCTTGATCACCTCATCGCAGCCTTGACCTTTCAGCTCAATTTTTAACTTACTTGACATGAAATATTGTCAGTCAGTCTAATGGAAAATTCCACCACAGCAGGAAGAGCCATATCCCGCGTGGGATGGGTAGCTATTAATTGAGGCTGGCACGTGCTCTCTAAGCACCTTTCTTCAATACCACTGATGACAGATCAAGGCTGGCACCGAATGCAGACCCGAGGAGGCTGCTGTTCCAGGCGTTCTCACTCACCTTCGGGAACAAGCTGACCTCTTTCTCAAGGTCTGCATTGGGTGTCGTCCAAGTGAATCACTGCTTTCTCCTTCATGTTTATTTTTTACAGGGTGTTACCTCTTAGCAGTCTGAGCATCAGGCTGGCTGTTGAATGCAGAGATGATGGACTCCTGTCCCAGCTCCCTTGTACAGATCCTGGGGGGTGACCCAGGTACTCGAGGTAGGGACACGGCAGCCACACGCTTCACCAAGATGCCACGTGGGGCTCAGACTCTGCGAGTGGGGAGCAGTAGGGAGTCAGAGTAGACAGCCTTCTCCCACTTTGGTTTTAAAGCTCCTCCATCAGAAACTGGCTCCTTTGGCTTAGCTTTTTCTCTTTGGCAGTTTTGTGGGTTGAAAAAAAATTTTTTTTCCTTCCTTCAGAAGTGCTAATTATTCATTAACAAAAAATTTTTAAAAATTCATAGAGGCAGTAAACCACTAAAATAAGGGGCTTTCCTGGGTAGGTAAAGGGTAAAGAATCTGCCTGCAATGTGGGAGACCTGGGTTTGATCCTTGGGTGGGAAAGATCCCCTGGAGAAGGGAATGGCTACCTACTTTGGTATTCTTGCCTGGAGAATCCCATGGACAGAGGAGCCTGGTGGGCTACAGTCCACGGGGTCGCAAAGAGTCGGACATGACTGAGCAACTGACAGTTTCACTTTTATATATAAGGTTAGCATTTATACTTGAGGTTAAAAAAACCTATATATAGAGAGTTTTATTCCAGTTTTTAAAAAGAGGTATTGCACATTACACGTTTTCATTAAAATAAAGTGAGCGTGTAGTAAACACTTCTACTTTTCTTTTTTTTTTTTTTTAACACTTCTCCTTTTCAACCAGTACCATCTATATTTTCATTACATATGACTGTCAACATGTGTTTAAATAAAGACTTAGTCTAGAGAGTTCCCAGCTCTCTGCATGAGTGCACATCTTTTCATACAGTCTTATACAAGCTGTATAGAGTTTCTGCTGCTGCTGCTGCCGCTAAGTAGCTTCAGTCATGTCTGACTCTGTGCGACCCCATAGACGGCAGTCCAGCAGGCTCCCCCATTCCTGGGGTTCTCCAGGCAAGAACACTGGAGTGGGTTGCCATTTCCTTCTCCAATGCATGAAAGTGAAAAGTGAAAGTGAAGTCGCCCAGTCGTGTCCGACTCTTAGTGACCCCCATGGACTGCAGCCCACCAGGCTCCTCAGTCCATGGGATTCTCCAGGCAAGGGTACTGGAGTGTGGTGCCATATAGAGTTTAGGATCTGTGAATCTTTCTCCTGTCGCCTTACTTCTTTCTTTCAGAGTGTGTGAGTATTCTTGGAGAGGCAGAACACCAAGCCCACCTATTCCAAGGTCTGGTGACGGCCTCCGGGGCCGAAACCAGATCGAGACACCTCCTCCCCTCTGGGGTTAGTACCTGCTTCCAGCCTCCCAAAACTTCCCTGGTGGCTCAGACAGTAAAGCATCTGCCTATAATGAGGGAGACCCGGGGTCAATCCCTGGGTGGGGTAGATCCTCTGGAGAAGGAAATGGCAACCCACTCCAGTGTTCTTGCTTGGAAAAATCCCATGGAAGGAGGAGCCTGGTAGGCTACAGTCCATGGGGTCGCAAAGAGTCGGACACGACCGAGCTACTTCACATCACTTCACTTCACTTCCGGCCTCCCAGTGCTCAACTTCCTGGGAGGCCCCCCCTGCTTCTGCACTCTGCCTTCCGTTTCCTTTTTAAGGCGGCCCTGGTTTTGAGCAGTTTCCTGTGTGAGAAGGTCGGCTGGGGCACGCGGCCTCGTGTGATTATGTAGGGCCAGGTGGAGGGCAGGTGGGTTCCGGAGGACACGGTCCCTGCCCCCCTGGTGTCATGATCTGAAAAGTGGTCACAGAGCAAAAACGGAATTGAGCAAAACGCACGGAACTTTGGTTCTTCCGATAGGGACTGAATTTGTGAACGTATGGGAGCCTAGCCAAGGGGCAGTGACCCCGCAGGGGGCCAGGAAACCTCTCCTCATGGAGACTGAACAGTTGATCCAGTTTATCTTTTCAGCGGGGACTTTTTTCAGGGGTTGGGTAGGGGGAGCTTGGGTTCGTGGTCATAGTGTAGCTGTAATAAAGACGGTGCCTGGATTATAACTCGATGTATGCACTGGATTCATCTCCACAGCGCTGGGCTTCTCAGAAAAGGTAATAACTGTCAGCACTTTTCTCCAGTTACTAGAGCTGCAATTCTGCTGCCCCTTGGGAACTCGAGGACGGAGGCCATGTGGACAGTCAACACTGCTAAAACGAATTCAACACTCTTCTCTCACCTAATGATTGCATACAATTTCAGCAAGTTCAAGGGAACCACATTCATGGTTACTGTATACACATGGCATATACAGGACTCAGTAGGATGCACCAGGCTCTTTTCTACACGTGTTTTGCCTGATGACTTACTTAATCCGCATTCCCTGGCTCAAACGGTAAGGAATCCGCCTGCAATGCAGAATCTGCCTGGATTGGGAAGATCCCTAGGAGAAGGGAATGGCAACCCACTCCAGGGTTCTTGTCTGGGAAATTCCATGCACAGGGAGCTTGGTGAACTACACAGTCCATGGCGTTGTAAAAGGTTAGGCACGACTGAGCAACTACACTAACGTGAATCCTCATAAAAACTCTGAGAGGAAGGCGCTGTCATGAAGCCCACACAGCTGCGGGGGACAGAGGCCCCTGGAGGCTCCTGGGGGCAAAGCTGGGCCGGGCGGGCAGCTGGTCCACCGGCTCCATCCACTGCTTTTCTTTGTAGAGCCCGTTTGCAGTCATTCCTTCAACAGAACCTTGTACTTTCAAAATCGGCAACCACCCTGAACCACAAAAAAATTGGGTTGGTCAGAGAGTAAAGGCTCTCACTTCAGACTCAGAGTGAACTTTCTCATTCTGAATGTATCCATTAAAAAAAAAAAAAAAGAATGTATCCATTCATTCAATAAATATATAAGAAGGATCTATTAAGTGACAGGCACTGTTCTAGACATATGAAATATATTGTATTCACAGAAAATACATGGACAATATGTAGAAGCTACTGAAAATGACAAAGATTCCTGCTCATGGAGGTTAGCTCTTGGGGGTAATTTACCTGAGAGCTGAAAAGTGGAAGCACAGAGGAAGTCCCTGAGACCAGCAGGTACTAGGCCTGAGCGGTTGAGGGGCAGACCCCTGAGTAACTGCCATGGAGAAGATGCACTTCCCTTCCCCTGCCAAACTCTAATTTTTCACTAGATTCTAATTTTTCACTAGATTCTTTCCTGCTTCCCAAGGAGTCACAGCTGTCTTCCTGAGTTATCCCACCTCCTGGTCCTAGCACTGGATACTGTCCATTCATCCATCCATCCATCCAGTGAACCCCGCCCATCACCCCCCAGTCACTTTTGCTGAGCTCCTATTTGATGCCAGGCGCTGCTCTGATTCTAGAGACGTACTGGTGAATGAGACAGCCCCTGGCCCTCAGTGGGTGGGGAGCAGGACCCCCAGAGGGTAACATGGTCCGCATTTGAAGCAGTGAAGAGTGATGACATATTCTGTTTGTGGATTTAAAGATAGAAAAGAAACAAATGTTGAGAAACACTTTTTAAAAGAAATGTCCCTGCGGAATTGTTTCCAGGTCTCCAAGTCTCACCATCTGATTGCAGAATGTCAGACCAGGAAGGGAATTTGCAAGGTCATCCAGCTCACCCCTGGTTGTTTCACAGAAACTTGAAGATGGTCTCAGATTGATAACCTTTCCTTAGATGTCTGGAGGTACAATCTACATACCCAGACTGAGAGCTTGTTGTGGCCCAAACTGGCTTTCAGAATCGGTGGGCTGTATGGACCATTATCTCTGACCCGGCTCTTCTCCATCCGACCCCAGTCACTTTAATGTGGGTAAAACAGTAGGAGCCCTGACACATCAGCTTAGTCAGCCTTAAAATTCTTTCCCAATTAAATTCTTGGTCCGAAGAAAGAAACAGGGGCAGACACGATTCGGTGTGCCTTGACGGTCATTTGAAGTTCCTCCTCCTCCCTCTCTTCCCTCACCCCTCTCTCTCCCCTTCCCCCGGGGCCGAGCGTGGCCAGGAGGGCTGGGCTGTGAGAACGGCCATCACTAAGAAGCTGTATTACTGCCCAGGGAAAGTAGACCTTCTGTGGTCTGTTTGCCAGACTTCTGATAAGTAGATTCATCTTACAGATCAGAGAGGTTAAAACAGATGGGAGCCTGCCCTCTTTTACCTTTACTTTTCCATTAGGAAACATGTCAGCATGGTTGGCTGTGACTACTGGGGTAAGGATCAGTGCTGGAAATATCTTTAGAGCTGTGAGGATTGCCCATTTACGGAGGAAGATCATTAAAGAGCTGGGTCAAAAAAAATTTTTTTTGAGTCACTTAATCTTTGCGACTCTATGGACTATGCAGTCCATGGGATTTTCCAGGCCAGAATACTGGAGTGGGTAGCCTTTCCCTTCTCCAGGGGTTCTTCGCAACCCAGGGATCAAACCCAGGTCTCCCGCATTGCAGGCGGATTCTTTACCAGCTGAGCGACCAGGGAAGCCCTCCATTAAAGAGCTGGGTCAAATTTCCTGTTTGAATTATGAACCGATCCTGGGTTCATTATGTATGGCCCAGTGGTTATTGCATGATAGATCATGTGAAACCAAGTAAGGGCATTTTCATGAAAACTGTGCCAGCTATTTCTTGGTAAGAATCTCATAAAGCAAGTTCTCCCATTTTTGTGACACACACACACACATACACACATTCTTTTCTCTTCAGGATATAAAGATGTTTTAGAAGAAGAAACAGCTCGAATTCACAGAGGACCAGAAAAGTGCACACCTGAGCCTGGGGATCAGTGATGAACACAAAGATGGCTCATCTCTTCGTAGAGAATGTTCTTCACTCGGGCAGCTTCAGGCTGCTTCTTGGGCCTGCTCCTGTGGAAGTGGAGAATCTGTAGGATCATGCCGCACTTGACATCAGTCCTAAGTACTGGCTCGTCTCCCACCCCACATCCCAGATGTGAGTATTCCCCTCACACCTTAGAGAAAATAAGCTAAATTCCAATCCCAACTGACTCGTTTAACAGGAACAATAAGCTCACATCTCAAGTAAGGCCCGGACAATGAGGCCACGTTCCCTTGGTTGGTGATTAGATGAATGAATTCGGATATAACGGAAAGGTACTCACTAATGAAAGATCGAGAACAGTAGTACGATAGTTGTACTATTCTACATGCACTAACACGGTGAATCTCCAGATAAGAGTGTTGTGTAAAGGAAAGTCAGACCCCCCAAAGTATATATACTGTATGATTCAATTTTTAGAAAATTTTAGACAATGTAAACACATCTATGGTGATAGCAGACCAGTGGCTGCCTGAGGATGGAGGTATGTGTGGATTCCCAAGGGCAGGAGAAAACTTTTGGATGACGAATGTGTTCATTACCTCAGCGGCGGTGATGATCACATGGGAACGTACATAGGTCCAGACTCATTCAATTGTATACATTAAATATGTGCTGTGTGTCATATGTCAATATACTTCAATCCCTGGAGAAGGAAATGGCAATCCACTCCAGTATTCTTGCCTAGAGAATTCCACGGACAGACGAGCCTGGTGGGCTGCGGGCCATGGGATCGAAAAGAGTTGGACAGGACTAAGCGACTAAACTACCACCACCAATACACTTCAGTAAAAATATATAAGCAGAAATAATCTATAATTTATAGTGATTTTTAATAATAGGAATTTAATATGAAAACCTTCTGTAACACATGGATGCTTGCTAGTTCTCAGAGAAAAGTCTTTAAAAAGAGTGGAAATTAAAGATGGAAAAGAATGGAAATTAAAGATGAGACATACTGTTTTCTTATGTAAAAAGACTGTTCCAAATTTGCAAATGCTTTCTGACATGGCAAGTTCCTGGTGGCTACTTTTGAAAATGAAAAAAAAAAAAAATTGATAAGGATCAATGAATCAAAGCATACCTAAGAATTGTAAATGGGTATATGCCTAGTGAAAAAGTTTCAAAATACATGAAGCAAAAACATACAAAACCAAAGAAACAAATAAAAAATTGAGCTATAATTGGCAATGTCTAATACCCTTCTCTCAGTAATTGATAGAACAAGTGGACGATCAGTATATTATAGAAGATTTGACCAACACTATCAACCAGTTTGGATCCCAGGTGTCTCAGTGGTAAAGAATCTGCCTGCTAATGTAGGAGATACAGGAGACACAGGTTTGGTTCCTGGGTCAAGAAGATCCCCTAGAGAAGGAAATGGCAACCCACTCCAGTATTCTTGTTGGGAAAATCCCAGGGACAGAGGAGCCTGGTGGGTTCTCTACAATCCACTGGGTCACAAAGAGTCGGATGCAACTTGGAACTTGCATGCAGCAACATCAACCAGCTCAACCTGATCCCTATGGGAACCTCCACTCCTGCAGAATCAAAGTTGTCAACATCGGTAACTGCAGAGCCAACAGAGAAGGTACACAACGATTGTCAAATCCAGCTTTTCTGATACTAACTACCCAAGGTGAAGTTTGGGCTTCATGCTAGACACATCAATTAAGATCACCATGGGGGTCATGTCATTCACAAGCAACCAGACGATTCTCACTATGGGGAAGTCTGGAAAGTGCTGGATTCCGTTTATTGAGGAGGGGGCCACCAGTGGTTGTTTTGGAAAATAACAGAGGCAGTGTTTTCTCAGTGTGACAAATTTTAAAACCTTCTCTTAAAACGAATGGCATGTGCTGTATTTTTTTAATGTTTCAGAACTTGATGTGGCTGAATTAGGCAGAATACTCGATCTGGCACAAGTCTTATTTAGTAGGTAGAGATACAGTTAAGTGATAATCATTTAGCCATGATTTATAAAAATCCAATATACTAAAATTAATACATTTTTGACAGAATGTTCTAATTCATGCTTCTTATCCAGTAAAGGTAGCTAGGCATTTTAATAGTGTGTAAACTCTTTCTTTTGTTGGGAAATGGAGAGATGCACATGCATTCTGTCAAAAGTGGTGAGAATGTGGCGAAAAGGGAACACGTGCTGCTGGTGAGAATATAAATCCGTGCAGTCACTATGGAAAACATAAGGACATTCCTCAAAAAATTTTTTTAAACTACCAGAATATCCAACACTTTCCCTTCTGGTAATTCATCTGAAGAAAACAGAAACACTGACTTGAGAAGGTACGTGTTTACTGCAGCATTATTTACAATAGCCAGAGGTATGTGTCCATCAGTATTATTGCTGTTGTTCAGTTGCTAAGTCTTGTTTGACTCTGTGTGATCCCATGGACTGCAGCATGACCCTCTGTCCTTCACTATCTTCCAGAATTTGCTCAAATTCATGCCCATCAAGTCGGTGATGCTATCCAACCATCTCATTCTCTGTCATTCCCTTCTCCTGCCTTCAATCTTTCCCAGCCCCAGGGGCTTTTCCAGTGAGTCAGTTCTTCGCATCAGGTGGCCAAAGTATTGGAGCTTCAGCTTCAGCGTCAGTCCTTCCAGTGAATATTCAGCATGGATTTCCTTTAGGATTGACTGGTTTGACCTCCTTGCAGTCCAAAGGACTCTCAAGAGTCTTCTCCAGCATCATAAGATGAATGGATTAAGAAAATGTGATACACATACATGCATATACACCATGGAATATTATCAATATTTAGCCATAAACAAATTTTGCCATTTGAAACAACATGGATGGACCTAAGAATAATGCTAAGTGAAATAACTCAGATGAAGACAAATACCTTATGAGTTATATGTGGAGTCTAAAAACAAAACAAAAATAAAAACCAAGCTCATACATACAGACAAAAGGTTAGTGGTTTCTAGGTGCAGGTGGGAGGGAGGTGTTGGACAAAATGGACGAAGGGCATCAAAAGTTACAAACTTTCAGTTATGAAATAATTAATGGGGATGTAATAAACAATCTGGCCACTACAGTGAACAATATTATATTGCATAATTGAAGGTTGCAGAGTGTGCTGTGTGCTCAGTCATGTCCAACTCTTTGCAACCCCATGGACTGTAGCCCACCAGGTTCCTCTGTCCATGGAATTCTCCAGGCAAGAATACTGGAGTGGCTTGCCATTTCCTCCTCCAGGGGACCTTCGCAACCGAGGGAACAAACCCACATTTCTTGCATCTCCTGCATTGGCAGGCAGATTCTTTACCACTCCACCACCTGAGAAGCCTGACTGCCAAGAGAGTAGACCTTCAAAGTTATCAGTACAAGAAAAAAATTCTGTAAGTACATTTGGTAAGACATTGACTAGATTTATTGTGATGATCATTCCTCAATATATACAATTATCAAATCATGTTGTGCAGGTGAAACTAATAAAATGTCATGTGTCAGTTATACCTCAATAAAAAAAGAAATTTAACACTGATACAGTTTCGTCTAAGGTACAAAATCTATATTCAAATTTTCCTATTGATGTCTTTGCTTGAATCTTTTATACTTTTCCCTTATCTCAGACCCATCCGGGGTCACATCTTGCGTTTCATTGTTACATCTGTTTTAGTTTTCATTATTTTGAAATGTTGCCTCCACTTCCGTTTTCATAACATTGGCAAATTTTGACTACTATGAGGCACTTGTACAGGTTTCTCAATTTGAGTTTGACTGTTTGATTAGCATAAGGTTACGTTTATTTGGCGGAAATACTGGAGAACTAACTGATCTTGTGTCCTCCTCAGGGCATCGCTGAGGAGGCACAAAATTTCAAAGTCACACTTTCAGTGATGTTTCTTTTGGTCACGTGGTGAGAGCAGAACTGGCTAGATTTCTCCTGTGCTCTGGTTATTTCTGAATGAGCGCCAGACATTATGCATAAAAGTTGTGGTGAAAACTGGAGATGCTGTATTGATGTTATTTTCCTACAGAGAAGATTTGCTTTTGCTTTTGACCAACAGCTGGGCTGGGGCTACATCACTGGATTCTTGTCAGGGCTGGAGAAGGCTTCCCACCTCTTTCACATCTTAGCTCTAAAGGAACCCACTGCCTTGGGAGAGCTCCGATGACTTCAAATCTACGTTTATGTTTTGTTCAGATTTTCTAATTGTCCTTGGTAGGAGTGCTGGTCCAAAAACAATCCAGTTTTGTTAAAAACGATTATCAATCTCACCTAAATTACACTGGCTGCCTGGGAAATCCAAGGTAAGTTCACCTTATGTAGTGAATGCACTTAAAAAGGTAATGGTGCATCAAACACAATGAAAAACCAGTGGACATATGAAAACTGAGCTTCTGAAACTTAAAATTTAAGTGAAATATTCTTCAGGGGAAGCAAACGCATTTTATTTGACCTTTTATATACCTTTATTAATTTATTTGACTGCCACTACCTAATTAATAAAGATACATAAATCAAGGATTTTGTCTGCACACTGGAATTGCATTTCATAAGTGTGGACTGTTCTTTTACTTTTCTCATGAAGCAGAAAACCCACAATTACTTTTTTTTTTTAATCCAATGAGAGTGTTTCTTGTTCTAAGCTTTAGCAGCATTAAATTAACTGTGAGTCAGGAGAGAGAAAAAAAAATAGCCCTCGTTTTTTTGTGTGTCCTGTTAAGAGCTCAGTACCTGTACGGTATAAAATTCATAAAAGTTTAGATTTTCCTGTATAGTAAAACCATTGGATTTTCCAGGAAAACCCCCTTTAAAAATACTGTGTCATATTGTCTGACCACCCAGCGGAGAATGCGATCATGGAGGGTACGTAATCTTTTTTTTTTTTTTTTTGAGTTTTCCTCCATGTATTATAGCTGATTATAGTCAATAGCATTTTGCATTAACAATTCAGAAGGACAAAATGTGATTTTCCATTAGTATTCAGAGTCCTCCGCTGACATCATTGCCCAAGAATGTGCTCTGCCACTAATGACAGGAGAAGGACAGGCAGTTGGGAGTGTTCAAACCTCGTCTAAAGAATGGACTGAAAACCTCATTTATATTTCTGCACTTCACTTTTGGTTTCAGTTACTAATACAAGAGCAGCAACCTTCTTTACCAAAAGTCTATTGACTATTTTTATTCCGTACCAGAAACAGCAAGAACTCAAACTTTTTTCTTTAATGGTACATTTATAAAATTTCTGTAAAACAAAGTCAAGGATTAGACTGTCTTATTGGTAGGTCAGTAAAATTGATTCTATTATTTTTTAAATCTGGAGAGGCTCAAGTATTTATCAGAGCTTTATTGCATCATTTCAGAACCCTTGGTCCCAAGGATTCAATGCTGGCAGCAGTAAGGCTCAGTTATCTGTGTTCCTTAAGCTGCCACGCCCCGGGACCCTTTGTCTAACATCCTAGGTCCTTAGTCTATGATCTCTGTGACGAAGCGAGTAACTTACGCTAGTTCTTTTGTTAACCTTGCTCTGTACACAAAATTGAATTCAACTGAATAATCCATCTGAGGCTTCCTTCTCAGAATCTCCGAGGCTCTGCTAATGGGTTCAGGGTTGAACAGCTTATGGCGTCAGCCTAGCTGCTCTGCTTCCGGGCACTGTTGGGTCCTCCGGAGGGAGTCTCTGGGGTCTGAAAGAGCTAATGTGTCGGTCTTAGCACCCTGTTCCCAGGGAGTGTTTGGTGCAGTCTTAAGTGACCATCAGAACATTTTAGCAGGCAGTTTATAGCATCTCTTAACACTGGTTCTTGAGTCAGTGAACCCACTGAAACTGATGAAAGAACATGGGTGAAATACGATGTCTCCTCTCACTAAGCTCCAGGGAGTATCGGGTTGTGGGTAATGCCATCAACACCCACAATATTTCTGAACACCATAAAGAACGCTTTCCTACACCTGCTTATCTCCTAAACAGCACAGTGCCTCAAAGAACTAACCTCCTCTCCCTTTCTAAGTGCCATTAGTTTCAGCTATTTAAAGTGTAGTTTGGATTTTACAAAGAGTCTTTCCATTTGTTTGACCCCAGATGGACAATACTGCCAAATTAAAACTCTTTCCACTGTTACTTCATTTCTCTGGGCTAGACATTGGCTAAATCCCTGTCTGGACCCTGCTTCTCGTGTTGCTGGGCACGCTGGCATACTCTCTTCTGCAGGAAAACAAAACTGAAGTAGTCCAAGCTCGGGAACGGAAGGGAGGGACCCTGTCTGTCTTGTTCATCCTTGTACCTCACAAACCCAGGAGGGTGATAAATGTCTGCTGAAGGAATGAATGAATGAATGAGGAAGAGGTATTAGTGTTCTCTGACAAATCCTAACATATTCTAGAGGTTTTTTTTTTAAATTTTATTTTATTTTTAAACTTTACAATATTGTATTAGTTTTGCCAAATATCGAAATGAATCCGCCACAGGTATACCCGCATTCCCCATCCTGAACCCTCCTCCCTCCTCCCCCCACCACCCTCCCTCTGGGTCGTCCCAGTGCACCAGCCCCAAGCATCCAGTATCGTGCATCGAACCTGGACTGGCGACTCGTTTCATACATGATATTATACATGTTTCAATGCTATTCTCCCAAATCTCCCCACCCTCTCCCTCTCCCACAGAGTCCATAAGACTGATCTATACATCAGTGTCTCTTTTGCTGTCTCGTACACAGGGTTATTGTTACCATCTTTCTAAATTCCATATATATGTGTTAGTATACTGTATTGGTGTTTTTCTTTCTGGCTTACTTCACTCTGTATAATAGGTTCCAGTTTTATCCATCTCATTATTCTAGAGGTTTTTATTGACTCATATTCTCCCCTTTGCTCACCCAGGCAGTAACTTAAAATGTAAACTCAGTTTTGCGTCATTTGGAAGCTCTTGGAGTGTAGGGACTCTATTAAAAAAAATTTTTTTCCCCCTGTTCTTTGGTTGCATGAAGCATGTGGGATCCTAGTTCCTCAACCTGAGACCAAACCCTTGCCCCTTGCGGTAGAAGCATAGTGTCCCAATCACGGGTCAGCCAGGGAAGTCCCAAGATTCTATTTTTAAAAGTACTGTATGGGCTTCCTTCGTTGCTCAGTTGGTAAAGAATGCGCCTGCAATGCAGGAGACCCCAGTTCGATCCCTGGGTTGGGAGGATCCGCTGGAGAAGGGATAGGCTACCCACTCCAGTATGCTTGGGCTTCCCTTGTGGCTCAGCTGGTAAAGAATCTGCCTGCAATGTGGGAGACCTGGATTTGACCCCTGGGTTTGGAAGATCCCCTGGAGAAGGGAAGGGTACCCACTCCAGTACTCTGGCCTGGAGAATTCCATGGACTGTATAGTCCATGGGGTCCCAAAGAGTTGGACTCGACTCTCGACTCTTTCACTTCACTTCACATGCTGCATGGAGTATGTCCCGGGGCTTATGGATCAGCTTTAAGAGAACATTTTAAGAGGTTTTCAGTCAATAAGTTACAAGTCAGGATTTTGAGACCACACTACGCTTATTGTGAAGCTTTCCCATCCTTCGAGGTTTATCACAGTTTACGGTATATTATCAACCTAAACCATAAGCCACCGTTAATTAAATTACATTGTCAACCAAAGCCAGTTACAGGACATGAAAGCACTGTAAGAATTATGTGTGTGTGTGTGTGTGTGTTTGTGTGTGTGTGTGTAATCACATCAAGTAACTGATCAGTTAAAACAGATAACTCCAATTTAAACTTGAAACGTTACTTCATTGATTTTTATTATGTAATGCTATTTTAATATTGTAGTATTCACTCTGGCCAATAGTCCCTGAAAATAAACCCCTATGTTCTTTAAACCTAAATACCAGATACCTAGATACTGCCTAAATTTCTGAGTAAAAGGCAATAGATGGTTTTTACATAATTTTATAAGTTGCTTTTGCCACTCACCAAAGTAAGCAGGATACAATTTGGTTATGGTCATTTAATTATAAGACAGACAGATTTCTGGCATTTTCCCCCAGTGGGCCCGGACTCTCACCCACGCTTCTAACCGAACACTCTGTACCAGGTGGCTAAGGAGGGCGGCTGGGGTCAGTGATAACCGTATCCCCTCAGCACTGTGTTTATGGCCCACACCCCTCGCCCCCCTCAGCCTCTGTTCCTTGGGGGCTGAGAGGCTGGCCAGCATGGTGAGGGTCCAGCCATGCCGTAATTCACTGGCTCCAACTCTACTTTTTCTGGAACACTGGGAAGTACATTCTGGGTCAAACGAGACTAAAGAAACCACCGCTGAGGCAAGAGCCCAGGGAAGAAACAATGGTGAGAGGTTTTCAACTTTTCAGCAGGGCATGTGGCTGTACATCCCACTAACTTTCGGGAGCTTTAAAAAAAACGATACCCAGGCCCCGCCCAGACCAGCTGAATCACAATGTACATTCACTGAAGAAACTGCAGTTTGAAAACGTGCTTTGAGGTGTATCTCAGAATGATCATAGTGGAATGATCATAGCGTTGCTGATAGAGGCGGGGGTTGGGGGGGCGGTGGCGGGGGGACAGAATTTTATTTGTTTCCAGGAGATTCGGAGTTGGGGTAGCCACTTTCTCTGATTGCTCACCATTGTGTTCATCATCACAAAGAAAGAGCCTGATACACAGTAGGGACTGGATAAATATTTGCTGAATAAATAAATGACACAGTAGAAAGATTAACTCTGTTTTCTCCCCGTGGTACAGCTGTGCACTCTCAATTCTTCCCTCAAATGTGCAGCTGAATCCTCTCTGATCATTCTACAAATAAGCTGTCATCTGTCTGACAGGCCATACTTATGCCTTTTCTTATTGAATGCTATCTTTTTACGTTGGCTTTTTGTTTACAGGGGAAAGGAGTAGATAGTGGTTTCTGTTTTTTTTCTGACTCACTAGAGAAAACAACAGTGTCAAGAAAAGGTTTTATGAATAATTTATATTGAAGAGATGAACCACCACAAAATAGAAATGTTCATATTTTCATTTATCCCTTCTTCCTCCATCCAAAAAATGAAAACAGATGATTCAAAATGTTGTGGCCAAAATCTTCTTGATGCAAAGGATGAAGAGTGATCTTGGATAAAGATCTGTGAAATTACATACACATATTATATACAAACACATAAAAATCACACTTAATATAAGACAGTTCTCTCATTGAAAAAACCCAGAACCCTCATCCAACAATATGATTTTCCATGGGGCCCATTTTTCAGAAGGAAGCATGACCCAACTGACAGAGTCCAGAGGAGACTGTTAGCTGACACGGCCCCCAATAGAAAAAAATGCATGATGCTTTAAGAATTTACATGAACGTTATATTAAAGGAATGACCAACACTTTATACGTGAATAATGCTGAAGCATCTGTAACACTGTGATCTCTAGATCTACTGAAATTATCTTATAATTTATGTAGCTATACCACCTAAACATATTTCACTTACTTGGACTTTGTTAGGAATCATTTTAGCATGCATACTACACAAGAAAGGAAAAGTATTAGAAAAGAACAGACTTGTGTATTTATGAGTCCTCTGTACAGTCTGTTCTTAAGGTGCCTTAGACAGCTTTTGTTTGCCATTAAACTTTAAAAATTTTTCCTAAATTGAAGAAGTAAGATTTTTAAAAAATTGACTAGAAGTAAGATGAGTCATTTCATTTCAGGGATATTTTGTTGTCCGTAGTAGCTGAAGAAGGGGAGCCTGAACTTTAAAAAAAAAAATTAAACAATAACTTTTCATTAGAATTGGGGGCATGTTTGTTTACCAATATCTCTAGGGAAAAAAACCCCATGCATAGCAACTTATTGGACATGCCAAGAAAAAAGAAAACAAGCAGCACACGCACACATTAACCACGCTGCCCCCTCCGGACTTCTCGGAAGACGCTGTTCCAGTGTCGCGCCAACTGCTACTCCATTGTCTTCGTTTACGTGGGCGAGCTCTGTCATTAAGTAAATCCCATGTGCAATGTGAAGACAGTCACTTTTTTAAAGTGATGCAAACTTTTTGAGCTTCTATATGGTTTAAATATGGCCAGAAAAGTAGCACTGGATGAAAATGCAGCTGCTAATACACCTTTTTTTTAAAAAGCAACAGCAAGTCTCTCTGGAAAGTCAGCAGGTAAACTGAGTTTCTAGAGGTGGCTTCCTATTCGCTAATGCACTTACACGGTTAACTGTGGAGCTGGAACTGCCCGGCCTAGCGGAGGCGGTGTGGGGAGGGGCCTCTGGAGCCAGCCGGCTGGGTGTGAGTCCGGGCCAAATCCCTCAGCATCAGTGGTCTTACTTCCCCCTGGATCAAGGGAACAATGACAGGACTCACTGGGTCTGGGGCGCCTGGGGGCTGCAGCTCCATGCTCAGCGTGGCTCTGAGTCTTACCCACCAGCTCTTAGTCTCCATGCTGACAAAGCCTCACATGCTCTTGGCTGTCTTTTTCTTGGAGCACTTGGGACCCTTAAATGTCTGTTACAAATGTCTATGACTGCAGCAGCCAGGAGTGGGCTGTGAAGAAAGCTGAGCGCCAAAGAATTGATGCTTTTGAACTGTGGTGTTGGAGAAGACTCTTGAGAGTCCCTTGGACTCCAAGGAGATCCAACCGGTCCATCCTAAAGGAGATCAGTCCTGAATATTCATTGGAAGGACTGATGCTGAAGCGGAAACTCCAATACTTTGGCCACCTCATGCAAAGAGCTGACTCATTGGAAAAGACTCTGATGCTGGGAGGGATTGGGGGCAGGAGGAGAAGGGGACGACAGAGGATGAGATGGCTGGATGGCATCACTGACTCAATGGATGTGAGTCTGAGTGAACTCCGGGAGTTGGTGATGGACAGGGAGGCCTGGCGTGCTGCGATTCATGGGGTCGCAGAGTCGGACACAACTGAGTGACTGAACTGAACTGAACTGATGCTGTGGCTGGAGCCCTGTTGCACGGTTTGTCCAAGCCCTGCAAAAAAGGCTCCTTGGAGAATGTTCAGGAGGCTCCAGGGAAATGACATTTGTACTGACTTTAAAAGTGGGCACTGGCAGGAGGATCGTGATGAAAGTGGGGGAGGATTTTTGAGACAGTTCTTTTCCATCCACCACTGCCCACGAGGAGTAAATGAGATGTGACGTAAGTAAGTGAGCGTGATGCTGGCATTTCACAGCCACCAGCAATTCAGAAGAGGCTTTGATAGACCATCCAGCTGAAGCCCTTGGTGGACAGATGAAGAGAGTGAAATGAGAGACCCGGAGGGCTTTCCCCTTCCTCGGCCACCAAGCAGGGGCCAGGACAAGAGCCAGCGCTCCTGACGGGGCCTCGTACTGCTCGTTTATTCAACAGATACCTACTGAGCACCCACTCACTGCCTGCAAGGCTGTCTGGACAACTTGGGATGGTCCAGGGAGCAACCACTGACCTGGTGCTTGCTGGCGTCCAGCATTTTCTACATTATAATGGGTGAAGTTCTTCCATAGTGATTGAAGGTGGAAAAAGAAAAGGCATCCTATGAATCTGACAAAATGTGAAAAATAAAACAAGTGTCGTAAGTGTACAAAATTCTCCTGGAGAGGACTTGATGGTGGCCAGCATTATGCCAACAGCAGGACAGCAGGCATGGCAATTATCAGTGCACTCCAGAGCACTGGTTTGTCTTGGCTTTTAGACAGTTTACTCAGGCCATCTCTGCAGTGTGAGGAATTGTGAAAATTTACTCATCTGACTTCTCTTCCACTAACGACATTTACTGTGTGTATTTGCTTCCTATTGCTGCCGTAACAGATGACCATGTAGCAACTCCAGAACAGCACACGTTTATTATCTCAGTTCTGAGGCATTGGCAGGGCTGGTTCCTACTGGAGGCTCCACAGAAGCAAATTATTTATTTTTTTTCCAGCTTTTAGAGGCTGTCCACATTCCTTGGCTTGTGGCCGCTCATCACTACTTCTATTGTCACATCACTTCTCTGACTCTGCTCAATACTGCTAATTACTAGAGAAATGCAAATCAAAACTACAGTGAGGTACCCCCTCACACCACTCAGGATGGCCATCACTGAAAAGTCTACAAACAACAAATGCTGGGGAGATCGTGGAGAAAAGGGAGCCCTCCTATCCTATTGGTGGGAATGTCGATAGGTAGATAACAGTATGTGCTGCTGCTAAGTCGCTTCAGTCGTGTCCGACTCGGTGCGACCCCATAGACAGCAGCCCACCAGGCTCCCCCATCCCTGGGATTCTCCAAGCAAGAAAGATAACAGTATGAAGTTGTTTCAAAAAACTAAAAATAGAATTGCCATATGATCTAGCAATCCCACTCCTGGGCATATATTCAGACAAAACTATAATTTGAAAAGATATATGCACCTCTATTTTTGTACTAATTATGATAGCCAAGACATGGAGACAACCTAGATGTCCATCGACAGATGAATGGATATAGAAGAAGTGGTACATATACACAACGGAATATTACTCAGCCACGAAAACAATGAAAGAATGCCATTTGTGGCTACATGGATAGACCTAGAAATGATCATATGAGCGCAGTAAGTCAGAGAGAAACACAAGTGTCATCTGCAATCACTCACAGGGAAATCTAAAACGTGACGCAAGTGAACCTTCTATGACACAGAAGCAGACTCACAGAACAAACTTATGGCTGCCAAAGGAGATGGGGGAGAGATAAATTAGGAGTTTGGGATTAAAATGTACACACTACTATTTATGAAACAGATAACCAACAAGGACCTACTGTCTAGAACAGGGAACTATACTCAATATCTTGCAGTTACCTATAATGGAAGAGAAGGTAATAAAAGAATATATGTACACGTGCATAACTTAATCATCTTGTTGTACACCTGAAACTAACACAACATAGTAAATCAAGTATATTTCCAAAAAATTTTTAAAAACTCCATTTCAATTTTCTGATAGATTAAAAAAAAAACACAGGTAACTGGATATATCTCTTTGAAGATAAATATCAAGAGCTCTCTCAAAAAAGTTGATTCAGTTCAGCATTGTGCAACATGGTTTGGATTCTGTCATTACAAAAAACTTTTAAAAGAACTCTTCCTAAAGGAATCAAAATAAAAGATGTGAAGTTACTGCCTGATACCTTCTACTGATTACAGTGGCTTCCGTTACAATTCAGGCACCTGCTGAAACCCTGCCGGCAGGGCAAACCCTTGGTAAACTACCCAATTCACCAAGGCAAGCCGGCAACCTGGTTTACGTCTGCTTAGAAACGCAGTCCTCTATAAATGCATGTGTTTGCATTCCCTTTGTGTTACGTTTAGAGAAAGAGAAATGATTGTGAAATGGAACAAAAGAACCTACACAGGCTGGCAGTGTCTGAGAAGTTGACCTTCATAGCAGGTAATGAATACCTTCTACTCCTACACAGTGTAAGCGGATTATTGAGCAAGCTGGTCTCGAGGCGGGGCAGGCAGAACACAAGCTCATTCTCCTTCCACTGGCTGGCTAAGCCCACTCTGTGGACTCTTGTGTGAAAAGCTTCTTGGATGAAATCTTGGGCAGATTTTAGACCTTTTCTGGTCACTCTTAATATACTTAAACCTCCAGAATAATTACAAATTGGGACTTCCCAAGGGCTTCGTTGATAGCTCAGTTCTGGTTCAATTCCTGGGTCAGGAAGATCCTCTGGAGAAGGGATAGGCTCCCCACTCCAGTGTTCTTGGGCTTCCCTTGTGGCTCAGCTGGTGAAGAATCCATCTGCAATGTGGGAGACCTGGGTTTGATCCCTGGGTTGAGAAGATCCCCTGGAGAAGGGAAAGGCTACCCACTCCAGTATTCTGGCCTGGAGAATTCCATGGACTGTACAGGCCATGGGGTGGAAAAGAGTCAACATGACTGAGTGACTTTCACTTTGGTGGTCCAGCGGTTAAGATTCCGAGCTCCCAATGCAGGGGGCCTGGGTTCAAACCCTGGTCAGGGGACTAAGTCCTGGTGCAGCAAAAACAAAATAAAGACAAGTTTAAGAAAGTTTAATAATTGAGTCGTGCTGTTGTTCAATCGCTAAGTTGTGTCCAACTCTCATCTGGGAGGAAGCACTTTCCCTTCCGAGACTCAGCCAGCTTCAGGTTTGGTGGTCTGCGGGCTGGGGCTGGTGTGCCAGGCTCTTCCTCTCTTTTCCCAATTTCCCCATCTTGCCGTGAATGCCTGTTTCTGACTCCTCAGAGCTGGGTCAGGGCGAGGGCGGCCCTGCCAAGGCAGGCAGCTGTGGCCTGCCATAAGGGGGCCCCTTGGACCATGAGTGTAAGACCTTGGCTCTTTCTTTCAAAGAGAGCTTTTGGGAGTTCCTCAAAGACCCCGAGAGGGAGGTGGCTGCGGTTCCTGTGACCTGCACACTGATGAAACAGTGTGTGCGCTGACCTCAGCCACCAGGAAGGCTCTGAGGGATGGCAGGGAGGTGCCACCTGCAGCGGCGGCTGGCGCTTCCGCCTGCAGGATGCTTGGCGCCCGAGGGCACTTCTGCCCGCAGGATGCTCAAGTCACCGGGCTGTTGGTCAGCAGGGCAGACGGGCAGACGGGGCAGGTAGGTCCTGCCCTGAAATGTCCTGAAGGGACTCTGAACGCACCTGTCATTTCTGACAGGCCGTGTAAATCCATTCTTTATTATTTGGTGACACTTCTTTAAAGTTTGCTACAAACTCTTCAGCTCAGTTCAGTTGCTCAGTCATATCCAGCTCTTTGCGACCCCATGGAGGGGTAGCACGCCAGGCTTCCCTGTCCGTCACCAACTCCTGAAGCTTGCTGAAACTCATGTCCATCCAGTTGGTGATGTCATCCAACCATCTCATCTGCTGTCATTCCCTTCTCCTCCCACCATCAGTCTTTCCCAGCATCAGGGACTTTTCCAGTGAGTCAGTTCTTCCCATCAGGTGGCCAGAGTATTAGAGCTTCAGCTTCAGCATCAGTCCTTCCAATGAATTATATTCAGGGTTGATTTCCTTTAGGATGGACTGGTTTGATCTCCTTGCAGTCCAAGGGACTCTCAAGAGTCTTCTCCAACACCACAGTTCAAAAGCACCACAGTTCATAAGTGCTTCAAAGGCAATTAATTCCAACTCTGGGGATCACATGTCAAACTCCTACGTGGTTCCCTGGGAGTGTCTTTACTGCCTAGACACTGCACAGCGCACCTGTCGCCCCCACAGGAGCCTCCCTCTGAGGTACTTGGCTCCCTGCAACCTTGAAGGGCGGTGGCAGCCCCTCTGAGCCCTGCACTGGGTGCCTCTCCTCTCCAGGCACCTCCTGCCTCCTCCTCAGCGGCCTCAGCTGAACCCCTGAGAAAGGACCCTGTTCTCCATTCTGCGGGGTGATTGTATTAGAGAGAACACAGACACCCAACCACATGGATGATTCAGTTTACCTTTAAAGCACGGAACCCCTTAGTTTTATCCAACAAGGTAACTAACAAAAATGAGGTGCTTAATTAACTTAACCGCCAAAATTATTTCTGAAATGAGTTTTTGAGGTGATGTTAGTAACAGCAACTGAAATAGTACATCTTAATGATTCATCTTATTTTAAAAAGGGATCAGATATTAGAAATTTAGGGGGGGAAAACCAAAGTCATGGGAGGCATGAAAACTAGGTTGATAAAAAAATATCACTAGTTGGGAGTAAAAAAAAAAAAAAATCACTAGCTATATGGAAAAGCGAACAAGGCACGGGTTATTCGGGCAAGCACTGTTTATACACTACAAGCGTGATGGCCGTGTGGAGGTGAACTAACTACTGGCAAACCAGGGGGATCAGAAAAACACAGAAAACAATGAAACAAACTGAGCTTGATGTAATAGCTTTGTTCAAGTTTAAGCCAGACGAATGCTGACTTGGTTTTGTCCATGCGGTGGACACTGGTTGATGCCCACAAGGTGGACAACGAAAATTCAAACACAAAGCACATCTTGGTCCTCGGGCAGCTCAGTCTGGTGGTAGAAACTGGCCGATGAACAGTGGTAATGCTGTGTAACTGGGGCTAGGTCTGGGGTAGGACTACCACCAGCAACGGACCTCAGTTCCTGGGGCTGAGCAGGCCAGGCTCCATCTGCCAGGAAGACAGTGGTGCCACGGGGGTGCTGGAGAGCAATGCTGCTGACCGTGGTGAGTCTGTCCTCACGGCATTGCTATGATTGCCGCTGGGGAAAGCGGCCACTGACCGACTGACCCCCAGGAGCACACGTGGCATCGTCCAGACCGTCATTCTTCAGCCCCAGGGTGAGTGAGCTATCTTCCTGGGATGCTGGAATAGGTCGGTGGGAGCTCGGAGACACCACAGTTTCTCAGGTGGCTTCATTCTTGACTGGGGGTAACTGAACCGACAATGATACCGGTCTGTCAGCTGTGTTTGGTCAAAGAGCCAGTGAGATTTCCCAAGGCACAGAGATTCAGCAGACTGGCTGCCTCCTTGGCCGGGGGGCTCTAGATAAGAGGACCGTGCCTGACTTTCTGCTGGCTTGCCAGTACATCGTGTTGTATGTGGTTCAACACAGATGGTGAGTTAGAAGCGTCAGTCTCTCACATACAAGGATGAGAAGGATGGCTGTTTACAGTGATAGGCCTGGCTACATCAATTTGTGGGCTTGTGCAAAATAAAAATGTGGGGTCCTTGTTCAAAAATTATTAAAAATGTCAAGATAGTGACAACAGAACATTAAATCAAGCTTGAGCCCCATAAAAGCTGTGGGACACAGGGCCACATCCGTGATGTTGGCTCTGATCTTGTGACCTCTTCTCTTCCCTGGATCGGACCTGATGGCCGCTAGTCTGTTCTGCATTGCCTTTTCAGAGTCCGTCAAGGCCTGGCCTCTTGGTCCTCATGGGTGAAAAGTGAAAGTGAAAGTGAAGGTCTCTCAGTCGTGTCCGACTCTTTGAGACCCCATGGACTATACAGTTCATGGAATTTTCCAGGCCAGAATACTAGAGTGGGTAGCCTTTCCCTTCTCCAGGGGGATCTTCCTGACTCCGGGATTGAACCCAGGTCTCCCACATTGCAGGCAGATTCTTTACCAGCTGAGCCACAAGGGAAGCCCAAGAATACTGGAGTGGGTAGCTTATCCCTTCTCCAGCAGATCTTCCCAACCCAGGGATTGAACCGGTGTCTCCTGCATTGCAGACGGATTCTTTACCAACTGAGCTATGAGGGAAGCCCCCATGGGTGAAAGGGTATGAGATACTGATGGAACAGGGCTTCCCAGGTGGCTTAGCAGTAAAGAATCTTCTGCCAATGCAGGAAATGTGGGTCCGATCCCTGGGTTGGGAGGATCCCTTGAAGCAGGAAATGACAACCTACTCCAGTATTCTTGCCTGGAAAAATCCCATGGACAGAGGAGCCCAGCGGGCTACAGTCCATGGAGTTGCAAAGAGTCAGACATGACTGAGCACGCACGCACTGCTTCCTTACTGCCTACTGATGGAACAAGGAATGGGACGGCCTATGGATGAAGGAAGGTGGACCGTGAAGTAGGGGTCTACTGTCCAGGTCTCTTCCTCGGCAGCACTGGCCTTTCAGAGCTGGAGCTGCCTTTCCATGGAACAGGACCACTGCGGTGTTCCATCTGCTGTAAGGAAATGGATCATCGCCAAGTGCTTAAGGCTGTGTAGTCAGGCCTGATGGAATGCTGAGTGGCAGATCACAGCTGGAAATCATGGGTCCCCCATGTTACTCAGCTGCCATTACCACGCCTGGTTCCTAGACCCTGACCGTGCTAGAAGAGGGCTTGGGACTCACCCTGTTGTGCAGCTGATCATTGGGGCTGAGGGTTCTCTCCTGGAGTCAAATTCTAGCTCTGCTCAGCCCCAGTCAGCGCTGCCCCCTGCCCCCCACAACCCCACTGTGATGGAGAATGGGGAAGTGGCTCGTCCCTGCTCCTGTTTCTAAGGTTTCCTCCCATGAGTACTATTCAGGCCTGGTACGTGCGCTATCACTGGCATCCCAAGGAAGGCCGAGTGGGAACACTTAAGCTGAGAACTGAAGGATGAGAAGTTTGCTAAACGGGCAAATGGTGTGTCTGTGTGTGTGTCTGTGTGTGTGTCCGTGTGTGTGTCTGTGTGTGTGTGGTGCAGTTGTTGGAGGAGGTTCATAGGCAAGATGAACAACAGGTGCAAAAGCAGAGACGCCAACCAGAGGAAATAAAAATCAGGAAACCGTTAGTAATTTGGTTTGGTGAGAACAAAGGGTACGTGTACGAGAGTCACAGGAAACGTGCTTGGATAGTCAGGGGCCAGATCACAGACAGCTTAAGGAGTCTGGACTTTATACTTTGTACACAGTGGTAAGACAATGAAGGATTTTCAGGAAGAAAGTGATACAATCAGATCTAAAGTTCTGATGGACTGCCAGAGTAAACGTGAGAGGACGGTAAGACTGGAGGCAGGTGGCTGCAATGGTCTAGAAGACGACAGAAGAGGGAACCTTGCTGAATCGAAGGACTCCACGTACGCTTAAGCCAAGGAGACCCTGAAGCCACAGGATCACGGGGCCACAAGACAGGAACAGCCTGGATATTTATTTTGTTTTGCTAGGGAGCTTCTCAGGAGAGTCACCATCCCAGGAATATCTGAACTGGGTTTTACATGAGAGTAACATAAAGTTTTGTTGTGCTTAAGCCATCGAGATTTTTGCATTTCTTTACAAGTATTTTTTCAGCTTTAAGCCCATATTGACACACGGAAGTCAGGAAATCAATGGTGGGTAGCACTATTAATTCAATATAGTGAAGACAGAAAGGAAACAGTTCAGAAAATGATGATGGATTTGTTTAACGATGTCTCGAATTTGAGACGCCAGTGTGATGGCAAAATGAAACTTGAAACAACTCTCCAAGGGTTTCTGCCCATCTTGACAGCAAGGCATGAACTGCCCTTTGTCTCATACTTTCTTTTCAGGGATGTTTGTATAGCAAACAATCTTTGAAGAAAACCTGAATAATCTCTGAAGAAAAAGACAGTGTCTCCCTCTGGAGCCAAGAGCAGGCACGCTTGCTGCCCACTACGAAAGACTGGAGCTCTCTGAGCTCAGGGTTCCTCTCTCCTAAGGCCACTCACCGCATGGGCAAGTTCCGTCCGGTCTTCTTCACTTTCCCTTGAGGCAACGAGGGCTCCAGAACCAGCACAAAAATGCTGATATTCCGGGTACTGCTACCACTGTGAGTTACACATAACCCCATGTCTCTGACTCAGGAGTCTTACGTCAAAATTTACCAGCACTCATGAATCTCTGGAGGCTAACTCGATAACTTGGAAGTAGATAAAATCTGAGGCTCTTCATAGTTCTGGACAGAGAGGTCCAGAGATGGTTAGAGATAACAGATTTAGAGCCCAGGGCTGAGTCTCACCAGAGTGTGGGGGCGTTGAGTAGTGGGCAATGATGAGATTACCTAGGATTGGCGGTGTTGGGCAGGGTGCAGTTTCCGAGCCCTAAGTGAGAGACAAGAAAGATGAGAAAGAAGAGAACCTGACTACTAACGGAGAACGCTGACAACAGAGAAAGGAAGGAAGAAGGGCACACGGAGCAGACCAAGACACAGACAGCTTCGGAGAAACAGCTTCGGCTTCACCCAGGAGGGCTGAGGAATGTTAATTACTGCGAAAGTCAGTGAGATAAGCAGGTCTGGATCTGAAACTTGAGAAGTCACTGGAGACTTTCGAATGACCAGCTTCAGGGGAGTGATGAAGACAAAATCCAGACTACCAAGCAAGGGTTTGAAAACAGTAGGAGGTTTAAGAATGGAAGGACAATGTAGTCCATGTTTCAAGAAGCAGGTGTGAAGGGGACTTCTCTGGTGGCTCAGGGTTGTAAAGAATCTGACTGCCAACGTAGGAAACACGGGTTCGATCCCTGATTTGGGAAGACCCCATATGCTGAGGAGTGACTTTAAGTCTGTGCGCCACAACTACTGAGCCTGTGCTCTGGAGCCTGGGGGCTGAAACTACCGAAGCCCATATGCCCTAGAGCCTGTGTTACCTGAGAAAAGCGACAGCGACGAGAAGCCTGAGCACCGCAACTAGAGAGCAGCCCCCACTCACTGCAGCTGGAGAAAAGCCTCTGCAGCAATGAAGACCCACCACGGCCAAACATAAATACATAAAATTATTATTTAAAATAAAGTCATGCCCACTGCCTAGACAGCCACATCCCATTAAAAAAAAGAGATGTGTAAAGGAGAGAGGATTATACTAGTGAGGTGTCTAAGGTTTTAAAAAATGCCTCTGATATGATTTTATACATACCTATAATACACACACACACACGACTATACCTTAATCCTGGTAAATCTAAGCTTTTCCATCCTTTTAAACTGTACAAATCAGTGCAACAATGACCACTACTTAAATTTTAGAACATTTTCCTTACTTAATACCCATTAGCAGGTATTTCAGTTACACCCTCTTCAGCCTCTGGCAACTGGACATTTCATATAAATAAACTGATATAATGTGATTTATGTCTGGGTTCTTTCCATAGTATAATTTATTTTCAAGGTTCATCCATGTCATAGCACATAAATAGCACTTCATTCTTTTTACTGCCAAATAATATTGCATTGTTAGGACAGCCTAGTTTTTATTTATTCTTTGATGGGCATTTAGATTCTTCCTATGTTTTGACTTTTCTGAATAATGTTGCTATGAACATTCATGCACACATTTCTGTATGGATGTGTTTTTATTTCTCCTGGGTGGAGAAATGGAATACCTAGGAGTGGAATTGCGGGATAAACATGTAATTGTATTCTTGCTGGGAGACTCCCATGGACAGAGGAGCCTGGTGGGCTAGTCCATAGGGTCTCACAGAGTTGGACATAACTGAAGTGACTTATGTAACTGTATGTTTAACATTTTAAGAAACTGACAAACTGTTTTCCAAAGTGGCTGTACCATCTTACAATCCGATCAGTAGTGAATGAGATTTCTCCTTCCAACTTCTCTTCCAATCCTCATCATCTTTTGCTGCTGACTTTGATTTTAACTATCTTAGTAGTGGGTATGAAGCCGTGCAATAATGTGACTTTGATTTGTATTTCCTTGTGGACTAATGATGTGGAATACATTTCATGTGCTCATTGGCCATTTGTTTAAAAAAATATCTATTCAAATCCTGGGCTGATTTTAAAATTGGGTTGTTGTTTTATTGTTGTTTGGGAAAAACCTGAATGAACTTTTTGGCCAACTCAGTATTTAAGTCTTTAATTTCTTTCATCAGTTTTGTTGTTTTCATTATGTACGTTTTACACCTCTTTGATTAAATTAGTACGTAAGTATTTTATCCAACCAGTCCATCCTAAAAGGAGATTAGTCCTGGGTGTTCATTGGAAGGACTGATGCTGAGGCTGAAACTCCAATACTTTGGCCACCTGATTCGAAGAGCTGACTCATTTGAAAAGACCCTGATGCTGGGAAAGATTGAGGGCAGGAGAAGGGGACGACAGAGGATGAGATGGTTGGATGGCATCACTGACGCAATGGACATGGGTTTGGGTGGACTCCGGGAGCTGGTGATGGACAGGGAGGCCTGGCGTGCTGCAGTTCATGGGGTCGCAAAGAGTCAGACACGACTGAGCGACTGAACTGAACCAAGTATTTTATCTCTTTTGGTGCTATTATAAATAAAATTACTTTAATTTCCTTTCAGACTGTTAACTGTCAATATGTAGAAATATAACTGACTTTTGCATACTATTGATTTTATAGGCTGAAAACTTGTTGAACTCTGTTAATTCTAGTATTCTTTTTGTCCATTTTTAAAGTTTCTATACACAAGGCTTCCCCCGTGGCACCATGGTAAAGACTGTACCTGCCAGGACACGTGGGAGATGCAGGTTTGATCCCTGGGTTGGGAAGATCCCCTGGAAGAGGAAATGCCAATCCACTCCGGTAGTCATGCCTGGGAGATCCCATGGACAGAGGAGCCTGGTAGGCTACAGTCTGTGAGGTCTCAGAGTCAGACATGACTGAGGACGCATGAATGAATACACAAGGCATTGTCTTCTGCAGTTAAGAGTTTTACTTTTCCTTTCCAATCCAGATGTTAGATGCATTTATTTTTCCTGCCAAACTGCCATTGCCAGAACTTCCAGTACAATGCTGAATAGAAGTGGCAACAATAGATATTTTTGTTTCTGATCTTAGGGGGAAAAAGCATTCAGTCTTTCACATTAGGTTATGATGTTAGCTGTGGGGTTTTCCTAAATGCCTCTTATAGGGCTGAGGGAGGTCTCTGCTATTCCCAGCGTGGTTGGCTTGTTGCTGTTCAGTTGCTCAGGCACATCCGACTCTTTTGCGACCCCATGAACTACAGCACGCCAGGCCTCCCTGTCCATCACCACCTTCCGGTGCTTGCTCAAACTCATGTCCATCAAGTCGGTGATGCCATCCAACCATCTGATCCTGTGTCATCCCCTTCTCCTGCCTTCAATCTTTCCCAGCATCAGGGTCTTTTCCAATGAGTTGGCTCTTCACATCAGGTGGCCAAAGTATTGGAGTTTCAGCTTTAGCATCTGTCCTTCCAATGAATATTCAGGACTGATTTCCTTTAGGATGGACTGGTTTGATCTCCTTGCTGTCCAAGGAACTCTCAAGAGTCTTCTCCAGTACCACTGTTCAAAAGCATCAGTTCTTTGGTGCTCAGCCTTCTTTATGGTCCAATCCTCGCATAATGCCCACTGTGTTTTGACCCTTCAATATTGTATTGGCTTTTCTGGGTCTTTTGCTTCTCCACATCATCAGTTTGTTGATATCTGTAAGCTCATTAGCTGGGATTTTGATTGGGATTGCACTGAATCTATAGATCAAGTTGGGAAGAACTGACATTTTGACAATCTTGAGTCGCCCTATTCATCAACATGAAATGTTTCTCCACTTAGTTTGATTTCATTCATCAGTTTTGTAGTTTTCCTCATATAAATCTTATACACATTTTGTTAGACTTACAAGTAAGTATTTCATTTTGGGGAGGTTCTAATGTTAGTGATTTTAATTTTAAATTCCTTTGTCAATTGCTGGTATATAGGAAAGCGATGAATGTTTATATTAATCTTCCATTTTGCCACCTTACTACTAGTTTCAGGAATCTTTTTGGTGATTCTTTGGGATTTTCTACATCGACAATCATGTCGTCTGAAAACAAATAGTTTTATTTCTTCATTGTCAATCTATATACTTGTTATTTCCTTGGTTTACTGCATTACCTGGGACTCAGTATATTGAAAAGGAACGGTCAGAGGACATCCTTGCTTTATAACTGATCCTAGTGGGAAAGCTTCTAGTTTGTCACCATGGTGTTAGCCCTAACGTGACTTTGTTTTGCTGCAGATTTTTCCAACTAGGTTCATGAGAGATACTGGTCTATAATTTTCTTGCAAGGTCTAATTTTGGTATTTAATGTTGGTCTTATAGAGTAGGTTAGGAAGTATTCCTTCTATTTTTATCATGTGAAAGAAACTGTAGAGAATGGGTATAATTTGTTAAATGGTGTCTGGTAGAATTCCCCAGAGAACTCATGTGGACCTGGTGTTTTCTGTTTTGTAAGGTTGTTAATTCAATATATTTAATAAAGACTGCAGATGGTGATTGCAGCCATGAAATTAAAAGACGCTTACTCCTTGGAAGGAAAGTTATGACCAACCTAGATAGCATATTCAAAAGCAAAGATATTACTTTGCCAACAAAGGTCCATCTAGTCAAGGCTATGGTTTTTCCAGTGGTCGTGTATGGATATGAAAGTTGGACCGTGAAGAAAGCTGAGCACCAAAAAATTGATGCTTTTGAACTGTGTTGTTGGAGAAGACTCTTGAGAGTCTCTTGGACTGCAAGGAGCTCCAACCAGTCCATCCTAAAGGAGATCAGTCCTGGGTGTTCATTGGAAGGACTGATGCTGATGCTGAAACTCCGATACTTTGGCCACTTCATGAGAAGAGCTGACTCATTGGAAAAGACCCTGATGCTGGGAGGGATTGGGGGCAGGAGGAGGAAGGGGACAACAGAGGATAAGATGGCTGGATGGCATCACAGACTCGATGGACATGAGTTTGAGTGAAGTCTGGGAGTTGGTGATGGACAGGGAGGCCTGGTGTGCTGCAATTCATGGGGTTGCAAAGAGTCAGACACGACTGAGCGACTGAACTGAACTGAACTGAATAGATATAGGCTTATTCAGATTGCCTACTTCCTCCTGCATTTTTAAGAACAGTTTTGTTGGATATAAAATTCCTGAATGGCATCTTTTTTCTTTTAGCACTTTTGAGTATATCATTTCATTGCCTTCTGACCTCTATGGTGTCTGAATAAAAATAAGTTGATAATATTGAGGAGTCTTTGTATATGATGAGCTATTCTTGTCTTGCTGCTGTTGAGGCCCAAGGCATGCTGCACCCAAATATGCCTCAGTGGGATATTGATGGTTTTGAATTAAAGTTACTTGAGAAACAGTCAATGAAAAAAAAAAAAACAAAAAAAACCCAGCATATAAAAAACCCACTGTGCCCCCAACTCCTTACTTCTTAAGAGTGGGAAATAAATCTCCCATGTGAAGAAGGTATCCTCCCTACACCAGGAGGGTAGAAAGCATCCTTAACAAGACAGTTAGGGATTCAAGGCTAAGAAAGCTGTGTGAAGAAATACTGTTACTTCATTTCTTTGCTGCTCTAAGCACAAGCCCCTTTATTTTGTTAACATTTACAAATAATTGTTTCGTTGTCTAAAAATGATATTCAAACAATTTGTTTTGGTGACTTTGGGGGTCCTATTTCTATGAGACCTCTGTTCATTGATTTTTTTTTTTTCTCCTGTTAATCTGTCCTGTGGCAATTTAATGATTAGACATTAGAGCAGCCAGAAGAACTCGAGATGGGTGGGGTGGAATATCCCCCTCCCCAACACTGTCTCACAACCGTCTTTGTCTCTCAGCAGTTGTGGATCTCTTTGAGTTTATTATACATGAAATTCACTGAACTTCTTGGGTGTAAATATTAACTTTTTTTTTTTGCATCCCATTGACATTTTCAGCCATGGTTTCTTCAAATGTTCTTTTTGTTCCTTTCCTTCCCCCTCTTCTGGGATCTGTACTGTGTACCTGTTGGTATTCTTATAGTGTCTCAGTATAGGGCATGCTTAGTCCCTCCAGGGGCTGAGGTCTCTGAGGCTCTTTTCATTTTTCTTCATTTCAGAGTAGATAATATCAGTTTGATTTAACATTATGGCTTCTTTCTTCTAACAGTTCACATCTGAGACCCTGTGGTTAATTGTTCATTTCAGTTATATTTTTCAACACCAGAATTTCTATTTGGTTCCTTTTTATGATTTCTATCTCTTGATATTCACTTTTTGGTGAGAATCATTCTCATACTTTATTTATACATGGTTTCCTTTAGTTCTTTGTACATATTTACAATTGCTGATTAATGTCTGTCAAGTAGATTCAAAATATGAACTTTCTCAGGGACAGTTTCTATCAACTGTTTTTTTTTTTGCTTCTGCACAGGCCATACTTTATTTTTTGCATGTCTTATATTTTTTGGTTGAAATCCAGACATTTCAGAGAGTCAAAATGTGGTAACTCTGGATATCAGATTCTTGCTCTACCTCTTCAACTTGGGTTTTTTGTTGGTGTTTTTCTGTTTGATAGCCTTCGTGAACAAATTCTGTAAAGCCTGTATTCTTTGTGCTGCCCCTGAAGTCTGCTCAGCTAGCTTAGTGGGTAGCTAATGATTAAAGAGATTTCTTAAATGTCCTGAATCAGTAAGTCTTACACTTTGCGCTGAGGGGTTCTCTGTGTGTTAAGACATGGCTCCAATATTTTAGCAGTTTACAACTCTGACTTTGCTCTCAGCTTCTGCTTGTGTAGATCCTCGATGTCAGCCTGAGATGAGAGATGAGGGCCTTCCCAGGTCTTTCCTGGGCTGTAAACAGCCCTACAAAGTACCCTATACTTACAGATTCCTGGGAATATGTTGAAACTTTTCAAAACCCCCTACGGACCTCTCATTCCTCAGATTTCCTTTTCAAGTATTCTGGTCAGCCTCCTGTTTGCTCCAACTCGCATTTCCACCCCGGGTAGCTGTGATGTTAGACTATTGCTGCTGATTGCTGATTTTCTATTTTTAAACAAATGCCCTGCTGCTGGGACTTTCCTCACCAAGCAAGCTCTGAGTCAGGTCAAATAAAGATAAGCCCTTAAAAGAACTTATCCAGGGAGCTGCCAGACAGGTCACATACTGACAGATTTCTGGGGATGTGGCTTTTCTGGGGAGCTCTAGGCATGTTTAGCCCCTCCAGTGGCTGACAGGCTGCTGGTTTTCTCAGTTACCATGGTTTCGAGTCTGTTGGTTTTCAAGGTTATTGTGGACCTGGGAAGAATGGGATGGGAATAGGGCAAATTAAAATGCCACAAAGCTGACAGATTCAGCCACTTTTCTTGAATAAATGCTCTTCACTGTTCCAAGTCTTTGGTTAATTTCCAGAATTTTAAAAATGTTATTTTTTGACAAAAAAAATTTTTTTTTTTGGCCTGTGTTCTTGTTGCTTTTATGCAGGAGCTGATTTTCAGAGGTCCCTACGCTACCAATTCCAGAGTCCTTCTTCCATAAACACTAATTTCTGTCCTGTGTTGTAAAGTAATCATGTATTCAAGACCTGCTGGGCGATATTCAACTTTGGCCCCAGACTGCTATGCCTTTTGAGCTATCGATTTTCCCTGCTTTTCCATGTACCTTTTCCCTAAGAAGTTTTAGCCTACAGTCTTCCCATAGTGGCCCCCATCTCCTTGTTAATATGCTACTTCTAATATGCTGTGGGGCTAAAAAACAGCAAACTGGGTAGCGATGCTGGAATAGCTTTGGCTGGTCCATGGCAAAATGGCAACTCAGAAGTCACTTTGGCCTTCTCTCTCTTATGCTCTGAAAACGAGGTTTCTAGACACCTGAATTTAGAGGAAGTGAGTTGGTAATATCCAAATCAGGGGAGACAACGTTTCACAATACTCCTTGCTAAGTTTGATTATATCTATAGTAGTATACCTAATTTTGGGAAACATGTTTTAAGATGACTTTGACCAAACAGAAATTTCAAGGTAATAGTAACCAGGATGGAGAGTGGCCAAGTTCTGAAACTATTCTCTATGAGGAGTAATTGGAATGACTGGTGGTACTTCATTGGGAGAAAGAAAAATCTGGGGAAAAAAAAGAAAAAAAACAAAAACAAAAACCCAAACTGTTGGAGTATAGGATAGGGCTGGTATGTAAACAAAATTATTCTGTCTCTCTCCACCATAATCATGCCAGTTGATTACAGGTTATAAACCAAAAGGCATAGGTTATAATGGGACAGGGGCTTCCCAGGTGGCACTTTTCCAGGTGGCAGGAGGTAAAGAACCCTCCTGCCAATGCAGGGGACATAAGAGATGTGGGTTTGATCCCTGGGTCGGGAAGATCCTCTGGAGGAGGGAGGGCATGGCGATCCACTCTAGTATTCTTGCCTGGAGGATCCTACGCACAGAGGAGCCTGGTGGGCTACAGTCCGTAAGGTTGCAAACAGTCAGATATGATTGAGGCGATTTAGCACGCATAACGGGACAGATTTTGACTCAGTGTAAAAGAAATTTCTAATAATGAGGATTGTGCAACAATGTACTTGAGTATTTACCATGTCTTGAGCCTGGGGAGACAGAACTACGTGAGAACTGCTGTTCTAGGGCAGCTTATATAGGGAAAGCCCCATCCTCAGTGACTAAACAAAGACCAAGTGAGCACCTGTTAAGGGTACTGTATTGGACAGGAGGCTGGATTATACGACAGCTGGGTCGATTCTGACACTACCATTTTAAGGGTCTGAGATCTAGGGTGGAGTCCACTGCTACCCCTGTAGAGCTGGCAGATACCTGGGGCAAGATAAAATACTCAGTGTGAGTCTAGCTTCTCCAAGGAGTACAATATATTTTTGAACTCTTTTCTCTACCAAGGTCTCTTTATGGTCATTAAATTATGTTTGAAGTGGGAAGCAGGTTAATTTTGCTTTAGGGATTTACTGACACCTAGTGGTAAAACATAGGTACCAATATAATGTTAGGTATCCAATGCTAAGTCGCTTCAGTCGTGTCGGACTCTGTGCGACCTCATAGACGGCAGCCCACCGGGCTCCCCTGTCCCTGGGATTCTCCAGGCAAGAACACTGGAGTGGGTTGCCATTTCCTTCTCCAATGCATGAAAGTGAAAAGTGAAAGGGAAGTCGCTCAGTCGTGTCCGACTCTTAGCGACCCCCTGGACTGCAGCCTACCAGGCTCCTCTGTCCATGGGATTTTCCAGGCAAGAGTACTGGAGTGGGGTGCCATTGCCTTCTCCAATAGGTATCCAATAGGTATCCAAAATGTTAGAAGACCATCATATATAATCATTATCAAAAATAAAAATATATAACAATAAAATACATAATTTATGTTATAAATGCATATGGTAATAAAAATGTATTAGTATTTCAAATTTTATTTTCAAAAAGAATTTAAAATTCTTTAAATGTTATATTTTTATACTGAAATTTCAAACTTCAATATCTTGACTGATTTTATTTATAAGCAAACCTATAACCATTACTGTATCTTTTGTGTGTGTGCCTGTGTGCTCAGTTGTATCTGACTCTCTGCAGCCTCATAGACTGTACCCTGGCAGGCTCTTCTCTGCATGGAATTTTCTAGGCAAGAATACTGGAGCAGGTGGCCATTTCCTCCTCCAGGGGTTCTTCCAGACCCAGGGATCGAATCTGCATCTCTTGTGTCTCCTGATTGGCAGGTGGATTCTTTACCACCAGCCGCCACCTGGGAAGCCAGTAATACCATATCTTTTAAGTCATATATTTCATTAATTATATTTTCAAGATTTAAGAAAAACAGAAAGTATCATCTAAATTATCAGTTTATTAAATTTTAATTTGTAAGTTGAAAGCACTAAAACAAAAAGGTAAATAGTTCCAATTCAAAGGGAGAATTATAGACATCAATCCAACAGCATTAACAGTAGTTTTTCATGATAGTGACACCTGATCTTTAACATTTTTGTTTGGGTCTCTGACTGTGAACAAACTTGGAAAAGGTTGGTTCTGGTTAGATCTTGGAGCTATGGCAAAAAAACAATAGGTACTAACTGGTCTATGGGGAAATTAAATGCATATTTGGGCTTTTTCAGAATGCCTTTATTTTTAAAATTTTATTTTTTTGGCCACATTGTGTGGTATATGGGATCTTAGTTCTCCAACCAGGGGTGGAACCTATGGCCCTGCACTGGGAGCTTGGAGTCTTAACCACTGGACGGCAAGGGAAGCCCCCAGAATGCTTTTACGCTAAATAAACTGAGATAAATGGCTATGGCTTTTGAGCTCGAGAATACATTAAAATTTATACAAATTTATAGCAATTTATAAAAACTGCTGTGATTCACCTACAAACAAAAGAAAAAAGGAGAATGTATCAGATTTTGCATAGTAAATAAAGCATATGAAAGCTATATCTAAAAGTTGTAGATTAAAAACTTAGCTGATATGATTGATACGTTTTAACAACATTGACAACTAAATCAAAGTTTTAAGGTGAGAAGAAATGAGCACGATTAACCTTCTGATGATTATACCATAGCGTTTTGCTATGCTATGCCACTTCTCCCACATCCGTTACAAGTTTTAGAGGAATTATCATCTCCAAATACGACTTCTTTCTGCAAGACCTCCGCTCTCCCATCTGCTTTCAAAATAAACCAGTTCTTTTCCCTAACTAAAGGGGCAACCTCCTTGCATGTGGTGAACTCAAGACCAGCTGGTCTGGCTCTGGTGTCTGCTGTTGACCATGCTGTACTGCTGAGTGACTTCCCAGGCCACACCAGCATTCCTCAGCTCTTAGTGTTAGCTGAAGACAGAAAGGACCAGAACTCCTAAGAAGAACATGAGCAAATGTGAGCACAGATAATTCAGTTTCCACTCAATATTTTTCTTTTTCTACAGATAATGTATCACCAGCTTCTCCACGTTTTTTTTCACAGGGACAGTGTCCTAACCTCTTGATTATTTCTGTTTCTCTCTAGGATGGAATACGCAGTTAAGCTTAACTAGCTTCAGTATGGGGGTCTACAGACTTAGGTTTCTTTAATAAACTGAATTAACTTATGGAATTATGGAACTCAGAATGAGAAGTTTAGCAAAGTATCTGCAAAGTGTTACTGTGAAGGAGGATTAGAATTGTAGAAGATAGTCAACCTTCACTCCATTTTGAAAGCATTCTTAAAAAAAAAAAAAAAAAAAAAATTCCTGGTCTTATCACCAAAATTAGTATCTTGTAAATCTTAGGATGATCCACCGAGGCTTCCCTGGTGGCTCAGTGGTAAAGAATCCACCTGCCAATGCAGGAGATGGGGATTGGATCCCTGGACTGGGAAGATCCCCTGGAGGAGGGCATGGCAACTCACTCTAGTATTTCTTGCCTGGGAAATCCCATGCAGAGAGAAGCCTGGCGGGCTCCAGTCCAAAGAGTTGGACACAACTGAGCAACTAAACAACAGCAGCAACAAATTTTAGGATAATCACAGACTGTTTAAGAAGATGGAACTAACTCAGCAATGAAAGGGCACAGATTGCATTTTTTAAAATGCTGTTAATTCAATAATTTATTTATTCTTTGTACCTCACAAAAGTGCAAGGTTGTTGAGAAGAAAAGGATAGTAGATTGGAAGGAAGGGGATCTGGGCTCCAGCTTTCATCCCATCACTTGCTAGGCTAGTCACTTTACCGAAAACCCCTTAGAATCCCTGAGCTGTGGTTTGTTCTCTCAGCCCTGCTTCGTTCAGCTCCACCGTGAGGCTGTAACTGCAGCCTCCTCGTGGTGCTCAGCACACAGCAGGCACTCAGTTAACACTTGCTGACTGAACAGACCAATGACTGATTGAAAACGAAAATAGAAACATCGTCACATCTACCTCAGAAGGGCTGCTCTGCCGTTAAAATGACGTAGGGATATAAAACGTGGGCAGTTAGTTTGAGAATCATGAGAAGTGCTACCGAGACATACAGCGCAGTTCTTTTTACAAATGGAGAAAGATGTTCTTATGTATTTTTAATGTCACGTTTAAAAAGAAACTAAGGTAAATGTGTTAATGACTGCAAGCTATTTCAAACCAATACAGCTTATATATTTATAAATATTCTGAGAAAAATAGACTGTATCTATCTGAAGCCTCAGAAGACATCACTGATTAGAGATTAATATAACTTTCAGTTCAGTTCAGTCGCTCAGTCGTGTCTCTTTGCGACCCCATGGACTGCAGCATGCCAGGCCTCCCTGTCCATCACCACCTCCCGGAGCTTGCTCAAACACACGTCCATTGAGTTGGTGATGCCATCCTCTGTCGTCCCCTTCTCCTCCTGCCTTCAATCTTTCCCAGCATCAGGGTCTTTTCAATGAGGCAGTTCTTTGCATCAGGTGGCCAAAGTATTGGAGCTTCAGCTTCAGCTTCAGCATCAGTCCTTCCAATGAATATTCAGGACTGATTTCCTTTAGGATTGACTAGTTGGATCTCCTTGCAGTCCAAGGGACTCTCAAGAGTGTTCTCCAGCACCACAGTTCAAAAGTATCAATTCTTCGGCACTCACCTTTCTTTATGGTCCAACTCTCACATCCATATGTGACTAATGGAAAAACCAGAGCTTTGACTAGACGGACCTTTGTTGGCAAAGTAATATCTCTGCTTTTAATACACTACCTAGGTTGGTCATAGCTTTTCTTCCAAGGAGCAAGCGTCTTTTAATTTCATGGCTGCAGTCACCATCTGCAGTGATTTTGGAGCCCAAGAGAATAAAGTCTGTCACTATTTCCATTGTTTCCCCATCTATTTGCCATGAAGTGATACGATCAGATGCCATGATCTTAGTTTTTTGAACGTTGAGTTTTAAGCCAGAGTTTTATATCTCTAATATAACTTTAGAGGTAAAAAATATCTATGATTTTCAATTCACCAAACAAGTTCAGATTAAAAAATCAAATGGCAATTACCTGTAATACAGTTGTATCTGACCACATTCAAAAAAAAACATTTATATGTACTGATGTTGAAAAGTCTAAGATAGACTGTTAGGTGAAAATGCAAGGACTATAACCCATATATTGCCAGATGTTCAAATCTTTATCTCCAGAAATATCTTTAAAAAGGCCTGGAGGGTACATAGAATGGATGGATGGATGACACAGGCTATCTGAGGAGGGATCTTTAGCTTCATTGGTATTGCCTGAAATTTTTTAATAGCAGGAATGTGAACAAAGAGATGAGAGCTTTACTTGAATACTGAAGATGGAACAGGTAAGTGTTTAACTTTATACAGACGAGGGTATATTTCTTGGTATTTGCAAGGAGAGAGCACTGTGGCTTTCAGGAACCCAACCTTGAGGGATTCCTGCTTGGGGTAAATTAAAAAGTTTTTCTACAGAGAAGAAAAGCTCAGTGGCTAACAGAACTGGTATCTAACATTAAATATCATACTTACTGAAAAAAGAGAAAGAAACTACAAAACTAAAGAAAAATGTATTAACGATATGTAGTGGTCATGGGACAACTAAGGAAAAATATATTGGTTATATAGTGGTGATGGAAGGAGTAAGGAAACAAATGTTAGTTATATATACTGGTAATAGGAAGCTTGAAATTAGACATAATTCTCATTAGAGTTACAGTATAGCTCCTAAAGAGTCTACTATTAAATAAATAAGGTTTCATTTAAAAAATTAGTTTTATTATTTCAACATATTTGATTTGCCCAGTCCATGAGACAAAAAGACACGCTGACTAAACACAACATAATTTCCATGAGCTGAGGGGACTCATGCATCATTACCTGATTGGCTGCAGTGCTGACTGGCTCCATGGCGCTGAGGCTCCCTCTATTGTGACAGCTCCTCCCTCTTGGAGGATTTCCTCATTTCTGTCAGTTCGTCATTTTCTTCTGCGAGCCGCCTCTCCTGGGACGACACTCTCTCCGCGTACCTTGCGTCGTACGGCGTTCTCTGTAGGGAGTCTCTGTCTGGAAGGGGTCTCTGGGCCTGGGATGCACCCTGATCCTGGGATTCAAAACCCACCAGGGGCTCTCTTGTTCCTCCGGGACCACCGAGTCCGTTCTCAGGCCTCACAGAGGCGTGCCTGCCCTCCTTCTGCTCATAGAGATTCAGTCTTCTCTCAACCACCTCACGAATCAACACTGAAAATTGTACGTACAGAAATCACTATGACTTTTCATATTTTAGGAGTTATAACACTTGCTTATAGATGAGTGTAAAATATTCACTAGGCCTTGTCCCTTCCCTGTATCATGACCTTTTATACAAAGTCAGCAATACATACCTTCTGTGCCACTTAATATGAATTCTATTCAATGCCTGTTTTAACAGAATATGATTTATAAAGTAATACAGAAGATGTTAATTCTGATCAAATTATAAAAGAACCAAAAATAATACTGAAGGTAAAAATAGGTACCTTTGTTAAATGGCAACCCACTCCAATACCCTTGCCTGGAAAAATCCATGGATGGAGGAGCCTGGTATGCTACAGCCCATGGGGTCGCAAAGAGTCGGACACGACTGAGCGACTTCACTTCACTTTGTTAATAGAATTGATATACTGAAAATTTAAGAACCAAAACTGTAAAATTAACATCCTTTTTCTGTATGTTCTTTTTACTGAAAAATTTCAGAGATGACTTTTCAATAATATAAAAGAACTTACTGTCAAAAAAAAAAAAAAAAGAACTTACTGTCAAGCACCGTTCTTCCCACCATGCTGGACTCCATGGTTTTGTCAACTTCATTCATTAGCCACGGGAGGAATCCTATCTCAATATCTGTAATTTAAAAAGTTAACTTCATTAAGTGATTTTTATGAATCATTACAAACTGGGAGAATCTGTGCTTCCCCCTAATGTTACAGATATATCAGCCTTGTTTTCTTATTATAAAATGTCAAACAGACTTGTACAATATCACTTGTGCTGTACAGTGTTCTCTCTATGTGGTCTGGTCCATTACGTTTCTATGAAGTATAAATGGTATTTGCAAAATTATGAGGCCTTCCCTGGAGTCAAAGCCTTCAGAACTGACTGTATAGGCACTGCGTGAGATGAAAGGAGCTGGGGTTATGGGGGATATCCATATGGGGATAGATATCCGGTCCATATTTCTTTCTACTCTCCAATATTCTCAGTAAACATTCTAAAATCTTTGTAACACACCTCTTATTAGTAATGGTACTTTCTTAAAACAACTATAATTGATTTTAAAATTTGGCCCAGAGATAGAAAGATTCCCTGATAGCTCAGTTGGGAAAGAATCTGCCTGCGAAGCAGGAGATCCTAGTTTGATTCCTGGGTCAGGAAGTTCCGCTGGAGAAGGGGCAGGCTACCCACTCCAGTATTCTTGGGCTTCCTGTGTGGCTTAGCTGGTAAAGAAAGATTCCAATTCAAAATAAAAATGGGCACAACATGAACTCAAACCATTAGCAGGATGCTTATTGTAACAGTTAATCTAACAAAAGACCTCCAACAAACCTCTTTCAACGGGATCATAAAAGTAGCCACCATCCCGAAGGCTGTCAAAAACTGATGGGAGGAGGTCGGCCAGGTAACGCTGTGCAAATGCTCGGGCCGCGATCTTCTGCGAAGTCTCGTTATGCTTGTGAACCACCTGCCATTGCTGCTGCTTCCGACGTTCCTGCCCAGAGGAAAACACCATCACAGGTGGCTGTTCAGCTTTATGTCTTCCCCAGATACCGATTCTTATGAGTGGGAGAATCTGTACTTATATTTGTATCCAAAAATGGACAGCAAGGTGTCTATGATCAGTTCATATTTTTCACTAAGATTTTAATGAATTTCAACAGCTAAGTAGGTATTGAATTTAGAGGAGATGATGCTTAAGGTAAAATTCATTTCCTGATCCATTTTCAAGTAAAGTAATTTCAGGATATACATGTCTGACTAAAATCAAAGAATAATAATAGTTATCTGTATTTTTAATTAGTATTATAAAGTATTGCTGATATGAAAATTATAGTTGCTTAGACATCTTTGATTAAAAAACTCGGGCCAATAAATTGTCTCATTTATAATGATTCTTTGAATTTGTAAAGTTCTGAAAATTATAAAACCTTTTTGTTGCTGTTGCTATTTATAGATCAAATGAAATCTGTGAAGCTAATGAACTACCTTCTCTACTCCCATGCAGAAATGGGAACATTAATATATTTTCTAATTAGTCTACTTTCAAAGTTGAAGTAAATATAAATCTAGATGACTTGTATTCTTTGTTTTTTCATATTTCCTAATCAGATCAGATCAGATCAGTTGCTCAGTCGTGTCCGACTCTTTGTGACCCCATGAACCGCAGCACGCCAGGCCTCCCTGTACATCACCAACTCCCAGACTTCACTCAGACTCACGTCCATCGAGTCAGTGATGCCATCCAGCCATCTCATCCTCTCTCGTCCCCTTCTCCTCCTGCCTCCAATCCCTCCCAGCATCAGAGTCTTTTCCAATGAGTCAACTCTTCGCATGAGGTGGCCAAAGTACTGGAGTTTCAGCTTTAGCATCATTCCTTCCAAAGAAATCCCAGGGCTGATCTCCTTCAGAATGGACTGCTTGGATCTCCTTGCAGTCCAAGGGATTCTTAAGAGTCTTCTTGAACACCACAGTTCAAAAGCACCAATTCTTCGGCACTCAGCCTTCTTCACGGTCCAACTCTCACATCCATACATGACCACTGGAAAAACTATAGCCTTGACTAGACGAACCTTTGTTGGCAAAGTAATGTCTCTGCTTTTGAATATGCTATCTAGGTTGGTCATAACTTTCCTTCCAAGGAGTAAGCGTCTTTTAATTTCATGGCTGCAGTTACCATCTGTAGTGATTTTGGAACCCCCCAAAATAAAGTCTGACACTGTTTCCACTGTTTCCCCATCTATTTCCCATGAAGTGGTGGGACCGGATGCCATCATCTTCGTTTTCTGAATGTTGAACTTTAAGTCAACTTTTTCACTCTCCATTTTCACTTTCATCAAGAGGCTTTTGAGTTCCTCTTCACTTTCTGCCATAAGGGTGGTGTCATCTGTATATCTGAGGTTATTGATATTTCTCCCGGCAATCTTGATTCCAACTTGTGTTTCTCCCAGTCCAGCATTTCTCATGATGTACTCTGCATATAAGTTAAATAAACAGGGTGACAATATACAGCCTTGACGAACTCCTTTTCCTATTTGGAACCAGTCTGTTGTTCCATGTCCAGTTCTAACTGTTGCTTCCTAACCTGCATACAAATTTCTCAAGAGGCAGATCAGGTGGTCTGGTATTCCCATGTCTTTCAGAATTTTCCACAGTTTATTGTGATCCACACAGTCAAAGGCTTTGGCATAGTCGATAAAGCAGAAATAGATGTTTTTCTGGAACTCTCTTGCTTTTTCCATGATCCAGCGGATGTTGGCAATTTGATCTCTGGTTCCTCTGCCTTTTCTAAAACCAGCTTGAACGTCAGGAAGTTCACGGTTCATGTATTGCTGAAGCCTGGCTTGGAGAATTTTGAGCATTACTTTACTAGGGTGTGAGATGAGTGCAATTGTGCGGTAGTTTGAGCATTCTTCGGCATTGCCTTTCTTTGGGATTGGAATGAAAACTGACCTTTTCCAGTCCTGTGGCCACTGCTGAGTTTTCCAAATTTGCTGGCATATTGAGTGCAGCACTTTCACAGCATCATCTTTCAGGATTTGGAATAGCTCAACTGGAATTCTATCACCTCCACTAGCTTTGTTTGTAGTGATGCTTTCTAAGGCCCACTTGACTTCACATTCCAGGATGTCTGGCTCTAGGTCAGTGATCACACCATCGTGATTATCTGGGTCGTGAAGATCTTTTTTGTACAGTTCTTCTGTGTATTCTTGCCACCTCTTCTGAATATCTTCTGCTTCTGTTAGGTCCATACCATTTCTGTCCTTTATCGAGCTCATCTTTGCATGAAATGTTCCTTTGGTACCTCTGATTTTCTTGAAGAGATCCCTAGTCTTTCCCATTCTGTTGTTTTCCTCTATTTCTTTGCATTGATTGCTGAAGAAGGCTTTCTTATCTCGTCTTGCTATTCTTTGGAACTCTGCATTCAGATGCTTATATCTTTCCTTTTCTCCTTTGCTTTTTGCTTCTCTTCTTTTCACAGCTATTTGTAAGTAAGACGGTAGGTGTTCCAAGAGGGAATCAGAGGGCAAACACACTGAAACCATACTCACAGAAAACTAGTCAATCTAATCACACTAGGACCACAGCCTTGTCTAACTCAATGAAACTAAGCCATGCCTGTGGGGCAACCCAAGACGGGCGGGTCATGGTGGAGAGATTTGACAGAATGTGGTCCACTGGAGAAGGGAATGGCAAACCACTTCAGTATTCTTGCCTTGAGAACTCCATGAACAGTATGAAATGGCAAAATATTTCCTAATAGTAAGTAATATATATTATAAAAAATGAAGAATACAAGTCATTAAGATTTATATTTGCTTAAACTTTGAAAATATTTCCTAATAGTAATAGGGCTAATAGTACTAATAGTAAGTAAGGGCTTCCCAGGTGGCTCAGTGGTAAAGAATCTAACTGATCGGCAGGAGACGTGGGTTCAATTCCTGGGTCAGGAAGGTCCCCTGGAGGAGGAAATGGCAACCCACTGCAGTACTCTTGCCTGAGATATTCCATGGACAAAGGACCCTGACAGGCTGCAGTCCAAGTCAGACACGACTGAGCACGCACACACCACCAAACAGTAAATAAACAAATTTAACTTTTCTTTGATAAAAACTTCACCAATTATTTCAACAAAGCTGATTTTGTTAGGATTCACTTTATACTTGTGAACATACAATCGTGCATTTGCACAATCCTTATCAACAGACCCGTGCTCTTTACAAAGTTACTCATTTTGGAGGAAAACTGAAAGTCCATCTGACTAGGTTTGGAGTAGAATGTTCTGACAACTCAGCTATTCGTGTGGGAAGGTAGACCCTGAGCCCTTTCAGGTGTTTGGAAACCCTTTATCATTTATCCACAGACTTGCCTGGTGGCTCAGACAGCATCTGTCTACAATGCGGGAGACCTGGGTTTGATCCCTGGGTTGGGAAGATCCCCTGGAGAAGGAAACAGCAACCCACTCCAGTACTCTTGCCTGGAAAATCCCATGGACGGAGAATCCTGGTAGGCTACCGTCTGTGGGGTCGCAAAGAGCCGGACAGGACTGAGCGACTTCACTTTCACTTTATCATTTATCATCCAGTGTTTAACGCAGGGTGAGTTATTGCCATCCCCAGACAGATTCTTATTAAACTGTACCAAGCCTAGTGCTTCCTAACCAGAGGTTTGTGGCATATTTAATGACTGGATTCTACAACTTTTCTTATTAAAGGTTCTAAAAACCTTTTAATCTGAAGAAATATTCTGTAAAGACTCAGATAGTAGGTGTATTTGTAAGGGTGTGGAGCAGAGCCAGCCACTGAGAAAAAGACCCAGAATTCTTTCCAGATCCTCTTTCTTACTCCCCATCTACCCAAATACACTCCACTTTTTCCTGCCACCTTTTCTGCCATTGATTTTTGGCAAACTGATGTTATTTCTTCTCCAGGAAGAAATAACTCTTGATATTTAAGAGTGCCTTTCATTGGGACATATGTAATTTAAATTGTGACCTGTAGGAATTTTGGGGAACTCTATTTAGGTTGTTGATGTTATTTAGTCCGACTCTTTGCAACCCCATAGACTGTAGCCTGCCAGGCCTCCTCTCTCCATGGGATTTCCCAGGGAAGAATATTGGAGTGGGCTGCCATTTCCTTCTCTAGGAGTAGAACCTCGGTTGCCTGCACTGGCAGGCAGATTCTTTACTGTTGAGCCACCTGGGAAGTCCATCTCTATTTAGATACATCTATGTAAACTGGAATTTTAAAAACGTAATTGTTCATGAAAGATCGGTGATCTATAGGAGAGACCTGAACAACAAACATGTCTTTTCTAACAAGTTTGCTAAGACCTGTTAGCTCTACATGTGATTTTGAACACAATCTGTTAAGTAACCGAAATCTGTCTGAGAGAGAAAACGAAAATTCTCTACTTTTTCCTCCCGGTGTCGCCTCTCCTGCTCTTCAAGTCGCTGGACTTCAGCAAGCTCGATGTTGCGAAGCTCTTCATATGCGTACTGACTGGCCCGCAGGTTCGCCAACTCTTCTTCTTCCATCACTTCCAGAAGAGACTGCTCGATGGTCTTTCCCACCAAAACTTCTAACATTGGTTTAACTTCAAGATCAAAGTCAAACAGCTTAAACACACAAAACAAATTTAAAATTTTAATCATGGACCAAAGGCTCAATGAAAAAAATATCCCATAAGAGCAGCAATAAATAACAGGATACTACTTGTTGAGGGTCTTCTGTGTGCCAGACAATGAGCTGGTACTTTACCGTTTCTAACCTTCAAGACAGCCCAAAAGGCACAGGGGCTCTTTACAGGCAAAAACTGATAGGAGCAAAGTTATAAAAAGATCTATTCAATCATCAGAATGAACCTTCATTCTCAATGATTTTCCAATAAAACTCTAAACCCAAGGGAAATATCTTTGTCTGTCTTGTTCTCCATCTTTTCTGCTTGATTTTTATTGGTTGTTTTGATAACAGTTTGAAGAACAAAGGAACAAGAATGATGGATACTTTGGTGATTCATCTCTAGGATTTAGAGGCAAAGATCGTCTTCTGTATAGATTATGAAGACTAATTTTATTTCCTAATTCAATGACAGTACTTTCGAATTCCTTTGCATTTTAAATCTCACTTAAGTCATTATGCACACTGCTTTCTCTTCTTCAGTTTCGTAAACTGGCCTGTATTCATGTATTCCACACTGATATAAAAATTAATTATTTTAGGACTTTTTTCCTAACACAGAGAATTATCTTCATAAAACTTATATAATCAACAAGCAACTAGCAGTGGAACCTTTCACACCAGAGATATTATTTTTCCTCATTTGGTACAAATCTACCTTATGTTCATCCATTAAGCAAGTATGCAAACACACAAAAATTAAATATATAAATATTCTAAACACATTTCTAAAATTTTTTATTTCTGATCAGCAAAGAGGGAAAATCAGATCATGGCATTTAATTTTTTTTTTAAAGACTAAAAAGTAAAAGATCATGATATTTAAAAACATTTCTGGGTAGCTCAGGATAAAACCATACACCATTTGGAAGGAAATGCAGTAAGTATTTAGAATCTTCCTGACTGTGAAGTGGTTTGCACTTATGTTAAGGTTTTAATTAAACCTCACTCTTTATAAAGAAGACAGAGAGAAGTCTAATAATGTACTATACCTCTCCTTCTAGAATTTCGGTGGCCACATCTTTGCCAGTTTTGGCAGGAATAAAGAGTGGTGTTGGTGGTTTGTCCAAAAATGCATCTGTTTGGCACTCCATATCAACTTCTACTATGCGGTCAGCAATTTCTTCAAGGTATAATTCTAAGAGAACACCATATACATTGAGTTTGAAATTCTGGTCTTTTTCAAGAATTTGAAACTACAGCCCCTTCAAAACAGAAATGAATGGATCAGAATATAAGTCTTGAAATAAAGGTGCTCAAATGTGGGGTTCAATCCACATAGTGTACTAAGCATTTTTATATATTTGGAAGACCACAGAGTCAGTCAGGCTAGAACATTTACTAAATGTTGAGAGATCACCGAGCTTTGTATTTGAAACGGGCTTCCCTGTGGCTCAGCTGGTGAAGAACCTGCCTGCAATGCGGGAGACCTGGGCTTGATCCCTGGGTTGGAAAGATCCCCTGGAGAAGGGAAAGGCTACCCACTCCAGTATTCTGTCCTGGAAAATTCCATGGACAGCCCATGGGGTCGCAAAGAGTCAAACATGACTGAGCGACTTTAACTTTGTATTTGAAAACAGAACTAAAGAATGTGAACCTATAGATGTATATACAACACAAAACAGAACATGGGATGGAAAGTTGACGAGCCAGCCATGTGACAAGTCTTAAGATAATCAATGTTCAAAGGTTTGAAAATTCCTGGACATGTAAAAAAACTACGCATCACATCATTGTGTTATGGACGTTCTCTCTAGCCTACATATCATAAACAGATATAGGAAAACAAATTTCACCTTGGGAATAATTTACATGAGGCAAGGGCAGTATGGCATCATGCAAAGAACATGAGAACTGGAGTCAGCTGTTGAACATAGGACCTAGCGATTACATCCTCTTTGGGTCTTGGTTTCTTTATCTGCAAAAGGGATCATGGTTATCAGTCACCTACAGTCTGCATAATAATAAAGGAGACACAGGTAAAGGACCTGTGTCTCTGAGACACAGGAAGTACTCAACAGAAAGTGGCTGCTATTCTATCACTTCATATTCTGACGGTATAAGTAAAGACTAAAATTTAGCTCTTACAGAATTACAACTATATTGGCTAATCACAGACATGTACTTATTCTAGACTTGGTCTCAAGGTAGGAAAAAGCTTGGAATGGTCCTCAACCTTTTGTCCTTACTATCCAGAAATATCTCTGGTTATGTCCAAGGAAAACATCAAGTATTGCTTGACGACCAAGAGTCTGTCAACAACACAGCTGGACCTTATGGGTCCAGGTAAACCCCCACAGCTGACGACAGTCAGGTAAGTAGGAAAAGCCTGGCACTAGCCTAGGAACGGAGAAGGCAATGGCACCCCACTCCAGTACTTCTGCCTAGAAAATCCCATGGACGGAGGAGCCTGGTAGGCTGCAGTCCAGGGGGTCGCTAAAGTCGGACATGACTGAGCGACTTCCCTTTCACTTTTCATTTTCATGCATTGGAGAAGGAAATGGCAATCCATTCCAGTGTTCTTGCCTGGAGAATCCCAGGGACGGGGGAGCCTAGTGGGCTGCCATCTATGGGGTCGCACAGAGTCGGACACAACTGAAGCGACTTAGCAGCAGCAGCAGCAGCCTAGGAGAGCCTATGTGGCCCTGGGGAAGATGCAAGGGAATGGAGAACAAAAGGAGCTAGAAGAAGAGGCCATGGTGAGAGAGGTGGGGGACTCAGATCTAAACAGGTTTGTGCTGTGCTGTGCTTAGTCACTCAGTCGTGTCCGACTCTTTGCGACCCATGGACTGTAGCCTGCCAGGCTCCTCTGTCCACGGGACTTCTCCAGGCAGGAATACTGGAGTGGGTTGCCATGCCCTCCTCCAGGGGATCTTCCCAACCCAGGTATCAAACACAGGTCTCCTGCGTTGCAGGTGGATTCTTTACAATCTGAGCCACCAGCGAAGCCCAAGAATACTGGAATGGGTAGCCTATCCCTTCTCCAGGGGAACTTCTGGATCCAGGAATCGAAGTGGAGTCTCCTGCTTTGCAGGCGGATTCTTTACCAGCTGAGCTACCCAGGAAGCCCCGGGATTAGTAAAGCTTGGACTAATAACCCACATTTTCAGATATGCAGTTTTCAGATATTCAGTAAATGGGTTTACTTCTCTCAAAAGACAGAATACCAAAATAAAACTATACTGCTCTCCACCTTCCACGAGTCCAAGAGTGATTCATCTTGGGCTATGAAAAGCAGGAAATGCTCCCAGTTGGAGAACAGCATTTGTGAAAAGGGCTGAGAGAATTAATTTGGTCCTTATATTCTTTTTTAAAAAAATCGCCATGTCACATTTTCAGCTGTACCCAATATAATAACAATATTCAGTCTATGAGTTTGTTTACTAAATGGACTTCTTCTACCACGTGACAGGGAAATACTAGATGGCATAACAGATACGTTAATATGAAAGTCAAACAAAATGAACTGACTCAGAAAACCATACACTCTGAGGAGCCACCAAGCCGTGGGCCCACATACCTGTCTGCACGTCCACATGTTTCCTGCCTTCCACAGGTTCGGGTGTACGCGGTCTGAGCTGTTCTTGGGCTCGTTTTCTGGCAAAAGCCCTCCTCCTAGCCTGCTGCTGTCTCTGAATCTCTACAGGATCAGGCTGCCCAGGCTGAATGACAGAAAAGGCTTATAAAACTTAGGAAATACTTCTCAAGGTGTATAGGAGTGCTTCTCCAAACCAATTCCTGGGTGGCATGAAGGCACCCGTCACAGAGCACGTCCTGCTCATCGGTGACTTGGTGATTAAAAATTCACCTGAAATTTGTCAGGCAATTACAAAGGTATCTGGTAAAACACATAAAAGTAACTTCAAAGTATGACCATTAACCAGAATAAAATGGGTGCAGAATCCCAAATAATAAACTGTTTTTCCTCATTCAAGGATTTTTTTTACCATGAACTCCTCTGATGCCTAGTAAACTGAGGTAACCATTCAGTCACAATAGATTTTAATGTGTAGTTAAGAAATTGAAAACCACTTGAATTTTTTTTTAGCCTAATTTCATGACAGAATTTCCATAAAAAATACATTAGCTCACAAAGAAAACAACTTTAGTCCGAACAAAGCCTGTTCAAGTATACAAACAACAGATGACTAAGGGATTAAAGGAGGCAAAGGGCAAAGGAGAAAAGGAAAGATATACCCATTGGAATGCAGAGTTCCAAAGAACAGCAAGGAGAGGTAAGAAAGCCTTCCTCGGTGATCAATGCAAAGAAATAGAGGAAAACAATAGAATGGGAAAGGCAGAGACCTCTTCAAGAAATTAGACATACCAACAGAACATTTCATGCAAAGATGGGCACAATAAAGGACAGAAAAGGTATCGACCTAACAGAAGCAGAAGATATTCAGAAGAGGTGGCAAGAATACACAGAAGAACTGTACAAAAAAGATCTTCATGACCCAGATAACCACGATGGTGTGATCACTCACCTAGAGCCAGACATCCTGGAATGCGAAGTCAAGTGGACCTTAGGAAGCATCACTACAATCAAAACTAGTAGAGGTGATGGAATTCCAGTTGAGCTAATTCAAATCCTGAAAGATGATGCTGTGAAAGTGCTGCACTCAATATGCCAGCAAATTTGGAAAACTCAGCAGTGGCCACAGGACTGGAAAAGGTCAGTTTTCATTCCAATCCCAAAGAAAGGCAATGCTAAAGAATGTTCAAACTACTGCACAATTACACTCATCTCATGCTAGTAAATGCTCAAAACTCTCCAAGCCAGGCTTCAAAAGTACATGAACTGTGAACTTTCAGATGTTCAAGTTGGATTCAGAAAAGGCAGAGGAACCAGAGATCAAATTGCCAACATGCACTGATCATCAAAAAAGCAAGAGAGTTCCAGAAAAACATCTACTTCTGCTTTACTGACTATGCCAAAGGCTTTGACTGTGTGGTTCACAACAAACTGGGAAATTCTGAAAGAGATGGGAATACCAGATCACCTGACCTGACTCCTGAGAAATCTATATGCAGGTCAAGAAGCAACAGTTAGAACTGGACATGGAACAACAGACTGGTTCCAAATCGGGAAAGGAGTACATCAAAGTGGTATATTGTCACCCTGCTAATTTAATTTATATGCAAAGTACATCATGCGAAATGCCGGGCTGGATGAAGCACAAGCTGGAATCAAGATTGCCAGGAGAAATATCAATAACCTCAGATATGCGGATGACACCACCCTTATGGTAGAAAGTGAAGATGAACTAAAGAGCCTATTGATGAAAGTGAAAGAGGAGAGTGAAAAAGTTTGCTTAAAACTCAACATTCAGAAAACTAAGATCATGGCATCCAGTCCCATCACTTCATGGCAAATAGATGGGGAAACAATGTAAACAGTGACAGACTTTACCTTTTTGGCCTCCAAAATCACTGCAGATGGTGACTGCAGCCATGAAATTAGAAGACACTTGCTCCTTGGAAGAAAAGGTATGACCAACCTAGATGGTATATTAAAAAGCAGAGACATTACTTTGCCAACAAAGGTCCATCTAGTCAAAGCTATGGTTTTTCCAGTAGTCATGTGTATGGATGTGAGAGTTGGACTATAAAGAAAGCTGAGTGAAAAGAATTGATGCTTTTGAACTGTGGTGCTGGAGAAGACTCTTGAGAGTCCCAAGGAGATCCAACCAGTCAATCCTAAAGGAAATCAGTCCCTAATATTCACTGGAAGGGCTGATGCTGAAGCTCCAATACTTTGGCCACCTGATGCAAAGAACTGACTTATTGGAAAAGACCCTGATCATGGGAAAGATTGAAGGCGGGAGGAGAAGGGGACGACAGAGGATGAGATGGTTGGATGGCATCACCAACTCTATGGACATGAGTTTGAGTAAGCTCCGGGATTTGGTGATGGACAGGGAAGCCTGGCATGGTGCAGTCCATGGGATTGCAATGAGTTGGACACGACTGAGTGACTGAACTGAACCAAACCACTTTTCAGTGCACAGTTCAGGGGCATTAAGTACACTCACGTTGCGCAACCACTACCACCGTTCATCTCCAGAACTTTTTTCATTCTGTGAAACTGAAACTCCGTACTCATTAAATAACACTTCTCTATTCCTCCATTCCCTGCCAACCACTATCTGGCTTATATTTTGCATACATTTTTTTTCCCCTTTCATTTTTCTAGCAATCCATCCTTATTTCATAAATGTTTTAGTCTGTAACAGATTAGAAATTTAAAGACAGAAACAAAAATTGCTCCTTCACCACAGGTAGTCTGGAGTACTCTGTGTCAGACAATTCGAACTGTACTTACCAGTGGTACTGACTGCAGGGCGTACGTGTTGCCTCGGATCACCCTTCTGTCATACATTATGTTTCCGTAATGCACAGGTTCTTCAGGTCTGTAAAAAAGTAAATTCTAAATTATGAGTGTAATGGAGCATTGGTATCTAAAAGTCAACTTTTCATTTTCAAAAATTAAAGTATATTTGATTTACAATATTGAGTTAGTTTCAGGTATACAGCAAAGTATATCAATTATACATACATAATATATATTTTCAGATTCTTTTCCACTATAAGTTATTACAAGATACTGAAAATATCTGTGCTATATAGTAGGTTCTTGCTATCTATTTTATATATAGTAGTGTGTATCTGTTAACCTCAGATTTCCACTTTATTCCTCATCCCCTTTCTTCTTTGGTAACCATAAGTTACTATGTCTGTGAATCTATTTCCATTTTGTAAATAAAAATTCTATTACTTTGGTAGATTCCACATGGAAGTGATATCATATGATATTTGTCTTTGGGGCCAACTCATTTTTAATAGGATTTAGACTAAGGTGAAACTATTTTAAGAAAATAGATTTTTTTTTAGCACCGTTGATAAAGTAGGGAAGTTCCACAATTAGGTGAGAGAAGGAAGATGTTGAGAATTATGTATGCTACATTGTTATGAAGAAGACAAAGGCCATGCAGACGTGTATCTGTATGTATATATTTGTATTCATACATGTGTACATAAACATGGGTGTCTGGAGAAAAGTACCAAAGTATTCATTCAAAGTCATTAATGTGGTTTGGAGGCAGGAGAGGGACAGCAGGTTTGCAAGAGAAGGGGCTAGAGAATAAGGCTGTACTAAGAATACCCACAGGCATGAATGAGTACATATATTTAAAAATTAGATCTGTGTGTGAATGTATACAGAAAGAAATTTGGGGAAAAAAGGAATTAGTTTATAAAAAAGTGGAGGAGAAAAAAAGTAGAGGGAGCCAAGTGCAGATTAATATGGAGAAGGAAATGGCAACCCACTCCAGTGTTCTTGCCTGGAGAATCCCAGGGACAGGGGAGCCTGGTGGGCTGCCGTCTATGGAGTCACACAGAGTCGGACACGACTGAAGCGACTCAGCAGCAGCAGTATGATTCCATTTCGGAAACAAAACCTTCCATATACACGTACATATGCTCCTCTGAGTGCACAAGCAAGAAGCTGTGGAAGAATAAGACTTAAGTTTGCTTACAACAGAGAAGCAGGAGTAGAGATGGGTGAGAGACAATTAACTTTGCCTTTATTACTCCTTATTTGTAATTTCCATTGGCTTCACAAGAATGTATTACTTTTATAAATTTGTAAACTGAAAAATCTAACAGACACATCCAAAAGAACTCCTCTCAAAGGCTTGATTCAGATTGCTTCAATATACCAATCAACTAATTCTCTAAAAAGAGAAATTGTTTCCAAGGAACCACCAATGATTCTTCTGTCATCTCTTGGTGTGATTTAATAGGAAGGATTTGTAAGCAACCACTTCAAGGCACTAGGAAATATTTCTCCAAGGAGTCCCTTTTAAAACTGAATTTAAAACTTTTATAATTTAAATGTTCTTATTTTGGTTTTCTTAAAGTGATAGGCATTTCTTATTAACACATGTCTTTATTGTCAGAATAAGATAATTATGATTTTAGACTCAGCTTGAAATAAGCATCAAGAACTCATGTTCAGCCTTTAATTCAACAATCTGTGTTGAGTGCTATCTGTCAGGTAGATCTTTAGTGAATAAAAGTCATAAAGGGTCTTGCTTCCATGGAGCCTGCATTCTTGGAAAGTTCTGCTGATTCCAAAATTTGAAGCATACAGAAAGAACTTTAAGAGAACCATAATATTTAACGCCCTTTCCAAATATGGATACCTGAATATTTGCAACACTGATGAAGTAAAAGTACAATTTGCAGTCCAACATGGAAGGAGAACCTGATTCCTGTGAAGAGATTTACGTGGCTCCCGTTATGGACACGCTACTGTGAGGTACACCTTTGTATCCCAGTTTCTTGTTATGCATAATACATAATATAAAACTAACTTTACAGCACTGGAGAGTAGGTAAGAAAATGTATGTTGGTGCTCCTAGAAGGTGCCTGCTTGGCACACAGTCGGCCAATAACCACCTGTTGACTCAATAATAAGTCGTTTCCCTGCACATGTTATCAATCATGCCAGCATCATGACCACTAAAAAGTTAACTAATTCCCTTTATTGCTTCAGTCCTCCACAACACAGGAGAGTTTCTTGTGCTGCTGCTAAGTCGCTTCAGTTGTGTCCGACTCCGTGCAACCCCCTAGACGGCAGCCCACTAGCCTCCTCTGTCCTTGTGATCCTCCAGGCAGGAATATTGGAGTGGGTTGCCATTTCCTTCTCCAGTAGAGTTCCTTAGGGAGAGAATTTATTTCTCAGAGAGCAAGGAAGGGAAAGCAGCATAGGCAGGTTCTGCCAGGGCCAAAAGATCAAGATCCCGCGGCCCCAGGATGAGGAGAGACCCCACAGAGGCCGGTTTGCTCACTCACTGCTGCATCAGGTCGTCCCGGTAACGGCGGCGCTGGCAGGGCAGGGCCCGGGGCCGGCTGGTGTAGGTGTAGGTGGCCATGGCCGGGGAGGCGCGCTCAGCCAACGTGGAGGTCGCGCTTGGGGTCGGCCCGCTTCCCTTTTGATGAAGCTTGGCTTCGAAGCAGGTGGGCACTAGAGTGTCGTGGGAGCCGGAGAGGTGCACGTAGTGCCAAGGGCAGGGATTCCGTGATGCGAGGAGGGGCGGCAAGAAGGGAGGCGGGCGGGCCGGGAGATTGCCGGGGCAGGAAGTAGGAGCTACACAGGGACGGTTCTGGGCACCACCGAACCCTCCCGCGGCGCCCGCGCCGGTTGCCCAGCAACCCAGCGTTCCGTCGAGGGGCGGAGCCTCGGGGCTGTTCCGGCTGGCGGGCTTCCGGGGAAGGTTGCCAGTGCGCCCGAGCACTTCCGGTTCTTGACTCTGCCCACCCGCGTCTTCCTGGTCAACGAGCCTGCGCATGAAGGAGGCGTGCCCGGCGGCCCCAGCAGAGGCCTGAGGAGGGCGGCGATGGTCCCCGGCCCCACTCTCGAGGGGCTCTCGGCGGGGCCTGGGTTGGCGCCGTTCACGCAGAGCCCGCTCCTCGGGGACCGCCCTTGGCCGTTTCTCCCGCGCCTGCCGCCGCGCCTCTGATCGGGCCATCCCCCTACGACCGCACACGCCTGCCGCCCAGCCTCCTATCTCTTGTTACGTGCCAGGGCCGGGCTGGGGGGCTTCCCCGTTGTCTCCGAGCACCGCCACCTCTCCCGCCCCAGGGTCCGCTTGCGTAGCTGGTCTGCCTTTTTCTTCTTTCCTTCCCTGCTTACCGTTCTGCTGCTAGTCCTTCAGGGGGCGGTCCTTGGGCGTGGAGGGCCTCCCCACAGACATCTTTTTGGTAAAGGGCCACTCCAGTATTCTTGCCTGGAAAATCCCATGGACAGAGGAGCCTGGTAGGCTGCAGTCCATGGGGTCGCTAAGAGTCGGGCACGACTGAGCGACTTCCCTTTCACTTTTCACCTTCATGCATTGGAGAAGGAAATGGCAACCCACTCCAGTGTTGTTGCCTGGAGAATCCCAGGGACAGAGGAGCCTAGTGGGCTGCCGTCTATGGGATCACACAGAGTCGGACAAGACTGAAGCGACTGAGCAGCAGCAGCAGCAGGGCGTCTTCTTGAGTCTTTTAGGGTCTCCTCTTGCCCTAAAAATGAAGCGTCAAGGGACGGGTCTGTCCTTAGAAACAGCAAATGCACTGGTTTTAGTGTTGGCGATGTGAAAGTACTGGGTTTGTGTAAGTGAAGCTTATGCTTCCCTGAGTGAACTGTGCTGTTGGAGAAGACTCTTTAGAGTCCCTTGGATTGCAGGGAGATCCAGCCAGTCCATCCTAATGGAAATCAGTCCTGAATGTTCATTGGAAGGACTGATGCTGAAGCTGAAACTCCAATACTTTGGCCACCTGATGCAAAGAACTGACTTATTTGAAAAGACCCTGATGCTGGGAAAGATTGAAGACAGGAGGAGAAGGGGAATGACAGAGGATGAGTTGGTCGGATGGCATCACCAATGCAACAATGGACATGAGTTTGAGTGAACTCTGGGAGTTGGTGATGTACAGGGAGGCCTGGTGTGCTGCAGTCCATGGGGTCGCAAAGAGTCGGACATGACTGAGCAACTGAACTGAACTGAGTGATAACAGTTGTTTGCCTTTGCGTTTGCATTCAGTTAAGTAGTGTGTGGATTTAAATCTGAATTCAGCACTGCACTAGCCCCATAGCTCCTGGCAAAGTAATGTTTTTGTGTTTCATATTGCAGATCTGCAAAAACAATCATTTAATGTCATTTCCTGACATGCAGCCAATTGGGTGGAAGTTCTTGTGGGCATTTTTCATTCTGAAATGCTTGGAGTATCAAATGGACGTGTCACACTGCTGGTTTAGACGTGTGTCTGGAGTTCGGTGGAAAGGTTGGAGCTAGAGATAAGAATTTGGTACTGGTGAGAGTTCAGAGGGTTTTAGAGACATTAAAAGTAAAAAGGAAAGAGTGTGGTCTTGGTGAAACCAAAAGTTTCAGGAGCAGTGGAGTCACCCTGGTTATTATGTAAGAAGTTATGTAAGATGAGAACTGAGAAGTAACCGTTGGGTTTGCCAGCATGGAAGTTGTCTGTGAACTTCACAAAAATAGCAGTTTCTGTGAAGTGGTGGGAACTGAGCCCAAGTGGAACAAAGGGAGGACAGTTTTAGTTGTGAGATGCAGTCTGTAACCACAGATTATTCTTTCCAGATGTTTTGCTATTGTCTTAACTACTTAGTGAAGTGCATGAGGCCTTTGAACGGTAGCAGCTCATGAATTAATAAATTTTTGCCACAAGGTGTCACTAATTCTTCATTAGCTTTTTCTGGCAAATAGAATAATTGGAGCACAAGCATACCTGTATTAAGGAAATACTATTTTTTTAAATCACATTTTAAAAATAGATCTACTAGAAGGTAATTGTTTACATTGTATAAAGTTTTCTGTTTAAGTTCTCTCTAGAATATTTGAATAACTGACTTATTGGAAAAGACCCTCGTGCTGGGAAAGATTGAAGGCAGGAGGAGAAGTGGACCACAGAGAATGAGATGGCTGGATGGCATCACAGACTGGATGAACATGAGTTTGAATGAGCGAGCTTTGGGAGTTGGTGATGGACAGGGAAGCCTGGCGTGTTGCAGTCCATGGGGTCCAAAGAGTTGGACACGACTGAGCAACTAACTGAACAAAGAATATTTGACATCTGTGCACAGGCCTAAAAGGACATATTGAATGCAAGGCTGGGAATCAGCAGGCTAGGGTTCTGGATTTAGAGCTCTGGATTGGGAGTTAGAAGACTGGGGTTCAACTCCAGTTTTACACTCACTAGCTGTGTGACCTCAGGCAAAATTTAAGTGATTTTTCATCTTACTGATTTTTTTAAATCTTTCATTATTATTTTAAAGTAACAGTAAATGCCACTTTACTCATCTCACTCAATTATTTTTACATGTCAAAACAGATGTGTATAACAGATGTTTAGAAAATGGTTAAGTGTGATGTAAATACAAGAGTTAAAACAACTTTTATAAAAATCACCTGTGCCCAAGTTTGTAGCAGTATAGGTACAATATTAAGCAGTTGTATTAGTGAAGATTATCATTTGCAATGGTAAGAATCCAGTTTCTTGCTTGGCTAGAAGGGCATGTTTTGAAGTTTATAAGGGGAGTTCAGGTGACTTCAGGAATGGCAGTGCTACAGGATGGAAGGGCTATGATTCAAATTTGATTAAAATCCCTGGAATCAGGGATTTGGATGACAGCAAAGTGAGCAGCCCTAACTTCCCTCTGTTTTTCCATCTGATCTTTATCTCTTTGGTTCCAGCTTGCTTTCTCCACTTAATAGGGAACATTGTGATGTTATGAAGGTTGTAGGACATCCACAGTACAGCATCCTGTAGCTTGAGAAGGTGAGAAGATGGAGCTGAAGGAGAAGATGCTATGAATTATCTTGATTTTGATGAGGAGAATATGAATTTCAAATTGATGAAAGCCAATGTCAACTAATACTGACTTTCAAATTAAAGAAAAAATAAAAAGCAAATGTTTTGGATGACCATCAGCAGATGAATGGATAAGAAAGCTCTGGTACATATACACAATGGAGTATTACTCAGCCTATTAAAAAGAATACATTTGAATCAGTTCTAATGAGGTGGATGAAACTGGAGCCTATTATACAGAGTGAAAATATCAAAAGATATTTGAAAATAACACACATATTTTCAAGTGCAATGTGACATTTACTAAGATCTTTGACTTAACCATTGAAAGCCTCAATAAAGTTAGGAGACTGAAAAAACCCAGAGGGTGATTGCAGAGAAGAAAGCATTTAAATGAGAAATTGATATCAAAATAAGAAAATGAAAGATACTTTTAAACATCCCATGTATTTGGAAATTAAATGCCCATTTTTAAGTGATGGGTGTATCTAAGAAGCCATAACAGGGAAGATTAGAAAATGTAATAGAATAAAAATGGAAAGAGAATTTACCAGGATTTGTTGCATGCAGCTGAAGCTGCTCAATGCAATTAAATACAATGTGGAGTCTTGAATAAGACATGAAATCAAATAATGGACACTAGCATAAAATTTTGTGAAATTTGAACAAAATCTGTATCACGTTAATTTCCTGTTTTTTTTTTTTTTTTTGCAGCATAGTATTTCTTTATATTCTCAGAATTGGATTATATATGCCTTTGAACTATGCCTTTGAATAGTCAGAGGAAGCTGAATCTCTAGAAGTGAGACTGTTCGGCATCCCTAAAAACACTGGCACTACCTATGAATAAGACAGGAAACCACAAGAAAAAGAATACTTGAAAGACAGCTAGATGCGACTGAAAGGGAGTGATACTACAGGCAAAAGTGCTTTCTGAGTGCCAGCGATGGTGCTGGGGCGCCGAGAAAAGGACGGTGAGTACAGCTGTCCTCACGGGTCTCGTGGGGTAACCAGGGGGGTAGAAACTTAAAACATTGTGTGAGACGTGTGATAACAGGGTGGGACCGGGTGCTGTAGGAGCTCAGGGACCCCTCACCCATGCTGGGGGTCATGGCAAGCTTCCTGCGTGAAAGGACACTGGAAATCAGGTCGTGTGAACTTGCAGGAGTTTGCTGGATGAAATGATGGGGGAAGAACACCACGTGTGAAGCCCAAGAGGTGAGAGAACGCCTAGAACCTTGAGGCTCTGAGAGCTTGCTGTGCCTGAATCAACATGAAGTAGGGGGGATTAAGAAATATGTGATTCAAAGGAGATTGATGATGCAATAACAATTCAAATCCACATTATGGAGAAGGTTGTTGAGTATCACATCACTGATTTAGAGAACCATCCTGAAAAATGTTCCCAGAACTAGAGGAAAGGATTAAAAATATTGACCCTACTGGGGCTTCCCAGATGGCTCAGACAGTAAAGAATCAACCTGCAATGCAGGAGACCTGGGTCGGGAGGATCCCCTGGAGAAAGGAGTGGCTAGCCACTCCAGTATTCTTAACTGGGGAAATCCCATGGACAGAAGAGCCTGGTGGGCTATGGTCCATGGAGTCACAACTGAGTGGCTGAGACAGATGATTGATATATAGCAGAGCAGATAATTCAACCTAAGCCTGCTATTCCTATGGTGCAATAGAAGTAACAACTAGACTTAATTTAACAACTGTTTCCTGAGTTAAGTATTAGTACTTGAATACACATCAAGAGGGTTCCCCACAATCCAAGAAAAACTAATGGCAACGTTTTTACATTACAAGGACATAGAGGACAGATCTTATGACAATTCAGGCAAAAAGAAGCAAATCCCCTTGCAAAAATGAAAATCCCACTGACCTTAGGCTTTTCTGTAACACTCAAGATCAGAAGACAATTAAACAACATCTATTAGAGTTTTCAGGGAAAATGCTGGGAACAACCTCACACTCAAAAAGTCCACTATTTTTCAAGGCAATGGCATTTACTTTCAGATTTGCAGCCTTGCACCAGACATTCCTGAAAGAAATGAAAGTGAAAGTCACTCAGTCGTGCCCAACTCTTTGCCACCCCATGGACTGTATAGTCTATGGAATTCTCCAGGCCAGAATACTGGAGTGGGTAGCCTTTCCCTTCTCCAGGGGATCTTCCCAACCCAGGGATCAAACCCAGGTCTCCCACACTGCAGGTGGACTCTACCAACTGAACTATCAGGTAAGCCCATTGACCATCCTGTCCCTCATTAAAAAAAAAAACAAAAAACTCACAAAAACACTAACAAAAGACAAGTCAAAATGAGAGCTCAGTAATGAGGGAACCATGATTCAGAAGGACTCATGAGACCAGCCTTACTTTGGACCACAATGTAGCTACTTGGTTGACCTCCGTGTGGTCTGGTCAGTTCTGGGGGCTGAGAGTGAAACTTGGCCTGCAAAGCTTCCCTGAACTGTTCCTCCTGAGGTAACTCCCATTTCCCAGAAAATATATTTCTCTTCCCACATGCTTTACCCCTTGTTTCAGAAGGAATGTCAAGTTTGATGACTGCTTAAAACTGATTCGGTTTCCAACATCTGGTAATATTGTCTTAGCTACTTAACCTGGTTGAAATACAATGTCGAGAGGAACTGAACACTCCTTTTCTCAGAACAGATCTGAATGCAGCGTACTGATTGGTTTCACGTCCAAGAGCCTCTTATACTTTCTGCATCTTTCAAACTCGGATGCTTGCCTGGCTTGTGGTACTCTGAACTGGGCGAGACGAGCAAACCGTGTATTAGCAGCCATTGCAGCCTGAAGCTTTGCTTTATCTCATCTGGGACTTGTGAGTATCCCCTTGTTAACCTATGGTTGGAACCAGCACGTTCATTATATACATATGATGCTGATGTTTAGAAATGTAGCTTATCTCTTTTTCTATTTCTTAAAGAAAATCTCAGAAGCAGATACACAATTTATCATTTCCTTTTCATCAAGGAAGTTAGTGACTCAGTTCAGCAGGAGCGATATTCATAAAGGAACAGGAAAAGGACTGAGAATCATAACATTTCTACTTACTGTTGCTGTGTAACCGGTTCCCCCAGAGACGAGCGTCTTCAGTAATAACCATTTTCTCAGGGTCCCACATCCTTTGGGCTAGGAATTGGAAAAGGGTGCAGTGGGGGTGGTTTGTGTTTATCCCGTGAAGCCTGGAACCTCAGTTGGTAAGACTGAGTCTCCAGTTAGAGGCTGGAAACTTCTGGAAGTTCTTCCACTCTCCTGTCTGGTGCCTGGGTTGTGATGACTTGAGTGCTAGGGCCACTGCTCAAAGCAGTTGCTAACTTGCCCAGACTCAAGGAAAGGGTCCATAGATCCCACTTGCAGTAGGAGGAGTGTCAAAAAGAAACGCTAAACTGAGAAGGGGATGGCACCCCACTCCAGTACTCTCGCCTGGAAAACCCCATGGATGGAGGAACCTGGTAGGCTGCAGCCCATGGGGTCATGAAGAGTTGGACACGACTGAGCGACTTCCCTTTCACTTTTCACTTTCATGCATTGGAGAAGGAAATGGCAACCCACTCCAGTGTTCTTGCCTGGAGAATCCCAGGGATGGGGAGCCTGGTGGGCTGCCGTCTGTGGGGTCACACAGAGTCGGACACGACTTAGCAGCAGCAGCAGCAAACTGCTTCCCTGGTGGCTCAGACGTCTGCCTGCAATGCGGGAGACCCAGGTTCGTTCCCTGGGTCAGGAAGATCCTCTGGAGAAGGAAATGGCAACCCACTCCAGTACTCTTGCCTGGAAAATCCCATGGATGGAGGAGCCTGGTAGGTTATAGTCCATGGGGTCGCAAAGAGTCAGACATGACTGAGAGACTTCACTTCAAACTGCTAATATTGGTTTTCTTTGGCTCATGGAATGGTGTTATGGATTGAATTTTCTCCCCTCCCCTGCAAATCATGTTAAAGTCCTAACCTTCAGAACCTTGGAGATAGGGTCTTTGCAGGTAGAGTTAGTTGAATTAGAACTATGTCATATTGGAATATAGTGGACTCCTAGTCCAATATGATTGGTGTCATTTTAAGAAGGGGAATTTAGGCACAGACCCCTCCAGGCAGGAAGCCCCATGAAGATAAAGACAGTGGTGTGGTGTTTCTGCAAGCCAAGGGAGCTACCAGAAGCTAGGGGAGAAGCCAGGAGAGACTTCCTTACTGCCTCAGAAGGACCCAGCCTGAGTCACACCGTGATCTTGTACTTCTAGATCCCATAGCTAGGAGACCATCAATTCCTGGTGTGTAAGCCGCCCACTTTGTTATAGCAGTCCTAGAAAACTAATTCAGATGTGTTTTAGTTTGTTTATAATTTTTAATATTTTTCATATTTTTGACAAGGAACGTATGTTTCTTTAAAAATGGGGAAAATACATTTATTTAATATAATAATTTCAATGTCTAACTTCCATAAAACATGGAACTATACCAAAAGCTTAAGTACGGTTTTATCTGTGTAATACAAGTATTGTTGTTCAGTCGCTCAGTTGTGTCCGACTCTTTGCAACCACATGGACTGCAGCCCACCAGCCTTCCCTGTCCGTCATGGTCTCCTAGAGTTTGCTCAAACTCATGTCCATTGAGTCAGTGATGCTATCCAACCATCTCATCCGCTGCCGCTGTCTTCTCCTTTTGCCTTCAATATTTCCCAGCATCAGGGTCTTTTCCAATAAGTTGCGTCTTTGCATCATGTAGCCAAAGTCCTGGAGCTTCAGCTTCAGCATCAATCCTTCCAATGAATATTCGTGGTTGATTTCCTTTAGGATTGATGGGTTCGATCTCTCTGAAGTTCAAGGGACTCTCAAGAGTCTTCTCTAGCACCACAGTTCAAAAGCATCAATTCTTCAGCACTCAGCCTTCTTTATGACCCAGCTCTCACATCCATACATGACTACTGGAAAAATCATAGCTTTGACTACGTGGACCTTTGTCAGCAAAATGATGTCTCTGTTTTTTTTTAATGCACTGACTAGGTTTGTCATAGCTTTTCTTCCAAGGAGCAAGTGTCTTTTAATTTCATTGCTTCAGTCACTGTAATTACAGTATAGGTATTTACAATTATAAACCATTACAAATATAGGTAATTAAAAAAATTCCTTCTATTTCTCTGTGCTGAAAATGTTTTCTGTTATAAGTGTGTGTCACTTTGTTATGGGAGGGAAAAGAGACCTCAGGAAGCAGCCATTACAGTAGAAAGAGTAAGGGCTTCAGGGAGCTGGCCCTGGGTCCTGCTGTGCTACTTAGTAATTCTCAGCCTGCTTCCTTATCTGAACATGGGAGGAATATTTCTGTGTTGCTGTGATGTGTCAAGGAATGAACATACCTGAAGCACCTAACGTGGTGCCTTATGAGCTCAGCCTTCACTCTCTATAACTTAACTGATAACTTCTGTGACTGTGATTATGGGGTAGGTACAAGACTGAAGTAATTCAAGAGCCATGAATGATTTTCCCTGATAGTGAAAGACTAAGGATGTGAAAAGCTAGGACATGGAGGGGTGGCTCTTACTGAGAAGCAAAGGCCATTTGAGCTAAGAGCCTCTACTTACCCAGGTTCCCCCTAAGGTTTTAGGAAGGATCAGGGCAAAAATGGATCAAATGGTCATGTGGCTTTGAAAAAATTTGCAAAAGATACTTTAAAATGCAATCAGTTAAGACTGCTGTCTCCTTCCACTCTGACCCCCACACCCACCCTGCCCTTGGATGGCCATGGAGTGGCCATGGGGCTTTGGGGGTTGGGATATGGGAAATGGATGCATTTACTTAGTTGAGATGTATTTATGCAGGGTGCTGTCACCTTCTTGAATAGATAAGCCATTGATAGCTGATCTGGGGTACTAGGGCCTTGCAGAGAAATTCCCACTGACCACTATGCCTGCTCACCCAGCTTGAGATGAATAAGAACACATATAAGAACAGTTAAAAAAATTGTTTATTTGAGTTTTGGCTATGCTGGGTCTTCGTCCCTTTGCACGGGCTTTCTCTAGTTGCTGCAAGGAGGGGCTACTCTTGATTGCGGGGCTTGTCTTGCTGTGGAGCGCAGGCTCTAGGCACTCGGGTTCAGTAGTTGTGGCTCGCAGGCTGTAGAGTGTGGGCTCACTGGTTGTGGTGAACAGGCTTAGTTGCTCTGTGGCATGTGGAATCTTCCTGGACCAGGGATTGAACCCGTGTCCGCTGCATTTGCAGGCAGAGTATTATCCACTGAGCCATCAGGGAAGTCCCTGTAAGAACACTTTTTACAGGGCCTTGTGCTGACAGTATGTGGGTACGTGAGGAGAAAAAAGGTTTGAAATATACGGGGCCAGAAAGTGTCTGTGGAAAGATTTTCCAGATTTTCCAGCCTCTATATGAAAGAAACGATCGAGATCCTCTTTCTGCCATCTTTCCGTGCCGCCAGAATGGTGCGCATGAATGTCCTGGCCGATGCTCTCAAGAGTATCAACAATGCCGAAAAGAGAGGCAAACGCCAGGTCCTTATTAGGCCGTGCTCCAAAGTCATCGTCAGGTTTCTAACAGTGATGATGAAGCATGGTTACATTGGCGAATTTGAAATCATTGATGATCACAGGGCTGGGAAAATTGTTGTGAACCTCACAGTCAGGCTAAGTAAGTGTGGAGTGATCAGCCCTAGATTTGATGTGCAACTCAAAAGATCTAGAAAAATGGCAGAATAATCTGCTCCCATCCCGTCAGCTTGGTTTCATTGTACTGACAACCTCAGCTGGCATCATAGACCATGAAGAAGCAAGACGAAAACATACAGGAGGGAAAATCCTTGGATCCTTTTTCTAGGGATGTAATACATACAAATAAAATGCCTCAGAGGACAAAAAAAAAAAAAAGAAACGATCGAAATCTCTCTAAATTTGACAAAAACCCTAAAAATGTACTTGACATGACTGAGTTGAGAAGCTGAAAAAAAGTATTCTAAACTATTAATGTTGATGAGAACACCATTTTAATAAAGTAAGCTAAAAAAACCCCAGATATAACTTTTATTCTTTCTGCAGAAAATGTTTATTTTATATAAATGTTTATTTATTTTACAAAATCTTTATTTATAGGAAGAAGCAATTTAAAAGGGTGTGTAGACAAAATCCTATTAAAAAGTGATTAAAAAGGATATGCAGAAAAAGGAACATTAATGAAATGTGTCTAGAGGTTGTTAATCACAATATTATGTAATTTTGAGAGGGGGATTTTGTTTGTTGTCAAACCACTGCTTCATTCAAATGATAACTTATCTAATGTGAACATTAAATTTATAATTTGTGATTTGTTTCTCTCCATATTTTTGTTTGCTTTTAAGTTTGTGTTTGTGAGTTTGCGTCCTTGTTCTCCAAAATGATGGAAGGCCCCTCAATACCTGGGTCTGACTTAAGAGAGCCCAGCTTTCAGATTAATCCTTGTTCTTCTCAGAAGTTGTTATTGAATCTGATGCTAATACTGAGTATTGAGCTTCTGTTCCATCTCCTACAGAAGAACTGAAAATTGGAGCAGCTATTTACCGATCATTTCCTTTTGATCTGGAAGGTTTCAGTGGGTCTGTCTAGTAAGACCTTGAGGATGCTGTTCACCTAGTCAGAGTAAAACCATGACTCAGAGTGTGAGAAAATGGCTCTCAGTTTCCTAGGATGTTTTAAATATAAAAACATGCTGTGCTTTTGAATAAAAAGTACAATTTAAAGCCAGTGGATGGAAATTTCCTATAAAAAGATACCAAAACCCCCCTCACTCTTCCTATTCTTAAAAATAAAAGTTGTTTTTGTCAGAGGATCTGAGACCAAAATACATTTTTTGAAATGAACTTGGCAGACTGTGATAAGGCCCATGAGCCCAGATTTCCTACCTTGGGCAGCCCCTCCACCATGCTCCTTCTGAACCCACCGTGCTTGGGTGTCTTACAGTTTCAAAACACAGGGGGAAAATAGACTTGCATGACAAAATTGTTTTTACATATATGTGATTTTAATTTGAACCCAGGAATTACTCTGTGGTTCTAAAAATATTTCAGGTCTGTGAAGCTCTATTACAGATTATTTATAGCAGGTTTATTACAGAAAGAACTTAAAACCAGTATCCAACCTAGAGTATTTACTACTCACCGCACCGCCCCCTGCCTCCCCCCCCACCCCATCCCCATGCTGGTATGAAGAAAAAGAGCATGTCTTCAGAATATCTGTGTTCAAATGCCAACTTCATTCTTTGGCAAGTTACTTAATTTTCTTATCTATAAAATATAGATGCTGATATTCACCGTGAACTTCCCCAATGGCTCAGCAGGTAATGAACCCACCCCCAATGTAGGAGATGCACGAGATGTAGGTTCAATCCTGGGTCAGGAAGATCCCTTGGAGGAGGGCATGGCAACCCACTCCAGTATTCTTGCCTGGAGAATCCCCATGGACAGAGGAGCCTGGCAGGCTACAGTCCATGGGGTCTTAAAGAGTATTGGACAAGACTTAAGGACTAAACAATTTGAAAATTTAGCTCTCCAGGCCAGTATCATGCTTTGCTCCACCCTAGATGCCTTCTGGGTGCATATTTGGGGGTGGCTCCAGTGGCTGCTGGCTTAGTGGCCGCAACATCCTTTGTTGAATGATATGGCAAGCAACGTTTTTTCATCCACAGAGGCAAGGGTATTAAATAAGATGACATTTTTAAAGCCTGGGCATTTGATAATATGAGCAGGGGCCAGCAGATGGTAGTTTAAATTTTGCCTATTTTCTGACTCTTTAATTTCTGGGAATGGCCAGACATTTTGAAAAATTACTATCTCCACCATGGGGTTGCATAGTCAGACATAAACATTCATAAATTACACCAACATTCACAAATTAGATTCGAAACAGGACTCAAACAATTTGTTTAAATGCTAATGTAACAAGAGGAATTGCATGCATGCAAATGAACACCTGTGAAAATTCTTAGGCAAGAGCTGCTAAGTTTAGCAACATTGGTTTAGCCATTTGAGAGCGGGAATCTCTTTTGGGGCCAGATGTCCAGTTTTGAAAGCTGTACTGTGTTGGGCACTGGGAAAATAAGCCTCCTGACTGCTCCTCATATGAGCACGAGAACCCAATGCAGCGAACGGCGGCCTGAAGCAGGTTAGGCTCCTTGCCTGTGGCCTGTGTGTGTGTGCGTGGTCAGTTGTGTCTGACTCTTTCCCACCCCATGGACTGTAGCCCATCAGGCTCCTTTGTCCTTGGGAGTTTCTAGGCAAGATTACTGAAGTGGGTTGCCATTTCCTCCTCCAGGGCATCTTCCCAACTCAGGGATCGAACCTGTATCTCCTGCATTGGCAGGTGGATTCTTTACCACTGAGTCACCTGGCAAGACCAGTTTTACAGATGGCTTTATTGCTTGGCTCTGATGGAATGTTTGTTGAACAGACAAACAATTCCTATCTTTAAAGGAGTTATTGAACTTTATAATTAAAAATCCCAGAAGGAATACATTAAGGTCGTGTGCATCTCAGTGTGTTTTGAGGACTGTGGATGTTCGCTGTAACTTTCAGGATTTAGACATTTAAATCTTGCCATAGAAAATATTTCTGAGCAATAAATGCATTGCTATCCAAGTGTCGTATTACCTACAGTTCTGCCAGAAACCAAGCTACGCTTTTTCTCATTTCCCAATACCTACATATCCATTAGGTGAGGACCTCCAGTTGTTTCTGGTTCCTTAAGACATTAATATATGTTTTGTAATGTATGTTTGGGCTGCATTGCCTTTTTACAGGCTGCTCAATTTTTATGTGTGTAAATGCCTCCATATACTTTAAATATGGAACATGCAGAAAGATCACATCTTATCCCTTCAATAAGCCTACTGGGGAGTGCGGGGGGAGGTTGTCAGAAACACCTGCCCAAGGCTGAGAGTTCTTTGTTAGGTGTTGCACACACATTGGAGAAGACACATGCCCAGTGGTATGGCGGAATGGACACTGAATGGACCAACCCCCCCAGCACAGTGCAACTATAAACTCCAGACAATCCACAAAGATCAACAAAGGGATATGGAGAGTGAACAAAGGGATACGCAGGCAGAGGGGAGTTGAACGTCAGAGGAAGGTGTATATTTCCTGGCATCAGCTCTGACCGGAGGATGGGACATGGTCAAAAAGGGTGTGTGACTGATTGAAACTCCAATGGAAGATCTATCGTGTTCTGGCCCAAGGAAGCAGAGGGTGGAGCCTGGGGCAATCACAGCAATGAGAAAGTGAGGGATTGCCCAGAAGAGAGGTGACCTGAATTCTGTGTTTGAACACTGCACAAGGCAGACTTGGGTTTGGAGTACAGCTGGTTATCTGCGGGCTACACCCCGAGAACAGGAGGGTCAACTAAGAGTTGTGAGCATCCAGGGGTCTTGATGGAGGAGGTGGGGATTCCAGAATCAATTCCCCAAGGATCCTGAGGGACAGCATGACTGAGATCTGCATTGCCACCCACCACAGGTGAGACAGAGCTTGCTGTTTCAATTGAATCAAGTCAACTGCCTGTTAAGACAAAGTATCAACAACGTTGGGATGAATACAACAGAACTCAGTCTTGACTGCAAAGCATTCGCAATGTCCGGGTTATAATCCCAGACTATTCAAGACAAGAAGAACCAGGAGAAAGTGGCCTGTTGTCAAGAGAGAAGACAAGGAAGTGGAGGAGAAGGAAGGAAGAGAAGAGGAGGAAGGGGAGATGGAGAAAGAATACAAACATTCCAGAGAGCCCTCAGGCATGTGTGGGGCAATATCAAAAAGGCTAACATATAGATAGTTGAAGTTCCAGAAGAAGAGGATAAAAAGAATGAGATGGAAAATATCTGAAGGAATAATGACAGAAAAGTTCATGGAATCCCAAGTTTAATGGAATATTTAAATTTACTGATTCAGTAGGCTTATGGGAAATCATATGAGAATGATTCAGTGGTTAGGACTCTGCGCTTCCACTGCAGGGGGGCATGAGTTTGATCCCTGGTTGGGGAAACTTGATAAACTGTGGGGCTCCTGGGCACAGAGCCTTTCTGTGTCCCCCGTTTCTTTGATTATAGGAAACAGCCTTCATTCAGCCTCCATGACCTTCCCTGAGTTCCAGTGAGCAGATTCAGTGAAAGAGTTAGTCAGTTGGCCATGTCCGACTCTTTGTGATCCCATGGACTGTAGCCCACCAGGCTCCTCTGTCCATGGGGATTCTGCAGGCAAGGATACCTGCCATTTTCTCCTCCAGGGGATCTTCACAACCCAGGAATGAGGCAGATACATGCAGTTGTAAACTAATGAAGGGAGGGGACGTGAGACCTGGGAGAAACCAAGAGCAGGCTTGGGGCAAGGTCCTATTTCTCCATCAGCAGATGCAATATCTTTGAGCTGTTTTGCAAATACTGAAACTCCCTCCAGATGGGAGAAGTTAATGATGATAAGCTGCCCACCAGCATGTAGACCCCAGACCAGTTGGATCTGAAAGTTGATGATGCTGACTCCTACTTACCTCACCACCAACCCATCAGAAGAACGTCCACAAGCTGACCATGCCCTCTTTGAAAAGTTACTATAAAACTTCTCACTATCTTCCCCAAGTTGGGACACATGATTTGAGGGCATGAGCCCGTTGTGCCCACTTTGCCTGGCAAAGCAATAAAGCTATCCTTTCCTGCTTCACCCAGAACTGTCTCTGAGATTTGATTCCACACCTGTGTACAGAGAAGCTGAGCTTTCCACAACAAACCAAGGTCCTGATGCCAGTGTTGTTGTCCAGTGGCTAAGGCTTTGTCTGACTCTTTGTGACCCCATGGACTGCAGCACGCCAGTCTTCCCTGTCCTTCACTATCTCCCAGAGTGTGCTCAAACTCATGTCCATTGAGTCAATGATGCTATCCAACCATCTCATCCTCCGTCACTCCCTTCTCTTTTTGCTCTCAATCTTTCTCTGCATCAGAGTCTTTACAGTAAGTTGGCTTTTCACATCAGGTGGCCAAAGTATTGGAGCTTCAGCTTCAGCATTAGTCCTTCCAGTGAATATTCAGGACTCATTTCCTTTCAGATGGACTGGTTGGAACTCCTTGCTGTCCAAGGGACTCTCAAGAGTCTTCTCCAACACCACAGTTTGAAAGCATCAATTGTTTGGTTCTCAGCCTTCTTTATGGTCCAACTCTCACATCCGTGCAGTGTGGTTCCCCCTACCCCCACCCCCCCCAACTAGTTTATTATTAGTCATCAAAAGTTTTTTAAAAAGTAGTCTTTCCATATGGGAAAAAAATTACATTGATTTTTTCCTCACAGCATACACAGATATTAATTTATAATGGATCATAGAATTAAGTGCATTAACAAAATCTATATTTTTACATTTAGATCTATAAATGCAGACTCTTCCAGTTCCAGTTCAGTCACTCAGTCGTGTCCGACTCTTTGTGACCCCATGAATCGCAGCACACCAGGCCTCCCTGTCCATCACCAGCTCCCGGAGTTCACTCAGACTCAGCGTCCATCGAGTCAGTGATGCCATACAGCCATCTCATCCTCTGTTGTCCCCTTCTCCTCCTGCCCCCACTAGCAGATAACAGAATAAAAGATCTTTGTGACACTTGGAGAGGAAAAAATTTATTAAACAGAACATGAAAAGCACAAAGAAGTATTAAAATGGACTATCTGTCAATAAAATATATAAAGTATGCTGAAAACTTAGTACTTAAACACTCATTTAAAAAAATAGGCATAGATTGAGTACTTCACAAATGGCCAGTAAACATATGAAGAGATGTTCAACACTGTTAGTCAATGGAAAATATAAAACCACAGTGAGATACTATTACATACTCAATAGAATTGGTAAAACAAAATGAACAAATATGACAATACCAGTATTACCAATTTATTTCATATTTTGATGATGGTGGTTTCATGAGTATATATATCAGGCAAAATTGATCAAATTGAACATTTTTGAGTGGATGCAGTTTACAATATGTGAATTAAACCTCAATGCAGCTGATTTTTAAAGAGGCCTATGGAAGAATAAAATTGTTTATTATCCTGATGAAGAACCAAAGATACAAAGATGCTCAGGCACTTGCTCAAGATGATATTCATGTAGTAAGTGTAGCTAGGATCAGACTTTCATCCACATTATTTTCTCTTCCAATTAGATCATGCTGCTGTGCATTGAATTTAGGAATAAACAAGAGGGAAAAACAAGAAGAGAAACAAGAGTCCTGAGAATTGGTCTGTTGTAACTCAGACCCTTAGTCTTGTCCCAACTGGTGACTTCAAAACACTTTCCTACAGCAGTTAAGTCACGTCTTGTTTCACCTGTGAAAAGTTTCAAACTTTCAAAAGAGCTTCCCTGTTTTCCTTTCTCTTCCCTAATTGTAACAGACTCAATTGGAATCATATACATCGAAATAGAAAGTTCAAGTGACCTACACCGCATACCATTAGGATACGTGAGCGAGGAACTTTGGGGGCACGCTTTCCATCACCAGTAAACGTCCTTTGGAAACTGCTTAAGTTATGTAGATGCATCAAAAATGTGTAAAGGGGGCTTCCCAGGTGGCTTAGTGGTAAAGAATCAGCCTATAGGAGACATGGGTTCCACCCCTGATCTGGCAAGATCCCACATGCGTTGGAGCGGCTAAGCCCGTGCGCCACGACTATTGAGGCTGCGCGCTAGAACCCAGGGAGCCCCAAATACTGAGCCCATGGGCTGCAGCTACGGAAGCCCGCGCTCTAGAGCTGGTGCTCCACAGCAAGAGAAGGTGCCACAGCGAGACGCCCCAGCAGCTCAACTAGAGAAAAGCTAGCACAGCCCAAAATAAAAACAGATAAATAGTTAAAAAAAAGTGTGCAAAGAATTTAGGAAGAATTAGAAAGTGCAGAGAATGTGTTGAGCTAATGCTGTTTAGAATTAGTATGTTAAGTTTGTTGTTATTTTTTGCTTATTATTAAATTAATATATTACAATATATTTAATTTTATTAAATGTAATTTCTTACTTTTTTCCTACATTTTTCTTGGGCTTAAGAAGAAGTTCATTGTGTGATATTGTGATTTATGAGAAATATATTTGGACACTCAGATGACCAACATAACATTTTTCTACATATTTGGTTTTCATCTACAGTTTCTGGCTTATAGCTCTTAAAACCCTCGGAATTTCCGAAGTGTTGAAGAGGTAAGTGTGTCTTTTGTTATGCTAATGAGGTCAATTTTGGATCCCATCTAAGGATAGAGGTTTGTTGGGAGGAGAACATGCCAGGTGATTGGAAGGAGGATGTGAAAAATAGAAAGTGTTAGGTGCTCATTCTTGTCCAACTCTTTGGGACCCCATACACTGTAGCCCGCCAGGCTCTTCTGTCCATGGAATTTGCCAGGCAAGAATACTGGAGTGGGTAGCCATTCCTTTCTCCAGGGGATTTTCTTGACCCAGGGATGGAACCTGGGTCTCCCACATTACAGGCAGATTCTTTACCATTTGAACCACCAGATTAGAGAGAGGGCTGGACATCAAATCAGTTGTCAATGGCTAATGATTTATTGATAATTAATCATGGCTGTGTAATGAACCCTCATAAAAACCGGAAAGGAGAGGCTTCAGAGAGCCTGTAGGTGGGTGACCATGTGGAGGTGCTGGAAGGGTGGCCTTTGGAGAGGACATGGGATGGAGGGGTCTTGTAGGACTTTCCCTTAAAGTATGGAATCTAGGTTATCTCCAGGTAAATAGTGTCAGAATTGAGTTGAGTCATAGGACACTCAACTGATGTTACAAGACTTGCTAGTTGGTGTGGGGAAGCCTCTACCACACACAGGTTGGAATTGGGCCTAGGAACCCTTTTAACTGAAATTTGATAGTCTTCCCCAAAAGGGCAATTTTGTCATCTTGAGCTTGCTGATATGCTAAATGATTGTTACACCAAGTTTGACATTAATGTTAAAATTTCATGGTAAGAAAAATGAAACTGCTAATTCAAAAGAAGAAGAAAGTATTGGTTGCTCAGTCATGTCTGACTTTTTGTAACCCTTTGGACTGTAGCCTACCAGGCTCCTCAGTCCATGGGATTTTTCAGGCAAGAATAATGGAGTGTGTTGCCATTCCCTTCTCCAAGGGATCTTCCCAATCCAGGGATTGAACCCAGGTCTCCTGCATTGCAGGCGGATTCTTTACCATCTGAGCCACAAGGGAAGCCCAATTCAAAGGAAGAGCCCTTACTCATACCTGAGCTTACATGCGTTGGTTATCTAAGCAAAGTTAAATGATCACCTTTCATGATTTCTGATACTTAACTATGCATACAAAGGGCTTGAACTGCATAGTTCAAACTACATTTCTAAAAAGCATTTGTTATCTAAACAGCAAAATAGTCACATTGTTTCAGAAGTCTAAAAATTTTCTCTGAATCTGAAGTTATATAGGGTTCTTTATCTGAGTTTATGGGAAACAAATAATATAACAAACGAGTACATGGGAAATATTGGACAGAGGAGCCTGGTGGGCTACAGTCCCTGGGGTCACAGAGTTGGACACGACTGAGAGACTGACACACTCACAATCTACATTTTATGTTCACAGAGAAAACTAGTTGAGCACCAGATGGGCTTCCTAGGTGGTGCTAGGGGTAAAGAACCGGCCTGCCAATGCGGGAGATCTAAGAGGTTCAGGTTTGATCCCTGGGTTGGGAAGATACCCTGAAGATGGGAATGGCAACCCACTCCAGTATTCTTGCCTGGAGAATCTCATGAACAGAGGAGCCTGGTGGGCTACAGTCCATGGGGTCACAAAGAGTCAGACACAACTGAGCGACTGGGCAGCAGCAGCAGCATTATTTTCTATTTAATATTTGAATAAGTAATAGAGTTATATCATTCAAACACCAAAAATATGGAAATGTATTCTTGAAATGTCTTCTGCTTATTTTTGGCTCCATCATCTCAGTTCCCATTCCCCACCCCAATGTGTAAGCTACTACTATTAATTCCTTCTTTTAAAGATAAATTATAGCATAGTGTACATACTGACCTGTTACATGTTGTTTTTTTCTACTGGATATATCTTGGAGATGGTTTTGTATCAGTAGGTGGAAGAAATTTTTATAGCTGTGTGCGTGTGCCATATATTAATTATTCATAACTTATTCTCTAACCAAACATTTATATAATTATAAACAATGCTAAAAATATTTACATATAATTTTGCATGCCTAAGAACTTATTTATGAAGTATATAGAAGCAGAACTGGTCAGAAAAATGATTTATGCACTTGTAATTTTAATACTTACTGCCAAACTGTGCTCCATAGGGGTCATATCAGTTTTCACTTCCAACAAGAATGCATGAATCACTAGTTCCCCTACAACCTCACCAACATACTGTGTCATTAAACTGTTAGAGTTTTGCCTACCCAATGGGAGAAACCGTGTCTTAGTGTAGCTCTAAAAAAAAGAGTGAGATTGAGCATCTTTTCAAATGTTTAAAGGCCATTTGTTATTCTTTTTCTATGATCATATCACTTACACATTTTAAAACTGAATTTTAAATGTGTGCCATGTGCAGATGTGGATGGACTTGGAGACTGTCAAACAGAGTGAAGGAAGTTAGAAAGAGAAAAACAAATATCTATTAACACATACATGTGGAACCTAGAAAAATGGTATAGATGAGCTTATTTGCAAATTAGAAATAGAGACACAGCTGTAGAGAACAAACACATGGCCACCAAGAGGGGAAGGGAGTGCGGGATGAATTTCGAGATGGGGACTGGCACATATACAGTACTGTGGATAAAATAGATAACTAATGAAAACCTTCTATACAGCACAGGGAACTCTACTCAGAGCTCTGTAATGACCTAAATGGGAAGGAAATCCAAGGAAGGGGGGTATATATGTACACATACATGTGTGGCTGATTCACTTTGCTGTTCAGTAGAAATTGACACAACATTGTACAGCAACCATGCTCCAATAAAAAGAATTCAATTTTGTTTCTTTTCATTATCAAACTATGGGAACTGTATTTATTATGGAAATTACTTCTTTTTCCGTTATATAAGATGCAAATGTTTTTCCAAGTTTCTCCTTTGTCTTTTGATTTTGTTTATGGTGTTTTATTCATATAGACATTTTTTATCTTGACGGTGTTAACTTGTCATTTTCTTTTACACCTTCTGGATTTTAAGCTGTGTTATGCAGACCTCTCCTACGTTGTGATGTGGGTTTGCTGTGAGGTGCATTCCGAAACTGCTGCAGTGCTATGACTATCTTCATTTCACAGGGGGAGAAACTGATGCTCAGATAGTTTGGAAACTGATCCCTGGTCGCCCATTTGGGCTGTGGACTCGGGCCCTGTGAATCTGGCTCACATATTCTTGTGCCAACACAATTGTCTTTCTCTTCCTAGAGATATGATCATTCTGTGTTTCCTTTTTCTGGCGAGCTGTTGGATTCTTCAGGTTTGCTAGTCTCATCTGGTCTCTCTTTGAAGCCTGTAATAGGAAGAGGGTAACTCTTCATTCCATTGGTGGTTCCTCATTCACATTTCATTTGTCCGGAGGACATGATGCAGACATTTAAAATACCATGCCAAAAAGTGATTTACTTTTGCCTCTAGCAAAATGTTTATACTCCGATTCCTCAGTAATTCTCCCTTTGTAAATAAAGCATTACGATCTTACATAAGTCAATTAAGAAAGAAACTCAAAATATGCGAGATCTCATCTGATCTGGCTTTCCATCACTTCCAGCACTTGACCCTTCAGGAGGAAAGCATGCACTGGCGGTCCTTCCTGTGAGGTCACAATCAGGAAACTTCAGCTAGAATGTATTCTTTTAATAGTGCATTAGGGTAAACAGTGCTGACCGCCCTTTTGGTGTTTTCATGCTCAGCCATGGGAAGCACTGCGGTCAGTAACTATTATCTGCTTCATTAGCATACAAGCCATGGCTGCCACTCCAATGCTGTGAGACCCCGGGTGACATAGGTTATTTTTGCTGGGTTTGAGCTCGCAGGCGGTTGTGTTTGCTCAGTTCTAGGGCCAGCCCCCAGCTTGGTTAACAACCACAGACTCTGGATCAAGTCCTGAGCGGTGCTGGGCACAGGGCATGATGGGAGGTAATCGGTGTGCCATGCAGTCAGAAATTCATTTGGATGCATTCGGAAGCCCACCCGTCCCCTTCTTTGTAGGAGGAGAAAAAACCTCCTACCTTCCTCAAGAGGAAGAAATTCTGTCTGTTCAGCCAGAACTCCAAGCATGAATGCCAGTACCTACCAACAGGCACGTGAGATACACACGCTTCCCCACCTCTTCCCTTGGTAAGAGGGTCGGGATCCCTCCCAAGCTGACCCATGCAGGGTTACCCTGGGTGATGGAGAGGTCCAGTGGCTCGGAAGTGGGTGTCAGACCTGGATTCAGGTTGAAAGCCCCAATGTGGGCCATGGCTTCCAACCTGGTTTACCATTCACCTTGCATTAGAGTGTCAGACCTATGTGTGACTGTGTGGCCCTTACAGGGTCCATGGAGGAAGCACTGTGCTGTTCTGGGTCCTTGTCTATTGAATCATTTTTTAATATCATCCAAATCTCAATGCAAGCACAAGCCCTCTGTTGACACCTTGATTTCAGGTCTAGGCTCTACAACTGTGAGATTGTACACTTCTTTTGTGTCAGCTACTCATTTGTGATACTTGGTTATGGCAGCTCTAACCTACGACCATGCCTGGAGACCAGGTAGGGCTCTCCTATTTTAAAAAGTGAGTGGACTTCATGGTAAGAAGTGAGAATACCACACGGTGCATTGGGTGGCTTGGTAAAGAATCTGCTTGCAATGTGGGAGACCCAGGTTTGATCCCTGGGTTGGGAAGATCTCCTGGAGGAGGAGATGAAAACCCACTTCAGTATTCTTGCCTGGAGAATTCCATGGACAGAGGAGCCTGGTGGGCTACAGTCCATGGGATCGAAAAGAGTCAGACACGACTGAGTGACTAATACACACATCATACTTTCTTCTCCACTATGCAAATACAGTAGCTTTTTGACTACAAGAAGCTCATCAATGTTTGTCAATAAACTAGACTGTTTGCATGCAATAGAAGACTTTCAGTCTTACTCCTGCTTTGGTAAAATAAGGAAACTGGGGTAGAGTTTTCGTGATCTGAGTTGGGTCGCGTGGAGGTCAGGTCAATGGTAAGGCGGAATAGATAGGAGCTTACCTAGCTTATCGTGTTAGTCATCTATTGATGAAAACTCTCTGATTCTCAATGAGAAGTTGCTAAAAACATGATGGAGGATTTTTCTTTCAATCCTGAAATATTTAGCACTGAACTGAAAGATGCTGAAAACTGCCTTTACTGTCTGAGCCACCAGGCAAGTCCCAACTACCACTGTTACACGTCCAATTATGGGGAAGGGGTTGCTTTCCTTAGGTCAGCGGTTAGAAGGGGAACGTCTACCGGTGGAAATTTATGCATGATCGGTGGTGCTTAATAAGGTATTTAAATGACACTAATAAATCTGAACAGGATTAACAGATCTGAGCAGTCTGGATGAGAACATTGTAAACTGTATATCAGTTCAGTTCAGTCGCTCAGTCGTGTCCGACTCTGCGACCCCATGAATCGCAGCACGCCAGGCCTCCCTGTCCATCACCAACTCCTGGAGTTCACTCAGACTCATGTCCACTGAGTCGGTGATGCCATCCAGCCATCTCATCCTCTGTCGTCCCCTTCTCCTCCTGCCCCCAATCTCTCCCAGCATCAGAGTCTTTTCCAATGAGTCAACTCTTCGCATGAGGTGGCCAAAGTACTGGAGTTTCAGCTTTAGCATCATTCCTTCCAAAGAAATCCCAGGGCTGATCTCCTTCAGAATGGACTGGTTGGATCTCCTTGCAGTCCAAGGGACTCTCAAGAGTCTTCTCCAACACCACAGTTCAAAAGCATCAATTCTTCGGCACTCAGCCTTCTTCACAGTCCAAATCTCATATCCATACATGACCACAGGAAAAACCATAGCCTTGACTAGACGAACCTTTGTTGGCAAAGTAACGTCTCTGCTTTTGAATATGCTATCTAGGTTGGTCATAACTTTCCTTCCAAGGAGTAAGCGTCTTTTAATTTCATGGTTGAAGTCACCACCTGCAGTGATTTTGGAGCCCCGAAAAATAAAGTCTGACATTGTTTCCACTGTTTCCCCGTCTATTTCCCATGAAGTAATGGGACCAGATGCCACACATTACTAATAAATCACTTCTCAAAAGACTGGGTCTTCACCATCTGGTAGCTAGCCAACACAAAAACCCTTCTTTAACATATCAAAAACATGCAGTGTTTTATGAAAAATTGATGAAGTAAGGAAAATAAAAGTCCAGTATCAAAGATACCAGATAAATATCTTAATCATTGAGCATGAATGTTCTAATGTATGATGTTTTACCACTGTGTTTGCTAATAATCAAGCAAACTGAGCATTGTAAAAATACAATTTTTGAAAGTACTGAAAACTTGAAGTCACTAAAACCAGGAAATACTGATATTTGTACACTAAATTTTCTAGCCTCTGAGTGACTGCCCAAAAATGGCTTAAAGAAGGTACATTATTATGGTTTTGCAAATTTGTAGAGACAACAGGGCTTGTCTCTTTTTCTTAAACATGAGATCCACATCTTGCTCTGCCTATCAGTCTAGAACAATGGAGTTGTCCTTCAGTCATGTCCGACCCTGCAACCCCAGGTACTGCAGCACACCAGGTCTCTCTGCCCCTCACCATCTCCCAAAATTTGCCCAATTTCATGTCCATTGCATCGGTAATGCCATCCAACCATCTCATCTTCTGTCTCCCCCTTCTCCTCCTGCCTTCAATCTTTCCCAGCATCAGGGTCTTCTATGAGTCAGCTCTTCACATCAGGTGGCCAAAGTATTGGAGCTTCAGCTTCAGCATCAGTCCTTCCAATGAATATTCAGTGTTGATTTCCTTTAGCATTGACTGGTTTGAACTCCTTGTCTCATTATTCAAGGAGAATAATGTAGTCAATAAATGCTTGTTTCTTTAAAATTTATTTATACTTATGGTTACGCACGCAGGCTTTCTCTGGTTGCGGAGAGCACAGGCTACCTCCAGTTGCTGTGGGCGGGCTTCTCACTGCAGTGGCTTCTCTTGTTGCAGAGCATGGGCTCCAGAGCACAGGCTCAGTAGTTGTGCACGGGCTTAGTTGCTCCGAAACATGTGGGATCTTCCCAGACCAGGGATCGAACTTATGTCCCCTGCATTGGCAGGTGGACTCTTATCCACTGTACCACCAGGGTGAAAGTGAAAGTGAAGTCGCTCAGTCCTGTCCGACTCTCTGCGACCCCATGGACTGTAGCCTACCAGGCTCCTCCGTCCACAGGATTTTCCAGGCAAGAGTACTGGAGTGGGGTTGCCATTTCCTTCTCAAGGGGATCTTTCCAACCCTGGGATCGAACCCAGGTCTCCTACATTTTGGGCAGACGTAATAAATGCTGGTTGAATGAACCAACGTGTAAATGATTTTTCTGGTGGGTTTCTATGAACTGAGGGAGCGGAGGCAACATATCAGTAAAGAATGAACATGTTTACTTTGAAATAAGGAAGGCAATTTATTGTAGTGAGATAATATTGAAGTTTTACATACGAACGCCCCAATGTGTATGAAGTAATTTCCTCCACACTATCGGAGAAGACACTATTGAACTACAAAGAAACTCAAAGTGCTTGACATCAGTTAATGATGCACAATATAATGCATTTTCACTAACTTACCCAAATTTCAAATCAGACAGTTAAAGGACACATTGAAATATTTTTCATGCATTGTTAACAACAACCTTTTTTTTTTTTTCTTTTGCTGGAGTTTATAATGCCCTTTGATAACTCCAAACACTGAACTCTACTCCTGCAGTCTGTTCCTTCCATCCTACTGAGGTGATCACAAAGCGGCTTATTAGAGGAAACTCCTAAGAGACTTAGACCTTTTCTCCTAAATGGAGTTTGTGGAAAATAAGAAACTTGGCATGCCCTTTGAAGCAATGCCAAAAAAAGAAAACGTTATTTTTAGACAGTAACCACTGAAAACAAAACAAAACAATACTCCAGGAGGCAAAGAACAGCAATGCAGTTTGGCGCAAGTTCACAAACAAATATGTACACGTATCTGCGTACGTGTACCCAATGCCTTGTCTAGAATGCGTTTTATACACGCGCTACACGTTGTACAAATCAGGCGCACAGAGTGCTGGTGTGAAGTTGTGTGGCTGTCCTCTCGGAGGAGGTCTCAAACAACTTGCCAGAGGAGCTTATTCACGACTTTTTGGAAAACAAGAGTCTAAAGGCAGTTCTTGTGTACAGAGGGGCTAGATGTAGGATTCCTTAGCGAATCGGAGCTGCTCGGCGTCAAACACGGGCTGGCTACACCGCCGGGCCAGGACGGCCTGCCTGCCCTTCTGCTGCGACTCGGACGCGGTTCTCAGCCGCTGCAGCTCCGATGTCCCGGGGACCATCACCCGTCCTGCCGCGTCCTTAGGGGCGCAGCTCTGCCTCCAGGTCTCAGTCCCCAGCCCCCCTCGGAGCCCGTCCAGGGGCTCCGGCCCGCGGATGTTTCTCGAGTCCCCGTGGGGGTGGGCAGGGAGGGGAGGCAGGAGCCCCGCGTCCAGGCTCAGCACGCGGGCCCTCAGGCTGCCCACTGTCTGGCCCCCGCGGGGGGCGAGCTCCAGCGCCTGGAGCCTCACGGCCTCCTCGTAAGAGGGGGGGCGGCCGGGGTGCCTCTGATCCACCAGCCGGAACACATCCTCCACCGAGAGGGCGTAGGCCCCCGAGTTAAAGCCCAGCACGGCTTGGCCGGGGGCATCCGACGAGCTTTCTTGGACGATCCGGCCGGCGAGCTGGCTTTCTTTCTTGGAACCTCGCTTCTCTTGGTCTCGGGGGCAGCCCTTGGACTTCGTGGCTCCAAAGCTGCGCATTTTGGTCAGCCCTCTTTGGTGAGAGGCGAAGGAGAATGACATGGAGTGCTTTTTAATTTCTCTGTTGGGCTTGCTTTTCTCAGCCTTGGTGAAAGACTGGTGTCTGGTGAAGAAGTTTCTTTTGGGGCTGGAAGGAGAGGCCAGGGGCGAGCTGTAGGAGAAAGCGTCCAGAGAGCCGCTGGAGGGGGCTTTGGGGACCCGTGCGCACGGTGACACGGAGCCCTGAGTCGGGCTCCACTCCCCCAGGTCCCGGGGCCTCTGGGCCCGGCCTTCGGCTGCAGGAAACACCTCCTCTGGAAACGGGTCCTCGGCTTCCTCGCCGGCAAAGTGGGAGGCTGCCTGAGCCACGGCAGTGAAGTCGTCCTCGCTTCGCGTGAGTTTCGGGTTTGCTCTTCTGCCCTCGAGGCACTCCGCGGAGAATGTGGTGCTGGGGTCCGAGTACCTCCGGTCAGGTTGCCCGAGGAAGCCCTTTAGTCTGGCCGTGGTGTTGACCACGGGCTCCCAAGGGCGCAGCGGGGCTCTGGGTTCCACGCCGCCAGCAGCCAGTTCCGGGGGCCCTGGGGACTGCGAGCTTGGGGAGCCCGCAGGCTCCACATCGTGGTCAGGGTCGTTGCTGTCGTAGGCTGAGTCGTTCTGCAGGGTCGACATGTCTGGGGGAAGGTAAGGGACAGATGAGTTTTTGTTCAGTTCCTTTTAGAAATTCACTTTAGCACCGTCCACCCTACTAACATCAAATATGGCACTAGGGAATTCGGTGAAGCTAAGCTAATTTGGGGCTTGTTATCAAGTTTTGTTTCTTTCCATGTCTACTATTTTGAGCTGGAGAAGATAAGTAGGAAAATGAAGAGAGAGAGGTTGAGAGAGAGAGAGGGTGAGAAAAAAAGAGAGAGAAAACAGCACTCCACTGAAAATTTATTGATCTTAGATTTAAAAGCTGATCGTTTGGATGGCTCTTTTCATTGGATCCATCCCCATTTTGGTGGTTCAGACAGTAAAGAACCTGTCTGCAAGGCAGGAGACGTGGGTTCGATTCCTGGGTTGGGAAGATCCCCTGGAGAAGGGAATGGCTACCCACTCCAGTATTCTTGCCTGGAGAATTCCATGAACACAGGAGCCTGGCGGGCTATAGTCCATGGGGTTGCAAAGAGGTGGACAGGACTGAGCAACTAACACTTTCACTTTCATCCCTACTTTAACAGACCCACATTAGACCCATATTCCATTGTGTGGAAACAAAAGTTTCTTACCCCAACCCTCTCGCCAAAGATTACTCTGTAAAAGGAGCAATTCTTCATGATTTAGAATAAGAAGGGGAAGGTGCCAGGCTGCAGCCTGAGGAAATAGTGCAGGAAAATTCAAGAGAAAAGTTTGCCTGCTTGATGACTTCCCTACAGACCTGTGTCTGCTCTGATCTGGTGATGTGTGTTGGTAACTTCTTCAGATACCTGGGGTGCTGTACGTTACTGGGCTGGATTTGTAGCCAGGCATGAACTTAACCCCACAGTCAGAGTCCACTGAGAAGACATTCCATACCTGAACTGTCCGTGTGTTCCAGGGAGTCATCAGAAGCAATTCTGGAATGTGCTGGAAAGTCTTCCCCAAATATTTCAAAGCAGTTATCGATGAGGAATTCCACCAGTGTCTTAACCTGTGAGGAGAAGTTAACAGCTTGTCAGCTTAATGAGATCTTTATTTATTTTTAAAGGAAGAAGGTTATCAAGGGGGACATAGGGAGGGTCAGCAGTTAGGGAGGTGCCAAAATGGGCTTCCCTGGTGGCTCAGGTGGTAAAGAATCTGCCTGCAATGCAGGAGACCTGGGTTCGATCCCTGGGTTGGGAACATCCCCTGGAGAAGAGAATGGCTACCCACTCCAGTGTTCTTGCCTGGAGAATTCCATGGACAGAGGAGCCTGGTGGGCTACAGTCCATGGGGTCACAGAGAGTCAGACACGACTGAGCAACCAACATTTTTACTTTCAAAACTGACATAACAGATGTTTACTGTGTCTGAGAGGAGCATTCAGAAAATTGGTAACAATCACCTTTGTGAAAATTATTTTTGAGATTATGCCTTTTAACTTTGTGAATTAAAAAATGTATTACTTTAAAGTAACCAAAATGTTCATTAAAGGAGTTGCCCGGATTGGTAGCTGAACTGACAGAACTTTTTCGTGTGATGCATGAAAAAGAGCAAAGTGAAAGGGCCTTTCCATTCTGGAAACGGTGCTGGAGAGATGGGCATCACGTCCTCTGTCTCGTAGGATGACCTGGCTTTACCGGGTCTCATCCAGTGGGTGCACCCAGATAGTGGACCTGGGGCCACAGCAGACCTCACTGCTTGGCTCTGACAAGCAGATGTCGAGTTTCTTAGAAAAAGCCGAGCACAAACCTTATCGTTCAGGTCTCTCCGGGCTTCCAGCGATAGATTGTGCTCGTTTTCCGGGCTCAGCACGTTGGGCCCAATGCAGATGGCGAGATTGCTGGCGTCCATCCGGTTGACCTCGGAGTTCTTGCTGATCACGTGGAGCACGGAGACCAGATGCTTGAGCAGCAGGTGGTTGGGCCGTGGGAGCTTATCTGCAACCCTGGAATGGAGGTGGGGAAGCTGGTTTTAGGGGAGGTTCATGGCCTATCTAGCTTGAGGGGAGCAAGTTGAAAGTTCCTGCCTGACCCAGGCTTCCTTTAAAATGAGGAAGGTCTGTTTTCACAAGAAACATTGTGAAAGGTTCATTCAGATACATGCAGTGGCAACTGACATAGCATGAATCAGTGAACCACAAGAGCTTGAAGCCCTAGAAAACTGGCCTCTATGATCCTGACACCAGTAACATGGCCATTTACTCTTTACACAGATCTTAGATTATGAATCATTAACTCCTGCAGTAAACTTTAATACATTTTGAAAATCATTTTGTTGAGAAACCATTTAGCCCTATAGAATGTCTTTCTGCTTCTAATACTGCAAGACTGGTTTTTCTAAAGAATACAGTCATTTGCCTTTGTTTGAACTGTGCTCATCAAATGAAGAAGACACATTTTTAACCATTCTGAGAAAGTTTATGAAGAATAAATCAGTTTAGAAGAGCATGTTCATAAAAATAATGAGGTCAGCACCAAAAGGGCAACATTGGTACAATGACTAATCGATTAGAATTATAAAGCCTCATATTTTCAAAAAAAGAAATGGTGGTTCTAACATAAGGATCATTCGTTTCTCATAAGATACTGTTAAGAAAGACCTTTGTGTCTATAAGCAGAAGTTTACTGTAATCTCAGGATTCTTATTTTGGGACAGACATACTAATGCCTTCAGTTCAATAAATATGTCATTGATAATACTTAGCCACGTGAGACAATCATATATAGACACACTTTCATAGGATTTGGCAAAAGTGCTGATATTGTGAAGTTAGGTGTGTAAGATTTTCTAGGCACTAACAGGTCACACTTTCATTTCTACTTGGTATTGTTTCTGTTGCTGTTGGAATTTATTTTTATAGAGTTTTCATTTTGGTTGGTTATAAGAATATGAAATAAATACACTATGGAATTTTGTCAACAAACAAGCCCTTGCAGACTATTTACTAAGGGATGTTTTATGGGAGAATCATTGCTTTGCACGGCATCAATGTGAACAGGTGAAGACCACCCCAGGTTCCTACCTGTGGCTAGTTAGCCTGCTCCAAGGCTTTCATCTGTGAGTTTGTTTCATACCTTCTTGAACTATTTATATTTTTAGACTCCCTACCTGTTGGGATTTGTGAGTACTGAAGTTCACTTTCTACCTTTTGACAGAGGTGCCTCCTTTCATTTGGCTAAAAAAAAAATGCTACTTCTTAAACATTTCCAGGGTACCTTTAGATTTGTATTCTAGGAGTAGGTGAGCGATTCCACTCAAATTCCTTCAACGTTGCAACATACTTGAAACACTCTGACAGTTCAGTGAGGAACCCCTGGGCGGAGACAGTCTGACGGAGGCTGCAGGGGTGACTTACTGTTTCAGGGCCTCGATCCGGTCCTCCTCGCTCTGCTTGGCCAGGGCACCCATCCACTCCTCAAACAGGTCACAGGACAGGAGCTTCAGTGGAATACTTCTGAGGAAGTCCTGGAGGGAGGAAGGGGACCGACCGTTCATGTTACGTAATGTGCTGCCATCCTAACCTCCGTCTCATTTGATCCCTCTCAGGAGTCTGTGCTCATCACCCCTTCCTGCCTGCATCCAGGGAGCCTGAAGTCTGCCCCCAACTTGCCCCTCAGCAACTTTTCTAACAACGGGCACGGTTAAGGCCACCAGCCAAGGGGCCACCAGACTCAGGGGAACGGACTGGGCTGTGGGACAGTCCCAGCGCCTGTTCTCAGAGAAATCTGGGAAGACTTTAGTGCAACACTTTTTGGTTGGAATCTGGGATCACAGAAACAAAGATGCTGATACAAATAAATGAAGGTTTAACTAAAACAGTTCGACTCCACAATCAGTTGCCTTTGCTGTGTGGGGCGAAGAGCCCGTTTCTTGTTCGCGGAGAGTCAGTGTGTCAGAGCCCGTCAGCCTGCTGTTTGGCATGGATGCTGGGGGCTCACCTTGAGGACCACCGCCAGGAGGTGCACAGGGAGGCTTCTCAGGTCCACCACACCTCCGGAGCTGAGCTCCTCCTTCAGCTCTTTGCGGGCTTTCTCATTGGCTGCTTTCCTGAATATTCCTTCAGTGGAAGGGCCTTTCAGGCATAGAATCGTGAGAATATCCTAAAGGGAAGGGGTATAGAAATAGGAAATGGTTACCCGTGGTTTGAAGACACACTTTGCTGATACCAATAGAGGAAAAATCTGTTATTTTGGTAGGAGAAAGACTTTACATAGTGGACATGAACAGTAGCTAACTTTACCTGCTTATACAATATCCTCTCCATAAAAGTTAGTTCTCCAGGATACTAAGACAGTCTTAACAAGAGACTATTAATCCCAGTCTGGTTCCTTTCAGTCCGGTTGCTGTCAACCGTCTCTCTCCACACTGCCGTTTTTCTAAGAGCAGGTACATTGGGAAAGCTGGAATTTGCACAGCCTAAAATGATTTTGGGCCTCCCTCCTCTCAAGTCATTCCATGTAAACACTGGATGTCTGATCACAAACTTCATGAATCTGTTGGTTTTTCAGAAGCTACACATTTTCAGCCTTCTTCACTCCATTAAGTCAGAAGGATGGAGGGACCACTGACCTGAGCTTATTGACAAATACAACTAATTTCTACAGTGTAAGCCACCATGTGTACTCCTGACTGCATTCTTAGGTGGGAACACCATTTCCAAACGTGGGGAAAAAATGGAAAACCCCACCCCAACAAGTTTAGCATGAGAAAGTCACTCAGGTTTCCTGAGGACTTTTCACAGAAAACTGAAGTAGGTTCTGGGTGAACGTGTGCCTACCTGAATGGGTCCCGGGAGCGTGTTGTCACTGCAGATGGCTGACAAGGGCTGATCGAAAAGGGATGTCTTCAATTCTGGCTCCGAAGCTGCAGAAACATCTGATGAAGAAGAAAGCCTTCTCATGAGAAGGAGCCAGTTAGACACCTTCTTTCTCTTCTTGATTTCTATGGCCAAGCAAACAAGGCAAAGAGAAATTAGATTAACGTACTGATAAGCAAGGAAGGATCCACATAAGACAACAGATACTGTTATTTATGGTTTGCCATGTGGGAGAAACAGTTTCGAAAAACTGAGGAAGCAAAGGGTGTGAACCTTAATCTAGAAAAATCAACCCAAAAACAACCACATTGTTACCAGGGCAACCAGCCCCTCAACAGCAACACCAAGGCTCCTCAAAGTCTCCACCTTTCCTGTTTTTACTCTTTACCAGCTGTTTGCTATAGAAAATGAGCAAAGCCCAACGAGGCAGGTCATAAACAACCATCTTAACATATTGACCTTAATAACCACGGTGGATAGTTGGTGGCTATTTCTGATGTGAAACAGATTATTTTAATTCCTCCTCTGACTAGTGAAGAAAACGAAACTTACAGGAAGTGACTTGCTCAAAACCATTTTGAAGGCTCTAGGCGGGGCGGGCTGTTAAACCTCAGCGGCTGCGCTAGCACCCACCACTAGAGGGAGCTAGTCCGTCTGCAGTCAGCAGCAGGGTTTTCCCAGAGGATGTGTTAGGAAAGGGCCGGGAGGTTAGAACCTAGACCTGGCAACTGGAAATGCTCAGGAAAAATTTTCCAGGATAATCTGTCCTTGCAAAATCCTGAAGATGTCTGCACAATGGGTATAACCACTCATGAGTTTACTTCTTTCTCTGTTTTCCTCTCTCTCTCTTTTTTTTTCCTAATTAAAAAAAAAAAGCTATACTTTCTAAATGCATTAGCACATGTTTCTATACCTTTTATACCAGCCAGTGAAGAGGATGGATAGAGAACTGGCTTGTCCTTATAGTTCAAGAGAACTGGGTCAGGGTTACATTGACTGAACGGCGGGTTCTTTGGGATTTAAAACAGCAACAGTTGCTTCATGTGCTCTTAGCATCATTCTCCAGTAGAGGAGGGTGAGAGTGGAAACATATGCACACTTTAATTTGTCAGAGCAGAAGTGGCCAGGAGATCTGTAACCCCACTAAGGCCCCTCTGGATGGGGGAGAGGTTGACTTGGGGAAGATCTTTTCTCTCAGAACTTGCTGTCTAGTGAGCCGGACCTTCCTGCCACACGAGTGTTAATGTTCTGTGGTCTTTAAGAGAACACTTCGAAAAAAAAAAATCCCTAGTAAAGCACTGTGGTTTGGCAAACCAAGAACACTGGTTGTTAGCATTTACATAAAAGATCAGTGTATTTTCAAAACTCACCAATTAGCTGGCAAATATTATCTTCACTCTCACATGATGCCAACAAAGGATGTTCCTTGATATTACCCTAAAAATATATTTAATTAAAATTAATGATTGAAGAAATCTGCTGAGTCTTTCCCCACAAAATATATTCACCATTTTATTCATATCAACAGTTAGTTGTCCATTAATTTTTTTCAGAATCAGTATTAATATCTTGCTTATCATGATACAAGATCTCAATTAATATTAGTGTTTACTACAACTTATCATGTTGATTTTCTATTCTGATAACTAAACAACATGCATGATATTCAATTAAAACAAAGTTTTCTATCTCATAGTGCAGATAAAAAGTTTGAAAAACAGCTTTCTTACCTCTGATTGACATTCAATTAATGTCTCCATATCACAGGCATTTAGTGTTTTTGACTACAAGAGAAAAAAAGTCAAATTAGGTAAACATCTTTGACCCTTGCCATGAGAAAATCCGAGGCAGTAAGTGTAAGCAGGGCACATACAGCATGGCAGCTGCTTGTCAACTTCATTGGAGTTCGGGCTGACAGTCCAGTGATGAATTTTGCTCCTGTGTGGCCTTGGCTCTGTCTATGAAAAATGATTCGGGAAAGAGTGAGGAGGGAACTACGGAATGCAATGGCCAATTTCAGCCCCACTCTGACAAAAGACAAAGTCTGAAACTACTAGTTAGACAAGTGTTCATTTAAAGTCAGTTATGTGTTACCAGATGTCTTACGCTATTAAACACAGCATCTGAACACACTACTTTCTGAAAGCTTTAAACCTGACATCTTCATCACGCCAAACTTTGCTTTTCATTTATTAAGTTCCCATCAGGAGATAATCTGAGTAACAGCTACCATGACAACTAGTGTTTTGGGAGGAGGGTTCACTATGTGCCGGGCACTGTGTTAAGGGCTTTGCACAGATTTTCTCATGTAACCTGGAAAGGGAAAACAGTGGCTCCCCAGGACGCTGCTTAAGGCAGACATAAAACAAAGATAACACGTACAGAATTCCTAGAGCCCCCTAAGCGCTGGCTTCCCATGAAAGCAAAGCTGTCTGAGTTTACTCTTCGTGACACTACATGTAGCATATTGCACGGTGAAACCCGTTTTTGTTGGATACGATCTCAAAGACCAGTGACCCCGCCCGGCAGCTGACTGTCGTGTCAGGCCGATTTATGGTACTTACCCTCGGAGGGCCTCCAGCCAGACTTCTTTTACCTCCCGTGAACTGTGGAAAATTGGAAAAATAACATGACACTCTGCTCCTACTAACCCAGCGTGAGTGAGGAGACTGAATGGCTCTAACTTCACGTGTTCTGCGTTATAAGGGAGAGGGGGCGGGCAGGTGGAAATTCAGAATGTTACTGAGACCGGAAAGAGCATCATGGGCTGTCGCCCGGGCCAGACACTGCAGAGCTCTCACTTCCTCATTTCTTTTAGGGCAGCTCTGGTTCTTTTTTTTCTTCTTCTTCAACTTCAAAGTCCAACATCTGTAAACCACCGAGAGTGGAAAAGATGACATATGGCCATAGGTGAAGGCTCTGATTCATGTCTCAGGTGGGATGTGTGAATAAGAAATTGTGTTATTCTGTACGTAAACATCATCGTATTTTCTAAAGTGATCATTTCAGGTGCCCTTTATTTTGGTATCCTGTTTGGGTGCGGTCTCCACACCCACCCCCCTTCTCCTCTGTTCATCGGCACATTGATAAGCACCCTCTAGCTGCGGGATATGGTCCCTCCAAGAAAGCCAAGACATGCGGCCTCTTGAAACGCAGTCATCATCCAAAGTCAGGTCAGTTTCCTTTGGGATTGTGACGAGTCCACCAGAGCAGGCTGTCTACATGTTAACCTCTTCCTTAACTCAGTACTTAAGTCACGGTCAGATCAGCTCTAATTCTGACGTGGGAGGAAAATGATTTCCTTTGATCGGACATTTGAAAGTAGAAAGGAGATGGTGAATTTCATTTGCGGATCTGACCTTCTGGATAAAAGAGAATCTCTGGTCTTTCCTATGGCTTAGGCTGTATATGAAATGACTCAAATACCCTGACAACAGAATGGATACATACAGCGTGGCGAATTTTCACACAGTGGAGTCCTACGGAGCCCTGAGAATGAATAGTCTACAATTACGTTCAACGACACGACTGGGCTTCAGAAAATAACGCTGAGTCAAAGAGGCCAGACGCCAAAGAGTGTACCTTGCATGCAAAGCCCCCAAATAGCAAAAGTAATCTGTGTTATTAGAGCCAGCATGGCATTTCTGTAGGGCTGGGCAGTGGCTCTGAGGGGGTCAGAGAGGGTCCATCTCTTGACTCCAAGGAGGGCTCCGCCTCTTGATCTGGCTGTTGTGGTTGTTCAGTTGCTAAGTCATGTCTGACTCTTTGCATCTCTATGGACTGTGGCCCGCTAGGCTCCTCTGACCTGGAAATTCTGGCAAGAAGAGTGGAATGGGTTGCCATGCCCTCCTCTAAGAGATCTTCCTGACCAAGGGATTGAACCCATGCCTCTTACGTCTCCTGCATTGTCAGGAAGGTTCCTTACCACCAGCACCACCTACTGCTGCTGCTAAATCGATTCAGTCGTGTCCGACTCTTAGTGACCCTGTGGACTGTAGCCCCCCAGGCTTCTCTGTCCATGGCATTTCCCAGGCAAGAATACTGGCGTGGGTTGCCATTTCCTTCTCCAGGGGTTCTTCCCAACTTAAGGATCAAACCTTCGTCTCTTATGTCTCCTGCACTGGCAGGTGGGTCTTCTACCAGTAGTGCCACCTGGGAAGCACCCGGGAAGCCCCTATCTCCAGGAGTTTGCTCAAATTCTATTAAGTCAGTGATGCTACCTAACCATCTCATCCTCTGTTGCCCACTTCTCCTCCTGCCCTCAATCTTCCCCAGCATCAGGGTCTTATTTCCAATGAGTTGGCTCTTCGCATCAGGTGGCCAAAGTATTAGAGCGTCAGCTTCAGCATCAGTCCTTCCAATTCAGGACTGATTTCTTTTAGGATTGACTGGTTTGGTCTCTCTGCAGTCCAAGGGACTCTCAAGAGTCTTCTCCAACACCAGAGTTCAAAAGAATAAATTCTTTGGTGCTCATTCTTCATTACGGTCCAACTCTCACATGTACATGTCTACTGGAAAAATTGAACCTTTGACTATACAGACCTTTGTTGGCAAAGTGATGTCTCTGCTTTTTAAGATGCTGTCTAGGTTGGTCATAGCTTTCCTTCCAAGGAGCAAGCATCTTTTAATTTCATGGCTGCAGTCATCATCCGCAGTGATTGTGGAGCCCAAGAAAATAAAATCTGTCACTGCATCCACTTTTCCCTCTTCTATTTGCCATGAAGTGATGGGACTGGATGCCATGATCTTAGTTTTTTGAATGTTGAGTTTTAAGCCAGCTTTTCACTCTCTTTCACCCTCATCAAGAGACTCTTTAGTTCCTCTTCACTTTCTGCCACTAGACTGGTATCATCTGCATATCTGAGGTTCTTGATATTTTTCCTGGCAATCTTGATTCCAGCCAGTGATTCATCCAGCCTGGCATTCTGCATAACGTACTTTGCATATGAGTTAAGCAGGGTGAAAATACACAGCCTTGATGCACTCCTTCCGCAATTTGAACCAGGCAGTCGTTTCAAGTCTGGATCTAACTGTTACTTCTTGACCTGCATACAGGTTTCTCAGCAGACAGGTAAGGTGGTCTGGTATTCCCAGCTCTTTAAGAATTTTCCACAATTTATTGTGATCTATACAGTCAAGGCTTTAGGGTAGTCAATGAAACAGAAACAGATGTTTTTCTAGAACTCCTCATTTCTCCATGATCCAATGAAAGTTGGCAATTTGATCTCTGGTTCCTCTGCCTCTTCGAAACCCAGCTTGTACATCTGGAAGTTCTTGGTTCACATACTACTGAAGCCTAACTTGAAGGATTTTGAGCATAACCTTGCTAACATGTGAAATAAGTGCAATTGTATGGTATTTGTAACATTCTTTGGCATTGCCCTTCTTTGGGATTGGAATGAAAACTGACCTTTTCCAGTCCTGTGGCCACTGAGTTTTCCAAATTTGCTGGCATGTTGAGTGGCACACTTTAACAGCATCAGCTTTTAGGATTAAAGCTAGTGCTGCTAGTCTTAAGTGTACACTTCTGTGTGTTTGTTACTCTTCAACAAAAAGTTGACAAATACCTTGACTTAATTCATTATTAGCACCTGAAATTCTCAGCCTTTTTCATATGGATAGTACTATTGTCTTTATACTGAAAGGAGGTCATGACGAGGCACACTTTGAGAAACTGAAGCACAGAGCTGTTAAAATTTGCCGCCTAACTCGGTGTCTCAGGGGTGACCTCAGGAGGGAGTTGGTGTCTAGGTTTCCAGCTGGAGGCATCCTCTCTTAAAACTGCCAGGGTTCACGCAGCACTCCTACCACAACTGCAGATGCTACTGCTCTTTCAGCCTCCCTTTCCCCTTAGAAAACTCTGAAATGAACTCACTGATTTCAATTTACTGCTACAAAAAAGGGCATTATGGTGGCTCGGTGGTAAAGAATCCACCTGCCAATGCAGGAGATACAACAGTCGTGGGTCTGAACCCTGGGTCGGGAAGATCTCCTGGAGGAGGAAATGACAACCCACTCCAGTATTCTTGCCTGGAAAATTCCATGGACAGAGGAGCCTGGTGGGGGGGCTACGGTCCATGGAGTCACAAGGAGTCCGACACAATTAAGCATAGCACAGGATGCTATCCTATCCTAGAGTCAGGAAGTGGTAGGTACTCAATTAATAGTTTCTGTATAAGTACATTTACTTTTGAAGTAGTCACATAGAGTATTACTACGATATATATATGTTTTATGAGTTTTTAATTGGATACTTTTTTAAGTTATTCTAAGAAACTTAATGTTGGCACTGCTCTTACAACCAAACCATCCAGCCTCAACTGACATATTTCCTTTTTTTAAAAAAAACGAAGACCATATTTTTTCCTCATCTTTACAGCTGTTATGTATGTCCTATGCCCCACATTCTACCAGTGATTTAAAACCATTTTTTTTTCTTTTGCCATGGGATTATATGGTTTGTTTTTTTTTTTTTGGCTGCACTGCACAGCATGTGGGATTTTAGTTCCTTGACCAGGGATCAAACGCAGGCCCTCAGCAGTGGAAGTGCAGATGCTTAACCATTAGATCACCAGGGAAGACCCCATATTCAAAAGCAGATGAATCTAGAATCCAGATATATAAAATTTAAAAAGAAAAAAAGCATTTTTAAAGTTGGTTGCTCTAGTGAGAGACGGGTGAGGGAATCGTGGACCCACATTTTGCCTTTTCTGACAAGCCCAAGCTGGGGCTCAAAAACTCACGTTATTAGAGGTTCTCAAAGTGCGTTCAGGGATCCCTGGGGCCCTTTCAGCAGAGTCCACAAGGTCAAACTATTTTGTAACAATACAGAGATGCTAGCTGCCTTTTTGACTATTCTCTCAAGAGTATCTAGTGCAGTTTTCCAGATGCTGCATGATATGGGATGTTTTGATAGCTATGGGAATGCAGGCTTGCATTTTCCTGTGTTTTAAATTTTTCTCAGTTTTCATTTCTCCTAAGATATGTATGGGTAGATATAACTTAGATAAATCAGAGAGCTTTAGAGTTGTCAATAATTTTCTGAAGTTTTCCTGAGACTAACAGAGTTTGAGACCTGCCAATATCCATCATATCTTTCCAGGTAAGAAAATTCCACATACATGTCTTGTTTACCTATTATCTTCACTATGCTCCTGCTGAGTGGCTCAGTCGTGTCCGACTCTGCGCAACCCCATAGATGGCCACCCACCAGGCTCCCCCGTCCCTGGGATCCTCCAGGCAAGAACACTGGAGTGGGCTGCCATGTCCTTCTCCAATGCATGAAAGTGAAAAGTGAAAGTGAAGTCGCTCAGTCGTGTCCGACTCTTAGTGACCCCATGGACTGCAGCCCACCAGGCTCCTCCGTCCATGGGATTTTCCAGGCAAGAATACTGGAGTGGGTTGCTATTGCCATCTCCATAGCCATTTTCAAATGCACATCCTTGCCAAGGTGCATTGTCTGATGGTTCATCGCTCCTCATTGCATGTTGTCTGTTAGTGGCTCGACAAGTCTTGGAGGGAGGACAAGATTTTCTCCTGCTCACTTTCATCTGCAGCACTGTGATTCTCCACGTTTCCCACGATGCCTCTGTGTTGGCAGCTTCCCAGGGTGGTCTTTACCCCCTTCCCTCCATTTCCGAGTCTTGTGTCCATTATGGTGGTCACTTCACTACACTTATTCTCAGTTCTCCTAATGACACAAATGTCCCTTCTATATATAAACTCTAAACTCAGCCATCGACATATGAAAAATGAGGAAGCTGGATATAAGAGAAGTGCTATTTCTCTTTGGATGTGTCATTTAAAACTGTGAATTTTTAAATGAAATTTGATTGTTGCTGGGGGGTTATATATATGTTTTCATGTAGAGGATCATGTCTTTAAATTTACTATGAATTAGTGAATCTGTTATTATAAGAAACACATATGAGCATGTCCATTATGTGTTTCAGTAACAACTCTTGAAAAAACAGAATAGTGTGTTTGTTAATTATGTTGTGATAACTCTGGGCCTTTTTAAAAGGAAGGAAATACTTAAAATGCAAATGCTATAAATTATATTCAATTCTGTTTTTTCCTTCTTCTCCACTTTTTTCCTCTTCTTTTTTTGGAGACTGAATTATGGGACTAGACACAGATATTTATTGACCCTGAATCAGGGCTGAATGGGTTTTAAGTGAGCAATGAATTTAACATTCTGCTCATATCCCGATGTTTTTATCTTTGCAGCACCCCCTCCAAATTGTCTCTTCGACTTTGTTCTTGAAGTCTTCTCTTTCTGAGGGCATTCCTACTCCTGAGGAAGCCATTCCCTGATTCAGCAGAAGGCTCCTGGCTATGTCAGAGTGAAACCTGTCCCCTCTCCTGTAAACCTTCCCTGTTTTAAATCCCATTCTCTCCTGGGATATAGGGGCTTCCAACTTCTTCTATTCAACCCCTGCTGCCCCCACGCCTCCCACCCCCAAAACAGACCAAGCCCTTCTCAGCAGGCAACGTTCTTGCATGACATCCATCATCAGCTCTGCATTCTAACAGTTCAAGGCTAAAGAGAGGGCTGGTGAGACGCTTACTGAACACCTACTACACGCACTGTGTTGTCCTAGGCATTTTCAGACACCTCATCTGACATCATTTTTAGGACAACACTGAGTAGTCACCCTCCCTGTCTTATAGCTGAGTCACCTGGGGCTCCATGTGTCAGTTCACTTACCCAAGTTCACTCTGTTGAACCTGGGTCTCTGGATACTAAGGCCAGTAGTCTTTCCATGATTTCCCTTAAGGATAATCCTTCAAGGGCTTCATTTATCAGTGGAAACGAGATGTCTAGACCCAGTATACCAATATAGACCAGACGAGTCCAGGTGCATCCCTATGGGGAGCTCTTACCTAGTAGACAGAGTCAGATTTAGGACATTGTCCTGAAACTTCAAAATCTCCTTCCGTCAGTTTCATTAGTAATAATCAGTTGAATACAATTTGAGGGGCTTCCCTCATAGCTCAGTTGGTAAATAACCTGCCTTCAATGCAGGAGACCTTGATTCCTGGGTTGGGAAGGTCCCTTGGAGAGGGAAATGGAGACCCACTCCAGTACTCTTGCCTGGAAAATCCCATGGACAGAGGAGCCTGGCAGGCTGCAGTCCATGGGGTCGAAAGAGTTGTACACGACCGAGTGGCTAAACCACCAGAATACAATTTACATCATCTTTAAAAAAATTCACAGCACCAGAGGCTCAGTGACCTACAGAAACAGTTCCGTAGACAGATTAGCACTTTTCACTTGTCTATAATTCCTCCATCAGCCAACAACATCCTATTTTAGTGAAGTTAGTAGTAAGTATGTCAAAACAAGGGGCTTCCCAAGTGGCACAGTGGTAAGGAATCCATCTGCCAATTCAGGAGATGCAAGAGATGCAGGTTTGATTCCTGAATCAGGAAAATTCCCTGGAGTAGGAAATGGCAATCTGCTCCAGTATTCTTGTCTGGAGAATCCCATGGACAGAGGAGCCTGGCGGGCTACAGTCCATGGGATTGCAAAGAGTCAGACAGCACTGGGCACACACACTCCCACATGTCAAAAGAAGAGTGAGTTAGAGCCCTGGCAATTGCAGAGCAGTAATGTCTTTTGGCTCTTCCTATAGACTGGACGGTTGATGGGAGAACCAAGTGGGAAGGGCCATTTTCCATGCCCCTGGAAGAGTCTGACGGTCATCATCTGAACAGCAGGTAAGTTTTGTAACTGATGGAAAGCTGCATCAGCAGGTGGTCCTGGTGGTGACGGAGGAGATGACCACCTTGCCCACCGTGGGTGCTGCATTGCTTGACATGTGGCTCCCACTGTGGAAACCAAGTAGGAAGGGCCAGGTCCTACACCGCTGATTCTGAAAATCTCAGAGTAAGTTTGACTGCAGGGTCTCTGGATAAGAGTTGAAACATCTGTGAATACACTGTGAAATTTGGAAGGGCTTCCCTTGTGGCTCAGCTGGTAAAGAATCCACCTGCAATGCAGGAGACCTGAGTTTGATCCCTGGGTTGGGAAGATCCCCTGTAGGAGGAAAAGGCTACCGACACCAGTATTCTGGCCTGGAGAATTCCATGGACTATATAGTCCATGGAGTAGCAAAGAGCTGGACACTACTGAGCGACTTTCACTTCACTGTCAAAAAACAACCAAAAAAGAAAAGATCATTTTCACTCTCTCTGTAGTCTTATAATTTCTTTCAGAAAGCATGTTCTTACCCTGCATGACAAGAGTTTTCAGAACATGGAAAGGAACTTAAACGGCTTTTGCTAGCAAGCAGAAATAGACAGGGAGGCCTGGTGTGCTGCAGTCCATGGGGTCACAAAGAGTCAGATATGACTGAGCGACTGAACAAGAAGAAATAGGCAAGACAGGCAGCTGGGTTGAAGAAACACATTGTAAAGATGATTCTCGTGTTAGGATGTTTATTACTTAGCTCATGGTCACAAATGATTTTTTCTCCCAAGAACTGGTTCTGTTTTTACTGGGATGAATGTCTAAAGGCAATAAACTTCGTGATAGAGTGTGATTTCTAAGCTGAGTGAGTATTTTTGGGTGTTACTGAGAGCACTCAGGTTTCTTCCTGCTGCTCCAGGCTGACTCTGGATACCCCTTCATGAAGGCTGTTACTACTCCAGTCCTGACAGCTGTGACCAAGACTTATGAGTCATTCACCCCATATTTTCCAGATGGACTGTGCAGTGTTACCCATCTTGCCATGGAAATGGCCACTTGAGAACCAGTCTTTCCATTCTAAGCTCACTCTTCCTTTCTCTCTGTGACCCAGAGCCCTGAGTTTCTTAATTAGAGTGATATCAACTACTTCTGGAGAAGGCAATGGCACCCCACTCCAGTACTCTTGCCTGGAAAATCCCATGGACGGAGGAGCCTGGTAGGCTGTAGTCCATGGGGTCGCTAAGAGTGGGACACGGCTGAGCAACTTCACTTTCACTTTTCACTTTTGTGCATTGGAGAAGGAAATGGCAACCCACTCCAGTGTTCTTGCCTGGAGAATCCCAGGGACGGGGGAGCCTGGTGGGCTGCTATCTATGGGGTGGCACAGAGTTGGACACGACTGAAGTGACTTAGCAGCAGCAACCACATACTAGGGCTTCCCAAGGCTTCCCAGGTGGCGCCGTGGTAAAGAATCCGCCTGCAATGCAGGAGACACAGGAGATATGGGTTTGATCCCTGGGTTGGGAAGATCCCCTGGAGGAGGAAATGGCAACCCACTCCAGTATTTTTGCTTGGAGAGTCCCATAGACAGAGGAGCCTGGTGGGCTACAGTCCATAGGGACGCAAAGAGTCAGACATGACTGAACATACATATAAGGCATACTTCCTGCATGGAGGAGTCTTTTCCCAAAGAGGTCACAATTTCCTTGAGGACTTTTACATCACGGCAGTGCCTGATGACTGATGGATACCCTGACCTTCTAGAAAGTTCTTCAAGTTACAAATAAAAAAATTTCAAAATAATCGAGCCTTTTCTCTGATTATGAGCCCCCCTCCCAACCTGTCATGTTTTAGACACAGAATCTTGTTATTCCCTAGAACGTGCACTGCACTTCTAGTCCCTTGGACAGCAAGGAGATCAAACCGGTCAATCCTAAAGGAAATCAACCCTGACTATTCATTGGAAGGACTGATGCTGAAGCTGAAGCTCCAATACTCTGGCCACTTACTTTGAAAAATCGACTTATTGGAAAAGATCCTGATGCTGGAAAAGACTGAAGGCAAACGAAGAAGGGGGCGGCAGAGGATGAGATGGTTGGATGGCATCACCAACTCAATGAACATGAGTTTGAGTAAACTCTGGGAGTTGCTGATGGACAGGGAGGCCTGGCATGCTGCAGTCCATGGGGTCGCAAAGAGTCGGACATGACTGAGCAACTGAACTGAACTGGCCCCAGGGGTCAGGTTCCATTCTGTGCAGCTGAGGAGGCCTGGACACCAGGACTTAGAATCAAGGACCAGGGCGAGGTGGAGTCAACCATGGTCCAAGGCTTTTCCTCTCTCTGCTGTGAACTCTCCACTGTCCTAAGTCCTCCAGCCAGACTGGGCTCAGGTCTCACCGTTAAGTGAGGGCATGGGATTCACTGACCTGCAGAGCACTCGGCTGTGCTAGATTCCTTTTATTAGATGACTGTGGTTGTAGTGAACTAACAGTAAAACTCCTTGCCTGCTTCTCCTCTAAGAAACATCCATGAAAGTCTGTGGGTGCATGGATGGGGTGGGAAGAGATGTCCCAGCTTCTCCTAGCCCAGGGCTCGTGAAAGGTGCTCAGGATAGAGGCTAGGTGGGGGTTTGGGCTGGGGCAGAGGAAATCCAGTCCACATCGTTTAGGGTCATTCTTCTTCCTGGTAGGAAAAAGGCTGTCCTCCAGCCAAACCTTAACTCTGCTACGGCTTGACAGTTACCTGAACAGCCCGAGGTTTGCTGGGCCACAGCGTCCCTAATATTGCAGGTGTTACTGTGTCTTGCAGAATGATTTGCTGTGTCCACAAAATGTCTGCATTTTTGCGGTGGACACATACATATTTTAAATCTGTCTCCCAGATCTTTGTGATAATTAATCTTTGTATTGGAATACAAAATCGCCTCAGCATAAAATGACATTTGAAGAACTCAGTGTTTTCAGAAAGCTGGCTTGAAAAATAAGAAAGGCTAGAACAAAATGTTCTTTTAAAACTGCCTTCCCCACTTATTGAGATCACGATAAAGAATTAGAAATAAACTATCTTGAGATTAGGAGATTAGAATCTCTGAATTGCTGATGATATAACCAGCTCCATGTCATAGGCAAGGCAACGCTCCAACTTACTTGCAGAGATCATTTTAAGAACTAAAGAAGCCTTCATGATTGTATTTTGGCCCCCAAAATTGCTCAAAGAAAACACGATGTCAAAAAAGGGTAAGTTGGCAACCCTGAGCATCATTTAACTACAGCATAATTCAGCAGATTTTTTGAAGAAAAACAGAGAAAATTATGACAATTGAGGTTCTTTGTTAGCAGTCTGCAAAACTCATGTGCGGCATTAAAAAAAAAAAAAATCGAACTAAAAAAGTAGTAATGTGGAAAAATGTTTAGTTAGCCTAAGTTTCCAAAATACCTTTTAAAGAGATATTTCTTCTAGTTTTCTTTGATTTTTTTTTTTTGAACGCAATGCTTTTTTCATATGTCACATGAAAAAAATTATCCAGGGTTTTTACCTCCCTGCTTAAATTTTTAAAAAGTATTTGTCACTTTGAATCTGTGTGGTCCTTTTCTCAGCCACTATGCCTTATTTGGTGTCTCCAGAGAAAGTCTCCTGGGAAAGGCCTCTGAAGGTGGCGTCAACTCCCGGGGCTGGGGGTTCAGGGTGCTGTGGCCATAGGTAGGGCAGTGTGGTTGAAGCTCCCACAAGAGGCAGGGGTTTCCATGCGAGCTCCAACCAAGCCTGAGCGAAGCTGTCAGTGATGAGGGCTCTGTGATCGAAGGATGGCTTGGTCTCCCCGTTTTCAGGTTCAGCCACCGACCACCCCTTAGTGGCCAGGACCATGAGTGCCTCTTTTCCCTTGGTAATGGGAGCCTCTCAGATGCTCCAGTCCAGACTGGTTCTGATTTAGATCTCAGGATGTTGCTCAGATGGAGTAGGAAATGGCAATGCACTCCAGTATTCTTGCCTGGGAAACCCCAAGGACAGAGGAACCTGGTGGGCTACAGTCCATGGGGTCACAAAGAGTCGGACACGACTGAGTGACTAAACAGGAAGAGCCTTTGGGCAGAGGGGTCAAGAGGAATCCATGATGATTCTGGTAAGCCTGATAACCTCCCTTAGAGGAAGGGGGATGAGGAAATGGATTGAAAGAAGAAGAACACATTTACACTAAGCCATGGGAGAGTGTGTGGTCACCAGTACACACTGTTGATATTCTTAATTGCTTAGCTCTCCCCTTCTGGGAGCGGATGAACTGAACCAGGGCTCTGCTGTGTTCTTTGTAGCCCGTGACTCCTGGGTTTTTCCTACAGATAAAAGAATTCCAAGGTTTTGCCTCCTGCCTTTGGGCCATAAAACGTTATACAAAATGCTAATAACCACATATTTTTAAAAAACTGTTCTTGTATCTGTCCTAAATTTTATATATGTTGATGGCAAAACTGAGCCCAAATGCCATTTCTCTGAGATGTATCTTTTGTGAGAAGTTCAGTAAATCTCAAAAAGCAACGTTTTTTCCCCCCAAATTTTGCCAAATAGTGTTGCTCAAATTTGAGCACTTATCAGCATCACCTGGTGTGTGTTAGTCAGTCGTGTCCGACTCTGTGATCCCGTGGACTGTAGCCTGCCAGGAATTCTGCAGGCAAGAATACTGGAGTGGATTGCCATTTCCTTCTCCATGGGTTGCCATAGCCTCCTCTGGAGGTTCTTCCCAGCCCAGGGACTGAACCCAGGTCTCCCGCATTGCAGGCCGATTCTTTACTGTCTGAGCCACCAGGGAAGCCCAAGAATACTGGAGTGGGTAGCCTATCCCTTCTCCAGGGGATCCTCCTAACCCAGGAATCAAACCAGGGTCTCCTGCATTGCAGGCAGATTCTTTATCAGCTGAGCTACCAGCTGAGCTATCAGCTCAGCCCAGCATCACCTGGAGGACACATTAAAACCCTGACTATGGGCCTTGAACCTAGCGCCTCTGACTCAGCAGGTCTGGGGAAAGGCCCAGGAACCATACATCCCCCAACAGTCCCAGACTGGGCTGCAGACCATACTTGGGAAGCCTCCGAGAGAAGTGTCAGGAAAAGGTAAATGTGTTTACTCCTGCATCCTGGGCATTGGCGACATCTTTATAATCACTGGGCTATTCCACAATCCCAGCACTTTGCTGGCTTGCAAGGATTTGTCTTGCCCCTGAAATGAGCCTGCAGGTCCTTACAACAGAGAAATTCATTCTGACACCCTGAGACAGCCCCCGGGGGCCCAGTAGGAAGTTCAAAAACGTTTGTAAGAATGAGAAAAATGACAGCTTCCCCAGTCAAAAGTGACACTTCTGCTTTGTCAGATACTGAATGTATCTCGGATCCTTGTTGCTATGCTCGATGTTGTTCTTCCAGATGAGACTCTGGGGCAGGGGCTACTCCAAAGGAATTGTGCAACCTCTGGTATCCAGAATAATCCCAAGAACCTTTAATAGACCGCCAGAGAGATAACAGCCACTGTTGATTCACCTAGAGGCCTAAAATCGAATGAAACAGAAGCTTTGCTGATTTTACGTTTTTTCACATAAATGTGGTAATCACCTGTTGGTGACTCACTTCCAGTGGCCCTGGGTTAAGGAAACCAAATGGACCGCAAGTTAAACTGGCTTGTTCTGAACCTTGGAGTCGGCTGTTTGCCCACAGGGTGTCTGTTCCTCATTAGGAGGGCTGGGCTATCTACAGACGCCCTTCTGCAAATTCCTAAACACTTGAAGGAGAGCTTCCTTTACTGCTATCTACCAGAACATGCTCTGTGTGTGTGTGTGTGTGTGTGTGTGTATAACATTGTCCTTTCTCTTACACATCACAAATGACCGGGTAGATAGGATACATAAACGTTAGTTGAATCTTTCTTGCCATACAAGAAAAGGCAGTTTCAAGTTTAAGCAGCAGTCCTTTGCACACTTAGCTGCACACTAGAATCCCTTGGGGGAGCTTTTAAAAATCCCCAATACCAAAGCCACTTCTTATACCAACCAGTGAAACTGTCATTTCTGAAGATGGGATCCAGACATCGGTATTAAAAAAAAAATTCTACAGAGAATTGCAATAGGCAGCCAAACTTGAGGTCCAGAGATCTTAGCAACAGCTTTCGGGGTAAACTGATCTGTTAATTCTACACCTGGATCCTTTTCTGCAATCCCAGCCCTGGACAAGCTTCGAAAAAGCAGGTGCATTCCTGGGCAGGGTGGGAGGCTGGGTCCGTTTCCCTTCTCAGAAGAACACCAGTCCCAGAGAACCACTGTCCTGGTTCTCTGGGACAGAGGGAGGGAGCTCGTGTGACAGGATCTGCTGCAATCTTGCGGTTGATCAAAAGTGGCCACGGATTCTGTATAGCTGCTCCCAGCAAGCGATGGCATCTACTTCCCCACCCACTGAAGCTGAGCTGCTCTCACGACTTGCTCTGCCCTGTAGGGTGTGACAAAAGGGATGTCATGTGCTTTCTGATGCCTGGGTCTGCAGTTGCCCAGAAGCTCCAACTTTTGCTCTCCTGCATGCGGCTCTGAGATGGCCGTGTGGGCAGCCACGCTCGCCTCCCGGAGGATAAGAGGCTGCGTGGAGGAGCGGCCAGCCGCCCTGCCCAGCCAGCACCCACTCGCAGACCGCAGGGACTCTCTGGCTGAAGGGTGTCATCTGAGTGAGGACATGTGAAACCAGCAAAGGAGCTCCAGCCAATATAGTCAGGAAAATCAGAAACTGCTGTTGTGTAAGAGACTGTTTTTGGGGTGGTTGTTACTCAGGAATAGAAGCCTGAGACCAACAGGGACTCCAGCAACTGTTCTCCTGACTTCTACACAAGGGCCATGGGGCCAGCTCTTCGTTGCATTGCCAGTACTGATTTTAAAAAGCACTGATTTAACCTCTTTCTCAGCCGGAGTCTTCATTTTAAAGCAGCTTCATGACCTATTGGGACTTCTCTGGGAGCTCAGTGGTATAGAACCTGCCTGCCATGCAGGAGATGCAAGGAGACACGAGTTCGATCCCTGGGTTGGGAAGATCCCCTGGAGAAGGAAATGGCAACCCACTCCAGTATTCCTGCCTGGAGAATCCCATGGACAGAGGAGCCTGGCGGGCTACAGTCCATGGGGTTGCCAAAGAGTCGACATGACTTAGCGACTAAATAACAACAACAATAAACAGGAACTACTGATACGGTATTTCTCACACTGAGTGTGATCCATTTTTCATGATAACAAAATTTAAAGCAGACTGTAGAGATGTAAAATAAAAATCAACCAGTGAAGGATGCTAAAAAAAAATCAGTACCCATGGATACAAATTATATACCAGGAAGCTTTCAGATGCAAAACTGAAGGCTAAGGTTGCCAGAACTTTGAATAATACGTTGAAACAAATTCCAGAAAAGAACAATTGTCTCTGAGGGCTCCGGGAATTGAACTACTTCTGTAAATTTACTTCTGATATTATTTATAGTCAGTCAGTGGGCTAAGTGCTTAACTGGGTGTTGAAAAGTTTGGGAAAAGGACATGGTTCCCAGGCTCAAGGAGCATGTATTGTGTTGCATTCCCATCACTTCAGTTTTCCAAGTCAGTAACTGCTGACAGCATTCATAATCTCGGTTCTGATGGTGGGAACTCAAACCTAGCTCTTGTGGAGACAGTCTGGTTCTTCAGTGGAAGGAGGGGAGCCCCAGCTCCACTAGGGTTTTGTGGACAGGAGGGTGGAGCCGGGGCGGGGGTGGGGAATGGGGCTTCTCACGCCACAGTTTCGAAAGGGCCTCTACTGGGCAACATACTCATGTGATTCAGCATCTAGGAGTAATTAAACCAGAAGGCTGTGCCTCCTAACTAACCACTCAGATTTTACCTCCTCATATTACACTCATGTGCCTGCGTGTGCACGAACACACACACACACACACACACACACACACACACACACACACACTGGTCTGCTAGTGCTGCCACGACAAAACACCACGGACTGGGTGGCTTAAACAACTGAAATGTATTTGTCACAGTTCTAGAGGCTAGAACTTGCCTGGGGGCTCAGATGGTGAAGAATCTGCCTGCAACGTGGGAGACCTGGGTTCAATCCCTGGGTCAGGAAGATGCCCTGGAGGAGGAAATGGCAACCCACTCCAGTATTCTTGCCTGCAGAATCCCAAGGACAGAGGAGCCTGGTGGGCTACAGTCCACAGGCTCGCAAAGTCAGACACAACTGAGCAACTAAGCACAGAGCCTAGCAGGGCAAGATGGAGGTGTCTGCAGGTTGGTTTCTTTGAGGCCTTGCTCCTTGGCTTGCAGAGCGGCCACCTTCCCGTGGTGCCTTCACACGGCCTTTCCTCTGCGGTGCACGTCCCTGGGGTCTCTCTGGGTGTCCTAACCTCCTCTTTCCATAACGACACTGGCTCTTACTGTGTCACAGAGCATCCCAACAGCCTCATTTTAGCCGAATCACCTCACACCAGGCCCCTCAAGACACCGTCATGTTCTAAGGTACTTCATTCGAGTTAAGGATTTGGCATATGGATTCGTGTGTGTATGTGTAAATCCATAGACATATATTTCACTGACAGGAAGGATGTCTGCATTTGTTTCCCTGTTAAGGACTTAGCATCAGCTCTCTGCCTGATGTTAAAGTCTACAGATAACGACAAAGGGAAGAGGAAAGCAAGTGGCTCTGAAGCAGCAGACGCTTAAGCCTGAGTCACTGGAAGTGAGGAGCTGGGAGAGGGGCAGGAAGTCCGGAGGGCCCGGGGCAGGGTGGTGGTGGTGGTGGTGGGGCTTGTAAGCTGGCTCTGGCTCTCCAGAGGGGCGTCAGTTAACTGGGATGAAAACCCCACCTTCTTGAGTGAGACTGCTCAAGTTCTTATTCAGAAATAATCACCGAAGAGGAAATTTTGGCGGTTCTTCTCTTCCTTCTCCTTCTCAAACTCTCCTGAATGTGATCAGGCAGATGGGACTTCCTTAAACAAAAGTCACTCAGTTCCCATTTTCTCTAATTGGAAGCATTTCACAGAAAAAGCCAGGCTACCAGATAAATACGTGAGACATTTCTTAACTGAGGGGGGGAATTCTATAGATAACTAGGGACTCTGAGAGCAGGATAGAGGATGTTTGCCTAAATCCAACAACGGGAATTAATCTACAAACTCAACGGACTGTGCTATGGAATCTATTCAACACTCGAGTCTGAGGGAATGCCTCCCAAATTTGTCTAGCCGATCTTTGCTCATCCTCCACAGCGGAGTGCTTCTGGAGCCAGCCAGAGGGGCTCCCGTGGCCTTCTCCTCGCTCCCGAGAAGGGCTGGAGCCATCGCTGCAGGAGGTGCTACCTTCCTGCTGGCCGTGGAGGGAGGGGCAGACAGGGTTTCAAAAAGAAAACATGCAAGGTCCACCCAGGAACAAACAGTGGGACAACGTAACATGGAAATCCCGCCACCGGAACTGTCAACGAGAATGGCCAAAGATGAAAGACATCGACTCCTGCAGATGAGTCCTCCAGGCAGAGGCTGGCACGAGCAGCCTGGGTGCAGGCCGCCTGTGTCCTTTGAGTCCTGAGCGGGATACCTCCCTTCCTGTGGGTTTTGATTTTGTGGTTCGTTTGCCTTCCTGCATTACTTTTGCTTGTTTGGTTGGTTTTAGTCATGGTGGGTTGAAAGACGTTAAGGAAGGAAGGGAGCTTCTACGGTATCTCAGCAATCATCTCTGGACATGGAGATTACAAATTTTGCTCAGAATCCATTAAATGAATAAAACATATAAATATTTCCTGTACTGCTTTTTTTCTCAAGAAAGGAATTTACTTCTTCCCCTGAAAAAGAAGCCAAATCTGGGACCCAGAGTAACACAGGAGCCCGAGTCCCCTGAGGAACACGGGGACCCCTGTGGCATGGCTGTAACCGTCAAACAGCAGAGGGTCCCCCACTGTCTTCCTGGGGAGCCTGCCTGGTGTCTCTCAACGGGTCTCCAGGGGTCTGTGGCTCAACAGATGAATGTTGGTCACTTCCTATTACACAGACTTTAAGTGACTGATAACTTGTTTTAAGTTGTTCCTCCATATTTATGGGGTCTCCCAGGTGGCCCAGTGGTAGAGACTGCCTGCCAATGCAGGAGCCACGGGAGGCATGGATCTGATCCCTGGGTCAGGAAGATCCCCTGGAGGAGGAAATGGCAACCCACTCCAGTATTCTTGTCTGGGAAATCCCATGGACAGAGGAGCCTGGTGGGCTACAGTCTGTGGGGTTGTTGCAAGGAGCTGGACACAACTGAGTGACTGAACATGCGTGCAGCCATATTTATTGGGAATTTGTCACCAACACTTGTCTATATTGTTAATCTACTCTGTGCTGCTATTTGACTTGGTACAAAATTATAGTTATTCTAAAGTCAGCATGTTAACACTTCACGGTGATCAAAACCCTTCCTTAGGACTTTTAGGTGACTGATGCTCAAACAAGGCTGATAGGGAGGCCCTGGGGGACATCTCAGGCAGTGCTTTGCTTCTGTCTCTGTCAGGGCAGGGGGCTGTGTCTCATTACAAGAGCAATACTCTCTCCACATTGCCTGGCATGTAGGGGCATCCAGTTAAGGCTGGTGGAAAAAATAAATTCCTCTAAGGGACATTGTGAGTATAGAGCATGCATGGCCTTGACTCTGCAGCTGAAGCTGATGGAGGTCCTCACGTGGTGGCAGAATCACTAGCTGGGTTCATCCAAGTGTTGGCCTGGAGTCAGGAGGGAGGAGGAGGAAGCGGGGTCAAATTCCCGCCTGGGGGCCCTTATGGGAAGGGAGAAGGTACTTCCTACACAGTACTGAGTCTGGTTTTCTCTGCGGTCTGCCTTGAAAGTCCCACTAATAGCATGACCAGTGGAGAGAAGTCTATTTCGGCTGTCCCAGTAGACAGACTCTGTAGAAAATATCTACAAGGGCTCAGGCAGAGCTCCCTGAACAGAGGGAGGAAGTGGCCACAGGGCCAGGAAGCCTTTTGGCTGGTTCCCCGGAGCCCCTCTCTCATCCACTGGTGCCCACAAGCCCGGAGAGAAATACCTTGTCTGAAGCTGCTCGGGGGATTCCTCACTGCTAGTTTTAATGAATGAGCCCGCCTCCCCCCAACCAACAGGAAGTGGGGTGCCGTGCCCGTGGTCATTAGTGATGCTACGGGGGAAAAGAAAGGCTTTCATTCCTTCACGTCTTCCTCAGAGCTTTATGTTTCACATAGTATAACTAGTTTTTTCTTAACAGGAAGAAAACTACTCTGAGTGAGAACTGGCTCTCCCTTCTGGAATCTGCAGACCGCTGCATCCTTTTTCGAGGTTGCCTGTCAGGGTGGCTGTGTCTTAGAACAGCGCTGCTCAAGGCTGCCTGGACGTCAGAGCCACCCAGGGGCCCCTGGAATGATCCCAGGGCACCGGCTGGACCCAGTCAACTCCTCTGGAATCTTTGGACTCAGGTATCCGTACCTTAAAAGCCCCTCAAGGAGTTCCAAGCTGAAGTCAGTGTTGCAAACCCCTGCTTAGAGTCTAACAGCAGTCCTCACCGGTAAAAGCTTTGATGAAGAAAAAGTCCAAAGATTTCTTTTAATTGGAAAAAGTAAATTTTTCATAATCTTATAACTCAAAAGCTACTGAAGGGATTTTCCCTCACCCCTCGAACTTTCCATTAATGAAAAACAAAACAAATTTATACTGAAAACAATAATGAGAAGATTCAGCCCAAAGTAGAATTTTCCAGAAAGTTATGGGCAAGAGAAAAAAACAAAAGACTATCATTGAAAAAAAAAAAAAAAAGCTTTTACAGGAATTTCCTTTTAAATTTGCTTGCAATGAGTGTCTCTTTGAAAGGTGAATAAACAGCATTTGCCAAAAAGCCCCACCCCTGGCTGTTGCTAAGAAGCTCAGTGTCAAGGGATGGAAATGCCCAGGGCAGAGTTAACTCAATCTGACTCAATGGGGGGTTTTTTCTTTTTACAAGTCTTTTTTTTTTAATTAAGAAATTAACAAATTTTTAACAGTAAGAGCGCAAGTGGGTTACAAAATAACTAGCAGCTAAATGACTGGTTAAAAAGGATTCTCTTGACAGCCAGGACTGATGGCTCATCTCACAAACACAACTTTCTAAAGACTGTATCAACCCGATCTTTTGCAGGCAAAAGAAATGTGTCTCCAGTTAGTTAGATAATAGCATTCTGGATAGTCCTGAATTACCCTGAAGGGAGCAGAAAAAGAGGCCAGCGACCTAACACTCACTGAGCCTGCCCCAGAGCATCAGACAACTGTTAGCCCTTTGCTTTGTTTTCAGTTCAGTTCAGTCATATTCGACTCTTTGCGACCCCATGAATCGCAGCTCGCCAGGCCTCCCTGTCCATCACCAACTCCTGGAGTTCACTCAAACTCACATCCACTGAGTCAGTGATGTCATCCAGCCATCTCATCCTCTGTCGCCCCTTCTCCTCCTGCCCCCAATCCTTCCCAGCATCAGGGTCTTTTCCAATGAGTCAACTCTTTGCACGAGGTGGCCAAAGTATTGGAGTTTCAGCTTCAGCATCAGTCCTTCCAATGAACACCCAGGGCTGATCTCCTTTAGGATGGACTGGTTGGATCTCCTTGCAGTCCAAGAGACTCTCACGAGTCTTCTCCAACACCACAGTTCAAAAGCATCAATTCTTTGGCGCTCAGCTTTCTTCACAGTCCAACTCTCACATCCATACGTGACCACTGGAAAAACCATAGCCTTGACTAGACGGACCTTTGTTGGCAAAGTAATGTCTCTGCTTTTGAATATGCTATCTAGGTTGGTCATAACTTTCCTTCCAAGGAGTAAGCATCTTTTAATTTCATGGCTGCAATCACCATCTGCAGTGATTTTGGAGCCCCCAAAAATAAAGTCTGACACTGTTTCCACTGTTTCCCCATCTATCTGCCATGAAGTGATGGAACCAGATGCCATGATCTTCGTTTTCTGAATGTTGAGCTTTAAGCCAACTTTTTCACTCTCCTCTTTCACTTTCATCAAGAGGCTTTTTAGTTCCTCTTCACTTTCTGCCATAAGGGTGGTGTCATCTGCATATCTGAGGTGATTGATATTTCTCCTGGCAATCTTGATTCCAGCTTGTGCTTCTTGCAGCCCAGCGTTTCTCATGATGTACTCTGCATATAAGATAAATAAGCAGGGTGACAGTATACAGCCTTGACGTACTCCTTTTCCTATTTGGAACCAGTCTGTTGTTCCATGTCCAGTTCTAACTGTTGCTTCCTGACCTGGATATAGGTTTCTCAAGAGGCAGGTCAGGTGGTCTGGTATTCCCATCTCTTTCAGAATTTTCCACAGTTTATTGTGATCCACGCAGTCAAAGGCTTTGGCATAGTCAATAAAGCAGAAATAGATGTTTTTCTGGAACTCTCTTGCTTTTTTGATGATCCAGTGGATGTTGGCAATTTGATCTCTGGTTCCTCTGCCTTTTCTAAAACCAGCTTGAACATCAGGAAGTTCATGGTTCATGTACTGCTGAAGCCTGGCTTGGAGAATTTTGAGCATTACTTTACTAGCGTGTGAGATGACTGCAATTGTGTGGTAGTTTGAGCATTCTTTGGCATTGTCTTTCTTTGGGACTGGAATGAAAACTGACCTTTTCCAGTCCTGTGGCCACTGCTGAGTTTTCCAAATTTGCTGGCATATTGAGTGCAGCACTTTCACAGCATCATCTTTCAGGATTTGAAATAGCTCAACTGGAATTCCATCACCTCTACTAGCTTTGTTCGTAGTGATGCTTCCTAAGGCCCACTTGACTTCACATTTCAGGATGTCTGGCTCTAGGTGAATGATCACACCACTGTGATTATCTGGGTCGTGAAGCTCTTTTTTGTACAGTTCTTCTGTGTATTCTTGCCACCTCTTCTTAATATCTTCTGCTTCTGTTAGGTCCATGCATTTCTGTCCTTTATTGAGCCCATCTTTGCATGAAATGTTCCCTTAGTATCTCTAATTTTCTTGAAAAGATCTCTAGTCTTTCCCATTCTGTTGTTTTAATCTAGCACAAAACACTGACCTTGCTGATGGTTAAGGACTAGCTTTCCCTTGGGCTTCCCCTAAGGCTCAGCTGGTGAAGACTCTGCCTAGCAATGCAGGAAACACAGGAGACACATTGTTCAATCCCTGGGTCGGGAAGATCCCTTGGAGGAGGAAATGGCAACCTGCTCCAGTATTCTTGCCTAGAAAAACCCCATGGACAGAGCCTGGAGGGTTACAGTCCAAAGGGTTGCCAAGAGTCGGACACAACTAAGCATGTAGGCAGCTTTTCCTTGCTGCTGCTGCTGCTGCTAAGTTGCTTCAGTCGTGTCTGACTCTGGCGACCCCATAGATGGCAGCCCACCAGGCTCCGCAGTCCCTGGGATTCTCCAGGCAAGAATACTGGAGTGGGTTGCCATTTCCTTCTCCAATGCATGCATGCATGCTATGTCGCTTTAGTCATGTCTGACTCTGTGTGACCCCATAGACAGCAGCCCACCAGGCTCCTCCTCTTGTCCTCTAGACAAGAATACTGGAGTGGGTTGCCGTTTCCTTCTCCAGAGGTCCCCTTAGCTGGAGGATAAAGCAACGATCCCTCAGGCTGACAGCTGAGCCCTTTCAGAGTGAGGTCACATGGTGCCTTTCCACCCAATGCGCCCCACTCTGCCTCCTACGGGGCCAGCGTCCCTAAAGCCTTTCTAGTGAACAGACTCAACAACAAGTGAGAGCCCAAGACAGTCTTCCAGACTCTGCCGGTGGTTGCTTTCCTGCCACTGCCAGGGTCTTCCTACGGGCTAGGCGTTTTGCAGACTAGCCAATAAGCGCCTTGCCACAATCACCAGGTGGGAATCGTTACCCTCTTCCTTAAAATCTCATGGAGCTTTTGTAGTCTTCTCCTTCAGATACCAAGGGTTATTTTTCTCAATACAAATAACACCTTTTCACTATCAAAGTACCTCGTCAAGCTGGGGTGCCGGGAGATGCTTATTCTGCGGGTCACCCAGGTTTCTTTGGACACTCGTGACTGAGCACAAACGTTTGTGGGGGACCTGGAGCAGAGTGGTCCAGGGCAGGCCAAGCGGGCACCGCCCTGTGGGGACGGGGGAGGGGGCATTCCTCATTGATACCTCCCGCCACGTGGCTGAGCTCAGTGTCGGGTTGCGGTAGTGGCCGTGGCTGTGATGGAGGGAACTTTCGAAACAGCAAGAAAGACAGAGGCAGGACCCAGGTCACCCCTCCTCCGGCGTGGCTGCTGCTCTGTGCGGTGCTCTGGGACGGTGCTCTGTCTCTGAGTCCTCACTTCTCTTCCCTCTGCTGAAACTGCCTTCCCTCCTCTCGAAGGTCCAACCTGCCTCTCCCTGCAAGGCTCAGCTCAGATGCTACTGGCCCCCCAACCCAAATCCTCCCCGTTTCCACGGAGCTCTGCTCAATGTCATGTGACAGCCTGGGTAGGAGGCAAGTTTGCAGGAGAACGGATACCTGTTCAGGTCTGGCTGAGTCCCTTTGGTGTTCACCTGAAATTATCACAACGCTGTGTGTTAATCGTCTGTATCCCAATACAAAATAAAAGGTTAAAAAAAAGCAACAGGAAAGCAAATCCTACCCTCCTTCTCTGGACTTGAGGTTAACTGCCTGCAGTGGGTTGAACTGTGGCCCCTCTCCCAGCAGTCTAAGTCCTAACGCCCTGCACCTGTGCATGTGACCTCGTACGGAAAACAGTCTCTGCAAATGTAACTCAGGTAAGGGTTTTGGAGGTGAGATCACCCCAGAGTAGGGTGGGCCCTAAATCCAGTGAAGGGCGTCCTCATAAGAGAGGCCGTGTGAGGACGGAGGCAGAGGCTGAACTCATGCCTGGAACTCCGCGTCCCAGAGTCAGGAGGGCAGCTGGAGCGGCTCTTCCTGAGTGTGCAGATGCAATCCACCCTGCCGATGCTGCAGCTTTGGACTCTGGCCTCCAGAACAGCGAGAAGCTAAATATCTGTTGTTTCAAGCCCCCGGGTCTGTGCTGATCTGTAACTGCAGCCTCAGGAAACCAAGATGCGCCCACCATCCCACCTGATTCTTTCTTTCTTGTTGTTTAGTCACTAAGTCATGTCTGACTCTTTGCGACTCCATGGACTGCAGCACGCCAGGCTTTCTTGTCCTTCATTATCTCTTGGAATTTGCTCAAACTCATGTCCACTGAATTGGTGATGCCATCCAACCATCTCATCCTCTGTCGTCCCCTTCTCCTTTTGCCCTCAATCTTTCCCAGCATCAGGGTCTTTTCCAGTGAGTCAGCTCTTCGCATCAGGTGGCTAAAATATTGGAGCTTCAGCTTCAGCATTAGTCCTTCCAATGAATATTCAGGACTGATCTCCTTTAGGATGGACTGGTTGGCTCTCCTTGCAGTCCAAGGGACTCTCAAGAGTCTTCTCCAACACCACAGTTCAAGAGCATCAATTCTTCGGCGCTCATCTTTCTTTATGGCCCAACTCTCACATCCATACATGACTACTGGAAAAACCATAGCTTTGACTAGACTGACCTTTGTTGACCAAGTGATGTTTCTGCTTTTTAATTTGCTGTCTAGGTTTTCTAGGATTCCTTCTTGAGACCCATCAATTTGCCTCCATGTTTCACTTCTCACATCCATGGCTGCGTCCTCCTACCAGATCCAGCTTGATTATCCCTGGGTGTCCGGGTGTGCCTCCTGCAGAGTTGGGCAGTGCGTGTGAGGGTGTGAGCACAGAGCAGCACACACCCCTGAAGGGGCCAGCATGGCTTCAGTAAAGCCTAGCCTCTGTGGCTGCTCGTCCCCGCACAGCAGGGGGACAGCCCAATTCTGGCCCAGCTCTGAGGACTCGGGTGCTTCAGGACTTTGGGGTGTCCTTACCCCGTCTCTCTGGTCCACGCCAGGCAAGCACTGGGTGAGGTGCTCCTTCCTGGTGCTCTCCGTCATCCTCACTGTCAACTCAACCCACCACTCGGATGATCTCATCAGGGCCTGACTTCACCAGGCTTACAGCTCCTTGGGGTCAGAGGTCACACCTTATCTACCTGTGAATTTCCTTAGCCCAGTACCGATGACATATTGATAGTCGCTGAGTATCTTCTAATGCCCTTAAGGATTTGGTCTCTGGTCATTTTGTCTTATCTGTTTGTTTGGCCTGCCCTGCCCCTCATCAACTCTCCCACTGCAGACCCTCAACCCTCAGAAGGAGCCACCCTGCCAACACCTTGATCTTGACCTTCAAGCTTCCAGAACTGTGCAACAGTAACTCTCTGTTGTTTGAGCCCTGTAGTCTGGGGCACTTTGTTACACAGCTGGAGCTGACCAGTACATCCTTGTAGTTCTCCGATCACTCAGCCTCTCCCTTCGCATACGCTGTCTCCTTTGGTTGGAAAGTTCCTCTGTATTACTGCTGTGAAATACTTGACTTTCATTGAGCACAGCTATGTGACAGGCTCTGGGCTAGGAGGCTTTCGTGTATTTCCTCATTTAATTTTCATAACAACATGGTATCTGGAAACTTCCTTTTCATAAAAAGAAGCATTGCATTTGCAGGTTGACCCACAGGGGTATTACATCAATAAATAGAGTTCTTCTGGGTAAACGAAAGAGAGCAGGTAAGATTCCATAATATCCTGGCGACCACACTGCAGGAGCTGGTTGAAGGGCACGTCCATCCTCGGACACCTAGTCCAGCGTGACACAGGGGACCTCGTGGTCACCTGATAGAGGATGGCATGGGACTTCCAACATTAGTAAGAGAAACAGTTTTGTGTATGACTTAGAGGAAACTATTTTGGAAAAAGAAAATCCGTCTGTGAAGCCCGGTTTGAAAGACTCTTACCTCATCGGAGACTCGGGCTTGTGTGTCAGAAGGGAAATGGGTGATTTATTGTATGTCAAGTGATTACAACAGAGCTGGGCGAGTAGTGAGCGCGAAGTAACTGCTGGCTGTTACTATTCTCCGAAGACTCCTCCCAAGATTGTGTACCAGAAACATTTGGCTCCTACCTTATACATGTGAGCTACTCCTGTAAAGTTTATAGGACCACAGTTACCTCCTGCAAGGATAAGACATAAGCCACTTTTCTAGAGGACTGTAGCAAGTAAAGGAGGGTGATGTAACACCAGCCATTTCCTGCGCAAGCCCCGAGCCTCTGGCTACAAAGTTGGCAGGATCCAGTTCCCTCACAGAGATGCCCAGTGGACCTCTCTGTCTTACCTGACCGTACTTCTTGGGTGCAAACAGTCCCTTCCAAAGCTGCAAAGGGAACCCTCTTCTTGACCCTTTTGCAGGTGTGTGCCTGCTCTATATCACTCACTCGGACTCCATACTGGGCCACTAAGTGGTTTGCCAGAACAAGCTGAAACAAGTAGGGAGGTTTGTTAGAAAGTTTCTGAAGTCACCCCCGAGTGGCTGAGATCAGACGCTTTGAGGGATGATTCCAATCTTATCAACCATCCTGGCAAAGAAGCCCATATTCCCTGACTCAGATTTTCCCCACCGAGAAAAAACAGTGAGAGGCTGGCGTAGGTATCCAGGCGCCTGCTGAGTGTGCAGGATGTCATCTGAGCAGCCTCATTTCTCAATCCTCCAAACTGCATGTGTAGCAACCCCTTCCCCGTCCGCACGATTCCGTCCAGCAGCTAAGGTCATCTCCTGTCCAGGTGAGGGAACCAAGGCTGGGGAATGTGGGAGGATCTGCCACAGAAAATAGGCAGGAAAAGACAGGCCCGGGATTCTAACCGAGGTCTCCTTGGCTTCAGATTCCAGCCATTTCCAAGCCCCACAGAGCTTGGGCTTCCCAGGCGACACGAGTGGTAAAGTACCTTGCCTGCCCACGCAGGAGACGTTAACAGACCCAGGTTTGATCCCTGGGTCCAGAGGATCCCCTGGAGGAGGAAATGGCAACCCGCTCCAGTATTCTTGCCTGGAGAATCCCCATGGACACAGCATCCTGGTGGGCTACCATCCATGGGGTCACAGAGAGTCGGACACAACTGAAGTGACTGAGCACACGTGCAGGCTTCTCAGGCTGGCGAGCCTGAGTTAGAACCTGAGTCAGGCACTGTCCAGACAAGGAAGGACAGACTGCTGTTGAGCACTGAGGGTCCCACACACAAGCTCTCTCCAGGTGTCCAGAGTTCCTTATTCGAAATCTGGTTTTGGTGAATGTGTGTATAAAGCCTGAGACTTTACTCACCCCATCTGCCCTGAGCGCCGTTCACCTGGGTCTCTAAGTCAGATGGCTCCTGCCAGCCAACCGAGGGCACAGCTGAGTTTGGATGGTGAGCGCAGATGAAGATGGTGTAGAGAGAAGAGCAGGACGATCCAATTCATTTCAACACTAATTTTTTGAGTGCTATCATGTGCCAGGCTCAGAGGCCAACAGCAAACCGTGGGCTGGGCTACCCGATTCTGTGTGGGGTGACGATTCAAGGACACCCAGCACTGCGTGTGGATTGTGAGGGTCAACGGGGCATGCGGGAGACACAGAGCACGTGGGAGACAGACACGTGGAGCATGTGGGTGACACGTGGAGCACGCGGGAGACACGTGGAACACGAGGGTGACACGTGGAGCACGTGGGGGACAAAGTGGAGCACGCGGGAGACAAAGTGGGCCTTTTCTAGGCTACCTTCTAGGCCCACAGGAAGGAACGAGTCTTGCCCTTCCTGAGGCTTCAGTCTCTTGACACAGCTGACATGGACACTCGTTCCCAATGTCAAGAAGGAACAGTCATAATAATGCTTATGCTTGTATCATAATCCTTGCAGCGCTTTGATATATGTGAGAATCCCGTGACGCATAAAGGCATTTGGAGAGGATGGTGTGTAATAAGGAAATTAACACCCCCATCAACCCTGCTGTGAGCAGAAAACTAAGCTTGCTCTGAGTCTTCTCATGAAAGACTGGGACAGCGAGCCGCTTTTGTTCCCTCACCGAACCTCCTATATGATACACTCACTCATGGGGCTCCCGGCTCACAAACATGCTTTAACGAAAAGAAGTACTATTATTTGTGTAAAAAATCTTTTTGAGGGAAATAAACCTAACTGGTAGCCTGAGTCCTCGAATCGGTAGTGAATGACCAGCACTCAGCTGTCTCTCTTCCTTTCTCATCTTTGCTCACAACCTTATTTCTTTAAAAGCATTGATTTGGATGAAATGCAGGAAAAAGCCAAAACACACTCTGAGGCAGCCCTCTGCCAATAATAATGCAGATCGCCCCTGGTTGCTTCTGGAGGGGACAAATTTTCACATTCTGATTTGCTGTAACAGCTGTGAGTTTATTAAAGGACCAGGGCCTTCCTGTGGATCTTAGGGTTGAAAACCTGTTGCTGAACTTGGTGGCACTTACGGAAACTCGGTGACACAAGGCTTCGAGGCCATCGTAAAGAAGATGGTGTTTCCTCCCCTGGGGGTGAGGCGGCCAGCCTCATCTTTGTCCACCTCTTCCTCACTGTCACAGGAGACCACCCCCAACTCGGAGAGCGGCAGCTTCTGTTCGAATCTGTAGCTCGTGGAAGACCTGGATAAAAGCAAGTGAGAATCTGGTTTGTCTTCTCTGTTTGACTCGGGAGTGCTACTGTGGACGTGCTTCAGGTTAAGCCAGCGGCCTTGTAAGACCTGAGCAGCCCCAGTTCAGAGGCGGGGTCCTCTCGCCTTCTTTGTTATCCATCCCTGTCATTTGGTTAGCTGGCCATCCAGTATCCAGACAGTACTCAGAAAGATTGAGCACTAGCAAAACTTTCTGTGGATCATCTCTGAGGAAGCAGCTGTCAGTGGGCCTGATTCGACAAGGCACCCACTGGCACATATGCCTTGAAATTCCCCCAAGTCCCCAGTTCCAAGCGGAGAGTAGGCTTGTGTTGGAGGTTTGGCACAGAACCAGAGACACAGCGTCTTTAGTAGAGTTGAGTGGGTGCCATTCCCATCTCAGCCCCCAACTCATACAATGACATTCTCAGTGGCCAAGCATTTTGATAATAAAAGCCATGATAACAGATGGGGATTTTTGTCTTCATCGCTCTCTGTGGCAAGCACCAAAATTCAGCAGAACATGTCAAACGACATTTCCTCCTGCCTCATTTTAAGAGAGTCCCAGCTGTGTTGTTAGTATAAATAAAAAGCACCACACGGTAGATCAAAAGAAAAGCTTAAGGCCAGGCAGATAGTAGGCACTTAATAATGAAAAGAAAAAAATTACAAAAAGAATTGGAATCCAGCAGGCACTTTGAAGGATGAATAAAGCACAGTCTAGTGTTAAGACATTCCCTCTTGACAAGAACAAGCTTGAAAGTCTCCCTTTCAATCTTAGTGGCCACTCCATGTACCACAACATAATTATTGTAAGGCATGGGAGAAAACACATTCTGGACACGCAGGGAACACTCACCCTAAAAGCAAGATATGTCTGGACTTCTGGACCCTTATCAAGCTCTGTTTTTTATGAAGCTCCTAGCTGCAATTCACCAGGAGAACTGGGGGCAGAAAAGAACCATGACTTTGGCAGTGGGGGCGTGAAGTTGAGAGCCAAGGGTGGGCAGTGGTCCTCACCGTCCCTGATTTAGGAGGGGAGGACCACTTTATCTGGATGTAGCTCGCAACTGAATAATAAGAATAATAGCCAGTGCAAAACACAGGCCCATAAGTATCACTTAACCGCAGCATATTTTCAAAATATTTCAAGCATCTCAGAGGCACGTGGCAGTGCTAACACAGAACAGCAAACTTGGATGATAGCAGGCACGGGGAGGGCTTCTGATTGGCGGGGAGGGAGAGGTGGAGGACAGGGGAGAGGGCAGGGACAAGGTCACTGTAGCAGTTCTCTCATTTTTCCAGGGATTAACATAAGGCCTTGTGCTGGCCATCTGGACCAAGTCCAGTTACTCTGTGGGGCAGGCTGACCTGTCAGTCCTAAATATATATATTTGCAACAATTTTCTGCTTGAAATAATAAACAAGAACTACGGTTGCATTTAGTTCCCATCTCTCACATTGCCACCAGGGTACCTCTGGTTATCTGCATGCAGAGATTCAGGGCAAGAGGCTGGCAGCACCCTCAGGTCCCAAGGAAGATGCTGCCCTGAATTTTTCTGTGTTTTTTTTTTTTTTTTAAATCATCGTGTAAATTCATTCTCCTTAAAGATGTCACCCTCACTGGGAGATAACAGACTGATCTTGGGGAGAAAACAGACATTGGCGTCTTCCTCCTAAACCTATTTTTGTGAGAGCCAGAGCACACGAAGGACCAGACTTTGATATAACGGCTGTCTTCAGCATCTTCTCCCCCAGCACGTTTTTTTTTGCCAAGAAGATTGTCTTGGCATGCTCTTTGCAAGAAGCACAGGACTTCCCAGATGGCGCTAGTGGTAAAGAACCTGCCTGCCAATGCAGGAGATGTAAAAAGATGTGGGTTCGGTCCCCAGGTCTGGAAGATCCCCTGGAGGAGGGCATGGCAACCCACTCCAGTATTCTTGCCTGGAGAATCTCATGGACAGAGAGCCTGGCGGGCTACAGTCCATGGGGTCGCAGAGAGTCAGACACAACTGAAGTGACTTAGCACACACTGCAAGCAGCGCATCTCTGGCCTGTCAACAAGACACACTGGGACGGCGCTCACACTCCAGAGACAGCCCGATTCCTCTATGACTTGAAACTTTAAAAGCTATGCTGTTGACACCTGACAGCTGCTCTCCCAGCTCCTGCTTTACCCCCTGCCAACACCTGCCGGTGTTTTCCCATTTCGTCACGATGGAGGCAGCCTGGCTTTGTGTTGGTCTGCCTCGTTTTGGCTTCCCTGTGGGTGACTATGCAAACTACAAGCCAAATATACGACTTCTCCCTTTTCTACAAACTCAGTTGATGGCGGGGCACAAGGACACTTCAACCCACCAAGATGTTACATTTTCTGCTCACATGAAGGAAAATGCGAATCAATAAATGGTCAGTGTTTTTTTCTCCTGGGAGACAGAGTAGGGTGTTTAATGCCCACCAAATCAGCCCTTGGATTTTTTTTTTTTTTTTTTGGACTTTGTTTCTATTTTTGCCAAGACAGGAGATGAAAACATAAACTGTGAAATATGATTGCAAAGTAGTGACATGGGTGTCAGAAGTGACCTAGGAGACTACCATCTTGTTTGTGGCTACACTTGCTATGTGGTTGTTAAAGCAACGGAGTCCAATCGGAGGAGGACAAGGGCAGGGCCTTTCCGGGAGGGGCCTGTGCCTGCCGGGTGGTGTGGCCAAGCTCTCTGAAGTGCCCGAGGTCTTGTCTCACTCAGGGTGACGAGACTGGGTAGAGTGGACTCAATATGTTGTGCTGTGTCTTAAACTGATGGGCAGCTCAGGGCCCTGGAAGAGCTGCTTTCCCCAACTCCTGGAAGGACAGCCCTGCTACTCCGAGGACAAGCTTCTGTATCCTCAGAGTAGGGGACTGTGCCACGAGAGGTCCTCTCTCTGCCGAGACGAGCTGGTAGCCTGGATGGCTATGCTGTCTGGTGAGAGGCTGAGAAATTCAGAGAGGTCAAAGCTCCCAGTGCCCCAGGCTAGGGAGATATAATTACAAATGTGGATCTCCTACAAGGTCGCATTAGGCGAGGCTGGTGAAGCAACATGGGGAATGCCTATGGAGCTGGGGAGAAAAGGAGAGCCAAGTGAACTGGATTCACCTTCTCAGTTAATGGACATGATTGTGCTAGTCCACTGGGTTTCTTCAAGCCACGCCGTTTCTGCCTTAGCCAGTACCCATGGGCCAGGAATCTCAAGACTACATCTGATAACACGTCTAGACTCTCTTGCTTCTTCCTCTTGCCCCCAAACTTAAGGCATTCTAGGAGACTGTGTTATAAGGGAGGAATGTGTCCCCAGGGGACCGGCTGAATTGGCACTTGAGATGGCCGTCTGACCAGAGGGGGTGCCAGGTGCCACAGAACCAAAAGGAAAAGAATCGCTGAAAATCTGTCTCTAGGTCTCTGCTCCCAGTTCCTGGCACACAGCTTCTGACATCTTTGTAATTTCTTAAGTGCTAAGAGCATTTAGGAGACTATTTTAACTTTCAGTCTTTGATCCTGGCTCCCGACAGGGTTCCTTGGAATTTCCTGGGTGCTAAGAGTGTCTCAAGTCACTCTGGGTGGACTCCAGGATAGCTTCTGGGGATACTGGTCACCAGAAAGACTAAGCCATAATCAGAAACATGGAGCTTTCGGGCTCACACTTTCATCCACTGAGAAGGGGAGGAAGATGGAGCTTGAGATAGTGATTGATCATGCCTATATGATGAAGCCTCCACAAAACCCTCAAAAATATGGCGTCTGGAAAGTTTACAGGTTGGTGAGCACACCCACAAGCTGGGAGGATGGTGCATCCCAACCCCACAGAGACACATGCTTCTGTGCTCAGGACTCGTTTGGATCTCGTCCCGTGGACCTTCTCATCTGTGCATGTGAATGCGTAGTTGTGTCTGACTCTTTGCAACCCAGGCTCCTCTGTCCATGGGATTCTCCAGGCAAGAAAACTGGAGTGGGTCATTTCCTTCTCCAGGGGATCTTCCTGACCCAGGGATCAAACCTAGGTCTTCTGCATTGCAGGCAGAGATTCTTTACCGAATGAGCTTCAGTCTGCACTAATTCCAGTTATAGTCAGGATTGATGTGAACTGTAGGTGCCCAGCTGGTGGAAAAACTCCACACATCTGATGTCACAAGAATCATGTGGTAGCCCCATTACCCCTGCCAGGCTGGGCTGGGTCAGTCACTGAGAGGAAATTCGTTTGCTCAACACCACGGGGGTGGGGGGGAGCTCTACTTGGAACCCAGAGCATTTGGAGTTGTTCTTTAGTACTTCTATGTCCAGTGGAAAACTATAGCAACTAAAAAAAAGAGAGAGAGGGCAGTGAGGGTCCAGACCCCTTTGGAATGAGGGGCTGAGTCACTGCATCAGATAGAGAACTTGAATCAGCTGAAGCCTGAAGGAAGCCTGGCTGAGGCTGGAGGAAGCACAGAATGAGCTGTGGGGGAAGGAAGTTCTATGTCTCAACCAGTTAGAGGGAGAGGGGGCTGCTGGAGCTATGTCTATTTTTTATGTGCTCCTTCTGTGTGCATGTGTGTGCATATGCTAACATATTTCTTCTTCTCTGTCCTTCTCTTTAAGACTTTGAATGGTGTTATTGGAAACCAACTTTCCAATTCAGTCTACAGGTTACATGATATTTAGGCGGGACTGTGGCTGAATTTGAGGAATAACTACAGCTCCTGTCTGTATCTTATAGCTCTGCTTCTTTTGCTCCTCCCTTCCTGGCTGATACTGAATGGATCAGATTTTCTTTCACTTCCTTATTTCCCGTATAATTGTTTGGAAAGCATATATTAAAAATTTATTTTAGCCATCATCCACTACCTCTTAAAATTTAAACTTGACCTTATGTTTTTCTAACGAAATCTAGAGATGATTGGCATGTCTATTCTTTTCTTGAACAAGTCAAAAATGACTTAACATCTGAGCTTCTCTTCCATCTTTTATGATATTATCATCTGTTATGCAGGGTCCATGTTGACTTTAGTTTCACACATTCAGTTAGCTATTACAATTATCTGTACAGCAACTATTTAGACTCGACAGTGCATTTGATGGATTTCTTTGGCCACTAGTGTGTTTTGGGAGCTCCATCTTTCCTCTTGGACTCAATATCCTTCTTGCTGAAGGAGTATACCTTTCAGTAATTTTTGTCAGCAAGACTCTGTGGGGGCGCAACTGTTAGACTTCATATGTCTGAAATTGTCTGTATTTAACTTTTAACTTTGAATGGTAATTTAGCTAGAAATAAGATTCCTGTGATGATAACTGTTATTCCCTGAGTATTTATTATAAAAGGTATTATTCATGGTCCTGGCATCTATTATTGCTTCTTAGAAATCCACCGTCAGTTTAATTATTCCTTTGTAACTTGTCTGGTTTTTTTTTTAAATAACTTTCTGATTTTTCTTTTTACCTTTATCTTTGATATTCTGCAGTTTTACTACCATATACTATCCTAGATTCAGTAGACTCATACAACTTGAAGACTCATATTTTTTCTCTCTTCTGGAAAAATTTCAGACACTTATTGGCTGACTACAGTCTCTAATTTTTTCTTTATCTTCTTGTTCTAGAACTCTAATTAGGCACGTTAGCCTTTCTCATTCTATCCTGTACCTTTTCTACTTCACATTTTCTTTCTGAACCACATGCTAAGTGATTTCCTTAGTTCTATATTCTAATTCATTAATCTTTCTTTCAACTGTGTGTAACTTTCTATTAAGCCTACCTTTTGAGGCTTCATATCCATTATTTTTATTTCACTTGCATAAATTGAATTTTTAATCTATATTTTCCCTTCACAGTGTTTCCTTGTATTTTAAATATGTTTAGATTGTTTTATGTCCTCCAGTTTTTGATGTGAAAATATTGTTTATATTTACTAACTGCCCCTTTTGGTAACTTGTTTCCTATTGTAATTTGGATTCTGAATATAGTTTTAGAAAAGGTTGTTTGCCATAGATGATACTGCTTATGGGAATATCCCTATGGAGCCGTTTGGTGTTTTCTAGAGGCTTCTGGTAAAGCATCTAGAGGTATCTTTAACCAGATGCCTCATCTCATAGAGCAAAATGGAGTCACAGGCCTGTATGTCTATCCTCGGGCCAGTCACTCACAAAAAGGAGAGAAAGGCTCTAGACTGGTCAAGTCCACCCCAATTAAACTGAGGGTGGTTCAGCTTCCTCTTAGACATATGGGCTTGGAACTTCCCTGGCAGTCCAGTGGTTAAGACTGTGCTTCCAGTACAAGGGGCATGAGTTTGATCCCTGGTCATCGAACTAAGACCCTGCATGTGGTGTGATGCAGCCTACAATAAACAAACAGCTAAGTTTTTTTTTTTTTTAAAGAAACAAGGGCTTAGTGGGTGGAGCAGATTCCTGAACAAAATCAAAGTTCTAGTAGAAAGCAGGAAATGAGATATGTACACCTAACACTGTAACACTCCTGAAGATTTCAAATTTGCAAAGACTCAAGAGTTAAGAATCCAGCACAGAAATTCCTCAAGGGTTGTGGAAGGGAAGAGAGAGAAAGGATAATTAAAAACAAAACCAAACATGGTAAAGGGTGAATTCTGGTGAGACATATTTTGATGGAGCATCATTTATTATCTTCTCCAGAACCGTCTCACATTTTCACAAAAGGCAAATTCTGTTTTTGTTGCCAGGTAGAGGCAGCTCTAACATTCCACGAAGTGCTTTTCTGTTGCTTTTTCCTTCTTTTCACAAGAGGAAAAAAAAAAGGGGGGGTGGATAAAAGCAATTCAACAAAGAAAATGTAAATAAAATGATGTCTACATTTAGATGATAAAAATTTAGTACTAACAGTAATTTTAACTAATCTGTGAGTACACTGTGATCCTTTGAAGGGATCAAAGTCATCTGAAGAAAGGAAAAGCTACATTCACATTATTGATGCAGGGCTCTGCTTGGCCCCTGGTCACACACTCAGTAGTTAAGTGACATGAGAGGGAACAGGGTGGCTGGCTCCTGGTTCTAGCTCTATCCCAGCCACTCAACTTTGGCATCGACTCTGCTGTGATTTCCTCGTGAAGCTAGAAAAGGAACAGCAGAAGCAACCGACTGGGGCCAAAGTGCCACAGTGTTTTACTAAAACAAGGAGATCCAAACAGTGCATCCTAAAGGAGATCAGTCCTGGGTGTTCATTGGAAGGACTGATGTTGAAGCTGAAACTCCAGTACTTTGGTCACCTAATGCAAAGAGTTGACTCATTGGAAAAGACCCTGATGCTGGGAAAGATTGAAGGCAGTAGAATGGGGCAAGAGAGGATGAGATGGTTTGATGGCATTGCCAACTCAATGGACATGAATTTGGGTAAATTCCGGGAGTTGGTGATGGGCAGGGAGGCCTGGAGTGCTATGGTCCATGGGGTTGCAAAGAGTCGGACATGAACTGAACTGAACTGAACTGAACTAAACTTCCTCTGTTCAGTCAATTTTTTATAAGTGCCAGCCATATGTCAGGAACTATACTAAGTGTTGATGTGTCAGGGAATAAACAAAACCTCTACCTTCACTGGAGCTCATTGGAGATGAAAACACTGCATCAGACTTGTTTTTTCTTCAATCTATGGGTATTTGAATTCTTCATCATTTATGAAGATACTTGACACTTTGTTAAAAAGTAACAGCAATGCTGATCACAGTAGTAGGTGCTAAACTACCTAAAATTCAGCATCCGAGACCCCAGGCTCTCCATCTGCTTATGCAACTTTTTCCTGCCATTTACTCATTCATTTAGTCAAGTGATGTCAGGCAAAGTGGTAGAGAAGACATCTCTGCAAAAGAGACAATTCAGCCGAGAACTGAAGACTTTAGCGGGGGAATGAGGGTATTGTTACGAGTGAGGGGAGTGACTGGCTGAGGTTGGAAGAATGTTCCAGAGAAAGGGAGGAGCAAATGCAAAGAAACTGAGATGGCCAAGATCTTATTGGGTTGAGGAACCACGGTTCCCTTCCTGCATGAAGCCATCGGGTACCCCAGCCTCCACATCCCTCACTTCTTCTAGGACCCCATCCTCTGCTCGGGGAGGCTGGATTTCTCCCTGGCCTTTCTCCCGCCTACTACACTTCCCTCGCGTCTTTTCTTAGGCTTCCCAGGTGGTGCTAGTGGCAAAGGACCCGCCTGCCAATGCAGGAGACATAAGGGATGATCCCTGGGTTGGGGAGATTCCCTGGAGGAGGGCATGGGAACCCATTCCAGTATTCTTGTCTGGAGAATCCCAAGGACAGAGGACCCCAGTGGGCTACAGTCCATGGGGTCACAAAGAGTCAGATGTAACCACATATACATCCTTTCTCTTGTCCCTCTGTCTCACATCCTTCCTTTTTTTTTTTTTTAATCATTTCCACATTTTCCCTATCTTCTTATCATTTCCTCCTTGAATTTTGGCTGCCCAGAATTTTGTTGTTTGGGTTGGAATGTTATTGTTCAACCTTGAAATCTACTGAGTCTGTGATCATGCTTGGAAGCATTGCCAGCGGTCCTGTAAAACAACTTTTAAACACGACTCTGTAAAGTTTTAATGACCTCATGTGTAAAGCCTATGAAAGAATCAGCCTGTGTTGAAGCTGAGTTTGCACGGCACGCTTTGCACACACTGTCTCATTTAATTCCAGCTCTGATTCACCGAGGAGGTGCTCTCATGAGGAAACCAAGGTGCAAGGACTTTGCTAAAACCTGACGGCTAACACACAGGAGAGCTGAGACAGAAACCCGGGTCTTCTGACACCAAATCAATCTTTTGCCTTCTGCACAGACAATACCATCTCCCTGAATAAACACCGCAGTTTCAATTTCAACAACTACAGGACACCTTTCAAAGCTTACACTGAAGAGGATTCTGAGTCCAGCTGATTTTTGAGACCTTAACTCGTTATTTATTTAGATCAATTGCCCTTCCAGATGGAATGGACAGAGCACCCAGGGACCAGCATAGCATCTGACACAGGGTTAAGTTTAACAAAAGCTTGTTGATAATAAAAAACATTAATCCATTCCCAGCGCCTCCAAGCCCATCCATGAGAACGAGTCATTAATTTATTTGCGATAGCGACTTCTTGCTTTGGGAATCAAATTAACCACTTTATGCCTCCAGCTCAAGTCAAATAAGGTCCTGTCTGGTCCGTGGAACTACCATGATCTCCATGGGAGCTTCCTTTTGGGTCAGCACTCGAGAGGCAGAGAAGGGTGTGAAGAGCTGATGCGAGAAGAGCCGAGGAAGGGAAATGGACAGGATTCTAACGCTGAAACCTTCAGGGATCACTGCGCACAAAGATGCAGTTTACAGTCTATGCTTAAAGGAAACACTTCCCAGATCTATGGCTCTTAGGGCACCTTTTGGTGTTTATCAAAGTAGGACCATACTTCCTTTGAAGATGTGGTTATTGCAGGGAAATGATGCTGCCATGGGGGCTTTTTTTTTTCTCAAAAGCAATTAGAGGTGAGATTCCTGGACTCAGAAGAGAAGGGAGCGGTGTTGGCGGACACAGAAAGTGTCTTGGCTTCTGCTGGGGCCTCAGGGGCCCCGTCAGAGGCGCTGGCCTTGCAGGTTCTGCTGCCTGCGAGCTCCGAGGGAAGTGGTCCCTGAGCAACAGCAGCTCGGCCCACTCTGCAGCGAGTGGGAGGACAGGAAAAGCCAAACCGCAGAGTGGGCTTCTCTCCACGGGCGCTGGGGGCCTCTGTCCTTTCACTCGAGGGGGCCCCGGGGGAGGAATGGAGGGCGGGTGTTAATCTAAAGTCCTGTCATGGTTTCCGTGGTAAACCATGGGTTTTCCAGGCCTTCAGAATGCAGAGCCCACCACTCTGTGGCCGCCCACCCTCTGACCCTCCGGACCAAACGCCCTTCTCTCTGTCATTAAGCCTGTTCCCCTGGGGAAGCAGACATCTGGCTCCTTCCCAGGGAAAAGGGAAAGCACTTCTCAAGCTGGATTTTGATTTGAGAGAGATTAAGGGGAAATAAAGAAATAAAATGAGAGCCACATGGATCCAGGCGTTTTCCCCACTGTTCTGGCACAGCCGTCTCTCCTAACCTTCCTGCCACTCTGTGCTGTGGTTCTGTTACTCCCCACACTCTGCTGAGGAGCTCCCTGGGCAGAGTTGGGGCTGACCTCGGGTCCGGCTTCTGCCCTTGACCATGATGCTGCCCTTGATCATGGCACTGCCCTGTACTGCCATTCTGAAATGGTCTGGCTGAAAAGAGACTTCGTGGGATAGGGACTTCCCTGTAGCTCAGATGGTAAAGAATCTGCCTGCCATGTAGAAGACCTGGGTTGGATCCCTGGGTGGGAAAGATCCCCTGGAGAAGGGAATGGCAACCCACTCCAGTATTCTTGCCTGGGAAATCCCATGGACAGAAGAGCCTGGCGGGCTACAGTCCATGGGTCGCAGAGCTGGACACGACTGAGAGACTGACACTCCCAAATCCTCCTACTGGGTGGGCACTTCTCTATTTATCTGGGGGTGGGGGGAGCTTCTGCTTTGTGGGGGTCCAGGATGACTAATGCTCACCCCACCCAGGAGGTGCCTGTGGTCCAGCACGATTATAGGAGGACAAGGGGACTTGTGGTGGAGCAGTCAGCAAGGATAAAGGCCCAGGAATGGGAGTCACGGGGTGTTTTGGAAACTGTAAGTATCCCGAAACAGTGGGGTGGGGGCGGACAGGCAGAGGCCATCAGACTGGAGAGCAGAGTGTCCTCAAGGCCACACGGAGGTGCTGGGCTTTCGGCAGGAGTGGTGTGATGTGATTGGTGGTTTAATGAGCTCAGATGTCTGACACTGAGGTTTGGAAATGATGGGAGAGAGGTGAGTGGGGAGCTGTGTTGGGATCAGTCTTCAAGGTCTGGAGGATGAGATGGGGCTGGGCAGGCAAGGGAGACCAGGCAAGGGGTTGGTTTCATGGTTTGGAGCACTGAATGGATTTGGGGGGAAGGAAGTGAAGAGGGGGCATTCCAGGAGGCTCAGGGGTAAAGAATCTGCCTGCGATGCAGGAGATGTGAGTTCAATCCCTGGGTGGGTAAAATCCCTTGAAGGAGGAAATGGCAACCCACTCCAGTATTCTTGCCTGGAGAATCCCATGGACAGAGGAGCCTGGCAGGTTTTGGTTCGTGCGGTTGCAAGAGTCAGACACAACTGAGTGACTGAGCACACACACACACACTCACAAAGGAAAGGAGGACATTTTGCTCTTGTTTGAGCCACACTGTTCAGCCCCTCCCTGAAGAGGAGCCTCTGTCTTGACTTTGTGTGTATTGTTGCTTAGTCACTAGGTCATGGGGGACTCTTCTGCGACCCCATGGGCTGTAGCCTGCCAGGCTCCTCTATCCATGGGATTCTCTAGGCACGAATAGTGGAGTGGGTGGCCATTTCCTTCTTCAGGGGATCTTTCCAACTCAGGGATCGGACTCAAGTCTCCTGCATCGGCAGGTGGATTCTTTAAGGCTGAGTCAGTACACATACCCTAAATGAGTGTCCGGGAGAGGCATGATCTAAGTGGAGGATGAAGAGTTTAAAGTTCCTCTATTATTTCATTTGCTCACTTCTATTATTTGTCGGCCTGGTATAAATTTGCAAGTCAAACTCACTCCAGTGAATACTGGTAGAGGAAGCTGAAGTTCTTTCAGAGACAATGGGATTTAACCTGCAAAGATGGCATGGCCCTCGCTTTGCCCTTCCCCTCCTCCTGGCATTGCTCTGGGTCTTCCCCGGGGTTACAGAGTACAGCATTCTGAGGCTCGTAGTTTGGCAGAAAATAAAAATACTTGGCACTTAGTTAAAATAAACAGAGACCTGCAATGTGTAAATATTAACCCGGAACAATTAAAAGATGGATGCTCTTCCAGGACCTTTGAATTGCCAAGAATTCAACGATGCTACCAGAGAACACGTGGGCTCTAGAATGAGGAGGAGGGGAAGGCAAGTTTAGATGACCTCTGTAGCCAGATTCCCTTGGTAAAACTGGGTTATAGCCTCCTGTGACCAAGTGTTCATAGTTTTCCCGTAAATTGTTTTTGCAATTTTTTTCGCTAGTGTATCAAGAAAGCCTAAATTAACTAGTGACAACACACCTGGGCCCAGACCTACACCACCCCCATGGAGCCATTCAAAGCACAGGCTTGGTTGTGGGCAAACCCCGCTTCAAATCTGCACTTCACTGCTTCCCCAAGCTGTCATTCCAGGCAAGGAAGTCAGCCACCCGAGCATCAGCTACCCCACCTTCAAAGTGAGAATAAATGTACCATCGGTGGGCTGCTACGTGGATCAAATTACGTAAATAATATAAAAAAACGTTAGCCCAGTGCCCGGCAGAGAATCAAAACAGTAGAATGTTAGCTGTTATTGCATCCTTCAATCCACAGCGAGCGAACTCAGGAGCAGTGGCATCTGGGCACTGGAAGGCACTTGGAAGGTTTCATGGCCCAGCAGAGATTTCTTTCTGTGGAAGGAGTTTGTCTATTTTAGTTTCTCTCTGGAGGTGGAGGTGGGCAGCGAGTGTCCATTGGGTCAAGAGAACAGAAGCTGGACTGGGGTCAATGCAGCACAGGACTGGACACCTGGCAGAGGCCATTCAGGTCACGCTTTACTGGTGCGAACGGGACACAGCAAGCCCGAAAGACACTTTAAATAGCCCGTCCCACCCCTGCCCCCACTCCATCTCAATTCACGGCCCATCCCACCCTGTGCATCACACGAGGTGGTCCCTCTGTGACGCTGGGCTACGTAACTGCCCACATCCGCCCGTGGGAAAGTGGCCTACCCAGGAGACTGGCCACGGGGGAGTCCCCTCTGCACCAAGTGCTGCGGTGCAAACAGAAAGGAAGAGACCTTCTGACTTTCTCTTCTGGCTCAGATGGTTAGCGTAATGGTCTCCATCAAAAAGGAAGACACACTCTTAAGGGTCTTGTTGTTTTTCCTTTCCTGTTAAAAAACATAACCCTCATGCCTCATTCCTGTTGCCAACAGTACCACAGAGACTCAAGAAAGAGGGAAGGGGAGTAGAGGGCCCTCGGTGCTGATCCCCCAGGGCTGCTCTCCTGGTCCCCACTCTGTGATGGGGGTGTCCACCCTTTAGCTTTCCCTTATCCTTACATTCAGAAGTGAAGGGAAGTGAAAGTCGCTCAGTCTTATTTGACTCTTTGCAACCCCATGGACTATACAGTCCATGGAATTCTCCACGCCAGAATACTGGAATGGGTAGCCTTTCCCTTCCCCAGGGGATCTTCCCAACCCAGGGATTGAACCTAGGTCTCCCGCATTGCCGGCAGATTCTTTACCCAGCTGAGCCGCCAGGGAAGCCCAAGAATACTGGAGTGGGTAGCCTATCCCTTCTCCAGGGGATCTTCGCAACCCAGGGGTCAAACCCGGGTCTCCTATATTGCACATGTATTCTTTACCAACTGAGCTCTGAGGGAAGCCCATATTACATTCGCAAATTCCCGTGAAAAATAGACCTGGGACAAGGGACTCCATGACTTAAGAAAAAAAAGAAACCAAATTTACAAGATTTCAGAAGTATTCATACTTAAATCCTCCACACACTATTCTACAAATTCATTCCATTTTTTATAATTTTATTTATTTATGTTTGGCTGTACTGGGTCTTTGTTGCTGCCTGGGCTTTCACTAGTTGTGGTGTGTGGGTTTCTCGTGGTGGTGGCCTCTCCTGTTTGGAGCTTGGGCTCTAGGGCACAAGGGCTCAGTAGTTGTGGCTCCTGGGCTTCAGAGCACAGCCTCAATAGCTGTGGCACAAGGGCTTGGTTGCTCCGCAATATATGGGATCTTCCCCGACCAGGGATTGAACCATATCCCCTGCACTGGCAGTCAGATTCTTTACCACCGAGCCAAGAGGGAAGTCCCATTTTTCCAGCAACAGTTAAGGAAAAAAACTAGTATCTGTTGAGCGCCAAGGAGGTGACATAGTAGCATCACATCTTTAGTAAGAGTCTACCAGGGAGCTTGATGGAGAAGGAAATGGCAACCCACTCCAGAGTTCTTGCCTGGAGAATCCCATGGAGGGAGAAGCCTGGTAGGCTGCAGTCCATGGGGTCGCACAGAGTCGGACATGACTGAAGTGACTTGGCAGGCAGGGAGCTTGATTACGTCATCTTGCAGGTGAGGGAACCCAGGACAACAGAGCCCAGAAATGACCCGAGAGGGACTGAAACTGTCTCCAGAGCCGCCACTCGCTTCAGAACTCTATGCGCCCACTACCAAACCCAGCAGCCTCACCCAAAGGAGGCAAGCCCGCCCTGCTGGCTCAGCACTCATCTCCCAAGAAAAGAGGACAAAGCGAATTATGTTGGATAATGACCTCCAAGCACCAAACTGGAACATGACAAGGCTCCTGCAAAGAATGTCACTGCACACTGGCAGGAAAGAAAATAGCCTATTATTATTATTATTTTTTTTTTTTACCGTACTATACATTTTACAGAAAGGGGTTTGACATTCCATGTAACATTAGAAAACAAAAATTTTTAAGGATGGGATTTTTTAGTAAAGTGATTTCAATTGGATTCATTGTTAACTAGCACAGTTGAGGAAAATTTTATTTCTGTGAAAATGAGAAAACTGGAAACTACTGATAGTAAATTTATACACACGTATCAGCATCGGGCACAATGGTCTGTGACAATGTGAAGCATTGCTAGGTAACTTGCAGAGATGGAAGCTTATTGCCCAGATGGAGAAGGCATACTCAGCTTGCTGAATCATATCACCACGTGGTCCCCATCAGAGCTGTCCCAGGGCCCACAATTCTAAGCATGGGTCCCATCATGCGATGTGTCCCCAGCTCTCCTCCCACCTCCGCTTTGCTCCTGCAGTAACGAGTGTACTGCAGTAACTTTCTCTTGAGCAGTTTTCTTAGATTTATTCCTATATTTTAATGTTCTTGTTTTCTATTGCAAACCAGATAATTTCTTACCTTTATTTTGACATTTAAAAATTTGTTTATTTCCAACTCAACTTTCTTTTTAATTCTTCTACTTATTTAGATGTTTTTAAAAATTGTTTTTCTACATTTTGATTGATGTATTGTGAGCATTATTTTCTAATAATCACATTTAAGATGTAAAGGGGCTTCCCTGGTGGCTCAGACGGTAAAGAATCTGTCTGCAATGCAGGAGACTGGGGTTCAATCCCTGGGTTGGGAAGATCCCCTGGAGAAGGGAATGGCAACCCACTCCAGTATTCTTGCCTGGAGAATTCCATGGGCAGAGGAGCCTGGTGGGCTATAGTCCACAGGGTCACAAACAGTTGGACAAGACTGAAGCGACTAAAACACACACACAAGATATAAAATATTATATAATATGAACTAGTTTAAAAATTTTATGTCTAATAATGAAACAAGAAATCCCATTTTTAAATAGCAAATTTATCCTATTAATATGGTTGGAAATTTTACTACAGTTATATTTAAAGATTTTGAAAACAAAGACAAAATGAGTACGTGCAATTATCAGCAGCTGGATAGAAATGAAGGTAGACGCTTCACAATGAATGAGAGGCGTATGCCAATTGTGCAACAGCGTCAGTCATGAGAATCCCTTGTTTCCATGAAAGCAGTAGTGTTGCGTCACCTCTATGTGAAGGAATTACAACTTGGTCTATTTTGGGGTTAAAACAGGATTGTCATTTCTCCTTTGATGGTACTTTCTTTGAATCGCTGTTTCACAATCTATTAGCCTCTTATGGTTTGGTCAGAAATAAGAAGGCAATTGATAAAAGAACACAACTGACTGTATTTCACTGAAACTTTAAGAAATATTGCCCCAAATTGGAGCTACTTTGCTATAACAGAAAACCAAAATGTTAAAAAGTTTAGATGGAAAAAAACTCCTCTCACCAATCTTTATACTTACCTTGTTCTTGTTATAAGCAGTTATTAAACATTAAAAAATAAGCTATCTTGAATTTATTACTTTCTAGCCCAACTTCTTCTTGTTGAGTCACTAAGTCATGTCTCTGACTCTTTGCAACCCCATGGACTGTAGCCTGCCAGGCTCCTTTGTCCATGAGATTTCCCAGGCAAGAATACTGGAGTGGGTTGCCATTTCCTACTCCAGGGGATTGTCCCAACCCAGAGATTGAACCACATCTCCTGTATGCATCTCCTGCATTGCAGGTGTATTCTTCACTACTGAGCCACCAGGGATAAACAGTTATTAAACATTAAAAAATAAGCTATATTGAAGTTATCATTTTCTGACCCAATACATTCAATAATTGGTTACAACAGTAGAAAATAGTTTTTAAAATAACTGAAGTTTATTCCTATCTTAGACATGGCAATAAGGTAGATTTTTAGCTTCTGATCAAAATTCTCAAAGTTTAAATTTGCTTTTTGGAAATGGAAAAAATTTTGGAATTCGATGAAAAAAAAAAATATATATATGTTCAAGTATATATAGCATATATATATATATATATACTTAAAAATAAATTCAAACATATCCAAAGTGTAACAGAAAAACTTCCCATGAACCAATTCTCAAGCACTAGGAAGATACTAGAGTTATATTCTTAAACTTTTATTTATCTATCGACCTGTTTATTTATAAAGGGGTGTTTTGTTTTACTCATTACATACTATTTTAAATGATAGAAAAATATAAGGAGATACAGCTACTGGAATTATGGAATGATTTGGGGAGTATCTTCCTTATTTGGGGATATAAGTGTGCCAATTTGTGATTCCACCCCCTGGCCTAGAGGAGACACCTCTACAGACAAGCCTGTGGGAAGCTATCTGTATAGGTGGATACGAGAAGGGCACGGGCGGGAGTCCTCTTAGGCTGATCCTAGCCTGCTCCTTCCCCTGGACTTTCCCACCCTGTGTCTGACCTTTAATGTGTCCTTCCTGCCCCACAGGAGCATCTGCCTGGTCCCCTTTGAGCTGTCCTGAATAACTGCGGGCTCTGGGGTTTGTCTGCTTGGATTTAAATGTCAGCCTCTCCACTTAACATTAGCGGGCCACTGGGCAAGCCTTCCACCCTCTCCTGGTATATCCTCATCCCTAAGACGACTGTAACAATAGCACTCACGCTGGATTTGGTTATTGGTCCCAGTCTTCATGTTCCCATAGTAGTGCTACACATCCACACTCCTGACGAGGCCTCCTGGGGGGCAGAGTGTCTTGTCCCTGACCCTTGACTTTGGCCTTGGCCGTTGGACTTGTTGGGACAGGTGGTTAGTGTACAAGAGGCAAGCAAAGGCCTGAAGCATGCCTGTGAGATTGGGTGTGCCCTCTTGCACCTCCACGTTACCACTAGAAGCACAAGCTCTGAGTGTCCCGGAAGAAGAGACACTGGGGATCTCGTGAACTTAACCTGTGGCAGGCACCCACACCCAGCTGAGCCTGGCTGCACTTTCAAATGCTAGATGACTTACAGCTGTGTGAGCAAGAAGCAAACACTTGTTTTTGTAAGCTATCGTGTTTTGAGATGATCTGTTCTGTGTCATTTCTGTGACATTAGCTGACTAATACAGCTCCTGAGGTACAGGGTGACTGTAAAGATAAAATTAGGTGCTCTATAAAGGCTGTAGAGTTCATCTCACCATAACTGCTCAGCCAGGGTTGGGTTTTTAGTCTGTTTCCAACCCTCTGGGTCATGCCCTGGCTCCCTAACTGCCTCTTCCCAGCAGGCTGAGTTTTTTTCAGCTTGGGACTGACCCTCTTGTGAAAAGAAACCCAGACACCCTGTACTGGTCATGAATCCAGGCCAGTTCCTCAAGACAGAGCCCCCTAGTCAGAGATGGAGACTATCTGGTAGGATCCTTTACGGAAGCAGTCATATTAGAGTTTCTGATAGTTAAAATGAGAACACTACTCATATCAGAAACATTTAGAAAGATTATATAAACAATTTTCCTTTCTAACATTTTTTTTCCCCTCACCAGGGTTCACTTAAGCCATGAGGATCATTTCCTCTCCCTATGGATGGAAATCGCTCTTTCAGTGAAGCTGAAGACCCCAAGAAAAAAATGCTGCTGCTGCTGCTGCTAAGTCACTTCAGTCGTGTCCGACTCTGTGCGACCCCACAGACTGCAGCCCACCAGGCTCCCCCGTCCCTGGGATTCTCCAGGCAAGAACACTGGAGTGGGTTGCCATTTCCTTCTCCAATGCATGAAAGTGAAAAGTGAAAGTGAAGTCGCTCAGTCGTGTCCAACTCCCAGCGACTCTATGGACTGCAGCCTACCAGGCTCCTCTGTCCGTAGGATTTTCCAGGCAAGAGTACTGGAGTGGGGTGCCATTGCCTTCTCCAAAGAAAAAAATGATCCCAGACCAAATAAGTAAAATGAAACTTGTCGTCAGCTTTCCTTTTCGGAAACATGCCAGAAATAAGCCAGAGTTTAATTTTCAACAAGGTTAATAAGAGTCATCTTTCACTTGACAAACGGTCCCTGTGAGGTAGTATTTGAGCCCTGTGACACGAGCAGGTGTGAAAGTGCAGGCACGGACCACACACACGCACACAGCTGTGGCAGGTGACTAAACACACCAAGAGGTGCAAACTGATGGGCAAGTAAATGCCAGATGTTGATTAAATTTGACACAGGCTGAGTGGAGATGGGTGCAATAGAGGGACAAGGGTCATCTCTTTAGAAGTAGCCAGCAGGGAAGCTGAAAGCCGGGGCAACAAGGAGAGTCAGGGAACAAGTCTTGCTTAGTCGCTTCAGTCATGTCTCACTCTTGTGACCCCAAGGACTGTAGCCCGCCAGGCTCCTTTGTCCTGGAGTGGGTTGCCATTTCCCTCCTCCGGGGGATCTTCCTGACCCAGGGATTGAACCTGAGTTTCTTTCGTCCCCTGCATCGGCAAGTGGATTCTTTACTGCTGAGCCACTGGGGCAGCCCCGCACAATCCGTAACTATAGCCTTTATGCACTCATGCATGCTCAGTCACTCAGTCGTGTCCAGCTCTTTGCAACCCCACAGAGGACAATCCTCTGTCCATGGGATTCTCCAGGCAAGAATACTGGAGTGGGTTGCCATTCCCTTCTCCAGTGGATCTTCCCAACCCAGGGATCAAACCTGAGTGTCCTGCTTGGCAGGCCGGTTCTTTACCACTGTGCTACCTGGGAAGCCCCACAGCCTTTATGTGTGTGTGCTCAGTCCCTCTTTGCAACCCCATGGACTATGACCCTCCAGGCTCCTCTGTGCATGGGATTCTCCAGGCAAGAATACTGGAGTGGGTTGCCATGCCCTCCTCTAGGGCATCTTCCCAACCCAGGGGTCAAACCCGGGTCTCCCACGTTGCAGGCAGATTCTTTACCATCTGAGCCACCAGGGAAGTCCAAGAATACTGGGGTGGGTAGCCTATCCCTTCTCCAGGGGATCTTCCCAACCCGGGAATTAAACCGGGGTCTCCTGAATTGCAGGGAGATTCTGTTCGAGCTGAGCTACCAGGGAAGACCCCATAACTTATGCATTTCATGAATAAACACAAATCCTGGGGTGTCTGTTTCTACTTTATCTATTTGTATTGCATTGAAGAGGCTCTTTTTTGCCAGTTAGTCAAATTCTTTCAACAACAAGAAGAACCTATTAATTCTGTAGCATTGTTAACAGTCACAATTTTTCAAGATCCCAAACCCACAATGTGAGTTTGGGTTAAAGCGGACTCAAACGTCAGTGTAACTGTTGATTACAACAAATAATGACTGAGAAGAGTTAAAATTTAGTGAACTAATTGCATTTGAGATTTTTCGAATCTTGTAACATGAAAGAATGTACCAAATTTATGTTAATACTGGTCATAGTTAATATTTTGCTTAGCTCTTTAATAACTCAAATAATATTTATTTTTATTGGCTGTGCTGAGTCTTAGTTTTGGCACGTCAGATCTTGGATCTTCATTGTGGCATGTGGGATCTATTACTAGTCCCCTGACCAAGGATTGAAGGCTCCCTGAATTGGGAGCATGGAGTCTTAGCCACTGGACCGCCAGGGAAGTCCCATTAATAACTTCTAATAGAAAAGTACTTTGAATGAAAAGGATGCTGATATACGTGTCACAGTAAACCACTAATCAGATCGTCTCCCCTGGTTACCAATGATCTCTGCACTTCAGGATCCAATTCACAAATCTCACAGTTCATGTTACCTGACTTCTGTTTGGGATGTGCACATAATTCATTGTTAAACTGGGCTGCTCTTAAGAGTGAATGGTGGCGGGGCGGGGGAGGTTATCATTAGTAATGACGTCAGGCCAAAAGCAGGCGTGAGCTCGCCTGTCCTGGGCCAGGAGGGTTACCCTGCTGACGGCCGTATTTGACAGAGCTGACCAGTCTCCTCCTTGATGCACTTTCTTCATTTAGCTCCAAAGCACCACACTCTCTTGGTTTTCTTCTCATTTCACAAATTTCTTATTCCCGACCTCCTTGGGTAGTTTTCATCTTCCCCTCAACCTTTTAACGTTGATACATCCTGGGGCTCAGCCCTTGGTCCCCCTTTCTTTTTCTGGTGATCTTATCCAATCTCATGCTGTTAAATATAACCCACGTGTCGATGTGATGGTTTTAAAAACATGATCCCACAGCTTTCTGTACACCTTTCTTCAGGAGGCGAAGCTTAATTTCACTCCCTCTGAGTGTGATCTGAACTTCCTGACTGGCTTCTACTGAACAGATTATGGCAGAAGAACTCGAATGCCATTTCTGAGATTAGGTTACAAACAGGCTGCAGCTTCCATACGGGGCAATCCCTCACTCCCTTGGATCACACATCCCCAGGTGAGCCATGTCAGATTGTGAGGTGACCCTTCTCTCTGCCCTGGCTTCTGCCCTGACCCCGGGCCATTTCCCACGAAGCAGCCAGTGCGATCCTGCTCCATCCCTTTCCAGGCTCCCATCTCACCCAACAAAGAAAAGAAGCCAGAGTCCTGCCTCCTGCGACCCCGCTGGGGTGTCTGATCGGGCACTTGTTGCCTGCTGCCACGTCTCCCATCCTCCTGCCCTTCTTCCTTCTGCTCCCCTCCCCCCCGGCCACCGTGTTGCCCTTCATCATGCCAGGCACATGCCAGCCTTTGGCCTTTGCTCTTGATGTTTTCTGGGCCAGGAATACTGCTATCCACCCTGCCAACTTTCCTTTCTTTCATGTTTGCTCAAAACTCTCCTTTGCAGTGAAGACCCCTCCTTTGCCATGAATTGCTGATTCTTTTACCCAATTCTAATTTTTCCCCCAAGACACATACCACTTTCCAACATACTGAAAGTGAAGTGCTCAGTTGTGTCCGACTCTTTGTGACCCCATGGACTGTAGCCTGCCAGGCTCCTCCAGCCATGGGCTTTTCCAGGCAAGAATACTGGAGTGGGTTGCCGTTTCCTTCTCCAGGGGATCTTCTCTACCCAGGGACTGAACCTGGGTCTCTCGCATTGCACTCAGACTCTTTACACTCTGAGCCACCAGGGAATCTCTAGATCATTTATTATGTTTCTTGTCTACTTTCTGTCTCCCCTTGCTAGAATATAAGCCCCACAAGAGCAGGGCTTTTTGTCTATTTTATCCTAAGTGCCTGGAACGGTGTCTGTTATACAGAGATGCTCAGCAAAGAAATGTGTCGACCAATGAGTGGTTCCATCATGGGCACCATCATCTGGTGCCAGGCATATCAAGGCCAAGAACCCAAGAAGAAATGATAATTTTCATGGATATCATTAACACCAGGCCAAATGGCAAATATCAGTTTACAGATCTCCATTCGTCTGTTCATTTACTGAACTTGGGCCTTTGTGGGTTTCCTTCAGAGCAGCCGAGCAGTGAAGAGTGCAGGCTCTGAAACCCGAGTGCCTGGGGCCTGGGTCCAGCTCCACTACCCACGGACTTGGTGACCTTGGGAAATGCCTGGCTTCCTATCTAGAGAGCAGAAAAGGAACCTTTGCATGTTGTACATTGCGGGGCTCAGTCCTGAGTCCCCTTCTCTTTTTTTCTGGACACTCACTATTATGGTGATTTTAACTAACCTCATGGTTTTAAACACAATCTATCTATCAATCAATCAATCTATATATTTGTTTTAAATATTTATTTATTTACTTGGCTGTGTCGAGTCTTAGTTGTGGCATGTGGGATCTTTGATGTGGCACGCAGGCTCAGTTGCCCAGAAGCCTGTGGGATCTTAGTTGCCTAGATAGGGATCGAACTTGCATCCCCTGTTTTTCGAGGTGGTCCTTAACCACTGGCCAGCAGGGAAGTCCCCGCAGCTTGCATGTTGATATGACGCTCATGAACACGTTCGTGAGTCCTTTAGCAGATCCCCCTCCAAAAGCTGAAGTTTAATTTTTCTCCTTTCATGTGCAGGCTGGACTTGTCGATTCCCTTCTACAAACAGACAATGATGAGTGACAAGATGTCATTTCCTACCTGATAGGAATTTTTTGAGAATGAAGTGAGTTACTAGATGTGAAGGATTTAGTACAATGACTGGCAGGAAGTGAAAGTCACTCAGTCGTGTCTGACTCTTTGCAACCCCATGGACTATACAGTCCGTGGAATTCTCCAGGCCAGAATACTGGAGTGGGTAGCCTTTCCCTTCTCCAGGGGATCTTCCCAACCCAGGAATCGAACCCAGGTCTCCCGCATTGCAGGCAGATTCTTTACCAGCTGAGCCACAGGGAAGCCCCAGAGCAAGCACATACTATGTTTGCAATACTCGGCACGTTGGGTCCTTGTGTGCTACGTCGTTTCAGTCGTGTCTGACTCTTTGTGACCCCATGGACTGTAGCCCACCAGGCTGCTCTATCCATGGGATTCTCCAGGCAAGAAGACTGGAGTGGGCTGCCATAACCTTCTCCAGAGGATCTTCCCAACCCAGGGATTGAACCCTGGTCCCTTGCATTGCAGGCAGATTCTTTACCGTTTGAGCTACAGGGAAATCCTGTTAGGTATTGGTAAATGCTTGTAAATATGTCAAGTAAAGGCCTTGAGCTTGGAAGCTCCTTAAGTGTGTTAATACATTAATGTCAATATTAAAATACATCAACTTCATAAGGGGGACAGCCAAAGCCAGCCTCACGAACAAACGTGGCCTGTGCGGTGACCCCGTGCTCAGAAGACCCCTGTGCTCGGCTTCATTTTCTGCTCTTTGAACCGAGCACCCCACATTTTCATTTCACCCCAGGCTCTGCAGCCAGTCCTGGGGGTGGTTATTACCAACCGTGAACTGCTATTGCTCTGGGTTAAGGACATTTCAAAACAACTGGGCATGTTATGAAATACACTTAACTTCTTTGTGTCTCACACTATTTATAGTAAAATGCAACTGAAAACATTTCCCTTTGGCTGTGGAGGCAAAGGGCATGTTCTTGCCAATAGATTGCAATAGATTGTTATTGATTTTCACTCACTGATGCTAATCACACTGATCGGAAAGTAACCATGTGGCTCACAGTTCTAAAAATCAGATATCAAACCCTGTAAAAATATAGCAAAATTTCTTTAAAATAGCTCATTATGCATAGTTGAACATGGTACCAACTATATCCTAAAAACTTAGTAGAACATTCTGCTCTAAACTAAATTAGATAAATTGACTACACTTTCCAAACATAGAGGAGTTGCACTCTTTGAATTAAAAACAACAATCCAAACTAAAGCAGACTCAAGAATCAGTCATCATTCCTTCCCTTCTGTCCACCATACCTCTCCTATCAGATTATAAAGAGCCTGAGAGCTTGGACTCTATCACCACCAGACACAGCAGAATGACTCAGGCAGAGCACACCCTCTACAACGCTAGTAGTGACTAGTTAGTTAATCATTAATTATTAACAATTAACTTCCAGGCTAGTGAGAGCTATGAGCTTTCTTCTCTGCTCCCTCTGGGCCAAAGGTGGGGCCTCAGAGTCCTTCCTGGAAAGCACTTGAGAAAGTGACTGTTCTTCATAGCAAATGCTTTACACAGGGGTCCCCGTCCCCTGGGTTATGGACCACTACCTGTCCGTGGCCACACGGCAGGAAGTGAATGGTGGGCGACTAAAGCTGCATCTGTATTTACAGCTGCTGCCTGAGCCCTGCCTCCTGTCAAATCAGCAGGGGCGTTAGATTCTCAAAGGAGTGCAAATCTTACTGTGAACCGGGCTTACGAGCGATCCAGGTTGTGTGCGCTCCTTATGAGAATCATCCTGAAACCACTCCCCACTCCCTAGCCTGTGGGAAAATTGTCTTCCACAAAATCAGCCCCTGGTGCCAAAAAGATTGGGGACTCCTGGCTTAACATGAGTGCCAGGCCCATTCTAAGCTCTGTACATGTAGCCACCCTTTTGATCCCCACCCCAAGCCACTCTATGAGGGAGGTGCTATTTTTATCCCCACTTTACAGATGAGAAAACTGAGGCATATAGAACAGTGCAGTTCCAGAGCATATGCTTTGATTGTGCACAGAGCTGTGTCCCTAAGCCTGGGTTAGAGCTGGCCACTGGAAGAGGGGTGCAGCCTCCCAGGTGGCAGGAACAGCTGGGACAGAAGCACAAAGTCCATTAGAGGAGACGACGCAGTGGGTTCGAGGGCTGGGCCATGGGAGTGTGTGGACATCTGATCCACCTACTCAGCAACTGCTGTCAGCCTGACTCCTTTGGGAAGAGGAAGAGGGTTCCTGTGTTATCCTTTCTAAGCAGTGTGTGAAGGCTCAGGTCCGGGCTTGGCTGCAGCCCTGCAGCCGGGGAGGCCACGTGGTTGGGTCTGGCAAGGTCTCAGGATGCTGCGACCAGGTGCCTGCAGCTGACCCACAGCGCCCCTCTTGGTGCAGAGCCCATGTGGCGGACTGGCCTTGTGAACAGATGCCCACACCCTGTGCGCATCTTTGGGTTTCTCCCCTGACTGCGGGCAGGAGCGAGCCTTTTGAGGAAGGACTTGAGGTGTTTGTTTGAATGAAAGCGAGGAATGATTCAGCAGCCTGCACAGCGCTCTGTGCGGACCAGGCAGGAAGGGGCCGCTTCACTTTCTCGGGATGTGCTGGGCAGGACTTCCCCAGCTGCTGTTTGTGCCTCGGGGGATTTCTCGGGGTTCTGAAAACAACACTTCCCTGGCTTGGACGAATATGAGGGGAGGATGCCAGATACGTTTTGAATTCTTTGAAATCTCTAAGCATCTAAGAAAATTAATCATGGTGGGTAGGTGTGAGAAGCTCTTTAAAACGGGCACGTTTTCCCCCAAAGCTTAAAATAGAACTTTTCAAGGGAAATTAAATGAAAGTATAAAAAATTTGCAAATGCTTTCCTTCTTATAAGACAGAAGTACAATACCCTTCCCACCGCCCCCATCCAGTCATCATCCATGCAAAGGAGGGTCTTTCCCTCCACTGCTGCACAGACAACCCCAGGTCTCTCAAATCGTTTCCACGGCTCTGGCCTGCACTTTGCATGAAGACCCTGAGCTGACTGTGGACATGAGAACTTCCCCCTGGGGGCCCACGCTTTCCCTGAGGAATCAATCCCACAAGTCTCTAAAGTCTATGTTCAGCAGTCCCATCCCAACTTTCCTTTGCCAATGTGGAATTTGCGGAAGGCTGTCACACATCCCCCGAACCCTTTTCTTTCTGAAAAATCCGTGGAATCCTATTTGATGTGCATGTGCCCCTGGGAAGTGCAGCTCAAGTCAGAGAGCTTCCCCCCGGGATCCGGGTGCTGCCCTCTGAGAAACAGGGTGCAAGTGTTAGGCTTGCTTCCGCTACTTCCTCTCAGGGGACTTGCGACAAGCACTCAGTCTCTCTGAGCTTTAACTTCCTCATCTGTGAAATGGGTTGGGAGGATTAAGCCAGCTGACACGCGTGATGTGCCTGGCAGGTGCTCAGTTCCGAAAGTGAGGTGGGTGTTCCCCAGGCACTCGGGCCCAGTAACACACTTGAGTCTCGTGCTCTCTGAATTCTGCTGTGGCAATAAAAGACGCAGAAGCCGGCAGGCATAGCTCATTTCCAGAAGGCAAATGAGCAGGCTCCAAGGTGACTTTCCTCCAGGTAGTCACTGCCCTGGGATTGAACTGGAGCTCAGGTGCATTCGTGGTCAGGGGGTCATACCCCGGGTGCCCTGGGTCCCATCCTCAGGGCCGCCGTGTCCCTCATTCAGAATCAGACATCCTCTTGCAGCCAAAGTCAACTGGTGGCCTGGCCAAGCGGCTCCTGCCACCACTCCTTGTTTAGGCTGCCACCTTGGAAACTGCTCAAGGCCAGTGCCCCCCTTCTCCCTACCCAGGAAAAGTTGTTTTTTATTCCCTTTAAGCTTTGTGGGCCCTCTGGAAGGAGGAGAGGAACCCCCTCAAACCAAAGGACAGGAGGGTAGGGCAGGTAGGTGGCAAGGTGGGGCAGGGTGCTATCCACTGGGTGGTTTATCCCCGCTGGTCCAGGTCATCTTCCTGGCTCTGCCGGGGGTATTCTTCACCCACTACCAGCCTCTTGGGCACCCTCCTGCCCTGTCCCAGAGGAAATGAAGAGAGTTACTTAGTTGCTGGGTGATCATTGGTCCCATTTCTCACTTGGGTACAGCTAATCTATCAGACACTGTGGCGAGGGGAGGAGAGAAGGGACAGGCTCCACGTGAGGAGTAGGGTAGAGGGACCTGGTCTTTTTCCTTCCCTCTCTGCCCAGAGCAGATTGAGGCAAAGGAGCATACAGACACGTGTTCCTTCTGGGGAATGGGAAAGAAATCAAGAGACATTGCTGATACACACTCAGCCTACAAGTCAGAAAATTAATACTGCCCTTCTTTTGATGTAGCCTCTCCTGATCTAATAGAAACGTTGAGGACGTATAATTGCATATTTTCCCCCAGAGAAATATGATTATCATGGTAATTAACATGAACTTAATTACTGAGTTTCTAACTTTCTGATTTCAAATTTGTGGCTGTGAACACTTTAAGCACTTCTTAGCAACCCAACAGATCAAGTTCACTAAGAGTTCTTTTTAAATGATGGCTCTCCTATACCCTAACCGCCCTACTAGCTTTCAACCTGCTACACCTGTGATGTTGCCTGAGGCAGGCAGCCTCTCCAGTCTCATGGTGTCATTTGTCAAATGAAGGGGGAGCTCTCTTTGAGATGCCTTCAGGCAGGGGGGACTCGGAAAGAAAGTGCCTTTTCACAGACAGGAAGACAGTGCCAGTCGTGTGACTTACCTCTGCTTGGCGACGACCAGCCAGTCCCTGAAGAGGAAGAGGTGCCTCTCCTTGGTCCTGGGGCCCTGAGTCAGCACCACGGGGCACTGGAGGATAGACTCTGTCTGCTGGGTGGGCAGGTCCAGCTGCTGGAGGGACACTGCGGATGCCAGGCCTTTCCTGGGTGGAAGAGAGTAGGAATGAGCCTCTAAGGGATAGTGGTCGGTAGACAGATAGGATGTGAGGAGACACAGCTCAGAACAGCATGTCACCAGGAGTCTGGCTTAACTGGGGTGGAAATTAGGAGGGAAAACAGTGAAGAGGCTAACTGCAAGTTGCTGTTTATTTTTTTCTTCAAAACTGGATTTACAATCAAGCATCATCAGTCAAGAAATGTTGGTCCTGCGTCAGTGAATAGCGAATACATGCTTATAATCTAACGGTTGAGAATTTCTGCGAGAATTTTAACCCAAGGCAATGCGTCCCAAACCTTTTCGTGTCACCAGGAGGTGAACTGAGGCTGCAAACAGGCTGGCTGGGCGTCCAGGTGCGGGGAAGCCGAGGGGAGCAGTGAGGTGGCGTCGCTGTCACTCATTTGTGGCACACGGGCGGGAAGCTCGGGCTGCCTGACTGAGGAAAAGTTTTCCCTAAAGGTCGTAGTGGTCAGGTTTAGCCTACAGTGAAATCTAATCTTACGACTCCAAATCAGTGGTTTTCCTGCACAGCATGATTCTGCAGCGTGGAGAGTAAACCGTGGAAACGCATGACTTGATTCCAGCACCTTCTCCTTGTGATTCTTAGCAAGTTGGGACCACTCAGTTCCTATTGGTTGTTCACTTCCTGGTCATTCACTCAGTTTCCAGCAGACATGGATGACCTCAGTGTGCGTGGGTGCGTGCGTGCATACGTGCCTACGTGCGTGCGTGGAAGGAGAGAAGGCGAGGCGCGCAACTCTTTTGTGTGACTCGGGAATTAGCCTACCAAGATGGCTGCCTGCTTGGCCTGTTTTACGGTTGCTTTAACATTTTGCTCACATTCCTTTCATCCTAAAGGCGGCAGTACTGACTCTTGGAGGCAGAACTTTTATACAGGGAACCTTCTGTTTAATTCAGATGTGTTGTCTGAATAAAGTTGTGCTGGGGCTTAAGGACACATTTCTGTTATTTAAAGCAAACGTGAACATTTTCAATACTCTGCATTCTCCAGAAATCAATGATATGTGGCACGAATCTTTGACGGAGTGCCCTGATGAAGAGTTCCCGCTGGTTAACCCCACTCTGCCTCCTAACCTTTCCACCCACCCCACACCTCCCACTGCCTTCACTTAGTTACTCTCAGCACAAGCTCCGGTCCAGAAATGATGGGGACCCGGGTGAAGCCTGGGGGTGTGTGCCGTAGAGCCTTTCCAGCTCTTGGTTGATGGTTACTTAACTATTCAGGGAGGGAACCAGGGTAGAGAAGTGTTAGTCACTTAGTCTGTCTGTGTCTCTTTGCCACCTGTAGAGTGTAGCCTGGCAGGCTCCTCTGTCCATGGAATTCTCCAGGCAAGAATACTGGAGTGGGTAGCCATCCCCTTCTTCAGGGGATCTTTCCCAGCCAGGGACATCGAACTGATGTCTCCTGCGTTGTAGGTGGATTCTCTACCATCTGAGCCACCGGCGAAGCCCCTAAATAGAGAGCCCCTGGAAGCCCAAGGGTAGAGAAATTGGGACTCAAACCACAGGACCCAGGAACTAGAACTCCCTTCTGTGTTTATTAACTGACACATACCACTTTATATATGGAGAAGGAAATGGCAACCCACTCCAGTACTGTTGCCTGGAAAATCCCATGGAAGGAGGAGCCTGGTAAGCAACAGTCCATGGGGCTGCAAAGAGTCGGACACGACTGAGCGACTTCACTTTCTTTCACTTTCACCCCTTTATATAAAATAAATGACAAGGATTTTCTGTATAACACAGGGTACTATATTCAGTATCTTGTAATAACCTATAATGGAAAAGAATCTGAAACTGTATACCTGAAACTAACACAACATTGTAAATCAACTATGGTTAAATAAATTTTAAAAAACCCACATTGTTTAAAAAGAGATAAATAAATGTATTTTGGTTGCCTCTGAGTTTATTCGGAAATGCCTAATTATTTTCATATGTTGGAGGGACAGAAGCTCACTAGTACAAAGGACAACTGGCTACACCCAGCAGAGCCTGCCTCACTGCCTGACCCAGAGGCTGCACCCTCAAATGCCTGGGTGCCAGGTGGGCAAAGTGAATGGTTGTGGTGTGTAATGGGGAGTGGTGGGGTCTGTGGAAAAATGGCAGAAATCTTGCTGTGTCCAAGGGGGTGGTCCACCAGCACCATACAGGAATGTTGGCCCAGCGTCCCTGCCAGCTATTTAAAAAGCCAGAAAGCCAGCATCTTATTAAACGTCAAGTGATTCTAAGCATTTATTTAAACACAGGAGGGCAATGCTCTGACTGCTGGCCTCTTTTCAGCCTTAGTCACCTGCAGCTTTAGAGCACATAAAAACATTAATACAGAGCCTCTGATGATTTGAGCAAAATATTTGAATATTTAAAATCTGATGTTACAAGCTATATTGAGAGTAACAGATCTAAACCTGTCAGATAATTATTCATTTCAGCTTTAAAAACTATGGACACAGAGATAAGCCATGACCAGCAAGAGGAAGTAGGTGAGGTTTCTTTTTCAGAATGCTGCCCCCGCCAAGCACTTTTCCACATTTTGATGTTGGTCTAGACACTGTTTTTTCTTTCCCCTCACATTTCACTGCTCTTCCCCTTAACCATCCCTTCCCTCTTCTCTGCATTTCTTTGATATCCCAGAGGACTGTACAGTCACAGAGGCTTTACTTTTCCTGTACACAGAGACCCACTCTGAGTGACGTCATGAAAAAAAAAGCACCTCGTGTTAACCATACTTCACAACAAAGGCGCCTCAGCACTCTCCCCTGAGGGGAAATTTTTTAAACGTGCTGAAATAGGAAACCAGTGATGTAGCAAATACATGCTGAATGGAAATAATGTTGCCCTTTGCCTTTCCACGTAGTGATGAGTTTCCAGCCGAGTGGGGCCGGATGGCGGCTTCTCACAGTGAAAGTTCTGGCTGCCTGCGCTTTATGAGACCCGAGCCGCTGCCCTAGACCCTGACCTGGGGACTTCTATAGTATATTGAAGGCCCCTGCTGGACTCAGAGTCAGTTCCTGGCCTGAGCAAGCTTGCGAGCATGCTTCAAGTCAGTCCGTTCAGTCGTGTCTGACTCTCTGTGACCCCATGGACTGTAGCATGCCTGGCCTCCCTGTCCATCACCAACTCCCAGAGCTTGCTCAAACTCATGTCCATTGAGTCAGTGATGCCATCCAACCATCTCATCCTCTGTTGTCCCCTTCTCCTCCTGCCTTCAATCCTTCCCAGCATCAGGGTCTTTTCCAATGAGTCAGTTCTTTGCATCAGGTGGCCAAAGTTTTGGAGTTTCAGCTTCAATATCAGTCCTTCCAATGAATATTCAGGACTGAGTTCCTTTAGGATTGACTGGTTTGATCTCCTTGCAGTCTAAGGGACTCTCAAAAGTCTTCTCCAGCACCAGTTTGCTTCAAGAAGGGGAAGAAAGAAGTTTCTCATGGAAGCAGAGTGAGTATGCTCATAGGGACCACTCACTGGAAGGGCCGGGTACCAGGCTACTCTAGTCCAACTCTCTGACCTGAACTCCATCTCTCTCTAGATCTGACATAAGGAATGGAGAACGATGAAGCATTTAGGGGTTCTCTGAGTGACTGGTGGTTTTTCAAAAGGAACAAAGTGCTCTTAAACTGATTTCAGCAGTAGAAAGCCTGAGCTTGAGGTCATGTGTCACAGGGGGCTGGGGTTTAGAGGCAGCCGAGATGTGGGCCTTCTGTTCCCCAGGACCTTGGGGTGGCCTGCTTTAGGAGCCGCCCTGAGTAAAGATGTAGACACACCTCTCTCTCTCCAGGCACTCTGTTTCAAGGTGTTTTCCCCTGAAGTCTGGGTGTAAGCCTTGTCCTGCATAACTCAATAGTTTCTCCGGGTTTCCTCGTCTCAGACCTGAATTCCCCTGACTCTCTGAGCCCCTCCATCCTCCACATAACTCTCTGGGGATTTTTTTAAGTGTATGAGCTTGATCTAGTCCCAGACTTAAAATGCTGCAGAGCTGCCACTGCCTTTGAGATTCTCAGGGCTCTTGTGGTCTGAGCCTCTTTTCCTCCTGTGATGTTATCATCGTGTGAAAGTGCGAAAGTCGCTCAGTCATGTCCGACTCTTTGCAACCCCTTTGGAATTCTCAAGGCCATAATAATGGAGAGGGTAGCCTTTCACTTCTCCAGGGGATCTTCCCAACCCAGGGATCAAACCCAGGTCTCCCACATTGCAGGCAGATTCTTTACCAGCTGAGCCACAAGGGAAGCCCTTGTGTTATCATTAGTTATCATTGTGTTATCATTAGTTCTCTAATATTTTCTCTAAAATTCATACATGGCTTTCAGATGGTTTAGAGTTTAGACTACTCTTTGCCCACATGGCCTTTCTTGATTTTAATTCTCATCTACTTGGTGAGTCAGGCAGGAATCCGTGAGCCCTATTTATAGATGGGCAACCCAAGGCTCAGAAATGTGAGGAACAGAAGATAAATGTTGACGGGAGGAGATAAAGCCAGGTCTCCAGACTCTAAATATCCTGCAGGAGGATTTTCTAAACAGGAGTCCAAGGGTGGCTTCGTGGGGGCTGGGGACATCATTTAAAAAAATAAGATTCCCAAAGGACTTTATGTCTCCTAACTAGGATTCACTATTCCATAGGGACTTCACGAGTGTATAAATGACACACTACTACTAGCCGTTTAGGACATGTCCCTGTGTACCTGCGGTGGCCCCTTCTAGCCTGGCCAATTCCCTCTTGTCTATCAGAATCCATTCTCCATCCAACTGAAACCAGCTCTGACTCTTCGGCACAAGGGGGTGCTTCCTTGGAGTTTGCCAGCACCTTGCTCTGTCTCGAACACCTGTTTTGCTCTCCTGTGGTTACTTGTTCACCTGTCACTATGGTGGGAACATTTCGAGAGCAGGGCCTTTGTTTTATCCATCGCGCAGCTCCCCTGCATCCAGCTCTGTGTCAGGTACACAGAAGGTGTTCAGTAAATCTGTTGTTTGATTGACAGCCTGGAAGCTAGGCTATTAAGATTAGACACAAAAACCAATTCCAAGCTAAATCAGGTCAGAAGATGTGGTTAGCCTGATTCACACAGGACTTGGTAAATGTCATATGAACACTGTCACTTGCATTTGAATGGTGCGGTCACCCTGATAAGTAGGGCGGATATTTCAGCCACTTACAGATCTCCTACTGTATGCAAAGTGCTCTACTACATCCCTTGCTGAGAGGATGGGTAAATTCTGTTTGATTTGGCCACGCTCATATCAAGTTTGAGGTCTGGAGGTGGTTCCACAGCCAGACCATCCAGGGTGCTCGTGCTTAGATACTCTTAGAGGTACCTGAACCTCCTAAACCTAAACATCTGGTCCCAGGGGTCAACTGGCAAGATAACCTGGAAGCCATAATCAGTTCAGTTCAGTTGCTCAGTCGTGTCCAACTCTTTGTGACCCCATGAATCGCAGCACACCAGGCCTCCCTGTCCATCACCAACTCCCAGAGTTCACTCAGACTCACGTCCATCGAGTCAGTGATGCCATCCAGCCATCTCATCCTCTGTCGTCCCCTTCTCCTCCTGCCCCCAATCCCTCCCAGCATCAGAGTCTTTTCCAATGAGTCAACTCTTCGCATGAGGTGGCCAAAGTACTGGAGTTTCAGCTTTAGCATCATTCCTTCCAAAGAAATCCCAGGGCTGATCTCCTTCAGAATGGACTGGTTGGATTTCCTTGCAGTCCAAGGGACTCTCAAGAGTCTTCTCCAACACCACACTTCAAAAGCATCAATTCTTCGGCACTCAGCCTTCTTCACAGTCGAACTCTCACATCCATACATGACCACAGGAAAAACCATAGCCTTGACTAGACGGACCTTTGTTGGCAGTCTCTGCTTTTGAATATGCTAAATAGGTTGGTCATAACTTTCCTTCCAAGGAGTAAGCGTCTTTTAATTTTATGGCTGCAGTCACCATCTGCAGTGATTTTGGAGCCCAAAAAAATAAATTCTGATACTGTTTCCACTGTTTCCCCATCTATTTCCCATGAAGTGATGGGACCGGATGCCATGATCTTCATTTTCTGAATGTTGAGCTTTAAGCCAACTTTTTCACTCTCCTCTTTCACTTTCATCAAGAGGCTTTTTAGTTCCTCTTCACTTTCTGCCATAAGTGGTGTCATCTGCATATCTGAGCCATAATAGTTACAATTAATTGCTACTGTTATCTGTGTTGAGGTTTGAGCAAACAGTGTAGCTACAGGAGTGGCCTTCCCTTGTGGCTCAGATGGTAAAGAATCTACCTGCATCGCAGGAGACCAGGTTTGATCCCTGGGTCAGGAAGATCCCCTGGAGAAGGGAATGGCAATCCACTCCAGTATTCTTGCCTGGAGAATCCCGGGGACAAGGGAACCTGGCAGGCTACAGTTCACGGGGTCGCAAAGAGTCAGACATGACTGGGCAACTAACACTTCCAGGTGCTGCTTTCTGTGATCAATAAACAACCCGATTCATTAGTCAAATCACACTGCTTCCAGTGACTTACCAAAGAAATGTGGTTATCTTGCCCTGTGACCAGATATTTAGCTTTAAGACATACAGGTACCTCTAAGAGTATCTAAGTAGGAGCACGCTGGTGGTGGCTATGGAACCACCTCCAGACCTCAAGCTTGATATGAGCTTGGATGAGTCAAACAGAATTTATCCATACTCTCAGCAGGAAATGCAGTAGAGTGCCTTGCGTGTCGTAGATGATCCGTAAGTGGAGGAAAGAACCTGCTCTCTTTCCTGAAAGCAGCCCCTGAAAGCGCTGGGTGAAACAGGTGCTGATGTGGCGGGAAAGGTACATAACCTGTCTGCATTAGTGAAGCCAGACACGCTTTACTTTCACTTATCTCCTGGAATACGCTTAACCACTCGAGAGTTTTACTCAACACCCACCATCATTGTCTCTTCTCTTAACCAGATTTTCAGTCCTGATTTTTCTCATCCTTCCCTGTTGTGGATATTACCTTATGAGAGACCATTACAGTCCCTATATTCTTTGAAACCTTCATGCTAAGTTTTAACCACTAAAGATGATGATTAAAATCATAATATGTGGATTCAAATATTTGGTACCCAGCTAGCAGAATTTAACCATCTCCAGCCACAGTCTCAAAGGGCTTCTGCTGGCCTCCCTCCACGCTGTGAGATTCGGGCATCTTCTCCCAAGTGGAGGGGTGAGGAGTGGCCTTCCCAGGCAACACATGCTGTGTGGGATGCTGTGGTCCCCCGACCGCCCCCAGGTACCCTTGCTCTCCTGTAGGCCAAGTGCATCACCTACGATTTCAGTCCACTCTCCCCCATGTTTGGAGAGCCTAGGAAAGCTGTCTTCATCTGCCTGATGGAGACAATGAGTTCCCATAACTTTACCAGAGAATCTACCATCACCTGTGGTGTCTTTGTGGAAAAGACTCTGATGATGGGAAACACTGAAGGCAGAAGGAGAAGAGGGTGACAGAGGATGAGGTGGTTGGACGGCATCACCAATTCAATGGACATGAGCTTGGGCGAACTCTGGGAGATGGTGAGGGACAAAGAAGCCTGGCATGCTGCAGTCCGTGGGGTCGGGAAGAGTTGGACACGACTTGGCTACTCAACAATGACAACATGGTGTCTCATTCGTGAGCCCACATGTCTGTGACTCAGGGTTGCTGACTCAGCTCAGTGACCCTCAGGCAAGCCCCCTAAGTGTTCTGCTCTGCTCCCAGCCCCTTCTGGGCAGCCTCCCCTCCCCTCCTGGGATCCTGATCACCCGCACCGGCTCTGTTGCCAGGGCAACGTTCTGAGATCAGCACCTCTTCCAGGTGATGCTGAGTGGATAGAGGCGGGGCTGTGTCTGCCGTGTCCCCTCAGGCCTCTCCTGCCCTCTGATCCCTGCCCCCAAACCATCCTTTCACAAAAGTCATGATATCAAACCTAACAACTCAAAGGCTCCCATCAGGATGGTAGCTGTATGACCTTCATTCTTAAACGACAGGAGATAGTGAGGGATTTTAGAAACAGATGGAAAATTTTATCTTCCATCAAGTGCTATGGCTTCCGCCCAAAAGCTTCCAGGAGATGTGTGAAAGCAGTAACTACCTGTCTGCAAGAACTAAGCTTTCACATTCAGGGAGGCTCTGAGGAAGGGAGGGAGCACTCTACAGGGGTCCCGGGGGCTCTCAAGTGCAGCCTGGCCCCCAGCATGAGTTGGGAACCGTCTCCGTGTGTTTCAGTAGGTGTGAGTTCTATGTCCATGGCATCCTGGAATGGGGGCTCTGTGCCCAAGCGTGAGGTCTGAGGATAAAGGAGGCCACCACTGTGGAATCACAGGGGTGGCCTCCTTTCCCCGAGAGTGCTCTGGCTTTGCCACGTGCCGTCCACTGCCTGGGGCGGGCTCTGCTTGGTCATCTTCCCAGGGCCCTGCCATGCTGCTTTAGGTCCCTGTAAACTCACTCTGTGCAGAGTTTTAGGGAAGCCCTGAGACTCTGGCGTCACTCAGATCTGAACTGGGCTCCCAGTCCTTGTCATCCGGTGATGAGTTACTCAACCTCCTCCACTTTTGTTGGGATAAAAATTGGATCCATTCCCAAGGAGAGCTGGAGGGTAAATGGTGCAGCGTGGTGACGGGGAGCAGCATCGTATGGGAAATGCCTAAGAATAGGAGTTCTTCCTTGCTGCTGTTCTGCCCTGGTTACCTCCTGGGGTGAGTGAGATCCCAGGAGGTACATGGACACTCATCCAACTTGGACCAGTTCAGCAAAGAAAAGATTGAATTTAAACATCAGTCTCAGCTCCACCTTTCACTTTGGTGAACTGTTTCTTTCCTGCTCTTTGGTCCTTTTTGGAGGGTACCCACATAATGCCAAGACCCCAGGGGTGAGCCAATGAGCAGCCCAACAACACTCTGCCCCTGTGGTGCCTGGTGCCTGGGGGTAAACTGAGGCCTTTGCTTGGTCCACCTTCATGTGGACCAGCATGACCCATTCTGTTGTGGGAGGGATGGTGCCCTGGAGACACAGACCCCCTAGTGATGGGCTACGAAATGAGAAGAGAACCAGGCGGCACCTCCACTCAGAGAGGCCCCCCATCTGACTACTGTGGTTCCCTGTGGGGTGTGGGGAGGTCTCCACTTACCTGGCGGGGAGCCATGCCTTGCTGAACACCTTGCCCAGTCCGGTTGCTGGCACCGAGGGGCGGCGCTGGGTCAGGCTCCCAAGCTGCAGAAACAAAGCAGAGTGGGGTTGTCTTTTTATTTTTTTCAATTATATTTTTCACTTGTAATCATTTTAATTTCCACACGCAGTTTCATGGTGGAGATTACACCAACATAATGCCTAACCCTAACCCTTGGAAGGAAAGCTGTAACAAACCTAGACAGCGTATTAAACGCAGAGACTTCACTTTGCTGACAAAGGTCCATATAGTCAAATGGTTTTTTAGTAGTCATGGGATGTGAGAGTTGGACCATAAAGAAGGCTGAGTGCTGAAGAACTGGTACTTTCAAACTGTAGTGATGGAGAAGATTCTTGAGAGTCCCTTGGACAGCAAGGAGATCAAACCAGTCAATCCTAAAGGAAATCAACCCTGAATATTCCTTAGAAGGACTGATGCTGAAGTTCCAATACTTTGGCCACCTGATGCAAAGAGCTGACTCATTTGAAAAGACTCTGATGCTGGGAAAGATTGAGGGCAGGAGGAGAAGGGGACGACAGAGGATGAGATAGTTGGATGGCATCACTGATTCAGTGGACATGAATTTGAGCAAACTCTGGGAGGACAGAGGACCCTGCTGTGCTACAGTCCATGGGGTTGCAAAGAGTTGGATGCAACTTAGCAACAACAACAACAACAACAACAATTCTTTCTTCACTCTTAATAGCTCTATATTAATAGCCACACGTTCCTCTAATTTCTTAGCCACCGTGTTGCTAGACAAGTCCTTGAGATCAGTTTTGCCAAACAGCGTGTGAGTGGAAGTCCTGCATTACTCATCTGAATGACCAAATCTACATGTCACAAATCACAATATCATAATCAGAACTTCCATCTGTACAAATGTACTCGAGAGAAGGGAAAACAGGCATCCACAAAGTCTTCTTGCAAAAGATGTCCATAGGAATATCTTTCATTAAAGCCAAAATGTGCGAAGAACCCAAAGAGAGGGGGCTGCCCTGCTCTGCCCCTTTGTAAGGGAAGTGCCACCCTCAGGAAACACCAAGTCCTCAGAGCAGGGGAGGTGGGGAGGCCGCACCTCTACACCCAGACCATTGGGTGGAGCTGGCCTGAGCACCCTCTCCTGCGGCACGGCAGGTGCAGGGGGGCTTCTCACCAGTCCCCCCGCCCCATCACCCTCTCTGTGCAGTCAGGCTGGGTCTCTGAGTCCCTGCCTAGGCTCTGCCCACAACGCCCCCTCCAGAGGTCTTCTGCCCATTTGGTACAGTCAAGAGGCTTGATTCCTGGGCCCAATTTAGAGACACTGATGCTGAAGTTGTATACTCAGCCTCTTTTAGATGTGGCAATTCAACAACCCTTAAGCAGCACTTTGGTTTTATTTCTGCAAAATACTGATCCCCAGTGTTTTCTTGGAGAAGGCAATGGCACCCCACTCCAGTACTCTTGCCTGGAAAATCCCACGGGCGGAGGAGCCTGGTAGGCTGCAGTCCATGGGGTCGCTAAGAGTCAGACACGACTGAGTGACTTCACTTTCACTTTTCACTTTCATGCATTGGAGAAGGAAATGGCACCCCACTCCAGTGTTCTTGCCTGGAAAATCCCATGGGTGGAGGAGCCTGGTAGGCTGCAGTCCATGGGGTCGTTAAGAGTCAGACACAACTGAGCGACTTCACTTTCACTTTTGACTTTCATGCATTGGAAAAGGAAATGGCAACCCACTCCAGTGTTCTTGCCTGGAGAGTCCCAGGGACGGGGGAGCCTGGTGGGCTGCCATCTATGGGGTCACACAGAGTCGGACACGACTGAAGTGACTTAGCAGTAGCAGCAGTGTTTTCTCAATGATACCCAGCTGCGTGTGTGTGAAGGAGTCTTGTTTTGCACTTTACTGAGAAAGGCCACAGATTTCTGCCACACTGTTGTCGTCGTTCAGTCACTAAGTTGTGTCCAAGTCTTTGAGACCCATGGTCTGTGGCACACCAGGCGTCTCTGTTTTTCACCATCTCCATCTCAAACTCAACTCGCTCCATTCTCCTTGTCTGGAAAACCCTATGGACAGAGGAGCCTGGCAGGCGACAGTCTAGAAGGGTTGCAAAGAGCTGGATATGACCAACTGCACACGCACGCATGTCCACTGAGTTGGAGATGCCATCCAACCAGCTCCTGTTGACCTCTTCAGTGAATTTTCCAGTTTGTTGTGATTCACACAGTTAAAGACTTTAGCCACATTTCAGCTTTAATTGTGTGTGGGGGCTTCTATTCCAATCTATTGTGCTTTATAAACATCTCACACCCTCTGTTGGGGGCTTCCTAGACAGCGCCAGTGGAAAAGAACCCACCTGCCAATGCAGGAGATGTGGGTCTGATCCCTGGGTCGGGAAGCTCCCCTGGAGGAGGAAATGGCAACCCACTCCAGTATTCTTCCCTGGAGCATCCCATGGACAGAGGAGCCTGGCGGGCTACAGTCCATGGAGTCACAAAGAGTCAGACACGACTGAAGGGACAACATGCACGCACACACACTGTTTCCTCCCACTTTGTAGGCATTGAGGGATCTCTGGCAGGGGAGGGGGACCTGCCACTCCCAGGTTGCAGGCGGCTAGTGCGGGAGCAGAGGGGACTGCGTGCCTTCCTGGTGTCCAGTGGCTAGTGCGGGAGCAGAGGGGACTGCGTGCCTTCCTGGTGTCCAGTGCCCAGGCCTTCCCGGTCTAGGCTCAGCATTTAGTGATGTGGTTCTTTCTAGGCGTGTCATGAGATCTCACCAAAGGGAGAAATCTAAATATTGGACCCACTCTCTGATAATCACATGCAAAAACTCATGCCAAGGTCAAACAGAAAGTTCATGGTCATCAACCACGCTGACCCTGCAGGGTAGAGTGATGGGGGTAGGGATGGCTTTCTAGCTTTGGGTGAACTTACGGGGACGATGAGGAGTTCACATGTGTATGGAGGAAGGGAGGCAGATGGCAAAATCGAGGCGAATGGTCCCCAGGAAGATATGCTGGTGGGCTGGGCCATCTCTCCCTAGAGTACCATGTGGCAGGTACGTGAAGAACCTTCTGACTGAAACTGGAACAAGGACAAAGGAAGTGGCTTCTAACCCGCCTGGTGTTGGGAGTGAAGAGGGGGCTCTCTTCTCTGAAGTACCTGTTCTGTGTCCCAGCTATGCCTAAAAGCCAATCCTGTAGAGTCATTCCCATCCAAAAGGGTTTCTGCCCCCCGATAAAAGATAACATTACAAGACACTCGTACTCATTTAAACCTCCAGGCTGTGATTTATTCTTTCCCTAAAAGCAGGTTTTCCTAAGAGGGGAAGTAGGGTGAAGCTGAAGATGCTGGAAACCTACTCTGCAAACCAAGAAGGTCTGACCTCACATCTCTGTCTGCTCTATCCAGCTCTGGGGGTCAGGCAAGGCCTCTTTGGAAGATTCCCCAAAATCTTGTCATTCTTTTTCTGCTGCCCTTTCCAGAAAGGCAAAGTAGCGGCAGAGGGAAACCCAGCTTCGTTAGGGAAGCTGTGAGCATGAGAAACACGCTCATGCTGGGCCCAGCAGGACCTACAGAGGCCAGTGGGAAGCTCTTGCACCATCCCGGGCACTCCCTGGGCCAGGTACTGTCTGGGCCGGGCACACTCCACACTGGCCTCTCTCCATGCCACTGCGGGGGCCAGCCACTGCCCTCGGTGGGCGGGTTGCTGCCTGAGTCCTCAGCCAGAGGGAGGTCATGCTCTTTGTTTCCCTCGCACCATTGCCCTGAAGCGTGGGCTGAGCTCCCTGGCTCCAGACATGGTGGTTCTGTGCCTTCCAGCAGGTTCTGCAAGAGTAGGGGTTGGTGCTGCCCACTGGCCGGGGGGCTGGCTGGGCCCTGGGAGCCTGCGTGGAGGTGGCCTCACACTAGTTTTCCACCTCAGCCTTTCTCCACCTGGCTTCATGACAGTTGATCCTGTTGGGATCCCCTGAGGCAGCAGAGGGCCCCAAATACCCTGTAACTCGGGCTCTGAGTTGGCACGCAGAAGGAAGTGAAGACCAGGAGAGAGGGATGTCTGAACTCAGGAGGTCTGGGCTGGAGTGCTGCCACCTGCCCTGTGAGCTGAGCCAAGCTGCTGAGCCTTCTGTATGGAGCCTCAGTCTCCTGATCTGTAAAATGGGCACGCCCTGGGTTCTCTCCTGCTTTTCTTTACCCCTTCAACAGGAATAGGATATTCATTTAAATCAGTTTTCTAAGCCTGATTTCTTATGAAATGAAATACTTATTTTCTTACGAAAGGAAATGAGAATATGAGAGAGCAGGTAGGAGATTTGGGAGGTGGAGGTAGGCGTAAAGGGTTACTAATTCCCTCAACACATCCCTACAACTTTGCTGTCTATTTTTTAAAATTTTATTTACTGACTTATTTTTTGCTGTGCCACCACACAGACTGTGGGACCGTGGTTCCCCAAACAGGGACTGAACCTGGGCCATGGTAGGGAAAGCCTGGAATCCTAACCACTAGGCCACCAGGGAACTGTCACTACTCCAGGCTTCCGAGTGTTCTTGTCTCAGAACAGTATCAAATCAAGTCTGTTATCTAAGCCCTCCATCAGATCCTCTGAGAAGCTGACAGCCTGAGTGCCTGGAACCTGGGTTAGCTGTGTCCCCATCAGATAGCATGTCCCCAAGACAGAGACGGTATCTTCTTATTCCATCTCCTTTCCCCAGAGTCTTGCAGCCCAGGGCCAAGTGTGTATAAGTGCAAGACGACGTTGGTGATGGTGGACGTGAGTCCCTGGTGGGCAGAGCACATCTGCTCCCCTCCCCGTCTTCCTAGCACAAGGCTGACAGCAGTGTGGAGGCCAGCAATCTAGCATCTAGTGGGCTTACTCACCAAACGCTAAATGCATAAAGCCAACCACAAGTGAACAAAGCATCAATACATACTGACAGTGCGGAAGAGGGAGAAGGCGATGGCAACCGCTCCAGTACTCTTCCCTGGAAAACCCCATGGATGGAGGAGCTGCAGTCCATGGGGTTGCAAGAGTCAGACACGACGGAGCGACTTCACTTCCACTTTCATGCATTGGAGAAGGAAATGGCAACCCACTCCAACCCACTCCAGTGTTCTCGCCTGGAGAATCCCAGGGACGGGGGAGCCTGGTGGGCTGCCGTCTATGGGGTCACACAGAGTCGGACATGACTGAAGCGACTTAGCAGCAGCGGTGTGGAATTGAGCAGGTAAGGTACCATAGCTACATAAGACATAACTGCAGTGGCTTTCATGTGTCATATTTTGACTACAGAGTTGGAAGAAATAGGTTTTTTTTCTCTGTTTATGGTGCAGATTAAGGAGCCATCCATTTGTTCTCGCACACTGGCAAGACACCTGGCCCTTCTCCAGTCGTTCCAGCTATGGTGCTCCATGCAAGATCCTGCATTGACTACTGGCAGGGCACATACGAGGCGTGTCCTGTCCTCAGGCAGCTACGTGAAAAGGGAAGCTTCTGACAGGCAGCACTGGGGATAATATCTGACTGCGTGGAAACGCCAATGGGAGATGCTCAGCAGAATTACAGCTGTCAGAGCAGGCTTCCTGGAGGAGGTGGCTTATGAGCGGGACCTAGAAATACCAGCAGGATTGGGGCAGGTCAGGCAGAAGAATTGATGCTTTCCAACTGTGGTGCTGGAGAAGACTCTTGAGAGTCCCTTGGACTGCAAGGAGATCAAACCAGTCCATCCTAATGGAAATCAACCCTGAATATTCACTGGAAAGAGTGATGCTGAAGCTCCAATACTCTGGCCATGTGGTGCAGAGAGCCAACTCATTGAAAAAGACCCTGATGTTGCGAAAGACTGAAGGTCAAAGGAGAAGGGGGTTAGCAGAGGATGAGATGGTTGGATGGTATCACCGACTCAAAGCACATGAACCTGGGCAAACTCTGGCAGGAGATACTGAAGGACAGGGAAGCTTGGCATGCTGCAGTCCATGGGGTTGCAAAGAGTCAGACAGGACTTAGCTACTGAACGATAAAAATGGGCACGTGGGACTTGGGAGTGGGCAGGGATGCTCAGGCCCAGGGAACAGATGAACAGTCTGTCTAGAGGAGGAAACGGGGGAACTAGAGGGCAGGAAAGATATTTCACATGGCCCGTTGTATCCCACATTCAGGAGGTGACCACACGAGCGAGGCTGGATGGATACACTTTAGCTAATCCTGGAAGAAATCATGATCTCAAAACCAGTATGTGTCCCCAGCTTCAGACCCAGTTTCTTCCTGGCGGGTCCCTGGGCCCACACCTCAGCACCACTGCCCTTTTTAAACAGGTGGTGGGTGGAGATGGAGGCGCAGTGGGACTTGCCAAACGCCCTTGCGGTGACCTTTAAAATCCGAGGCTTTCTTGATGTTTCTAAACACCTCTACCCGCCACCCCCAGACAGAATTCTCTGTTGCAGGGCTCTAGCTGGACTCTAAATGATTACAGCTCTGGAGGCTGGGCGCCTTCTTCTGGTCAGAGTTGGTAACTGCAGCACCCAAAGGGCCATTTTCCAGACTTCTCTTGGCAGAGTCCAATGGAAATTCCCCTTGGGGTGAGTAACAGTTAATAGTTACTGAAGACTTCTTGCAGGTCAGGCACCTTCCCAGGGGATTGTGTAGATGGTCCCTTTTGTTTTCCTCCTAGCTACTCTAGGAGGTGGTAGTTATTATTCCCATCTTTACCAAAAGGACATCGAAACACCGAGAATTCAGAATTTGCCCAAGTTTACATAACCAGCAATCAACCAAGGTATGCCTGCTGACATGAGCTGACTCTTAACAACAGAAGGCAGGACTTACAGTTCTTATTTTTACAGATTTGTAGCATGGTGATACTTGTTATTTAAGGACATATTATGAAAACCCCATTGTTTTGAAGGGTACAAATTGTTCAACTCAAAAAACTTTAAATATCTACTATCTGCAAGGCCCTAGCAATGCTACATCATGAAGGACAGTGTTACAATAACAAACTCACAGTGTGGTAACAAGACATGTATTCAAATAATCACAACACAGAAAGAATGTTCTAGAAGAATGCTGTGACTGCTATGGGAACACAGGGAGGAAACGTGATTTCTGGAATGGAGCTGGGGCTGGTGGGAGCAGATCTGATAGAACCTGCTGGAAGGGTGACCTGACCTTTGATCTGAGATGGTGTTGGGGTAGATGATGCAGATGGTGGCAGGCGTGGGTGGGGAGAGGCATGGGCTGGTAGGGGGAGAAGTTCTAGCAAAGGCAGGAAATCGGAGGGTGTCCAGGAGTCAGTGGGTGAGTGAGAACGTAGGTAAGAATGGAAAGTAAGGATGGCCAGATGGCTAAGGGGTTAAGGATTCAAATTATACACATGGAAAGTTCTGGATCAGGAGAGTGATGGAAGCAAGAAATATGTTAGTGCAACAAAATTGTGAGCAAGACCAGTTTTAAGGAGAGGAGAAGGAAATGGCAATCCACTCCAGTGTTCTTGCCTGGAGAATCCCGGGACGGCGGAGCCTGGTGGGCTGCTGTCTATGGGGTCGCACAGAGTCGGACACAGCTGAAGCGACTTAGCAGAAGGTACCTACACTGCAGTAACACTTGCAAAGACCCTCAAAGGGCACTATAAACAAACCATCCCCTGATGTGCTGGCCCTCACACCCTTAGCCCTCTTCAGTTCCTGTGGCTGGACCAATGGTAAAATTGATACAAGACAGTTTAACAGGAGAAAATAAAAACCCATTTTAATTCACAGGCATGGAGGTCCCGCAGAAATGAGAGCAGGTTTAGTTTTTATACTTTTTAGACCAAGAAGCAATGCATTTGTGAGGAGTTGGCAGGACAAAGAAACACAGGGTTGGGTTTCCGTCTTGCATTGTCCATTTCTTAAGTAACTTGAATTCAAAATAACCGAGATGTCATTGAGGCACATTTTGGGGCTGCCTGCCCTGATTCTGAAGAGTTGACTCATTGGAAAAGACTCTGATGCTGGGAGGGATTGGGGGCAGAAGGAGAACGGGACGACAGAGGATGAGATGGCTGGATGGCATCACTGACTCGATGGACGTGAGTCTGAGTGAACTCTGGGAGTTGGTGATGGACAGGGAGGCCTGGCGTGCTGCGATTCATGGGGTCGCAAAGAGTCGGACACGACTGAGCCACTGAACTGAACTGAACTGAACTGAACTGCCCTGATTCCCAACACCAGCATGCAGGATGGTTCACGTCAATGGCCACCCTGCCTGACATGGACTGTGGGGATAAAAGCTCAGCAACCTCACAATGCACTGTTTATAAACACGTTTATGTATATATCCTAGTTTGTCTACACAACTGAGAGCCAAATGTGTTTCCAAAGACATTTAACATACAAAACAAGAGTAACAGTAAAGACAGAGCAAAACAGCTACCTGAAATTTGGAGAGGTCACGTGCTTTGCCTGAGGTCCCACAGCTGTAAGCGGTGGGATGGCTGTGGGCAGTCACCTACATGCTATGAGTTAATAGGTTCTTCTAAATTTCCCATTTTAAATATTACATTCTGTCATCCTATGATCCAGCAATTCTGCTCCTAGGTATCTACCCAAGGGAAACGAAAATCTATGTCCACACAAAAACTCGTATGTGAATGTACATAGCAGCGTTATTCCCAATCACCAAAAAAAAAAAAAAGAGAACAACCTAATGTCCATCAACTGATGAGTGGATAAACAAAATGTGGTCTATTCCCACAGTGAAATAATATTCAGCCATAACAGGGAACATAGTACTATGTAGCTACAACAGGCACGGGAAACATTGTGCTAAGAGAAAGCAGCCAGTCACAAAGACCACGTGTTATACGATTCCATTTATAGAAAGTGTCTGTGACATGAAGTCCACTCAGTTGTGTCCGACTCTTTTCGATCCTGTGGACTGTAGCCTACCAGGCTCCTCCATCCATGAGATTCTCCAGGCAAGAGTACTGGAGTGGGTTGCCATTGCCTTCTCCTATAGGAAGTGTCTAGAATAGACAAATCTCTAGAGGCAGGAAGTAGATTAATGCTTGCCAGGAGGTGGGAAGAATGGGATGGGGGGTTCCCTGCTGATGTCTGGGGATTCTGATTTGGGTGATGGGAATGTTCTGGAGTTAGTGGCGATGGCTGAACCACCGAGCATGTGAATGATAACTCAATTAAAATGCTTGTTTTAAAACTGTGTCCCAAATTGAATTCTTTATTCTCTTTGCCACATAGCCTGTATTTCTACTCACCAGAGAAGCTCCTCTTTAAAAAGGCAAACGCTTTACCAAAGCCTTCGGTCAGTTGTGCCTTAGAGAGATTCTTCTAACCTCCCACAAGGGTCAACGCTGAGAGCACAGCTGTTTGGAAAAGGAGTCAGGGCCCAGAAAAGGAACTCTGCCGTGGGAGGTGTGGATTTGGCTGATGGGGGAACCTCGAGGCGGGCTGGTGCCTGGGAGGCTGGGGTCGGGTCTGTGAGGTGGGATGGAGGACCCTTACTGCAGGACCCATGGGGGGTCACTCCAGAGGACACTGGTTGAGACGTTTTGAGATGCCTCTGTTTTCCCTCTGCTGAGTCACAAAGTAATTTATAATAGACGACTTCTTCTGTTATTTACCATTAAAAGAGGACCAGGATTGTAGAGCCGAGCCTGTGCTTTAATGGGTTCATATCCAGCTCTCCACGGAGTAGCCATGACCTTGGGCAAGTTACTTCACCTCCATGCCTCTCTCTTTCATTTGTAAAATGGTAATAGTGACAATTATTATTGAATTATGAAGTGATTCACATGTAAATGTAAAATGAAATAATGATAACTATCCCCGCAGCGCTATTATGGGTATTGGATTTTTTTTTTTTTTAATTTCCTGCTGCACTTGAGTCATATCTTGGGCTTCCCAGGTAGCACTAGTGATAGAGAACCTGGCAATGCAGGAGACACGAGACAGGTTCCATCCCTGGCTCAGGAAGATGCCCTGGAGGAGGGCACGGCAACCCACTCCAGTATTCTTGCCTGGAGAATCCCACAGACAGAGGAGCCCAGCAGGCTACAGTCCACGGGGTCAAAAGAGTCGGACACAACTGGAGGGACTTAGCACGCATGCATGAGGCATCTCTTAGTTCCCTGACCAGGGAATGAACGCATGCCCCCTGCACTGGGAGTGCAGAGTCTTAAGCACGGGACCACGAGGGAAATCCCTGGATGAACAGTTTTTAACCAGAGTGCTCAGAACAGTGCCGGGCACTTACTGAGGGCTCTGCTGTATATGTACTTGAGATTTTATAGACTCTGGACAGCAGGTGTACCTTTTTGAAAAGCTTACTGAGGAAAAGAATTATATTCTGCTTTCTTTCAGGTTGCTTATTTCACATTTCGCCCATGTTTGTCTGTTAGGAAGAGCCTGGAGCATGTTTGTTACAAGTTAACAAAAGGACTGTTACACTTTGAATCTTATCTTAATTCTGTGCCCCACTGGAAAGAAAGTTTCCAAATGGGAAAAAATTTTGTAATTTTAAATACATCTGAAGGAAATGGATTGCATGGTTGGAGGGTACAGAGATGTGATTTTGCTGAGCAAGGCTGCCTTCTCACATAGCCTGCTTCTATGAAGTTACAGTTTGGGCGTGAGAACCAGGCCAACCCTTAGATTTGAGCAGATAATTCAGAATCCATGAATATGGGCCAGCTCCCTACAGAGGAGGTAGAAGTGTGGGTGGTTTGGGCGGCTCAGCAGGACTTCAGGCCCGGATGCATCACTACCTTTGTAGGATTGTAACTGTGTAAGGGCATGTCTTAGGCTTTCTAGGTGGTTCAGCGGTAAAGAATCTGCCTGCCAATGCAGGAGACCCGGGTTTGATCCCTGGGTTGGGAAGATCCCCTGGAGAAGGAAATGGCAATCCACTCCAGTATTCTTGCCTGGGAGTTCCCATGGACAGAGGAGCCTGGTGGGCTACAGTCTGTGGGCTTGCAAAGAACCTGGCACGTCTGAGAGACTGAACAACAAAGGGCATGTCCCACACCCACGAGGGCCCTGCTGATTGAAGTCCACCCCACCAGGAATCCCAGGGCTTTCTGTGTTTGGAGGACTGGCAAGGAGAAGGGAGCAGAGACGTTCCCGCAGGTCACTCAGCAACACCTCTTTGAGGGCACGTGGCATTGCTATGAAATCAGTTAGGACCACAAGTTAGAAAGCCTTTGACAAAATACAGCTTCTTTTCTAAGACACAGCCCAAGGGCTCTTCCCTTTGTGGATTTGCAGAGCAATCCATCTGAAGCACCATAGCCTGACTCTGAGTTCCCACCAGCCACGCTTGGATGTCAGACAAACCGCCCAGCAACAGCGCTCATTGCGATCTCAGGCCTTCACTCATACGGAAGTGATGTTTCAGGGGCTGTGGTGTGTGTTAACAGGAAGTCAGGTCCTGGCAGGACCACCACCATGCCTCTGTAGGTGATCGTCACTGACAATATGGAATCTGGGGTCATGGGGTGGACAGCGAGCCACCAAACATCGGAGGAGGTGAGGGAAGTGCTGGATCTGGGTGTCCCCAAGGGACTACATGCTCAAGCTCACAGGAACCAGTTCCCAGAGTCAAGTCAACGGGGTGGCTGTGAGAAGCAGAGACAGAAGGCTGATGTCAGGCCCTCTTTGGTGGAATGTTGCCTGATGAAGCTGGAAATGGGATCAAGGACCAGGCGCAACCCCAGATCCAGCGTTGGGATGGTGGCCTTGGCTTGCGGTGAAGCCTAACGGGTGTGTCACAGCCTGATCCAAGGTGGTTGGCTACAACCAGTGGGGGCACCAGGCGGCGCTGGGAGGGCAGCTCACACTCCCTGGGAGGGCCCCAGCCAGGGGTGATGACAGACCGTCAGACCTTTTCCTTGGTGGCTTCCACTGGCTTTCCCTGTAGCCATCGTGGCCTTTGTTTTTTAATAAAGGCTACACACAATGGAAAGAAATTAGGCAATAAAGAGAAAAGCCAGAGTTTATCATTACAGAGAAACAGCAGAAGGGGCAAGGCTCCCCCCTCCACCCCGTGCTGACCCCAGGCAGTGGTGAATGGGGGGTGGAGGGTGAGGGCTGGGCTGGGCTGGGTACAGGAGCCGCTGCTGCAGGTTGGTGACCTGAATGAGCTCTTTCAAATCAAACAGGCTTCCACGTGTCCCCGGAGTCCCCCTGTCTTTTTTTCCAGAATCTGATACTGTTGCAATTTTGAGGTCATTATCCTCAGCAATGAAAAAACCGTTTAGAGACAAAGAAGGAAAAGCAAAAATTTAGCTCGCTTTTGCTTCCACTCAAATATTGGGACCACAGCGTCCAGAAGGTTCTTAAAAGAAGCCTGTTTGAACTAATGCTCCTGAAATTACAGGCCCTAGACTACTTTTGCTTTATGATTTAAAAAGTTGAACTCTAACTGGTCTTTCTTTTCTTGCAAATGAGAAGTTTTGTTATTAACTAATAATCAATTTTTCAACCTTTTCCCCTCAAAAGCTTTGTGCATGCATGGTGGCCCATTTCCCACATCCACTCCTCCTCACCTGACAGTGAGCCCTGTTGACTTCTGCCTCCAGAATGTCCCACAAAACGCCCCATCCTCTGGGCTCCCACCTAGGCCCTCATCTTTCTTGCCCCTCTTTTTGCAGGAACATTAAGATCAGGAGGTGTTCCTGTCATTGCTCTCCACCCCCTCCAACTTGCGCTCTCTATTGTTGCCAGATTGTCACTTAAAAAAAATTTTTTTTTATGCGGACCATGTGTAAAGTCTGTATTGAATTTTTTAATAATATCTTTTCTGTTTCCTGTTTTGATTTTTTGGCCGAGAGAGGCAGGTAGGATCCTAGATCCTAGATCAATCCCTAGGCCAAGGGATTGAACACGCACCCCTTGCATCGGAAGGTGAAGTCCTGACCACTGGATTGCAGGGAAATCCCTCAGGTTGTCACTTAAACCACAGATCTGTACATGCCACTTTCCTGCAGTAGAGCTGTGAGTCCTCACCTGGAGCACAGGCCCTGCATCCCAACAGCACATCCTGGACACACCTTCCATCCAGGTCTGTGGCCGGATGTTCCCCTGCCTGCAAGTCCCTTCTCTGCCTGGCAAACTCCTATGCTTCCTGCAAGACCTGGCCCAGGGCATCTCTTCTAGAAGCCCCCGTGGGGAAGGCCTCCTCTCTGTACTCCCCTGACACCTGCGACCTCACTGCACTGTCCAGAGTCTGTGCTGGGCTTCTCCACCAGCCATGGGCTCCTCCGTTTGGTTGCCCCAAGGTCCTCCACGTGCCTGCATTTGATCCATGCTTGTCACCTGCACAAGTGTCTACGTGGAGAGGGCAGCTGCTAAGTGCAGTTACAAAGAAGAAACAACCCCTAAAGCTTCGTTTCCAAGAACACCGGCCAGCTGAGATGGAAGATTCCTGGTGGGTCTACTTCAGACAGAGTCACGCTCTTGCTGTCCCAAGAGGTGACACAAATCCTTAGCCTTGTCTCTTATGGGGTGGTTGAGTTTCTCCCTAACGACTTCTGCCCTGGGCCAAGTCAAGTGCCCCTGCGGCGCCTTTAAATTTGGCTGAGGTGGTCTACATTTAAACCTCTTATCCCTTCTCCTTCCCTTTGCTCCAAGATGTATCATTTCATGTGAACACTACAGAGTCATCTTTAAGAAAGATATCCACTCCTTAAATAAACAGAAGTTTCATTTCACTTAACAAGTGTTACATTGATCTAGCATCAACAAGCAACTGTTGATTTCAATTTAACATCATTTGTAAATGAACTAACAAATCACAATCATTTAACATCACGCCTACTGCCTGGGCGGGTGCTCTGTACACAGAATTATGACTGTTCTTGACTGTAAGCTAAAGTCAGAGATTTATGTTCCTGAAAATGTGAAGACTTGCTTTTTCTCTTCTATGCTAAATGTTTCTTTTAAAGTGAATTTAAAAAATCACCCTGAGAGCCCTTTATCACAGTATCTAGTGCGACCTACCCCCAGTACTTAGAGGAAGAGCTAAAAACAATAAACAGGAAAGGGCAGAAGACACCAACAACATAAGGAGGAGAGGTGTAGATTTGGGGGTTTAGATATACAATACCAACCCTGAGCCTCAACAAATGGCCCCCTCCTCCCCCTAGAGTTTTAGTTCGAGATTTCTAAATAAATCTCTTTTAAAAATAAAATAAGAAATATATGCTCACTGTAGAAAAACAGAAAATATGGGTAATACATAAATAGTGAAAATGCACAATCGACCAAAATTCTTACATGTAAACTAACCATGGTTAACATTCCAGTAGAGATTATTTCAGACCTTCATATTAATATATTCTTCTAGATAGCTACATAAACCAATTTTGGGTCAACCAATATATACTGTTCTGAATAATGACCTTTAAGTTGGAGTCTATTTTTAGTCCCCTTTGGCGGGGGGAAGACTTTCTATATTCGACTCCCCTTAGTATCTGAGTTCCCAGTGGACCTTCAGGCTTAAGCCTCCCTACTCACCATGCTTTTTGCAGCGGGGACCCCATCACGGCTTTTCCCTGGGGGTGCTCTCGGAGCCTGGGGACCAGGCATGCTGGGGCAGCTCCAGGAGAGCCAGGAGCTGAGCTCAGAGTCTCACGACCACAGTGGACCTGAGCAGCCCGGACCCACGCTGGTCATTCCGAGCGGTGGTGCGGTCAGAAGCGCTGTTCCCAGCCGAGGACTCAGGCGCTTCACGCATGCGCCTGCCCTTTGTCTCGGGGACTCGCTCTATCTGCCAACTGGCTAGAAAGTTGCGAGTTCTCGCTCCTTCCTTTTCTCTCTCTGTCTCTTTCACCCTGCACTTGGTCTGACCTGCCGAATTCTAAAGAACTTCATGCCACAAGGGTCTGTTTTCAGCAAATGTGACTTGCCCAAAACGGGTCGCCCAGCATCTCTCATTGCAGAAGCTTCCATCAACTGTTGGCCACTCTTACCCAAAAGAACAGTGCAGACCAGTGAATGGAAAGCAGTGCACGGGTCCCCTGCGTGTCCAGTAGGAAGTGGCTCGGGAGCGATTGCTTTTTATAGCGCGCACAGGTGGCCGGTACAAGCCCCTCGTGAAGGCGGAGGGCTGGACACCCCGCCTTTGCAGAGAGAAACCTTTTCAGAGAGAATAGAAGCTCGAACGAATGATTTGCTTTCTTCTGAGAACATGAGAGCGTTAATTAAAAAATTTTTTTCTTGGTGAAGATCCCCTTTTTGGCTGAATCCATTCATATTGGTGATCAACGGAACACACGGATTTCTTAAGACTTTTCTATCAGTAACTGTGACAGTCATTAATTTAGGGTTTAGTGGCAACCTGAAAGATAACCTGGTCCCAACTCCCGATTTTCTAAATAAAGAAACTAAGGTTCAAAATCAATAATTTCTTCAAGTTCTCTGAGCAGCCTGATGTGGTTTTGGCTGCTACCATTTACCCAAATGTTATTTCATACTCTCTGCTGTTGCGTGCATGTTATTTCACACTCTCTGCTGTTGCGTGCATCAGTGGGATTTGGTGCAAAAGGAGCATTTCATGCCAGTGTAGTCTGTGTGTCGTACATAAGGACGGGAATGAAGCAGGGGCAGACACCACTATGTTTATCTTTGCAGAGATTTACACCCATTATGGTAGTTTCAAAATAGAGAGGATCTATTAAATATTTAAAATGAAGCCCTTGTGTTAAGGTTGCATATTGAAAGCATCATGCCTCATCCATCTGAAAGTGAGTCGCTCAGTTGTGTCTGATTATTTGTGACCCCATGAACTATACAGTCCCTGGAATTCTCCAGGCCAGAATACTGGAGTGGGTAGCCTTTCCCTTCTCCAGGGGATCTCCCCAACCCAAGGGTTGAACCCAGGTCTCTCGCATTGCAGGCCGATTCTTTACCAGCTGAGCCACAAGGGAAGCCCAAGAATAATGGAGTGGGTGGCCTATCCCTTCTAACTTCATTGAAATAATGTGGGAGGAACAAAGCAATGTCAGTGCGGGAAAAGAGAAACTGGAGTGAACTAGGACAGGGTCTCAGTTCTGAGAGTTAAACAGCTTCTCTTCCAGCCTTTTCCACACGGCAGTATTCATGAGATTATCAATTGAAAGGTGAGATCATCTGAAATAAATGTTGCCTCTGGCCAATTAGTCTGTGTCGGCATCTATTCTGGGATAGCATTTCCACCCCGTTCTTTGGGGCTCGTCCCCCAGGTTGGGCGGGAGCAGCTGTTCTCTGACCTGGCTGCTGCTGTGGCTGGTCGGGTCTGGCTGGGCCAAGAGTTTTTCCACACGGCTCCTGGCCACAGTCAATTCTCGCTCCAGGAATAACCACCAGACCCAAAATAGGACCGAGTTGTTTCCCAGGAAATTTGCAAATGGTCTGAGGAGAAGAAACCACCTCGTGGGCATAGGGACTGTGAGAGGGAAAATTGGAGGTGTTTCAAGGGACCACTGATCCCCATGTGTTCTGGGGAAGAGGAGGGAGCCAGTCTGCAAAGGGGAAAGCAGAGTGAGGTGGACAGAGAGGGCGGGCGCGAGGTGGGGACCCTCACGGCAGCGGCCTGTCCCGGCCCACGTGTTTTCTGATTTTGGGTTTTGTGAGTCTCTCCAGAATCCTCCCGGCAAACTGACATCCCTAACTCCCATAAATCATCATAGAAGTAGAGGGGTTAGGGCTGATTTCTACAAAATTATCTCGTTTGTACAAGGAATTCTCTGCTAAAGGAGATGTGGAAGACAAATCAAAAACTTTTCTTTGTGAGGTTAAACAACAACAACAACAAAAGACATAACCTACAGATGGCATTTACCCAGACAGCGGTTAATTACTTTTTACAGACTTTTTCTAAGGGTGCACAGTTTGAACACGTGAATTCACAGGGAGAAAGTGGCCACCTACACCCCAAGGAGCAAGGTCACTGTGAGAAAGCAAGTAGACACCTTGATCTTGGACTTTGAGCCTCTGGAATCAAGAGAAAACAAACGTCTGTTGTCTGGGGTAGTCTGTTGTGGTAGCCGAGTGGATTAACCCACTACCCAATCTGATCTGCTTCCTGAGCCATCTTTCTCCAGGGGAGCCAGGCTGTCGGCTTTGTGGGTTCTTGAACACGCTTTGCTTATCCCTAAGCCCAAATTATGAGCCGGGTCTTTGTTATTTATACCACCCATTCCTTGGCATGTTTTGTCATTTGGTTAGGCATGACTTTCCCCCCTTCCCCTGACTGCTAAACAGAGATGCAGGAGGTTTGACAAGCAGCCCCTGGTCCCTTCCTCTCGGTCCCTGCTGGGTTTCCTCGGACACCACAGCTGTTATTCACAACTCGCTTGTGTGGGGTCCTTCGTCTATTGTCTGTCCTTAAATGTTTCTTATCCAAGTCCTCAGGGTGCTGCCTTCATTTCTACTGGCCCCAGCATGCATACTTAGTGGCTCAGTCTCGTCTGACTCTTTTGTGACCCCAAGGATAGGAGCCTGGTGGGCTACAGCCCATGGGGTTGCAAAGAGTCAGACACGACTGAGCGACTAACACACTTCACTGCCTCCTTGACCCACTGCATTTTCTGGGATGGGGACCACGCTGTATTTCTCTCTGTAGGTCCAGGCTCAGCAGGGACTGGCATTTTGTAAATACACAATTTTTTGTTTCTTTTTGAAAGAATGGGTGGATGTATAGTCAGAAGAGAATTGAAAGTTCAAGTTTATAGAAGTAAAACCATAATTTCTGACAATTTAAACATTACCAAATTTTCCTACCCAACGGGTAGGATTTCTCTCCTGATGCAAAACTTTGTGCGTAAACTAGATTTGCCATCATTCTTGGAGCAGGCTAGCCCTACACACTGATTCTGATTCTTCACCCTGGCCTCTCTGCCTGGCTCCTTTCACAGGGCACGCCCTCCTGTCAAGGTCAGAGTCATTTACAGAATCCGGGATCAGCCATCTTCCCAAGGGTCACACAGAAGAACAAGCTAGTGCGTGACTCCTCGTGTGCTAAAAAGGAGATGAGGTTTTCTTTTGTGGCTGGAGAGAGGCGAGAGGGTCTGGGTGGAGCAGTCTGGGTGGAGAGAGGAGGCGGCCAGCAGGATGACTGTGGGGACTTTTCTAGAGACAGAAGCTGCAGGCAGATGCTGGCAGGTCAGTGGAGCTGCTTCCTGTGACCTGCAGCCCGGGTGATGTGGCTTTTGGGGGCACAGAAGCTCAATCCCCCAAAGAATTAGGGGACCATTCCCTTCCCCTCCTACCCCGTGCTCAGCTCAGCAGCAGGAAGCCCAAGGCATAGGATGTGGGAGGTAGAGATGCCATCACATACTTGTGGGCAGAACAGACTGGGGTGAGAGGCAGGGAGGTGATCCTGAAGCCTGAGTCCCAGTGCCTTTGAGCCTCACTCTTCAGCCAAGCGAGGCCCTGGGACACTTCCCTTCCACAGAGGATATAATTTTTTTTGTTAGGATAGTCAAATAGTCTTAGAGATATATCTGATAAGGCCACATCACTTCACACCATCTCGAGCTGCCTGCATTTCAGGTATGATTGCCCCGTTTCTCCTTTCCTCCCACACCTCCTCCAAGGGTCCCGTCCCTCATAACTAACAATAGTGTCTTTCCCTTCCTTCCAACTCTTATTTCATTTATTTTCCCATCCCTCAATTTCATCCTTGCTTCTCTCTCGTCTTGCATATTAATTTTGTTTACTCCTCTAGGTTATGAGGGAGTCTTGAGGATGGGGACCCAGTTTCACTTTCTTTTTCAATACCAAAAACATCTAGCACATTCTGAGTGCATGTGGGCTCAGTTGCTCAGTCATGTCTGATTCTTGGCGACCCCATGGAGTGTGGGCTGCCAGCACACAGCTTGATGTTCCAGAATTGTCTGCTCCCTGAGTGAATGGCTGGAAACAGTGATTTTCTACAGAGATGGGCCCTGTGGGCAGGAAGCAGGGCGTTTCCTTCTGAGTACAGCCCCCCCGTGGTGTTCTTTGCTGTTCAGTTGCTAAGTCCTGTCTGACTCTTTGCGACCCATGGACTGCAGCACGCCAGGCTTCCCTGTCCTTCACCATCTCCTGGAGGTCGCTCAAACTCAGGTCCATTGAGTTGATGATGTCAGTGGTGGTACTTTGTTATTTTCAAACAAGGCATCATTTTCTCCTTCTACTGTACACTCTGTATGCTCCTTGAAGACCATAACTAGTGAGTTTTGCAGAGAGAATCTCTGCTGCTGCTGCTGCTGCTAAGTCGCTTCAGTCGTGTCCAACTCTGTGCGACCCCAGAGACGGCAGCCCACCAGGCTCCCACGTCCCTGGGATTCTCCAGACAAGAACACTGGAGTGGGTTGCCATTGCCTTCTCCAATGCATGAAAGTGAAAATTGAAAGTGAGTTCGCTCAGTCGTGTCCAACTCTTCGAGACCTCATGGACTGCAGCCTACCAGGCTCTTCCGTCCATGGGATTTTCCAGGCAAGAGTACTGGAGTGGGGTGCCATTGCCTTCTCTGGAGAGAATCTCTGAGAGCTATCAATTCGGCTTATGCTGGAAGTGTATTTAGAGTTCTGTGAATAACTTTTTCTTCTCACGTATCTTTTTCTTGCACATAGTAGGCATTTGACAGAAGTTTGTTCAATAGATGCAAATAAATAGAAAACTAATAAAAAGAGAAAACTCTTCTTATTTGAGTAAAAGAATGCACTCGTATTATTTGAGCCCCTATCATGCTTAGTTCGGTTGAACTACCCTATCTTTGGGACCCATGGGAAGAGAAGGAGGAGCAATTGCCAACGAGCTCTTTGCTCCCACAAATGGAGGAGGAGGCGGCTTGCCGGCTGCCTCTTCTTTACCGGGATGGCTCTGTACTTCCCTCTGGTGGCAGGTCTGTGCACTGCAACTGATGTTTCCGAGGCCCAGGGTTAGATTTGAATGGAAGGGACTTTAGAATCTTTAAGGATTTTTAGAGGTTTTTGATTCCAGTATTTCTCCAGCTAGCGTTTATGATAGATTTTGGAAAGTCTCTCTGAATTCTCTATCAGATTAAGACTTCGTTTTGACTTCAGTGGCAATGTAAAACAGGAGCATAGTCTGTATTACGTGGAGATAGTGAATAGTGGAGTCGCTCAGTCGTGTCTGACTCTTTGCGAGCCCATGGACTGTAGCCTCCCACACTCCTTTGTCTATGGGATTTTCCAGGCAATAGTTCTGAAGTGGATTGCCATTTCCTTCTCCAGGGGATTTTCCCGACCCAGGGATCGAACCCAAGTCTCCCGCATTGTAGACAGACGCTTTACCCTCTGAGCCACCAGGGAAGTTACTGGTGGATGGCCCAGTAACTTCTTACGTGGCTGGCCCCCTTCTAAGCACTACCTGACTGTACTGTTTTCTCATTTGTTCTTGTGCTTTTGGTCAGGCTGGTGCCAGGTATTACTGCGAGGCTAAAGGAGACCCAGTGAGACTCAGGCTCCCTGCACCCATACAAGGTTTTCACGCAGCTACTGGTGGCTCAGCGGTAAAGAATCCACCCGCCAATGCAAGAGACCCAGGTTCGATCCCTGGTTGGGGGAACATTCCCTGGAGAAGGAAATGGAAACCTACTCCAGTATTCTTGCCTAGGAAATCCCATGGACAGTACGAGCCTGGCAGGCTACAGTTCACTAGGTTGCAAAAGAGGAGGACATGACTTAGCGACTCAACAACAGCAGCAACTACAGTAGAAGCAAGCCGGTATAAAAGGTTTGTACCGTCGACACTGCACTTGGAGGTAAGGGGGGGTGGCGAGAGGCAGTGTGGTTCAGAAATACAACATTTTCTCTCACGTCAGTTTTACCGTTTGACTGACTTGTGGTGTTGCTACACTTTATCTTTAAAATGTTTTAGACGTGTGTTTGGAAGCCTGGTGTGCTGCAGCCCATGGGGTCCCAAAGACACAGACACCACTTAGCGACTGAACAACAGCAGGTGCTTTGTGTGTGTTAGTCACTCAGTCGTGTCTGACTCTGCGACCCCAGGGAGTGTAACCCACCAGGCTCCTCTGTCCATGGGGTTTCCCAGACAAGGATACTGGAGTGGGTTGCCATTCCCTTCTCCAGGGGATCTTCCTGACCTAGGGATCAAACCCAGGTCTCCTGCATTGCAAGCAGATTCTTTCCCATCTGAGCCATCAGGAAAGTCTTAAATTATTTACTGTTTATCATTGTGTATATTTATGTGTTATTCTAGAAAATGAAGCAATCCCCTGTGGGGGGGGGAGCACATTTTCCCTTTAAAAGTGGCCCCAATATTGTGCATGTTGAGATGACCCAACTGGGGCCTGGGTGAGGGAGTCATTCTCCCAGCATCCAGCAGTTAGTCGAGGGCAGAGCCAGAAACACCCAGAAGGTATTCGCCGTTTAGACTCAGCTGTGTGCTCCCCACAGCAGACTTGAATCCTCTGGATTTTAAAAACCTACTTTGCTATAGAGAAACTCTGCTTTCTGCTTCACCTTGTCAGTGGAGACCTGATCTCTAATCATTTTAAAATAATAGATATTGGGGTATGTTCCTCCTTTTCATGTTAATTCAAGTCAAAATGTATTTCACGTTGCTCATAGCATCTTCCTTAGCGCTTTAAAAAGTGTAACATGTGATCCTTGCCCAAGAACAGTTTAAAACTAAACTGTAGGAAAGACATATGTGGGATTTTAAAATAATTAATGCAGTGCAGCAAAGCAGGGCAGTCAAGGAGCAGACACTGTCCCCTTGGTCTCACCTGCGAGGTGGCCCTCAACACTGCTTTCCTTCACTGCATCCCAGCAGTGACCTTTCTGCTAAGACTCCTGGGAAGCTGAGAATGAAACCTCCGCCCGCCTTGGTACCTCAGGTGCATCGGTCCAGGGCTCTGGAGCCTCACTCTTGTCATCTGGAAGTGGCCCGGTAGTGTCCTCAGGTCCACTGGCCTCCAGGGGGAGCTCAGTGTCTGGTAAACCCATTGCTCACCAGGTCTGATGGCATGCCAGGCTCCTCCTGAAGAACCCAGGCCCCTGGATTTGATAGGATGAGTCTCCTATCAGCGGCACCTCTGCCATCACATGGCCCAGTCCGCCTGGCTAAGAAATCTGCAGGCTCCCCAGGTTGGCCCATGGCCCTTGTCCTCAGTGTGTACAGGTGCAGGAAGGTACCCACAGGCAGTCTTGTGGGAGGTGGTAACCAGCTCATGGGAGGCGTGGCCAGCTTGTGAGGGTGTGGCCAGCGCTTGGGAGGCGTGGCTGGCTCTTGAGAGGCCTGGCGGCTTGCGAGGGTGTGGCCGGGTTGTGGGAGGTGTGGCCTGCGCCTGGCCACCTTGGGGCGTAGAGTCGACCTGGTTAGAGGTTGGATTTTTCAGGCCCTGAGAAAGACTCCATCAAGGACCCTGAGTTCCGAATGGGGCATTCCTAACTCCAGATGTGTTGTGACTCCAACCTGAATACCCAAACACAGGTGTGTGGTGTTTCCTAATTCCAAATTAATTAGCTGTAAAGTCAGTAAGTGACTTTTAAAAGTGTGGCGCCATCTCACCAGGGCCTACAGGCACAGATTCTGTATCTATAACATATGGAAGGGTATAAGTAGAGATTTAAAATTGGGAAAGGGGTGTGACAAGGCTGTATACTGTCACCCTGTTTATTTAACTTATGTGCAGAGTACATCATGTGAAATGCCAGACTGGATGAATCACAAGCTGGACTCAAGATTGCCAGGAGAAATATCAACAACCTCAGATATGCAGATGATACCACTCTATTGGCAGAAAGTGAAGAACTAAAGAGCCTCTGAATGAGGGTGTGAGAGAAGAGTAAAAAAGCTAGTTTAAAACTCAACATTCAAAAAACTAAGATCATGGTATCTGATCCCATCACTTCATGGCAAATAGAGAGAGAAAAAGTGGAAGTGGTGACAGATTTTTCTCTTCCTGGGCTCTAAAATCACTGTGGATGGTGACTGAAGCCATAAAATTAAAAGATGCTTCCTTCTTGGAAGGAACGCTATGACAAACCTAGACAGTATTATAAAGTAGAGACATCACTTTGCCAGCAAAGGTCCATCTAGTCAAAGCTATGGTTTTTCCAGTAGTCATGTATAGATGTGAGAGTTGGACCGTAAAGAAGGCTTAGCACCAAAGAATTGATTTTTTTGAACTCTAGTGCTGGAGAAAACTCTTGAGAGTCCCTTGGACTGCAAGGAGATCAAACCAGTCCATCCTTAAGAAAACCAACCCTGAGCATTCACTGGAAGGACTGATGTTGAAGCTGAAGCTCCAGTACTTTGTCCACCTGATGCGAAGAGCTGAATTATTGGAAAAGACTCTGATCCTGGGAAAGGTGGAAGGCAGGAGGAGAAGGGGGCAACAGAGGATGAGATGGTTTTGGATGGCATCACTGACTCAATGGGCATGAGTTTGAGCAAATTCCAGGAGATTGTGAAGGACAGAGAAGTCTGGCGTGCTGCAGTCCAGGGGACCACAAAGAGACACGACTGAGTGACTGAACAACAAGCAGAGGTTGCAAAGTGTGTGAAAACTAGGACAGTCCCTGTTCTTTTCATGTGTAAATTAGCCACTGGTCTCCACACATGGACATTTATAATCACTCACCTCCTCCCGCTGGTCTAGGGTAGATTCCCTCCTGAGCCATCCATTAGATGCTATCATATGTTGTCCTCTGCCAGACTGGCCTGGGCTCCTTCTGCTGATGTCCGATTGGCCCAGACGCCTCACGTGGCCAAGCCCAGCGTCAACGTGGTGAGTAGACTCCACCTGGCCGGGCAGGAGGAAGCTGAAAACTCACAGGCCAAGGGGTGTGAGTCCAGGGCTTGAGGACTCTGGGGGAAATCTCCCCCACATCCAAATAGCAAGGACAGAGACACTGGCCCCATCTTCACAGGACTCGGGGTCTGAGTGGGGGGTGGGGACAGGCAGGAGATACACAGTCAGCAACATCAGTGTCAGAGTTGAATAAACCCAGCAGTGACCCACCTTGAGCCCCCCTGTGGTGGGCGGAGGCACCAGCAGGCAGCCCCGGAAAGGTGATCTGCGAGGCGGAGACAGTGGCAGCTGAGCGGGGCGGCATCTCCAGGACCAGCAGCTGCACAGTGAGGGGTCTGGGGTGGGGGGGCGGCCCAGGGGGAGCCTGGTGGGTATCAAGGAGGAGAGGTGGCAGGTGAAGCCACCAGCTACAGCCGATTGACGTCACTGCAGACAGGGTGGTAGCATAGTAATATTATTTTTAGTCACTTTCACATTCTTGCTCAGGTAACGCTTGACATTTTACTTATAATAGCCCCAGCAAGTTTACTGGGAAGCTGTGCAGTTGGCAGTTTAGCGGTGCAAGTGACACAATAGAATGGAAAATATGTGGATGAATTTGTATCACTGGCCTATGGATAATTCATTTAATCTTTTTTTTTTTTTTTTCAATTTCAGAGGCACATTTATATTCCCATGGGTGTTACCTTTCTTATCCCAATTATGTGGTCAAAGGGAAAACACATTTACCGCTGAGGAGATTGCAACCTCAGCTTTTCACATTATGTTCAGCCCAAGGACATTGCCAATATCAGGAGCTGAGATTACTGGAGATGTATTTATGATGGCCTGCAGCCACAGTAGCAGAAATGGAATTTTGTTTGAGGTTGTAAAGAAAAAACGCTGGAGGATTTATGAAAGCACACATTGCCCGGGTATCTCTGTAAAGTATGTATAACGGATGCTCCAGGGATGAGGGCACCAGGTGGCAACTTTACTTCGCTCTGCACCTGTGAAAGGTCCCCACCTCTTTTCCCACCCCTTTGTACGCTCTGCTCCTCTCCTCTCTTCAGTTTCCCCCTGTTCCTTTTCCTCTCCCTGGCTTTACCCTAAAAGGGGACGTAGCTCTTTCTGCCCCCTTGTGAGTTCTATCTGTAAACTCTGAACAGAAATGGACAGGATCAGTTGCGGTTCAGTTCAGGAAAAATTATGGGCTGCTTTTCCAGGGAGGCAGGCAAGATTTTTCCACAGGAGGTAAAAAAGAAAATACAAGGGGATGGATCAAAAGCTAGAGTTCTTAATATAATCTTTGGAACAAGTGCTTTTAATACCATCTTTTCTTATTTTTGTGTTCCCCTCCTGCCCATGTTCCTGGCATGTATTCTGGGGTTTGGCATAGAGTGAGTAAGAGAGGGAGAAAGCCACCGAGGCAAGACAGTTTCCTCATTTTTAAAGCTTCTGTTTGAGAGAGGCAGAAAGAGAGGGAGAGAGGAGATTGTGAAATATCTACTCAACTAATTGCACAAAAAATCTAGCATAAGGATGCTTCCTGACGCACTGTTCGAAATTGGGGAATGGGGACTTCCCTCATGGTCCAGTGGCTGAGACTCTGAACTTCTAATGCTGAGGGCCTGGGTTCTGATCCCTGGTCAGGGAGCTAGATCCCACATGCTGCAACTTAGAGCCTGCAGACTGCAACTAAAGACCCCCCCTCCCCGCCCCGCCCCCCAGGCCATAATGAAGATGCAGCCAAATAAATATTTTTTTAAAATAGTGAAGTGCTGGAAACAGCTTATGTATCCAGTACTAAATATGCGTGCGCATGCTCTGTCGTGTCTGACTCTTTGTGACCCCACGGATTGTAACCTGCCAGGCTCCTCTATCCACGGAATTTTCCAGGCAAGAATACTGGGGTGGGTTGCTGTTTCCTCCTCGAGAGGATCTTCCCAACCCAGGGATCGAACCTCTGTTTCTTGGATCTCCTGCATCGGCAGGCAGATTTTTTACCACTGTGCCAACTGGGAAGCCCAATAATAAGGCAGTGTGTTAAACTTATGGTGGGGGGGTGACAGCTCCCCCTACAGGCTTTCCCAGCCCTCAGCATTTACGACTGTAGGTCTGGGCTTCCCTGGTGGCTCAGCTGGTAAAGAATCTGCCTGCAATGCAGGAGACCTGGGTTCGATCCCTGAGTTGGGAAGATCCCCTGCAGCCTACCAGGATCCTCCATCCATGGGATTTTCTAGGCAAGAGTACTGGAGTGGCTTGCCATTGCCTTCTCGAAGGAGAAGGGAAAGGCTACTCAATCCTGTCTGGCCTGGAGAATCCCAAGGACTGACTGACAGACTTTCACTTTTCAGGTCTGGGGTGGGGCCTGAGAACCTTTATTTCTAACAGGCTTTCGGGTGACCTGTTGCTGCTGACCTGGAAGCACCCTGATATCACTTTGAGAACCATTGTTCTAAATTAGGAAAAAGGTGTTTCAAAGTTAGGAGTAATAGTCTTCTCTCCAACTTTTCCAAGTTATCTAGAAAAAGTGCTCCTTTAAAATATTAGAGATAAAATATTGTAAAAGAATTCCAGAATTTTTTATGAGACCAGTTTTTTTTCTTAAACTATGTATCATATCTGCATGAATAAATATTATTTACATACTATCAATATTTCCAATTTCCTGTAAATTGAATTACAGATAAAATTCTTTCTCTACTTTGTGTCCTAGCACCTGCCAGCTGACATTGTGTGTGTTGACAACCATGATTTGCGTTATGTGACATTTTGCAGTTTTAGTTGATAAATTCTTGGCTCGAATCCATGGCTCAAAAAGTCACAGTACTGCTGACATGATACATGAAAAGATCTCAGTGAACCGGAGGGGTGCACACCCTTGTCTGAAGTGTTTTAAGCAGTTTCTTCTCTCCCTCTGTTTGTCTTACATTCACAGCCACTGAGCTGTGGAGCGCTTCAGTGTCGGTACTTGCTTTCAGAAGTTCTCGCTCCCCCTGTCAGGTCAGTGCCCAGGCTCTGCTCACATCCTCTTGGGTCCTTTCCCTCCATGCCTGTGGGCTTCCTGACACTTTTTAAAGGATTGCCCTTGGCTATGGGAGCAGCTTAGCCCTGATACTCACAGACCCAGCTCCGTGGCTCCTGTGGGACCACCCGGAGGTGTCATTTATCCTCCGAGGTTTCTCTGAGGGATCAGGCTGCAGCGAGCCCCTGTGTGTGATGGCTTGAGGCTGAGCCTTTGCTGGCCCACCCCCTCCCCCACCCCTATCTTGCCTTCCACACTTCCCAGTTGGCCCTGGGAGAACTAGTTTCACAGTCAGCACATTTCTTGCACATGAGTCTTCACCATGGGGTCCACATCTGGAGTATTCTGCTAGTCACAGGTCCCTGCATGGTGAAAGCATCAGACATACCTAAGTATATGTAATCTACACAGGATTATGGTCAAAGTTAAAAATGCATTGGTTGGTCCTCTGCTGGCCAGTAAGGACATGTAGAGCTATAAGGCACAGCTGATGGCCTGGAGGGAATCAAAATCTTGTTTGGGACATGTAAAGCACGGGCTTCCCAGGTGGCACAGTGGGTAAAGGACCCGTCTGCAAATGCAGGAGATGCAAGAGATATGGGCTTGCTCCCTGGGTCAGTAAGATCCCCTGGAGCAGGAAATGGCAACCCACTCCAGTATTCCTGCCTGGAAAATTCCACGGGCCACAGAGAGTTGGACACAACTGAGCATGCGTACACACACACACACACACACACACACACACACACACACACGGCATACAGAATAAAATTCCATAAGACTTGGGGGCAGGATATAACTTGAGACGCATTTGCCCGTCTTTTGCTTTCCTCTCCAGTCATTGTTTGCCATCTGCCCTTCCGGAAAGCATGCAATCCAGGTGGGGACTTGAACCACGGGCTTTTAATTGAGCTCTCACACCTGGTGTCTGGACTTAAGCTCAGGTTCTTCATGTCGCAGAAGGAATTCATTGAGAGGCAAAGTGATAGGTAAAAAGTAGATTTATTTAGAAAGAAACACACTTCACAGACAGAGCGTGGGCCATCTCAGGTGAGAGAGCCCGAAGTACGGCATGGTTAGTTTTTATGGGCTGGGTAACTTTATAGGCTAATGAGTAGGAAAATGATTCCAACTCTTTCGGGAAAGGAGCAGGGATTTCCAGAAAGGGACCACTGCCCACTTTTTGGTTACTGTGTGTGTGTCAGCTGCTCAGTCGTGTCCGACTCTGCGACCCCAAGGACTGTAGCCCACCAGGCTCCTCTGTCCAAGGGATTCTCCAGGCAAGAGTACTGGAGTGGGGTGCCATTTCCTTCCCCATAGGCCTACTATAGTCAGCCTCAGAACTGTCATGGCACTGGGGGTGGGGGGGAGTGTCATTTAGCTAAAGTACTACAATGAGGCTCCAGGTCTGCTGCTGCTGCTGCTGCTGCTGCTAAGTCGCTTCAGTCGTGTCCGACTGTGCGACCCCAGAGACGGCAGCCCACCAGGCTCCCCCGTCCCTGGGATTCTCCAGGCAAGAACACTGGAGTGGGTTGCCATTTCCTTCTCCAATGCATGAAAGTGAAAAAATAAAGTGAAGTCGCTCAGTCGTGTCCGACTCCTAGCGACCCCATGGACTGCAGCCCACCAGGCCCCTCCATCCATGGGATTTTCCAGGCAAGAGTACTAGAGTGGGGTGCCATTGCCTTCTCCGAGAAGTCAGATCTTCTGCCATCTTGGACCTAGTTGGTTCTAACCAGTTTCTGTCGTCCTACGGCTATGTCATTCTTTTTAAGGCTGTGGCCTGCGCACTTCCCTCCTGTTTCACTCCCACCTGTGGAGTGCTGGAGGAGCCAAGTGGTCCCTGTGTCCCAAGTGTGGTGCAGAACTCACAGGAAGACCCACTAGTATGAAGGATGGTGTGTCAGGGATGTGAGACGTCTCAGTGGGCCCTCGTGAGGTTAGATGAAACAGCCAGGTGGCATCTTCCCATAGACGGTGCAGCCTCTGAGCTTCCTAAACTTTGGGAAATGAGGGGAGTTAACTGAGATTATCACCCCACTCCAGTACTCTTGCCTGGAAAATCCCATGGACAGAGGAGCCTGGTAGGCTGCAGTCCATGGGGTCGCTAGGAGTCAGACACAACTGAGCGACTTCACTTTCACGCATTGGAGAAGGAAATGGCAACCCACTCCAGTCTACTTGCCTGGAGAATCCCAGGGACAGAGGAGCCTGGTGGCCTGCCATCTCTGGGGTCGCACAGAGTGGGACACGACTGAAGTGACTTAGCAGCAGCAACTGAGATTATGACCCTTCATCTTGATAGGAGGAGGCATCAAAACAGAAATCCAGGTGACCTACAGAAAAGAAGAATTGAGATCCATATGCAGCACCAACACAGGGACAAGCCCCAATCGATGATGCTGAGGGCAGCTGTTACGTTGAGCATGTGACACTTCGATGGGTGCAAGGAGGCTCTGCAATGCGTGTGTGTTCTAGAAAGTCTATCTTAGACCTTCAGGGACGTTAAAGAGTTGGTTAAACCAACAAGTAGGAAAAATCCTGTGCAAAAATCACCCCCTCGAGGTCTGCTTTGCTTGGACTTGCTCCACTTTTCAGCTTGTCCAAGGCCAGGTAATCCCCAATTCAAGCCTGGTTAGAACTAATCACAAGAGTTTTGTTTAACAAAGCAGAGGGAGGTCAGCCCTTTCACAGCAAAATATTCAAAGGATTTAGTTCTTATGCACATAAAGGCATCCTACTTACTGAGTTCCTGATCTGGCCCAGAGCTATGATGGCCCTGTGACCTCTTCAAGGTAGAAAAGGGTGAGGGACCCGTTTGCCCAGATAGTTATTCCTCCTTGTCTTTCCTTCATGGATGAAAGGTGGGTGTGTCAGACACTGGTTCGTTAAGGGACTTCTTTTACGAAGTTCTTTTCCTATTGGTAGTATATACTGCTGCTGCTGCTAAGTCACTTCAGTCGTGTCCGACTCTGTGTGATCCCACAGACGGCAGCCACCAGGCTCCCCCATCCCTGGGATTCTCCAGGCAAGAACACTGGAGTGGGTTGCCATTTCCTTCTCCAATGCATGAAAGTGAAAAGTGAAAGGGAAGTTGCTCAGTCGTGCCCGACTCTTAGCTACCCCATGGACTGCAGCCTACCAGGCTCCTCCATCCATGGGATTTTCCAGGCAAAGTACTGGAGTGGGGTGCCATTGCCTTGGTAGTATAAGGTGGATGTTATTTGCCTTGCTAATTATTAAGAATAGGAAATAGATGACTCTTTTTAAGGACTTTGGCTAGTATAGAGCACAACCTGAGAAAACCAAGGCTTTTATGATGGATAATGTCAACAGTGATATTGACAATGACTTGTTGACAAGCCCCTTGTGTCAGTCAGGGTTTGAGCAGAGAAGCAGACCCTCTAGGGGAGATAACTATATCTCCCTGTCTGTCTGTCTAGCATCTGTCTGTATACTTATGGACGCCCATCTATAGATATAGAACTACACACACATACAGATAGATAGAGTAATAGATATATAGATACATAAATCTCAGTTATAGAGATTTGACCTTTGACCACAGGCAGTCGTGGAGCTACTGCAATGATCTTTCTGGAACTGTTGCCTATGTGTGATGCTAGAGCTTGAAGTCTGAAAGGCAGGCAGCAGGGAACTTAAGATGGATGTAAAATCTTGGAAACCAAGAGCAAGTTGGAAGCCAAGGACCAACACTGGAAGCTGTATCCACTTTCCGGGCTTCAGACCTTGATGGTACGGGGTCCTGCGGGGTCTGGGCCCTTTGTCACTCAGCTAGTCACTCTGGCCTAGGGGTCAGAGAAGCTGGAAGGGGGTCTGAGGATCAGGGTTTTGGCAGAGGTCCACTCCTTCTGGAAGCTCAATGGAATAATCTTTCTCAGTCTCTAGAGGCCGTGCACATTCCCTGTTTTATGATCGCATCACTCTGATCTCTGCTTCCCCTGTCATACATCATTCTCTGACTTTCTGCCTCCTTTTTCCATTTTTAAGGACCTCTTCATCACATTGGGCCCAAGTAGCTAATCCAGAATAGTTCCCGCATCGCCAGATTCTTAGTTAATCACACCTGCAGGATCTGTTTTCTCTCGGCAAGGTGTCACATTCACAGGTTCAGGAGATGAGGACATCTTTGGGGGTCATTGTTCTGCTATAGCAGGGGGTGGGTTTCAGCTGTCTCTGCCACACTCCCGTGTAGAGCTCTGAATGGCCTATGCTTAGCTATACATGTCACTGAGATTTCCTTAGCTCTAAATGCTGGTGAGCACTTACTGAGTAACGTAGGGCAGCCATCCGCAACCTTTTCAGCACCAGGGACCAGCTTCATGGAAGACAGTTTTTCCATGGACTGGGCGAGGGAGGGATGGTGTCAGGATGATTCAAGCACATCCCATTTATCGTGCACTTGATTTCTGTTATTATTATGTCTGCTGTACCTCAGGCACTAGATCCTGGAGGTGGGGACCACCGCTTTACTCTCCAGCCTTTGATTGGAGGCGCCAGGAGGAGGCTGGAGGGTGGGAGGTGCTGATGGCACGGTTTTTACTCCTCCCCGTTTCCTCCCTGTTGGGTCACTGTGGGTTGGTTGCATCTCCACCAAATGCCAGAAGTTGACTTCTCCAAAAGCCACCTTCTCCAGGTCCCTGGGGCTCCATGGTTCCCTGCTTTTGTTGGTTCTGCGTTAAACCCCATTCTTTCCCCCAAATTCTTCCCTCCCTTTTATAAGTAGTCTGTTCAGACAAATTCTCTTCTAATTCCAGGCCCCTGGTGGATACAGACTGTGTCCTTCCACATTGTTTTAAACAACTTTATATACATACATGGGCTTTTCAGGTGGCTCGGTGGTAAAGAATCTGCTGGCTAGTGCAGAAGCTGCGGGAGAGGTGGGTTTGACCCCTGGGTCAGGAAGATCCCTGGAGAGGTATTCTGGCTGGGAAATCCCATGGACAGAGGAGCCTGGCAGGCTACAGTCCATGGGGTCACAAAGAGTCGGACACGACTGAGAGACTGTGCGTGCAGGTATGCATGTGCACGCAGGTATACATATACACACATAAGCTTTGATTAGGGTGTGTGTATATGTGTGTGGACTTCCCTGGTGGCTCAGACGGTAACGCGTCTGCCTACAGTGCGGGAGACCTGGGTTAGATCCCTGGGTCGGAAGATCCCCTGGAGAAGGAAATGTCAACCCACTCCAGTACTCCTGCCTGGAAAATCCCATGGACAGAGGAGCCTGGTGGGCTACACTCCATGGGGTCACAAAGAGTTGGACACGACTGAGAGACTTCACTCACTCGTGTGTGTGTGTGTGAGAGAGAGAGAGAGAGAAAGAAATACACACAGACGGACAGACAGGCACACACAGAGAGACAGAGACTGAGAGTTCACAGAAGTCATAACCCTGCCTGAGTCTTCCCCCTGAGACAGAAGAAGACCTGATCTCACTGCAGACATTTTAAAGAGTGGAAGACAAAAACAAAGTCATCTTCTTATCAAATCTTGTGAGGCTTCCCTATTCCATATACATCTTAACATTTTTTTTTTACATCACCATTATTATACTTTCCACACTCTTTTGAAATATCCTCTAGTCACTTACCAGCATGTATGAGACATCACCCTGAGTCAGTCTCATTTCAATCCATTGATTTTCTTTGCTGCCTGGAATTCTGGGGTCTGGATTTACAATCTTGAACCAGTCTTTTATTCCTATTATTTGTATTAACTACTATTAAGAATAGTATTACAAAAATATTGTTTACCATCTCCGTGACACCTATGAATAGATTCTCTGGACGGATGACTGACATGGAGCTGCTGTCACAGAACACAGGTTGATCTGGTGTGTTTTGATCTTCTGACCCTTCATTCATTGAAGGCAAGAGGAGAAGGGGACGACAGAGGATGAGATCGTTGGATGGCATCACTGACTCAATGGACATGAGTTTGAGTTGGTGATGGACAGGGAGGCCTGGCGTGCTGCAGTCCTTGGGGTCGCAAAGAGTTGGACAAGACTGAGTGACTGAACTGAACTGAAGCCTTCATTCTCTTTCTTTCTGATAATAGCATCCCTGTTTTCCTTTGGGGAAATGGAGATGTATTAAGAAAACACCTCAAATGTTTGTCTTCTGCTGTTATTTAAAAGCAAATACAGCGGGGGCCGTGCCTGCCCTGTCTGGGGAAGAAGCTTGGCATCCTGTCCTCTTGTGGGGAGGTGGAGTCATGTGACCCAACCAAGCCAATCAGGTGCTGCCTCCTGGGAAACACAAAAAATGGAAAACAGGTGGGGATGATCTGTGCCAAAAGGGGTACCTTAAAGAATCTGCCTAAATGTTTCTGCCCTAAGGCTCTACTGTCCCGTTTTTGTTGTTTTCCAGTCCCTCAGTCTTGTCCGACTCTTTGTGACCCCATGGACTAGGGCACGCCAGGCTTCCCTGTCCGTCATCAACTCCCAGAGCTTGCTGAAACTCATATCCACTGAGTTGGTGATGCCATCCAACCATCTCATCCTCTGGCATCCCCTTCTCCTCCTGCCCTCAATCTTGCCCAGCATCAGGGTCTTTTCCAATGAGTCAGCTCTTCCCATCAGGTGACCAAAGTATTGGAGTTTCAGCTTCAGCATCAGTCTTTCTAATGAATATTCAGGGTTGATTTCCTTTAGGATTGATTGGTTGGATCTCCTTGCAGTCCAAGGGACTCTCAAGAGTCTTCTCCAGCACCACAGTTCAAAAGCGACAACTTGTTATTAATCCTATTCTCCTAACACTATATTTTCTTGTTTTTCTTTCAAATCTAGCCTGGGCATGTCTTTCTTGTTTGTCAATAATAGAATATGTGTATTTAATGTTTTGACAAATGCCTCTAGTTGCTTTCCAAGCTGAAGTAACAGTTTAAACTTCCACCAACAGTTGGAGGCTTTGGGGCTTCATTTTGATTTTCTTTGAACAGTTGTGTGGTGTTACTCAGTTTTTCTGACACAGTGCCACTTTGATTTCCTGATAGAGTGATTTTATTTCCAAACAAGTAAGTGAAATGTCACTTTCTCCAGTGGGTTGGCCAATAAATAACTTATTTATTATTTCTAGAATGCGACAGGCTTGTATTATCTTGCCAGAAGTGTAGCTGATGAAATGGCCCAGGGTCAAATTAATTTTATTTATAAGTGGAGTGATTCACAAAGGATATGAACCACAAACTTGGACTTGAAGTATTCCAAAACTGAATATTCTCACATGGTCACCTTAGCAACTGTAAACAATGACATAATCATCAAGTATCAGCAAAAAAACAGGCAAGTATTGTACAAAAAGTTCCTCTAATTCACATCATGTTTGCCAATTACTTTATTCTTTTTTAAATGTATATTAAGAAAACTGTCTGTAGAAGCAGAAGGCATATGAATTTGAAGGCATATGAAAAAAAATCAGATCCTCCATGTGGGCAAATTCCATCACTAAAAGCAATACACGTGGGGTTCATTGCCCCAGGTGATTTATGGATAATGGGAACCATAAATAAAATTGAACAATATTGAGAACTTAACGACCAGGAATTGGATGTACCAGGGAGAGTATGCAGAAATTGAAGTTATGCCCACCATCAACTTCTTGAAACATTCTGCAGCGTGAATAGGGGAAAAGCACATTTGACTTTACCTCCTCTCCTCTCTCCACCTACTTTTTTTGAAATTTAGAGAATAATGGAAAATGTCCAGAGGAGAGAGAATTATAATGCTGGCACAGGGCTTTGCAAGGTTTTGCGTAAGAGCTGGAGTACTATTCAAAATATTTGACAGCCAGTATGGTAACTGTATGTGAATATACAAAGCAAAATTAAATTGATGACCGCTGCGTGTTATATAGGATCTTAGAAAGGAGGATCACTTGGGCGATGAAGTTGTGTTGTCTTGTTACTAAGATACGGGGAAAAGACTGCCTTTCACATGACAAGCAGTGCAACTGACAGCCGAGGAATTGCCAAGTGCCTGAAATAGATAAAGGTTAGTTGCCAAGTCTGCCTGTATAGAGAGCTGATGAGAATGGAAACCCCATGCTTCTTATATTTCATAATCAAGGAAGGTGTTTGCTGTGTGGAGTTTTTCTTTTTTTTAAACAAGAGGAAATCAGGCAAAAATTTAATAGCATGTGTTTGTGGGAGAGACCCAGGAAAACTGGGTAACTCCGAGAGGATCTTTATATTCATCAGTTTATGGACTCTGCCTTGTGTTTTGAGTTTCCTAAGACTTTTTAATAAATGAAGGGATATTAAGTTTTATCTAATACTTTTTTCTGAGTCAGATAAGAAGAGCATATGTTCTTTCTCCTCTAATCTAGTGTGATAGATTATATTTATCTGGACGATAGTGAAGGATGGAGGAGCCTCGTGGGCTGCAGTCCGTGGGGCTGGAAAGAGTCGGACACGACATAGCAACTGAATGACAATATTTATCCTAATGTTAAACCTCCCCCTGAATCCCTGGGATGGAGCATATTTGGACAAGATATATTTTTGTTTTTATGCTTGACCAGATTTGGTATTTTAATGTTTCTTAGGATTTTTGTATCAATGTTTATCCATTACAATGTCTTTAATTTTCTCTTATCACTTCATTTTTGTCTAGTTTTGACATTAAGGTTATATAACCTCATGGAATTCTTCTGGAGGAGCAGCTCCTCATTTTCTATCTAGAAGATAGGAACCATTTTTCCTTGAAAGTTATGTAGAATTTGCTCATAAAATTGGCTGACCTTGCTATTTTCTTTACAGGAAGATTTTAAACAACTGATTAAATTCCTCTAATAATTGTTTCAGTAGGACCATTTGGACCTTCTCTTTCTTCCTGAGTCAAGTTTAGTAAGATAGTTTTCCAGGAATCTATTTCATGTAAGTTTTCAAATGTACTATCATTATATTTATGAGATCAAGTAATTATGATGAACAGATAAAACAATTGTATAATTCATAATATTTTCTTTTGCTTTTAATATTTGCTGTTTATGCAATGGTGTCTCTTTTCCTAACTCCTATTTACTCTTATTTGTGCCTTGTTTCCTTTTTATTTGTCTGAAAACACCTTTATTTGATTTGATTCTTGAAAGATAATTTTGCTAGGCACACAATTCTAGACTTGAGGTCATTTTCTCTGAAAGTCTAGAGATATTATTCCCCCATCTTCGGCCCCTGTTGTTAAGACTGCTCCTCGACTTGGCCCTTTGTAGGTGCTCTCTTTCTTAGTGTGTTCCCTCTCTTTGTGTCCATGTGCTGCAATCTTGGTAACTTCTTCTGACCAGTCTTCTACTTCTCTAATCGTCTCTTCTACTGTTTCTAATCTGCTGTTTAACTATCCACTCAGCTTTTATTATCCATGGAATTGTCTTTCATTTATGAGTTGTTTTGGCTATTGATCAAATCATTATTTATTTTTTATTTTAACTTCTTATACATGATATCATGTATAATCATTTAACATTTTGAATCTAATAATCTAATATCTAAAGTACTAGGCAGCCTAAGTCTTGTTTCTGTTGACTCTTCTCAGGGTGTTTGGGGTGCACTTTTGTTTGGAGAGGTTCTGTGTTTGTTTTGTAGAGATGGAAGATATCTCTAACTCTAGGCTGCTGTAGTGGTTGGGGGCACTTGGATTTAATCTCTGCCTTTCTTTAAGCCCAAAGATTGATCTTGGGGCCCATAAAAGCTTCTTTTCCATCAGCCCTATACCACACTCTGTTAATTCTCACAGTATCCTCTCTATGCATTTACCTCTTTCCTGAAACCCTCACCCAGGCCCTTATGCTTTCTCTCCTGGATTGTGTCAGTAGCCTCCTTGCTGCCACTCTGCCTTGAGTCCCTCCCCATCCAATCCGTTTGCCCGATCCATCTTTCTGGAGTGCAATTCTGCTTTTATAGCATAACCTCTGTAAGACTGTATTGCTTGCCATTGGACAGTACCGCCCGGGTTGTCTCTCTTGTGCCGCACAGTGAGTGCGTGCGGATCAGCTGGCGCACTTTCTGTTTAGTGCCCTCCTCTGGCCTTCAGAGCAAATCCGAACGCCCCAGTGCTGCCTTTACATCCTTCTGTTACCACCCGTGTCCTGCCTTCGAAACTGTATCGCTTAATCCCTTACGCACATCACAGTCTAAACAACTTGACATTTTCAATCTTGAATGGATAATTTAGGCTTGAATGGATGAATGAGCCCCTGTCTGGTAGCAGCATCCACATCTAGTGGGTATCAGAGCCAAGACGGGGGTGGATCGTGAGGGGTGCGGCTCCTCAGTCCACCTGCCAGAGGGCGTGTTTGCCCCACCAAGCTGCTTCCAGATTCCCGACCCACAGATACTATGAAGAGCACTCTGTGAGTGTTGCTTTAAGCCACTAGCATTTGGAATAAATGGAATGCAGTCTTTCAGAAAACTGGACAGAAAAAAAAGCAGAAATACAAAATACCAAGCCTGAAATATCTTTGGGTAACTGTTCAGTCATGGGTATGAGATGGGGTCAGGCAAAGGCAGGTGGAAGGTGGCCAGATACGTGTTTTCTTAGCACACGGCCTGGGCCAACTTCTGAAACTGCCAACTGCAACTCGAAGATGATACTTTTTGAGCCCTTGTTTCACCCCAATTTATTAACACATCCCCACAACCAGGCTCCTTCAATCACACAGAATTAGAGTGGATGCACCTGATGTCTGCCTATGGAATGCACACACAGGGTTTAAAGCACTGGGGAGAAAAGAAAATAAGGTAAGGGTACAGAGAGGCAGGGCTTCCCTGGTGGCTCAGACAGTAAAGAATCCGCCTGCAATGCGGGAGACCTGGGTTCGATTCCTGGGTCTGGAAGATCCCTGGAGGAGGGCATGGCAACCCACTCCAGTATTCTTGCCTGGAGAATCTCATGGACAGAGGAGCCTGGCGGGCTACAGTCCATGGGGTCACAAAGAGTTGAACATGACTGAGCGAATAAGCGCAGTACAGAGAGAGGCAACACTGAGAACAACTCCTGTGAGCTCTGTGATCTAAGATCACGGCGCTCTGGATTGCAACTTGTTTCTCTTTGACCTGGAGCATGAGCTCTTTGAGGCAAGGGCTGCCTGAGTCTCAGCCACATTTGTATCCCCGGACCCTAACACATCACTCGACACAAAAATATCTGTTCAATAAAGGTCCTATAAAGGAATACACATTGAAGAATTGTTGCTTATGAACTGTGGTGCTGGAGAAGACTCTTGAGAGTCCCTTGGACTGCAAGGAGATCCAACCAGTCAATCCTAAAGGAAATCAGTCTTGAATATCCATTGGAAGGGCTGATGCTGCAGCTGAAGCTCCAATACTTTGGCCACTTGATGCAAAGATCCGACTCACTGGAAAAGACCCTGATGCTGGGAAAGACTGATGGCATAAGAGGGAGGTGGCAGAGGATGAAATGGTTAGATAGTGTCACTGACTCAACGGACATGAATCTGAGCAAACTCTGGGAGACAGTGAAGGACAGAGGAGCCTGGCATGCTACAGTCCATGGGGTCCCAAAGAGTTGTACGTGTCTTAGTGACTGAACAACAACAACAACAAAGGAATATATTAATGAATGATTTCCCTCAATGTAGCCCAAGCCCTAAGCCCATTGACAAGAGATAGAGAACAGAATTGGAATATTTAGCTGCTTCCATTTGTAGTAGGTGTGACTTATGACCCCATGATACAGGTCTGTTGGCTTGTCTATCATGGCAATAGAAACATTCTCAGAATATTTAACAGTTTCTATGCTAGGCTAGATATCTGATGTCTTAATCCTTAATGTTTCACAAAGTTCTGGGCTATCTGTACGAAGGAGAACTTGTATTGACACTGCCTTGCAGGGGGAACAAGTCAGAAATTCTGTGCAGAGGAAGCAAGCGTCAGGCATTGATGGATTCACAACAGTGTGTTTAAGGAGCACCTTCCAAACCCCAGAAGATGAATGATGTAGTAGTCAGGTCTTGGTACGTGCTGGCTCAGAAGGATCGCTCATCTTTTGGACGACAAGGAGGTGTGTCTGATAAATGTAGGGGACACGGGGCAGGCAAACATATTTTTATTTGCACTCTCTGCCTGATGAGAATCTGGTCCTGATTGGTCCTGATGAGAATCTGATAGATGCCATGGAGATGCCACAGTGATACCTTGGTGCCATGGCAAAGGTGTTCACTTGGGGTCAGATGTGTGGGCTGGACTCTCACCATCATGGGTCACTAGTGGGGTGAGCAAGATACACGCCCTCTTGGGGCCTTAGTTTTCTCTCTGTAAAATCAGAGTGGTGCCTCTGAGGTTATTGTGGGACGTGGAACAAAATGGTCACTGCTCCAGAAATCTGGGGGAAGCATTATTTTACTTTGCTTTTCTCTTTCCCCTTTTCCCCTCTGTTTATGGAAACCAAGAGGCTGATATTTTCCTCCAGGTCTGTTGTGCATTCAGCTCTCCCCACATCACCACAAGTAGGCATGAGTACGCCTTCTCCTTCATTCTATTTCTGTGTCGAGTCTTTTAAACGTCGTGTGCACATCGCCATTGTGTAATGGGTATTGTACAACGTCACAGTGAAGATACACACGCAAATGTATGGCTTAAAAAGGAACGAAAGAGCCACGAGCCAAACCGAAGCCAGAATAAGACTTGATGTTGGACAACAGTCTGAGACACACGCTGTCAACACCCTCCTGGAGTTGGTCCTGGATGGCATTTGAACTTGGTTTCTATTTCTCCACACGAAACAGAAGAGCATTTTAATCTACTTTGCCACATAAGAATGCCATAACAATGTGTGCAGAGAGTGCTGAACTCTTTGAACGCATGGTTATTTAAAAAATTAACTAGAACCAGAGATGGTGTGTGTGGACATAGACTGATTTGCATAGCTAGGCATAAACCACAGAAATAACTTGGAGGCAGGCTAGTAAGGGATCATAATTAAATAGCTGATGATCTGCTTAGCCCAAGAATGACATCACTTCGTTAAACGAAATAGAGCAACAACTAGGAGCTTAAGAAATTATGTGAAAAAATAATAAAGTCTTTCAGGACAATTGCAACAATAGAATAGACAAAGAAATGACCAGAAGGAAGGACACTTCAGACAGCTTATATTTTTGAGATGATCACGTTCAGGATAGATGACCATGGTTCTTAGGTCAGGTGTTTTGAGGTCTTTTAAAAGGTTTTAAGGGGATCAAACCAGTCAATCTAAAGGAAATCAACCCTGAAGATTCACTGGAAGGACTGATGCTGAAGCTCCAAAACTTTGGCCACCTGATGTGAAGAGCCGACTCATTGGAAAAGACCCTGATGCTGAGAAAGATTGAGGGCAGGAAGAGAAGGGGGCAACAGACGATGAGATGGTTGGATGGTATCACCAACTCCATGGACATGAATTTGAGCAAACTCCGAGAGACAGTGAAGGACAAGAAAGCCTGGTGTGCTGCAGTTCATGGGGTTGCAAAGAGTCAGTCACAACTTAGTGAAAGAACGACAAAAGGCTTGAGAAAACTTTGAAGTTTCTTTTATGAGTTTTAAGATTAAACACACTCTCAAGTTTGTAATCAAATCAGGATTCAGACTCATAAAAGTTAGTTATTTCATTTACTATTGAACAGTCCATGGCCAGTTGTTCTAATCTAAAATGGAAAGTTGTCATCAAAATGGAAAGTTGGAGGTGATTTTGCATTAGACTTTACTCTGAAATGTCCACAGAAGAAAGTGACTCTAATAAACTGGGGAGACAGGTGAATGCATGTGTATTTCATGAGGAAGGAAGGAGGAAGGGAGACAGGAAGGAAACTACCCTTTGGTGAGCCTTCCCTGTGAGCTTCTGCTTCTCCTGTGATCATTTTATTAAAACCAAATCCAAAAGTGAAATCCTGAAATAACAAAACACCCTAGTGGAGAATTAATGACTAGGGTAAGACCAGTAGGACTTTGGGTATTGCCAGTTCCCTTTTTTTCTCTATTCCCTCTCATCCAGTTAGTCAGAGAATCATCCGACCTGTGTCTTCAAGCTGTTCCCAGAGTCTCATTGGTTCTCATCCCCTCCATGGTTGTCCTTTTGGTCCAAGCACCATCTTTCCTCACCTGGATCATCAGAGCCTCCTTACTGGTCTTCCTGCTTCTATGTAAATCTTGTAGTCACTCTTATGATCAGAATCCTCCAATGCACCACTTCCCAGAATAAAAGCCCAAGCCCTTACTGTGGCCTGCAACATTCATACTATGATGTTCCTTATCTTCTAAAACTCATCTCCTGCTAACTTGTAATCACTGCTGTTTTTAGTGTTTTAGAACTGCAGTGCCTGGAGCTGTGTCAGGCATGAAGAAGATACACAATAAATATTGATTGAATGGACAAAATGAATGGTAACTGATCAATCAGCATTTCCTGGAAGTTAGTCTAGTCAAAGCTATGGTTTTTCCAGTAGTCATATATGGATGTGAGAGTTGGACTATAAAGAAAGCTGAGTGCCAAAGAATTAATGCCTTTGAATTGTGTTGGAGAAGACTCCTGAGAGTCTCTTGGACTGCAAGGAGATCCAACCAGTCCATCCTAAAGGAAATCAGTCCTGAATATTCATTGGAAGGACTGATGCTGAAGCTGAAAGTCCAATACTTTGGCCACCTTATGTGAAGAACTGACTCATTGGAAAAGATTCTGATGCTGGGAAAAGTTGAAGGCGGGAGGAGAAGGGGATGACAGAGGATGAGATAGCTGGATGGCATCACCGACTCAATGGACATGAGTTTGAGTGAACTCTGGGAGTCGGTGAGGACAGGGAAGCCTGGTGTGCTGCAGTTCATGGGGTCACAAAGAGTCAGACACGACTGAGCGACTGAACTGAGCTGAACTGAACTGAACTCTGTGCTTGGTACTGTGATGACCTTTTTGGGGGACAGACAGGATGTAAATATAAATCTTTATTCTCATACTCCTACAGATGGGGGCAGGTACTGGTCAGGACTCATAGGTTATGTGGGATAGACACCCCACTCCAACTTAGCTAAAGTAAAATTTGTCTCCCAGAAGCAATCTTCAGAAGTGCACTTGCCCACCTGGCAATTCTTTCTCCCTAATTGGTTTTCCCCCACTTGGGCATCTTTGAGGAAGGGCATACCTCAGACTTTTTCACCAAGTCCAATGAAAGAAGTCTTGATTTGACTGACCTGGCTTGGGCCACCGGCGATCCTTGGACGATCCTTGGCGATCCTTTCCCATCCTTGGGGTGGGAAAGAAGGTGGTTAAGAGGGGAGCCCCACCGGAGCCCCTTGGAGTAGAGGAAGGGGTTACTGTTCCCGAAATAAAAGCAGAGAGGAGGGAGCGCTGCGGAAAACCAAGGCTCCATGATTCGGTGGGGAAAGATGTCAAAACTAGGGAGTAATTACACATCAAAATGATTGCAAATTACAAGAGCTCTGGGAGCTCACAGACCTTGCGGGATAAAGGAAGAACGAATCCTCACGGGGACCCAGGAGAAAGTTTTCCAGAAAGGCAAACCGTAGGATTCTGCCGTTGCTGGGTGCTCACGGGGGCAAGAGTTACCTGCCAGGGCTTAATGGCTTGGATGCGTTTCCTTTCCGAAAAGAGACGCTGCGTTTCACTTTTTCATCAGTCTAGAATTTGTCTGACAACCTTTCCCTCTATGCGGAAGGACACAGGCCTGGGGGCCATCACAGTGGAGGGCTACCTCGACCTCAGGTTGTGAGCTGCAGCCCCATCAGGACGGCCAGGAGGCTGCTGGCGACCCCGGCGCCCGGGCGCGGAGCGAGGACCGGCCGGCTGCAGGCGTCCGGGTAGCCTCCAGGGGCGCTCCCAGTCCGCTTCCAGGCGGGGAGCTGACCACAGACAGGTGGAAATCAGGATGGGGAACCCTAAGCCGTGTTATCATCATAGAGATCGGAGTTTGTGAGAATAGGCAAGCGCTCCGCTTTTCTTTGCGCGTTTACAGAACGCTTCCTTTGAACCCAGTTCACCGGCTCCGCACAAGACAGCCGGGAGCAGCGGTGTCCAAGGACACGAAACCCCCTTTCTAACGCGGGGTGTGGGGAAGGCGGGGGTGAGCCGCAGGGGCGACGGCCGCGTGCGGATCGAGGTGAAGGAGCCTGGCCAGGGTCCCCACCGGGGACGCCAAAGGTCTTTATTTAAGGTGACAGAGGGCACACCTGGGCTTGGCGACGACTGGACGTGACGGGCCCTTTCTTGAGCCAGCAAGCCAGAGAAGATTAGACGCCCGGGGCGCCCCCCAATCCCGCGTTTTCAGACCCGCCCAGAGGTTTTCCGCCGCTCTCGGGCACCCGGAGCCCCGGCCCCGCGCCCCGCCCGCCTCGGGCCCCCACCCCCGCCGCCCTCGCGCCGGCAGGGGGAGCCAGCGCGCGGCTAAAAGGCGCGGCCGGCGGCCGGCGGCCTCAGTGCGGAGCGCGGCGGCCGGGGCGCGGGGCCGGAAGCTCTCGGCGAGGGGCCAGGGGCGCGCGGGCGCGGCGCAGAGCGCTCAGACGCATACCGACGGCGGGGACCCGACGGCACCCCCTCCGCACTCCCGGACTCTCGCCCAGCGCCTGCCCGCCCTCCCGCCCGCCGCCTGGCCCAGTCGGCCGCGCACCCCGGGGCTCGCGATGGCCCCCGAGGTCCGGGCGTCCCATCGCGCGCGGCGCCCGCTGCCCTGGGCGGCGCTGCTGCTCCTAGCTGCGCTGCTGCCCGTCGTCTCCCCGGCGGGGGCTGCTCCAGGTACGCGCAGTCCCGGGCTCGGGCGCCGGGCTCTTTGCGCCTCTCTGTCCACTTTCCGTGCGCCCCTCGACCGCCTGTCGCTCCGGGCACCGCCGCCCTCCCTGCTCTGTACTGACTGCATGTCGGGTCCCTAACCTGTGCGTCCTCATCGTTCGCGAGTCCCGGCGTGGAGGGGCGACTGGGGACGAGGGGGTCCCGGTATTCGGTGCCTCGCGCGCGGGAGGCGAGCGCAGGGACACGGTTAGCCTCAGGGGACCTCAGTTTCCTCGGTTTCAATTTTGCCGTCGAATGCCCGGAATCGGACATCCCAGGAACATTCAGGCAAAGAAAAGCCTGGGGAAAAAAAAAAATTGGGGGGCGCGGGAGGAAAAGAAAAGTGACCTTTCGGCGCTGCGGTGGGAGTGAGGGCGATGCTTTCCTTCGCCCAGAATTTCCCCCCGGGGGCATCCTTCTTTTCCTCTTGTTCACCTGCCCCGAGGCACGGATGTCTGGTGTGTGGTGGACGATTCCCGGGAGACCAGAGGGAGGCGGACAGGCAGGACACGTCCACGAGCGCGCGGGGAGAGCCGTGAGCCGCCGCGGGGCGGTCGGGTACCTCGGTGCCCAAGGAGAAGCCCGACTCTTAGGGTGCATCTTGGTGGGAACTTTGGAGCTGGGAGAGGACTTCTGTCTTGAGAGGAGAGAGGGGAAGCCGGGAGTCGGTTCGGGAGGACCTCACCCTTCCCCTAAGGCCGAGGCTGGGCACGGGGTGGGGGGCTGAAAGGTGAGCAACTGCTTTTCCGAAAATGCAAGCGCGCTGTGTTCGCATTTCTCGCAGGTTTCCTGCAGAGACAGAGACAAGGGTTTTCATCCCCAAGCCGTTGGTGGTCTTTGTTTCCACCTCCTGTGCAGGCATTTTCACACGACACTGTGTGGATTTTATTTATGTCATCGGTTTGTAGGAATCCAAGAAATGGACATTTTTGTTGATACTGTTCACTCCCAGCTGGGTTATAAAAAATTCAGACGCGATTCCAAGGAGGGCTACTTGCTTTGTGAGACTATTTCGGGTCTCGAGTGCCCTCTTACTACAAGTGAAAGGGGGAAAGGGCCACACTGCTTGGTGACTCTTTTCGGTGGGTGCCTCATGTGTAACGCTTGCTTCAGGATTATGCCAAGTGCTGAGATGCCACTTGTTCATAAAAGGCTGTTCCAGCTGTGGGTTTTTTCCTCTCTGTTAGCTACTTCCAGGAAAGCATTGTCTGAATATTTTTTATAGTATTTTTATCAATAATAAGACTTTTAAAACCTTTCACCTACAACCCATGGCCTTTATTCCCCCTCTAAATTAAAATTCTCTGAATGTTGAGAAAGTTTTTGTATCAGAAAGCAGACTGAAACTGGGGCCGGTGCCATGCCAGCATTTTACAGCCTTGGACCTGCTAGACTGCACTGCCACCTGCTTGATGGGTTACGTTTGAGTGGGTCTGAGGTCTGGGTGGCTTGCGATTGCTCCCGGGACCCAGCTGTGTTCCGTGCTGCTGCTTCTCTCGCCTTCTGCTCTGTAAATCACTGAGCTGTGGAATGTTGGAGCTGGAACGCTTGCTGGCACTTCTCTCTACTGTGTTGACGTGGGATTTGCAGGAAAATGATGACCAGACTAGAAGCAGACAAAGAAGGACAAGCATATTTTGAAAAGCATATCCTCTGCCTTTAAATGACAGAAAGAAAGGAACAGACGGAACCTGCCGAAAGCTCCCCCGTGCTGGGGAAGAAATCGGGGTCACAAAATGTATTTCATCTGCTTCTCCGGAAGGCTTCCAGTCTGTCTTGCTGTGATAGCTACAGTCACTGCCCCAGACTTGTACTCTGGGTGTTAGAGCAGGGCTGTGGACACACTGCTTCCTCTCTGGCTCAACCGATGCACAGGCTTAGCAAGCTTCTTGAGTCAGAGCCTCTCCTAGTCCCCAGACCTTTGTGACCAGAATCCCTGTAATGAAATCCCCCAGAGACAGATTCCTAGTGGTGGACCCACCACAGCTCAGAGGAATTTTCTTTAAAGCAGAGATGATTTGCAGGGCATGCTGAAGACCTAAATAAACCCTTCATCTTGATGGTCAGTTAAAATGTAAAACGAAAAAAGCAAGTGATGCCTTTCACCCCCTCCGCCCTCCCTACAATAAAATACAACCCAACCATTAAAATTATGATTGCACTTGTCAGTCTGATAAGACAGTTTTCTAGAAACCATATAAGAACACACACACACACACACACACACACTGTCGTATGTTTATAATGGTTATCTTAGGGTGGTTTGGGGTGATTTATTTTTCTTTAAAGCTTGAAGACTCTTTCAGGGAATCCTCAAGGTCAAAGCGATTTTCAAAGTAATACTAAGATACTATTTGCCTTTTTCACAGTGTTAGTATCTGTGGAGACAGTACAAAAGTTTAGTGGGAAAACTGGTGGTGCTTTAGGGTGAATCTTGGCATTGGTGCCCTCATGAACTCAGGCTCATTGTATCTTTCAGACTTTTGAAGAAAGGATATGCTAGTTTCAATGAAGAATGTCCTTGGTGCAAGAATGAAAGTGATAGATTTTACCAAATCTCTACCCTTGTATGCATGTCTTTTTAATAGGCTGTGTGAAGAAATGGGAAAGGCATGATTAGTCCTTCTTCTGACAGCCCATGTTCATCAGTGAAGTGGAAGTGTTAGTCGCTCAGTCATGTCTGACTCTTTTCGACCCCATGGACTGTAGCCCGCCAGGCTCCTCTGCCCACAGGGTTTTCCAGGCTACCCAAGGAGTGGGTAGCCATTCTCTTCTCCAGGGGATCTTCCCGACCAGGGATCGCACCCATATCTCCTGCACTACAGGCGGATTCTTTACTGTCTGAGCTACCAGGGAAGTTCTTTGGTAATTGTGCAGGAAAGCAGTTGTGTGATGGTGTGAGGTGTGAGCTGAACTAGCTGCTCTTTTTTACGGAACACCACCTTGACTAGAAAGAACGGCTGTGAACAAACCCATTATTTTGACTTAGGTATTTGGCAGACATCTCATAAAATGAACAAAGGTAGGCTGCTGCTTCTGGTAGAATAACTGCTCATGCCAGTGAGAAAATTTAAGCTGTCAAGTGAAAATTAGAATTTTGCCAAGTCACCGCCAACATCCTAAGCTTGAATGTGTCCCACTATTTAGACAATTTTCTAACAAGATAGGTGGTGATATAAATGATTTTGGAATACTGTGTTATAAAATGTATCAGCGTTTAGATGCTCTGCACAGCCCAGTGAGCTGGTAAATCCAGGTGACTGCTGCACAGTGTTATGAAAACTTGCCTGGCTAAAAGATCCATCGAAGTTCAAAATACCTCAGTGGGTTTTTAGTGTAACAAAATGTGAGAAATTCTTTATATGGTTTCAGATTGTACACTGCAGGTAACCTTTAAGGAACTACAACTTGATGAGTTTTGGTGTAGTATCAAAGACTTTCCAAACTTATCTGTAAGGCTATTGAAGTACTTTTCCAATATCTGTATGAGGCCTGATGTTTTTAGGGGACTCCAGTGAAAACAATATACTGCAATAGGTTACAACTGGATAGGAGATCCTTCTGTCCTCCATGAAAGAGACTTGCCAAAATGCCCAAAATGCCATTCTTCTCATTATTTCTTTTTGTTTTGGAAAACAGTTTATTATAAAATCCAGTTTGCTATGACAGCTTGTAATTGTTTACTATTGCTATTTCAACATGAATCAATACAACAACTACTACTACTACTAAGTTGCTTCAGTCGTGTCCAACTCTGTGCGACCCCAGAGATGGCTCCCCCATCCCTGGGATTCTCCAGGCAAGAACACTGGAGTGGGTTGCCATTTCCTTCTCCAATGTATGAAAGTAAAAAGTGAAAGTGAAGTCGCTCAGTTGTGTCTGACTCGTAGCGACCCCATCCATGGGATTTTCCAGGCAAGAGTACTGGAGTGGGGTGCATCAATAGGTATGTAGATTAACCTCTTCCAAGATTTAATTTCTAGTAAGTAGACATAAACATAACCTCTGTGAGATCCTCATTAATTTAAGCATAGAAAGGAATCTGAGAACAGGAAGTTTGATGACAACTGGTGTATGGAAAGGAAGTAGGCTCAAATCAAGGTGTGTGGGTTTGTCTCCACGCTATCACCCTTCACCTGCCCTGTGACCTCAGGCTAGTTAGTCAATCCCCATTAGACCAAGTAAAGAGATTCCTTCTCCCCTAGAAGCCCTCACAGGCTCTCCTGTGGCCCAGGCTCCATGCAGCTCTTAGGTTTCCCTCCTCCTTCTGTCCTCTGAAAGGAGGGGGTGAGCTTCCCCTCTCTTTTTATCTTGTGCATTGGACTCCCTCTCCTCAGATGAAAAAACTGTTTGTTTTTTGTCAACTGAGCACAGAATTCACTAGTAGTGTTTAGAGGTTGTGATAGAATTGCAGAGCGATAACTTGTGTCCCTGGAAAGTTATCACCGGTCAGTTCCAGGGTACCATCTTACCAAGACCATCCCTAGCTCTGTTTAAGACCTAAGGGCCCATTCCCCCAAAACTGGCCTGGTTGGAGATGAGGAGTGGAGGGGTGTATTAGTTTCCTTTTGCTGTTGTAACAAGTTACCGCAAACTTAGTGGCTTTAAATAACACACATTTGTTATAGTTCTGGAGGTTAGAAGTCTGAAATGGGCCTCACTGGGCTAAAATCAAGGGTCGTGTTCCTTCTCGGTGCTTGAGGGAAAATGCATTTCTCACCCTTTCCAGCTTCTAGAGATGCTGACATCCTCAGCTGGTGGCCTCTCCAGCAATGACCTCACTCTGCTTGTATCCACGCATCACCTTCTCTGACCTTCCTTCTCCCTCTTTCGCTCATAGAGACTCTTGTGATTACATTGGATGGTCCTTAACTTAATCACATGTGCAAAGTTGATTTTTCTGTGTGAGGTCATGCATTCACAGGTTCTGGGGATTAGGACATGCACATTTTGGGGGGGCATTATTCTGCTACTGCATGGGGTGAGAGTGGGGGGAGGTGATTAGATGCAGAGATTTCAGGAACGTCTCCATGACTTTGCTGATAAGAAGCAGATCCTTTTTACTGGTCCCTTTGGAATTTGGGAGTTTCTTGAGTTACAATAAAACTTCTTATCAGAAGGTTTCATTTCAGTTAGAAAATATGGGGGTCAGTATTTAAATATATAAAGATAAAGAAAAGAATATATATGTATATGTAATCAGATGTTTAGCCATAGAATATTTATGTTAGGATACACCTGAAGTTGAAAACTTGGCTGCCTTTGGGGAGGACTGGGTAACTGGGGGGTGGGGATGGATATTTTATTATTTTAGTAGACAACATTAGAGCATTTGGAATCAGGGAGATACTGGTTAAACACATGGCCAGCATCCTTTTTTCCTTCTAAGATGTTATACTTGTCTTTCCCTTTTTTTTAATCTTTTATTTTTTATACATATTTTTTATTTTTTTCTATATATATTTTTCTATATATTTTTTATCCTTGTTTTAGTTACAAAGAAGGTGGATTTAATTTAATTTGGGGGAATTGTGTTACTATTATCATCTTATTAAGGAAAGTTCTCCAGGATGGATCAGATGGTTAAAATTTAGAAATTTTGAATAAGGAATTTTTGTGGCCCTGAGTATTAGGTGACATCATGTGGAAGACATTTTTTTCCTCCCAGTTTCTTCCCTTTTCGGCTCCCGGCCTGGCGCGCGGCAGTGTTTGCGGCCCACGGCCCTTAGAGGGCGCTCCGGGCCTTCCCGCTGCGCGGCGCTGCCCGCTGGCCCCTTGCTTTGCGGCCCCAGTGGTTGGGGGGCTTTACAGAACACACGTTCAGTTACTTGCTTTGGTTTTCCCTTAGTGTTTCACTTTTTTTTTTTTTTTTCATTTCTGCTACTCACTGGAGCTTCCTTCAGATATTAAGCTGGGAAGGACACATCACTCATTGTGATGCCTGCAAGTTATCAATTTTCACCTGACTGCTGGTGAGAAAGAACTTGAAACCTACACCTAAAGCTGAGGTCAGCAGCCCTTTGTAGCTGCTGGGGTACCCCTGGAATCTGCGGGTTCCAGCCAGAGCCGCAGCAGCTGGAGGATGGCTGAGGACCGGGGACCCCATGGGGTGGTGCCTGCCTTCTGGGTGCTGGAGGTCATTTTTGAGTGAGTTTTAGTGAAACTGTCTCTCTCAATATCCACCGCCCTCCATGCTCTGTGGATTCTTTTTGTATTCAGGGACACTGATGCAAATCCTAAGATGGGTTTAATAAGTGCCCCAAAATAACTCAGTTCAGTTCAGTTCAGTCACTCAGTCATGTCCGACTCTTTGCGATCCCATGGACCACAGCCCGCCAGGCCTCCCTGTCCATCATCAACTCCCGGAGTTCACTCAAACTCATGTCCATTGAGTCAGTGATGCCATCCAGCCATCTCATCCTCTGTTGTCCCCTTCTCCTCCTGCCTTCAATCTTTCTCAGCATCAGGGTCTTTTCCAATGAGTCGGTTCTTTGCAGCAGGTGGCCAAAGTATCGGAATTTCAGCTTCAGCATCAGTCCATCCAATGAATATTCAGGACTGATTTCCTTTAGGATTGGCTGGTTGGATCTCCTTGCAATCCAAGGGACTCTCAAGAGTCTTCTCCAACACCATAGTTCAAAAGCATCAATTCTTTGGCACTCAGCTTTCTTTATAGTCCAACTCTCACATCCATATATGACTAGTGGAAACACCGTAGCTTTCACTAGACAGACCTTTGTTGGCAAAGTAATGTCTCTGCTTTTAAAGATGCATTTCAGGGTTAGAAGGTTGATTTACGTGGCCAGATGGTTGGTCCCAGCCAGCAAACGTGGATTGCGGATGCACCTGTGTGGCTTGTGCACAGGTGGGTGGACAGTGGGTCCCTGCGCCCCCATGCCGTGGCTGGAACCAGTTAGCATCATGATAAGCAATCCGAGCAGCTCTGCAACCATGGCTCCTAATTTGAGATGACTCCGCATTTGTCTGCCCATGCAGTCCCACCAACACTTACCACAGCTGGACTTTCCAGGGCTGGGCAGGGCCAAAGAGGTTGGAGAGCTGAGGGGGCACGTGTGGTCTTCCTGGGAGCTCAGAGGAACAACCCCAGCCCAGGCCAGGTCAGGTGAGGGTGGCCGGGGCACCTGGGTCCCACGAGCTGCCGTCTGAACCAGGCCAGGGCGCCTGTTAACACTGACAGGTTCTCTGGGGCAACAGAGGGGAAAGCGGCCAGCACCATCTCCTGAGGGCAGTACCACCTCATCCTCGTAGAGTTTTATAAAAATAAAATCCTCTGCTGAGACGGCTCAGCCTGTCCGCACTGGCGATGGCCTGGTTGTGTGGTTGTCACCCACGGCTCCCACCTAGCACGTGGAGAGCGGAGGTGAGGCTGTTCCACTGAAGCTGGGGCGGGGGTGGGTGGGTGCAGGGTGGGGGTGTGGGGGTAAAGGGGGTGGGGGGTTTATTGTGCTTGCTGTGGGTCAGTTTGAAGAAAGCTTTAACGGATCATTGCCCTAGACAAAAATGTTAGGGCTGAACAGGACTGTACCCAGCGTCACCAGTGGGTGGTCAATTTAGGGGATGACTGTCAGTTCAGAGTTTGCATGCTCATGCCTAATGACTTTCCATCCTTATCTGTCTGTAAGTGCTACTCTTGTTCCATCTTGTTCATATGTTCCATCTGCAGCATGTTTTAAAGGGAGATAACCTATTATTCTTAATAAATCTTATGAAGTCACGTTTTTCTCACAATCTACTTCTTGTTCACTCATAGTGTATAATTAAAACAAGCTGTGAATTTCACCTATATTTCGTAAACTCATATCTTACATGCAGTCTATGCTTACTGCTTCATTCTGTTTGTTTTTCTTGTGCTTTATGGCAGATTACAATAGGGCTTTGGACGACTTTATAGTGTAAAAGATTCTTTTTTTTAAAAATGGTTTTTAGAAGTTTTTATTTTCAGGGAGTTGTAGATTCTCTTTGCAATTGTAAGAAGTGATGCAGAGAGCCGGTGACCGTCCCCCGGTTTCTCCCCCAGGTAACATCTTGCAGGGCCGCAGCGCACTGCCCTGGGTGGGCAGCTGATGTTGGTGCCATGTGTCGACTTTATCCAGCGCGCTCCAGTGTCATGTGCTTTTCTCTGTGTGTGTGTGTGTGTGTGATTTCTCCACACGTGTAGCCTGTGCAACCACCATAGTTGAGATACAGAACAGTCCATCAGAAGGACCCCTCCCACTCCTCTTTGGCAGCCACTCCCACCTCCCTTCTTCACCCCCTTCTTGGCCACCACCAATCCATTCAACATCTTTGTAATTTTGTCGTTTCAAGAATGTCATATCAGGGACTTTCCTGACAGTCCATTGATGAAGGCTCCATGCTTCCACTGCAGGGAGTTCCGGAGGGCGTCTAATCCCTTGTTGGGGAACTGAGATCCCTAACTGTGTGCATACTGAGTGGCATGACCAAAAAAAAAGAAGTCACATCATATCAATGGACTTGTATATGTAACCTTTTGAAATTGGCAAAAGCCTGTTTTTAAAAAGTGTATGTTAGCCCTTTCTGCTTGAGATCACAGCAGTTAGTTTGCCCATATTTTCTGTGTGTACTTGGATACTCCGGTGAGGAATCTGGCATGGCAGGGAAGGGCCACGCCCACCCTGGTCCATGCCATCGTACCCAGATTACTGCAGTAGCCTTCTTACTGGTTCCCCTGCTCCTGCCCTCTCCCCCTACACTCTGTTTTCAACCCCCCCGCCCCCAGCACAGTGGTTCTCATGATGCATGAAGTCACATAACCTTCTGTCTCTCTCAGACAGAAAACCAATCCCGAGCAAGTTTTTGAGGCTGCACATAATCATCTTCCACAGCAGGCCCTCCCTCACCTTCAGCATCCATCCCCGAGCCTCCTTGCTGGCTCCGTGTGTGCTGGGTACCTCCCAGCCCCAGGGCCTTTGCACTTGCTGTTCCATTGGCCTGAACAACTGTCCATAAACACTTACGGGATATCCCTCATTGTCTTCAGGTTCTTTATGGGATATTATCTTCTCACGAGGTCTCACCTGACCACGCCCCACCATTTAACAGTGTAATCCTACCCCTACCCTGCACCGCTTCTTATCCCAGCTTTATTTTTCTCCATAACCTCTGTCTCTACCTGAGAGTGTGTGTATTTCACGTGTGTGGTGGTAATTGCCTGTCTTCCTCCTCTGGAACCAAAGCTCCATGATCATATGATGTTAGGTCAGTTTTGTTCACTGAAGTCTCCCCATTGCCTCGAATGCTGTCTGGAAGTAGGGGTGCTTAGTGAATATTCACTGAATGTTCGGGTGTGCTTTCTTTGGCAGTAATTACATATGACATTTGTTGTTTGTTGTTTAGTCACTAAGTCGTGTCCGACTCTTTGCAACCCCATGGAGTGCAGCACATCTGGCTTCCCTGTCCTTCACCATCTCCCGTACTTTGCTCAAACTCCTATGCTGGTGATGCCATGCAACCATCTCATCCTCTGTCGCCCCCTTCTCCTCCTGCCTTCAATCTTTCCCAGCATCAGGGTCTTTTACATGGTAGGTATACTCATTTCCTAGTCCTTCCAGTGAATATTCAGGACTGATTTCCTTTAGGATAGACTGGTTTGATCTCCTTGCTGTCAACAGGGACTCTCAGGAGTCTTCTCCAACACCACAGTTCGAAAGCATCAGTTCTTTGGTGCTCAGCCTTCTTTATAGTCCAACTCTCACATCTGTACATGACTACTGGGAAAACCATGGCTTTGACTCTATGAACCTTTGTCAGTAAAGTGATGTCTCTGCTGTTTAATATGCTGTCTAGGTTGGTCATACTTTTCTTCCAAGGAGCAAGCGTCTTTGAATTCCGTGGCTACAGTCACCATCCGCAGTGATTTTGGAATCCAGGAAAATAAAGTCTGTCACTGCTTCTGCTTTTTGTGTGTGTTGACCTGACGCCAGCTTGGTGTGTAGGCTGGTGGGTGTGGGGCAGGTGCGTGCATCCCTCTCACCTGAACCAGTGGGTTTTGAGGAGTGTTGGCTTGTGTTGGAAGTCCCACCTGTGGTGAGAGTGAAGAACTTTATTTACATGGTTGTTGTTGTTTAGTCACTAAGTGGTGCCCAACTCTTTGCGACCCCATGGACTGCAGCACACCAGGCCTCCCTGTCTTTCACCATCTCCTGGAGCTTGCTCAAACGCAAGTCTATTGATTTGGTGATGGCATCCAACCGTCTCATCCTCTGTTGTCCCCTTCTCCTCCTGCCTTCAATCTTTCCCGGCATCAGGGTCTTTTACATGGTAGATACACTCATTTCCCAGGGCTGCCAGGACAAGGGGCCACAATCTGCATGGCCCTTTAAACAACAGAAGTTTATTTTTCCATAGGTCTGGAGAGTAGAAATCTGAGATCTGCAGGGCAAGGTGGTACTCTTTCTGAAGGCTCTAGGGAAGAATCCTTCCTTTCCTTAGCTTCTGGAGATTTCCAAAATCCTTGGTGTTTTCTGGCTTGTGGACGCATCACTCCATCTGTCTCTCTTGTCACATGGCATTTTCCCTGTGTGTCGTCTAATGAGGATATTAGTCATATGGAATCAAGGCCAACCCTAGTCAAGCATGATTTCATCTTAATGTGATCACATCTACAAAAACCTGTTTCTAAATCCCATCCACAGGTCCTGGGTGTTAGGACCCAGCGTATCTTTCTGGAGAACACAGTTCAACCCACGGTGTGTGGTATGCCTACATACCAACACGATTCCTTTTCAGTAGGTGAAAGAATTCACACAGCCTCCAGCACTGGCCTGGAGCGGAGATGTGGGCAGACACGAGTCACTGTGTTGCATTGTGTGCTGAACTGTCAACCCAGAGCTTCAAACACCTACACACATTCAGTGAGCCGCATTCATAGATCCAGCCTGGCTACAGCCTTCATTCATAAAGTAAGTGATTAAACAGTTAACTCAGGGAAGTCCCCTGAGATGGAAATGGCAACCCACTCCAGTATTCTTGCCTGGAGAATTCCACGGACAGAGGAGTCTGGTGGGCTACAGTCCATGGGGTCTTAAAGAATTGGACACGACAGAGTGACTTTCACTCCCTCACTCAGGTCTCCTATGGACAAGTAACTCTGCTCGGCTCTAAGGCACAGGCTATAAAGACTTATTAAAGGAGCTGGAATTGCTGTAACAATAAATAATGGCATCAAATGTGATCAGTAGCAATATAAGATCACCTAGTACTTTCTAACAACTTCCACCTGCCAGAGAGTGTTAAGTTGTGAATGTTTTTACACTGATGTACCTAGAATTGTAAGATTGACATGTGAGTGAAGTCACTCAGTTGTGTCGGACTCTTTGAGACCCCATGGACTACCAGGGAGCCTACCAGGCTCCTCTGTCCATGGGATTTTCCAGGCAAGGGTACTGGAGTGGGTTGCCATTTCCTTCTCCAGGGGAATCTTCCCAACCCAGGTATCAAACCTGGGTCTCCCGCATTGCTGGTAGATGCCTTACCACCTGAGCCACCAGGGAAGGTTGACAAGGGAACCACCGAATTTGTCCGAGGACTTGGCCTGGTGGGTGCACTTCGAAGTTGATGCAGTCTGCATGATTTTTGTGTAGTAAAAGTTGGGATGTGTGACTGTCTTTTATCTGGGTTGTGTTCCCTAGTGGAGATGTCTAGGTGGCAGCCTGGCTTTCCCAGCATGTCTGACTCCCTGACACTCTTTGTGTCACAGAAAGGCACCACGTTCTCTTTCTGCTGTAACCACCCCCGGCCCTGCTGCTTTTAGTACCATTTTCTATGGGCTTCCCCGGTGGCTCAGCTGGTAAAGAATCTGCCTGCAATGAGGGAGACTTGGGTTCGATCCCTGGGTTGGGAAGATCCCCTGGAGAAGGGAAAGGCTACCCACCCCAGTATTCTGGCCTGGAGAATTCCACGGACTGTATAGTCCATGGGGTCGAAAAGAGTTGGACACGACTGAGCGACTTTGACTTCACTTCACTACCCTACCCAACCCAACAATTTCTTTAGATTATTTTCTAGTAGACTGGAAGGGTTGAAGCATCTTCTTATGTTGAATAACTCTCAGAATCCACAAACGTACCTACGGATATCGATGCAAACCACAGTGAAAGGGAAGAGAAAAGAGGGACAGAGAATATGATGCTCCCTGCCTGAGACCTGGGCTGATCCTGTCTTAGAGTTGTCATGACGACACTTTGACTCTAATACCCAGGAAGGAAGACCTCTGGGAGATGAGACATGGCTATTGTCTGAGCATGTTGTGTGTCTCTCTTTTGTCTCAGAGATCCTGTGAGAGGTCTCTGGGGTGAGTTCCACAGGGTCCACTGATGCTCTGAAGTAGTAATGAGTTTTCGTTGCAGGGAACAACTCAGGAACATTCTGAGGGATAAAGGGCAGACTGGATGAAAATTTTAAGAGATTCAGTTCAGTTCAGTCACTCATTCGTGTCCGACTCTTTGTGACCCCATGGACTGCAGCATGCCAGGCCTCCCTGTCCATCGCCAACTCCAGGAGTTTACTCAAACTCAATGTCCATTGAGTCAGTGATGCCATCCAACCATCTCCTCCTCTGTAGTCCCCTTTTCCTCCTGCCTTCAATCTTTCCCAGCATTGGGGTATTTTCAAATGAGTCAGCTCTTTGCATCAGGTGGGCAAACATTTAAGAGATTAAATGTCCTCTTAGAATTCAAGCTGTGGAGAGCACTGAGACCACACTTTGTTCTCCAGTCATCCCAGCCTGGGGAGGACTTTCTGACCCTTGATAATGTATATTGTTTGTCGCACTCAACTGGTGTTTCCCGTCAGATGCCCTTGTTCCTCTTCTCAGATGCCAACAGGGTACTGCCCTCAGGAGACTGAACACCTCTGTTTTTCGTGCCTATCTGTGATTGCTTCTCTTGTATCCCAGGCCAGTGCCTTGGTTAGTAATCCCATGCCACCCAATCGACACATTCAGAGCTGTTTACCTTTGAAGGTGGGCTTCCCAGTTGGGTCAGTGGTAAAAAAATCTGCCTGCCAGTGCAGGAGACGTGGGTTTGATCCCTGGGTCAGGAAGTTCCCCTGGAGGAGGAAATGGCAACCCGCTCCAGTGTTCTTGCCTGGAGAATCCCATGGTCCATAGGGTCACAAAGAGTCAGACATGACTGAGCGACTGAGCATGCAAGCACCTTTGAAGGTGGGGGAACCTGTTGGGGTTTGACTGGGGAGAACCATCTAGTCATGGGAAGGATTGAAGACTATTTTAGACACATCACTGATAGGTAGACTGAATAGGGGAAATGGGATTAGATGACCCAACTTTCCTCTTAACTCTCAAGATTTAAAAATTCTAGTAAGTACATTCTGTGAATTAATTCCCAAGAATGAGGAAGGTGAAAACCCAAGGCCCATTGACGCTCTGTGAGGAGGGAGCACTGGCCCAGAGCCCAGGTACTGGGAATCCTGCCGGGTCATTTTCTTTTGGGTTGAAATTGGTGACATCAATCCTGTGGCTCTTCTTCCTGTATCTCATATTGTTGAGTGCTTTATGATCTTCTTTCACATTTTATTCTCACATAAATCCTTTGAGGGTAGCCGTAGCAAAGGATGAAATTAAGTTTAATGTTTGCAGAGTGAAGCTTCAGTGGCATATTTGCTTGGTTTGGGGCTTTGAATAGGGAATATATATAGTTGTACTCAGTCATGTCTGACTCTTTGCAGCCGCACGGACTGTAGCCTGCTAGGCTCCTCTGCCTATGGAATTTTTCAGGCAAGAATACTGGAGTGGGTTGCCATTTCCTACTCCAGGGGATCTTCCCAACCCAGGGATTGAACCGGCATCTCTTGCATCTCCCACATTGGCAGGTGGATTCTTTACCACTAGCACCACCTGGAAAGTACTTGAATAGGGTGGGCATGTCCTATTTACAAGTGGAGAAAAATGGGCTCTTCTCTGCCTTTACTTGACACTGATGGATATTCGCTTCTTCTTGAAAATCTCTCTACCCATGTCTGCCACGATGCAACCTGAATCCTGGTTCTCTATTTTATCACTAATATTTCAGATTTAAAACAACTTTGAGTCATCTTTTAGACATCAGTGTTCTTTGGGTTCCATCAGAGATGCTAAGTAGACGGTTGAAAAACCCTGGTGCTCAGAGGAAAAGCCATTCGGGAACCATCAGCACATGAATGGAGTTTTCAATCCTGGGACTCGATGTGCTAACTGAGAAGGCCCCGGAAGTGCACGCAGAGAAGAGAGTGGTCCAGAGCGGGGCTTGGAAGCACTTGAACATTTGAGTCCTGGCAAAGAGGGAGGAGCTGAGAAAGGAGACTGGCGACGGGGAAGAGAAACCAGGGAGCAGGGTGCCCTAGAAGGTGGGAAATTGTGGGGTTGGAGGACAGGAGAGGTGCTTTCAGGAGGAGCATCATTCATGTGGCTGGAAGAAGGGTAAGTCCAGGACCAGGAACGAGGATTCAGCAGCATGAAGTCCTCCTGACACTGACAAAAGCTCGCTCAGTGCAATGAGCTCCCGTGTCCCCGTGAATTCAGCTTCCACTGATGACTTTCAGTCTCATACCTTTGGCTCTGATTTCTCTCCAGGACTCCATTTATTCCTTGTAGCTACAGTCAGGGCTGAGAGGCAACCAGACGTAGTAGGCAGGACATGGTCTGTGGTTTCAGGCCACAGACAGTGGCCTGGCTGTGACCACTGTCACTTCGTAGCTGTGTGCCCTTGGCAAGTCACTCAACTCTCTAAGACTCAGTTCTTTCGTTTTTGTTTTTGGTGGTGCTGGGTCTTTGTTGTGGTGTGGTGGGCTTTCTCTAGTTGCATCATGCGGGCTCCCCAGGTGGCTGAGTGGGGAAGAATCCATCTGCCAAACAGAAGACATGGGCTTGATCCCTGAGTTGGGATTGAGGGGAGGAAATGACAACCCACTCCAGTGTTCTTGCCTGGGAGATGCCAAGGACAGAGGAGCCTGGTGGGTTACAGTCCATGGGGTTGCAAAGACTCTGACACGACTTAAGTGACTTAGCCTGTGTGTACGAACTCTTTTTAACCACCTGTGGATCCCCAGTGCAGAGCTCAGAATCTGACACATAGTAGGTACTCAGCAAATATCTGTTGCAGAAGTAAATGCAATGGCTGGCCTCAGTGGGCATGTAACACGTGCTCCTCGCCTTTCTCCTTTACTGCTGACTCTGGTTTTCCCTTTTCAACGGTCCCATCCCACTGCAGTGCTTGAACTGCTTGCTTATTGGCTGTGTTGCGAATGTTTGCATCTCCACTGCTAGTTTATTTCCCTCTAAACCCATTCATAACCAGTAAGCTATTATCTGAAATATTAAAAGATTTTAAATGTGAAAATATATTTTAAAAAGTGATTATCCTCAGCCATCTGGGTTGTCACTGGATCTGTGCAGCTGGCTTCCGGAACTGTCAGCCTCAGTAACCCTGTTTTATACCTTCCTCTCCATAGCATTTTCTTGGCTTCTCTTCTAAGGGTATTTTTTAGGGAGCTCTGAGTAAGATGAGTGGTGATTTTAGCGACAGTAATGCCCAAGTATTTAACATAGTTAGACAATGACTTTCACATTTTGGGACAAGGAATGAATTTTCAAGGAGTTTTTTTTGGCTGGTGCGTCAAGCAGTTCGTAGTAGGCTGAATTTAAGCTGGACCAGCAAACAATGATTATTCTTTAAGAAACTATTTCTCAGCCGCGAACTGAATTTGAAGAATGTGCAAAAGATCCCACAAAAACCCGAGAAGGACTGGTTTCTGGGTTTCTGCTGCTGGTCAAGAGCAGGCAGGAGTCCTGTTATTCCCTTCTCTTACTTAGGCATTTTCTTTTCAGGGTCCTTTGTTTTCTTATGTTTGTCATAAATAAGTGTATCTATGGAATTCCTTCAATTTCATTTCCCTAAACCTTTCTGGGGGCTTCCCTGGTGGCTCAGCGGTAAAGAATCCACCAACAATGCAGAGGACACTGGTTCCAGAGGTCAGTTCGATCCCTGGGTCAGGAAGATCCCCTAGAGAAGGAAATGGCAACCCACTCCAGTATTCTTGCCTGGGAAATCCCATGGTCAGAGGAGCCTGGTGGGCTACAGTCCACAGGGTCGCAAAGAGTCGGATACGACTGAGTGACCAAACTTTTACTTTCATTACACACATGGCATCGTCCCTGTAAGGGGACATGACTGAGCAACTAAACTACCACCATCAAACCATTCTGGAAAGTTGGTGGTTTTGATGGGGAAACATTCTTGTTTTTGTCTTGAAACAGTAGCTTTTGCTTACATTGCTTCCTGAATAAAATGGCCAAGGGCTGTAAAACCTTAACTACTAATGATCAAGTTCTGCCAGCTCTGCTGGTTCAGTTCACTCTAATTTCTCGTTGCATCAGTGTCTTTACTCAAGTTGGTGGCATTCTGACAAATAAAGCATTGACATTGTCAAAATCAAATTCCTGGAGTGGATCCCTTAAAAACAACAAACAGGAAGAAATTAAAGTTAAAAAAAAGTTTTCATTTAGAAATTAAGAGAAAAAAGTGACTTGTTTTTATGGACCCAGATAGGATGTTATCAAGGAGCAATGAATTGGGCTGCTAAAAACATGATATCTGGTGAGCAGTGGCTAAACAGATTAAGGAATCGTTTATCTTACTCACCAATAAACTCAGGGGCAGAGAGGCTCACAGGGACCCAGTATTTTCACTCTGCCGCTGCAGGCCAGGTCGTCATTCTCAGACTTGTCACTTGATTGATGCCGCAAGACGGCTGCTGCATCTCCAGGTATCTCCAGGTATTGACATACCAAGGCGGGATTAATGGAGGAAGATACAGAAGGCGAAAGCACATGACAGCAGGTCTTGACCCCCCCCTTTTTTTTAATGCTTTCCTGGAAGTGGCAGCAGTAACTTCCTCTTAAGAGTCATTGCCTGGAGTTGACCACGTGGCCACCCCTGGCTACAAGGGAAGCTGAAGGGTCATGAATATTTTGTACCCTCGCCTCTGCTGTAGAAGATGGTGAGAGAGGAAGAAGCTCGGCATGGCTCCTTGGTACCCAACCCACAATGTCTGGGCAGCAGTTTCTGAATTCAGTGCAGACTGCTAAACTGTTCTTAATTAGCTGGGAAACTTGGCTTGCCTGGGACTAGTAAAAAATTCAATTTAAAACATCTCAGAAAACATCTTGAGGGCAAAGGCAGATTCATTTTAAGAGTGTCCGTTGGGCTTGAGTATTTGACTTTAGTTTTGCCACTTGCTGTTTGTCTTGAAGCAGAATTCTTTGCTGCTTCACTTTTTTGTGTTTTTCTGCTCTTTTGATATTCCCCAAGGTGGTAGTGGGGCGGGGGAAGGGGGAGAAAGAAAGAAGATAATGGAGGGGAATAAAATGAGGTTAAACTAGATTAGCAAAAATATTCTCGCTTTCTCTCGTCACTCCAGTTTTCCTCCAAATACAAACAACCAAGAATCTAGAACATTCTAAGCAAACTTTGTCCACTGGGAGCTGTTAACCGTTGAGGTGATAAGAGAGTGCTTGAATGACAGCCCTTGTTTACCAGCATCAGAGGACTGTGGCTGTGTCAAGGGTGCAAGTGGCCTTGGGTGGGAGGTTGGGGACCAAGGAGAAAGCCCTGCCAGTGTGACATTGGGCTCTTCCCCTGAGAAGTCCTCAAGTGCCCACACTGGCAGCCTCGAGCACAACCAGCTTGCATTCAGCCCCCGAGGGGAATAGTTTCCCAAAGCCGAGTGTGAGGATCTGCTCTGTCCATGACACAAGGCCTCCTGAAGCTGGTCCAGTGTGGAGGACGTTTGCACAGGGATGGATGCCCTTGGCACCGACTGTCCAGAGCGGGTGGAAAAGGACATAGACAAACTCTTACTTAAGGATTAGCCAGTGACTCGAATTTTGAGATTTGGAGGCTTCACTTCTTTGAGCTGATGGAGAAAAAATGTGATTCACAATTGTATGCAGTGACCATCTCATGCCCTTATAAGCACAGTGGCATGTATGCGTGTGAGTTTAGCCTTTTAGTCTGAATAAAACGATGCATTGTTGTTATCAAAATACTAGAAAATGCCCAAAGGGTCTGGGGTCTCAGGTTTAGCAGAGGCCACGGGCGAGATGAGTAGCAGGATGCGGCTGGCCCCTCTGGTCATTAGGAAACCCGGCCAGAGGCTTCAGACAAACACAAGAGTTGTCTGGGTCATTTGGCATCTCCTAGCTTCTCCGTCTACACCCTCACCAGGTAAGTATGACGGGACATATTTGCCATATTTGAGGGCATGGTGTGGAGTCCAGTAGGTCACCATGACCTGGAGAAGTCCACTGGGTTTTGAAGACCGTGAACCGAGCTTAAAGTCTGGAGATCCTCGGACGCCCTTGATTTCCCGAGGGACTTGGGACATCTGCTTGCCTCGGTGTTTCTCTCTGCAGGAGGCCAGCATTGTGTGGTTCCCGAGGGGGCGTCAGAGGTTCTGTTGGCAGAGCTCTTTAGCTCCCTGGAGTGTTTTTAAGTTTAAAGACTCTAATGGCCTAGAGTTTGGTTTCACTTTTTATTGCAGCTCTCCCTCGAAAACCATGCCAATTGTGGGGGACACTTTAATGGAACCCCATGCCTAGCATGAAATGTCAGAAGAGGAGCCAGGCCATTATTTTAATACCCAGACTCCATCTACCCAGCCCCAGCTTTCCAGGTGGAAAGCTCAGTCAACCATCTGTCCATTTTACCAGCATTGGTCTTACTTCCCACAGTTGCAAAACACCATGTACACCCCCGCTCCGTTTTTTGTTTTCTGAAGGGAAGGTTCACAACTATTTGGCAAATAGAATTCCAACATTCATTTGAAAAATTATTTAAAACTCAGTCATCTCGGTGTTTTGCCCACACATTACCAACCATCTGGATATTTCTGCATTTCTGGATGGATATTCCTGTGCTATTTGGGATCTTATGGATAATTGTTGGATTTTTCCAATCTTCCTCAGAATCATAGTCAGATTTGTAGATCATGTTGCTTCTTCCCCCAAGCTACACTGCATTTCAGTACATCATAACCTTTCTTGGCATATCGATGGGATTTTTGGTCAAACATTCGTGGTTACACTGAAATTTGTGTTTTCTTCATTTCAGAGTCTGGGAACTATTTGGCGGTTTCCAGTGGAAAGTCAGAATTGAATTTCAAACAAAGAAGCAGTAGGGAGACTTACATAAACATGAAGGCTTTTGTGCATTAAAGAGCAATCCTTGGTATACTTAAGAAATAATTTTACCATTTTGGGGTTTTTAGGGACCGGTTTATTTCACAAGCTCTTAACATTCTTTTGGGGGTTTTCTCCGTAACCAGGGTTGTCTCCTCCTACTCCTCCGCCTCCCCTGCCGGACTGGGTGGGCTGCAGGGAGCTCTTAGCTGAGAATGGCAGCCATTCCTGGCTGGTATTTGCCTTCATGTCTTTGGGTGTGTCTCCACTGGCAGCCTTTTGTGACTAAATGTACTGGCTGCCGGGGTAGCTTTAGAAAGTTATTTTTGACTTCCATATAAGATTTTGATTAATAGGCTCTTAATCCATTAGGTTCTGACTGCAAGTGGCGAAAGCCCAACTTGAACTAATTTAAATCCCAGAGTCCGTTGGCTTGTGGAACTGCACGTTGGGAAGGGCAGTGGCTGAGCTGGTCTGAGGGAGCCCTAGACTCTTTCTCTCTATCTCTGGTCTCTTCTCCATGGGACAGTAAGAGCTGGTCACCCACAGTTCCAGCCAGAGGCTAAGGCAGTGGCCAGGGTCCGGCTCCAATGAGAACATTTCCTGTGAAGACTTCGGGGCTGGCTGGGGTCACAGGGACAGAGGTCTGTCACCAGAAGAATTGGGGGAGGCTTCACTGGGTAAAAAAATAATGTGTCCTTCACACAGTGCATTTTGGGTTCCCTGCTGTGCAGAGATTTTTTTTTTTTTTTTTAGAGTCTTGGAACTCTACAGAAATGTAGTCTCTCTAGAGAGATTTTGGATTCGATTATTTTTACTCCAAGGAATCCTGAAGCGCTGCACGTGTGTGCTCAGTCACCGAGTCGTGTCCGACTCTTTGAGACAGTGTGGACTGTGGCCCACAAGGCTCCTCTGTTCATGGGATTTCCCAGGCAAGAATACTGGAGTGGGTAGCCATTTTCTTCTCCAGGGGATCTTCCCGACCAAGGGATCGAACCCACATCTTCTGTGTCTCCTGCACTGCAGGCAGATTCTTTACCCACTGAGCTACCTAATCGCCACCAATTCCAGTGAAAGATGGCAGAGATGGCAGTTGAGAGAACCCTGACTCCCTCTGGGCATTTGAATGAATCTCTTTGGGCTGAGGCTAAACAGGATGAGAAGAAAGGGAGGAGAGCAGTGTGGACTTCAACTCTTTCCATCTCATTTAAGCCACGAGGCTGAGAAGCCTTCACTCTTGGACTTTACACTTTCCCCAGGCCTTTTGTGATAGAATGTACTTTGGAACTTGGTATTGTATCTTCAGAGTATCTCTGTGCTGTCATTTCATCTCATTGTTTAAATCCTGTGGGCTGTTTTGGATCCCATGAACTTGGACAAAATTTGAGATTGAAATAAAAAAGGCCAGAGGTGGATTTTCAGGCTATAGGTCAACTTGGCTTTGGGGTTGGTTGAAGAATGAGGCTTCCTCTTTTCAGAGCTTTCTGGTAGTGGGGGGGTGCTGGGGGGACTCCCCACCTATGACCCCAGGAGGGTACATGGTGGGAGAGTGATTAGTACTGGGGGAAGCTCTGAATGAGGGGGAAGCGGCCTGGACCCTCACTCTGAAAAGGCAGCCACACTTGACCTCAGATTGATGGTCATGTCCAGTGGGGTGAGGGAACAAGCCCCTGGGGATGCTTGGGAACTTCCACTGTCCCCTCCCCACGCTCCTTATCCTGTGCTCGCTCCCCTGCTGGACATAAGCTGATTGGAAGGGTGAGTGGTGACAGCCCAGCCTCCATGGCTCTGCTTTCTCCATGCGGAGGCATTTATGGATTAGCAGAGATAGTCACATTGGTCTCTTGGAGTTCATCTTGCAGGAAGGCTGCTTCACTTTCACTCCTGCTTGCCTGTGGTGGTGGAGGGGGTGTGCTGGGTGGAGGCCAGGGTTGCTGCTCTCGCCCCCCACTGTGAGGCAGTGATCCTGAGCTGATCTACTCTGCAGGCTCAGTTGTGTCCACCTGAGGGTTTAGAACTGGAGAGGGAGGGGATACACAAAGCTCCACGGTAGTCACACTCTAGATCCGCCTTCTCCAGGGCAACCTCAGAAGTAATAAACCCGAGAGTTTGATTTTCTGACTCCTGGCTTCCCTGGTGGCTCAGTGGTAAAGAATCCACCTGCTAATGTGGGAGACGTGGATTTGATCCCAGGGGTTGGGAAGATCCCCTGGAGAAGGAAATGGCAACCCACTCCAGTATTCTTGCCTGGGAAATCTCATGGACAGAGGAGCCTGGTGGGCTATGGTCCATGTGGTTGCAAAGAGTCAGATACTACTTAATAACTAAACAACAATATCTACTTTCTTAAATCGATTGAACTCAGATGTTCATTAGGACCACTTTTGTCCCTCATCCTTCAAATCCAGGGAAAGCTCTTATATACATTTAACCAGATGAGATAAAAATTATGCGTGATTTGTAACTTATCAGCTGAGGAGAAACATATAGGTCCTTTTTCATCACTGTCCAATCATTGATATTTTCATCATTGTCCACTGTGGTTATTTAACATCAATCTATAAATTGTGTAGTATATATCGTGAGTTTTGAGAACTAAAGAGATTTTTCAGATTTGATTTTCAAGTCAAATCAAACTGCTACTGTCTGAGTCATTTCTCTCAGTAAGTATTACTGCCTCAGAACATACTGGGTTCTACCTATTCAACGCTTTACCAGTTGGATTTTCCACCTCGGCTATGGGGTATAGCCTCATTGTTGATGATGATTCTGTGAGTGGCAGCTCCATCCAGTGCTGTCACAGAAATGAAAGAATTTGAGCATGCTTGTCAGCTACTGTTTTGTTTATAGATGGCAGGTTGGCTGTAAATCCAGCTTAGAGTTTTTCATTTATTCCTCTCATGTTTGTTGAACTCTGTGCGCCAACACTTTGGTGTAGCAGATTTGGCTAAAGTCCATCAAGTTGGGAAGCTATGTCAGTGGGGGGCTTCACAACGTCTTCTTCGCATCTGCCATCTGTCTACCTTCCTTTCTCTTTTTGCTTGTTTGGAGAATATAACCAAAACAAACACACAAAAACAACACTTTGGATCCAGAAAGATTCACTTACTATTCTGAATCATAGTCTTAAGCATTTCTCCATGAATGGTGCCATTTTTGGGTCAGTCTTACCCTTGATTGATTGTATTAATGGATTCTGAGCTTTCCTTCTCTTATTCTGAGAAATTGCCTTTGGTAGAGCTCTCTTTCTAGAAACATTTATTTCCAGCCCTTGTGGATAGGCCTGTACCCTGAAGGATGGGTGGTGTGCCTGAACCAAGAATCTTGAATGTGTTCATTTTGGAATTCACATGCACCTCTCAAATAGGCAGTGGGGACTTGGTCTAGGATGGTTAGTTGGGAGCTGAGCATGTGGAAGTTATTGGTTGTACGAGTAACTGAAGCCTAGGGGACACCTTACACTTCCCTCCCCAGATCCAGATGGATCCTCTCTACTTCCTTGGAGCCCAGGCCAGTTTTTTCACAGCCACTGGGTCTCTTGCGAGAGAGAGGGAATTTTGGAGGTGGGAGATGAGTCCTTGAGCAGATCTGTACCTTAAGCCTTCAGGGTCTGGGTTAGGCCTGGTTCTTCTCCAGACTTTAGCCTTCATCTTGACTTAGAGCTCTTTTGGATGGATCCAGACTCCCACGGGAGTCTCAGAAGTGAAATAGGACATTGGGAAGTTGTCAGGATCAGCAAATAAATGGTTGCTCCTGGAGTTAAGATAGAGGTCATCAACTGGCAGCCAATGGACTGAGTCTGGCCAGCTGGTGTGTGTGTGTGTGTGTGTGGTTGTGTGGGTGTATATGTGCTTCTTCATATAGTGTTTTTTTTTTTTTTTTTTTACACTTAACTGAGCTAGTATAAAATGGAGAAATTTCACATAAAATCCAGGATTTCTAGCTTCTTAGAAAAACCTCCAGAATGTTGGACAATCCGGGTCCTGAATTCCCTTTTGTCAGCAGGTGCCAGAAACTAAATTGTGCCTTCGTGTAGCGTGTACATTCCTTCATATGTCTCCACTTACTTGCTTCTTCCTGGTCCTCGGGGGGACTCTTGGCTGACCTCATTCATCCAACCTGAACGTCTTTTTGTCAATCCATCAGTCATTTATGTGAGTACTGAGTATGTGGTCAGGATCTGATGCCCAGATACATGCCAGAGTGGGGAGGTGGGGATGGTGCCCTGTCCACTGTGATAAATGAGCCCTGCACACGGGTGGACCAAGCTGGCCCCAGGTACCTAGCTCTGAACTCAGCCTTCTTGAGGGCTTTTGTCAGCCCTGGAGAATCCCTTGAAGCTGCTCTGTGGACTCTCCAAGGATTGACATGGAGGAGCCCTTGGAATCTTGGAACCATCCTTAAACAGATGGCCTCCAGGGCCCTCTTGAATGAGAGCTGGAGTTTGGAGCCTAGACCGAAGTGAGAACTCTGGGTGCCAATGGTCCCTTATTTTTCGTTCTCAAACAGACCAACAGGGGCCTCAGGGGAGCCATAGCACTGACATATCTAGCTTGGCAATGACCAGGTACCTGAAATGTCATCAAAATACCATTTTGCCGCTTAGTACCTGGTAAAACATTCTTGACTCTGGATGGGTTTGCTGGTGTGAACTGTGGAACGAGTCTGCTGTGGTATGCGGTTGCTTGAGTCACAGCAGACACTGCTGGCTGCTGCTTCTGTCTTGAGCTCCTTACCATCTGTCTCCCTTCAAAGACAGCCTTGACTGAGGGGAGATGGGGAAGGACACGGACAGGAAATTCTTTGTACTAAATCTAAAATCCTGGCGGCTGCAGCTTGAACTCACTTCCACATTTTGCTTTCTACGGAGATGAGAAAACAGCTTGTCACGGCCCTCGTGTGTCGTGCACGCCTTATGAGGTCACCTCCCAACATCCCCTCTATCGAGCCATGTAATTCCTATCGTGTTGACTTTGGGCTTGTCCTTTTTCTCTTTGGAGAAGCAGTTCATGGGATACATGGCTTTAAAGAATATACCCCTCCTTACCTTAATCAGATGAGAATCCTGAAAACTGTTCCAAGAGGGTTCTGTGCTTCATTTATCTAGCAGTGAGGATGGTCTATGAACACTTACAAATAAGTAAGAAATCACTCTGTCATGTCTCTGCCTTATGCTACCAGAATGGTACTCCTGAAACACAGAACTCAGAATGCAGTCTGCAGACCCTGAAACCCGCTTCACACTTCCTACGTTTCATTTAAGGAATGAAGTCATGATCACCAAATGGTGATCAGGAATAGAACACATCGCTAAGTTTCTAGTCCCAAGAATAGGTCTTCGGTCGAGTAGCCCAGGTTCATGCATGTTGATCTGCACCTGCCTAGAGCTGTTCTTCCTTAATTAGAGGCTGGTTTGATGGATTCCCACAGAGCTAAGGCATGTAGTGAGGAGTGGCCTGGAGTGACCACAGATTTCCTTTTACCCGTCCTTCCTGTTCTTCTTTTCTTCCAAACTTTTCTGAGTGAGGCATGGGTGCTGTTGACCAGGCAGCATCAGCAATGACATCAATTTTAAAGGTCAAAGTTGATAAGAATCCAGGGAATGATAATGTCCCTTAATTAAGTCACCGTAGTATTGTGTGTTGGAGAAGGCAATGGCACCCCACTCCATCACTCTTGCCTGGAGACTCCCATGGACGGAGGAGCTGGTAGGCTGCAGTCCATAGGGTTGCTATGAGTCGGATATGACTGAGAGACTTCACTTTCACTTTTCACTTTCATGCATTGGAGAAGGAAATGGCAACCCACTCCAGTGTTCTTGCCTGGAGAATCCCAGGGATGGGGGAGCCTGGTGGGCTGCGGTCTATGGGGTCGCACAGAGTCAGACACGACTGAAGCGTCTTAGCAGCAGCAGTATTGTGTGTAATTGGCCTGAGTCATGTGTGTTGGGGGTGGTGTGGGGGAGGGGTTTTGGCCTAAGGTGTTTGGAGAATCTTAAATTCAAGACTGATTTTATAAGGCAGTTGACCCTAAGGGATGATTTCAGGATTCCCTAAAAGCCTTTGTGTTTTAGAAACAACCTTCATTAGGTAACTCTCTAAGTCCTAAAATGTCACTATTAGAAAGTTGTTACTTTGGCCCAAGGGCTTCCCTCATGGTTCAGATGGTAAAGAGTCTGCCTACAATGCAGGAGACCAGGGTTCAATCCCTTGGTCGGGAAGATCCCTTAGAGAAGGAAATGGCAACCCATCCCAGTATTCTTGCCTGGAGAATTCCATGGACAGAGGAGCCTGGTGGGCTACAGTCCATGGGGTCGCAAAGAGTTAGACATGACTGAGTGACTAACACTTCCACTTCACTACTTTGGCCCAAGATTTTGTTATACAAATGTGAATATCATTCACTTACTCCACTCCTTCCATAGAGAGGAGCCTACTAGGACAGACAGCTGGAGGTGAAGTGACTGTGGGTGAAGGCAGAGTGGCCCTCCGAGGGGAAAGTGGCATGGGAAGGGAGGGTAGGTGGTGGAGGAAAGGGTTAACCCAGCTGGAGCCCTCACGATTGGTTTTAGGATACTAATGGCTTCCTAAATCAATTTTTCATTGGTGTGGTCATTGATCATTTATGAGCAGGGACAGAGTCCAAGATCCATGAGCTGTGGGAAAAGCCGGGCATTGCAGGTGGACACAGCAGGATTTGCATTTAGTTCTACCCGTGTACAGCTGTGTGACTCTGGACAGTTCTCCTAACCGCTCTCTTCCAGGCCTTGCTTGCTGTCTTCATCTGCCATATGGAGGGAGTAAACGGCACCTCCTGCGTTGTGTGTGTTAAGAGCATCTCATGCAGTGTGAGTTTCAGGCAGAGAGTGGTGGGTGGTAGGCACTCAAGCTCCCTTTTCTTGTCCATTTCCCTCTCCCATTTTTATACTTTAGAGTTGGTTCACACCAGATTTTTTTTTTTTTTCTGGTGTACAAATGCTGACAGTTATTGTGTTGAGACACACTGATGGTACTTGATCACTGGCAGGAGAAGAACAAACAAACTTGCACGAACACACTTGGAAACTGATGGGTAAGTGGAATGCAGTGGTATGCATTTGGTTTTGATGGCCCAGGGGGATTTGCCTCTTGTTCTTCACTTTCCTCATCTTATTGGAGCTCCTTGAGGTTCTCAATGTCCCCCTTACCCTGGGCGGATGCACCATTTGACCGCGATTCTCATATGACTTAGAAATGATTCCATGCCGTGTTCAAGGACAGAGGTGAGGCAGAGCAGGAAAGAACAGCGAGTGTATTTATGGATTGTTCCTCCTTTCGGATGTCAGTAATGAACGGGAATCATCTTTAGACCGAGGTCAGTGTGTATGGATTGAATCACTCGTGCACAGCGGAAAACATGATGGTGTTAGGGCTTTACAAATCTCACATTAGAGAGATCGAACTTTCCTGAAGGGAGGGTTAGAACTGAACTGTAAAGAAAAGCGTTGTTCACGTATTCATTCATTTGTTTTCTCCCTTAGGAGAGTCACCCAACCATTTCGAGGTTTTAGGGACCTTGCTTTGTTTCCATGATATTTTGGTCAGGGTGAAGAACAGGATTCTTGGGAATGATTTCTGCTGTGGCAGGAAACGGGGACTGCAGCTACAGAAGGTCAAAACCATGGCAGAAAAGAGGGGAGGTTTTCAAAGTGAAGCCTTGGGAGAAATAAAGGAAACGGAGGAAAGGGAACCCCTGTCCTCCGGCCAAGAAAATCCTGCAAAGTTCCTTGCAGGTGAGGAAGGGTTCATGAGAATTAAGGCAGAGTCGCCATGACTGCTAATTTTAAATATCCAGATGCTTGCTAGTGGGCTGTCTTTACTGTCTCCTCAACTCAGAATTTCCCTGATGGCATTAAGCTTTTTGTCCTTGATGTCTCCCGTCTCACGTTTACAGGATTGTAAACATTGGGGAAGAAATGCTTTCTGGGGGTTGCTCTGTGCCTGTCCTCTGACATTGCGTTTTTGTCTCCAAAGTGGACACTCTTTCTCTAGTGCCTCAAAAATTATGATATTCATACTCTATTTTTTCATTCCTTGAATTTCTTTAGTGGGATCCCAGAAGTTCTCTCTTTTTCTTATCATTTTCCTTCTAAGGCAGTGGGGTAATTTTGGGAAGAATAAGTGATGTATGTTAGCATCAGCTATACTTATTTTGTTCAGAATCTTCATTAGTGTTAAAAATCACATACTAACCAATCTATGTGTTGTCATGAAACACTGCCCTTTCCCTCATTTCTATGAGAGTCTAAATTCATTTTTCTAAGTGTTCTGAAGTTTAAATGTTTCTGGGTTTTTTAGGTTACTTTTTTGCCAGCTGAGAATGCCTTGCATTGGTGTTTGCCCCTACGTTGACTGCTGTGTGAATATTTAGCATCTATTTATATCATGTTGCATTGCAATATCAGTTATATTATGAGCTGAGAGATCGTGTTTGACAAAACATTATGTTTCATTTTGGTTAGTTTGGAAAACCAAGAACACTGTTTTGGAACTTCATCAATGAAGATAAAAATGTTGTGCTTCTTGATAATTTTTCTGTCTTCTTCTGAGATGAAATATGGAAACATTTAAATTAGCGACCTGCAGCTAAAACCAGAGATTTGCCTGTCTTTCAAGATGTTGACCTTGATTTGTTTTCTTTGTGGAAATGACTGATTCTCTTATCCCCCTTTAGATACAGTGGATATTCTTCCTGATCATGAGAGTTTTATGTTGTTCTTCTCAGGGTGGCTTTAAAGATTGTCCAGCTGTACCATGACAAATCCTGAGAATTTATTTAATATATGAATGCTTCTGGAGAATATGTCAGATTACTATTTTGTTAATCTTGTCCTAGCAAGGCAACACAATCAAGCTGGGGAATGCCTGGAGTTTATTTTTATTTGTTTCACTTTGGGTTTAAATTTACCACTCACAGTTCTCTGAAATACATAAAAGGTTGCGGGTTTGGTATGTTTGTTTTGCTGTCACACTATAATGATGTCCAAACATGACGGTACTTAAAGTCTTTAGGATCAGACAGATGGAAAGTCGTTTGCTCTTTTACTAACCATGTCAGAGAACATTGGAAAAACATTCGTTTTCCCAGTCTGCCCTTCTCGTAAGTTGATAGTTGCGCTGTTTGCATAGCTGACCACCCACTGAAGCCAAGGCATGTGAAACTGCTGTCCACTAAAATGGGCCTGAAAGTCACGTGGGACCCACCCAAAGATGCTACCAATAGATCCGTGGAGCATTACAACATTGCCTATGGGAAGTCACTGAAAAGTCTTAAATACATCAAGGTGAATGCGGAGACACACTCCTTCCTTATTGAGGATGTGGGTAAGTGACCCTCTGTCTTGTTCCCAATCAGAACTAACTGTCCACTTCCATTCTCCTTCCGTTCTCAGGCTGACTATTTGGGAGACAAAAATGGCACCCAGTGGTTCTTTGGTTCTTGGGTAGCCAAGGTTAAGAGCCTGTTAAACAACAGCCTTCATCTTGCTCATGGGCTTCCCATCCTGCATTTGAATTCCTGGATCTCTCTCCAAATTGATGTAGGAAACAATTCTTAGTTTCTGGATGTGCTTTTAGAATATACGTTGATTCTTTTTTAGCTCATAGAAACTTGACTAGTGGACAAGTTTGTAGTCTGACCTTGAGATTTCTAATTTATAAACCAGTTTATAATTAGGGGTTAGTTAAACAATGTGTCCCTGTAGGGGTGTATGGTGTGTCTTGCTTTGCCACATCTGATTCAGAGATATAACATTTCTCCCTGTTAAATTTGCTTCTGCAAGTTTGGAGTATTTAACATTTTACCTAAATATATTGTTGTATCAGTGCAGGTGTAGGTGGTTTTGAACTTAAACTTTGAGCTACTTCCAGTGGATCCTCTGTATTCCCCTTTCTCAGTCCCCCTGGCCTGAGACCCCATTTATTCTACAGCCATCCCGTGGTCCAACCTTAAGATGGATCCTACAGAAGTCATAGAAGTCAGCACCTGTGATAACCAGGTCCCCCTGGCCACGTTAGCATTCTGCTGCTTTCCCTCAGTGGATCAAAACCAACTCATGGCTCTTTGCTGTCTTCATGGCTCCAGCTAAACGTACATTTCTCTGAATCTCCTCCGTATCACTAGGGCCCCAGAATCCGACTGTGATGTTAAATGGAGATTCTATCCCACAAAGGCATGAGCAGGGTCCCAGTTTCTTGCTCACCCCTTGGGTTGTGAGGTTGACTGCAAAGAAGAAAAACATGCAAAAATAAAGCCCTAGAACTCACTGAAAACCAAGAGTATCCCCACCCCTCCCCTGCACCCTGCCCCCGGCAACTTCCTGATGAAAATCAGAAGTTTTCTGAAGCGAAACAGAGACATTTGGATGAAATTTCTTTGAAATACGAATAAGCTCAGAATGAAGAGAGAAAGTGCTGGCGATGCCTGGTTTTGCTTTTTGTCCAAACCTACAGCATTTCCCAGTTGGTCCAGCAGGTCGTGCCAAACCTTAAATGCCACCAGGTCCCACGATGGTCAGATAGAAGGCAGACCAGTCTTGAGCCCAGTAGGGGTCCCAGATGTGTCACTGGTCCTGGACCCCTGGCTTGAGAACCGAAGTTTTGTGAAAGAATGTTCCTCACTGGGAGAAATGCAATGATCGTTATTGCCTTTGACAGAACTCTTACCTCTCCAGCCCTTTATCCCCTCAAATGCCCACAAGCTTTCATCTCTTAAAGGAGTTGGCACCTATGCTTATCTTTCACATGATAATAATTCATTTTGGGGAAAACCAGCACTACCAGAGTTTTGCTTTTCAAAACTGTAGGTTCAAGGTACCCTTGCTTTGTAACATGGTATCTGGGTTTTCTTTTGCATCCCAGCAATTTCAGGATATCAGCTAGAGACCTTCATTATGTAACCTTGATCCCTAGATGCATGTCAAAAAGTGTAGTCCAATTATTTCAGGGATAGCATTTCCAAGGTCTCGGGAAATGTTTTTTCTAGATCTTTTGACTATTTTTGTTGAAATAGTCAAAGAAAACCTGCACACATAGTAAGGGAAATATTTTATTGTGAAAAGAAGAAAATTTCATGAGGTTCTACTTATTGCAGTGTAGATTCCCCATGTGCTAAATTTCTTGAGTTACAGGGAAATGTTCTTACAATTATTTTGGAAGTTGGGAAGTTTTCTTTGTCGTTACTAACACTGTAGGTTAAAACATTTAGTGGACAGTGTGTGTCTGTTTCCTACATTGATTTCATGTTAAAAAAACTTGAAAGCTTATTTTTGTTGATTGCCCATGAATCCAGGTTTATTACACATATCATGTGCTTTGTACTAAATAAATTCTGTGTTCTTTTGGTCAGATGTGCTTCAGTTGCCTGAGACCAATGTTAGTGATTTTGATTAAAGAAAAGAGAGAAGTTAGACTGGTCTCTTAATTCAGATTTTTATATTTGGTTATAACTGGTATGAGGAGGACAGTGACTTAAACTGTCGTTCTTGGAGATGTGAAACGGTGGCTTGACATGAACCGTGTGTTTCAGAACCGGGGGTAGTGTACTTTGTGCTGGTTACTGCAGAAAACAGCAATGGAGTGAGCCGTCCTGTTTACAGAGCGGAGAGCCTGCCTGGTAAGTCTTACCTTAGAATTGGAGGCTATGTTTTTGTGACTTAGACTGGGAAATTCTTTGCTTCTTCAGGTCAATGCAAATCTAGAAATCATTAAGGAGTTCCCAAACAAGAAATTTTTAGACCTGTATAGCAAGCTGAAAGATTGAAAACTAGGAGAAATTTATCCCTTCTTCTAAAGTACTTTTGATATAGGTTACTAGTGCTTTGTCTTAAGTTTGGGGGTACTCACTACAGTTAACCATGTATAAAAGACCGAAAATATGTGTTGTCCATACAGTTTAGGGGTCAGGTCACTTGGATGGCCTGAGCAGATCCTTTGGAAGATTGTTGAGAAGACCGTTGAAATGTACATTGAGGGATGCAGTGAAGTGTGGAAAATCAAGTAGTCCTCCTTTCTAACGATCAAGTTGCATTTTCCTAATTTAGGAGGTGAATGGATCAAGATTGATGGTTTTCCCATTAAGGGTCCAGGACCATTTAATGAAACCGTCACAGGTACTACTTGCTCACTCGGTTCATGTCTTCACTGAAGCACCATCTCGAAAGAGGGCTGTGCTTCTGTCACACACATGTGCTCACAAACCTTCATTTAGTTCCCATTGCTAAACTAACACACACGCCGCACGTTTTGGTCGATCTGCACTGCACTGGATGGACCAGACTGCAGCCAGTATTGCTCATTCCTCACGGCTCTTTCATGTTCTGGTGTGGGGGTATGTCCTTGTCTACATCTGGGGATGCTGTTGCTCTGTTAACAGGCAAATATGGTGGTTGAGATGGCAGTCCTGGCCCGATGAGGATATTTACAGCTCTTCTGTGTGTGGATGCAGAAATGAATGGAGCCCACCAAACAGTGGCTTTATTGGCTAATGTGCTGCATCCAGGCCTTCTCTCCTTTCTGATGCACGGGATACTTTGTGATCTGTTCGATGATCTGCCTCCCATCTCTGCTCCATATTTGTATTCATCTGTGTTTTATCATTTGGATGTGGGTGTTGTCTGACTGTATCGTTCTACTTGTTGAGAGAAGTGTTGACATTTCTTGTTGTGTCTCGAATATGTTTAATTAATGGTTAAACAGTAATGCAAAATGAAAGCAGTTATTTCAGAGTGTGGTCTAGTACATATCCTAAAGGCAATGTGGCAAGGCATGGTGTTTTTAAATACACCAATCTGGTATTATTGTTGAGAGGAAGGTGAGTATGTTGAAACCAGTGACCATAATCTGCCTCTCAGGTCAGATTTGATGGGTGTAGGCAGTTTTCAAAGACCTTTTTATAAAAATAGGGACTGGAAGAACAAAACAGCCTGAAAAAGAAACTGAATTTTGGGAAAGGTGATGTGTTCTTGTTCAAATATGCTGGACTTAATGTAATGGACCTGTCTTATGGGTGATTGGTGATGAGGGCAAGAGGTAGGCATGGGTTAGGAGCCATGCTGAAGAGTGAGAGTTGAAGTAGGAAGAGTGATGAGAGGCTGAGAATTAGGAGAGACAAGAGTAAAGCCAAGGATCAAACTTTGGAAGACATGAACAGTGAAAGAGTCCAGAAGGTAGTACACCTAGAAAATGTGCAAAATAGGAAGGGTGTTTATTTCAGAGGTTGTCTACTCCTACAGATACACATGTAAACATTCACACCTTTTACTGACAGATATATTGTGCCTTTGAGCCTTATACTTTGTCTTTTAAATAACCATTTTATTTTTAATCATCTTCCTGATAAAGTTTTTGAATGGCAGTTTTAGAATGAGTAATATTTTTTCTTAAGTAGTTCATTTCTTATGCCATCTTTAATAGAAACAGGCTTGTGTGTGTGTGTCCTTTCTAAGTAAGCATGTGGTATAGAAACCCTGGGAACTGAGAATCACAGCCCAGTTCACTACTGGATTTATGACTGTGAGATCCTTTAACCTGTCTCTGCAGGAGCCTCTGTGGGTTCTTGATGCCAAAGAATGCTCTGCTATAATATATAACACTGTATTTGTCATACATGGTGCTAAGAAAGATCCTGGAAGAAATTTTGCAGTGTACGATGTAAAGCAGAACTTTAATAAAATGCATATCCAGAATGAATAGATTTAGCTCCAGAAAAAAAAAAAAAAGACATTTCATTGTTAATGAAAATAATAAAAATAATTTGTGAGAAATTATCAATAAGTGACCAACCTTGCATCTGTACCTTTTGAAATAAGGCCTGGTAAATATGCTATGCTATTGAGGAATGGTTAATATATGATAATCCCATTAAACAAAAGAAGTACTATTTTTGATTTGCACATCAAACATGGTAGAATGAATAGTGTCTTGCACTTATAAACAATGCTTTTTTCCTCAAATGCATGTACAGTCTATTTTGATTTAATAAAATACAGTCTTTAAATGCAAAAATAAAAAAGCAAACACCCAAGAAACCCAACAACAACAAAGGAAGGGATTTGTCCTAGAAATGCAGATATTAGCATCTGCATCTGGTGAGAGGCCCCAAGGGTTAGCTCTCGTGCTTTGATCTGTAATACCTCACGTTCTTCCAGTGTTTATTTGAAACTAGAGGAAAATCCATTCTTTTATTCTGCTGGAAACTGTGGCTTCCGTTCAGATTTCAGAAGGCCTCTTTGCTGGCTGGAAATCTATCTCGACCTCATTGTCTTTACTTAAAAATAGGACTTTAGTTATGTAATTAATTCATTCAGTGCCTGTGGTTTTCTAGGCACAATTCTGGGTGCTAAAGATATAATAGTGAATAAGGTTGACGAGGGTTTGCCTTAAGACTATATTCTAGTGGGAAAGAAAGAAAGTAATTGTTATTCGGTTGCTAAGTAGTGTCTGACTCTTTGCCATCCTATGGACTGCAGCACTGTAGGCTCCTCTGTCCTTTACTATATCCCAGAGTTTGCTCAGATGCATGTCCATTGAGTTAGTGATGTTATCTAACCATCTCATCCTCTGCTGCCCCCTTTCCTTTTACCTTCAGCTTTTCCCAACATCAGAGTCTTTTCCAATTCATCGGCTCTTTGTATCAGGCGGCCAGGGTATTGGAGCTTCAGCTTTAGCATCGATCCTTCTGATGAATATTCAGGGTTGATTTCCTTTAGCATTGACTGATCCTCTCGCTGTCCAGGGCACTCTCAAAAGTCTGCTCCAACACCACAACTCAAAAGCGTCAGTTCTTCAGTGCTGAAGCCTTCTTTATGGTCCAACTCTCACATCTGTACAAGACTACTGGAAAAACCATAGCTTTGACTATATGAATCTTTGTCAGCAAAGTGATGTCAATGGCTTAGCTTTTTAACATGCTGTCTAGGTTTGTCATAGCTTTCCTTCCAAGGAGCAAGTGTCTTTTAATTAATGAATAGCCGCATTCATTGTCCACAGTGATTTTGGAGCCCAAGAAAAGAAAATCTGTCACTGCTTCCATTTTTTCCCGCATCTATTTTTGATGAAGTGATGGGACTGGATGCCATGATCTTAGTTTTTTGAATGTAGAGTTTCAAGCCAGCTTTTTGACTCTCTTCTTTCACCCTCATCAAGAGGTTCTTTTGTTCCTTTTCACTTTCTGCCATTAGAGTGGGAAAGAAAGACAGTAAGCAATGCAAGCAGAGAATCAGGCATATAATCTGTATGAGTTTGGTAGGGATGCCATAACAAAATATCAGAAACTGGTTATCTTAAACAGTAGATATTTATTTCCTTACAGTTCTAGCAGCTCGAAGTCCGAGATGAAGGTGTCAGCAGGATTGATTTCTCCCCAGGTCTTTTTCTTTGGCTTACCTTTCCTCTGTGGCCATGAATCCTTGGCTTGTCTGTGTCCAGATTTCTACTTCTTCTAAGGACACCAGTCAGATAGGATTAGGGCCACCTTTGTAGCTTCATTTTAACTTAGTCACCTTGTAAGGCCCACGCTCCAAACACAGTCCCATTCTGAGGTAATTTGGCTTAGATCTTGAACATAAAAATTTGAAAGGGGAGGGAGACAAAGTTTAGGCTGTAACATGATCATAAATTCCTTGAAACATGAGCAGCACTGTGATACAGAACAAGATGGCGGCACCAGGCCGAGACCCTCTGGGACTGTCTGGGACGCCACATGAGGGGGGACGAAGAATGTGCGGTGAGTCCTGGAGGCAGGCAGGAGCTGAGTGATTTTCAGATGGTCACTCATACAAATGTGGATGCTCTTATAGGGCTAAGCAAAAATGCAACTCTAGGGCAGAAGTTTTGGCTTCCTCTGTGGTCACTCATCACATATCTTTTTGTTAGAAAGTGGTCTTGGTATTTAAATGTAAACTCTCTCCTGTTGAGATGTAAACCCATATCCCTTTGTTTGTCCTTGGGGGAGAGATGTCACAAGTCCCTTCACGTATTGGAATCCTATTATTCAGCTTTCCTGCAGACTTTTCTGAAGTTGTTTTTGCTTTTCTTCTATGACTGGATCTGGGTAATCTGCTCTGTGCAGAGCTGGGCACTGGGCGTCAGGATGAGAACCACGGTCCATCTCTGCTTCCAACCAGACCACGGGCTCGGAGGGCAGTTCATGGGCTTTCACCGAGCTGTTCATCTGGGAAATTTTAGCTCTCAATAGGCTCATAAGTATTTTTAGTAATGTCGTGGTTTTCTAAAAATTGAATCCTTTGTGATTTCCTCAATCGATGGAGCCCACACTAGACCCAGAACTGAAATAAAACTTTGATTTATACTTTATATTTTCTTTCCATTCTATTTTAGTCCACGAAACTTACTAATTTTTTTTTGACAGTTAAATTACAGCTCAGACTCAAGTTTAGCGTAGAGTTCACAATTCTCTTAGGCCATTAAAAATTGTTTATTTCTGGCTGTCCTGGGTCTTCTGTTGTGCGGGCTGTTCTCTAGTTGTTGTACTCGGGCTTCTCATTGTGGTGGCTTGTCTTGCTGCGGAGCGTGGGCTCTAGGCCACTCAAGCTTCAGTAATTGTGACATGTGGGCTCAGGCATTGAGGCTCCTGGGCTCTGGAGCCCAGGCTCCATAGTTGGGGCACACGGGCTTAGCTGTTCCTTGACACATGGGATCTTGGGTTAGAACCTGTGTCTGTGTCAGACTTTATTTTTTTGGGCTCCAAAATCACTGCAGGTGGTGACTGCAGCCATGAAATTAAAAGACGCTTACTCCTTGGAAGAAAAGTTATGACCAACCTAGATAGCATATTGAAAAGTAGAGACATTACTTTGCCAACAAAGGTCTGTCTAGTCAAGGCTATGGTTTTTACAGTAGTCATGTATGGATGTTGAGAGCTGGACTGTGAAGAAAGCTGAGTGCTGAAGAATTGATGAATTTGAACTGTGGTGTTGGAGAAGACTCTTGAGAGTCTCTTGGACTGCAAGGAAATCCAACCAGTCCATTGTAAAGGAGATCAGCCCTGGGTGTTTTTTGGAAGGACTGATGCTAAAGCTGAAACTCCAGTACTTTAGCCACCTCATGCGAAGAGTTGACTCATTGGAAAAGAGTCTGATGCTGGGAGGGATTGGGGGCAGGAGGAAGAGAGGACGACAGAGGATGAGATGGCTGGATGGCATCACTGACTTGATGGACGTGAGTTTGAGTGAACTCCGGGAGATGGTGACAGACAGGGAGGTCTGGCGTGCTGTGATTCATGGGGTCGCAAAGAGTCGGACATGACTGAGCGACTGAACTGAACTGAACTGCTCCATTGGTGGACGATTCTTTACCACTGAGCCACCAGGGATGCTCCCTCTTAGGCCGTTTTCACCAGCATGATTCCCGTGGTCCAGCCATTCCCTTCCTTATCACGGTCACCCTGACCTCCAGGCTGCTCCCCAAATCCAAACAGCTTGAAGGCACGTGGTTCATTATGTGTGTCTCCACACTGGCGTCCCAGACTGCACAACTTCAGTGCTGACAATCCATTAGACAGTCTCCACTCCTGTTCCCTAGGATGAAGCTGCTCCCCTCCAAAACCTAGAATCATGAAATTCTTCAGTGCTGTCATGTCATTAGATTGTCCAGGCTTCGGGTCGGTAGACACTTCCTGTTGCCAGACTCCAGAAACTGTCTCCTGGCCCATTTCTGGCTTATTTTATCTTGGTGCCAGCATTTCACCACACTCATGTCAGCACAGCCATGCCAGCTGCCCCCTATCCCTGGCTGTCTGGTTTTCCTTTCTGTGTGCTAATTGCTGAGCCTGTGGGAGAAATAAGAACTAAGCTCATCCACCTTGCGACAGCTTCCTGTAGCTGGTTTTCTAAGTTCATCTGGACCCTGGGTTCTGCTTGGAGATTATTCTGTTTGTCCTTTCTCAGTTTCCTTTCTTTCTCTCCAAAACTTGGCCATTTTCTTCAAGTTCCTTACTCCACCTGCCTTCCCCTCCTGACCTGCCCTCCCACCTGACCTTGCTTCCTGTCTCCCTGGGAAATAAAGGTCACTGGGGTGACATCTCTTGTCTCCCCTCCCTTGACTTCTAAGCCTTCATGGCTTCCTTCCCTTCTCCTGGATCTGAGGAAAGGTTGCTATTACCGCTTCTCTCTCAGGCTGATTTCATATACAGAGAGCTTCTTTGCAAGTATGGTTAGGACCCAAGGGCTGTTCTGGATTCATCCTTGGAGCCCTCCCCTCCCCTGTAGGACCTGGCTCAAAAGCTAATTTGGGCAGCTGTCAAATTATTTGACAGTGAAACTATGAGACCTGAAAACTGAAGCTTGGCATCTTTCACTTCTTCCTTGGCAGTCCTTTCATAGGACATATCTGTGGATATACCAGGAAAGATGTCCAAGCATGTGTTTTGATCTTTTCTATCAGTACTTCATCAAAATGAGCACCCATCTTCAGGTGCATTTTCTTGGTAGTTTGTTTATGTAGATGTGAAGTGAAGTGAAGTCGCTCAGTCGTGCCCGATTCTTTGCAACCTCATGGGCTGCAGCCCACCAGGCTCCTCTGTCCATGGGATTTTCCAGGCAAGAGTACTGGAGTGGGGTGCCATTTTCTTTTCCAGAGGATTTTCCTGACCCAGGGATTGAACCTGGGTCTCCTGCCTTGTAGGCAGACTCTTTACCTTCTGAGCCACCAGGGAAGTCCCTATGTAGATGTGACTGATGTGATATTTGAAAACTCTAATCCCACTGTTTTGAGATTGCCTCCTTCCCTAATCTCTTGGTTTAACAGCATAATGAATCCATCCAACCATAACCATCTGCACCGCTGACTCTTACACCCCAGAATCAGGCTCAATCAACAGCGAGACCCTTCAGACGTCTCAGCCATACAATGATGGGGCTCCCCAAATAGGCTCCAGGCTCCTTTCTAAGAACCCTCTCAGGTTCTAAACTTCCTTTTAAGGTTCTAGGGTTCCTTTCAGCTCTGACATTTCATGAATTAACAACACTAACGCACTCTGAATGAGTGGTCCTAAGCTTGGCAAGCCGTTGGGAACCATTGCTGAGAAATGACTGCCTTGGTCTTCACCCTACTGAGAATGTTTTAGGCCAGCAAATCCTGAACTCATCTTGGCCAAGGAAGAAACATTGAATTATAGATTCTGGGTGTTGAGGTTGTGAGTGAATACACAGAGGCACACAGGATAAAGAATCGTCTCCAGTGATACACTGGAAGTGCTGCCTTCCTTCTCTGGGTGCAAATGGCAGGCTTTCTGCCAAATGAGCCAAGGAGACACCATGTTAACTCACTTAAACTGACCCATGTTGGTATGACTGGGTAAGAGGAGCCGCTGAAGTGCAGCGATAAGCAAACCACATCCTCCATTGCTTCTGCCCTGGGGGCACTACCGTGTAACCTGGAGCCAGATCCTGGCTGCTGTGGGCCGGACTTGAGCTTTAAGTATTCCCTGCTCCAAAGTTTTAAAATTAATTATGAATCAAAGACCATCCTCTTTTCATATACTAGTTTCAATTTAAAAAGTCTCTGGCCCACAGGGAGTTAATAATGTCTATGACATTATTTTTCTCAGTAGCTCTCTCACGCAATTATTAGATTTTTTAAAGTATGCAGTTTGGAGGGCAGACCTGGTTTCTGGCTCCTGACCTGGGGGGGGGTGAGTGCCGGGGACCAGCCCCGGCTGATCCAGGGTATTCAAAGGAGAGACGGCGTAGGCGAAGATCAGGAAACACTTGCTTAATTAAATGTTAATTAAGGATATAAAGAGTAATAGAATGAGGATAGCTCAGTAAAATTCAGTGAAGAAAAGAGGCTGAAATAAGGATAGCTCAGTGAGGAAATTCAGTGGAGAAAAGAGGCTGAAATAAGGATAGCTCAGTGAGGAAATTCAGTGGAGAAAAGAGGCTGAATAATTCAGCCAGAAGGTAAGAGAAAGAACGACATGGTGAGACCAAGTTTCGGTGAACAAGGCCCGCACTTTATTTTCCAAAGTAGTTTTTATACCTTAAGTTATGCATAGAGGATAATGGGGGAAGGGGTAGAGTCTTGCAGCAAACCAGGCTTTCTTCCTGCAAACTTATCATATGCAAAAGCTTAGGTGATTTGCATCATCTTCTGGCCCGGAGGCCTGTTAACATTTTAAGACCTTTTCTTCAGAAAACTTATTTTTCTCTAAAGGTGATTGGTCAGGAGCCACCCTCCAAAAGCATTAGATAAAGTTGCATTCCTACAGCGCAAAGGTGTGGTGGGCTATAACAAGAAAAAGAATTAACTCAAGGGTCCCAGGTTACAAACATTAAAGCTACTACTTACACCAATTATATTAATCAATACACTGCCAGGGACACAGCAGGTAAGGGATATGGAAACTTAGCAGCAAACATTGGCCCAACAAGTGAAAATCCCTTCACCAATACAATTTCTAATCAATCTTTTAACTATTCAAAAGAATCTGTGTTTACACAGTTTAGAACATCTCCTGCCTCTCACAGTTGGGAGGCTCTGAACAATCACATGTGGCCGGAAAAACCTATTCAGGCAGGCTAGAGGATTTCCAAAGGAGTTTGTAGGTTAAACACTGTCACACCCAGGAATTATTAACTGGAGCTGTAAGCTAACTTTTTTCAGAGAGGTAGTGGGGTCAGCCCCCCCCGTAAAGTCAGAGGTGTAGGTGAAAGCACAAAGCAGAAAGTAGGCAGACTCTGGTTTTGGGGGTATATGCTCGAGAATTTCCAGGGAGACTCCTGAGGCTTGATCCCGCCTTTGCGTATGCCAAGCCTCCTTCCTCATGACCTTTGCCAGAGGCGGAGCTCGCTTCCCGCAGGTGAGCTCCTCGAGGGCAGGACAACAATGATATACTCATTTTTATATCTCCAGAGCCTGGGTTGAGCACCAAGTAGGCGCTCAAGGATTATTTACTGGGTGAAATGCATTTAGAGGCTGCTTCTGCTCCACATCCATGCCCAGGAAGTTGAACTGTATGTCAGTAGCTCGGGCACCTCCATCTCATTCAGCCACTGACTGTAGGGGTGGCCCCAGCAGGCTGCTTGGTCCCCCTAGAATGGTGCTGTCACTAGTCAGCGGTCCTGGTTCTTGCCCACTGTTTCTTTGGAGGGGCCTGGGTGAAGGATGGTGTTAAATGCATTTGGAGACTGGAGTTCCTCAGGGCTGGTTGCTCTGTGGAGTCAGGTCCACCTGCTGTGAGCTCACCTCCCTCCACCTTCAGATCTTTATCCTTCCATGGCTCAGATCTCTTTATCTGGGTGCTGGTTTCCAAGCTGCCTCTCACATTATAATGTGGTTCAGTTCAGTTCCGGCGCTCAGTCGTGTCCGACTCTTTGCGACTCCACGGACTGCAGCACGCCAGGCCTCCCTGTCCATCACCAAACTCATGTGCACCCATGAGTTGGAGTCCACCCAAACTCATGTCCATTGAGTTGGTGATGCCATCCAACCATCTCATCTTCTGTCATTCCCTTCTCCTCCCACCTTCAATCCTTCCCAGCATCAGGGCCTTTACAAGTGACTCAGCTCTGCATCAGGTGGTCCAAGGATTGGAGTTTCAGCTTCAGCATCAGTCCTTCCAATGAATATTCAGGACTGATTTCCTTTAAGATGGACTGGTTGGATCTCCTTGCAGTCCAAGGGACTCTCATGAGTCTTCTCCAACACCACAGTTCACAAGCATCAGTTCTTCATGTGGTTAGAATGTGGTTAGACTTCATCAACCTCAGAGTCCATTCTTTCATTCTAAAATGTAGGCAAGCGAGGCTTGCGTGCAGATGTTCTTGGGCGGGACTCCTGAGTTCCATCCCAGACAAGGGTGCTGTGGGAAGGACTTAGCACGGGCCAGCTGCCTGGAGGAGGTAGAAGTTGTCGGACACCAGGGCTGAAACCCACATTTTGCGGTGTTTCATCTCCCTGTCTACACTGATGAATGAGAATATCTGCGCATAGTTTTTCCTTTCAGTGAATCCTTAAGACGCAGATGACGGGGAGCGAGGCCCTTCCCTCCAACGGACGGGCGCTTGTTTCAGAGGCTGAGGAGTGGCCGCTTTGATGGAATGGGCAGGGGCTGTGGGCGGCTGGGAAGATGAACTGTCCCCACAGTCCTCGTGTGTGGGCCTCGGGTGCAACGTCAGCCCACCTCGCCCTTGCCTCCTGGAGGAACCTGCAGTAGTTAACAAACCCAGTGTCCTGGTGGAGCCAGCATCTTGGGGGCTGGGTGCCATTTTCTGAGTATCTGTCACTGGCTTTTCTTTTGGTGTCTGAGGGCAGAGGAGGGCAGGGAGGAGCAGTAGGTGATGCCCTTGAAGAGGGGTGCAGCTTCTTATAAAGGATCTCTGGGCGTGTAGTCATCTTTCCCAAAAGAAACCACTTTCTTTGCTCAGTTGTCAACCTATTCAGGTATTGTAACTGGACCTTTCTTTGCAGGTGACATGTTGGATAGCACTAAAAACTGAGCTAACCAATAGCTGTTTAACAGAAAAAGTGCTTTCATTTCTAGAAGACAACTGCGTCGCCAACTCTTTGGCTCCCAAATGAAACAAATGCAGAAGAGCTTTAGACAAAACAAACCAAGCTGCAAAAACCTGGGAAAATTTTCCCTTAGGACATCTAACACCCCTTTCTCTTAGCTTACCTTGACCAGGAGGCTGTCTCTGTGTCCACAGTGAGGTGAGGAAACGCCAGAGGTCCGCATTTCAGCCGTTGAGGAACTCAGAAAAGGAGGCTCGCTTCCTTTGCTTTCTGGGTTCCTCTGGGGCCCTCAGGAAGTGCTGCTGAAAACTGAAGCACCAGCAGATGGGTCCAGATCAGATGCTCCAATGATGCCTTTTTTCATCATGTAAAGTTTCACAGAGGAACCTTTACAGCTGGTCCCCTGCAAGATTTCCCCCTCTTGCCTTCCACGCTAAGTCAGTGAGGGCTGGGCCAGGGATGGGGAACAAGGGAGCTGGGGCCAGGCTAGGGCTCACCCCTGGTGCAGGTGGCTGAGGACCTTGGCAACTGATATCGCTGTTCCAGGCTTATCGCTGAGCCACTGCCCTGAGTAGGACGCAGGGACCTTAGCTAGCTCTGCCTGCGTGGCAGTGGAGAGACTGCTGACCTAACGAACACAGAGAGTCCCCTCAAAGGTTTTATGATCTGTGAGATTGAGGGGCGTGTCCATGCAGATGGTTGTAGGGCCGCTGAGTTCCTGTGTAGAGTTTGCCCCGGTTGTTAATGTCCTGCTGGCCACCGTCTGGGGGTGACTCGGCCTCTGCCGCCTTGGTCCTGTGCAGTGACATTGGTGGTGTAGTCTTCACTGATGTTCATATCACCGCTGGGATTATAGGGCCTTTGGGCTTCCCTGGTGGCTCCGATGGTAAAGAATCCGCCTGCAACACAGGAGACCTGGGTTCGATCCCTGGGTCGGGAAGATCCCCTGGAGGAGGGCATGGCAAACCACTCCAGTATCCTTGGCTAGAGAATCCCCATGGACAAAGGAGCCTGGCGGACTACAGCCCATGGGATCACAAAGAATCAGACAGGACTGAGTGACTTTCACTCACTGGGATCAAGGTCAGTAACTGTTGACCTTTTTGGATGACATCCTGGGCTGCTGATATCCCAGTCATTCTTTGAAGCTTCTCAAACTGGGTCCTCAGAACTTGCGAGAACATCGCACTGCCAGGAAAGCATGACGGGAACTATTTTCTTGGCAGAGACACCAGGCAGGTCCAACGGGAAGTGTTTTCTTGGTGGCCGGTCATTTAAAATGTTATTTTTGACTCTGAAGACAAACCAAAATATTATAGGGTAGTCTATACAATTTAAATGCAATTTTGAGATAAAACCGAGATTGTGGATCAGTTACCAATGCTCCAGGCTTGTGGGGGCCGAGTTTGTTTTCTTCGATGTTACATGAACCTCGGTGAAGAGCGTGAGGGGCTCTGTTCAGCGGTAAAGTGATCCAGCACTTCTGTGAAACAGCCAAGTCAAACAAGATGGTTGGAGTGGAGTGGTCCCAGGGCGGCTGGAGCATCAGCTTTGTTTCTGAGATGGTCCTGATGGAGTTTTGAGGACCACGTTTGTGGCTCAGATGCTGGTGGCCTTGTGCCAGCCTGTGGGGTTGGCCTCTGACTACACTGTCCCTGGGTTCCCTGTAGCTTCCTCATCTGGTGACAGCCAGGATGTCCCCGCATGACCCTAGGAAGCAGGGAAGAGGAATCCGTGAAGAACTGGGCAGGGGGAGGTAGAAATCTTAAACTGGTGGCTCTGAGGTTTGTTTGCTTTGAAAGTTAGCTTTACACGCTTCATAAAGGGCTTCCACAGCCCTAACATTACTATCATTAGTAATTGGCACTGATTTACTTGGGGGCGATCAAGGTTCTTTGTTTTTCTTTCAAGAACTTCTCTTTTCTCCCAATCCCTGAAAAAGCAGCAGGAATGGACCGACTCCGGTTGATGGCTTAGGGGCGCTGTGCCAGTGTCTCTGAAGGATGCTGAGATTCGTGCCTGTCAGTCTAATTCTCCCCTTGGTGTCCACTCTGCTTCCCCAGCAGGCAGCCAGACCCTGGGAGACTGAAACATGGGTAAATGTAAGGGGAACAGTGTGATGAATGGCTTCTGATGGGACGAATGGACCCACGTTCCCTGGAGGGCAGCCAGGCCCTTGGGAACTTAGCCAGCATCTTCTGAATGCACGGATGCTCATGACATGGCAGTCCTAGATAGACGGTGATGCCTGGCTCCGCAGAGCAGTCCTTCCCCAGAGGGGCTCCCAGGGGGACACTCTCCCAGACGGGCACTGTGTGTATGCCACAGTGTGGCTGCGGGTGACACCAACTCTGCAACCACTGTGAGCTTCTAAATAGGGGTGGAGAGAACCAGGGATGCAGCCCCAAAAGCCCTGGGTTCCAATGCCAGCTGGGTGCCTGATGCTGTCTGGCTTGGAGATTCTCCCTTACTCTCTTGGAGCCTCACTTCCGTTGTCCGTAAATGGGGTGTTTATTGGGTTATCATGAGGATGCTTGTCCACTGCCTTACCTGGCAGGGATCCAGTCGATGATGAAGCTTGGTGATGCTCTGACAGATACTGTTCTGAAGTGAAGGCATGAGATTTCCTTTCCCCTTCTTGGGCTTCCCTGATGGCTCAGATGGTAAAGAATCTGCCTGCAATGAGAGAGACACACATTCGATCCTTGGGTCGGGAAGATCCCCTGGAGAAGGGAATGGCAACTCAGTCCAGCATTCTTGCCTGGAGAATCTGGTGGGCAGAGGAGGCTGGTGGGCTATAGTCCATGGGGTCGCAAAGAGTCGGACATGACTGAGTGTCTAACACTCTCTTGTTAAATAGCTGGGCTTGTCCAAATAAACTGCAGTTCAGTGCATCGTTAAATGTACAGAGGGCTTTGATTGGAGACGAGACTGGGGCATTAACGGGAGACTTTAGAGTAAGTGTTGCACATCTGGTTGTTGGGGAGAAGAGCTCTGGGAGCCTTTGCAGGGGGACTGTTGCAGCGGGACTGAGTGTGGGAATTCACCTGGGAAGAAGGAGCCCATGACAGACCAAGGCTGTCAGGTGTTGCCAACCTGCCCGTACTCTGGCCTTGGCCAGCATCGGCGGGGAGGGCACCCAGACTCAGCATAGGGGCAGCAGGCATGTGTCTGGTTCCTCTGGTTGAGACAGCTGGTGTCATTCCCCCTCCCCACCCCGAAGTGCACCTTCCCTCCCCGCCACGCCCCCTCACCTCTTCCTAATCAGGCTCTTTCATCGCAAGTGCACAGAAGCTCCCGAATCTCACCTGTCCTGGATACAGGTGGGAGGGGATGTGCTTCCACAAGTCCCCTCCCACCCACCGCCAAGGTGTTCTGATGCACAGTGCAGTGTGAGGACTGTGGTCCAGCCTCGTGGGTGGATTCCCGCCCTCAGACCAGTGTCCCTGGTGGCCTTGAGGTCTGATGCCTGGGAAGGGTGGGGAGGCCGCCTGGGGCCGAGGCTGGGCGAGGGGAAGGGCGGCTCTTACTGCCCTGTCTGCGTGAAGCTTGGAGGCCAGTGCAGTGGGTGTCAGGTGGGTCAGGGGGACAAACCACTTGCTCTCTGAAGCTCTAGACTGAGGGATCCCTCACGTTCTCCTGGAAACAAGAATGTCCTGCTAGTTGAGACCGGGCCAGGGAAAGTGGTCATCAGACAGGCGGGGCCATGGACTTTCATTCCAATGAAGAGGAGGGGCCGGCTTAGAGTGGTGTGACTGTGAGATGCTAACAAGGACGAGGAATGGTGCTTTCGCTTACGGTGCAAACAAAGCCAGCTGGGTGTCGACAGCCTCGTATATGAGAAGGCTTTCAGTGTAGAGTCTTTGGCAAGAAGTCCACTTCTTTTGCAACCGTCTGGTTCTGAAGGTGAAAGTCACTCAGTCGTGTCCGACTCTTTGCGACCCCGTGGACTATACAGTCCATGGAATTCTCCAGGCCAGAATACTGGAGTGGGTAGCCTTTCCCTTCTCCAGGGGATCTTCCCAACCCAGGGATTGAACCCAAGTCTCCCTCATTGCAGGTGGATTCTTTATCAGGTTCTTTGAAACACATTTTTTTTTTTTTTTTTTTTAGTGTGCACAGAAAACTCTGATGCAACCACAGCTCACCTTCTGAAAGGAGCCGGCTGCCCACCATGAATCTGATAAAAGAGGATTTTTATCACGACCGATCACAAACACAATGAGCACTTAATGTGTCCTTGATAGATGTCAGGACAGTGTGAATTACAAAACCCAGTAACAGAGACACTGCTTGACCAAGGAGGAAGCTGAAGTTTGAAAGGTAGTGAGACGTGGACTCAGATTCAGACCCTGGCTTTCGAGCCCATGGAAGCCCAATTCAGAAGCTACGCGTTTAATAGCGCTGAATTGTAAATGGGCAAAGAAAGCATCATGTTGAATTTTGGATTTTTTTTGTGTGTGAAAAGAACAGATTTTTTTTGACTCCCTATGATTTCAGAATACTTGCCAATTTGCATAGCTGGCAGTACTCATCAGGGGAGATGTTCTAATTCTGCCTGGCTTTCAGATGTTGGTTGTAGTTTACATGGGAATTGTTTCACCTCACTGATGTGCTTAGTGGACGGTGTGTGATTAATCGCTGTAGTTCTTCTGAGATCAATTCATTCTGAGCAACATCTACCTGGTTGAATGGTCTCCAGAGCAACGGAGGGAGTGTGTCCTGCCAGGTTCAAAATAGACTTAGCACGGGTGGATGTGAACATCATTCCTCTTGGCAATGGTGACTTCCTGTTTTCAAGAGAAAAGGCTTACAGGGATTTATTAGAAAATTTTCCGAAGGCTTCTGTGGGGCTATCACACACAGCTTAGAGAAAACACTTAGGAAATCTCACTGCGAGTGAACTTGAACCACAGGAACAGATTTTCTTCATGTGTACATCAGCTTAAAAGAAGGCTCCCAGACAATCTAGAAAAGATCTATAAAAGCTAATTGACAGTGTGTTTCATCCAGAGCATTAAAGAAAGGAACTTTTCAAAGTACTTGAAAAAATTGGGGTTGGCTTTAGGGCTGAGTACAGCGGAATGACATTGTCACTTCACTCTGGTTTCTAGAGTCGGTGGCCTTCTCTGGTTGCTAAGGACAACCTGAGAAGCTTCTCTGGCTCCTTAGTTATACTGTCTGATCCACTGAAAAAAATGTATACATGCTGGCTGGATCCCTTCTCTGTTCACCTGAAACTATCCCAACATTGTTCACCGGCTATACCCCAACTCAAAACTGTTATTGTTGTTCAGCTGCTATGTTGTGTTCAACTCTTTATGACCCCATGGACTGTAGCATGCTAGGCTCCCCTGCCCTTCACCATCTCCCAGAACTTGCTCAAAATCATGTCCTTGAGTCAGTGATGCCATCCAACCATCTCATCCTCTGTCGTCCCCTTCTCCTCCTGCCTTCAGTCTTTCCCAGCATCAGGGTCTTTTCCAACGAGTCAGCTCTTTGCATCAGGTGGCCAGAGTATTAGAGCTTCAGCCTCAGCATCAATCCCTCCAGTTCAGGGTTATTTCCTTTAGGATGGACTGGTTGGATCTCCTTGCTATCCAAGGAGTTTTTTTAAAAAAACCAAAACACATACCTGCAAATGTGAGGCCTACTGTGCAAGGCAGTATGCTCACATTTGGAAGGGGGCCTGTCCAGCTTAGAACCCATGTTTCATGTTTATTAGCAGAAGAGGTTGGGTGGCTGCTGGGATGGCATGAGCGGACGGGGCTCGGTGGACAAGCGGGGAGGCTGGCATCAGGGTGGCTGCATTCAGCCTGCTGCTTGGCACTTAGCCATGCGGCCGTGGGTCAGGTACTTCACCTCCCGATCCTCAGTCTTCTTGTGGGGATTGTGACATCTGACTTCCTCACCTGGGAGATGTTGGAAGGACAGTTAAAATGAACCAAGTAAGAGCTTGTAACCCAGTGTGAGGTTCTCTGTAGAATAGAAGTGTGATTGGTCGTAGGGCTGGCCTCAGCCCTGTTGCCAAAGCTTGCTCAGCAGGCCTGGCTTTGTTTCGGAACCCTGGTGTGGAGGGTTGGACCGCAGCCCGGAGCCTGGGGCTGGGGGGAGCCCATGCAGTCCGAGGGGGCTGCTGCTGTCCCTGCCACTGGGCAGTATGGCTGAGATTTAGTGGGCCTGGCCTGGGCCAAGATCTCAGGCCAAAACCTGTTTTGTCTGGGACAGAGTCCCTTGTTCTTGGAACCTCCCCCCTTCCTCTTCCTCAGGGACCCCGGCACTTCAGGACATCCCAGTGGTCTTTTTCCTCCTTTCTGTTTGTTTGAAATTTTGCTCTTGAGTGTCAGGGGTTATTTGTTCTGGAGCACAGGCCCACCACACTCCCCAAATGAAGAAGAAGTGTTAGTCGCCCTTTGCGACCCCGTGGACTGTAGCCCGCCAGGCGCCTTTGTCCATGGAATTCCCCAGGTAAGAATACTGGAGTGGGATCCCCTTTTCCAGGGGATCTTCCTGACCCAGGGATTGAACCCGGTCTCCTTCACTGTCGGTGGATACTTCACCGTCTGAGCCACCAGGGAAGCCCCAAGGCCCCGAGGCGAGGCTTGCTCTCCACCGATGCTGGCTCCACTGTGAAGTAGATGAGCTGGCCGGGTCTCAGGGCGGGGGTCGGGCCACAGAACCGGGACGCCATCTCTGCTCAGTGATTTACTGCTTAGCTGAATCTTGTTAGACCCATGCATGTGTTTTCAGTCAACTTGCCCGTGTTGCTGGAGATCATCCCAGAAGTCCCAGACAGATGGGTGGCTCTCTGCAGTGGTGGGGAGAGTGGTTGTGTCACTCAGGGCTTTAGGACAAGAGTGAGTGGAGAGGGCAACCCTGAGGCTGGGCACATTGGTGACAGCACCCTGGACACCCACCACATTTGCCACTGCCCCAAGGAGATAGCCTGTGCCCGCCGTGGGGGTGGAGGGGAGCCTGCCAGTCCTGCTGGGAAGAAGAGCAGTGCAAATGGCCTGTGGCAGCTCGAGCAGGCGTCATTTCTCACGTCCGCATCACCGAGGGTCCCTCGAGGAGGTATGAGCTTTTCTTAAGAGTAAATGAATACCATGTATTATTGGCAGACAGAATTTTTAAATAATTTATTTTTAATTGAAGGATAGCCACTTTACAATATTTGTGCCATACATGAATTAGCCCTAGGTGTATATATGTCCCCTCCCTCTTGAACCTCTCTCCCACCTGCCGCCCATTCCCACCCCTCTAGTTGTTACAAAGCCCCAGTTTGAGTTCCCTGAGTCATATAGCAAATTTCCATTGGCTGTCTATTTTATATATGGTAGTGTATATGCATCCGTGCCACTCTTTTCATTCATCTTACCCTCTCCTTCCTCCCCACTGCCCTGTTCATAAGTCAGTTCTCTAGGCAGACATCATTTTCATGTTATAGACTTCTTAAAAAAAAAAAAAAAGAAAGCCCTGATGCCTGCCCAAAGCTGGACACTCTGGAACCAAACGCCAGCCTCAGGGGGTTTACCTGGGAGAGGCTGTGGGCTCGCTCATCAGAGGGGCTTCTGATAAAACAGTGTGCTGTAGGTGGTGATAGTTTGTGTTGGAGGCACACAGAGTACAACTTGACTCGGAAGATGTAAAGAGAATGAAGCCAAGTTTTCTGCTTCCTTTAAAATTTCCTCTCTTGACCTCTGTTCCCCTGCCTATGGCTCACGTCAAGTTTCATAACTTTGCACAAAGCTGAAAATGATGCAAACACTATTCCTGAAAAGTTAAACTTGGTTGTCTATTTTGTTCTGATGCACGTCGTCCAAAAATGTGCTGACTTCAAAAACCAAACCAAAGTTTCATCGAGACTAAGCATGCCGCCCCTTGTCTAGATTTTGCATCTTGTGAGTCGTTTTTACCAGATATTTTCACTACCAGCTTTTAAAAAACGATTCTTACCCTAGCCCCACAAGTGGACAAGGTCTGTTCAGCAGTGACACATGCTGATGAAGAACATCCACAGTCACCCACAGATAATGCAAGCGCTTAATGAGATTCGACAGTCTGGATCTTTCTAGAAACATTGAGCGTCCTGTTCTTAGGAGTATGAAGGAAGAGGTCCCCATTGGGACTCATAAGAAAAATCAACTCATCGGATTAATGTAGGAACTCATTCCATGAATCAGTACTGTACTGTTAATGAACTGGACTATTCGTACTAAACACTTGAGACAAATTTTCTTTTCAATTATAGAGATGTGCATATTTGTCCTTTCCATATTGCTTGGTGGTCCCTAATTTTTATAGAGGCTAGATTCTTGAAATGGAGAGCCCATCTCTGAACTTGGAATAAAGCTGAGTTGAGTTCACATCACCAGGGTGCAAGACAAAATTTTAAATAGTTAGTTCATTGACTGTGCTGTGGGATTAAAAACAAAAAAAATCTCCATAATCACTGCTTTGTGTATTGGGGAAAATATTTGTTGAACCATGATATGATATTCTTCTAGCAGCCTTTAGGAATGAGGGCGCCCAGTGACTGATTAGGTAGCTGCAGCTAATATACAAAAGGATATTCCTTTTGGTTCAAAGACACAGTCTGGTGACTGACTTCTTGGCATAACCATTTCCAATGGCTATTATTATGCTGTTGAAACTCACGCCAACTCATGACATTTTTTGTTTGTTTATTTTGTTTTAGTTAGTGTTAAAATATTCACTTAGGTGGGAATTTTCCAGTCTAATAAAATTAGAATTGGTGATGGGGGTGATGTACGTAGGGGAGGAATGATGCTTGGGAAATAAACCTGGCTTACATAGCCAGAGAGACACTCACTGGGTCACTGGATCCCACGAAAGGGCTAGAACGTGGCCCGCTGTCAGAAACAGGCAGTGTAGTTATCACGTAGTCTGTAGCCCTTGTTCCCAAACGTATTATCAGCTCTTAATTGATGGAAAAGCAAAACTTCGAACATTAAATACTGGCCTTGCTTTGAGAATGTTAACTATGAGAGTGACTCCTGAGACTTATCAGCTTAGTAAGAGTGCTGGAAATGGATTAATTTAGCAGGAAGGCAACAGCAGATGTGGGGCATAGCAGCAGGGTTTGTCTGAAGGGGCACAACTTGGACACGCCAGAGAAATTAAGATCAAAACCAGAAAGCAGGATTGAGCTCTTAGTGAGTCCCCATAAAGACAAGGAAAGCCCAGTATTTTCCCCCAAACTTATAGAGGAAAAGCTTCCAGGAGGACAGTTAAAAATAGCATGAAAGTGTGTTTGCTATATTTTATGCTGACCCTTTGCTTTCACCAGAGGATATATAGTTTTTGGCTTTAAGGGGGCAAGAGGAAATAGATGAAAAGGAACACTGTAAAGCATCCAGGATTTCTGGCTGGTAGTCTCACACATGGTATGTTTTCACTTTAAATCCTTGAGACCTCTCGGCCTCCTGTGTGGGGTGGATACCAACTGTTGATACCCTTGGGGGAAGAATGTTCCTACTAGAACTGGTTACCCAAAGTGGATGTCTTAAGCCCAGCTGCTGACTGTTGTGGCTCCATCTTTGGGCACGCTTTTCCCTCCTCTGTCGGGAGCTCTGGGGTTTGCTGTTTAACGGTCTTGTGTCATGTCCTCTTTAAGAAAAGGACGTGCCCAACAAGCCCTTGCGCGTCCGAGTCCGCTCCTCCGACGACCGGCTGTCCGTGGCGTGGAAGGCACCGCGCCTGTCTGGAGCCAAGAGTCCACGCCGATCCCGGGGCTTCCTTCTGGGCTACGGAGAAAGTGGCCGGAAGATGAATTACGTCCCACTGACGAGAGATGAGCGAACGCACGAAATCAAAAAGCTAGGTGAGTTTCATGTTCATTGCCTTAATGTCTTAATCATCTTGGAGATCATTTTTAGATCTTGAAGCTCTTTTGAACAGAAAGTTGTCTTTTGGCTGTGATGTTCATTTTCCAGGTGTTGCAGTTATTCGGAAATTCACTGTCTGCCCTCCCTCCACGCCTCCGCCCTTTTCACCTTCCATTAGCGGTTGGACAAGGCCGCCCAACAAGTGTCCATCAGCAGCTTCCTGACTGGGGTCGCGCTGATGCCATGATGTGGGTCGGTTTTCTGGATGTGCCGGGGGTTGGGGGCAGTTGGTGGTGGTGAGCCTAAATGCTTTTCCCATCTTGGCTCTGCTTTCACCATTTAGCTTTTTAAAAAATATAATTTCACTTGTTTATTTTGGGTTGTGCTGGGTCATCATCGCTGCACAGGCTTTTCTCTAGTTGTGGCGAGCAGAGGCTCCTTTCTGGCTGTGGCGAGCGGGGGCTCCTCTCTAGCTGCAGTGCACGGGCTTCTCATGGCAGTGTCTCCTCTTGTTGTGGAGCACGGGCTCTAGGGTGTGTGGGCTTCAGTAGTTGTTGTGTGTGGACGCTAGAGCGCAGGCTTAATAGCTGTGGCCTTCAGGCTTAGTTGCTCTGAGGCCTGTGGGATCTTCCCAGAGATCAGGGATCGAACCCATGTCTCCTGCATTGGCAGGCAGATTCTTTACCACCAAGTCACCAGGGAAGCCCCATCGTTTAGCTTTTTAAGCTTCATCTTAGATCCTGGGGCACTGGACCTTGGGTCCCATTGAGATGAAGTGTGGTGGCAGCTGATGGAGCCTGTGGACCAAGCCTGCCCTCCTTCCTCTTTGCAAACTCTCACTGGATGAAGGAGGCATTGAAGCATCGGCCGTGGAGGCTGAAGGAACATTTGCCAGGAGAGGTTGTGAGCTTGGTTGCCTGGTTCGAGGCCTGCTTGCCTTGCTCATCAACAGGCCTGGAGAGTGGACACGGGCCATGCTCCGAGGTGGGGCAGCGATGAGCCCTTGCTCCCAGCATTCCTTGGGGGTGGACACGGGCCATGCTCCGAGGTGGGGCAGCGATGAGCCCTTGCTCCCGGCATTCCTTGGGGGTGGAGACCCTGCAGCACCCCTAGAACACTGCTGCTTTTCCTCCTTCCTTTACGCTCCCTTATCTACATGATGAGTTTGGCAGGAGGCACCGGGCAAATGTGGCTGGGCTCCTTCCTTCTGGATCCTGTACGGGAAGCCGGGCTGCAGAGCATACAGTCTGTTCTGCTCCTCTGTGGCTGAGTTGTGGAGGGCCCAGGGTTGCTGGGGCCATGAGGTCTGTCTGCCTCTGGGGTTTGGTCTGACCTGCCGCAATCCTCCAGCTTGGTGTGCACCAGCGAGAGGCACTGTGCCCTCCCCCACTGCTTAGTCTTACTCCCTTCCTAACTGAATCAGTGCTCAGGCGAGGAAGAGGGTATGATTCTACTGGGTCCTGCTGAGACTCCAGGGGGATACGGGGGTCTCATCACAATGCAGTCATGGCCTAGCTCCCAGCACACGCGATAAGGGGCTGGAGACTGACCAGGGCAGGTTTGAGCTGCTGGAGGCGCTGAGCGGGAGGCCGGGCTGGATTTCCTTTCTGAAAGATCCTCGGAAGTTACCTTACTGCTCTGCTCAGACACCCGCTGTTGGAAAAGTCAGTTGGGCATTCCTAGGGCAGGATTGGCCTGGCATCCTGTGGGCTTTACAGGGTCTCCATGTGGTGGCACAGGCAGCCATGAGCCGGGCATGGCACCGAAGCCTCCAAATAGATGCCAGGCTTTTTCCAGCCAGTAGAGACTACCTATCTGTCTGCTCCAAAGCCACATAAAACCACTAGGGATTGCAGGAGAGACTGGAGAAATCTGAGTGGTGCATATTTTGTGAAGGCTGGCTTCAGTATTAGCAGCAAGACCCAGAGCTAGAGGCTTGACACCTCATTCGTTCATCCAGCCATTCCGGGGCCTACCCCTAGCCCTGAGTGGTTGTGCTGTGCAGGTTACGTGGTGGTTTCGGGGAGTCGGGCCAAGTTATATCCAGAGCATCAGCAGGAGAGCCGGGTCCCCACCTTTGCGTATCTGACACGGCAGGCGAGTGCTGTGCAAGCGGGGACTGCTCACTGCCTGGAGTTCTTTCCCAGACACCACACATTAAAGTGTCCTTTGGTGTCGACGAGTTTTTCATCTGACTGGTTCTGTTAACTTTTTGTTTCCTTAGTAGTGAAGCCCTGGCTCACTTGAGCATAGCAGAAGGATTTTTTTTTTTTTTTTTGGCTTCCTAAACTTGAGCAAATGTTGGCACTGAGGTCAGGGGTAGGCCCCAACCCTAGCCTGAATGGACAGCTCAGGACTCCACCCACTAGTTTTGGAATGTTCACCAAATAAAAAGTGCTGCATTTGCCATCGTGAAGATCTACGTGATCACCTAGGAGGAGGTGTCACTGGACACTAGCTCATCCTGGCCATGAGGATGGGGTGACGTGAATTCCCAGGGATGTCGGAGTGGCCTGTTGTGTTCAAGGATGCTGGTCTCCTTACTTTATCCTGCGTAGGATTTTAATTCCACTGGTAATGGAGATGCCACGGAAAGCGTGGTACTGCAGGGAATAGCCAGATCTTAAGGAAACTTGGAGAAAAGTGGGCCTGTGGTCCCATCAGCAGAAACCCTGCCCTCGGAGTCATTCATCAAACGTGTCCCCTTGGGCATCTTCTAAGTCAGGCACCATCCTGGCACGGCCCCCCACAGTCCCCTACAGGGGCAGACGGTCCCCAGAGTGCATAGAGCTCGCTGTTGTGAAAGCAGCCACAGGGGACAGAGAAGCGTCAGGGGCAGGCGGCTCTCTGTTCTCCGGGAGGGGCCGCCAGTGTTGAATCTTGTACTTAGAGGAGCCCCTGGCGGGGTGGTGGGAATACGGAGGGGGAGGAGGTAGCCAGCCCAGAGGAGGTGGGAGCCGGACAGTAAAGAGGAACGAGCCTTTGGAGTCCTTCAGGACATTTCCATGGACCTTTGGGAGTCAGTTTCTGCCACATCACACTGAGGTCAGGAAGTGAGGGGAGTCGGTGGCTCTGATGAGCAGGGGTGGGACCTGGGGTCCCAAGGGTCCCTTGGATGGTGATGCTGCGCTCATTTTGGAAATTTTGTTTCTACTCTATTCAATGATAAAGAAGTGCAGGAAGAAGTGTGCTTTTATACCACTGGGTCTCTATGATATTTCTATGAAAAAGTGGTGAACTGAGGCATGCCCAGCTCTCAGGCGCTTTCTCAGCCCAGGGTCAGTGTCCCGTGGGCTCTGGGCTCTCTGCCCCTTCTCACCTATGTTAGTAAGAGCCCAGGGCTTGTCTGAGACCTGCCTAGCATTTGGGCCATGTCCTTGGGGTCATCTCACCCCACTGAGCTGGCTCCTCATCCATGAAAAGGAGATGATGAGAGTGGCTTATTGGTGGGGCTTTGTCGGGACTAAGTGAGGAACTGAGATAAAATGCTTAACCCAACCAGAGACTAGACCCGGCGCACATGGGCCGGTGTTATAGTTTACTGCAGTGCAGCCTGTTCCCTGGAGGTCATCTCAGGCCACACTGACCTGGAGAGCACAGCAAGTCAAGAATCTGGGCATTCAGCAAATCAAGAACTTTGAGAATTATACTGCAGACATGCAGGAGAGTCCGTCGTGGGAAACCGGTCTTTTCTTGGTGGTTCCTGATAAATGGTGAGCCACTGCTTTGCACAGTTAGTTCTTTATACATGTTCCTGGATTGTGAAATTGAACAGTAAAAATTTTCTTTGTGGACATTTGGTGTGCTTGTCAGTAGCGCCAAGAGATTAACAGATCTGAAGGGACTCCAATGTTGAGACATTTAACGTTCTGGGAATCCAAGTGTTACAAGCTTGGTTCTTCCTTTTTGTAAAACATAACATTTCAGAATTTTCTGACAGAATAAGAAGTGACAGCCTCAGCCTAATACTGTACTCTGGTCACAGTGTGAATTTCATCTGCCCTATGTATGTATGTATGACTCAATGACATGAGTTTGAGTAAACTCTGGGAGTTGGTGATGGACAGGGAGGCCGGGTGTGCTGCAGTCCATGGGGTCGCAAAGAGTCGGACACGACTGAGCGACTGAACTGAACTGAACTGAACTGATGTATGTACAGATACATAGAGACCGTGCAGCTTGTCACGTGTTACTCCTTCGCTTGAAATGTGATTAGTCTATAGAAGTTTACATAAACAGGGCTCTCTGTGTGAGTTTTTTTGAACATGGGTCTCCTTTTATGTTTACTGCTTGTAAAAACAACAGGTTTGTTCTGCCACCGCCACATGGGCGTTTGCCATTCCTGCAGGCAGGCCACCAGCATCATACATTTTCTTCAGGACTTTAGTGACACGTTATTGGGCTTCCCAGGTGGCTCAGATGGTAACAAATCAGCCTGCAATGAAGGAGACCCCAGTTTGTTCCCTGGGTCAGGAAGATCCCCTGGAGGAGGGGATGGCAACCCACTCCAGTATTCTTGCCTGGAGAATCCCATGGACAGAGGAGCCTGGTGCACTGCAGTCCATGGGGTCACAAAGAGTTGGACACAACTGACTAAGCACACATGCATGCTGTCTTATGAATGTGCTGACATATTACCTGATGATATAATTATCTGTATTAGTAGTATGTCAAGTGGCCTCATTTTTATTCTTGAACTGATCAAGGCTGCTATAGGAAACAAGCATGATAGAACCTGGAGTTGGGTATTAGCAACTTTGGATTTAGGGAAGATTATGAGTCCTTCTTGGAAGGAAAGTTATGACCAACCTAGATAGCATATTGAAAAGCAGAGACATTACTTTGCCAACAAAGGTCCGTCTAGTCAAGGCTATGATTTTTCCAGTGGTCATGTATGGATGTGAGAGTTGGACTGTGAAGAAAGCTGAGCACCGAAGAATTGATGCTTTTGAACTGTGGCATTTAAGAAGACTCGAGAGTCCCTTGGACTGCAAGGAGATCCAACTAATGCTAAAGCTGAAACTCCAGTACTTTGGCCACCTCATGCGAAGAGCTGACTCATTAGAAAAGACTCTGATGCTGGGAGGGATTAGGGGCAGGAGGAGAAGGGGATGGCAGAGGATGAGATGGCTGGATGGCATCACTGACTCGATGGACATGAGTTTGAGTGAACTCTGGGAGATGGTGATGGACAGGGAGGCCTGGTGTGCTGCGATTCATGGGGTCACAAAGAGTCAGACACAACTGAGCGACTGAACTGATGAGTCCTTCTTAGGGGTGTGACTTTGGGCAAGTTAACCCATTTTTGTGGTTTTATGTCCTCATTTGTAAAATAAGAAAGTTCAAATTGGAAGAAAGCCAGAGTGCTACCTGGATCTCAGACTCAGTGATTCCACAGTACTTGAGAACTGTAGGTTTTAGTTTTTGTAGTTTATTTCCAAACAATGTTTTCAAGTTTACATTGGATATTAGTTGGCCCAATGCACAAGTTGGGAGGTGGGAGTGGGGGTGAATGGAAAGAACAATCTAGAAGTAAAGGATGAGTCTAGACTCCTCTGTTTGCTCTTAGCTCATCTTCAGAGACGCCGTTCTGAGGATTTTAGTTCAAAGGGCACAGCATCCCCCTTGGGCTGAGAGCCTGGTGTACTTGCTACTCTTTGTCTCTCTCCTCTCTATTTGATGACAAATAAAAACAGGGACCTCTCTGGAGGTAAAAAAATATTTACCTCCAGTATTTAAGTCCAAGGGAATTACGTGGAAAAATACACTATTCTTTTCCTTTTTTAAACATTGTTCATCTTTCTTTGACGCTGATGCCGTAGAAACCCACTTTTTCAGGAGTTGTACGTAAAAACCACTTCCACGTTTCCCGACATAAATTGTGTTCTTTTTGAGTTTAGTTCCTACAGTTCTTGGTCTCATCTGTAGTTGTCCTGAGTAAGTTAGAATGCCAATAAGATGAGAAGGGAAGGAGGTAAGGGGAGGGAGACATCGACAAGCAGGGGTGTGCTGTCCAGAGAACCAGTGGCGGAACCTCATCCCTTGCTTGTTGGTCCGCAGCCTCCGAGTCGGTGTACGTGGTCTCTCTGCAGTCCATGAACTCCCGGGGGCAGAGTCAGCCAGTCTACAGGGCTGCCCTAACGAAGCGGAAGATTTCAGGTACGTCTCCAGGGACGCATCTGGTCAAGCCGTGGTCTAGGGCTTGGCTGTTTTCCAATGATGCTGGCCGGGTGACGACGTACATGGATTTTATTGGGTATAACGGGAAACGGGGACAGACTTGGTCACATAGGGAGGCACGAGTGTTTCTTTTCTACTCAGAGGCTAGAGTGTTCCTGTGATGCAATCTATCCCTGTGTATATTTGAATGGCTTCAGATTTGTCATGATAGCCCCAAGCATTTATTCCATTTACAGGCACGGTCTGATCCACGCATAAATTGCCCTTGGTGATAGACTGGGAACAAAGATACAGAGAAGGGTAGGTGTGGACGGGGCAGCACACAAGATATGCCCTCACACTTTATTTCAGCTAAAACTGCCTAAAAATGGCATTGAGAAGAGTGAGGGAAAATGTAAAACTGGCTTGCTGATAGCCTGATCATTGGTCACTTACTTAGGGATGGTTATTTCCACATCTGTTCATAGATGTTTTTTATGTCAGTCATATAGTAACAAATTACATATACCTTTTCTGGTTCACGTGCCTTAAAGAGGCAACCTATGACATAATGATATTTGTGAATTCACAATTTATTTAAATAATACATTTCTATGGTATACTCTTATATTGATAGTTACTGTAATTGTACATTGTATAACAAAAGTTACATATGTATGATGTTTCACTTTAAAAAAATTCTTTAATTGCTGCTCTAGAAGAAGTCCCTGTATCACTTTCCTAAAGGCTAGGTAGTTAGCTTCCCCTACTTGTAGTAAAAGCCACAACCTTTGGAAACATGATCTATGAAAGTTGAAAAGATAAAACATATGAAAAAAACTGCAAAACTCCAAGAGACTAAGAAAAGCAAAACTGAAGACATCTTGTGAGTCTCAGTGTTACAGACCCCACATAAACTTTATGACTTTACTGTAGTCCACTGGAAACTGTCAAACTGAATTCTCTTTTCTATCTGAATATAACATTTAATCTGCTTTGGAATCATATATTCTAAATTGCGAGGACACCAAACTCAATGTGATTTGTGCAATTGTTGAGCTAGAATTCTTATTTCATGCCATAATCACCTAGGAAATGCTCTGAATTGAACTTTTCTTCCCCAAACTTTTGCTTCCTGTAAAAACAGTATTATTTCCCAGAAACTCAGAGTGTGTACTGAGAAAGCTCTGAGTGACTTGGACTATCTCTGACCAAGGCAAAGCATCTCCTTTTGCACGACTGTCCTTATGTGGATTGGGTTAGGCAGCTTAGAATGTGTTTAAGAAGAGAAAGAATGGAGATTTTTGGTTTTCTGTGTTGACCAATCAAATAATTGCTTGACTTCCTATTCATTTTATTTTATCTAAATCAAGCATAAACAATTTAAAATCTAGGCTCTGGGGGCCAGTGGGATTCAGGGCAGAGCCTATTGTAGGGACAGCCTTTCCACACACCCCATTGTCGTTGCAGAAGAGGATGAACTGGACGTACCTGAAGACATCAATGTCCGGGTTATGTCGTCCCAGTCTGTGCTGGTAGCCTGGGTGGATCCTGTTTTGGAAAAACAGAAGAAAGTTGTTGCATCAAGGTACTTTTCCTTCTTTCTTTGTCTTTATTTTCTGTATGAGAGACATGGTTTTTCTGGCCCTGAAGAGACACATATTTATTTGAACGATTGTATTTTCAGACATACGTGAAGACCGACCTCTTTTGTAGCTGACAGGTAGACTGTTCTAGGACAATCTAGGTGATTCTGTGGGTGGTACACACTCCCACAGATTAGATGTGGGTAAGACACACAGCGGGCCCTCACATCTCATCTGTTCATAGTCTGATCTTGTGTCTGGGATTTTCCTAGATTCTGCTTCATTCTTTGCCCCAAGTTTTGCCTTGTCTCTTGAATGTTCTGTTCAGGCACAGAGGACATGGGTCCCTCTTAGGAAGAAGAGCCTTATCGTCTTCCTGGTATTTGGAGATAGTGGCCGCAGGAAGGGTCTTGTGTAGACTGGTGTGCATATGTCTAATGTCTTGTGCAGAGTGACTCCTCTTGAAATAGTCTTCAAACGCTGCATGGCTTCCCATCCAGCTCATCTATGCATATGCAACAAAATGTGCTTTATTTTGTCTTAACCCATGATTTTATGCTCTTCTGGTTTTTATGGTCATTTGCAATAGTAATGGAGGAAAAACCAGTCATGAGGTTAAAATAATTTTTGTGTTAAAAAGGCCACTGTTATTGTTTGGTCCTTAAGTCATGTCCAACTCTTTGTGACCCCACTGACTGCAGCACACCAGGCTTCCCTGTCTATCACCATCTCCTGGAGCTTGCTCACACTCATGTCCATTGAGTCAGTGATGCTATCCAACCATCTCTTCCTCTGTCGACCCCTTCTCCTCCTGCCTTCAGTCTTTCCCAGCATCAGGGTCTTTTCTAATGAGTTGACTCTTCTCATCAGGTGGCCAAAGTATTGGAGCTTCAGCTTCAGCATCAGTCCTTTAAATGAATATTCAGGGTTGATTTCCATTAGGATTGACTGTTTTCATCTCCTTGCTGTCCAAGGGACTCTCAGAAGTCTTCTCTAGCACCATTGTTCAAAAGCATCAGTTCTTCAGCACTCAGCCTTCTTTATGGCCCAACTCTTACATCCCTACAGGACTACCAGAAAAACCATAGCTTTGACTATACAGACCTTTGTCAGCAAAGTGGCCACTGGTGAATGCCATTTCTAGTTAGTGGTAGACCAGTAGTCATAAAAATGTGCATTAAATGACTAACACACAGCCAAGAGAAAGCACACAGCCAAGAGAAAGCCAAAGACTTGGTGGTCTAGTCATTATATATTATTTTTTTAACCTATTTGCAACCAGGAAAAGTGAATATACTTTAGAAAATGAATGGAATATTATGCTGAGTGTGTGTGTATATATATATATATATATATGGTATATAGATGTTATTCTACATTTTATATATATATATATATATATATATATATATATATATAAAATATTATTTGTTCTAGCTAGAGCTTCTGTCACTGTCTGCTAGTAAAAAAAGACATCTGCTTCTTGTCAGAGACCTCAGAAGATGCATAAGTGGTTCTCTCCCAAGCCATAGGGCCTCCCCCAGTAGGAAGTGTTCCTGATCAACATGGACTTTGGTTTCCAACATCCTGATGAAAACAAAAGAAGACTTGAGTTTTCTTAGTAGAAATCTTACTGCTAATTGGTGAGCTGTGTCTGCAACTGAGGGCTTCCCTGGTAGCTCAACTGGTAAAGAATCTGCCTGCAATGCGGGAGACCTGGGTTCAGTCCCTGGATTGGGAAGATTCCCCCGGAGGGAAAGGCTACCCACTCCAGTATTCTGGCCTGGAGAATTCCATGGACTGTATAGTCCATGGGGTTGCAAAGAGTTGGGCACGACAGTCTTATCATAACTAATGAAATACCATAATGAGTAGCACACTGTTAAGGCATCAAACGCCGTCTACCGTAAGGTGGCCACAAAGAAAACGTCTGAGAAAAGCGACTCAATGGACATGAATTTGAGCAAACTCCAGGAGACAGTGAAGGACAGGGAAGCCTGGTGCTCTGTAGTCCACGGGGTTGCAAAGTGTCGGACATGACTGAGCAACTGAACAACAATAAATGGTGTTTGTAACTTGTAACGTCGAGTGTTGAGGGTGTCTTCTGCCTGGGCCTGTCAAATATGACTGTGTTGGGTCTATGGTACTCCTCTGCCTGATAAGCACACAGCAGAGTTCCTCTGATAAGCCTCTCTCTCCTGCTGTTTGTTGTATGTTTTTGTTCCATCTCATAGTAATAAGTCTACTCAGAACTACAGGCTGCCTTTCCTTACAGAACTCACAGAAAACACACCTGCTTTGTGTTTAGTGCTTAGTGAGTCTTCTTGTCTTTGTTTGCTGGAGAGCCAAGGTGCTTTGGGCTGGATCTGGTTCTTAATATTTCCCATTCCACAGAGCACATACACACCCCTGCCACACACACACACACCACATAACACATGCACAGGCAACATATACACACACACCACATATACACACACACACCATGTACACACACACCACACACACATACACACACACCACATAACACATGCACAGGCAACACATACACACACACCACATATACACACAGACACCATGTATACACACACACACCATGTACACACACACCACACACACATACACCACACAGAGACACACACCACATACACACACACGCACCATATATACACACAGACACCACATACATGCCCCTGCCACATACGCACACACACACAGACACACACCAGATACACATGCACAGACAATACATACACACACACTACATACACACACAGCACGTACACACACACACCCCACACAGAGACACACATCGTGTACACACACACCATATACACATATATCACGCACACACACACACACACACTCGTACACACCCCCACACCTCACTCCCACATACCACGCACATGTACACACACACATACACACCAACACACACATACACCACGTACACACACCCCCCCCACACACCCCTAATAAGGCACTTGCCTCATAAAAAGTGTTTTGGTCTTGAAAAGACACTAAGCTCTGTCTTTCCTGGGCTACTTTAGACACACCTCCCTGGAACATAAGTAGATTCTTTGAACTAATAACAAAATCACAAGTTTAGAACTTTCTCTTCTTGATTTCACCACTTACCTCCAGAAGTCATCACTTACGGGGAAGGGAGAACATCAAGGACGCCAGTGTCCCCCTGCAGAGAACCGGTCAGCTGGGTGTGTCGCTGCTTTGTGTTTTCTTACAGACAGTACACCGTGCGCTACCGAGAGAAGGGGGAGTCGGCAAGATGGGATTACAAGCAGGTCTCCAACAGACGCGTGCTGGTCGAGAACCTGAGTCCAGACACCATGTATGAATTTGCAGTGCGCATTTCCCAGGGCGAACGAGACGGCAGGTGGAGCACATCTGTCTTCCAGAGAACACCGGAGTCTGGTCTGTATTCAGCATGGCCTTTGCACTTGCAACTTGGGAATTACCCCTAAAAGGAGATTTAAAGACACTTCAGGGAGCCATAGTGATAATGGCCAGGAGAGGCATTTTGCAAAGTAGCATTACCCCTAAATCTCGTGAGAAGCTTCCTTGGGTCCATGCTTTAGCCTTTACTGGCTATTTTCCTGAGCATGTTTTTCTGACATGTGGAGTGCATTAAAACCACGCGGAGCCTTCATAAATCCCTGCTGTCTGTGTGAACGCCCCTGAGTAACAAACGCATGGCTCCAGAGTATTGGAGAGACTCTCCTTTCTTAAGACTCAAGTTGTGCTTGATTCTGGGGGAGAAATTTGTTCTATATTCAAGGTTACAATTATTTTCTTTTAAATTACATCTATTAAAAAAACCCAAAATTTTATCCAGAGGAAGTTGGAACTGGATTGTATTCTTCTTTGTATATTTCAATATTCACCAATGAGAGAAATTCTGAATTCCTAAAAACATTTCCCCATGTGTGTCTAACCTCCTTGCTCTATGAGTTGGTAAAGCTGACATAAACCGCTAAATACACAAAGAGCAAGTGGAGAATTTTCTCTCATGTATAATAAAAATTAACACAGTAGCTCTGCAATGAAATATATGTATGCAGGGACCATATGTCATTTTTAGAACAGCCATAAGGGCCTTTTTAAACCTTGGATTCTTGTCCTTTTGTAGCTCCTACCTCAGCTCCTGAAAATTTAAATGTCTGGCCAGTCAATGGCAAGCCTACAGCCGTCACTGTAGCTTGGGATGCTCTGCCTGAGACCGAGGGGAAAGTGAAAGGTAGGAACCTCATGACTGAGAGTATAAGGCACACGTACGTGGGAGTGAAATACCCAAAGAGAACTGTGTGCGTTGACCCTGATAAACACGGGTTCTAATCGCAGGCTTGGCAACTGCAAAAGCAACAGGGAAGTTAACAGACGGATTTGGAATGCCAACCCAGTGGACAAGGATATTTCAGCAGGGTTTTCACTGTCAGTCAGATCAGGGTCGTCACGCAGATGACTTTCCATCACCCCGTTTGCAGGGATTTTGATGCTACTATCAAGAGGGCTGTTGTTAATTGTATGGATGTGACATCATAACCTTTAACCAAAGTGACCCCTTGTTTTTCATCCTATGGATCTTTTCACTGTGCCAGTTAAGATCATGGCAGGTCAGGCTGAGCAGGAACCCCATGGGATCATAAATGTCTTGAATGCGCTACAAATATTTGTTGTTATTGTTCAGTCGCTCAGTCGTGTCCGACTCTTTGCAGCCCCATGGACTGCAGCATGCCAGGCTTCCCCGTCCTTCACCATCTCCTGGAGTTTGCTCAAATTCATTTCCATTGAGTCTGTGATAACATCTAACCATCTCCTCCTCAGTTGCTCCTTTCTCCTTGAAAATTAAAATATTATATAGATTTTTTCCCCCTATTTGTCAACATTTTGAACAATTGAATTTTGGGGAGGTGGGATTTGAAGAAAAATGACCTTAAAACAGGAAAAAAAAATACTGTAGATTTAAAAAAATGAAAATAGAATAAAATAGTCACAACTAGATAAATTTTAAAATAGTCTGTTGAGAACATTAAATAAAAGCACAAATAATTTCTTTTTAATGTAAAAACATTCAGAAACCTTTTGGAAATCTACTTGGAGACATTTAAAAGAGAGGTATTAAGGGTTAGGCTTCCCAGGTGGCTCAGCAGTAAAGAACCTGCCTGCCAATGCAGCAGACACGGGTTCAGTCCCGGGGTCAGGAAGCTCCTCTGAAGAAGGAAATGGCACCCCACTCTAGTATTCTTGCCTGGGAAATCCCATGGACAGAGGAGCCTGGCAGGTTACAGTCCATGGGGTCGCAAAGAGTCAGACACGACTTAGCAATTAAACGACAATTGAGGGTTAGGTTTCGACTATGCAAATGTACTCTAAGGGTACTTTTTTTATTGTCGCTTGATTTTGGAAGAAAACTTGAATATGCAAAGTTTGTGTAAGCTGAAAGAAATTCAGCAAATTATCACTGATCTCCTTTGAGAATTTCTTAATTAAAGAAAATGGATGGTTCTCTTTTGTCTTCAACCTTAAGTTATCTTTGGTAACCTATAAGGATATCTTTTCATGAGACAGTAAAAATTACAGAAGATAGAAGAAAGTATTTTCTAAAATTCAATGCTTTCTTTCTAGGTTTTTAAAGAATATACTGCACTATTCTTGCTCATTTATTTATTTTTTTTGGAATAAATCAGAAACAAATGAAGAAATAGTTGGCCCCTTTTAATCATTCTTTTTATGACAATTTGAACATTGGCTTCTGTATTATTATCATGATGCTGAAAAGACTTCTGAAACCTGAATAAAAACATTTTTTAGCTGACTACCATTTTTAGTTATTAAAAAAAGTCAATTATTGTTCCTCGGTGACCTTATTACCATGCTACTTACTTTATTCACCCATTCCCACATCTTACTTTACATTTTAGCTCTTTGGCAAAAGAAACTCCCTAGTAGTCAATTAAATATTGCCAGAAGTAATAATAGCTACTGAGGTTTTATGTCCAAAAGAACTCATGTCCCTCACTAACCTAAAGGTGTAGTGGTGGAATTGTAAATTCACAATTATCCTGGGGCATATTTTACATCTGAGAAAAAGAAAACATAATAAAAGAATATACTTTGACATGGTCAAATTTTTTCCAGATGAATTGAATCCATAAAAACAATCTAAATTACAAAATTTTATAGACAGTGGGTTTTTAAAATTCTTACTTTTGACCACCACAAATGACTAGTTTGTTCATTTTCGACAAGAAAAGAATGCTGGTTTATTTTTTTCAGACAAATGCTGAAAAGGATTTTTGGATGAAAGTTTTTTAACTAATGTACTTTTGAAAGATTAGAGCTTAGGGAAAAAAGAAAAGCTCATCCATGCTTCCCTAAGAAGTATGATGGTTGCATGGTTATTGTGTAATTCACCCCACCCCCCTCCACCCCCGCCCCTTGGTTAGCTCCTACTCATATTAACTCAGTAAGTTATAAATCTTGTTATTGGCAGGAAAATATTCATGACAGTTTTTAGTTGAGGATGGAAATTATGCTTCAAAACCTTGTTGTTATTCAGTCACTAAGTCGTGTCTGACTCTTTGCGACCCCATGGACTGCAGCAGGCCAGGCTTCCCAGTCCTTCACTGTCTCCCTGAGTTTGCTCAAACTCATGTCCTTTGAGTCAGTGATGCCATCCAACCATGGGACTGAAGCCTTGGCATGGATGGTTTCAAAACATGACTTCCTTATGTTGCACTATTTCCATATAACCACAGAGATATATTAATTCCTTGGACTGAATTTGCTATGATTTTCAAAGCCCAAGGCATAATATGTTTGCAGATATAGGCAAACATTAAACATCACATAAGTCTATGTATGACTCAGCAACTTGTCCTTACAGTTTTAAAAACTGAAAAATCCTTTTCCGAATATATTAAGAACTTCCCTAATTATTATAAAAGTGAAATTATATTTCAAATATGGAATTTATCTGGCTTAATGTACAAATACAAACAGCCCTGATTCATAAAACGGAACTCTTAGAGGTGTCAGCAGCTGTTCAGAATCAGTTCCTAGAAATTGTCTTTCTTTTTCCCTGCTCTGATTTCTTCTATTCTGGCTATATTCTGTCATGGTAAATTAGTAAATAAACGCAATGAGGAAAAAACCCAAACACAGTGTAAATATTTTTGGTACGTTGTGTGAAGACTGGCCTCCTGGGGTCCATATGCTGAGTTTGCAGTAAATGGAAAATTGCCAGCTGATTGACTGGTGGCCTGACTGAGTCACCGGTTCACCTCTTACTGTGTCTTTATGCTCCAGCTGCTGACTTGGCATGCATAGCTAGAGTATTAATTTTAGTAATGCGCATTCTAATTCATCCTGCCCGTACAGTCTGTCTGCTGGACACAGGACTGTTTTCAGTTTCCTCCTTCCAACCGTCTGCCAAATCATTTCAGAGTACATTCTTTCATACGCCCCGGCTCTCAAACCATTTGGAGCGAAGTCCCTCACCTACCCTGGAGAGACGACGTCTGCCCGGGTAGAAGGTCTGCAGCCTGGGGAACGCTATCTTTTCAAAATCCGGGCCGCCAACAGGAGAGGAATGGGGCCTCATTCCAAAGCCTTCATTGTTGCTCTGCCACCAAGTAAGCATGGTGTGTTTGTGGCTCTCTTTCTCTCTCTCTTCATTACTTCTAATTGTGGTGTGTTATTTTGAATCATTCTCACGGGTTTAGAACTGCTCTGTTGATGAATTGCGGGGTTAAAGTGCTATTCTGATGTCTAAAATATTTTTGTGGTCCCTTCCGAAATTGGTCTCCCCAAACCCTAAAATGATATTGATTGCTAATGACATTAATTGTTATTATGATGTTAATTACATATTATGTGATTAATGGATACATCCGTGATTAATCTTATATCATTGTGTAATTTGGGGTTTATGATGACAGGGAAAGAACATTTTACAGGCATAATGGGACATTTTTAGTCGGTCCCATTTCAGTGAATAAATAGCACATAAAATTTTTATAGTTTGTATTCCATGGTTTTGGAGTGCAGCAGTACCCAGAAGAATTTCAGTTACCTTGTTTATCTGCTCAGTATCAAAACCCAGCAGGTCAATAAAGTCCAAAACTGGAGTGGGCTGTATTTTCCTTCCTGCTTCTCTGAGTTTGCAACAGATGTTGGTAGCTCTCTCCTTCATTATATGCTGTGAGGATCCATAGTCTACTGCAATTCTATCTTCAAACAGCTGAAATAAATGAAGTTTGCTCTCTCTGGATTCCCCAGCACTATCTATATAAATCTTTCTCCCCTGACAGCATCCTTTTCCTGCATTCAACCCTGGTCTCCAAAAAGAGTAAATTGTAGGGTTCACATAATATAATGTTTTGCCTATCCCAGGGGTCTTTTTATTTTAAGCTTTATTGTGGGATTACAAATGTATCCATCATTAAAGGGATTTTAAGTCATAAAAAAGCAAGTAAGGACATGTTATGAGGAATAGGGAAGTCTTTGTAATGCCTCAAAAATGACAAATGTGTAACTCACCCCAGTCATTTGCAAATCACACACAACACATCTGCATATAACTTTAAGTACAGATCATTGAACATTCTGTGCCAGGCTTATGTGTATTTCTTGCCCACGTTGTAAGGAACAGCTATAATGCATTTGTAATATCTTGACAGTTATATTAAGAGTTGACTCATTGGAAAAGACTCTAATGCTGGGAGGGATTGGGGGCAGGAGGAGAAGGGGACGACAGAGGATGAGATGGCTGGATGGCATCACTGACTCGACGGACATGAGTTTGAGTGAACTCCGGGAGTTGGTGATGGACAGGGAGGCCTGGCATGCTGCGATTCATGGGGTCACAAAGAGTTGGACATGACTGAGCGACTGATTTGATCTGATATAAGATTTTGTACTTATGAACTCAATGGATTGGTTCAATGCACTCATTTCAGAATTCCTTCAAATAAGCTGTGGCATAGCCTGATTCAATTTATAGAAACTCAGCACACATATTCTCTAGGACTATATTGCTTAAAGCAAAATAGAACTTTAAAAGTTATCGAGGCTTCCCTCGTGGCTCAGACTGTAAAGAATCTTCCTGCAATGTGGGAGACCTGGGTTTGATCCCTAGGTTGGGAAGATCCCCTGGAAAAGGGCATGGCAATAAAAGGACTATATTGCTTAAAGCAAACTAGAACTTTAAAGGAGATTGCTATAGTTGAGAAAACAAGTGTCTAGTGTCTAAAGGAGGAGAAGTTATCAGTTTTATTACTAGTGTTCGGCACCTCCATACTGCCATCTTAATAATTTTTCATCACACATCTTTCAGATTGCTTCTTTGACAGCAAATTCTTTAAAATCTGTTACAGCCCCTACCAGTGAGTCTGAAGTTCAACAGAAAACAGACACGGAAGATCAGCACAAACCTGAAAAGCCTGAGCCTTCCTCATCTCCTAAAGCGCCAGCTCCCTCAAAACATACTCACTTGCCTGTTTCTCCCCAAGGGAGAAATGTCAAGAGCCCGATTCTCGACTTGAAGAACAAAATATTAGCTAACGGTGGACTGCTCAGAAAAGCCCAGCTTCCCTCTAGGAAGAATGGAGGTTCGGGTCTTCAGTCCACAGAAATCACTGACGAAGAGGAGCCGGATTCCCGCGGGGACCCACCAACCTCGCCCCCAGAGACCCAAGGCCAGAAGTCCCAGCAGAGGCCACCAAGTAGACCTGTCCACCCGTTCCTTGCCGCTGGGAGGACTCCAGTGAGAGCCCGCACTCCCATGCTGCCGCGAAAGGAAGGCGTGGACCAGCGCGGCTCCTCGCCCACCTCCCACCCTCGTCCGGGGGCGCCCCCCTCCGCATCTGCATCTTTTTCTGCCTCCCGTCCACCCCCTGAGAGCAGCACTCACCGCCTTTCTGGGGGACCCTCCACCAGCCGGCCTTCCAGCTCTACTGACAATGACTCAGTGGGTCTAGAGGAGGAGGAAACCACCGCTCGCTCTCCGTCCCCCAAGGATGCCCTGTCGGAACACCTGCCTGGCAAAAGCGCGGCGCACGCTCGGCCGGCCCTGTCTTCCGGCCGCCACCCGGCCTGGAGTGCCCTGCGCGACCGAAGCGCGGCGCACCATGGCACAAGACCAGCCCTGCCTGCCCGGAGGGCACCCCACTCAGAGGATAGGGAGGAAGGTTCCAGGGCCTCAGCCCCACCCTCGAGACTTTCTCCATCTCCTGGGGGGTCATCTCGGCTCCTGATCACCGAACCACAGCCCGGGTCTCCGCTCTCCCGCGGCTGGAAGGATGGTCAGGATGCGACGGCCGCCAGGTCCAACGCGCCGTCAGGGTCCACCCGGCCGTCCTCAAGGACACAGGCCTCTGAGGGAGCAGGCGGCTCCGATGGCGATGGTGAGAGTGATACGGAAGAGCGAGGGAGGCCGGCTGCAGCCACGGCCCCAACATTTAGGTCCCGGCTGCCCGCAGGCCCGCCGGTCTCTGGACACTTCAGTTCGCTCAGAAACAGACCCTTCGCTGCCCACGGCAGATATCCACACAGGTTTGGCAATGGCCGGGGACCCCGGTTGCACCCCTCCAGCTCCCCTCCGTCCACCGCATCCCCCCGGGTTCACCCGAGGGTGGATTCTCACCCAGCTTCTGACCATCGGCGCGGCCCCGGAGGCCAAGAAGACAGCGAAGAGGAGGCTGAAGACGAAAAGCCACTTCCTGCCACCGTGGAGAACCATCACGTGTCTTCCTCCTCCAGGCAGCCTGCCTCCCGGGGCGCGGACCATCTGAGAAGAGGCCCCCAGAGAGGGGCGAGCCTGCAGCGGAAGGAGCCCCTCCCAGAGAACCCCAAATCCACGGGCACTTGGGCTGGGGTGCCCCCTCAGGCCAAACCTCCGTCCTCTAAGGCTCAGGATACGCAGCAGAGCACAGACGCTGGTGAGGAGGGCGGGTCTCCCAAAACGCAGCTGGGTGGCCGGCCACCTGTGCCACGGTCCCCACACCACCAGGGGCCCACGGGGCCCCAAAGGATGGGTGCCGGGTCCGCTGCTCTGGAAAAGTCACCCTCCTCGGCCGTCCCGGCGTCCCAGCCACAACCCCACGGCCCACGGAGCAAGGAAGTGGGGCGTCCGCCTTCCAGACCCCAGCCTGCGTTCCCCTCCGAGGCTGGCCGTCCGCACCCCACGTCGCAGGAAAGCGCCTCCTTCTCAGACTCTTACTCGTCCAGAGGCGGACAGTCCTCCCGCGCGGCGTCTCCCCAGAATCTGGACGACGACAGCGCAGAAGCGGGGACCGGGGGCGTCCGAGCACCCGCGTACTCGGCCGGTGCCAAGGACGCCACCCCATCGCTTCCCAAGCACCGCCAGGTGGACGCTCAGGCAGGAAGCGCGGGCGATGGTCACCTGCGCAGGCCCGCGGGCAGGCCCGGCAGCCTGCACCCCCACGCCCGCACCAGGGTCCCGGGCAGAGTAGGCCCCCAGTGGGCGGGCAGGAAGGATGGGGCGTCCCAGGCCTCGCCAGCCAAAAGGGAGCCCCTGCCGTCCAAATCGCAGCAGTCAGTGTCAGCCGAGGAGGAGAATGAAGACGTGATGTTCTTTAAGGGAGGAAAGGACAAGGACCCGCAGTCTTCCGCTGCTCCTAAGTGGCCCTCCTCCTTCAGCCCCAGGGGCGGCAAACACGTGGACCGGACCCTCGCTAAGGGGGAGACGGAGCCAGTCATTGTGCTGGCGCCCCCCAGAGTGGGCTCCCCGCACGACGAGAACGCCACCCCGGTGAAAAGGCCTCTTTCTCCACCTGCGGGCAGCTCCCCGAGAGCCTCGCACCTCCCGCCCAGACAGCCCGCTCGCAGCCCCGCCGCCACCCCGAGCCCCACGGTGGGCACCCCCGCGCCGCCGCGGTTCACCACGCGCGCGCCCGCCCCGTCCGCCCCCACCACCCCGATGCTCTCCTTGCGCCAGCGGATGATGAACTCCAGGTTCCGGAACCCGTTCTCGCGCGCGCCGGTGAGACCCCCTTCGAGACCAGGTGAGTTGTTTTTACCTGAACGTTGTCTTGACAGTTCTCAGCAGGGTTCGTAGCAATTCCTAGAGCCTTTTATCTTACTGAGCATCTGCTCAGTCTAAGCACTGGGTTAGGAGCTTTGAGGTGTAAACACGATCTTATCCTGGTAACCATCTCCTGGATTTGCATCGCTTCCCGGGTCTTCAGATGAGGAAGCCGGGGTTTAGGGGTCTGAGTGGCTTGCTGGAGGTCAGACAGCTAGGAGGTGGCTGATCGGCTGTTCCAATCCCAACACCGACTCCACAACCCTCTGGTAGGTGTGTGTGTGCCTGCTCAGTCGTGGCCGACTCTTTCCTGCCTGGTGAACGGTAGCCCGCCAGGGTCCTCTGTCCATGGGATTCTCCAGGCAAGAATCCTGCAGTGGGTTGCCATTGCTGTCCCATCGCGCTTCTTTGAGTTCCTTAAGATCTAAATCTGTGAATGTGTGTCACAGCCATGATGCCATACTCAGGTTCCTATGTTTTAGGTTGTTCTTGTCCCAGGGGGTATTAGGGAATCCACAGGAAGGATTAGTTCCTGTGGAGGCTGGAACTTGTTCTGGTTATTCTGCATATAAACCTCTCAGCTAAAAATATCTGGGGACAAACTCAAATGTCTTGGGTGAGGATTGCTAAGATGTTGCAATCAGTGAACCTTGTTTAAAACCTCCAGAAAAGACTGTGAAAAACGATGGTCGCACAGAGGAGTAGCATGCTGATGTGTGACTTAGGTTTTGGACAGAATGTAGACAGCTGTGAGCTGGAGTCTATGTGGACCCAGGGCAGGAGCTAAGGTATTTACCTGAAATCTGCATTTGGTTAAGTGGTGCCTTGCGCTCCCCTTGCATGGATTTGGGGCATAATAGAACATTCTTGATTAATTGTATTAGTTGTTGTTAATCCATGCAATATACTGTTAATTTAGCTCAATGTAAAGCCCTAGAACAGTGCCCCCACAAGGAGGTCAGTTTTCCATTAAAATGGACTGTTTTATGCAAACCTAACACCCCAATAATAGATGTAAAAGTCACATTCCCTGGTATATAGTAAAAAAGTCAATAAATTCTTAATTTTCATTAACTGTTTGAGCGAGAGAAATGTCTCTGACCTGCAAATAGCTGTGGGGAAGCCCAGGCACTTTATCTGGTGGGCCAAGCTAGAGCAGATGTTTCCAGCAGAGGCCTCAACCAAGCTGCAGGTGATCAGAAAGGGCAGGAGGTGAAGAGACAGGGCAGGTGCAAGGAACAGCCAGATAGCAACTAAAGGGCCTGCTACCTCCTCTATGAGAAAATCCTTCTGTGGCCCCACTGAAGTCAGCGAGCTTTGAGTCAGGACTGTGTGTTTATACTTGGCGATGGATGATCTAGACCCGAGTCAGCTAGAGACGGTGGTTGCATTTAGTATAATCTGCGGAGGGGAGCAGCCCGGTATCTCATAGACGTCAGAGAGAATTTTCCCTGTCCTTCCAACTCTCCCTCCCTCCACCTTCCAGCTGGCTAAAATAAAGCTACAACTACTACGGTCTTAAACTTTACCTGGAAATTTTACTTAGGCCAAACCCTCTCATTCCCCCAATATTGTAGAAAACTGTGACTGTACCATGCTCTTCACAGACATTCTTATTTGTCATGTAGAAGTCACAGTTTCAGTCAATCTTTAGCTGATATATTTGAGCTATTGGTTCAAAATTCTGTTTAGTGTTTCGGTTTGAAATGATATGTTACTACTTATAGGGTGGTATGAAGCCAACTTTCCAGGAGTGTTGAATTTACCAGGTTCTGTATTTTTTGTTTGTTTGGGAACTTGTAGGTTATAATGGAAGACCAAATGGAGAAGGGAGAGTACTTGCTGGTAGTAATGGAAAACCAAGTGGACAAAGAATTATCAATGGCCCTCAAGGAACAAAGTGGGTAGGGTAAACTTCTTTACACATACCAGTTATTTTCATGCTGTTGGGAAGAGAAAAATGGTGGGCGTTGTGTAATAGAAAATGAAGCCGTCTTTTTTTCTCTAGTTTTAACCACTTGTATGTCAGTATACTTATACTGTGTTATTTCTTCCAGTGCTCAGAAAAGGCTTTGATTCTCCTAAGTAGTTCTCCTAAGAACTACTTTGCTTTCTTCTCATGCTGATTAGGTCAGGCATGGGCATTTGTCTGACTCATTTGACTCATTGGAAAAGACCCTGATGCTGGGAAAGATTGAAGGTGGGAGGAGAAGGGGACAACAGAGGATGAGATGGTTGGATGGCATCACTGACTCAGTGGACATGAGTTTGGGTAAACTCCAAGAGTTTGTGATGGACAGGGAGGCCTGGTGTGCTGCAGTTCATGGGGTTGCAGAGAGTCGGACACGACTGAGCGACTGAGCTGATTCTGATGGGCATTTGTTCCCGTTCTTCTTGACTGGTTAAGAAGGTCACATAAATCTTTAGGCCAACCAGTCAGACAGAACCTGAGGCACAGCCTCTCCAATGAATTTCTGTTTTCCCATTCCTGCTAGCTTTATTTTATTTTTTCTTTATGGTTCGATTAAACAGAATACATATTTTCTGTAAATTATCTCAAATCCTTTATAAAAGGAAGCAGGATAAAAACAACTGAACCAAAACAAAAATCTCCAGATCAAATAGGCAGCTTTTATCAGATCACCTTTTAAATCTTCCAACAATTTTTGTTTGACTGAAGTAAAAAAAAAGTATTAGTACTTTATGTATGTTTAAGCTAAATGACTTTAACTTCCTGGGGTTAAGGTAAATGTTTAGGAGTTTTTGGTGGGTTGAGGGTGATGGACAGAACACTTAGAATGTTCAGAGATTTAAAATATTTTTTCAGAGAATCAAATAATTATTCATAGTAGAATTCCCAATCAAAATTTCTCACTTATATATATATTAGTAAGATTTAGGAAAACATATTGATGAACTTCAAAGAATTTTCAGTCAGAGGTGGCCTCAAGATACATTTTGTCATTTCTCAAAGGAACAGAAATTTATAGAAGGAAGAATACATATGAAAGCAAAGTGTCATTGTAAACAATTTTGAATTGAAATGGTATGGAGTAGATTTTGCAAGTAGGGTTTATTTATGTAAGTTTTATTTTAATTACTGAGATAGTTCCCTACAAGTGGCCTGCTTGCAGGGGTTCCTCCAGTGACTTGATTGTTCAAAGTCATGGTTTTCAAACACTGATGGGCATCAGACTCCCTGAGGGCTTGTCAATATGGTTTGGTTCAGGCCAGGTAATTCTCATATCTGACAAATTTCCAGGCGAGGTTGGGGAAGCTGGTCCAGGACCATATTCTGAGAATCATCAGTGTGGCACATGAGTTGTTTCTTAACAGAGATAATAATACTTTTTGTCCAAGTTGTATAATTCCTTAGAACATGAAATTTTTTTCATGTGTGCTATATTAGGCTAATTACAAATGAAACTGGTTTTGATATAACAACTTTGATTTTTAACACACAGCAAAATGGAAACCTGTTGTGTTCATGGCAAGAAATTAAAACAATTCAGAAATATATAAAAAGATAATAGCCATCCCAGATCACTTCTCAGAAACAACCACTATTAATAGTTTGGGATATATCTGTCCAGAATTTTCTCTTTACACTTTTAAGCTTATATATACAAGTGAATATACTTCATTTTGCAAAATAATCAGTCCTTTAATCTAAGTCTGCATCAGTATATCTCATGATAAATTCAGAATTTCCAAATCCCTTTCACTGGCTTCACAGTATTTCACTGTATGGATGGGACATGATTTATTTAATCTCTTTTCTCCATTGATAAACACCTAGGTCGTTTCCTGCTTTTGACATACAACATACTCAATGGTAAATGTATTTTGAACATCTTTTGAATATTTGAGAAAACTTGAAACAATTGTTATATGGATAAACAATTATGAAATATGACTGTTTTGTACTTCGTTCCTATTATACCTTATGAATGATGCTGACAAAAATAGTGTTTCCTATTTGTCTATATTCATGTAGTTGGATTAATGTGTATTTTGAAATGTTCAATATATCCTTTAATCTGTGTCATGGATTTAGGTCGTGGACCTTGATCGTGGGTTAGTATTAAATGCAGAAGGAAGGTACCTACAAGATTCACAAGGAAATCCTCTCCGGATTAAACTAGGCGGAGATGGTCGAACCATTGTGGGTAAGTGAGAATGGTCCTTATGGAACAAAAGTGCCCTGAGTCATCTGAAGCGTAACAACTTCTCTCTTCCTCCTTTTCCTCATTTTTAATGGGGGCCCTTGGTCCAGTTTCATTAACCTCGTGGAGATGAGGTGCCTTGGAAGGGGTGGAGCTTAGCTTCTTCCCTGATCCAGCTATCTTCCTACAGACTCCACCGTCTAGAGGAGGTGACTCTTGACTTCATTCTTGGGATTGGGCAGTCCAGAGCAGACCTCAGCAACACCGCTTCTAAAGCCAAACCCTGCCTGCTGCCTGTTTTTGTATAGCCTGTGAGCTCAGAATAGCTTTTATGTTTTTAAATGACTGCCAAAAAAATCACAGAATAATATTTGTGACATGTGAAGATTATATTACATTCATAGTTCACTCTCCATACACGAAGGTTTCTTGGAACTCAGAAACATGCGTTTCTTGGTTTACTGTCTATGTTTTTTGTTATGCAGTGGCAGAGTTGAATAGTGGCAACACAAAGCTTAAAATATTTACTCTCTGGCTCTTTGCAGAATAACTTTGCTATCACTGGTCCAAAGTAACACTTAAGTCCGTAGTGGTAGGAGTAAGCACAGGGAAAGAATCACTTTCCTTCCTAGAGACTTAGAGTTATTGCAGGTAATGCGGTATTTATATACTTTTATAAGCTAGTGCAGAGTAATGGACAATATAAAAGGCCCAGAAGTTTCTGGATAGTAGCAGGTACTGTGACCTCAGCTGGTATCCTTTTCATTATTTCTTTGCCTTTTATTGATTATAGAATATAAGACATTGAGAAGATACTTTCCACTTGCTTTTTACTTCCCTGGATTGTTTCACCTGGCTGCACAGCTTTTATTTGCTTTTGTTTCAGATCTGGGAGGGACTCCCGTGGTGAGCCCCGACGGCCTCCCGCTCTTCGGACAGGGGCGCCATTCCAAACCCTTGGCCAGTGCCCAGGATAAGCCCATTTTGAGTCTTGGAGGCAAGCCCCTGGTGGGCTTGGAGGTCATCAAAACAACCACCCGCGCCCCCATCACAACCACGAGACCCACCACCACGACCCCTCGGCCCACCACGACCCCTCGGCCCACCACGACCCCTCGGCCAACCACCACCACCACTCGCCCAACGACCACCCGAACCACGACCCGGAGAACCACCACCACCACCCCGGAGCCCACAACCCCTATCCCCACCTGTCCCCCTGGGACCCTGGAACGGCATGACAAAGATGGCAACCTCATAATGGGCTCACGTGGGGTCCCGGAGTGCTACCCTGAGGAAGGTAACTGTCTTCATTCTGTTGATAACTCAAGTCGTAAAGTGGCATTTCAGAAGGGGGTGTTGCAGAGCCTGCCGGGTGTGGTGAGTGAGGCGCACAACTTCAGATCTAAGTGGACTTCCTCTGTTTTATCTGGCAACCCTTGTCCCCACCCGAGTCAAAAATTTGTCTGAAACATGAGACACTGTTAGTTTGGACCAGCGTTTCCCAAAGTGTATTCCACTGGATATTAGTAGATCGTGTGTGCGTGCCAAGTTGCTTCAGTCATATCTGACTCTTTGTGACCCTATGGTCTGTAGCCCACCAGGCTCCTCTGTCCATGGGATTCCCCAGGCAAGAATACTGGGGTGGGTTGCCATTTCCATTAGTAGATTAGTACTTGTTATAATAATAATATAGAAAAAAGGTTCTGTAATTAGCTATGTGATTCAGACAAAGTTAAAGGAATTTCTGACTGTTGGACTCTTACCACTGAATAGTCTCACTGTAAATTTCCAAGAATAGTAGTATTTCCCAAGCATGTTTGAACAGCAATCCCTCAGATGGTAAAGAATCTGCCTGCAGTGCAGGAGACCCGGGTTTGATCCCTGGGTCAGGAAGATCCCCTGGAGATGGCAATGGCAACCTACTCCAGTATTCTTGCCTGGAGAATTCCATGGACAGAGGAGCCTGGTGGGCTACAGTCCATGGGATTGCAAAGAGTCAGACATAACTGAACAACTAACACTTTCACTTCTTTGCCTTTGAAAAATGCTTATGCTTACATGACTTGGCTCTCATGGGAGCGGGGCTGTCCACTGGCTAAGACTGAGCCCTTTCCTGATCTGGGACACCCAGTCCCAGCTGTCCTGTGCCCCTGCTGTGTCTTCTTACTGAGAACCACGCCCCCCCCACCATTGCTCCCCTAAGGAACGGAACCTGGGGGCACTGTGGGCCAAGTCACGGTGGAGCCGAGATGCCATCATCTTCTCTGCTTGTCCCTGTTCGCGCTGCTTGGGGGAGGTCATCTGTATTTGCCTCAGGCTTCAGAAGGCAGGTCTTCCCTGGTGGCTCAGACGGTAAAGCATCTGCTTGCAATGTGGGAGACCCGGGTTCGATTCCTGGGTCGGGAAGGTCCCCTGGAGAAAGAAATGGCAATCCACTCTAGCACTCTTGCCTGGAAAATCCCATGGACGGAGGAGCCTGATAGGCTACAGTCCACTGGGTCACAAAGAGTCGGACACGACTGAGCGACTTCACTTTCCAGAGGTTGAAATGAATTGCCATGCAGGCTGTAAAGCTTCTGTCTTTTTAAGCTAGTGCAGAGTGAAGAGCCTTCATTTCAGGAATCATGTGCGTGCCCTGAATTCGTAGCACACCGTCATTCAATCTGAACGTGAATGCTGTCTCCAGATTGAGAATTCTGTTTGAAATTAGTCTTTCCACGAAAAAGTTCCAAATGAACAGGAACATCTGATGTATCTGAAAAATTCACACCGAAGAACAGGCACATATGAAGAAGAGGACAATCAGGAAGAAAATTCTCACACCACCAATTAAAAGTGAGTACAAATTTGAATTTTCCTTTGGGTTTCTGGTATGAAGGTATCTTGTACTTTCCTTGACTTCTTCAGCATACACTGGTGTGGCTATTATTTAATTGAAGTATGATTAGAACAGATATTTCTTTACTAATAGGTTATAAACAGAAGAGTGGCTGTTTGGATTTTCTTCTAATTACTACTGCTATTATTATTAATATTTTACATTTTCTTTTAGCTTTTATGTAGGTCTTTTCATTTCTTTTCATTTACTTGGTAATTGTGGACTTTTAGTTGCCATGAAAGTCAGATTTTTGATATTTTTGTTCTTCTTTTCTTTGCAAATCTTGATAGAGATGTATATTTTTTACTTTACTCCTGTACAATTGTCTAATAGCCTAGCCTAAGCCAAATTAGTGTCTAAGGGTTAGTAATAGTTTACCTCTAGACAGCATTTTGAAAATAAGGACAAAGTCTTGGAAAAAGTTAAATTTGGGGAGAGTAATATGTCTTAACTGTATGTCTATATTTTATTATTTAAAAATACTTCACTGTGGCTTACCTTCCTTTTTCATTTCTGCTGCTCCACTAACAATTTCATTAAATATTTTCTTCCTAATATTATTTCTAATCATAGTTGTTTCTATTTATGAAAAAACATCTTTAACAATAGCTTTCCTGACATAAAAATCACATGCCATAAAGTTCACCCTTTTAAAGTTTTAAAGACTTTAGCATATTCGTAGAGTTGTGTGACTGTCACCGTTATCAAGTCCCAGAATATTTTCATCCCCCCCCCCCGAACAAACCTTACACACATTAGTAGTCACTCCCCATCCCTGCCCCTCCCAGCTCCAGGAGCTGCTTGTCTCCTTTCTATCTCTCGATCTGTCTGTTCTGGACATTTTGTGTAAATGGAATCCCATGTGAAATGTGTCGTTTTGTGTCTGGCTTCTTTCACTTAGCATAATTTGTTTTCAAGTTATCTGTACTTCTTTCTTTTTATTGCTGACTAATACTCCATTGTGTGGAAAGACCACATTTTATCCATTTATCAGTTGATGGACATTTGGGTTGTTTCTGCCTTTTGTCTATTATGAATAATGCTGCTGTGAACATTTGTGTACATGTTTTTTTCTTTTGAATATCTGTTTTTAATTCTCTTCTGTAGAGTTGTTTTGTTGGTTGGTAACTCTTTGTTTAAATTTTTTCCCTACTACTTTTTAAAAATTTTAATGGGAGGATAATTGCTTTACAATGTTGTATTGGTTTCTGCCACACAACAGTGTGAATCATACATATGTCCTCTCCCTTTTGAGCCTTCCGCCCCACCTCCCACCCCATCCTGCCTCGCTGGGTTATCACAGAATCCCAAGTGGAGCTCCCTGTATAATGCAGCAGCTTCCCACTAGCTATCTGTTTTACATAAGATAATGAATGCGTTTCCAGGCTACTCTCTCAATTCATCCCACCCACTCCTTCCCTTGCTGTGTCCATTAGTCTGTTCTCTATGTCTGTGTCTCTGCTCCTGTCCTGCACATGGGTTCATCAATACCATTTTTCTAGATTTCATATGTATGTGCTAATATACGATATTTGCTTTATGTTTAACTTTTTGAGGAAGCACCAAACTGTTGTCCATAGCAGCTGCACTATTTTCATTCCCCGCTGGAAACGTATGAGGCATCCGGTTCCTCTCCATCTTCACCAGCACTTGTTATTATCTGTTTTTTTCATTCTAGCCATCACAGCTTGGATTCCTTGTACTACACTATTTTATAGGAGGGACTTGAGCATCCATGGATTTTGGTATTCACAGGGGCTTCTGGGCCAATTCACAGGGGCCTCTGGGCCAATTACCTGTGTACATCGAGGGACACTGTGCTTCGGTCTACAATGTACACTCACAGGTGCTGGGGTTCCATGTGTACACACATGTGCTTTTTACCAAGTGCATTTTGGCCATGGCACTTTGCAGCCTACTCACCTGAAATTGTTACAAGAATGCTGACTTAGACCCTCTGCTGTGATCACTGTGAGAATACCTGCCCTTCTGAGACTCCCCTCCTCAGCCCCCAGCTAGCCAACCATTTGTCATTACCTTCTGTTGGCAAAATCCTAACATTTTGTTTTTAGCCCTCCAAATTTTTTTTTAACTTTTATTTTATATTGGAATATAGCCAGTTAACAATGTTGTGGTAATTTCAGGCAATCAGCGAAGGGACTCAGCCATACATGTACATGTGTCCATACTCCCCCAAAACCCCCTCCCATGCAGGCTGGCACATAACATTGAGCAGAGTTCCATGTGCTGTACAATAAGTCCTTGCTGGTTATCCATTGTATTAATAACTATAGCAGTGTGTACATAATCATCCCAAACTCCCTGACTATCCCTTCCCTTCCCAGCCCACCACCCCTGGCAGCCATGAGTTCATTTTCCTTTGAATCATTTGTAAGTTCATCTGTATCATTTCTTTTTAGATCCCACATATAAGGGATGTCATACAGGGTTTCTCCTTCTCTGTCTGACTGACTTCACTGGGTATGACACTCTCCAGGTCTATTGATGTTGCTGCAAACTGCAGGATTTCATTTTTTTAAATGCCTGAGTAATATTCTTATATATTCATTCATTCAGTAATATTCATATATATATATATATATATATATATCATATCTTTTTTATCTATTCCTCTGTCGATGAGCTTTTAGGTTTCTAGCCCTCCAATTTTAAAAGTCATCTTTTCAAATATCTTAGTCTTTACTCTCCTGGTTGTGTCAGTACCCTCTTTTCCTTGAAAACGCTGCTTTAACAGTGTTCTGGGAATAACCTTGTGTCATTAAATTATTCAGTAATTTAAGCATCTTTTTCTAGACATCATAGTTATACATATTCCTGTATGCATAGATGCATATTATATGTTTGTTTCTAGTGTATTGACACCCTTTCTCTCTTTACATACACACACACATGCACAATTTTTTGCTTGCTATGACTTCTCTATTAAGTCATAAACTCCTTGCAGTAGAGACAGCATCCTCTGCTTCATCTCAGATTGCTTGTGGTACCCAATTATGTATCTTTGGGTATCTTTACCATACCCTAAGCCATAGGCATGCTCCGTTTTCTAACGGAGAAGTTAGAGTCTTTTGAGAAGTCTTTTTACCAGTGATGCTTGTTTTTCAGGTTCCATTTTGACAGCGGATCTGATGGTATCGTGTGTGTTTGGAAATGTTATGAGCCAGCTGAACATCTTCAACAATTTGTAACATGACCTGGGGGCATCTTTAGAAGAACATCAGTCATTACGGAAAACAGTTCTCTCCTGCCACAGCTCACTCGCAAGACAGAAAATACAAAGAGAATAATTGAAAGTTCACTTGAGCTGGACCAATGAAATAATTTGCAAATATCCTTGGGTTTCAAATGACTGTAATTTACCTTCTCTCCAAAGTTTTAATGAGAATCCACTTTAACAGTTTTTTTTTTTTTTTAATGTATCTCTGGAACTAAGACCCAAACATTTTGCACTTTCTTTTTTAAATTTCACAACCGTTTGGATAAAACCACTGAAAAAACATACATATATAAACTGTAGCACATGGTTGGTGGCCAGCTGCTACTTTTATGTAAAGAGGTGGAAGCTTCTGACATGGATTTTGGGTTGGCTTAAAAACATCCAGTTATATGTGGCTCCAGATACTCCAAATTGGCATTCAGGTGGGGCAAATTCTGAGGGTCAGCTTTTCAAAAAAAAAAAAAGTAAATCTGTTTCATTACAGCTGGAAGTTTCTTTGACTTGGAATCAAGATGGTGCTATTTTAGAAAAATTATCTCTGACTTTATTTGGTTTTAAAACAAAAAAAAGGAGCACTAAATCACTCAGTAGGGTGTTTACTTTTGCCAGAAGACTTAACTGTCACTCGTCTCAAGAAGTGATCCAAGTTCACAGGTGAAGGGGTGGTTTCTGTGGTCTGGTGCTGGACGAGAGTGCTTCAGCTCCTTAAGGAACTGTACTTAGTATCAGGAATCCATGGAGGAGACCCTAGACTCGCCTCTTTCTCATTCACTCTGGGCTGCAGCAGTTGTACCATTTATTCATTCTGACCTAACCAAAAATAATAATGAAATGAAATGACTCTGAGCTGATAATAAGCCACAAGAGGACTACGTTCCTGAAAGTTAATAAAGGAAAGAAAATGGTGTCATGGAAAACAACAGCAAGATAACCCCAAATGTTAGGTGGTGTGAACTTGAAAACTCTGATTTAAACCAGCCCAGAAGTAATTCCTCTTGGATTCAGGCATATTGACATTGGAATGAACTGAAAAAAAAATCTTGTCTAGTCATTTTTCTCAAAATGCACATCCTGAAGGGTGGATCTCTTACAACCTCTCTTTGATGACATTTGCTGGCCACGTCAGAACACATCCAGCATCACCACCTCCATGGTGAGGCAGGTGGGATGCATCTCATGGGCCTCCGGTGTCTACAGGGCTTTTCACTACGATCCCAGAGCGGCTGGACAGGCGAGGCGAGGTCACCACTGTCCTCCGCTGGTGGAGTTGTTCTGGCAGCACCACATTCATGAAGTTATTCGAAGTAGGCTCAAAAAAGCCTAATAGAAGGAATCTATTGGACTATTTCAGGGGAATGATCAGTTATTTCCTAACCATAAACAAAATTCAAAATTGGTGCTTGTAATTTTTTAGTGAAGGAGGTTTATATACTTTTCTAGTTCAATTCCCCCTTCATTATGCTGCAGAATGATGATTCTAGTGAAGCGCCCAAAGGTTTACAAGCAAAAAGACTGGTTCGTCCAACTTTTAAACAGTGGAGGCAGTTTGATGAAGCATTAAGTCTTTGGAGCCAAGGCCTTGCAGTTCAGTTCTGTTTTAGCTCTTTGTCCTTTACCAGCTGTGAGACTCCAGGCATGTTATAAATCCTTGGTGTCCTTGGCTGAGAAGTGGGTGTAATCAACCCCACATATCTGGAGATTTATGTGAGGATTAACTCAATATATACCCAACAGTGCCCAATGCCCCAAAGGCATGTGATGCACCCCACTTCCTGCTTCCTGTCTCCTCACTCACCCTCTCTGCCTCTTAAGTGTGCCTTGGATTGAGAGTTCTGTATAATTTGCTGTGGCTTCAGGTCAAAGGAAGTGAAGGAATTCTTCTGAACTTTTTTTTTTTGAGTTAGGAAATCTTTTGCCTCAATATTTCACCAACTGCAGAGAAAGTATCTTCTTTTTTAGCTGCATCTGTCTTCCTCCCCCAGAGAAGTCATGTATGGATTTCCTCCCATCTTCCCAAAACAGCTTCTGCTGAAAACAGTACTCAGCTTGTGGAGGCAAAAAATTGTTTTTGCTTCACTCACTCACTTTTTTGAACCAAGTTTTCATCCATGCTCTTATCAGTTTTGTTGTTTTTAGTCACTAAGTCATGTTCGACTCTTTTGCGACCCCTATGGACTGTAAGATCTTCCCTAGTAGCTCAGCTGGTAAAGAATCCACTTGCAGTGCAGGGGATCCAGGTTCGATTCCTGGGTCAGGAAGATCTGCTGGAGAAGGGATAGGCTACTGCTGCTAAGTCGCTTCAGTTGTATCTGACTCTGTGCAACCCCATAGACGGCAGCCCATCAGGCTCCACCGTCCCTGGGATTTTCCAGGCAAGAACACTGGAGTGGGTTGCCATCTCCTTCTCCAATGCATGAAAGTGAAAAGTGAAAGTGAAGTCACTCAGTTGTGTCCGACTCTTAGCGACCCCATGGACTGCAGCCTACCAGGCTCCTCTGTCCATGGGATTTGCCAGGCAAGAGTACTGGAGTGGGGTGCCATTGCCTTCTCCTAGGGATAGGCTAACCACTCCAGTATTCTTGGGCTTCCCTGATGGTTCAGCTGGTAAAGACTCTGCCTGCTATGCGGGAGACCTGGGTTCAATCCCTGGGTCGGGAAGATCCCCTGGAGAAGGGAATGGCTACCCACTCCAATATTCTGGCCTGGAGAATTCCATGGACTGTATAGTCTATGGGGTGGCAAAGAGTCGGACACGACTGAGCAACTTTCACTTCACTTCATGGACTGTAACCCTCCAGGCTCCTCTTTCTATGTGGTTTCTTAGGCAAGAATACTGGAGTGAGATGCCATTTCTTCCTTCCGGAGATCTTCCTGACTCAGGGATCAAATCCACATCTCCTGCGTCCCCTGAACTGCAGGTGGAGTCTTTACTGCTGAACCACCGGGGCTTCCCATTGAGCCACCTGGGAAGCCATTAATAATAGTCATTTGAACAATGGTTCTTATAATTAGGGCTTCCTGGTAGATTAAAAAAAATCACATATAAAAGTCTACGGATTGCATGTATAGGATAATTTTGTAGTCATAGCAGATCTAGTGGCTTTATAAGTAAAATACAACTTGTTTGTAAAGAGATGTTTGTAATCATTAGGATATTATTTCCAAACTTCATAGGCAAGTTAAGAAGTTCTAATCATTACAGATTTATCTCCCGAGTCACTGAGAGGGGATGGAAGCTTAGAGGGAGCAGTGAAGCCAGAACAGAACAGAGAGGCAGGAGGGCACCTGGATCATGTGAGCGGCAAGACCAGGGGATGGAGGGAATGAGTGAAAAATCAAAGTGTGACTGGCTCAGTTGTGTCTGACTCTTTGCCACCCCATGGGTTTGCAGCTCTTCAGGCTCCTCTGTCCATGGAGTTCTCCAGGCGAGAAAATGGAGAAGGCAGTGGCACCCCACTCCAGTACTCTTGCTTGGAAAATCCCATGGACTGAGGCTGCAGTCCATGGGGCCGCTAAGAGTCGGACACGACTGAGCGACTTCACTTTCACTTTTCACTTTCCTGCATTGGAGAAGGAAATGGCAACCCACTCCAGTGTTCTTTCCTGGAGAATCCCAGGGACGGGGGAGCCTGGTGGGCTGCCGTCTATGGGGTTGCAGAGTCAGACACGACTGAAGCGTCTTAGCGGCAGCAGCAGCACCAGCAGGCAAGAATACTGGAGTGGGTAGCCATTCCCTTCTCCAGGGGTTCTTTCCGACCCTGGGATCGAACCTGGGTCTCCCGCCTTCCTGGCAGATTCTCTACTGTCTCAGCCACCAAAGGCCATGAACAAAGGAGTTCCCTGCCCTCCGAGAATGTCTGTTCTCACGCCTGCCCCCTTCCCCCTCTCCATCCCCCTCTCCCCTCCGTCCCCCTCCGCCTTCCTCCCCTCACAAGTCGGGAAGAGCGCCCTCTGCTGGAGGGTCGGGAGCGCTGGGGAGGTGTCTTTTCCAGTGCACCCCCCTGAGCGCAAAGGAGAGAAACTCTCCGTTCGTATGGAGCCCTCCACGTTCTGAGGCTCTTCCTCCTGAGGAAGCCGAGGCGGCCGTGGCAGGGGAGGCTTATCCCCCCGGAAGCCAGCAGCACGGGGCTGGATTGCTGTGCCCTTGGCGCCATTCTGAGAAGAGAGCCCGGGGCATTTGCTGACTGCCCTTGCCTTCTCCTTCCTAGATGAGTTCTCAGGGCTGGAGACCGACACGGCAGTGCCCACGGAAGAGGCGTACGTCATCTATGATGAAGGTACGATTGATTCCAAGCACATGATTGGGGGTATTTTCTGATTAGAGAATCTGATGTTCGTTACTAAGTGCGTGCACAGTCGCTCAGTCATGTCTGGCTCTTTGAGACCCCATGGATTGTTAGCCCACCAGGCTCCTCTGTCCATGGAATTCTCCAGGCAAGAATACTGGAGTGGGTAGCCATTCCTTTCTCCCGGGGATCTTCTCCACCCAGGGATCTTCTCTACCCAGGGATTGAACCCGGGTCTCCTGTGACTTCTGGCTTGGCAGGCAGATTCATTACTACTGAGCCACCTGGGAAGGCTGAAGTGGGCTAAGTAGATGGTCTCAATTCCTATTTCCCTCAGAACTTGGGGCTGGAGGGCAACACTTAGAGAAGGGTGGTGGTACTCCCCTTCCAAGTTAACTCCCCTCGCCCCATAAAAATTTGATCCAGAGGAAAACTGTGTGCTTGATACACAGATGCAGCCTCCAGACAAGACCCCTGAGCCCCCTTCCCTCCATCTCAAACCTTGTCCTCCTTCTTTTGGAAATTCCGGAGTTACTTCAGTCTGAACACCCCCGCACCACCCATACACGTTAATAAAAACGACTTAGTTTAACCGAGTTCCAGCTTCCCCTCTTGGCTCTTCTCACTCTCACTCTTTCCTTTCCTTTTCTAATTACATTCAAAAAGCAATGCGGTAGATGTGCTGATTTTTTAAAAAATCAGAATGTTTTCAAGTGAAAGTGAAGTTTCTAAGATGAAGAAGAGGCTTGCTTTGCATGGTGTCTGGTCACTCCATTCATAGTAATTACTGCTGTGATTATGTTTACCTCCCTGCGGTTGTTCTTGTGTTTTATAAATTGCCCCCGAAATTGAAGGAAATTTGCGTAGAAAGCTTGTCCCCCTCCCAGTGCTGGCCTTTGGCACTAATGTGCTCAGTCTGCCTGCTGGCTGGTTGTGGATTCAAGGCTCTTCAGTCACGAATGTGGGAATAACATCACCTCTGATGCAGTCAGGAGCTTCAGTGTAGTTGTTTAATCCCCAGTTTTCAAAACAAAACAAAACAGACCTGAAAGAGAAATAGCAGATGTGAGAAAGCAAAGGAAGTTTTCTTAGCACCTTTGGAAATAAAACCCTGTGATTTGGAGCTGTTGAAAAGGGAGCAGAATTTTCTTTTTTTTGTTAATGGATTAGTTCTCTCAATAGGATTAGTCCCACCTCCCCCTCAGAAAATAACCCCTACGCAGGTGACACATTTTTTAAAAAATCAGGTTTCTTTTCTCGTGTGATACTTTTTTGGCTTTAAAAGGGAAAATTACTTAGGCAGAGAATGGTCAGGGGCCAGTAACAGGAGCGTGCTAACCTGGGTAAGTTCTAAGGTTCTATCCAGCTTTGATTCCAAAAATCTCATTTTTCTTGTCATGTGTGTTTCTTTTTAATTTTTTCCTTTCCTTTCTTCTATCTGCAGCTGCTTTTCCCTAAGGACTGAAAAATGGTCGGTGGGGGGATATTGTTTTGTTAGCAACAAATTCTGTTCAGGTATAGCGTTTATTCTAGAGTCTGCTGCTGCGCTAAGTCGCTTCAGTCGTGTCTGACTCTTTGTAACCCCATGGACAGCAGCCCACCAGGCTCCTCTGTGCACGGAATTCTCCAGGCAAGAACACTGGAGTGGGTTGCCATTTCCTTCTCCAATTCTAGAGTCTGTTTGTGTGCCTTTACACTTTAGTGTTGCGTTCAATCTTAAGGTGCCCCTTTTCTGGATGTGCCCAGTTACAAAACCATCATATCATTTCAGATTATGAAGTTGAGACCTCGGGGCCGCCGCCTACCACCCAGTCCTCCACCACCACCACCACCACCACCACCACCACCACCACGCCCGCCGTCATCCCGCCTGAAGGCTCCATCAGTTCCTACCCCGAAGAAGAATTCGATCTGGCTGGGAAGAAACGTTTTGTTGGTAAGTAGAAGTTCCTTAATCAGAGAAACATGAGTTTTTAGCTCTCATCCTTTGAAGAAGAGCAGAACGAATCTCTTGGCTTGGCCGTGGCAGCTCGTTTGGAGCAGAGGTTTTTCCCAGGGTGACTTTCCACTTGGGCGAGTCAGTGCGTCAGTCCTGTTGGGATGCTTTCTAAACATGAACTTGCTCTCTGCAGAAGTCAGGGGAGCAGGCGCGCAGGAGAACATGTGGTGTCCGATGGAGCAGAGTTTAGAGAGGCTGTGTTGTGCAGATGAGGAGTAAGAACTACTTAATAGTCATCAAGTCCAGGGACTATAAGACTTTTGTTATAGCCAACTTTTCTGAGATGAGACTTTTATTAGGCCTTGCCTGCACATTGGTTTTTTGTTTGTTTGTTTTACTTATTTATTTAGGCTGCTCTGGGTCTTAGTTGTGGCATGTGGGATCTAGTACCCCAACCAGGTATCAAACCCAGGTCCCCTGCTTTGGGAGTGGGGCGTCTAGCCACTGGACCGCCAGGGAAGCCCCTGAGTGTTGTTTGTTAACTCCTCCCTAAAAGATGAGCAATTTGATGAGTTGAGCTACTAGTATGTCTTACAGTTTCAAAGAGCTGAAGCTGTTTTCCTTGAGGTTGTTTCCTATAGTTTTCATTAGCCTCAAGGACTTGCGATCTAGAAATTGACCGTATTCCTCTTTCTCAGTTATTAAAACAGTTTCAGGAAGAAATTTTATGCCATTAAACTGTGTTTCATTCCCTTTGGGAGCCTTCTTTTCCCATGCCCTTAATGAACTTTGCTAATAAGACAGATTAACATATCACTAAGTGGAAAAAAATCATTTGTTACTGAGTGGAGACAGGCAACAGCTTAAACTAATATCACACTTTTCTGTTTCCAAAACAAATGTTCTGCCATCAGCGAAGAACAGCTCTTGTCAGCCAAGATGTAGTATTGAGTGTCTGAACTACTCACACTTGAAGAACAAGAATCTTAATTGGGAGGAGGATTCCTGAGGCCAGTGGTAATGCTGGTCCATGGCATGCCGCAGCCTGGCTGAATTCACTGAATGTTCTGACTTTTCTCTCTGTGGTTCCATGACAGAAATTGAAACGCTTTCAGCGCTATTATTAGCTGCTCCGAAGACCTTTTCAAAGGCCAAAAGGCTTACTATTGTCTGGCTGTTTTCATATGCCTATAACTTTATAAAGCACAGTAGACAGCTCCCCCAAACTTCCTGATCAGATCCATGCACAAGCTCAAAACGCCTAATTTTGTATGGATTATTGGAAAACAGAGGAGCTTAAAAATTGCTTTCAGTTCTAACAGCCCCTGGGAATGAGAAGCTATATGAGGAGATGCAGTGGGATGTTTAGAAAGTTCTAGAAACTGTTACTTGGGAGCACTTGGGGGTCTTGAATGTATAAAGCCCAAATCCAATTCCTTGGCTATTCTAGCGCGTATGTAATAAGAAGTCTTGTGGGCTCTTTCTCAGCACTGGTAGGTTCAACTGGAGTGTGGGTTATCAGTTCTTATCCTGCCTTAATCCTGGGGCCCTTGTATCTGCTGAGATCACGAGTGTAGGAAAAGCTTGAAGCTATCATAAATGTGAGTTGCTATTTTCGTCCTGAGTGGTAATGTTGTAGACGGCTGTTCAGGCCTAGCCTGTGCAGACATGGGTGCAAGGGGTTATGTGAGTCCCTGATGTCCCAGGGGAGGGCAGCCTGGACTGAGGCTAAGGTTGTACATCTTGGCTGGTGTATGGTTTTTTTTTTCCCCTGGTCCCAAGACAGTCTAGGGAATGAAATGTGTTGAGAGAACTCCAAGTTGGATTCAATCGCACCTTTCCAAGTTTAAGGGCACAGGAATGGCACAATGCCGCAGAATTCTATTAGACATTAAATTGTCGTTTGGAGCCGTTTCAAAACCACTATGAGAGCATTGATGTTGATGGGGCAATGGGATCTTTTGAAACCACCAGATTGAAAGCTATAATAAATATGTGGATCCAATCAGGAGAGGTAGGGATGTGTGCTTGCGTTTGGCCTCAGGGCTGATGACCCTGGATGTTTAGCAGAAAGAGACTGAATGTTGGGTCTACTCCATGGAGCAGACATCATGTTTCTGCCCTCAGAGAAAGCCTTAAGCAACGCGACTGGGTATCTTTGTTCTTTTCCAGCTCCTTACGTGACGTACCTAAATAAAGACCCGTCCGCCCCGTGCTCTCTGACTGATGCTCTGGATCACTTCCAAGTGGACAGCCTGGATGAAATCATTCCAAATGACCTGAAGAAGAGTGACACGCCTCCTCAGCACGTCCCCCGCAACATCACCGTGGTCGCGGTGGAAGGCTGCCACTCATTTGTCATTGTGGACTGGGACAAAGCTGCCCCAGGGGATATGATAACAGGTGAGTCCAAGGCAAGTGCTCAGAGTTCCTGTCAATCTGCAGGTGGGAAATACAGACAATAAGGGATGAATGGATGCTGGATGAGTGGATGGATGGAAGATGGATGGATGGATGGATGGGTAGATGGATGAAAAGTGGATGGATGGATAAATGAATAGATTGGATAAATGGATGATGGGTGGATGCAACGATGGATGGATGGATTGGAGAAATGGATGATGGCTGGATGCAAGGACGGATGGATGGGTGGATAAATAAATGAATGGATTGGAGAAGTGAATGATGGAAGGGTGCCAGGGTGGGTGGATCGGTCAGATAGCTAGATGGAGAGATGCATGGATGACCTGGATGGACGAATGCAGCTATTTTCTTTTAAAAGGATGGATCAGAGGCAGTAAGGGAAGCCTTGTAGGGCAGTATGAGGAGCACTGGATGGAAGTCAGAAATCCTGAACCTTAGTCCCAGATGGGTTTGTATGACCTGGAGCTACTGCGTCGTTTTCCCTGGACCTTGGTCTCCTCCTATACAAAGTATCATTAGGTCTCTTACCCTGTAATCCTGCAAGTAGCCAAGGAGTCCACCGAGCCCCTTGTCAGATGAGCTCCTGCAGCATGGGTGATGAGAGTGCTCCTACTGTGTGCTTCCCGGGGTCATGATCAACCCTGGGGTCATGACTCAGGCTCTTTCCAGGTCTGCTCGGGGCTCCTGAATTCCTTAGGTGGGAACTGGATGTGATGGAGAAAATGCCCAGGGATCTTGAGCCTCCAAGATCTTGGTCTGTGAGATGTTGATGAGTTCATTCGACTCTGCCGAAGACATATTTGAGGATAAATTTGTTGAGATGAGTTCTTACACAAAAGAGTTAATGTTTTCTTTGGATAGACACCCTTCTTTTGCAAATGATTCCTTTTGGGTCAGTGAGTTATATAAGAGGAAGGAATGTGTGTGTGTGTGTGTGTGTGTGTGTGTGTGTGTGTGTGTGTGTCTCAGGGCTGGGGATGGTGGGATAAGCCGGAGTTTGACATATTATGTCACCATACTGGTGTTGATCATCGGATTCGAAATTTTTAATGTTCTTGCTTTAGGTCCCCAGTATGATCTCTTAAAATGAGGGAAAAAAAAAAAAAACCCAAGCACAACCAGAAAGCTAATTTTTTTTTTTTTTAAATAAAGTGTGCACTGCAGTGCAAAAGTCAGGATAAAGGGCACAGGACTGAATGCCTGGGTGTTGTGCCAGGCAGGATGGAAGGGCCGTGGAGAGCCAGGGTGCAGATCAAGGGGTCTGAGTCTTGGTGTAGCTATACTTGCTGGGCCCCCAATCTATGAGTTGCTCGGGCCATTGGGGCCAGCTTCTGTGAAGTCCAGAATGTTCCTAATAGCAAGCAAATAAATCAATGGCAGGAGGAGAGCTTGTAGTCAAAACAGCCAGAAAATCCTTTTATGAACTGAGTATGATTTTATGAATGGCAGTTTTGAAAAGCAAGAGAGCAAACAGGGAAAATATAATCATGGAATACTTTATCTTAAGCTACTTAGCTTTTGATCTCTTGCATAACAGATGTTACTTAACATAAATATACCCCTGTGCCCTGAGCCACGGGGCTTCTGAGAAACAGAAGGATGGATACAGGATGAAAGGACCAGCCATTTTAGACGTGCCCCCTGGGCTGGAGCGTGAGGAGCCTTCGGAGAATTCCGGTAAATGTCGCTGGACTTAACTCCGACACAGTTCCTGTAACATCCCATAGAGGGCGTGCTTCCAAAACACATGCTCCTGTTAGCTTTGCATAGAAAGCCTTCCGAAGCTCCCCAGAAACTGGGGTCATCTCATCGCCACATACCCCCACCATCTAATCCCAAACCAAGCCCCAGGGCCCTAATCACGAGCACTCATGCCACGAGCATAAATAATACAGCTGAGGTGTTATTGGGATTCAGGTCCCAATAGAAAGTTGTGCCAACTCCTGCCAACTGCTTATCATGGAATATTTCAGTGCACGACAGCCCTGTGATATGCAGAAGAAGCATGTTAGACCCTAGAGGCTAAAAGGGAAAAGCATGGGAGTGCTTCATCAGTTAATGAATCAAGCACCAGCTCTTAGCTGCAGAACAACGAGGTGAGGTGGATACCCAGATGCCTCCTAGACCCAAAGGGAAGATCACACTTTCAGGCCCACCACAGGGCGTTTGGGTCCTGGTAGCTGCGTGAGATGCAGAGCACTTTGCTGATTTCCACTGGTGGTTCTTTTCTTTCACACGTGGTTGAGTCAGTGTGTAACCAAATGGTGGCCAAACGACACGAAACTCCCGCAGAGTAAATAGGTCCACGACCCGCTGCCTACCCTGATCGGTCCTAATGAATGAAGCTGTCTCTTCATCAGCAGTAACTCTGTGGGAAATCACCTTCGTGGTGGTCTCTGAATCTTTTCAGGACTGGTTTTGATAAGAACAGAGAACGCAGGAGTTACATGTGCTCAGCAAGCACGTTATAAAAATCCAGACACAAGGATGAGCAGGGAAACCTGAGTAGTATATGGGATGAAGTGCAGCGTTCTAATTCATATGAGGTCAAAGAGGATGAGCCGGGCTGACCCGTGGAAGCCAGGGCTCCTCAGGCACATCTGCCCCTGGCTGGACCCTTGTTGGGTACAGCGTCACCATCAGCTTCTGTGGCTTGATGTCACCATCTTCAGAGGAGGAGGGTACCCTATGGAGAGAGCAGCAACACTTCCCAGGTCCCATGAAATAGTTGTTGAAAAAAGAGAAGGAATTTCTCTGAAAAGGCTTCAGAGCCCAGGGCCCCTGTTTCTGCTCTCTGCCTGCTGGGGTGGAGCTATGTAACTCTAATCCACTCTTCCCATCAACAGAATGGCCCTTGGGGAGGCGATTGGTGAGAACAGGTTGCTGAATAAAGCCATTTGCCTCTTCGATGCCTTTGATTTTCTTCATCTTCTCCTTGACCTGTGATCTGATTCTTTCAGCCCAAGTTTTCCTTACAGGCTCATCCGCTTTGACCCGACATTAAAGATCGGAATTGCTTAAGGCATGGTCCTAAGTCACTTTCTTCTTCAGTTCAGTTCAGTTACTCAGTCATGTCTGACTCTTTGTGACCCCATGAACTACAGCACACCAGGCCTCCCTGTCCATCACCAACTCTTGGAGCTTACTCAAACTCATGTCCATCGCATTGGTGCTGCCATCCAACAATCTCATCCTCTGTCGTCCCCTTCTCCCACCTTCAATCTTTCCCAGCATCAGGGTCTTTTTAAATGAGTCAGTTCTTTGCATCACGTGGCCAAAGTATTGGAGCTTCAGCTTCAACATCAGTCATTCAGTCCAGTCCAGCTAGACAGTAGCCTCCTGCTCACCACAGCTAGAGAAAGCCTGAATGCAGCGATGAAGACCCAGTGCAGCCAAAAATAAATAAATAAATAAATTTAAATGCTTATAAATATATATATATATATATATATACACATTTAAAAAAGACATGTGCGTGGATAAAATCCTGGAGAGAGAAAACACAGGGTAAGAAGAAAAGCTTCAGCTTCAGCTGAAGGATTTTACCCATGCACAGGTCTTTTAAAAATGTATATATATATATATATTTACAAGCATTTAAAATTTTTTGTTTCTTTTTGGCTGCGCTGGGTCTTCATTGCTGCACTCAGGCTTTCTCTAGCTGTGGTGAGCGGGAGGCTCCTGTCTAGTTGCTGTGTGTGGGCTTCCCCTAGCAGCGGCTTGTTGCAGAGCAGAGGCTGCGGGGCACATGGGCTTCAGCAGCCACGGCCCGAGGGCTCTCGAGTACAGGCTCAGTGGTCGTGGTGCGTGGGCTTCGTTGCCCCTCTAAATGTGAGGTCTTCCTGGACCAGGCATCGAGTCTGTGTCCCCTGCAATGGCAGACAGGGCCCTAACCACTGGACCACCACGGAAGTCCTGATGCATGTGGTCTCAGTGTCTCTTGGTGATGAGCCACTGGTTTGTAGGTCAGGCCCCAGCCTGTTCTCCTCTGAGCCTCAAACTGAAAAATCATATCCACTTGACACTATCATCCGTCGGGTCTCCAAAGCTTCTCAGACTCAGCATATCCAGAATCAGACTTATGATCCAGACACACACCTGCTCATCTGGGTTTTCTGTCTCACTCTGTCCATTCTTGCAAACCTGAAGTCTTTGGAGTCATCTTCCCATCTCCTTCTCTATTTCCCCTCTGTATTCAGTTCATCACTCAATCCCATCGCCTTTACCTTTCAGATTTTTCCTGCACGCGTCCACTGTTCCCCATTAAGCACCCCAGTACCTAAGCTGTTGTGACCACTCACCTGGATATTGTCACAACTGTCCTGCTAGACCACCCCTCCATATACCACGCCTGTCTGGTCCTCCACTCAGCACCAGAGATACACGGAAGACAGTCTTGTTGTGTTGCCCCATGAATGTCTTCCTTTTCTCCTGGAATGAAAAGCAAAAGCCTTTGTGACCAAAGAGCCTTGCATTTTTTTTTCGTCTGATGCCTCTTTAGCTTCGTTTCATGTCGCGCTTGCCCTCACCTGCCGCTCTGAGGCCCTCCTGGCTCCTGGTTCCTCCCTAGCCTGTGTCTTTGCCCAGGTATTCCCTCTACCTGGAGTTCTCCCCACTTCCCATCGTGCATCGTGACTGCTTCCCATCCTTTAGTTATCAGCCTGATTTCATGGTCCTGGGAAAGCGCTCTGCGTCCAGCTCTCCCCACCCGCCAGTGCCCCCAGCACTTGGTTCTCGTCAGGCTGTATAAACAAGCTGTATAATCATACTTGTCTGTCTGCCTTGCTGCTCCTGAAGTTTCCAGTAAAATGAATGATCATTTAATCTCTAGCATTTAGTATACAGTAGCCCTGACTTGCAGGAGGCACACAATAAATATTGGTTGAATGAATATACAGTAAGCACACAATAAATATTTGTTGAATTAACAAGTATGAAACTTGGACCAGATATTTGACCTCTAAGACTCAGTTTCCTCCTGTGTCAGAATGGAGACAGACAGAGAAACCTAAGGTCAGGAGAATTCATCAAAGTAAAACCCGATCCAAAGTATTTGGCATAACGTTTGGCGCAGAGGAAGCACTCGGCAAATATTTCCTTCCCACGTAAGAGAGCAGCGTAAAGGATGTGTGACGCTGTGACAGGACGGTCACTCGGCCCCCCGGGGTGGCCTGGCAAGCTGGGCAGGTATCAGGGCAGAGTCCACCTGCTGAGCTCCATTAACAGTGGATAAGGCAGAGCTGCCTGGCTGTTGTCACTGGACGTCACGGTCGAGGGCAGGCAGAGATATGCAACAACTAGAAACCACAGGAGAGTCTATGACACGAAGTGGAGAGACCTATCGAGTTTGGGATCTTTCAGCCACAAGACACGGCACTCCCCATCACAGATGCTTCATTTCACATGAAGGATAGTTGTGTATACTCTACCAGGAACTTCTTAGATACTTGTGTGGAGGTCACTGCTCTTTCCTTGTGCTGTGCCTTCATGGTTAGATGTGATTAGTTTCAAGGAAATGAGGAAGCCCGGGACTGTGGGAGATCAGGAGAAGGAAGAAAAGTAGGGAACCAGCTAGTCGTCAGGAAGTGTCTCTGCCGTTACCTGCATCTGGTATCGCCAGTGGGTGCCAGCGTTCTACCCCGTCCTGACCCAGCACACTGCTTGCTCCCCTTCTAGACTTCTCCCACAGAGCTGCCCCCACCCCATGGCTCCTCCCACCCTCCCCGAGTTACGCCTCTTGGGTGATGCTTCCTTGACGCTCACGGGGTTCCGCCTCCTCTCCTCCTGTAGGTTACTTGGTTTACAGCGCGTCATATGAAGACTTCATCAGGAACAAGTGGTCCACCCAGGCTTCATCAGTAACTCACCTGCCCATTGAGAACCTGAAGCCCAACACGAGGTATGATGCGTCCATCATTTATAAACAGAAAATGAGACCCGTGTGCATTGGGTTGAAAAGGAAAGGCCTAACTAAAAGTGTTCTTATGGTTTCCTTTGAATTCTCTAGTTGTTTCTCATAGACTGAGTGCTTACCATGTGTCATGTACTTTTCTTCGGAGAAAGGGCTATGTGCTTTGTGATTGTTACGTTATTGTCTTTATATTTTGTTCCCTATATTCCAGAGACTGAAACTACCTACCACTGGGAAAGGAAGGATTGCTCTGTGTGTTGAAAGGGAATCCATCTGTTTGCAGTCACCAACATGGTGACTTTATGCAGCACAAGCTTCATATATGACATTAGTGGAGCAGCAATTGAGAAGCGTTTTTTATTGAAGTCTAGTTGATTTACAATGGTTGTTCATTTCTGCGGTACCCAAAAGTGATTCACTTATGTATACACATACACACACATATACATACATAGACACGTTCTTTTTTATATTCTTTTCCATTGTGCTTTATCATAGGATATTTAATATAGTTCTTTTGCTCTCCAGCAGGACTTTCTTGTTTATTCACTCTGTATAATAATTTGTGCCTGCTAACTCCAGCCTCCTGCCCCATGCCGCCCCCACCCTTGCCAACCACACGTCTGTCTCTCTGTCTGCAAGTCTGTTTTTATTTCGTAGGTAGGTACATTTGCGTCATATTTTCATTTCCGCGTATAAGTGGTATCGTATGGTGTTTATCTTTCTCTTTCTGACTGACTCCACGTCGTGTGATAATTTTTAGTGCCATCCATGTCGCTCCAGACGGCATTGTTTCATTCTTTTTTATGGCTGGGTACTGTTCCCAGTGTTCCATCGTATATGTGCACCATATCCTCTTTGCCTGTTCCTCTGTTGACGGATGTTTAGGCTGTTTCCATGTCTTTGCCACTGTCAATAGGGCTCCTATGAACATAAAGCTACATTATAGGCCCAGGCGTGGGATTGCGAGATCTCATTATAATTCTATTTTTAGTTTTTTGAGAAACCTCCGTGTTGTTTTCCATAGTGGCTGCACCAACTTATCTATTTCTACCAGCAGTGTGGGAGGGTTCCCTTTTCTCCACACCCTTTCCAGCATTTGTTATTTGTAGACTTTTTGGTGACAGCCATTCTGACTGGTGTGAGGAGTACCTCGCGGTAGTTTTGATTTGCATTTCTCTAATAGCTAGTCATGGGACCAGATGCCATGATCTTCGTTTTCTGAATGTTGAGCTTTAAGCCAACTTTTTCACTCTCCTCTTTCACTTTCATCAAGAGGCTTTTTAGTTCCTCTTTACTTTCTTTCTGCCATAAGGGTGGTGTCATCTGCATATCTGAGGTTATTGATATTTCTCCCGGCAATCTTGATTCCAGCTTGTGCTTCTTCCAGCCCAGCGTTTCTCATGATGTACTCTGCATAGAAGTTAAATAAGCAGGGTGACAAGATACAGCCTTGACGTACTCCTTTTCCTATTTGGAACCAGTCTGTTGTTCCATGTCCAGTTCTAACTGTTGCTTCCTGATCTGCATATAGGTTTCTCAAGAGGCAGGTCAGATGGTCTGGTATTCCCATCTCTTTAAGAATAGACTCTGGGAATTGGTGATGGACAGGGAGGCCTGGCGTGCTGCAATTCATGGGGTTGCAAAGAGTCAGACATGACTGAGCAACTGAACTGAACTGAACTGAATAGCTAGTGATGTTGACCATCTTTTCATGTACCTGTTGGCCTTGTGTACTTCTTCTGCGGATAAATGTCTAATTAGGTTCTTTGCCCATCTTTCAATTGGATTGTTTGTTTTGTTGTTGTTGTTGAGTTGCATGAACTGGCTAAACATTTTAACATCTGGTACTCGACCTCTGTGATGTACAAGTTCGGATCATTCAAGAAAAATATATTTTACATGCTAATGTCAGTTATACGATGCATGGCTTCCTACATGGAGAAGTGGGTCGCCAGCCAGAGGGCCATCTGGGAGTGAGTCTTTAGCCCTCAGTGTGAAATGTGCAGAACTTGTCTCAAGGGTACAAACACTGTGTGTGTGCGTTTCCTATTTTATATTCTCTGGTCTTGCTGGTAACACCCATCAGGAAAGCTTCCGTCCTTGGTGGGTGAACGTGGGCGGAACACCAAGGACGCGATGGTCATGCAGTGGTGTGCTTGTAAACTGGCTGTCTGGGAAAAAAAAAAAAGTAACAGCTGCTTTATGGTATTTGCCAATTTCAAGCTAGTCTGGGCCTGCAGAATTGCTGATATTTAACGATCAGCTCTCTGAGGCCTGTAGTATGGCTCCAGCACACCGTGTCATGTCCAGCCACCGTATTTCCACAGCAAAGTGTTCTGAATGATGTGACTTGGGCCCGAGGTCTCCCATTTTTTTATGCAGTCAGAGGAACAGAGAGGAGATTGGAACAAAATGCTCTCCTTAAACAGAAATGTTGAACCTTAAACAGAACTGTCGAAAGGGACAGAAACTGGACAATGGCCTTGGGCACCGAGAGACTTCTGAACTAGTGGAGAACTTTGCCCAGGGCTTGTTAATGCCCTGGGCTCACTTGAACTGAGCTTTCATAAACTATTACAAATTTTAGGATTCAGCAAATAAAAATATCAGGAAATTGAGAAAGCCCTTTTCTTAGCTCTTCCTTGATAGTAATGAAAAGTTGATTCATTAAACCAAGAACAAAACTAAAGAAAACAAAGCCAACATCCCTCTTTTTTTGTTTTTAATTGTGTTCAGAGTGCCTATTTTTACAGCACAGCCTCAGGAGCAGCTGAAGGAGGCCTTAGCAATGTTTGGCCTCCTGGCTGCTTGTAAATTCTGGACTCCTGCTGCCCCTGCCCCCACAGCCCAGTTTTCTTGTGACAGCTTTTGGTACCAAACTGATGTTGAGTTTTGAATGCTGTCAGGGGATGGTTAAGTGGGATGGTTTATTCATTCTTCCTATAGGTACGAATGAGTGTCCACGGTTCACTCAGTGAGAACTTACTGTGTGCTCAGGGCCAGGTTCCGGGCTCCAAAGAGGGAAGAGTGGAGGGGTGGGAGAGGGGCCTACAATACACCATGGCCCCTCATGGTGCTCACAGTCTGACAGAGACTGATGGTTTATAAACACGTAGATATGGACTTTCCCTGACCAGTATCCTGAGAGACAAGCACCCTGTGCTGTGAGTGTGTAATAGGGGGCTTTTTTCCCGAGCTCGAGGATAAGGGGCGGTCAGGTGAGGCAGATGCACAGCATTTGACCTGGAGAAGGTAAGTGAGCTGTCAAGTTGCTTGAGGCAGGAAGGGTGTTGGGAAGCTGGTGTTTTTGAGGAAGAGCAGGAGGCCGATGCGGTCGGGGGGACGGAGGAGAGAGGGGGCTGGCGGCTGGACCAGCCGGACACAGATGGGCCCCAGTGTCCGCTGAGGCTTGTGTCCTGTGTCCACCCATGCTGGGGGCCCTGGGAGACGGACTGGGAGCAGCAGCGGCCACTGGGGCTTCTCCCCAAGTGTGGCCTTCCCTTCTGTTGTTCTTTGGAGGGAGAGTGCTCCCTGGTTTCCTCCTATGAGGATTTCCTTCAGACCCCTCTGTGCCTGCATGCATGCGAAGTCACTTCAGTCATGTCCAACTCTTTGTGACTGTAGCCCTCCAGGCAACTCTGCCCACGGGATTCTCCAGGCAAGATTACTGGAGTGGGTTGCCATGCCCTCCTCCAGGGGATCTTCCCAACCCAGGGATCAAACCCACGTCTCTTGTGTCTCCTGCATTGGCAGACGGTTTCTTTACCCCTAGCGCCCCCTGGGAAGCCTAAAGAATACAGATCTGTCACCATGGAACCTATTCAAAAGAAGGTGCCAGAAGCTTGTATAAGAAGGCAAGGCATGGGATGCTTTTGTTACTTAGGTGACATAGAGACACTTCAGGGTATGAAATATTTATTTTAGTCTGTAGAAAAAAATGTAATGTGCTTTTTGAAAAATTTGCTTTTTTTATAATACCATATTGTTTTTCAGCTTGGCATATGTAAACTTACTTTGACACAGTAGGTGGAGTTCAAATGGAAATAACGCAACTGTAGAATTGGGCCACGTGGGCTTTGTGGAGGAATGGAGTCATTGTGTAGCAGGAGGGTCGATTGGAGAATACTTAGGTTTCAGTGTAAAACAGAATGGATACAACTAGGAAACTGGAGTAGGCTCTCCCAGCCAATGGGTCACCCCTCTACCATCGCCTCTACTGCACAGGGCGCTTCCCTCTGCCAAGCTGGGGAAGTGGTACCAGCTTGCCTCCAGGGATGGCCTGAGAAAGATGCAGCAAAATAAATGTCCCCGGTAACCTCTGAATATCAGTATCACACCCTAGGTCTTGATTTCCTATTTTTTTTTTTAGGGAAAAGGCGTCTGTAAAGTTTGACTGTTATCGTTGACATATGCCAAGCCCACTGTTTGAACTGCCAGCGGAGTTTGCCTTAAGTAACTCCACGCCCGCTGAGTTAGAAGTATGCACAGTTGAGAACAACACACAGTGCTGAGTGAATTGAGCTTTGGGACTCATATGTTCTTAATTGTGCATATCTTTTTTTTTAAATGAAATTTTAAAAAGGATTCTGTCCGAAATGAGATGTGAATATACTTTCTTGAAAAGCTTAAGAGAAGACTTGGTTTTACCAAATGGACTTTTTCTTTGCTCTCTCTTAATCAAACCCAAAGTCAAATACCTCTGTGTAACTGTGAGGCCAGAGGCTCCCCTGGGGACCTCAGCTCAGATGCTCGGTAGGCTTGGTGCCAGGGCAGAGGTGCAACAGACATGCACCTTTGCTCTCTGGGTGTAAATAGTTCTCCTTTTAAAACTTTAGTGCATCTTAGTCCGTGTGATCTGTGTGTCTGACTTAAACATAGGATTTTGTAACACTGAAGTGTAGCTCCTGGTGCCCAGAAGCCAAGGCCCCTTCTGGACTCTCTGAGGTGGTGGACACACTCCCCTGCCCAATTTTTTTTTTTTAACCCTCTTTCTTTACCTGGAAGCAGTTAGGGACTGTATGTATTAGTTGCTCAGTTCTGTCTGACTCTTTGTGACCCCATGGATGGTAGCCTGCCAGGCTCCTCTGTCCATGGAATTCTCCAGGCAAGAACACTGGAGTGGGTTGTCATTTTCTTCTCCAGGGGATCTTCCTGACTCAGGGATCGAACCCAGGTCTCCCACATTGCAGGCAGATTCTTTTATCATCTGAGCCACCAGGGAAGCCCCAGTTAAGGACTAAGAGGGCACAGATAATACCTAGAATTCCAGGGGGCTGGACAACATAGAGATTAACCGTAGGTAGAGTAGGTCTCAACTGTGTCGGCTTCCAGTATTTTCTCAACACTGCTTTTGGTCCTGTAGCTCATGAGAGTCCAAAGTAAGACGCTCTTGGACTCCCGACTGAACTGGCTTATCTCCTTCTAGATGAACAGGCTGATTCGGGCCATGTGCTTTCTAGCACATTCTCTGTTCCAAGACAAAGATTAATCCCCAGCAGAGCCTCTGCAGGCCGTTTCCACTTCCCCTTCCTGGACTTGCTTCTCTTTCCTTGAGGCACAGAAGCTGGAGACTCAGTGATTTTAAGGCTCCAGGGCCAAGCGTAGCACTTGTCCTGTGCCCAGAACATTGCTGTCACGTTAGTTCCCCCAAGGAGGCCAGCTTCTGGACTGGCTCAGCCTCCCCCTGCCAACTGCAGGTTGCATCATCATCAGTCCCTCAGACATTTATACAGCACGTCCAGGGGTGAGACTTAGGCTAGAGCTGGAATTCTGCTCAGTAAGCATTTCTCCCTGCTCTAGCTTCTCGGTCTTGCTGGTGGAACTCAAGATGAGACAGGAGGGGGCCATACCGTCCAATGGCAGGCCTGCAGGGCGTGGCCTGCATGGGGCGGGTGAACCCTGGATGCTCTAAATAACACACACAGTCCAAGTGACCTGTTTGCCTAGTCTGCCCCTCCGTTCCTAGTGGGAGCATGTCTATGCTGTTCATTATATTGTTCTGAAAAGTTATTCGAAAATGAGAAAGTTTAGAAATAGCATGAAGAAATAGCGGTGGTGTATGCATTTGTGAAAAGATAAGACTCGAACCCTGCCACAGAGTAAGTGCTCAGTAGTTTGGTTGTTTGTCTCATTATACAAAAATCAAACAAGGTTCTCTTTCAAACTATGTTTTCTTCGAATTTCAGGTATTATTTTAGAGTTCAAGCCAAAAATCCTCACGGCTATGGACCTGTCAGTTCTTCAGTTTCATTTGTTACAGAATCAGGTATGGATGACTTCATGTTCTTTTTTTCTGTTTTCCTTAAAAACAAGTAATCTGAAATCAGGTCTACAATAGAATAAAAATGGAAAAGTAAAACTTCTGTTTAGTGAGTTCATATTGGATATCACTTTATAAGATAAACATGATTTTCTTTCTGCTAAGTTAAATCTTGGATAATAAAAGTAGTCTTCATTGGAACTGCTTGAAAAGTGAAAAGAGCAAATTCCAATGAAAAGGGAAGAAAATCTAGTTCTTAGCCATGTGGGAAAGATAACTTTGAATCCGTCTAGTTGTAGAGGTAATTTCTTTATTGTTATTGCAAGCAGCCGAAGTGCACACATGTGTGATCTGAGGGGCAGTTGCTTCTTTCAATCAGTCAGATCTCTAGGATGCTTGCTTTCCTAGGAGACAAAGATATCTCTACTTAATATGGAGGGTTTAATTAAAATGCTATCCATCCTGCAAGCAGCGTCACACAGAAGATGTCCCTACTTTGGGTTGCTGGTGTGCAGAGCTCTCAGACCCTTTGGTGAAGTGTTCCATGGTCATGGTCTGAGGCAGTGTACACAGTGTCCCATGGTGGGTGGTCATGGTGTGAGGCAGTATTCACAGGGTTCCGTGGTCATGGTCTGAGGCAGTACTCATAGTGTTGGGTGGTCATAACCTGAGGCAGTACACACAGGGTTCCATGGTCATGGTCTGAGGCAGTACACACGGTGTCGGGTGGTCATGGTCTGAGGCAGTACACACAGGGTCCCGTGGTCATGGTCTGAGAATACACACCACTGGTTCATGGTGGCAGTTCCTGGGTTGGCAGCCTCTCTGTACAGGAAGCCAGGTGGGAGAGTTGGTGACCATGGTCCCAAGACAAACATGTACAGGAGCCCAGCAGGGTCAGCTCCACACTAACGTGGCTCTCGCTTCCATTTGGTTAGATCATTCCCTACATGTAGCTTGACCCCAGAACATTTGCCTTTGGAAGATATTTTTAAATGCAGTGATTTAAATCTACTGAATCAAAATATATGGAAAAAGTCTTTTCTGAGAATATGCTTTATACTGGAAATGTTGGCAAAGGACTTCAAAATTGGTGTTTTCACGTGTTTCATCTAAGAAGTGTGTTTCTCATTAGTAATTAGAAAGAGTACAAGAAAACCTTTATCAGTGGTTAATTTGCTACAATAATGTGTCTATGGCTGAATTTCCTAAAAATAACATGGTCTTTTGGCAACTATCAGAGTTAACATGATCAACGTCTATAGAAAAAAACCCAAATAATTCAAATCTAAATAGTTATCAAGAAACTGAGGGCTGAAATTGGAGAGTAGAAAGATATAAATGTAACTTCTGAGACTGTGATATAGTACTTTTAAAGTTTTGGCATATGCCAAATGAATATTGCACTTTCTTTATCTACTGCAGCTTGGTTAGCCCTTTCAGTTACAAAAAAATTCCATAGCTATGTGGCTCCATGACATAATAGTGAATTCAGCTATTTCTTTTTCATTCTACAGATAATCCTCTTCTTGTCGTGAGGCCACCAGGTAAGTTTCTCTTCTGGATAATCTTGACATTCTAGTAATAAAGTTGGATATTGAACATGAGATTGTTATGGTTACTCACAAGTAGAGATGCCAAACCATTTTTGTATTGTCATAATTTTCCAACAACTTCTGTGGTTTCTTTGCACCTGCTCTCCTAATCTAGGGAAAAGAATGGTCCGGAAATTGCTAGATAGGGTCCTAGTAGACAATAGCTGGGCTTCCCTGATAGCTCAGCTGGTAAAGAATCCACCTGCAGTGCAGGAGACCCCTGTTTGATTCCTGGGTTGGGAAGGCCCCCTGGAGGAGGGCATAGCCACCACTCCAGTATTCTTGCTTGGAGAATCCCCAATGGACAGAGGAGCCTGGCAGGCTATAGTCCATGAAGTTGCAAAGAGTCAAACACGACTGAGCGACTAAGTACTCCACAGCCCAGACAATAGCTATAAAAACCATTGTAGGCGGCCAATAACCTATGAAGCGGTAACTATTTTCCTAACCTCCTTGAATATTTCAAATTGCTGAAAAGATAGCAAAATGGATTAACAGTACAAAAAAAGTTTACTTTGTTTTTCAAATAAACAGAGAAAAACCTATTGCCTAAGTTCAGGACAGGTCTTAGGAGTAGGCATCTGTGCTGAGGGGTTTTGAGGGTGGGGAGGTAGGATGGTATGACCCCCCAAGGTCAAACTTGTCATTATAGCTTATGTTCCTTGAGGCCCAAAGGCTTTTTCTTACTCTGAGAATCCTTTATGGAAATGCAAATAGTTCAGATATCTTCAGGTGTGAGGAACTCCCGAGCTGTACTTCAGTACAAAGAAAGAAGAGAAGAGAGAGCGCACCCATCGGGAGATGGGAAAGCTGCTCAGAAAAGCCCTGCAAGGAGGGCAAGGCCCAGTGAATAAGCCGACATGCCTGGTACTTTGTACGAGAGCAACCACTGTGAAGCGCTGTGACTTGGAAGCTGTGCTTTGTGTTGTCCAGGCGGCGAGCCCATCTGGATCCCGTTTGCTTTCAAACATGACCCTAGCTACACGGACTGCCATGGCCGACAGTATGTGAAGCGGACTTGGTACAGGAAGTTTGTGGGAGTCGTCCTCTGCAACTCGCTGCGGTATAAGATCTACCTCAGTGACAACCTGAAAGGTGGGTCTTTGGGGATGGCGTGCTGAGGGAGGGTATGAAAAGTTTCCAGTTGATCAGATACCAGCTTGACATAGCGGGTGCACCAGAATGCAGTTGAGGTGTGGACCGGTCATGTCTCAGTCTGGCTCAAATGCCAACCAGTTTTGCAGGCTCTATGCTAGAGTGACTTGTTTTCACATGGGTACTCAAGAATATATGTATATATTTTAAATCGACTACTTTTTAGGAATGAAGTCCAGAATTCTATTAGAAAATCAAAGGCCATTTTTTTTGTTGTTGATTCTATAACAGTAGGCATGCGTGTGAGCTGGAATTATTGAGGACAAGTCCACACTACAGTCTTTGCTACTGGCACGACTTCACAGAAAAAAAATGTAGATGGTGAAACATAGATGAGCTGCTCTATTTATTCTGTGTCCAAACAAAAATTACATTGTTTTCATCATGGTAGGGGATTCAAACAGAGAATAACATACGTACTTTGGACTACTAACATTTCAAAATGCCATTTCTACCCAGCTGGCTTTGACTCACCCACCTACACATAATTGTTTTATATTTCAAAATTTACACAACTTTTATTCTTTTAGCATACATTAAAAAAAAACTTTCCTGCACCTGGTTTATATTTTATCATAGGTCAGTTATTTTGTTCTTTGATTTGTTGCTAGTGATCATCATTTCTCAATAATGTCAAAATCTCCCCAACCATCCCCCTCTCCAGCAATTTCTCAGTGCTATGCCTTCCCAACAAGCAGTGTCTGTTTCTCTCTGCTTTTTTCCCACTCTCCCACACTGCCCTTTCCCTCCTCTGCTTCAGAATTCCTGGAAGAGGTTACACAGCCATGTCTGGTATTGCAGAGTTGAGAGAAACAACTCGGCCCTACTGTGCAGCTCTGGTTCAGGACCAAGGACAGCACCTCCTGCTACGGATACACCCTACTTCTAGTTTCCTAGGAAAATGGGTCCCACTATTTTTACACATATTCATGCTTTTCATAATGGTTTCATAAAGTATTCTGTGTCAGAACTTCCACATTTTTGAAACCATAGAGTAGAAAGGTCTCTCATTTATTGGCTGAAAATGCCTATAATATTCATAGTTTCCATTTAAGGAAACTTGCTAAGTATATAGCATACATGATCTCAATAAATCCTTACAATGCTTTGAAATCAGTGCCATCATCACCATCTTTCAAACATGGAAAGTGTGACACACAGAGTATAAGTAATGTGCCCTCTTCAGTTCAATTTATTCACTCAGTCATGTCTAACTCTTAACAACCCCGTGGACTGCAGCATGCCAGGCTTCCCTGTCCATCACCAACTCCCAGAGCTTGCTCAAACTCATGTCCATCGAGTCCCTGATGCCATTCAACCATCTCATCTGCTGTCATCCCCTTCTCCTGCCTTCAATATTTCCCACCATCAGGGTCTTTTCCAATGAGTCACTTCTTCCCATCAGGTGGCCAAAGTATTGGAGCTTCAGCTTCAGCTTCAGCATCAGTCCTTCCATTGAATATTCAGGACTGGTTTCCTTTAGGATTGACTGGTTGGATCTCCTCGCAGTCCAAGGGACTCTCAAGAGTCCCACAGCTCAAAACCATCAATTCTTTGGCACTCAGCTTTCTTTATGATCCAACTCTCACTTCTGTACATGACAACTGGGAAAACCATAGCTTTGACTAGATGGACCTTTGTTGACAAAGGAATGTCTCTGCTCTTTAATATGCTGTCTAGGTTGGTCATAACTTTTCTTCCAAGGAGCAAGTGCCTTTTAATTTCATGGTTGCAGTCACCATCTGCAGTGATTTTGGAGCCCAAGAAAATACTGTTTCCATTGTTTCCCCATCTATTTGCCATGAAGTGATGGGACTGGATACCATGATCTTAGTTTTCTGAATGTTGAGTTTTAAGCCAGCTTTTTCATGCTCCTTTTTCACTTTCATCAAGAGGCTCTTTAGTTCCTCTTTGCTTTCTGCCATAAGGGTGGTGTCATTTGCATATCTGAGGTTATGGATATTTCTCCTGGCAATCTTGATCCCAGCTTGTGCTTCATCCAGCCCAGCTTTCCACACGATGTACTCTGCAGATAAGTTAAATAAACAGGGTGACAATATACAGCCTTGATGTACTCCTTTCCCAATTTGGAACCAGTCCATTGTTCCATGTCCAGTTCTAACTGTTTCTTCTTGACCTGCAGAATTTCTCAGGAGGCAGGTATGGTGGTCTGGTATCCCCATCTCTTTAAGAATTTTCCAGTTTGTTGTGATCCACACAGTCCAAGGTTTTGGCATAGTCATTGAAGCAGAAGTATATGTTTTTCTGGAATTCTCTTGCTTTTTCTATGATCCAGCAGATGTTGGCAGTTTGATCTCTAGTTCCTCTGCCTTTTTTAAATCCAGCTTGAACATCTGGAATTTCTTGGTTTGCATACTGTTGAAGCCTCACTTGGAGAATTTTGAGCATTATTTTGCTAACGTGTGAGATGAGTACAATTATGTGGTAGTTTGAACATTCTTTGGCATTGCCTTTCTTTGGGATTGCAATGAAAACTGCCCTTTTCCAGTCCTGTGGCCACTGCTGAGCTTTCCAAATTTGCTGGCATATTGAGCGCAGCACTTTCACAGCATCATCTTTTAGGATTTGAAATAGCTCAACTGGAATTCCATCACCTCCACTAGCTTTGTTCATAGTGATGCTTCCTAAGGCCCACTTGACTTCACACTCCAGGATGTCTGGTTCTAGGTGAGTGATCACACCATCATGGTTATCTGGGTAATTAAGATCTTTTTTGTATAGCTCTTACATGTATTCTTGCCACCTTTTCTTAATATCTCTGCCTCTGTTAGGTCCATACCATTTCTGTCCTTTTTAGTGCCCATCTTTGCATGAGATATTCCCTTGGTATCTCTAGTTTTCTTGAAGAGAACTTTTGTCTTTCCTTTTACATTGTTTTCCTCGATTTGTTTGCATTGATCACTGAGGAAGGCTTTCTTATCTCTCTTTGCTATTCTTTGGAACTCTGCATTCAGATGGTTATATGTTTCCTTTTCTCCCTTGCTTTTAGCTTCTCTTATTTTCTCAGCTATTTGTAAGGCCTCCTCAGACAACCATTTTGCCTTTTTGCATTTTGGTTTCTTGGGGATGGTTTTGATCACTGCCTCCCATACAATGTCATGAACCTCTGTCCACAGTTCTTCAGACACTCTGTCTATCAGATCTAATCCCTTGAATCTATTTATCACTTCCACTGTATAATACTAAGGGATTTGATTTTGGTCATACCTGAATGGCCTAGTGGTTTTCCCTACTTTCTTCAATTTAAGTCTGAATTTGGCAATAAGGAGTTCATGATCTGAGCCATAGTAGCTCCCAGTCTTGTTTTTGCTGACTGTATAGAGCTTCTCCACCTTCAACCACAAAGAATATAACCAATCTGATTTCAGTATTGACCATCTGGTGATGTTTATGTATAGAGTCTTCTCTTGTGTTGTTGGAAGAGGATGTTTGCTATGACCAGTGCTTTCTCTTGGCAAAACTCTGTTAGTCTTTGCCTGTTTCATTTTGTACTCCAAGGCCAAATATGCCTATTATCTCTTGACTTCCTACTTTTACATTCCAGCCCTGTATGATAAAAATTACATCTTTTTTTTGGTGTTGGTTCTTCAAGTTTGTGCAGATTCCTAGATCACCTGTAGCATTTTTGGGTCAGTCACTGACTCATCAAATTCCTTTTTGCAGATACATTCTACAGCATTGGGGACAGTTGGGGAAGAGGTGAAGACCACTGTCAATTTGTGGATTCACACCTTGATGGAAGAACAGGGCCTCAGTCCTACATTGAAGCCCTCCCTAACATTCAAGGTAATGTGAACAAAGGCCTGACCTATTACACTGGGGTGTGGGGAGGAGGGCCAACATAAGGAGAAAATCCACGGTATCTCTGCCTTTGATTTACCATTTGGAGATGGATGTAAGCAGCATTTTTGATCATAAAAATAAGGAATCAACAAAGTACTCCTACCATGTGCTGTATTTGGAGTGAGCCTTGGAGAGGTGGCTCAGACAGGAAAGCATCTGCCTGTAATGTAGGAGACCTAGGTTTGATCCCTGGATTGGGAAGATCCCCTGAAGAAGGGAATGGCTATCCATTCCAGTATTTTTGCCTGGATACTTCCGTGGACAGAGGAGCCTGGAGGACTGTGGTCCATGAGGTCACAAAGAGTTGGACCCAATTGAGTGACTAACACTTTCCCTTTTACTTTGGAGAGGTAGGGATACAGAGGAATATAAGACCTTATCCCTACTGTCAGGAAACATAGTCAGAATTGGAAAGAGAGGATAAATATATGAAAGGTAACTGGAGCAGACAACTTAAAGTGCAGACAATGGCAAGTTGTGTCACATTATTGTCCCATTATCAGGTAATTGTGCAGATTATAGTCAGTCTCTGAGTTCAAGAGAAGCAGGCCACTTGAGGCTGCCAGGGGAAGTTCTCATAAGAGGCAGAGTCTGGGCTGAGTCATAAAAATTCATGCAAAGATTAGAGAGTCTTCCAAGTGGAGGATGGCATGAATAAGAGTGCAGAGAAAGAAAAAATAAATAAACGCAAACCAACCAGGATATGTTTCAGGAGACTGTGTATCAGTTATTTCATGATGGCCTTGTAAGAGGAAATGCATATACTCATCTCAACGTTAACAATTTGTAATACATTATTAACTCCAGTAAAACAAGTAGATTAGGCGGGGTCCTCCAGAGAATCAGAACCAGCAGCAGAAAGATAGAGACAGAGAGACAGAGAGGAGAGAGAAATAGAGAATGGGATTTATTTTAAGGAATTGGCTCATATGATTGTGGAAACTGGCAAATCCAAAATCTACAGGGTAGCCCAACAAGGCTGCTGGAGACCTAGGGAAGAGCTGATGTTGCAGTTCAAGTCTGAAGGCAGAATACCCCTGTCCCCAGGGAAAGTCGGTCTTTTTCTACTAGAGCCTTCAGCTGATTGGATGAGGCCCACCGCATTATGGAGGCTTCCTCACTTGCATGCTTAGTCACTCAGTCATGTCTGACTCTGCAGCCCCATGGACTGTAGCCCACCAGGCTCTCAGTTCAGGGAATTCTCCACACAAGAATACTGGAGAGGGTTGCCATTCCTTCCTCCAGAGGATTTTCCTTCCCAGGGCCTGAACTCACATCTCCTGTGTCTTCTGCATTACAGGTGGATTCTTTACCACTGAGCCACCAGGGAAGCCCATGGAGGCTTTGTTACATAGGTACAATTGGTGAAAGCATTGACCATGAGTGACTGAACTCAGTCTCTGGCTCCTCTCTCCTCCCTGAGGTTGGGGGTGGGACGGAAGCCCCCACCGCATATTCCCATGGTTGGTTCTCTGGTGACAAGCCCTTATCCTCAGGTGCTTTCCAGAAGCCACTTCATTAACATAAGCCCACATGTGGTTGAAGAGGCTTATTATGAAATAATCATTTCCCAGACATCTTTATTGCTCTTCAGTTCAGTTCAGTTGCTCAGTCACGTTGGACTCTGCAACCCCACGGACCGCAGCACGTCAGGCCTTCCTGTCCATCACCAACTCCTGGAGTCCACCCAAACTCATGTCCATTGAGTCGGTGATGCCATTTAACCATCTCATCCTCTGTCGTCCCCTTCTCCTCCTGCCTTCAGTCTTTCCCAGCATCAGGGTCTTTTCAAATGAGTCAGCTCTCCGCATCAGGGGGCCAAAATATTGGAGTTTTAGCTTCAATATCAGAGTTATTGCTCTTACCACTCAGGAAATTCCAAGGGTTTGGGGAGCCTTGTGGGGATGAAAACCGAATATCCATTTTCTATTATAAATCACAGTGTCACAGATGCATTTTCTTTCTCTCTCTCTCTCTTTTTTTTTAACCTTCCAGGCTACTATCGCCAGTACCGCCAGGAGCCAGTCAGCTTCGGCAACATAGGTTTTGGAACTCCCTACTACTACGTGGGCTGGTACGAGTGTGGGGTCTCCATCCCGGGGAAGTGGTAACTGCAGGAAGATCGTGCTGGAAGCTCACCCTGCCGACCCCCTCATTAACTTGAGTGAGGGCCTGTGAGCAGGAAAAGAGGCAGGGTCCCAAGTCCCCTGCTGTCCCCGGTGTCAGCAAGGCCACACAGTGGACACTGGACACTCCAGGCGTCTTCAATCTGGAGCTCAGTCCTACGTCTCGGCCTGGACCACACACCGGCTTCAGTGTTGCTGTTAACTTAGCTTCTCTACAGGTTTTACTTATAACAGCACGTCCCAGAGATGGCACAGACACTCAGCTATGGGGATGCACGGTGCAATTTTCATCCTTTTTAGGCCCAAAGTTCAGATGCTTCAGTATCTCCAGGGATCAGTATCAACATACCCAGCTCTCTTCATGGAACACCACCCGCTTTCTTTTTTCTCACTGGACTCCTCCCAAAGTAGCTAAATTTAAGCTTTGGATCCCTCTCTATGCAGTAGAACTGAATTATTAAAAACACCAGCAAAGGAAATGTAGCCTACTTAAGATTTATTCTGTGGACTTACCCACCGCTAGACCAAATGTATCAAATCTTACTTGTAAATTCTCAATTTTGAGATATATATATATGTATATATGCATATACATATCTACACTCGTCTGCAAGGACATTGATTAAAATTGCTAAATTTGTACTTGTTCACTCGATACATGTGTGCGGGACTTCTTGGAGCAGAGGTGCTGTTTGCGAACATCTTTTTAGAAGGCTTCAGAGAATATGTACTCTGTATAACACGGCCAGAATGGAAAGGTGTGGGTTCTTTCCATGAATGCTGCCAAGCCCGGGAAATGACTGGGAAGCAGTGGTGCTATGAGCCAGTAGCAAACTGAGTGATTTCCACCTTCCACACCCACGTGAAAAATGAACCGGAGGGCTGTGTGAGGACAGATCTAGTGTGTTTCCAGATTAAGATTTTAGGTCCCAAATGATTTTAAAATCCAGTTTAAAAAGACTTCTTTCCCCTTTCCTGCCAAGCCCAGTGTCTCCTCCTCAAATTATAAGCATCTTACCCTCTTCAACTGCAGAACAAGAGGGTTTATGTAGAGACACTTATTCTAATTCTTCTTAAAATATGGTGTTCTTCGCGTGTGCATGGTACCTCTGTGTCCTCGGGCAGCTCTGGGGAATGAAGTGTTTGTCTTCTCCTAAGTTTCAAGGTAAAAGACAGTAGTGGCGGGGGTGTGGGAGGGATTTCCCTGGTGGCCCAGTGGTTGAGAACCTGCCTTCCAAGGCAGAGGTGTGGGTTCAGTCCCTGGTCTGGGAACGAGGATCCCCATGCTGAGGTGCAGCTAAGCCCACACGCTGCAACTAGAGAAAGCCCGCCTGCTGCTATGAAGCCCCAGTGCAGCCAAAACAATTTTAAAAAGAAACAAGAATCAGTAGTGGGAACAAGCCAGGGGCGGACACAGTTCTGGAAGCCAGGAGCCGTGCCACTGTGTAAACGATGTAATGGTGTGAAGTGGCTCGCTACTGGAGTCGGTTATATTTAGTGCCAGCGCCAGGTGGAAGTGAAGCCTGATGTGTCTGGTAGGTGTGAAGGTTAAAAAGCACAAGGAAACAAGTCACTGCGGGTCTTTGTGATGGGTTAGCAGGAGCGGACGTTTTCAGCAACACCCACAATCCCCTCCTGCCGTTAATAACAGTAGAGAAAATGCGGGCATTCTGATGGCTAGGAAAACACCAGGATAAAAACCTTCTGGGTTTCTGAGGCTTTTGTACATAAAAATGGAATTATGAAAAAGGGAATGTCTTTTAAAACACCTATTTTTTCACACTAACCTTCAAACATGCTTCACAATGCCAAACCAAAGATAAGACCTTTAAAGATAAGTGAATTTTCCTTATACACCCATCTTTGTTGTAGGGCCTCCTGAAGAAGAGATGGGGATCAAGGGCCCAACATAGAGATGCAGGCACCTCTCCCCTGTGAATCACTATTTCACACACTAAACTGTGTTTCTGGTCAGCCTCACCCCAAAGGGCTTTATACTTGTTTCATACACGAAAGAACACATTTGCCACAGAAGGATTTACACTTACTTCACAGAAATCCAAAGATTTCAGTGGCATTCACTCAGGCAATGTGTTTTGAGCTCCTCCTGGCACCTTTGACTGTATTTGAATCTAGACATCTGAACTTTTATTACAAAGAGATGTTTCAATTCTTTATGGAAATTACTGCAGAGGCCAGATGATCGCTCAGCCAAAACAAAAACACCGAATCTATGTGAAGGTGATAGTGTTTCCAATATTCCCTCCAAATTAGGTTATGCAATAGTTCAAACACATCCACAGAGGTTACATGAAGTTTCTAGAGCTGTGAGGTCTCGGAGGACATGTTTTAGGAGCTCCATTGGCAGCAAGATGCCAAGAAGGGCATTCAAGATTGTAGAGTGTCTGGAAACCATTCTGTGTCAAATTAGGATAAAATGAATGCGACTGTTCTCCTAAAGACTTCATCTACTTCCAAGGCTTTAAGGAAGAAAAGGGTTTGCCAGCTCTGTAGGTCAGAATAGACAGAAGTGGGAACTAAAGGAAAAGAAAAGTTGGCTCAAGGATTTTTAGAATTCTAGAGGAATTTAAGAAGAGTTTAATTACCAAATGAGCCTTGTTGGAAAATACTGAGATGTTCATCACTTGAAAGAGCTGAAATATAGCTGGAAATGTCTACACTTTGATTTGAAGCCCTCAGCCTGTTTTTAATTTGGTGTGTGAGCTCACAATGGTTTTCCTGTGCATTTAAAGGGTTGCAAACAAAACAGACCAAGCGAAAACACTGTGTATGCAACAGCGACCATCTGTGGTTCTAAAGTGAAAAGGCAAAGTGTGAGTCTCTCAACTGTGTCTGACTTTGCGACCCCATGGACTGTAGCCTGCCAGGCTCCTCTGTCCATGGGATTTCCCAGGCAAGAATCCCAGGTGTGGGTTGCCATTCCCTTCTCCAGGGGATCTTTCCAACACAGGAATCAAACCCGGGTCTTCCTCATTGCAGGCAGATTCTTTACCATCTGAACCACTGGAATTATTTAAGGTGATTCTTAAGCCTTAAATATTTACCCTATAAGACAAAGTCTGTATAACTGTGGATTAGAGTTTTCTTGAGGTTTAAAGACAATTTTAGCAAAGTACAAATTTAAAAACTTACTACTTGATAGATGTTTGCTGGCTCTTCTCTAACCTGAATAATATTTATTGTCTGACTATCAAATCTGAACTCTGCATTGAGCAGTTGAACTGGGTCCCCAGCTTCCCACTGGTCAAGCCCTCTGTGTTGTGGTCTCAGGAAATACTATGGGCTCTAAAGGACATCATGCATGTTTAATATAACCATCTGGCTGAAACATAATTTCCAGATTTTACCAAATGAGTTTTATTTTTTTCCTTTTTGACTTTTTCAGGTCACATTATCTTGGTCAGTCCAGGAGGATGGGGTGTTTGAGATTGTGATGATTAATGGTGTTAAAACACATTTGCTTCTCTGCACAGAACACAGGTCTTAGTCACTACGTATAATTAAAACGATTCCACCCATAGAATTAGCCCACATTTCTGCAACATCTTCAGGCCTTAAAATCATCTCCTTAGGATGTAACTATTTTATAGTTGGAGATAAGAAGTGAGTTTAAAAAGTACAACATGAAAATACAATGACACTTGTTGTGAATAGTGATCTGGTTTAAAATCTCAGTTGTAAGTTTGAAAGTGAAAGTCGTGTAAGTTTCTCAGTCATGTCTGACTCTTTGCAACACCATACAGTGTAGCCCGTCACACTCCTCTGTCGACGGAATTCTCCAGCCAAGAATACTGGAATGGATGCCATGTCCTTCTCCAGGGCGTCTTCCCAACCCAGGGATCAAACCTGGGTCTCCCACATTGTAGGCAGATTTTTAACTGAACCACCAGAGACCAATGTACAAATTTTAAAAATCACAATGAGAGCTAAGCCCATAAGGATTTACAATAAAGTTGAAATAAAATTAACATGGAAATGGAGGCTGATAAAATTAACACATTAAAAAATTCGTGGTCCCAATTAGGAAAGCAGTTCTCTCTCATGCAGAAGTTGCTTGTTGGCCAAGAATAGAAATGCCCTGATAGTGAAGTAAAGGGTTTACCTGAGGTTGGACTGTGCATTCCCAGGACAGGAAATAACGGTCTACCTCACTTGCAGAGGTGCTTCCGTGTCGCGGTGTTGTAGGCCCGCGTTCCCGGAAACAAACTCACTCAGAAGGGCAATGCAGACAGTGCAGTGCAGTTTATTACATTGGCGGGCCCAAGGCAGAGTCTCCTCTTAGCCAAGGACCCAGACCAGTTTTTGTGAAAACCTTATTTGGAGAAGGAAATGGCAACCCACTCCAGTATTCTTGCCTGGAGAATCCCATGGACAGAGGAGCCTGGTGGGCTACAGTCCACGGGTTGCAAAGAGTTGGACACAACTGAGCGACTTCACTTTCACTATATATCTTAAGGGTACGTGCTCAAACCCACGTCCCCAAATTCTCTGAAACTAGTCTGAACAAAGGGAAAGAAAGATGCAAAGTTAACCCATCATTCACATGCCTTAAACCTATGATTCGTATGCCTTAAGCCTAGGTAGTGAACAGTGGACAATTATCAATAAGCCTGTGGTTGAACCCCAATAAGCATAATAGAATTTATGATTCTATTTGGTTACACAGATAATTAGGATATTCTTTTAGGCGACAGAGAGTCTAGGTACGAGCCCTGGGGCTCTTCCATGGGTGGGGTGGGGTGTGGGGTCCGGTTTTCCAGTTGGTATGTCATTTCCATAGATACTGGGGATATAGCTCAAAGTCCACAGTCCGGCCCAAGATCGGGCCCAAGATAGAGTTCTGCTTTCCTGTTCTGTCTGTTTCCTCCTTCAGCGGAGGTGAGCGGGCCATTGCTCTTGCCTCCCTTTCTAGGAGCAGAATCGACACCTCCAGGCTACCAGCTGTTGGTTTCCCCTCTCAGCTCCCTGTGGTTTTCCATACGGTTTATCAGACTATGCCCACAGTCCCCATGCAACACTCCCTGTCACCAATCACTTCCATCCACTTCCCCTCCTATTTCAGGAGACCCCGCCTCATCTCACGAAGCAGACGGGTCGCAGGACGGCAGATCTCCACACGCGCATGCGTCCTTGCCCACTCAGCCATCTTCACACGGAGCCGCCCCCTCAAAGTCCAGGGCCGCACTTTGAGCTCCTGTAACCGCAGTGTCTCCCTTTTGGAAGATCATGCGCCAACATTCAGATGTACTCTAGACTTCCTCATCTTAACTTCTTAAAATTTAATTTAAAAAGTTTTCCCATCACCCATGTCATGACTGACACACGCACGCACACACACACACACACACACGCACACACACACACGTGTTCCCCTTCAGCCACTCCCTCCACACTGGCTTTGCGCTGAGTTCCTGAGTGAATCACCCCATCCCCTCCCGCTCCTCTTTCGCGAGCATTGCTCACGTGGCCACACTCTGGCTTCTGGGGCTCAACTCTCCCAGGCCCGGGTCTCTCCCGGTGGCCCTGTCCAGGGGATGCTGGTCAGGCTATTTCTGTCGTCACCTTGTGGCAGCGCTTGACAGTGTGCCCTGCTTGCCATCTCCTGCCTGCATATTCCCTCCCAGCTTCAAATGGCAGCTGGACGTCCCTGTTCCTCGTTTAAGGACAGACCTGAAGGCAACTTTCTCGCCTGGCTTTGCCTGGGAGGGAGGGGGAAGAGGAGAGGTGAGTGGTCTGGGGTCTTGGTGGAGCAGAGGGAAGTGAGGTAAGAGCAGTGAAGGAGGTGTCCCCCCACCACGGGGGGAGGAAGCTAGCTGGGGTTCCATGAGGAGCAGGGCTGCAGACCACTCCCCGCCTCCCCAGGGCTATCGTGAAGTGAGGCTGACCATGGGGAGCTGATGAAGTTGGACCACAGAGAGGAGAGGTTTCCAGTCCATCCTATCTGAGCCCGTCCCACTCCACAGGGTGGGGAGCAAGAGGGTGTTTGCCTGCCGGGGCCACAGAGGCCTGGGCAGTGGACACTGTGGTAATCACACCTCTCATTTCACTCAGTAGATGTTAAATGAATCCAAAATATGCCCTGGACGTCCTTCTAGACCCTCTTCTGGGCTGCAGGGTGATGCGAATACACACAATCCCTTCCCTGATGGAGATAGCGGAGCAGATGGGAAACGCATGGGCCAGCAACCAGCTGCAAGCTGGTGGAAATGAATGGAATAAGTAGAGCAGATGGGTGTGTAATGGGCAAGTAGGGACCGACAGCAGCGAAGGAGCTCCTCAATGGTCAGAGAGAAGTGGGTGGGCCTGGGAATAGCACCAAGAACACTTGAGACCAAAGGATTTCTACCTTGACACATGGGCTCTCAGATTTGACTCTTAAAGGCAATAATAAAACAGCATTCATTTTCTGATCTTTGAACTCAGTAGAACTAACCTAAGTTGGCTCCTTATGTTGTTAAAATTTTGACACCATGAAGGAGGGGTCTTGATCCTGTCCCATCCAAGGGACCACTGATCCCAATCCAAGTTTTCCCTCTGACTGATCACCCATCTTCAAGCTCCAGATGTCAATAGGGGAGACAACAGCCACAGTTCTGTCACCCAGAATCACCCAGCCAGGCCTCATCTCTCCTCCCAAGAGTGGCTGGCTACTGACTTTGTGTTTGGGTGGCAAAAGAGTCCTTTTGCAATTTTCCCAGAACATAAGGTATTTACCTCATGATTAGCTGAAATCTCCCCTCCAACAGAAAAATTAATTGGTGGCTATGTTTTCTAGAACTTTGCCATAGCAATTTCCACTACTCCCTGAATTATAAGTTTCATGAAGGCAGAGGCTAAGCAGGACCCTATGGGAACTTCCCAGAACAGACACCTCCCCCACCCCCACCCACATGTCCTCTGTCTGCCTTTTGTCTGTAGAAGAATTTTAGTCAAAGAATAAATTTAATCAGGGAAGTGATAAAATGCAGAAAGGGAAATGGTCAGACAAAAAAATAATAGTTTAGCCATTAAACAAAGTCAAGGACCTTTTAGTTCCTCCTCAAGGGTTATAGATAATATTCTGAGCGATATCCTATGAGCTATTTTCCAATACTGAAACTCCTACCAGGTAGGAGAAGCTAACTACATGCTGCCCACAAGCATGTAGATAACCACAGACTGATTGGAATCAGAGGGTTGATGATGTTGACTCCCAATTAAGTTATCACCAACCAATCAGAAACACACCCACAAGCTGATCACACACCCCACAACCCCCTGCTCTTACCTTGTCTTTAAAAACCTCCCCCTGAAAGCCTTTAGGGAGTTTGGGTCTTTTGAGCATGAGCTGCCTGGATTCCTTGTTTGGCGCCTGTAATAAATACTTCACTTCCTTTCAGCACAACTCAGTGTCAGTAGGTTGGCTTTGCTGTGCATGACCAGGCAGACTCAAGTGTGGTTTGTAACAAGGCCACATCTATTATTTCACCTACTGTTACCTCCTGTCATCTAACCCAGAGCCTGGCCCATAGCAGGTGTCCAATAAATGACTCGAATGCAAGAGTGAATGAGGAAATGAACAACTGAATGCACACTCTGTGCTCTCCTCCGAGTGCACTTCGTGGTGTCCTGCTTTGTTCAGTCTGCTGGCCCTGTTCACTTTATTCCAGAGACTTTGAGGCCAGGGTAATTTTCTCAAGGAAGTCCCATTGGCATGGAGAAATTCATCGAGTTCTGACAATGTCTTCTGTTAGCTTATTTCCAGTTCTACGACAATGTTTTTGGCTTTTGCGATTTTTTTTTTTCCATTCAGAAATTGGAAACAAGATTGCTGGTCATTGTAACTTAGAGCCTGGAATGTAAAAGTTTGGTAACTCAAGGTTACTATGTTTATTTTCTTTCTGTTTGATAGCAAGAGAACATGTAGTTGGGGCAAAACAAAAAACAAAAAAACCTGAGTATTAGAGGAAAAACTCATGCAAAGAGTGTCCCCAAGAAGTCTACTCCTTCCCCAGTCTTCCAGAAGGCTAGCTGACACCAGGTAGCCTGGGAGCAGTGTCTCAGGCCAGGAAAGGAGTGGTGAGAAAGATTTTTAAGTTGGTCTCTGTGTTGATGTCTTGCCTTCGTGTTCCTGTCTGGCCATCTTTGATGTCTTTGTAGTCCCCTTATACTGAGGCCAGGACCCATCAGAGAACCTACAATTTACACTTCCATGCACTCTCCCTTTCTGAGAATAGCAGCTTTGTGAAGAAGCAAAGCTGGCTACCCTGTCCAAGTCTTATTGGACAAGAATGGTACTGGAACTAGAGGGAGACGAAAGGGACAGTTGAAATGCATCCCTCAGATTATCCCTAGAGAGTTAGTTGGTAGGTAGCTAGGTAGGTGGAAAGATAGCTAAATAGCTAGATAGATAAGGGAGGATAAAACTGTAAAGATTTTTAACAGTGATACTAAGAGAGAGGCTTTTAGAGAACAAGAGAGATGCCAGAAGAGCCATGCTGGTCTACAGGTTTCACATCCTTCTGTTTGGTCCAGATATTCACTCTCAGTCAGAAACCCTGGTTTCTGCTCCACAGTTCTGCTCTGTCCTTACTGTCTGCAACCTTTGTCCCATTTCTCCAAAGATGATATTTCTTCAAAGGCTATAAGGTCTTAGCAGATATAGACCTTATGCACAGTTCATTAATTAAACAACATTTATTATTTATTAACTTGTAAAAGACCCTGAGATGATGGATCTACATCCCACCAGTAAACAGATGTCACCTTCAAATTAGGATAATTAAAGGAGGTTTAGGGCTTCCCTGGTGGCTCAGATGGTAAGGAACCCACTTGCCAATGCAGGAGACATAAGAGCTAGCTACAGGTTCAATCCCTGGGTCAGGAAGGTCCCCTGGAGAAGGGAGTGGCAAGCTACTCTAATATTCTTGCCTAGAAAATCCCATGGTCCAAGGAGCCTGGCAGGCTACGTCTATGAGGTTGCAAAGAATCAGACATGACTGACTTTTCAAAGGAGGTTTAAGAAAGGAACTGTTTCTGTAGGTGCAGGTGGGGACCACAGGGAACGCTGCACCAGGGGGCTGTTACCATCCTGAACTTGGAGGACCGAAGGGAGGACTGGTTAGCAGAATCCAGGAGAGTCTGGCAGACAAGTCCAGCTTTCGAGAAGTGATGACCTCCCTCAAGGGACAAAGCAACCCTGCAGGGAGGGAGCCTTGGCTTCCTCCTGCTCACTAGTCTCCCTCCCTTAATCTTCCCCCTTCCTTTCACTTTTCCCTCCTGTTTCCTGCCAGAGTCCTCATTACCCAAACCCACCCGGCAGCCAGGTGGCAAAGAGGCTGGTTGATGAAGGTGAAACAAGTCAGCCCCTGCTGCAGAGAGCAGGCTGAAGAAAGGAAGAAGGCAGATCTGCAGAGACAAGTTAGAAGCATCCATCTGCTCTGGGAAGTGACAATGCTCTTTCACAATTGTTTGTTACTTTTAGTATATTATGACATCATCAGCAAAAATTAGTTAAGGATGGTTTTTAGAGTGTTCATTAAACAGAAAGGACCTTCATACTCTCTTCTCTTCCTGGAGCTGGTAGAGACTTTCAAGGACATCTTGTTTGAACTATTACATAGTCAAGGAAATGGAGACCCAGAAAGCTGAACTCCCCTGCCAAATTCACATACCAAGGTACAGGCCCATCTCTTCCACCAGCAGGAATGGCAGGGGTGAGCACGTGGTCCCAGTCCTATTTCCCTGATTGTGACAGACATTGCTGGTCGATCAAGGCAGAAGGAGCTTCATCTCTGTCAACACTGACCTGTCAAAAGTGTTCTCAGTTGAGTAGAACGAGTAGTTAAGTTCAAACCTGCTTGCCGTCTCCACACTACACGGTCTCATTTCTGTAAATGTCTCTCGTGTTGGCTCAGTGGTAGAGAATCCACCTCAGTGCAGGAGATCTGGGTTTGATCCCTGGGTGAGGAAGATCCCCTAGAGAAGGAAACGCTACCACTCCAGTATTCATGCCTGGAGAATTCCATGAACAGAGAAGCCTGTTGGGCTACAGTCCATGGGGTTGCAAAGGGTCAGACATGACTGAGTAACACCATCACTTTTCACTTTTGCTGTGCTACATGCCTTGTGGATCTTAGTTCCCCAACAAGGGATTGAACCCATGCCCCTGCTGTGGAAGCATGGAGTCCTAACCACTGGACCACCAGGGAATTCCCTATGTCTCTTAGTTTTGACTGCTCACAAAAAAACTGAACTTCTCTCAGGGCCCCATACTGTGTGGTCAGAATAGAGGAGAAATGATACTTTGAATTACGTCAGTGTTTTCCACCCCAGTTTTTGCTTCAGTTGATGAATTTGGCTTCATTCAGCACCAGGTTCTCATTTAGTTCAATTTATCAGGGATTTGTGTGAAGCCTTTGTTAGCCACTTAGCACTGTGCTGGCTGCTGTTGAGGCCCGAGTGGGAGAAGCTGGGTTTGTTATCCTCAAAGGTTTAGTCAAGTTCAGGGAAAGCACATTCTTGCCTCTCCCTCGTGTGAAGGTGACCCTGTGGGTACCTGTCCCAGCTGCCTCTTGTGACTCCCAGACTTATGAGCACTCCACCTTCTCACCCTCTCCCTGCGGACATGCACACCCTTCACAACCTCCCACTTGGTCCTACGCAGGCAAGGCTTCCAGGACACTCACCACCCTTCCAGGACCTCAATGAGCCCCACCTCCTACCATCTCCTTGGAAAGTTTGGAAATTCATGGATTTGCCTCAGGATGAAGAAGGGGGTGTATTTCGGAGATAGTTCCCAAAGCTCAGTATGGGAGCTGGTCCTGGCCAAGTAGACTGATTCCTCCAGCAATGGACCTTTGTGGCCAACTGCTTCCGACCCCTACATGCTCACCCTGGCCCACGACCTTGGGGCACCTGACCCAGCTGCAGGCCCAGGGCCAGGTCAGGAGACTGGATGCACCTACCTGTGCCTTCAGCACACGGGGATGGTTAGAAACAACGTCAGGCTTTCTTTACCGTTCGTATTTATCCATGCTTTCTTTAATTCAACAAACTTTTCATGACAACATGTGCCAAGGAGTGTGAATAAATAACACGTAGAGTTCATACCCATCTCAGAGTTCACACTTCACCCTAAAACAGAACTGGAAGAGCTGGACATTTTAAAAAGCTTGGGGAAGTTACACGTAAGTCATGGGTGTTTTATGTTGGTTTCTCTGGGGGCTGTCATCTGTGCTGTGCTATGTCCTTGTGAAACCCAGCTGCTTCGAGACGCGCTAAATTCCGCTTCCAGCATTTCTGGGCTGCCTCGTTGTATAGGAAATATTTCTTTGGTGACCACTGCTCTGTTCTGTTTTTGATGCTGAATCAGAAAATGTAGTCTCTCCTTTGGGAATGTTCTGGTTAATGAAAAACAAATGGTAGCCTGAGAGGTACAAAGCTTGTTGACCGGTCCAAAGAGTTTCTTGGTAGAAAATAAGGGCTTTGTCCATAGTCAGGGTATCTCTGAGTTAATTTGTAATGACTGAGTTGGAAAATAGCTTGTAATCTGCTTCATGGGTCAAATACAAGGTGAATATCATTAGTACATCCATCCATACATCTGTAATAGCCAATTGTAATAAATCCTAAGTTCCAGAGACCTTTCCAAGTACAGATTCATACTTCGTTTTCATTTTTAAACCATTTTATTGAGCTATGATTAACATACAAAACCTGTATATAGTTAATATATAAAACTTGAGGTGTTTGGAGATGAATCTACCCTTGTGAACTCATCACCGTGATCTATGCCATAAACTTATATATCATCTTGAAAGGTTTTATCCCACACTCTTTATTATTATTTTTGTGTGTAATAAGAGCACAGTGTAAGATCTACCCTCTTTGCAAATTTCTAAGTCTATGATACAGTGTTACTATATCCACTGTGCTGTGTAGTGGATCTCTATGACTTATTCAGCTTGCATAACTGAAACTTTGTACCCTTCGATTGGTTTCCCTGGGGGCTCAGATGGTAAAGAGTCTGCGTGCAATGCAGGAGACCTGGGTTGGATCCCTGGGTCAGGAAGATCCCCTGGAGAAGGGAACGGCTACCCATTCCAGTATTCTTGCCTGGAGAATTCCATGGACAGAGGAGCCTGGAGAGCTACAGTCCGTGGGGGTCACAGAGAGTCTGAAGTGACTTAGCATGCATGAACTCATCCTTTGATTATTACCACTTCATTTTCTCCTCTCCCAGTCCCTGGCAGTCACCATTCTACTCTCTGCTTCCATGAGGTTCACTATTTTACATTCCTCATGTAAGTGCAATTATTAGAATTTGTCTTTTGAGACTGGTTTATTTCACATAGCATAATGCCCTGTGGGTTCAACCATGTCATCACAAATGGCAGGATTTCCTTTCTTGAGGCTGAATAATATTCCTATGTGAGTGTGTATGTGCGTATGTATAATGTGTTTTTATTCACTTAAATTTTTTTTCTGTACAGTAGAATTCACTTTTTAGCATACATCTCTATGAATCTTCATGAATTCTTAGTCATGTAATCACTGATATAATTAAATTCCCTCACCCCCAAATTCCTTTTCCCCCACCCCTAGTTCTGTCACCAACTGACCTGTTTTCTGTCTCTATAATTTTGCCTTATCCAGAAGGCCATGTGAAAGTGACTGTTCGGGTTTCTGAGTCTGCCTTCACTCCGAATGAGCACACCACCTTTGAGACCCGTGGGTGGTACTGCACACATCACGAGCTCATTCCTTTTGCTTCCTGAGTACTGTTTCTGCCTGTAAAGGTGAGGCAGTGTGATTATACATTTACCAAAGGGAAGAACATTGAAGTATTTTTTGATGTGTGGTGATTATGAATAAAGCTACTATAAATGTTCATGGACAGGACATTGTGTGAATGTAAGCTTGTATTTCTCCAGGAGTGGACTTTCTTAGATACGCTAAGTGTATCAGTATCAGCTCAGTCACTTAGTCATGTCCGACTCTTTGTGACCCCATGGACTGCAGCACGACAGGCCTCCCTGTCCTTCACCAACTCCCGGAGCCTACTCAAACTCATGTCCATCAATTACATGATGCCATCCAACCATCTCATCTTCTGTCATCCCCTTGTCCTCCTGCCTTCAATATTTCCCAGCATCAGGGTCTTTTCCAATGACTCAGTTCTTTGTATCTGGTGGCCAAAGTATTGGAGCTTCAGCTTCAGCATCAGTCCTTCCAATGAATATTCAAGACTGAGTTCCTTTAGGATTGACTGGTTTGATCTCCTTGCAGTCCAAGGGACTCTTGAGAGTTTTCTCCAACACCACAGTTCACAAACATCCAATTCTTCAGTGCTCAGCTTTCTTTATGGTCCAGCTCTCACATCCATACATGACTCCTGGAAAAACCATAGCTTTGACTAGATGGACCTTTATCAGCAATGTAATGTCTCTGCTTTTCAATATGCTGTCTAGGTTGGTCATAGCTTTTCTTCCAAGGAGCAAGTGTCTTTTAGTTTCATGGCTGCAGTCACCATCTGCAGTGATTTTGGAGTCCAAAAAAGTAAAGTCTGATACTGTTTCCATTGTTTCTCCATCTATTTACCATGAAGTTATGGAACTGGATGCCATGATCTTAGTTTCTTGAATGTTGGGTTTTAAGTCAGATTTTTCATTCTCCTGCTAAGTGTACATGTGTTTAACTTTGTGAGAAACAAACTGTTTTCCAAAGTGGAGTACCAGTTGCATTCTTATCAACATGTGTGAGAGTTTCAGTTGTTCTACATCTTTGTCAGCATCTGGATGTGTTCACTAAAAAATTTAGCCATTATAACAAGTATGGAGTCATATCTCATTGTGGTTTTAATTTGCATTTCTCTAATGGCTTCCCTGATAGCTCAGATGGTAAACAGTCTGCCTGATACGCAGGAGATGCAGGTTCAATCCCTGGGTTGGGAAGGAAATGGCAACCTACTTCAGTATTATTGCTTGGAGAACTCCATGGACAGAGGAGCCTGGCTTGCTAGACTCCAGGGGGTCGCAAAGAGTTGGTCACAACTGAACAACTTTCACTTTTCAATGACTAATGATGTTGACCATCTTTTTATGTTCTTGTTTGCCATCCAAATATAGTAGAAGTGAAGTGTCTTTTAAATATATTTTGTCCATGTCTTTTAATTGAGTTGTTTACTTTTTTTTGAGTTATAAAATCTTATATATAGTCTGGAAATGAGTGTTTTGTCAGATACATGATTAACATGTACTTTATTTCAGCGTGTGGCTTGACTTTCTTTTTTTCTTTTTGTTTTTTTTTAAATTAATTTATTTATTCTAATTTGAGGCTAATTACTTTACAATATTGTATTGGCTTTTGCTATACATTGACATGAATCAGCCATGGGTGTACATGTGTCCCTCAACCTGAACCCCCCCCACCTCCTCCCCATCTCATCCCTCAGGGTCATCCCAGTTCACCAGCCCTGAGCACCCTGTCTCATGCATCAAACCTGGATTGGTGATCTACTTCACATATGATAATATACATGTCTCAATGCTATTTTCTCAAATCATCTCACCCCCGCCTTCTCCCACAGAGTCCAAAAGTCTGTTTATCTCTGTGTTTGCTGTCTTGCATATAGGGTCATCATTACCATCTTTCTAAATTCCATATATATGCATTAATATAGGAGAAGGCAATGGCACCCCACTCCAGTACTCTTGCCTGGAAAATCCATGGACAGAGGAGCCTGGTAGGCTGCAGTCCATGGGGTCACTAAGAGTCGGGCACGACTGAGCGACTTCACTTTCACTTTCCACTTTCATGCATTGGAGAAGGAGATGGCAACCCACTCCAGTGTTCTTGCCTGGAGAATCCCAGGGGCGGGGAAGTCTGGTGGGCTGCCATCTATGGGGTCGCACAGAGTTGGACACGACTAAAGCGACTTAGCAGCAGCAGCATTAGTATACTGTATTGGTGTTTTTCTTTCTGACTTACTTCATTCTGTATAGTAGGCTCCAGTTTCATCTACCTCATTAGAACTGATTCAAATGCATTCTTTTAAATAGCTGAGTAATATTCCATTGTGTATATGTACCACAGCTTTCTTATCAATTCATCTGCCGATGGATATCTAGGTTGCTTCCATGTCCTGGCTATTATAAACAGTGCTGTGATGAACAGTAGGGTACATGTGTCTCTTTCAATTCTGGTTTCCTCAGTGTATATGCCCAGCAGTGGGATTGCTGGGTCGTATGGCAGTTCTATTTCCAGTTTTTTAAGGAATCTCCACACTGTTCTCCATAGTGGCTGTATTAATTTGCACTCCCACCAACAGTGTAAGAGAGTTCCCTTTTCTCCACACCTTCTCCAGCATTTATTGCTTGTAGACTTTTGGATCGCAGCCATTCTGACCGGCGTGAGATGGTACCTCACTGTGGTTTTGATTTGCATTTCTCTGATAATGAGTGATGTTGAGCATCTTTTCATGTGTTTATTAGCCATCTGTATGTCTTCTTTGGAGAAATGTCTGTTTAGTTCTTTGGCCCATTTTTTGATTGGGTCGTTTATTTTTCTTGTATTGAGCTTGAGCTACTTGTATATTTTTGAGATTAATTCTTTGTCAGTTGCTTCATTTGCTATTGTTTTCTCCCATTCTGAAGGCTGTCTTTTCACCTTGCTTATAGTTTCCTTCATTGTGAAAAAGCTTTTAAGTTTAATTAGGTCCCATTTGTTTATTTTTGCTTTTATTTCCATTACTCTGAGAGTTGGGTCATAGAGGATCCTGCTGTGATTTATGTCAGAGAGTGTTTTGCCTGTTTTCCTCTAGGAGTATTATAGTTTCTCGCCTTACATTTAGACCTTTAATCCATTTTGAGTTTATTTTTGTGTATGGTGTTAGAAGGTGTTCTAGTTTCATATTTTCTTAACAGTGTTTTCTTTATAGCAGACATTGTAAATTTTGCTGAAGTTCAACTTATCAAGTCTTTTCTTTTATGAACTGTGATTTTAGTGAAATAGTTAAGAAATTATGACGATTTCCTCCTAAGATTTCTTCTAGAAGTTTTAACTCTTACTCATAGATCTATAATCCATTGTGAGTTAATTATTGTGTAAAGTATGAGGCATAAGTTGAAGCTCTTTTTCTCTGCATATGCGGTTATGTTCCAATGCTATTTATTGAAAAGCCTAACCTTTCTCCATTCAGTTGCCTTTGTTGAAAATCAATTGATTATGTACATGTGTGTCTATTTATGGACTCTACGTTCCGTTTCACTGGTTTATTTTTACATCAATACCACTGTCTTTTTTTTTTTTTTGTAGCTTTGTAATAAATCTTGAAATTAGATAATGTGAGTTATCCAACTTTGCTCTTCTTTTGAAAAATTATTTTGGCTATACAAATGCCTTCACCTTTCCATAGAAATTTTAGAATCAGCTTGTCAATTTCTACAAAAAATTTCATTGTGTGATTTTGGTTGGCATTATACTGAATCTATGATGTGAAAAGAATTCATATCTTAACAATGTTGAGGCCCCCAACCCACGAATCTTTGTTTGTTTATATAGATCTTACTTGGTTTCTATCATCAGTGCTTTCAGTTTCCAGTATACAAACCTTGTATACTGGGCAGGGTCTCTGGCTGCAGCAGACCTGGCACACGTGGCGTGTGGCATAAGCCCTCTTGGAGGAGGTCGCCATTAGCCCCACCATACAGCCAATGAACAGACAACCCACAAACTGCAGAGCAATTACACCAAAGAGATTCTGGCATTGCTAAGAAAGTTCCAGGACCCACAACAGATTTCTCTACCTGGGGATCTGGCAAAGGGACTGAGAAACCCCAGGGAATTTGACTGTGGAGGCCAGTGGGATTTGATTACACAGTTCCACAGGACTGGAGAAACAGACTCTTGGAGGGCACAAACAAAACCTTGTGTGCACCAGCACCCAGGAGAAAGGAGCAGTGTCCCCACAAGAGACTGAGCCAGCCTTGCCTGTGAGTGTCCAGGAGTCTCTGGTGGAGACGGATGTATACAGTGGCCTGCTGTGGGATCAGGGGCACTGAATACAACAGTGCATGCATTAGTCCTTTTGAAAGAGGTAGCTATTACCACAGTTACCCTGTATAGTTTGGCCTTAGGCCAAACAACAGGGAAGGAACACAGCCCTGCCCATCAACAGAAAATTTGATTAAAGATTTCCTGAGCATGGCCCCACCCATCAGAACAAGACCTAGATTCCCCCACAGTCAGTCTCTCCCATCAGGAGCTTCCACAAGATTCTTATCTTTATCCATCAGAGGGCAGACAGAATGAAAACTGCCATCAGAGAAAACCAACCAAACTGATCATATGGACCACAGCCTTGTCTAATTCAATGAAATATGAACCATGCCATACAGGGCCACCCATGTCGGATGGGTCATGGAGAGTTCTGACAAAACAGGGTCCACTGGAGAAGGGGGTGGCAAACCACTTCAGTATTCTTGCCTTGAGAACACCATGAATACTATGAAAAGGCAAAAAGATATGACACTGAAAGATGAACTCACCAGGTCAGTAGGTGCCCAATATGCTACTGGAGAAGAGTGGAGAAATAATTCCAGAAAGAATGAAGAGACAGAACCAAAGTGAAAACAATGCCCAGTTCTGGATGTGACTGGTGATGGAAGTAAAGTCTGATGCTGTAAAGAATAATAACACATAGGTAATTAGCCTCCAATTAAAATAAATAAATTTATATTAAAAAAAGAATAGAGGATCCTGCTGTGATGTATGTCAGAGAGTGTTTTGCCTATGTTCTCCTCTAGGAGTTTTATAGTTTCTGGTCTTACATTTAGATCTTTAATCCATTTTGAGTTTATTTTTGTGTATGGTGTTAGAAAGTGTTCTAGTTTCATTCTTTTACAAGTGGTTGACCAGAATATGACCCACCTCCCAGAATATGACCCACCTATGACCCACCTCCCAGAATATTGGAAATAAAAGCAAAAATAAACAAATGGGACCTAATTAACCTTAAAAGCTTCTGCACATCAAAGGAAACTATTAGCAAGGTGAAAAGACAGCCTTCAGAATGGGAGAAAATAATAGCAAATGAAGCAACTGACAAACAACTAATCTCAAAAATATACAAGAAACTCCTACAGCTCAACTCCAGAAAAATAAATGACCCAATCAAAAAATGGGCCAAAGAACTAAATAGACATTTCTCCAAAGAAGACATACAGATGGCTAACAAATACATGAAAAGATGCTCAACATCACTCATTATCAGAGAAATGCAAATCAAAACCACTATGAGGTACCATTTCACACCAGTCAGAATGGCTGCGATCCAAAAGTCTACAAATAATAAATGCTGGAGAGGGTGTGGAGCAAAGGGAACCCTCTTACACTGTTGGTGGGAATGCAAACTAGTACAGCCACTATGGAGAACAGTGTGGAGATTCCTTAAAAAACTGGAAATAGAACTGCCTTATGACCCAGCAATCCCACTGCTGGGCATACACACTGTGGAAACCAGAAGGGAAAGAGACACGTGTACCCCAATGTTCATCGCAGCACTGTTTGTAATAGCCAGGACACGGAAGCAACCTAGATGCCCATCAGCAGATGAATGGATAAGAAAGCTGTGGTACATATACACAATGGAGTATTACTCAGCCATTAAAAAGAATACATTTGAATCAGTTCTAACGAGGTGGGTGAAACTGGAGCCTATTATACAGAGTGAAGTAAGCCAGAAGGAAAAACACCAATACAGTATACTAACGCATATATATGGAATTTAGAAAGATGGTAACAATAACCCTGTGTACGAGACAGCAAAAGAGACACTGATGTATAGATCAGTCTTATGGACTCTGTGGGAGAGGGAGAGGGTGGGAAGATTTGAGGGAATGGCATTGAAATATGTGAAATATCATGTATGAAACGAGATGCCAGTCCAGGTTCGATGCACGATACTGGATGCTTGGGGCTAGTGCACTGGGACGACCCAGAGGGATGGTATGGGGAGGGAGGAGGGAGGAGGGTTCAGGATGGGGAACCCATGTATACCTGTGGTGGATTCATTTTGATATTTGGCAAAACTAATAAAATTATGTAAAGTTTAAAAATTAAATAAAATTTAAAAAATATATAAATATACAAAAAAAAAAAAAGAATAATACTGCATAGGAAACTGGAGTGCTAGATCCATGAATCAAGGTAAATTGGAAGTGGTCAAACATGAGATGGCAAGGGTGAACATGGGCATTTTAGGAATCAGTGAACTAAAGTGAACTGGGATGGGTGAATTTAGTTCAGATGACCATTATAGCTACTACTGTGGGCAAGAAACCCTTAGAAGAAATGGAGTAGCCCTCACAGTCAACAAAAGAGTCCAAAATGCAGTACTTGGATGCAGTCTCAAAAATGACAGAATGATCTCTGTTTATTTCCAAGGCAAACCATTCAATATTACAGTAATCCAAATCTATGCCCCAACCACTAATGCTGAAGAGGCTGAAGATGAATGGTTTGATGATGACCTATAAGGCCTTGTAGAACTAACACCAAAAAAAAAAAAAAAGATGTCCTTTTCATCATAGGGGACTGGAACACAAAAGTAGAAAGTCAAGAGATACCTGGAGAAACAGGCAAGTTTGGCCTTGGAGTACAAAATGAAGCGAGGCAAAGGATAACAGAGTTTTACCAAGAGAACGCACTGGTCATAGCAAACACCCTCTTCCAACAACACAAGAGATGACTTCATACATAGACATCACCAGATGGTTAATACTAAAATCAGATTGATTATAATCTTTGTAGTCTAAGGTGGATAAGCTCTATACAGTCAGCAAAAACAAGACCAGGAGCTGACTGTGGCTCAGATCATGAACTCCTTATTGCCGAATTCAGACATAAATTGAAGAAGGTAGGGAAAACCACTAGACCATTCAGGTATGACTTAAATGAAATCCATTAGATTATACAGTGGAAGTGACAAATAGATTCAAGGGGTTAGATCTGACAGACAGAGTGCCTGAAGAACTATGGGCGGAGGTTTGTGACATTGTACAGGAGGCAATGATCAAGACTATCCTCAAGAAACAGAAATGCAAAAAGGCAAAATGGTTGTCTAGGGAGGCCTTACAAATAGCTGTGAAAAGAAGAGAAATGAAAGGAAAAGGAGAAAAGGGATGATATACCCATCTGAATACAGAGTTCCAAAGAATAGCAAGGAGAGATAAGAAAGCCTTCCTCAGTGATCAGTGCAAAGAAATAGAGGAAAACAATAGAATGGGAAAGATCTCTTCAAGAAAATTAGAGATACCAAGGGAACATTTCATGCAAAGATGAGCACAATAAAGGACAGAAATGGTATGGACCTAACAGAAGCAGAAGATATTAAGAAGAGGTGGCAAGAATAAACAGAAGAACTATACAAAAAAGATCTTCACAACCCAGATAACCATGATCGTGTGATCACTCACCAAAGCCAGACATCCTGGAATGCAAAGTCAAGGGGGGCTTAGGAAGTGAAAGTCGCTCCGTCATGTCTGACTCTTTGTGACCCCATGGACTATACAGGCAATGGAATTCTCCAGGCCAGAATACTGAAGTGGGTAGCCTTTCCCTTCTCCAGGGGATCTTCCGAACCCAGGGATCATACCCAGGTCTCCCGCATTGCAGGCGGAGTTTTTACCCGCTGAGCCACAGGTGAAGCTCTGGCCTTAGGAAGCATCACTGCAAACAAAGCTAGTGGAGGAGATGGACTTCCAGCTGAACTATTTCAAATCCTAAAAGATGATGCTATTAAAGTGCTGCACTCAATATGCCAGCAAATTTGGAAAGCTCAGCAGTGGCCACAGGATTGGAAAAGAACAGTTTTCATTCCAATCCCAAAGAAAGGCAATGCCAAAGAATGCTCAGAGTATTGCACAATTGTACTCATCTCACACACTAGCAAAGTAATGCTCAAAATTCTCCAAATGAGGCTCCAACCATACGTGAACCAAGAACTTCCAGATGTTTAAGCTGGATTTAGAAAAGGCAGAGGAACCATAGATCAAATTGCCAACATCCTTTGGATCACAGAAAAAGCAAGAGAGTTCCAGAAAAACATCTACTTCTGTTTTATTGACTACCCCAAAGCCTTTGACTGTTTGATCACAACAGACTATGGAAAATTCTTAAAGTTATGGGAATACCAGACCACCTTACCTGCCTCCTGAGAAATCTGTATGCAGGTCAAGAAGCAACAGTTAGAATCAGACATGGAACAATGGACTGGTTCCAAATTGGGAAAGGAGTACATCAAGGCTATATGTTGTCACCCTGCTTATTTAACTTCTGTGCAGAATACATCATGTGAAATGCTGGGCTGGATGAATCTCAAGCTGGAGTAAAGATTGCTGGGAGAAATATCAACAACCTCAGACATGCAGATGACACCACCATAAAGACAGAAAGCAAAGAGGAACTAAAGAGCCTCTTGATGAAAGTGAAAGAGGAGAGTGAAAAAGTTGGCTTAAAACCCAACATTCAGGAAACTAAGATCATGGCATGGTCCCATCACTCCATGGCAAATAAATGGGGAAACAATGGAAACAGTGACAGACTTTATTTTAGGGAGCTCCAAAATCACTGCAGACAGTGACTGCAGCCATGAAATTAAAAGACACTTGCTCCTTGGAAGAAAAGCTATGACCAACCTATACTGCATATTAAAAAGCAGAGACATTATTTTGCCGACAAAGGTCCAGCTAGTCAAAGCTATGGTTTTTCCAGTAGTCGTGTATGGATATGAGAGTTGGACCATGAAGAAAGCTGGGTGCTGAAAATTTGATGCTTTTGAACTGTGGTGTGAATTGTGGTGTTGAAAAAGACTCTTGAGAGCCCCTTGGACTCAAGGAGATCAAACCAGCCCATCCTAAAGGAAATCAGTCCTGAATATTCATTGGAAGGACTGATGCTAAAGCTTAAGCTTCAATACTTTGGCCACCTGATTTGAAGAACTGAGTCATTGGAAAAGACCCTGATGCTGGGAAAGATTGAAGGCAGGAGGAGAAGCGGATGACAGAGAATGAGATGGTTGGATGGCATCACGGATTCAATGGATGTGAATTTGAGCAAGCTCTGGGAGTTGGTGAAGGACATGGGGTCATAAATTGTCAGACAAGACTGAGCGACTGAACTGAACTGAGCTGCCGTAATTACCACAGGTAACGGTGTATAGGCTGCACACTGTGCAAGAATGTGGAAGACTTATTTAAAAATATATTTAAGAACTCAGTGTCTGCTTTTTATTAGTTTCCCCATATTTTGAATAATCAAAACCTGCTGTCAGATTTGAAATATAATTGAACTGTTAACTTTCACTTGCAGAAGAAGAGGGAAAGTATTTTGTGCCCCAAACTGAGGGACAGAAGTAACAGCCAAGCTTCTGGATCTGTAAGAGGCCAGTTGGCAGGACCTACAAGGACTGATAATGCATACCCAGTGGGCAGAGGGAGCTCTCAGCACACACCTGCTTGAGCTAACAGCACTGAGCTAACGTGTCCCTATGTCCTCCCACCTGCCCGAAGGCTTGGTGCAAAGTACACCCCACAGAACTCAGCACAACCTCAGAGAGGGGAGGGGCATCCTGTGACCGGAGATTACTTTTCTGCCATCCAATGGAGTCAGGGCAGTGAGGCTCAGAAACAAAGGTGCAGTTTTGGCCACATAGTGGACTGAAGTTTGTAACTTCTAGGCACAAATAAGATTTCTTCCTGGAGATGGTCTGTACTTGAAATCCATATAGAAGCCCAACCAAGCAGACCTCCATGTTTGCAAGTAAATGTAAGCCATCAAGGCTCAGCCTGTCACTGATCGGGCAGAAGACTGCCCAGGGAGGTGCTTTAGCATGTCGGCTCCACTGCAGGGAGGAGGGGACCTGGGCTTCCCTGTTGGCACTCTGACACCTTGCCCTCCAGGGTGTTCCCTCTTCCTCCATGGTCTCACCGCCTCTGCCCTTTGGTGATGACCCTCTTCAGATGAGTCCAAAAAGGCCAGACTGCCCCCAAGGTCATCCCTAGACGCACCTGTCTTCTCACACGCTGCAATGGGCTGAATGTCTGTGTCCCCTAGGACATGGAGGCTGAAGCCCCAATCCCAGAATGGTGGTGGCAGGAAGTGGGGCCTCTGGGAGGTGAATAGGTCCTAAAAGTGGAGCCCTTATAGGAAGAGACACCAGAGAGCTTGCTCTCTCTCTCTCCCTACCATGTGAGGACACCGTCAGAAGACTGCCATCTTTGAGGCAGGAAGGGAACCCAAACATGCTGGACTCGTGATCTGGTACACCCAAGTCCAGAAATGGGAGACATAAAGTCTGTCATTTAGGCAGCCCAATAGTGTTATCTATGACTCAGACACTTTCTACTCTAATTTCAGCTTTGCACTGTGCATGGTTCACTATTGAGAGCTGAGCTCAAAGGTCCTCGGGAAGGACAGTTAACTCAGAAACAATATGGTGGAAAGACAGCATCCAGTCTCATGATGTTGGCAGTTTCTGTGGACTTGGTTCCCTTCTGTGATCTAATTCATTCCTGTTTCCAACCATTTCTTTAGAAACATTCACAAATCAATTTCCCATGATCTCCATTATCTACAGCCCCATTTTTCACGGCTGCTGATAACTCAGCAGCCAAAGACAGCACAATTACAGAATACATTTAGTTGTATTGAGATTTAATTTTGTTCCAAGACTCCTGGTGGCTCAGATGGTAAAGAATCTGCCTGGAATGCGGGAGAGCCAGGTTCGATCCCTGGGTTGGGACGATACCCTAGAGAAGGGATGGCTACCCATTCCAGCCTTCTTGTATGGAGAATCCCATGGACAAAGGAGCCTGACAGGCTACAGTCTGTGGGGTCGCAAAGAGTCGGACAAGACTGAGTGAGTAATTGCATGCTTTGATACCAGACAGCTAAAATAAAATAGGAAACCCTGAGTCAGTTTAAATTAACTTGTTGAGAAAGATTCTCAAATGAAATCTAGAATATTTTTAAATATCACTGAAAATATTTTTGGCCTCTGAGTAGAGGTATGTTCCCCACTGAGTATTTATTTTGATGGTGAGATAAACCATTTAATTCAATTGGTTCAGTTCAATTTTATTCAGTTCAACTCAGCTCAATTCCATCATACAGTAATATTTATTAGCTCCTACCTTGGACTGCAAGGAGATCCAACCAGTCCATCCTAAGGGAGATCAGTCCTGGGTGTTCATTGGAGGGACTGATGCTGAAACTCCAATACTTTGGCCACCTCATGCGAAGAGTTGACTCATTGGAAAGGACCCTGATGCTGGGAAGGATTGGGGGCAGGAAGAGAGGGGACGACAGAGGATGAGATGGCATCACCAACTTGATGGACATGGGTTTGGGTGGACTCTGGGAGTTAGTGATGAACAGGGAGGCCTGGCGTGCTGTGATTCATGGGGTTGCAAGGAGTTGGACACTACTGAGCGACTGAACTGAACATTTACATATAGAAATTTGCTAGGCATTTCAGTCATGGTCCCTAAATTTGAAAATTCATCATCTAATTGGGAAAAGAACAACTCCAAAACAATTTGTAAGCCAAAGCATAGTAATCAGAGGAGCCAGGCATGATGAAGATAAAGCAGGGATACCATACTTTCCTCCATGTCCTGGCAGACAGTACAAATCATTGCTGCATTATCTCTGTGGCCAGTGATGACCTCAAGATATTTCTCAGTCAGGCATTATCAACTGATGCATATTGGTATGTAAACCAAGCCTCTTATCTCTCCCTGGAATAAATTATATAAGTGCTCAGTTGAGTTCCAAATTGGAGAATTTCATTTGGGTTTGTGCCTGAAAGCTTTTTGCTTATGAAAATAAAGTAGCTTGGATTTGTTGTTTGAGAATGAATTAAAACAACATGAGCTTTTACTGAATTTGTCCCAGACAGTTCACAGCATGACTTTATACAGTATTGCAAAGAAACATTTGAAAGATTAATCAGAGAGTTTTGAAATCTGAAACCGAGATGGAAATTTCAAAATTCTGCAAACTATATTGAGACCTAGAAGAAGAAGTTTCCACTGTACTTTACTACTATTCAATTATGTGATCTTCGGGAATTCTCAACCCTTCAGTACATTTGAGCCTCATGATTGAGTTGGGAAGTATTACTTTATTTGGCCACACTCAGTCTTCATTGCCATGCTGAAGTTTTTCTCTAGTTTTGACAAGTGGGAGCTACTCTCAAGTTGCAGTGCGGTGGCTTCTCTTGCTGCGGGTCACGGCTCTAGGTACGTAGGCTCCATAGTGGCGCAGCTAAGCCCATGGCACAAGGGCTTAGTTGTTCCACTGCATGTGGGATCTTCCCGGACCAGGGAAGGGACTCATGTCCCCTGCATCGGCAGGCAGATTCTTAACCACTGGACCACCAGAGAAGTCCAGTATAATGTTTTTACAGCAGCTTTGCCAAAATGATCTGAATGCAGCATCCCAGGAGGCACAGCGGTAAAAAATCCCCCTGCCGATGCAGGAGACACAAAAGATGCAGGCTCGATCCCTGGGTTGGGAAGCTCCCCTGGAGACGGTATCGGCAACCCACTCCAGTATTCTCGCTTGGAAAATTCCATGGACAGAGGCAAACCTGGCAGGCTATAGTCCATGGGGTTGCAAAGAGTCGGACTGGACTGAGCACACCACAGGCAATATAAATAAGAGATACAAATGTAACATCTCTGGTTGAAGCTGAGGCATGAAGACTGGGCCCTGACCTCTGTTATCTCCTCTTTAGCCCTCACCTCAAACTCCTGGAAGCCCCTCGAAATAGTGCAAAGAAACTTAGTAATTTGAGGAACACATTTTGAAGATTCCTAGACAAGGTAAACTCTGGGAGTTGGTGATAGACAGGGAGGCCTGTCATGCTGTGGTTCATGGGGTCACAAAGAGCCAGACACAACTGAGTGACTGAACTGAACTGAGACAAGAGATTCTTTAGATACTCTTCCAGTTCTACACATGTCAATGAGTGTAAATCAGCTAGATCTGATTCAGTACAGTTGGGATGGTATTGATAAAAATAACAAACTCTGGAAATCATTTATACCAAGGGAAAATCTGAGGAGATGGAGCAGATGGTCAATCTTTTGGGCAGTTTAAGGCCACTCATCACTCATGATGTCCTGTTTGGGAATTTCGGTGCAAGCCATCTGATTGTTTTCCTATGACTTTGTTCCCTCCTCCACAGTGGCAGCGTGAGATCACCTCTGTGTATGTAAAATGAGAGAAATGAATAAACTTTTTGTGGACTTAGAGGCCAGACATTCAACTTCAGTCTATTTTTAGTATTTTGACATTTTCTCCTTGACATCAGTTCAACAACACATTAAAAAACCTTTCCAAAAGCTGAATTTATCCTAAATACAGACTCATTGGATCCTGCATGTCATTGAGACATCATGGTCAGAATTAGAGCCTCTGAAACATTCCATTTGGCTACAGCTTCTTTAAAGCTGTTATATGTAAGAGTGGGGCTCTCCTGGTGGCTCAGTGGTAAAGAAGCCACCTGCCAATGCAGGAGATTGGGTTTGACCTCTGTGTGGAGAAGATCCCCTGGAGAAGGAAATGGCAACCCACTCCACTATTCTTGCCTGGAGATTTCCATGGATAGAGGAGACCATGAGGTTGCAAAGAGTGGAACACAACTTAGAGACTAAACAACAACAACAATATATAAGAGTTAAATAAAAGTTATAAATGAGAAGCAGAATCTTTATTTTCTACTGGTAGCAGAACAGGTATCTGGTGCTTTGGGGGTCTAGAGTTTCTTAGCTCTTGATGGCTGGGGGCGTTATGGGCAAATTTTACAGGTTAGTAACATGAGATCATTCATGGATTCAGTGCTGCTGCTGGATTTGAAGTTGGAATCACACAAGGAAAAAAAGGCAAATTAAATCATTTAACACAATCCTGCTTTTTGATTGCTCACACGTAAATAGCTAAAGAGAACTCTGCAACATCTCCCTGGGGATAAACTCTCACAGCAAATTTTCCAAGCTCTAGGATTCTGAAGAAACTCGATCTCTCACAGGGGACCCAGGGCCTCACACAAACACAAGTGAATAGCAAAAAGGACATAGAAATAAGCTTGGGCAACACTGAACAGGTCTGGAAACTGGTGTCACTCCTTGAGCGGGAGGTGAGGGGCATCAGAATTTTTTTTAACGGGAATCGTCTAAAAGGCGAAGAGTGGAAGACAATCAGAATGTGTTAGGAAGAGGGGTTGAGAGTTGAAGGCTGTATCTGATTGATTCTCGCCTGCATTTCCTTCCTCTGGTTTCCTTACCCATCTGCTTACAGCTCTCCGGGCACACGTATCACCTTCTCAGTGGAAGGAACCTTCGGTGGGCGTGGCCTTCCCGCCTGTCAGGGCTGCGCAGTCTCAGTTGTGCTCTTAGGAAATACACCTTCGCTTCCGGGAAAAGAAAAGAAAGTGGAAGTGGTAATCGCTCAGTCGTGTCTGACTTTGTGACTCCATGCACTGTAGCCCACTAGGCTCCTCTGTCCATGGAATTTTCCAAGCAAGAATACTGGAGTGGGTTGCCATTTCCTTCTCCAAGGGATCTTCCCATCCCAGGGATTGAACCTGGGTCTCTGGCATTGCAGGCAGACTCTTTATGGACTGAGCCAGCTGGAAAGGTTAAACCTTTGGATTCGAATTTCTGAAGGTGACTCCTATAAATAAGTAGGTTTTTAAAGAAAATTTTCAGCATCACTTCCTTGGGGAAGCCTTCCCCTACTTTATTGTAGTATCGGCTGTAGTGCTGACTATACATTTATTTGAAGGATTATGTGTTATTTTCTGTCTTCCCCACTCAATCCAAGCTCTACAAGAGCAGAGACTCACTCACCATTGAAAGCTGTGTCTTAGCACAGCACCAGGCACATCATGGCTACTCAATCTGTTGAATTAACAAATAAATGAATAGGTAAATAAGTGAAAGAGTGAATGGAGAGTTTGGGGAACGAATAGATGAGCAGCTGGGTTTCTGAAATGCTATTGGGGGTCAAAGTCCTTTCACAGGTGAGATTTTCTGATCTCTGCTAACATTATACTCCTTATTACAGGATGTATGTTGTTATGATTATTAGGGGGAGGAAGAAAGAGAATTAGAAGTGAAATTTGCGAAGTGGACAGAAATATAAACTACATAAACTTTTATTAAAGTTTAATCCTCTGAGTTGTTGTTCAGTCACTAAGTCACATCCGACTCTTTGTGACCCCATGGATTGCAGCACACCAGGCGTCCCTGTCCTTCACTAGCTCTTGGAGTTTGCTCAAATTCATGTCCATTGAGTCAATGATGCTAACTAACCATCTCATCCTGTGTCGCCCCCTTCTCCTGCCTTTGATCTTTCCCAGCATCAGCGTCTTTTCCAATGAGTTGGCTTTTTGCATCAGGTGGCCAAAGTAGAAGTGGCAACCCATTCCAGTATTCTTGCCTGGACAATCCCATGGACAGAGGAGCCTGGCAGACTACAGACCATGCCGCCTCAAAGAGTTGGACACAACTGAGCAACTGAGCACAGTAAACAGTGCCTCCTCTAAGTATGAACCATTTTGTCATGTTTGCAGCTCGATGCGGGCAACAGATGTCCTGAGGAGACTGATCTTGCCCAAGCTTTGAGCCAAACTCACCGTCTTTCTTACATTATCCTTTGTCTGAAGGAAACCCGCTTTTGATTATTTATTACATACTGAATTCTGTCATGAACAATGTTCGCACACTAAAGCAGTCAGAGACTAAAAATACCATGTGGTTTTACATGGTTGAATGGAACTGGTTACTTTTCCACTGACCTTCTCTACTGTGGTACACACAGAACCAGGATGAGTGTGTAAAGTCTTGCAGGATTTATACAGTTTTCAAATAACCTAATCATAGGGCCCCCAAAATGATAAAGCCAGTCACTCCAGGACATGGGCTAACTCAACATGTGTGACTGAGATGAGCAAAAATAGGTCTTGGTTCAGGTTAACAACAGGTGAGGGGTCCATCCTTTCTAGAAGTCAGGGTAGGTGAGTGGTCTGGAGGTTGAGAGCCAGGCCTTGGTTCAGAAATCAGAAGCAAGCTTGAGGAACTAACATCTTAACACCTAAAACAGGGTCCAGAAGGCAGGATCACCAGGGCCCTGGGACAAACCTGGGGGTAGGAGGCCAGAGTTTCAGCCAAAGTTTCAAAGATCATGTCCCAGCTCAGAGGTCATCTGAAGTTCAGAGTCAGCAAATACTGCACAGCAGAGGTGCTGGGCACCTACACCTCACAGGGAATCCTTACCCTTAAGTTAGGAACTGGGTATCACCATCACTACCTGTAGCTGAGATCAGGCAATAGTTCCAGATAATAGATGAGTCAGTAATAACGTGCACTGAATGTTAATACTTTGTTAACATTCTTTAAATCACTGGAGGCTCCAAGTTCAATAAATACTTACTAAATGCAGTCTTTACAAGAGGGACTGTGCCAAGTGTTGGGGATTTAAAGGTAAACAAAATGTTGTCATCACCCTCTGATCTCAGAGGCCAGAATAGTGGTTCTCAACTGGGGAAGTGTTGCCTCCTAAGGGACGTTTGTCTGACAATGGTTTTGGTTGTCTCTACTGGGGAGGTGGGGGTGGGGGAGATGCTGGTGGCATCACCTAGTGGCTAGAGGCCAGGGATGATGCTAAATCTCCCACACGACACAGGACAGCCCCACAGCAAAGCGTTGTCTGGCCCACACTGGCAATAACACAGAGATAGGGAATCCCTGATGGAGAAACCGACACCCGCATGGAAAGCTGTTAAGTGCAATGAAGTGCTTGGCATGCGATGGTATCAGGATTGTACAGGATGAAGTGGGGGTCCGGTGGACAGTATGATCAATTCTACTGTGATGGGGGTGGGAAGGGGTGGAACAGGCTCAGCCTGAAGACTTCTTGGAAAAAAATAGGTCTTGAAAGATGAGCAGGTGGTATCGTGACAGACAGGTGGGAGGTGGGTACAAGTCTAGACCAAGGGCAAGGAGTGCTGTGACCTCCCAAGGCCCCCAAGACTGTCCAGCCTTCTCCAGGTTCCATTCAGTGACAAGAATTTTTTGAGATGACCAGAAAAACAGAAGTATGCATCAGTTTTGCCCCCCGAGAGCTCCTACTGTATAAGACCAATCATACCTCTAAATAAAAAATAATTCCTCTTGCCAAAGGTGAGGAAGCATAAGTTAAGGACACTTACATCAACTCTGAAATGTGTTCTAGCCACTCAGTATTTGATTCACTTTGAAGTGTCACGGCAAGTCCATGAACTTGATTTTCCCACTTGAGAGCTCAGAGCTTTGCCTGAGAAGTACAGAAAAGTTAAATAACTGCAGAGTAAGCTTCCTTTTTTAACTCAATGAAACTAAGCCATGCCCCTGGGGCAACCCAAGATGGGCGGGTCATGGTGGAGAGATCTGACAGAATATGGTCCACTGGAGAAGGGAATGGCAAACCACTTCAGTATTCTTGCCTTGAGAACCCCATGAACAGTATGAAAAGGCAAAATGATAGAATACTTAAAGAGAAACTCCCCAGGTCAGTAGGTGCCCAATATATTACTGGAGATCAGTGGAGAAATAACTCCAGAAAGAATGAAGGGATGGAGCCAAAGCAAAAAGAATACCCAGCTGTGGATGTGACTGGTGATAGAAGCAAGGTCTGATGCTGTAAAGAGCAATATTGCATAGGAACCTGGAATGTCAGGTCCATGAATCAAGGCAAATTGAAAGTGGTCAAACAAGAGATGGCAAGAGTGAATGTCGACATTCTAGGAATCAGCAAACTGAAATGCACTGGAATGGGTGAATTTAACTCAGATGACCATTATATCTACTACTGCAGGCAGGAATCCCTCAGAAGAAATGGAGTGGCCATCATGGTCAACAAAAGAGTCCAAAATGCAGTACTTGGATGCAATCTCAAAAACAATAGAATGATCTCTGTTCATTTACAAGGCAAACTATTCAATATCACAGTAATCCAAGTCTATGCCCCAACCAGTAACGCTGAAGAAGCTGAAGTTGAATGGTTCCATGAAGACCTACAAGACCTTTTAGAACTAACACCCAAAAAAGATGTCCTTTTCATTATAGGGGACTGGAATGCAAAAGTAGGAAGTCAAGAAACACTTGGAATAACAGGCAAATTTGGCCTTGGAATACGGAATGAAGCAGGGCAAAGACTAATAGAGTTTTGCCAAGAAAATGCACTGGTCATAAAAAACACCCTCTTCCAACAACACAAGAGAAGACTCTATACATGGACATCACCAGATGGTCAACACCAAAATCAGATTGATTATATTCTTTGCAGCCAAAGATGGAGAAGCTCTACACAGTCAGCAAAAACAAGACCAGGAGCTGACTGTGGCTCAGACTATGAACTCCTTATTGCCAAATTCAGACTGAAATTGAAGAAAGTAGGGAAAACCACTAGACCATTCAGGTATGACCTAAATCAAATCCCTTATGATTATACAGGGGAAGTGAGAAATAGATTTAAGGGACCAGATCTGGTAGATAGAGTGCCTGATGAGCTATGGAATGAGGTTCGTGACATCGTACAGGAGACAGGGATCAAGACCATTCCCATGAAAAGAACTGCAAAAAAGCAAAATGGCTGTCTGGGGAGGCTTTACAAATAGCTGTGAAAAGAAGAGAAGTGAAAAGCAAAGGAGAAAAGGAAAGATATAAACAACTGAATGCAGAGTTCCAAAGAATAGCAAGAAGAGATAAGAAAGCCTTCTTCAGCGATCAATGCAAAGAAATAGAGGAAAACAACAGAATGGGAAAGACTAGGGATCTCTTCAAGAAAATCAGAGATACCAAACGAACATTTCATGCAAAGATGGGCTCGATAAAGGACAGAAATGGTATGGACCTAACAGAAGCAGAAGATATTAAGAAGAGATGCCAAGAATACACAGAAGAACTGTACAAAAAAGATCTTCATGACCCAGATAATCACGATGGTGCAATCACTGACCTAGAGCCAGACATCCTGGAATGTGAAGTCAAGTGGGCCTTAGAAAGCATCACTACGAACAAAGCTAGTGGAGGTGATGGAATTCCAGTTGAGCTATTTCAAATCCTGAAAGATGATGCAGTGAAAGTGCTGCACTCAATATGCCAGCAGATTTGGAAAACTCAGCAGTGGCCACAGGGCTGGAAAAGGTCAGTTTTCATTCCAATCCCAAAGAAAGGCAATGCCAAAGAATGCTCAAACTACCACACAATTGCACTCATCTCACACGCTAGTAAAGTAATGCTCAAAATTCTCCAAGCCAGGCTTCAGCAATATGTGAACCGTGAACTTCCTGATGTTCAAGCTGGTTTTAGAAAAGGCAGAGGAACCAGAGATCAAATTGCCAACATCCGCTGGATCATGGAAAAAGCAAGAGAGTTCCAGAAAAGCATCTATTTCTGCTTTATTGACTATGCCAAAGCCTTTGACTGTGTGGATCACAATAAACTGTGGAAAATTCTGAAAGAGATGGGAATACCAGACCACCTGATCTGCCTCTTGAGAAGTTTGATGCAGGTCAGGAAGCAACAGTTCGAACTGGACATGGAACAACAGACTGGTTCCAAATAGGAAAAGGAGTTCATCAAGGCTGTATATTGTCACCCTGTTTATTTAACTTCTATGCAGAGTACATCATGAGAAACGCTGGACTGGAAGAAACACAAGCTGGAATCAAGATTGCCGGGAGAAATATCAATCACCTCAGATATGCAGATGACACCACTCTTATGGCAGAAAGTGAAGAGGAACTCAAAAGCCTCTTGAGGAAAGTGAAAGTGGAGAGTGAAAAAGTTGGCTTAAAGCTCAACATTCAGAAAACAAAGATCATGGCATCCGGTCCCACCACTTCATGGGAAATAGATGGGGAAACAGTGGAAACAGTGTCAGATTTAATTTTTCTGGGCTCCAAAATCACTCCAGATGATGACTGCAGTCATGAAATCAAAAGACGCTTACTCCTTGGAAGGAAAGTTATGACCAACCTAGATAGCGTATTGAAAAGCAGAGACATTACTTTGCCAACAAAGGTCCAGCTAGTCAAGGCTATGGTTTTTCCTGTGGTCATGTATGGATGTGAGAGTTGGACTGTGAAGAAGGCTATGTATGGATGTGAGAGTTGGACTGTGAAGAAGGCTGAGTGCCGAAGAATTGATGCTTTTGAACTGTGGTGTTGGAGAAGATTCTTGAGAGTCCCTTGGACTGCAAGGAGATCCAACCAGTCCATTCTGAAGGAGATCAGCCCTGGGATTTCTTTGGAAGGAATGATGCTAAAGCTGAAACTCCAGTACTTTGGCCACCTCATGCGAAGAGTTGACTCATTGGAAAAGACTCTGATGCTAGGAGGGATTGGGGGCAAGAGGAGAAGGGGACGACAGAGGATGAGATGGCTGGATGGCGTCACTGACTCGATGGACGTGAGTCTGAGTGAACTCCGGGAGTTGGTGATGGACAGGGAGGCCTGGCGTGCTGTGATTCATGGGGTCGCAAAGAGTCGGACACGACTGAGTGACTGATCTGATCTGAAGCTTCCTTTATTGACGAGGGCAGAATGAGATCAAGAGCCTATAAAATATTTTTGGAATTTGCTAGAATTTAGGTAGGGCTGTCACTTTGTTCACAACACTGTCTCACTTTAGTCCTATCCCATAGAACTACAGTCTGCCTGGGTGAGCCCACCCTCTCTGCTGGAGATTTACTTATGGTCAGAGGCTAGAGAGATGCTTTATGGAAATGTTGTTTTGTATAGTCAGAACTCAAGTTTTCCCTCATATACTAAAAAAGAAAAAAAAAATGGTAATGAGACCTTAGGATAGAAGGAAAAGGTCATTATCTGAGAACCCAGGAGGAAATATATTAATACCAAGCAAATCCCTGAACAGGAAGTGGATTACATAAAATTCTGGCTGACATGGCACAGACATTCCTGAAACCCTAGTGATGGAACTCTCCCGATGGCCTAGGATAGGGTTACAGGAACATCATGTGTCGGGTAATTGATCAAACCATTAAAAATAGCAGCATAAAAGTTTAGAACTTTGATGTGCTTGATTCTTTTCAAGCTGGACTTGCAAGAGTGCTGATGTGCGTCTTTGCAAAGTTCTATAAAATTGTGGTGAGAAAAGGGAAATTTATACTGGAGCTCTGCCACCCATCAGCTGAATTTCCATCGCCCTGTTCCCTAGACTGTCTTGCTGGCTGCTGGCTGACTGGGACCCGGGGAAGTAAAGCCCGGAGCTCAAGTCCAAATGGACAAGGCTCACCTCGGCCACCACTGGGAAATTCACCAGAGGAGGACATCTTCACCGGGAAAGGTGAAGACACATGTGCAATGCGGGAACGAGAAGGAGAGAAAGCCCCAAACTACTGATGAACCATCCTGCGGCAGAGATGACGGGTGGTTTTGTGAGCAGAGGCAAACTCCTCCCAGTCAGAGAGTAGAGAAGAGAATGAATCTACCTAATGGCTTTCCTGTGTGTAAGAACGGCAACCCCAGGACTTCAGGGAACCTCAAAATATTTATAAAGCAGTGCTTCTAAGGTCCTCTAAAACACACTGGCCCATAGTGACTGAGCAGTGCTGATTCCTAGAGCCTTGTGTCGACTCGCAAATCAGGGATCGCTTGTGTAAAAGAGGTGGGAACCTTGTCCCATGTTTGGGAAAAACCGGGTTGTTATCTTTTAAATCATTGCCTTGGTATCCCTCTTGCTTTAATGGGTTTTTCTTTCACTGATTAGTTTGGCTTTTCTTCTCTTACCCCATGTTCCAGGGGAAAATGAAGGGGAGGGAGACTGTGTTCCTGGAGGAGTCTGCCTGTTTTGGGGCAGATTCCACTGCACACGAGGGTGCCCTGGTGAGGGGCACCTGTGGGCTGAAGGCTCCCCACCCCAGGTCTCCCACCAGCTCTACCAAGCCCCGATCCCTGGCAGCCTTTTCCTCACTTATCCTCATGGGTGTGTAATCCACACCTGTTTGGGGCACCTTCTGCTCCTTCCCCAAGGATGCCATATGTACTGAGGGTGCCCTGTCTGCAGCCTCTCTTCTCACTGAGTCCTGGTTCAGACCAGCCTACCTCCAGGCCCTCCCCCAACCCTGTCCTGTCCCCAGTGCTGGAGGCACCCCAGCTACTGGACCTAGAACACAAAGATGGGCAGGGACAGCCCATCTGTAGTGTGCCAGGTGAATCGTGTCTGTTGGAATGGCCGAGTAGGTCCCGGCTCATGGATAGGTCCTGGCTCATGGATAGATCCTGTGTTGGTAGCTGTGTGCTCCCCTGTGTGTGTGTGTGTGTGTGTGTGTGTGCACATGTGTGCTAACGGGTCCACATGGACCCCAGCTACAGGGCCTAGAATACAGAGACGGGCAGGGACAGCCCGTCTGTTATGTGCCGGGTGAATCGTGTCCGTTGGAATGGCCGAGTAGGTCCTGGCTCATGGATAGATCCTGAGCTGGTAGCTGTGTGCTCCCCTGTGTGTGTGTGTGTGCGCTGCCGGGTCCATGTGGACTCCATGTAAGGGTGTTTGCCCTTGTGTCATGAACTCAGACAGTCCAGGCTTTTGTCCCCCTGAACCATCCCAGGATTGGGAGGAACAGAAGAGGAACAGCTAGAAATGGAGCAGGTCGCTTGAAAGGCAGGCAGAGAGGTAGAAGTGTGGGAACGCGACGCTGGCTCAGCCTAGGCGAGGGCACTGTGTGCTCAGGCTCCGCCTCTATGCCATGCAGAGGGCGGGGTGGGAGGCTGTGCCCTAGAGACCTGACCTAGTTTGGAAAACAGTGACTTAGAGAGCAGGATAGGTAGGAAAGAGTTCTGCAACTAGACAAGAGGGATATTTTCTAGACAACCCCATCTTTGCCCCTAAAGAGCTATGTGACTCCTGGAATTGCTGGAGAGCCACCTCTGCTGAGAACCTTCAGTGGTGCCATTACTGGTGCCTTGATATGCTTCAACCTCTGGGTTGAACCACTTTTGCACACACAGACATTTAGGAACAAAAGCAGGACAGAGGAGACAAATGAGTCCTGACATGGTGAATCTGGAACATTTCAGAAGGTTCCCATATACAGCAACCAACGTAAGCAGATGCCAAGGGAATGGAAAACCACACTGCTGGAGCCAGTAGATCTTCCCGGTGCTATGCAGACAAAGAGACTTTTCTAAGTGGTTTGTGTAATTAAAAAATATCTACTCTAAATAGGCTTTTTTAAAAAATTAGTTTTTATTGGCGTGAAGTTGCTTATTTGGAATATAGAGCTTCCCTGGTGGCTGAGATGATAAAGAACCTGCCTGCAACGTGGGAGACCTGGGTTTGATCCCTGGGTCGGGAAGATCCCCCTGGAAGAGGGAATGGCTACCCGCTTCTTGCCTGGAGAATCCCATGGAGAGAGGAACCTGGCAGGCTACAGTCCATGGGATTGCAAAGAGCGACTAACACTTTCACTTTCATAGGTGCTTTACAGTGGTGTTAGTTTCTGCCGTACAGCCAAATGCATCAGCTACCCTTATACATATATCCCCTCTGTTTTGGATTTCCTTCCCATTTAGGTCACAGAGCCCTGAGTAGAGCTCCCTGTGCTGTACAGTAGGTTCTCATTAGTTAATCTGTCTTATACACGGTATCTAGAGCATATACACCTCAATCCCCACCTCCCAATCCATCCCACTCCCCTTCCCCACTGGTATCCATAGGTCCAAAGAATCTTTTTTATTCCTTGTGATTATTTTAATGTTCCCATCACTTAACACTTTTTTTTTTTTTTTTAAGGATTTAAAGGTAAAGCATCTTTCCAGAACCCTGCTCCATGTCTATCTAGAACTGGCCTCTACAAACATCCAGTCCAAGATGCCTCCTGCAGGGCAGGGAAGGAAGGTTGTCTTGGATATTGTTAAACAACGGGGTAACAAGAAGCGTTTTCCCGCTGGAATAAGGTCCCTGCCCTCAGCTGAAGGCTTTCCTGTGGTCCTAACCACTGTTTGATCTTTTCTTTTCCGTCTGGAGTTGAAATGAATGATCCAGATCAGTGGTATGAAATCATGGTCTGCAAAAGACTGAGTTGGAAGCTGGCTGGGTCCCTGTGCCTCGTTAAAGCAAACAAATGTTATGAGCAGTTAAAACACCCTTGGAGACACTGTGTTTACATGTCTAACTTCTAACAACAAAGGAAACTAGAATGGGTTAGACTGGAGGTCTGGATCTCGTTGCCAGCAACACAATCAGTGTTCTCAGAGAACTGAGAGTCATTGCTTCTCTGTGTCTCCTGTCACTGCTCTTAACACTGATCCTCTTAATTTCCAGTTTCCTGGCCCCTTCCTTCCTTGGTCTTCCTAATGGCAAATGGCTTATTCCCACTGAAAGGTTCCTGGTCTCTGCAGTGAGGTTTGCTGAGTGGCTGTAACCTGACCACTCTCTGGTTTGTCTCAGAGAGGGAACTTGCCACCATCTGCAGTAGCAAGGCTGGTGTCTGGGGTCCTTATGAAATTAGGAAACATTTTCATTCTTCTTTAGCATGCTCTAGTTTTCACCATTCCTTCAGGGGTAAGATTTAACTTTTTATTTTTTCCATTTGGAGACAATCCTTGTATATAAATAAAATTACTAACAGTTATGTCCCCTAATTTCAGAATTATATAATCCAATTTCTTCTGTTATGAGATGTGACATCAGTTCTACACAGAGTGGGTTTGATTCACAGTTACAAGTGAAAAAGATGCATTCAGAATTGGTCCAAAGGCTTGTCAACTGTCTTTGAGGTTTTGTTTATTAGTTAGTTTGCTTTTTAGAGGTTGTATAAAAAATAGTTTTCCCATGATTTTTCATCTTCATTAGAAGTTCCACAGAAAAGAGATATCACAATAAAACTGATAAAGCTATAGGTGGCCTGATAAGAAAAAAAAATGTGTGTGTGTATATATATATATATATAGAGAGAGAGAGAGAGAGAGAGACAGACAGACAGACAGACAGACAAACAGACAGAGAGAATGAGCAAAAGAGGTGACACAAATTACTGTATCAGGAATTAGAGAGGTGGTTTCTGGAAATACTAGGATATATTATAAATAACTTTATGCCAATATATTTGGCATATTTGGCAACTTAGATGAAGTAAAAAAAATCCTTTAAAGATACAAACTGCCAAAGCTCACTCACAAATAAATAACCTGAAACACCCTATGCTTTTTAAATAAATCAAAATTTTAGTTAAAAACTTCCTCACAAGAAAAACTCCAGCCCCTGGTTGCTTCACTGGTAAATCATACCAAAATTTAAGGAGGAAATAATATTAGCTCTTTACAAACTCTTTCAGAAAATTTTAAGGAAAAGAATACCTTTAAACTAGTTCTATGAGGCTAACAGTATGCTGGTAATAAAACCAGATAAAGATGTCACAAAAAAAGAAATTTATAAATCAATAACCTTCATGAACATAACTGCAAAAACATTTAACAAAACTTTAGCAAATCAAGTCTGATAATACATAAACAAAACATAAAAAGGATCATGGCCATTATGGCCAAGTATGTTTTATCCCAAGAATGCAAGATTGGTTTGACATTCAAAAATCTTTCCATTCATTTCACCATATTACACACTTATAAAGAAAAATCATATGATACTCTGATTAAATGCAGAAAAATACATTAGAAAAAAATCACATCTATTCATGATAAAAACTCTCAACAAACTAGGGGTAAAAAAGAACTTTCTCAGACTTGACAGGGTATCTAGGAAATATGTACAGATAATATCAAACTTCATGGTGAAAAACTGAGCGCTTTCTCCCTAAGATCGGGAACAAGACAATTATGTCCACTGACATCACTTCCACTCAACATTATTCTAGCCAGGGTAATAAGGCAAGAAAAACAAACAGAGAGCATCCAGATTGGAAGGAATTATGTATATGGAAAAATGGAATCTACAAAAAAGCTACCAGATGTAATAAGTGAAGTTAGCAAGTCTGCAAAGATACAAATGAATATATACAAGATTCAACTGTATTTCTACATAATAGAAATGAACAATTGGAAGCTGAAATTAATTTTAAAAATCATTTACAATTTCACTCAGATATAATATGCTGCTATTGCTGCTGTTTAGTTGCTAAGTCGTGTCTGACTTTTCTGCGACCCTATGGACTGTGACCCACCAGGCTCCTCTGTCCATGGGATGTCTCAGGCAAGAATACTGGAGTGGGTCGCCATTTCTTCCTCCAGAGGCTCTTCCTGACCCAGGGGTCAAGCCTGTATCTCCTGCTTGGCAGGCAGATTCTTTGCCACTAAGTCAGCTGGGAAGCCCCCAAATATAGCATACTTAAGGATAAATCTGACAAAAGATGTCAAAGATTGGTGTACTAAAGACTGCAAAGCATTGCTTCATTTAAAAACATTTTAAAGATGGAATGAAAGGGAAGAATATACTGTGTTTACAGGTCAGAAGACTCAACATAGTTAAAGGCATCAGTTCTCCCCAGTTTGATCAATGCAATTTCAATGAAATCTCATCAGGACTTTTTTCATAGAAATTCGCAAGCTGACTAGAATTCATATGGAAATTCATATGACCTGAAATGCCTAAAATTCTTTGGAAAAAAAGAGCAAAGTTGAATACATACACCCTCTAACTTCAAGACATTATAAATAAATGACAAGAAACAATAATCAAGACTGTGGTATTGGAAGATATGTAGAACAGAGGAATAGAGAATAAATCCTCTAGAAACTGACTCTCATATACATGGACAACTGATTTTGAAAAATGTGCAATGGCAATTCAGTGAAGGAAAGGTAGTCATTTCTACAAATTTTGGTGGAATAATTGGATATTCTTATTGGGGAAGAAATCTTTGATTTATGTTTCATACACTGTATATGATGTAACTCAGATTGTAAACTTAAATGTAAAAATCTAAAAAGTTTTTTTTATAAAAGTTTTTTTTAAATAAAAATCTATAAGACTTCTAGAGGGAACACAGAAGACACATATTTGTAACCTTGGGTTAGGCTATGATTTCTTATTCACAATACCTATTGCACAGTACCTAAAAGCACAAACTGGTAGGTTAGACTTTATCAGAACTTTTGCATTTCAACAAAAACTATTTAGAAAATTTAAAGATAATCTGCCACGTACATAGAGAAAGTCTTTGCAAGCATACATTTGACATTGGACTTGTTTCCAAAATATATAAAGAGCCCTTAAAGCCCTTTGAAAGACAATTCACCAAAGAAGAGATATGAACGGCAAACAAGCACAAGAAAAGATGTTCAACGTCATTAATCTTTAAGAAAATGAAAAATAAAACTATAGTGAGATACAGCTTACACATCTGTTAGTGTTAGTTGCTCAGTCGTGTCTGGCTGTTTACAACCGCATGGACTATAGCCCACTAGGCTCCTCTGTCTATGGAATTCTCCAGGCAAGAATACTGGAGTGGGTTGCCATTTCCTCCTCCAGGGCATCTTCCTGACCCAGGGATTGAACCCAGGTCTCTTGCATTGCAGACAGATTCTCTACTATCTGAGCCACCAGGGAAGCACTTATCTATTAGACTGACAAAAATGAAAAAGACTAACCCTACTGAGTATCGGCAAAGATACGGAGGGTCTGGACTGTCCACTGCAGGGCGGAATGTAAACTACTACAACCTTTTCACAAGTTGTAGTTAAATGTATACCTACAACTTGACCCAGCAATTCCACTCCTAGACAATTACTCAGGAGAAATAAAACATTATGTCCATACAAAACCTTGCACATAAAATGTTCATAGTAGCTTTATTTCTAACAGCTCGATATAACAGCTCAAAACTGCAAACAAATTAAACGATCAAGAGCAGATCAGCAGTTGCCTGGGGAAGGAGAGTGGGTGGTGAGGAAGATTTCAACAGGCCATGGGGATCTTTTTAGGGTGATGGCTATTTTCATTATCTTAATCGCAGCAATGGTTTCATGAATTTATATAAACATTAAAGCATTGCATTATTTTTAATATAATTAATGCAATATATTAATATAATCGCATTTAAAATAATTGACTTAATACAATTAAGTTGATGGCCTGTCAGTTATACCACAATATAACTGTTTTAAAAATTGAATACTGTGCTGAAGCTTAAAGACTAGTGCCAAGTATGATGCTTCAAATCCCCTAACTCTTTGCAAACATTTCAGAAACAAAATAGCCCAAAACGTGAATGATGATAATAACCACTGGACTCTTCTATTATTTTATAAACATCTGTCTGAATGTTAGTCCAAGTCACTTCTGGTATTTCTATCACACGGGAGTCTCAGAGCAGGTTAGCAAATGTGCCCTTTGCTCTATTCATGGGGGGAATGATTGGATTGAGAAGTGAATTAGGGAAGGCTGGTGTCAGGGGTCAGAAGCCAAAGGTGAAAAGTGCTCTTTTCAAAAGTGAAGTGAAGTCGCTCAGTCATGTCCGATTCTTTGCGACCCCATGGACTGTAGGCTACAGGATCCTCCACCCATGGGATTTTCCAGGCAGGGGTACTGGAATGGGTTGCCATTTCCTTTTCCAGGGGATCTTCCCAACCCAGGGATTGAACCCAGGTCTCCAGCACTGCAGACAGACGCTTTACCGTCTGAGCCACCAGGGAAGCATCATCTACTCAGTGCCTCACGTTCAGCTACGGAGGGGGGTGTGCTATGGTATGAGGATGCTGTGGACTAGAGCATTCTCAGCAGGAGACTCCCGCCTGCCCACCTTTCAACACAGAACGTTCAAAGTCAGCACAAGCTGGCTGGATCTGGCCTGACTCCAGGGTTGGCTGGAGGTTCCCTCCAATGGGTCTTTCCTCTATGTGAACCAGGCAACTCACAAACATCAAGTGCTTGTCGCAAGCAGGCCAAGTTTAGGTAAGATTAATGGCTCCTGTTCTGTTGGCAAAGAGGTGAGTATGAGCACAGTCCGGAGCCCACCCAGTTTGCTCAGAACTTCGCTGGATTCATCACTGAAGGTGCCTTGTTCTCAGAAGCCCCTGGTCCCTGGCAAGCCTGCACTAGCTCGATTCAGCGCTCTATGTTCTGTCAGGACACCTCTGCTTCAGAAAAGCCCAGGAAGCATCATCGTCGGTGAGGTTGGGAGTGTGCACCGGATAAGAAAGATGTGATGAGAGCTTAACCGAGGCCCCCAGTGCAGACTCTGTTCCCCTTTTAAGGAAGAATGATGTTAAATGACAAAGAAATAACAGCCAATGTGACACTGAAAACAACTATGAAAACCTTTTCAGCTGAGGATTCAGAAGGTAACACAACCAACCCTCCCTGGCCCTCCATGGCCGATTCTTCTCCCTTCTTTTACTCCAGAAATAGATGAACTCCTGAGGTTTCTCTCCCCAAGAGACTCACTCTCTCTGCTGCTGGTCTCGCTGGTCACTGACACCTCTCTTCAGGCGGCAGCCCCCTTCCCTATGACTAGGAAGCCATAGCTAATGATCCATAACTTAGAAACCCAGCAGGGCTTATCTGTGCTCAGCACTGACTGTCATTCTCTCGGGAGCCTTTCCTGTAAGCTGGTGTTTTGAGGGACCAAGCAGGCCTGTTTGGGGCCAGCCTCCTGGTGCAGGGGGAGGGCTTGCCTCCGGCCCCACTGCTGGCTGGACGCCTCAGGCACTCTGAGGTCTTGGGCACGGGTTCCATCTTCTGTGTGTCTGGGTTTCCTCTTCTAGAATGGAGATAATAATAGTGCCTGCCTCTTGGGTGATTCAAGAACCGAGTTAGCATTTGCAAAGTGCTCAGATGAATGCCTGGCACACAGGGAGCCCACAGACACATTTGTTGAACACAACACATAATTATTAAAGCACAGTTGATTTACAGTGTTGTGTGAATTACTGCTGTTCAGCAAAGTGATTCAGTTACGCACGTGTGTGCTCTGTCGCCTCAGCCGAGTCCGACTCTTTGTGACCCCTTGGACTGCAACCCTCCAGGTTCCTCTGTCCATGGGATTCTCCAGGCAAGAATAATGGACTGGGGTACCATTTCCTCCTCCAGGGGATCTTCCTGACCCAGGGGTTGAACCCAAGTCTCTTATGTCTCCTGCATTGGCAGGCGGGTTCTTTACCACTAGCACCACCTGAGAAGCGTTTGCTCAAATACGTGTCCATTGAGTCAGTGATGCTGACATATTTATAACCTCATATATCATATATGTATGATCTAACCTGACATATATATAACCTCAGTTTTACATATATATATTTATGTATGTATGCATATATATGTTTTTTTCTAATACTCTTTTCAATCATGGTTTATCTCAGGATACTGAATACAGTTCCCTGTGCTGTAGAAGAGGACCTCGTTGTTTCTCCGCCCTGTATGTAAGAGTTTGCATCCCCAGCCCCCAAGCCTTGCCTCCCCCTTGGCAGCCACCTGTCGGTCCTCCGTGTCTGCACAACATGGAATTTTTAGCAGCCGCCTAGAAGCAAACACAAAGCACAGGCGTCCCCTTCATCTAACCGCTCGGTACCTCTCGGCTCTTGGTTCTCTTCCAGAGCCTCACTAAGCTGATGTGTCTTATGGAAACTCACGACGTCTTGTGGAAACTGCCCCCATGGCAACGAAGCTGGCAGTCTGCCAGCTTCAAGCAGGAATGGCATCTGGCTGTGTGACTGGCATCTGTTTCATTTTCAGAGAGAAGAGCCTCTAACTCATCAACTGCCCAACTTAAGGCCAAGCTCAAAACTTAATTAAGGGTGTGGTTCAGTCTGTGCCAATGTCTACAAAATTCTTAAATTTGAAGATGTGTTGAGGAAATGGGCAAAAAATGCTGGAATTTAAGGGAAACGTTGCCATCCTTTTTGATGAATGTTGACCTCACCCTGTGTTTCTCCATTTCCTGCCACGCCAGGGACATTTTTCCCACGAGAGCAGCTCACTTGGAGCGGTGATCAGGTGTGGAGAGGCAGCCACGTGAACCGGGGAGGGATATTCTGAATGTTCCATAGCTAGACATCACCTTAGGAAATGGTGAAGCATTTCAGAGCACAAACTAGGAAAAAAAGAGAGCGTTTAGGTCCAGTAAATCGTTGTTGCTATTCAGTCACTAAGTCATGTCAGACTCCGTGACCCCACAGACTGTAGCCTGCCAGGCTCCTCTGTCCATGGGATTTTCCAGCAAGAACACTGGAGTGGGTTGCCATTTCCTCCTCCAGGGGATCTTCCTGACCCAGGGATTGAACCCACATCTCTTGTGTCTCCTGCACTGGCAGGTAGATTCTTTACCACTCGCGCCACCTGGGAAGTGCTTGCTCAAATTCATGTCCATTGAGTTGGTGATGCTATCTAACCATCTCATCCTCTGCTGCACCCCCGCCCCAGTAAAACAGGAAGATAAAAACCTTCTGGAAGTACTATGGGCCCTGCAAGTGAAAAGGACAGACCTCTGTTTTGGAGGCAGCCCTGTGGCTTCAGGGCTCCACGGACACCTGTTACCCAGCAGCTATCTCTCCTGAAATTTTCTCTGGGTCCAGGGCATAAGGTCAGACCTCTTCTGCCACTGGTCCCTGAAGATAGCTGCAGCGGGGAAAGATAAACAGCTTCCTGCCAACTCCAGGACACACGACATCTCTGTTCGCACTAGGAAAGCTTGTTTCAGTAGGAGGTGAACCTCAAAGGAACAGGCTTCGCGTCCAGCTTTCGCTGCTCCGACAGGGTCTTGGTTCACGTAACCGCCCTTCTGTGGGCGCTGCTCTAAGCCAAGGAACACAAGTGTCCCAATTCCAGCTTCCAACACAAACTTCCTTAGCTTTGTCTTCTCCCAGATGAGCATTCTTGCCTCTGCAGATGCAAGCCTCCAGGTCCTGGTCTTCCCCTCCAGTAGGATCGCTCAGGATGCAAAGGCCACGGGCTTGCTGGCTTGCTGGTTAAATTGGGGTTCAGCGCCCCTCCCATGGGGCTGGCGCCCACATTTTTCCCCATTAAACTCAGTTCCTTTCACAGTAGCCCCTCTCTCAGCCCCTTTGTTGGGTTGGGGGCTTTCTCCCAGAGCTGTTCAGATACTTTGGACACCTTCTCACCCTGATGTGCCGGCAGTGGGAGGGCTCCCAAGACTTGGCAATTTACTGGAAAAGAAAATCAACAGAGACTGAACTTTTGTTTCAAGACTATGATGTCAAATATATTGCTTCTCTTCTGTGCAGACAAGCAGTTTAGAACTTGCCTTTAATTAGTAGTGTCCTAGCTTCCCTGGTCGGAGAAGGCAATGGCACCCCACTCCAGTACTCTTGCCTGGAAAATCCCATGGACGGAGGAGCTTGGTAGGCTGCAGTCCATGGGGTCACTAAGAGTCGGACACGACTGAGTGACTTCACTTTCACTTTTCACTTTCACACATTGGAGAAGGAAATGGCAACCCACTCCAGTGTTCTTGCCTGGAGAATCCCAGGGACGGGGAGCCTGGTGGGCTGCTGTCTATGGGGTAGCACAGAGTTGGACACGACTGAAGTGACTTAGCAGCAGCAGCAGCAGCTTCCCTGGTGGCTCAATGTAAAAATCCACCAGCCAGTACTGGAGACGCAAGAGACACGAGTTCAATCCCTGGATTGGGAAGATCCCCTGGAGGAGAAAACGGCAACCGTCTCCACTATTCTTGCCTGAAAAGTCCCATGAACAGAGGAGCCTGGCAGGCTATACAGTCTATAGGGTTGCAAAAGAATCAGACACGACTTAGCACTAAACAACAACGACAGAAAAAAACATAAGCCAGAATAAGATTCATGCTTTTAAACCTACCCTGCTTCATCTCTTACCAAAAATATAACACTAAGAGAAGATAAAAAAAAGGCCCCACCTTCAGAAAAGAGATGAATTCTTGCTGTAACATGTCATCATCATTTAAAATGACAACATTGTACGTAATATATACAATGTATACTTTTGCCTTTTCTCACTTAATCTTGACAATTTTTGTAAGAAGTTGACAGAGCAGGTAGATTTCCCTTTACCTTGTAAAGAGGACTTGCCTGAAGCCACATGATGGTGTAATCTCAGCGCAAAGGAAGAATTTGGTTCACCTCACTATGGTTCAGGATTGGATCTATCTGGGGTGGGGATGAGGGGTGGGGGGAACAGGCGTCCCTCAGCCTCTCCCAGCCAGCAGGACAGGGCCCTTGACCTTCTTGCTCCTCACCGCCCCCCACCCCCAGGGAAGGCAGCCTTTCAGCAAATGGTACATCGGAGTTAAGTCCAGAGAAGTGGGCAGTGCCAGCACCAGTCAAGAGGTTTGCTTTTTTTTTCTGATTCTTTTCACAGATAGTCATTAAGATCCAAGGCAGACACTCTTAGCAGAATGGTGATCAGGACTGACATCACGCTATAGCAGAACTCAGTGGAGGATGGAGCAGAAAAGCAAGGAGGCAGTGACTCCAGGGAGAAGGGGAGGTTCCCAGGTCTTTGTTGGAGGAGGCCTGAAACTGACCCTGGACAACAGTGAGGCCCGCTTCCACACCTTTAGGTGCTGTATTTCAGTTCAGTCACTCAGTCGTGTCTGACTCTTTGTGACGCCATGAACCACAGCACGCCAGGCCTCCCTGTCCATCACCAACTCCCGGAGTCCACCCAAACCCATGTCCATCGAGTCGATGCCATCCAGCCATCTCATCCTCTGTCGTCATCTTCTCCTGCCCTCAATCTTTCCCAGCATCAGGGTCTTTTCCAATGAGTCAGCTCTTTGCATCAAGTGGCCAAAGTATTGGAGTTTCAGCTTCAACATCAGTCCTTCCAATGAACACCCAGGACTGATCTCCTTTAGAATGGACTGGTTGGATCTCCTTGCAGTCCAAGGGACTCTCAAGAGTCTTCTCCAAAGTTCAAAAGCATCAAATCTTCGGCGCTCAGCTTTCTTTATAGTCCAACTCTCACATCCATACATGACCACTATGGTTTTTCCAAACCATAGCCTTGACTAGATGGACCTTTGTTGGCCAAGTAATGTCTCTGCTTTTAAATATGCTATCTAGGTTGGTCATAACTTTCCTTCCAAGGAGTAAGCGTCTTTTCATTTCATGGCTGCAGTCACCATCTGCAGTGATTTTGGAGCCCAGAAAAATAAAGGCAGCCACTGTTTGCACTGTTTCCCCATCTATCTGCCATGAAGTGATGGGACCAGATGCCATGATCTTAGTTTTCTGAATGTTGAGTTTTAAGCCAACTTTTTCACTCTCCTCTTTCACTTTCATAAGAGGCTCTTTAGTTCTTCTTCACTTTCTGCCATACGGGTGGTGTCATCTGCATATCTGAGGTGATTGATATTTCTCCCAGCAATCTTGATTCCAGCTTGTGCTTCCTCCAGCCCAGCATTTCTCATGATGTACTCTGCATATAAGTTAAATAAGCAGGGTGACAATATACAACCTTGACATACTCCTTTTCCTATTTGAAACTAGTCTGTTGTTCCATGTCCAGTTCTAACTGTTGCTTCCTGACCTGCATACATGTTTCTCAAGAGGCAGGTCAGGTGGTCTGGTATTCCCATCTCTTTCAGAATTTTCCACAGTTCATTGTGATCCACACAGTCAAAGGCTATGGCATAGTCAATAAAGCAGAAATAGACGTTTTTCTGGAACTCTCTTGCTTTTTTCATGATCCAGTGGATGTTGGCAATTTGATGTCTGGTTCCTCTGCCTTTTCTAAAACCAGCTTGAACATCTGGAAGTTCACGGTTCAGGTACTGTTGAAGCCTGGCTTGGAGAATTTTAAGCATTACTTTACTAGCGTGTGGGATGAGTGCAACTGTGCAGTAGTCTGAGCACTCTTTGGTAGTCTGAGCTTTCTTCATGGCCGAGCTCGCTCATCCATACATGACTATTGGAAAGACCACAGCCTTGACTTATATGGACCTTTGTCAGCAAAGTGAAAGTGAAAGTGAAAGTGAAGTCGCTCAGTCGTGTCTGACTCTTTGTGACCCCATGGACTGTAGCCTTTCAGGCTCCTCCATCCATGGGATTTTCCAGGCAAGAGTGCTGGAGTGGATTGCCTGATGTCTTTGCTTTTTAACACATTGTCTAGGTTTGTCGTAGTTAGGACCCCGTGATCTGCATAAAGTCAGGGTCTGTAGTGGGTACGAAATATAGATAACACACACGTGGGTGGGCAGACCTCACGCCATGGAATCAGTGTAATCCTCAGGTGTGAATTTTCTCAAATCTTACAGGAGCTACTATTAATGGGGTCCCCAAATAACAAAAATTAAACTTTAAGCATGTAATACAACTTTAAAATGACATTTTATATGAAAGTATCTTTTCCTAGAAAAATCTCAGTAATACTTCAAAGTACTAAATTATGGACTACATTCTAGGCAGGGTTGTTTTCTGGTTAGGTGCATCAATGAAAAAAAAAAAAAAATCACGTCTCCTCTTAACCCCTGCCCTGCACAGGGTCACAGACAAACCCAGGCTCTGACGGTGTCGCTGGTCCCTGTAGCTTTAGGAGAGCCTGACTGATGTAGGATGGGACCACAGGGCAGAGAAGGGAGGCCATGCCTGCCATGGCACCCAGCATCCAGAAGTCACTGATGTGAGGAGGGAGTAGGGAGGTGCTTTGGTGGTCATCTGGACCTGTGGTTCACAAATACATCTTCATCAAGAGAATCCTCCCCTCAATGGAACTCTGATGGCTAAGTGACCAAGCCTGGGCTCCTTCCCAAAATCTAGCTCTAGGCAGAATGAGACACGACAGCTAAAAGCCTAGGCTGGTGCTGGCGAGCCTGGCACTGACTCCTTGGTACGTCACTTACTAGCTGTGTGACTTTGGACTAGTCCTTTTACCTCTCTGAGCCTGCTTTCCCACTAGTAGAGTGGAGGTGATATAACAGTAACCCTGCCTCAGGAGCGTGCCGCGAGGCCTGAATGAGTCAGTGGGCTTATAGTGCTGTTAACAGCTCCAGACGTGGGATGAGCACCACCTTGGTGCTCACTGTCACTTTATAGCAATAGGTTTCCTGAGTTGGAAGCTTGATAGTAGTAACTTTTGATAAGGCGTTGCTTTGCCGCCATGTACATTTTGGCTTCTGATGCATTCCTGGACAAAGTAGGTAGACTTTTGTGTTTTCATTCCACATTGTCCAGGTTACCATCAGTGTTACTCTATAACAGACCACCCAAAACTTAGGAGGTCAAAATCACAGTTGTCTCACTGTCTGTGATCTTGTGTTTCAGGAATTGGGCAGAACTTAGAAGAGAGGCTCCTCTTTAATTCCCTGGGTTCAGCTGGGTGGTTCAGTTCTCATCCACGGGGTCTCTCTCCTTCCCTAGGACCTCTCATTATCCAGGGGTCCAGCCTGAGCTTCCAACATGGCTGGTGGCTTCAAAGAGGATGAAAGCTGGGTGGCTTCTTGAGGTCCAAGCTCAGAGGCCGCAGGTCACAACTTCCGCTTGGTCTAACAAGTCTTTGGGTAGGCTGGATTCAGGAAAGGGAATTCCCAGGTGGCTCAGATGGTAAAGAATCTGCCTGCAATGAAGGAGACCCCAGTTCGACCCCTGGATTGGGAAGATCCCCTGGAGAAGGGAATGGAAACCCACTCCAGTATTCTTACCTGGGAGATCCCATGGACAGTGGAGCCTGGTGGGCTACAGTCCATGGGGTCACAAACAGTCAGACACCACTGAATAACTAACACTTGGGGGGGGGTGCACACAGGCTGAGGGTGGGGTGCTGTTGGCACCCATCACTGGTGGTGCCCATCCTGCCGACAGTTTACCATGGTACTCTTTTTTCAGTTTTGCAACACTTATTACAATGTATTTTGCACGCCCTTCCCCTGCGGGTGCACATGTGTCCCCTTCCCAGGGCCAGCACCATGGTGTGTTTATGCACTTTGCCTCGGAGCACAGCACGCAGACCGGCATGCTTAGTATGTGCTGTTTGAGCTAGGGGGTGAAGACATGGATAAATCTCAATTTTTACCTTGACTTGACAATAACAACAAGAATATTCTTTAAAAAAAACTCTCAAAGCCATTTTTTGAGACTTCCAAAATGTCACATTTTCTTCCCTTTGTAAACCTTAATACATGTACTTCTGTTTCAGCCAGTAGGTATTCAGCTTTTGGGCACTACAAATAGAAAAATAACAGGTTAAAAGGATTCTGTGAGAAAAAAAATGTATTTCACCCAAAAGGCAGATAAAGAGGTTTCACTGGAGTGTGTACGGGAACCAGGACTTTAGATATTTAAGTGCTAAAAAAAGTGAAGTAAGATGCATATATGTGTGTCAGAGGGTGCATCTGAAATTTCAAAAATGTGGACAGTTTTTAAAGCAAAGTGAAGTTGAACAATAAAAGCAAGTCCCTATAACATCTCTAGGGAATCTGCACTTCAGCCTCAAGGCACATTCTTGTCTCAAATCTTAGTAAATAGATTTTTCTCTTCATAGAGCCCTATAAAGCAGACCCTAGGTTGGTATAAAGAAGTTTTGTTTTCAACTTTGCATTCAAGCTAAACAACATGTCATTTTTTGTGTAACCTAAACTCTCCAGGAAAGAAAATCTCAACTGTGTTGAGAAAGCCAGCCAAACCACAGACTCACCAAGGTGAGTTCACACATCCCCACTCTACTCCCACACAGGCCCTGGGCTCCCCACCTTAAGTGTCCACATATATGGCAAGCCATAGTTATCTGTTCAGATTTACTGATAGACCTTGTCTAGGGTATAGGCTTTGGGTCTGGCAGATAAAGCCTGCAATAATTCTTATTAACTCCAAAATCTCTGTTTTGAGGTTTTTATTACAAATAGCATAGCTACAGAAGCAACCTATCAAGGCCATCAGTGATGATTAGCTGCAAATTTTATCTGGCTTCCGATCCAATTTATGTGAACCCGGGCTTTCAAGCTTATTTAACTATAGAAGATCCATGTATGCACGCGTGCTTAGTTGCTTCAGTCGTGTCTGGCTCTTTGCGACCCTGTGGACTGTATCCTGCAGGCTCTTCTCTGTCCATAGGAGATCCACATCTCATTTAAAACTGTGCAAAGGTCTCACAATGATTCATGGTGGTCAGAAGAGAAAGAGAAGCTACACAAAGGAGGGGTCACACGGTATGGATTAGAAGGATTTTTGTTTTCATTTTGAGGATTCTTACTAGGTCCATGTGAATTCGTTATAGTCTAAGAGAGCTCACCATCAATAACCCTTCACAGTTTGGGAAAGCAGAGAATTTTTTTTTTTTTTTTTTTTTATTCTTAAAACCTAGATGGCAAAGCCCAGACCCCAGCTAGCTACACACAGTGATCCATGGAACTCTTCCTCTGGCCTGCAGAAATATGATAAGAGCAAGAGAGACTGAGAAGGGTGTTCACGCACATGTCTACTGTGGCTCAGATCATAGCTCCTGATGGAGCCTGTGGCCTGGTTCATCCTGAGCATCACGACAGAACCGCTCAGATACCATGGCTCCCCAGGCCAGGCCACCCTGTTACGCTGCGCGGGCCAACAGACCGTGGGCGTGAGGAGGGGCAGGGACCCGGAAGGGCTGAAGAACCTTGTGGTGCCCGTCCTAGGACCGGGTGGGGAAAAGTGATCCTTCTGACATTCTCTCTCCAGGTCTCCATGTCCTTTCCTGCCTGTTTTCCCTCCACGTCCCCGGCTCTCCTTCACGCACAGAGGTTGAACCCATAGGACAGATCCAAGCCTTATGAGGCAACCTCAGCCCGTCCCCCACTCTGACCTCCAATTCGTAGACTTCGGCCATTGTGGCTGTTCCTTGCCGCTTCCTGATGAGAGCATCTGCACACCGTTCCTCCTTCTATCCCTCAGTTGAGCAGGGGTCTTCCCCATATGGCCTGCTGCCCCCAGAGCTCAGAGACAAACCCAGAACCCAACTCCAGGTCTTCCCTCCAACCTTCCTGAGACGTCCTTCAACCTCCCGCCATCAGGAGCTTGATCTGAAGCCTGGTAGGACTCTCTCCTCATAAACTCACTAGCAGCTGAGTGCACAGCAAGTCACATCGGTGCTTTTATTCCAGTGGCTGGCAAAGTTTCTTATCTTCTATGATGTGGGAAAGCCATCTGACATCATCACGTGCTCTGCCTGACTCTACTTAGGTACATCGTGGGCCCTCAGTTCCATACATCTTTTCCCTCCTTATATTCAAAGTCAAGCTTATGAACCCTGAGGGAAAACTCTCCCCCAAATCCTCTACCCTTGTCATTCAAAGCCTTGGCTTTCAATGCTCCTGTCTCTGCTATAGAAACTCGGTCAAGAATCTGATGCTTCTCTTGGCTTCCACGATGCTTCTTGGGACTTCCATGGTGGCTCAGATAGTAAAGAGTCTGCCTGAAATGCAGGAGACCCAGGTTCGATCCCTGGGTTAGGAAGATCCCCTGGAGAAGGAAATGGCAACCCACTCCAGTACTCTTGCCTGAAAAATTCCAGGGACAGAGGAGGCTGGTGGGCTACAGTTCATGGGGTCGCAAAGAGTCAGACACGACTGAGCGACTTCACTTTCTTTCCTTCTTTTTTGGCTATTGACCCTGGTAAGCAGCCTTTGCTACATAGGCATTCTCTTCAAAGGCAGGCATAAGAGCTGTTCTTTACTTCTAATTTTAAGTTGATTGAATCTAGGACTTGGACAAGGCAGGAGTACAGGGTTTTGCTTTTTGGGCTTGAGGTGTAACGTGCATCTAATAAGCAACCAAAGCTAGATGGCTTTTGTTGATACAAGAACGGATTGGGAACGAGGCAAGTCCTTACTTTTAAGAAATCATCCCTGAGGTTTCTGTGTGAGAGATGCCATCAGTGCTGTCAGAGGTGGTGCAAGCAGTGGGTGCAAAGACTCTCAGGTAACACCTCAAATACGCTCGTTTCCAAATTGCTTTTGCCCTGTGCAGCACGAGCCCAAACTCTGACCCCAGGCTGGATGCTCTGTGTCAGGGAAGGAGGCTGACTGAGTCGACCAAGGCTGTGGCTGCTTATCTGCCTTGTCACTTGACTCCATGTCAGAGGCTCTAACAAAGGACCACAGGCTGGGGGCTTAAACAACACGGTCCTGGGGGCCAGAAGTCCAAGGTCATGGTGTCAGAGGGGTTGGTTTCTTCTGAGGACTGTGAGGAAACTTTTGGTCCGCTCCTCCCTCCTAGCCTCTGGCACTGGCTGGCATTCCTTAGGGTTCCTCGATTTGAAAGTGGGGTTCTCTATGTGTGTTCACATTGTCTCCCCTACCCTGTACACACCTCATTCTCTTCAGATGGCATTTCTTTTATAAAGACACCAGTCATTGGATTAGGACCCCACCACACTCCAGTGTGACCTCAATTTAACTTCATTACATCTGCAATAACCCCATTTCCAAATAAGGTCCTTCCGAAGTACCAAGGGTTGGGACTTTACCATATGATGTTTTTATGGTGGGGCAAGAAGGGTGAAGAGCAAGACACAACTCAGCCCGTAAGAGTCCCCTTTCTCCTCCTTGGGCTGCTCTGAACAGTTTCTAAGAGTCGAAAGACTTCTGAGACTTCCCTGGGGGTCGAATGGGCCATGGGTTCGACCACAGGTCGGGAACTACGATCCCACATGCTGCACGGAGTGACTTAAAAATATCTTTTAAAAAAGTCAAAAGACTTCTGATGCCAGGCTGTCTTTTGCCACATCCCTCATTTCAGAGATGCATCCACTGTCTGAGGCTCTCAAGGCAGAGGAGCTGTGCTTTTTACCCAGTGGACACTGGGAGCAGGAATCCTTACCTGAGCTCTCAGCCTGACTTAAGATTGATGACAAGAAGGTCAAGAAGAGTGCATGAAGCAGGTCTGTACTGGTGTTGAATTCAAATTGGATATGATTTCATTCCAGGGCCCATGGAGACTCTTACTCACGTTGTCTTCTTTTATAAATAATCTTCAGCTTTTGTTAGTACCCTCGATGTCAAGTACTCAATTTAGCTCAAAATCAAATTACTCATTATATTCAGCTAAAATTCCAATGGCTCATTAAGCCAAGCCTGTGGCATGATGAAGTTAGTGACCTTGCATGAATGAGCAGGTGACTAAGGCATCTCGGAGCCAATTAGGTAACACTTTTATTTCTCCTCTTGAAATGTTAGACAAGCCATACGTGTTGAGAGGTCTGAGAGCTCAGACATGAACAAGTTCGTGCACCGGCATCTCTAAGACATCTGTATTCTCACTGTTCACTCACCTTTGACACCGAGGACCCACTGAGGCTGGAGCTGACGTCAGGGCTGTCTCCTCAGATAGTAAGAACTTCTTCCAGTGGCAGAAAAGAGGCAAAGGTGTCTCTCCATCCCTTGCCCTCAAAGACACCAGAAGCTCCATCTTTCCTCCAGAATCATACAAGAGGCAGGGAATCGAGTTTGACTGAGAGCATAAAACTTTAGAAGACAAAGAATTGGAGTAGTTTTTTTTCATTGAACTGTATTTGATTTACAACTGTTGTGTTAGTTTCAAGTGTACAGCAAAGTGATTCCGTTTTACACATATATAATATATATATTCTACTATATATTTTATTGTGCATATTACATAAATATTACAATAATATATATTGCATTCATATATTACACATATATATTCTTTTTCAGATTCTTTTCCAGTAAACATTATACATTATTACAACATATTTAATATAGTTCCCTGTGCTACATGTAGGTCCTTGATGTTTATCTGCTTTATTTATTTCAGTTGTGTATGGAGTAGTTACTTTTAAGTACCACACAGTTTTTAAGCCCCTCCCATCTCAGCCCCTGAAAATACGTCTGGTCTCAGAGCCACAGAGGCCAGCACATTCAGGGCTGTCTCAGCACTCCTGATCACTGAGGAGTCAGGACCCAAGTCCAGGGGCTCTTGTCCTTGTGTCTGTGGACCCCCCCCCCCTTTCTGCCTTCCCTCCCTGTTCCCTTCTCCCTCCTGCTGAATAAGCAACCCATTGTTTAGGGAGCTCATGTTTGCCCTAGGCTGGAATTACCTTCTCTGCCCAGACTCACTCTTTCTGCCAGCTGACAGTGTGAAGATATCACTAATATTTTGTTGCCAGGTTTGAGTTAATATTAATGTCAAAAGTATAGACAGCCTGGGAATAATTATGGACATCTCCAGACACATCATATTATCTTTGGCATCAATTTTACTTGGTTGGAAATGAAACTCTAAATGGACACTAAGCATTCAGTTTGTTACTCATATGACTATTCCCGCAGAAATCAAATGAAATATTGACCCATAACAGGGTTTATACTTGCTTAGAACACTTTCGGAGACTGAGGTCAAGTGGAGCATGGATGATCCCTCACTAGTTAGCGCTCACAACTAGTTACAGAGCATCTTAAAACCCAGATCAGAGAAGCGGTGGTGCAAAGTCAAAGGCAGAATTAACTATGACAGCAGAGTCAAGGGGACAAGCCAGGGTTGCTGACTGACAGGTGGTAAAAGCCAGTAGCCAAGAAAATATGGAGATCCACTTTGGGAATCTGTGCTAAGCTGAAAACTGGGAGGAACAGAAATCCATGCAGCCCAGCTGAACACCAGCAGAGAGCCTATCTTAAGTAAAAGACTCTTCTTGATGTTTTCAAATACTGCCATTTATACCTATGTACCTGCCAGCATTGGGTCTGAAATGTCAGATCCAAGCCAGCTCTGTTTACATAATGTTTGCAGTTTTGTAGGGTCAATCTGTTGTTCAGTTATGTTTAGAACTGTGCAAAATATTATGTTATCAACAGATTGAGATTAATCCTCCTTTTTAAACTGGAATGCTCTATTTTTCCATATTTACAGTATTCACCACGGAAATGAATGGATAGATAATCCTTGAGTAACCTGTTAACACCAATACTGGCTGGGAGAAGTGGTTTCTAGCCTGGGAAAGAATGTTTGGCTAACAAATGGTTAATGATGAACCTTGCTCTCCTAGTTCAAACTTCCAACTAGATTTTTAATAATTTCCCAACCCAACCCTCTAGAAGGACCCTGGAGTCTTTTACGCTTTATCTGAACTTGTAATCACTGCCACTTACTCCGTAAAGTCCTCCATATATACCGCAAGGCCTTGGAAACATGTGGACGGGGACTTTATTCATCTATTGATTTCTTTTGTTTGATGAGATGGAGAGGCAAAGATGGCCTGAGGTCTGATGGGCCGAGAGGAGAAAAGAACGGAAGCCGTCACCTCCCTTCACTGCCAAGGCTTCATGTTGTCCTGATCGCTTGCTGGTGGATCTGGGAGCATGAGGCATGTAATAGCACATCTCCAATAGAGTAACTTTGTAAAACCAAAACTGGGGTTTTAGGGACTTCCCTTGTGGTCCAAGGGTTAAGAATCTGCCTTGCAATGCAGGGACGCAGGTTCAATCCCTGGTCAGGGAACTAAGATCCCACATGCCATGGAGCAACCAAGCCTGAGCCAAAACTATAGAGTCTGCATGCTGCAACGAAAAATCCTGCATGTCACTATGAAAGATCCCGTGTGCTGCAACTAAGACCCAATGCAGCCAAACCATAAAAATTAAAAAAAATTTTTTTTAACTGGGTCTTTATTGTAAACTCAGTTTAAGTGGGAGAGTTTATAGAATTCAATATATTAATTCATTCAGTAAATACTTACTGAGAGTTAATATCATGCTTGGTATATTCTAGATGCTGGGGATTCAGCAATAAAGGTAAGTCCATCCCTCAATTGGGAGTCTTAACAGATATGCTCTACCATATATAAAATAGACAAGCAACATGGATTTACTGTAGAGCACAGGGAGCTATATCCAATATTTTGCAATAAACCGTACAAACTGTAATGGAAAAGAGTTTGAAAAAAAATAGACATTTACCTTTCTGTGCATAACTGAATCACTTTGCTGTATACCTGAAACAACTATACTATTGTATTAAGGCACAAAAAAAGAAAAAAGAAGTCCATCCTTCAAGGAGACTGTATTTCATTATGTCTGTGGGAGAGAGGGTCATGGTAGATGAATAATGGACAAGTAAATAAATGTACATGTGAGCAGGTGATACCTACTGTGAGAAATACAACAGTGTGTAGGGTGAAAGAGTGATGGCTGACGCTGAGAGTGATGGCCTCCCTCTGATCAGTGGTCCTGTAAGCAGAGACTTAAGTACTGCAGCCACCACGCTCCCCAGCCCGCCCCTTGCCCTGCCCCCACCATAGGAGTTCCTAACACTGTCTCATTCCCTTTCAGTCCACAGCCCACACAACTCAGCTTAAGAGACCCCACTGCTTTGGGGCCAGAAAGCAAAGGGGATCATTATTCACCAGGAACTTTAAAAGCAACTGAGCCAGGCGTAACATACAAAGGATTTGAAGGGCGGTGTGACCTGGTATCATTATGTCCCCTTCCCTTCCCTTCTGGTTTCCAGGTTTGTTAAAATCCCTTGAGCTGGGAAGAAGGCAGAGAGTCAAGGATGAAACAGGGCAGGAAGACGTGAGCAGGGGGTTCTGAGGCTAAGGACCACCTGGGAGGGAGCTGGGGCCACCTGATGGAGTCCCTCTTTGACATTTGGGGGATCTAAATAGGGGGTACCCAGTGGCAGTGCTGTGCTTCCAGGGTGCAGTCTGGGGAGTCCAGCCCAGACGCGTCGCAGCAGCTCCAGAGGCTCTGGAGGCCAGAGACAGATCCAGGGACTGTCTGTGCCTCCAGAGGGGTGTGGGAAGACAGCATCTTGACGTTTCCATGGGCCCAAATGCAGCATGGGAATTGGGGGGTGAGGGGGATTGGGGGGGAAGCAGGAGAAGGGGAGCGGGAAGCAAATGGCAAGTGCACTGGTCGCTGACCTGAACCAAGGGCAACAATTCAGGGGCACGAGGGATGCCCACACAGCCGGGAGGCTGTCCACCCGGCACGGGGAGGCCGCATGCCTGGCGTAGCCCACCTGACGACGAGGACCACACGGGGCGAGCTTCACCTGCGCTGGATTCCAGAAGCAGATGCAGACTGAGATGGGGACGTCCCCATCCCCCACCTGCTGGGCACAACCCAGGGAGGGGAGGCACGGGGACTGTGATGCTAAGACCAGCCTTTGAACCCACAGCTGCCAAGAAATCTCTACATTTGACGGAGTTTCCCAGACACGACTAGGATAAAGTCATGTCTGGATGTGTTTAGTTTTTAACTGAACGGGATTCAGAGCCAGAAATGTATCTAATTGTTCTAATTATGAAAAATTAACTTTTACTCACTCCAGCTTGCCACTGCGAAAATTAGTTCCTGCTACACAAAACCAAACTAGCCAATTCTGTGGGAATTTGTGAGACCGACTTACTTGTGCATAAATAACAAGGATGCCACTGAGCTCTGCCAAGGAGCTGCCCCAGAGTTCTGCTTTGAGGCAAACCCAGGCCTGGTTCCAATACTGGATTCTCCATGAATGACCTGATACCCTGAAGGTGGCTGCTCTTTCATATTTGAACCTGCTATGATGATACTGGGTCTTTATGTTCGCTGTGAGAATTAAGGTATTTGGAAGTGTGTGAAGCACTAGAATGGAAGCTTCCCTTGAATGCCTGCGGCTGCCAGGCCGTGCGTCCCTTCTGGGGAATGCCTGCCAAGCAGGGCATTTGCTCCTGTTGCTCCTTGTCACATGGCAGGTGCACAAGCCAAGGACAATGAGGATCCAGGCAGAACACGAGGTGGTTTTGGGTGAGCCGAGAATATCCTTCAGAGCATCTTCCTTGGTGTGGTTGAGGCCAGATGCACATACAAGATGCTTGACCTGTTTCTCAACCATCCTGAGCTGCGGTTCTGGCTTTCCGTGAAGCTTCCTTCACTCCCTGAATTGGACATCCCACATGGCCCCTTGTCCCCTTTGGGTCCTTGAAATGAACCAAAATTCATGCCTGTATATCTTTTATGTAACCTCAAAGAGCATATGAACATACATCAGGCAAATAAATAAATTTATATCAAGCAAATTAATAGAAGCCAACAAATAAAATATGAGTAAACCAACAAATGTGGGTTTCCTTGGTGGCTCAGTGGTAAAGAATCTGCCTGCAATGCAGGAGACATGGCCTCGATCCTTGGGTTGGGAAAATCCCCTGGAGGAGGAAATGGTGACCCACTCCAGCATCCTTGCCCAGAAAATCCCATGGACAGAGGAGACTGGCAGGCTACAGTCCATGGGGTCATATGAGAGTCGGACACGACTCAGTGAATAAACGACAACAACCAACCGACAAATAAAATACAAACCTCTCATTGGCAGTTTGCATCAAAGCAATACGCCAGTCTGGATGGGTAAGGGGGTGCCTTGCAGCTGTGTGAGTCGCGTTGTTTGTTAGACGCTCTTATTGTGTAGCATGCCACGGGACATCCGTTGTAGCATCCTTTGTCCACCTTGCAGACCCATCAGCAAGCCACTTCCCAGGAAGCCCCCGCTCCTTGGACAGAAGTGGATATCTGAGTGCATGTCTGGGGACTGAAGTAGGCTGGGTGAGGCCTGGGAACAGCAGGGCCCCCAGCAGCTGTATTTTGTCCCAGAGCTGGAGCCCCAGGATAGAGGGAGGCCAGTGCTGCCCTCTGCAAAGCACCTCCAGCTGCTGCAAAGAAATGGCAGCATCCAACTCATCCGCACATCGTTTGAAGCAGGTTTGGTCACCTGCAAAGAATCGTAAACTGTCCTGAGTAAGGGTGATGGGGATGGGGGATAGGGTGTCTTGGGGACCGCTCTTCTAGATAGGATTGCACTCCAAAATCTGCTCAGAGGGGAAGCAATTTTGGGGCTGAGGGAGGCAGAGATGGCCAAGGTTTGGAGATGGAATAGAGAGAAGCCAGATCTCAGCCGTGCCCTGCCCAGGAAGGGCGGTTCATTTAACTGGGCGCAGTGTGTCTTTTAGAAACTCGATTTCTGTTCCTGGGCTAAAGCAGTTTCCCATAAATTTTCTTTAGTTGACTGGGTCCCATGAATTCACTTTTCGTCAGAGCCAACTTTCTTATCAGCAAAGTAGTTTGCTACTCTGCGTAGAGGCAGACCAGACAGCTGTAGAGACAGTATCAAATGCTGCTTTGACAGTATTTACAAAGAGCTTTGGAGACAAGATATGATCTTCTTCATGGTCTTTTTCCTTTTTCAATGAGAAAATGTTTCTTGCAATAAATGTGCTCATCACTTAGTAATTCCACAAGCCTGGGATTGTTTAGCTAAATTTGTTTTTTGTGTGCCGGTCATATACAAATTTTTTCAAGTTTGATGGTGCAAGAGTGAGAGAAAGGAATGGAACAAAGGATCACGGTTACTCAAATGCATATCTTTGGGGGGGGATTCCTCTTTAAAAATGAAGGGCATTACAGAGTTCTGGAAGCTGTGGCACGCAGGATGCAAGGTTGATTAACTCCTCAGGCAGGACATGGAGTAAAACCCACAGAGGATGTGTGACTACTCCAGGCATGTTGTTGCTGTCGTTTAGTCACTAAGTTGTCTCCAACTCTTTGTGACCCCATGGACTGTAGCCCACCAGGCTCCTCTGTCCATGCAATTCTCCAGGCAAGAACACTGGGGTGGGTTGCCATTCCCGTCTCTAGCTCCAGGCATAGGGGACAGTATATGCCAAGGTCCTGGGAGAAGATAGAGCTTGGAGAATTCCAGGATCAGAAAGATGACTGGATCATCTCGTCTTGAGAGCAGGGAGCAAGAGGAAGAGAGAGATGAGCTAGAACTGGAGAGGCTAGAAAGGATCAGACTACAGGGGCACCAGGTGCCACAGCAAGAGTTTCATGGTTTATCCCATGAGAAGGAAAAAGCACAAAATGGTTCAGTTCAGTTCAGTCTCTCAGTCATGTCCGACTCTTTGTGACCCTATGAACCGCAGCACACCAGGCCTCCCTGTCCATCACCAACTCCCGGAGTTCACCCAAACTCATGTCCACTGAGTCAGTGATGCCATCCAGCCATCTCATCCTTTGTTGTCCCCTTCTCCTCCTGCCCTCAGACTTTCCCAGCATCAGGGTCTTTCCCAATGAGTCAGCTCTTTGCATGAGGTGGCCAAGGTATTGGAGTTTCAGCTTCAACATCAGTCCTTCCAATGAATACCCAGGACTGATCTCCTTTAGGATAGACTGGTTGGATCTCCTTGCAGTCCAAGGGACTCACAAGAGTCTTCTCCAATACCACAATGCAAAATGGTCAAAAATATATAAAAGAGAGGGGGGAGGTTGGGAGGGTGAGGGGGGGTGTAACTGGGTTTACATGTGAGGATCGCCTGGCTGCAGCAGAAAGGATTGGAAGCAGCGGGATGGGGAGGCTTGGACAGAGACCCCTGTGGTGTTGGTGCCAGAGCCTGGGTCCCAACTGGGGTGAATGGAGAGGAGAAATGGACCAGTCAAGAGACCAGGAGGGTGATCTCGAAAGGACTCAGCCCTGGGTTGTGGATGCAGAGTGCCAGAGAGGGAACAGAAACGTTAGTTTGTTCAAAACTTTGTTTACAGTTGCAGAGGGGGGTAGAGCATTTGACTGCAAACTTTTGTTTACATTTGTATCGGTTTCCTAGAGCTGATTTAACACAGTTACCAGAGACCAGGTGGCTTGAAAGAACAGAAATTTATTCTCTCATTGTCCTGGAGACCAGAAGTCTGCCATGATGATGTCAGTGGGCCAGGCTCCCCAGAGGCTCACGGGGAGAATGCTTCCTTGTTTCTCTTGCCTCTGGTGTTGCCAGCAATCCTCGGCGTTACTTGTGGCTGCCTCACTCCAGTCTCTGCCTGTCTTCACGTGCACTTCTTCCTTCTGCGTGTCTCTGTATTTAGATCTCTCCTTTTCTTGAGACAGCAGTCATTGGATCTACGATCCACCTTAACCCACACTGACCTCAACCTAACATGATTTTATCTGCAAATGAAGTCACATTCACAGGCACTGGGGATTGTGACCTCAGTATATCTTACGTGGGGCGGGGAGGTGGAGGGGACACAGTTCAACAGACGATATCCTATATCTTAAGATAGTACCCTGTCATGGCTGATGATGTTGTAAATAAACATAAGAGATCAACAGCTTCCCTGAGTGTCATAGTTGTCTTTATTATTGTATTACAACTTGTTGATTTTATATATTGTAGCATGGTCAATTTCCACAGCCTCACAAATGAATTCAGAATTGGTGGAATCCATATTACGAAGTCATACTACAGCTTACTGGTTTCTCTATTGTTATAGACATTTCTCATTTTCCTAAAAAATATTTTGGTTAAAGTGATTTACGGTGAATTTCATTGATGACTTTCTCCTTTTCCCAGAGGAAAACATGGCTAAAGATCATAACTATGTTAAATTCAATCTCTGAAGATGATAGCCACAGAATTCTATTGAGAATATCATCTCTGTGAAGGCTCTTATTGCCCTGGAAGAGAGCCTCATGGGTCCAAGTCCTGGATTCTGGAAGAACTGACATACCCAAGCCAGGTTGAAGTTGTGATAGTTCCCCTAGTGAAGAATATACACATGCCCAAACGCATTTCAGTAAAGACATCACCCCATAGTAAATATGATGCCCTTGAGGCAGAAACACCGTAAGTTTTACAGAGTTAAGTTATTATGGGAAACCTCAGATTGTTGCAAGTATTTGTATATTTATCTGTGTGCATATATGTTACCTTACCAGAAACAATGGACGTGAAAAATGACCCACTTTATTTTTGTAAGTCCCCAGGAAAAAATGGATAAACTATTGCAATTTTTCCATTCCCATAAACACATGCATTTTGTGTGTTTATATACCCAGAATATGCTTTTCAAGTTCAGACATAACATTACTTGCCTTTGTTGCTTGGCCTGCCCCATTTGTTATAGTCTACAAGGCCATCAGGGTTATATCAACAAGACTTCAACTTGCCCTCAGCCAAGATGCACAGATTACAGTTCAGCCAACAGAGAGACCCAGTCATGCTCCTGCTGTCTGTAGTAAGTCAACCCTCCAAGCCCTGGTGAGATCCCTCCCTGCTAGCATTTTGCTCCTCAGCCTTCTAATCATCCCTCTGGGTCTCATGAAGTCTCAAGACCTAGAGTACAGTTGATCTTTAAACAATGAGGGGGTTGGTGGAATCAGTCCTCTAAACAATCAAAAATCCAAGTATGGCTTTACAGTTGGCCCTCCGTACGTGAGGTTCCACGTCCTCAGATTCAACCATCATGCGGTACTGCGCATGCGTGTGTGCTCAGTAGTGTCTGACTCCTTGCGACCCCGTGGACTACAGCCCACCGGGCCCCTCCATCGTGGGATTTTTCAGGCAAGAATGCTGGAGTGGGTTGCAATTTCCTTCTCCAGGGGATCTTCCTGATCAAGAGATCGAACCCATATCTTCTGCGTCTCCTGCATTGGCAGGTGGATTCTTTACTACTGAGCCACCTGGGAAGCTATAGTACGTGGTATGCGTGTATTATTCATTGAAAAAATCCACCATCAGTGGACCAGCTCAGTTCAAACCCGTGTTGTTCAAGGGTCAACTGCATTGCATCTATTTCAACTATAGCAATAAGCTTCTTAAACCCAAGTTCCTTAAATGTCCCTAAACCTGGAAACTAAACCTACAGGTCAACTCCACATCATTCTTTTTCTCCAGCTTTATTGAAATATGATTGACATATAACATCGTATGAGTTTAAGACATGCAATGTGATAACTTGATGCGTATATATTACGAAATGATTACCACAATAAGGTTAGTTAGCATATCCTTCACCTCGTGTAATTATCATCTTTTAATTATGGTGGTGGTAGTACTAACATTTGAGATTTACTCTCTTAGCCACATTTAAGGATAAAATTCAATATTATTAACTCTAGTGGCCATGTTGTATATTACTCCCAAGAGCTTATTCACATTATAACTGCAAGTGCGTCCTTTGACCATCACACTCATGTCCCTTCACCCCCAGCACCTGGCAGTCACCATTCTACCATTTCTATGAGTTTGGCTTTTTCACATTCTCCATGTAAGTGACATGATACAGTATTTTGCCTTTTCTGTCTGACTTACTTCACTTAGCACAATGCCTTCCACATCCATCCACGTTGTTGCAAATGGCGGGATTTCCTTCTTTCTTATGGCTGAATAATATCCCATTCAGTTCAGTTCAGTCACTCAGTCGTGTCCGACTCTTTGCGACCCCATGAATCGCAGCACGCCAGGCCTCCCTGTCCATCACCAACTCCCAGAGTTCACTCAGACTCACGTCCATCGAGTCAGTGATGCCATCCAGCCATCTCATCCTCTGTCATCCCCTTCTCCTCCTGCCCCCAATCCCTCCCAGCATCAGAGTCTTTTCCAATGAGTCAACTCTTTGCATGAAGTGGCCAAAGTATTGGAGTTTCAGCTTTAGCATCATTCCTTTCAAAGAAATCCCAGGGTTGATCTCCTTCAGAATGGACTGGTTGGATCTCCTTGCAGTCCAAGGGACTCTCAAGAGACTTCTCCAATGCTGGAGTTTTAGGTATATGTATTTCTTTATCCATTCAATGGGCAACGAGTTTGTTCTATATTTTGGCTATTATGAATAATGCTGCAATGAATATGTGGATATATATATCTCTTCAAGATAGTGATTTTATTTCCTTCAGATTAAAACCCCAAAGTGGAATTACTAGCTTGTGTGGTCATGCTATTAAATTAGCTTATTCATTTTTTTGAAGAATCTCCATCCTATTTTCCAAAATGACTGTATCATTGGTATTCCCACCAACAGTGTACTAGGGTTTCCTTTCCTCCACACCCTCACCAATACTTGTTATCTCTTGTTCTCTCTCTTTTTTTTGAAAATAGCTATTCTAACAGGTGTGAAGTGATAGGGTGCTGTGGTTTTCATTTGCATTTCCCTGATGATTAGTGATGTTTAGCATCTTTTCGTGTATTTTGAGGCCATTTTGTATATCTACTTTGGAAAATTTTCTATTTAGGTTCTTTCTCCATTTTTTTAATCAGCTTATCTGCTTTTTTGCTATTGAGTTGTATGAGTTCCGATATATTTTGGATATTAACCCTTTATCAGACTTATGGTTGCAAATATTTTCTCCCATTCCATAGGTTGTCTTTTTATCTTGTTGATCATTTCTCCTGTTGTGCAGAAACTTTTTCATTTGATATAGTTCAACCTGTTGGTTTTTATTTTCATTGCTTATGCTTCTGGTGTCATGTTCAAAAAAATCATTGCCATTACCAATGTCAGGAAGTTTTCCACTGTGTTGTTGTCTAGGAGTTTTACCTTTGGGGTCTTACATTTAATGGGTCTTACATTTAAATTCTTAATCCGTCTAGAGTTCATTTTTGTGAGTGGTATAAGATAGATGTTCAATTTCATTCTTTTGCATGTGAATATTCAATTTTCCTAACATCATTTATTGAAGAGGCTGTCTTTCCCAACTGAGGATTCTTGGATCCATCTCAAATGTTAGCTGACCTTATATGCATGAGTTTATGTCTGGGCTCTTGATATTGTTCTGTTGACCATGTGTGTCTGTTCTAATGGCAGTACTAATACATTTTGATTACTATAGCTTTGTAATGTAGTTGGAAATCAGAAAGTGTGATGCCTCCAGCTTTTTTCTTTCTCAAGCTTGCTTTGGCTTTGGGGGGGTCTTTTGTGGTTCCCTACACCAATTTTAGAATAACTTTTTTCATTCCTGTGGAAAATGCATTTGGAATTTTGATAGGGATTGCATTGAGTCTATAAATGGCTTTGGGTAGCATGGATATTTTAACAATATTAATTATTTTGATTCATAAACATGGAATACATTTCCATTTACTTGTGTCTTTTGCTATTTCTTTCATCCGTGTCATAGTTTTCAATATATAGATCTTTTACTTCCTTGATTATATCTATTCCTAAGAATTTTATTTTGATGCCATTTTAAATGGAATTTTTTCCTTAACTTTTTGCAGATAGTTCATTGTTCCTGTACAAAAAAATCAACTGATTTTTGTATGCCGATTTTGTATCCTGAAATTATTGCATTTTAAAATCAGTTCTAAGTTTTTTTGGTGTGAAATCTTTAGGATTTTCTTAATATAAGATCATGTCTTCTGCAAATAAAGGCAATTTTGCAAGAGTACCACTCTTCTTTGCATTCTTCTACATATTCCCGTGGGCTTCCCAGTTAGCGCTAGTGGTAAAAGAACTTGTTTGCCAATGCAGGAGACATCAGAGGTGTAGGTTCAATCCCTGGGTTGGGAAGATCCCCCTGGAGAAGGAAATGGCAACCCTCTACAGTATCCTTATGTGAATAATCCCATGGACAGAGGAGCCTGGCAGGCTGCAGTCCATAAGGTTGCAAAGAATTGGACACGACTGAAGTGATTTAGCATGCACGTACGCACATATTCTCGTGCAAGAGCGAAGGGGTGGAATCAGTGAGATCTAGCCGGGACTTGCTCGTGGATGGGCCGTGCCTGGGAGCACCATCTTCTGTCCTCCCCATATTTCTCCCTAGAGTCGATTCTCCAGCCTTGGTTCCACTTTCTGGATGACGTCTTGTGTGTCTGTCCCGGGATTAATGAGCCCCTCAATGCATTTAGTGGAATGAAGGGCTGAATGTCTATAAACCTGTGCTGGGGCACAGCCACTGTCCCCCCAACCCCCAGAGTCTGCCATCATGTTTCCCCACCCCAGCCCTTGTTCCACTAACCATTGTAACTTACAGTCACATGTGGCTTCCCTCAGGCCTTTTCAGGAGACAGTGAGGGATATTGAGGACATATAGAAACCTCTCAACTGAACACATCATAGAGAATTCTTTTGCCAAAAGTTCTGGGTTTGAGTAGATTTCTGTCACAGGCTTTATCTGGACACATCAGAGTCATCAGATGGAGGGAATTCCCTAAAACACAGCCTGATGTCGTGGAGGAGTATTTGGAACCATCATTAAATGTTTCAGTTGACTGGCAGGTAAGGAATGATCAATTATTACTGAAAATGCAGAGAAAGCCTGTGAGGAGAAGGGAAAGAAGGTCAGAGAAGTCAGGAATGGAGGCAGATAAACGCTCCCAAGCAAGGCAGACAAGCCTTCCTGTGTGCGCTCACCCTCTCACCACAGAGAAAGGATCGGAGATCACAGGAAAATCAGAGGTGGCCAGAGTTTAGAGGCAGAGACTTTGTTCTTTACTCCCTATAAGTCACAAAGATGGAAAGCCCTTTTTCTTTCTTTTGCCGAGAGATCAACTTACAGATGGGTTTGGGGAAGGGCGTGGGTGAGCTTGGTTAGTTCGGTTGGAAGGTTTAGAAGCCAATTCTTTCTTCACACTCCACTTCCTCTTGTAGTCTGTTTCTGATCATCTGTTACTGATTCATTTAATAAAAATGAAGTTCAACGGTTATTTTAAAAATCTTATAATTAATTATGCAATCAGATCCATACTTACTCATTAACATGAGATTTTTGAAGATACATGGTAACAAAATAACCCCTTTAGGACTTAAAGGCATTAAACATGACTACATTTTTTTTAAAGACCTCTTTTGGTGTAATATGAGTAGTTCTGATACCCAGTTTATATTGGGCTAACCCTAATAAAGGGATTTAACGTGAATAAAGATTCCATAAAGGATATATGAAGCGAATGGGAAACACACCAAGTACTTAACCAGCTAACATGAAAGAGACTATTTTATATGTTCTGGAAAATTATATTGTAAAGGAGTGTTTTTCAAACAGTGAAAAAACAAAAACCAGCAGAGCTCTTTCTATAAATAAAATCTTGCACATACTCACAGCATGTAAAACTGACTTGACAGAGCTCTTCCCATTGGCTCCTGGATGGTGCTCCAGGTCCCTCTGTCCCATCCCCCTCCCTCTGAGGTCCAGACTTGGAATCCCCAGCACTCTACAAGAAAGAGTTTGGAAACATCTAGAAGCTCTTACTTGCCTGTTCTCCGTACACATTCAGGTGTTTCAAGAGTAAGTGGATTTAAAATGTGAGAGGAGGAACTTTAGATACAATACAGGGTTTTTCAAAACATCAAACTGAAGCACCCAAATAGAATTTCAGTGATTTCTCAATTCAGTTCAGTCACTCAGTCATGCCTGACTCTGCGAGCCCATGGACTGCAGCACACCAGGCCTCCCTGCCCATCACCAACTCCAGAGCTTGCTAAAACTCATGTCCATTGAGTCGGTGATGCCATCCAACCATCTCATCCTCCGTCACCGCCTTCTCCTGCCCTCAATCTTTCCCAGCATCAGGGTCTTTTCCAATGAGTCAGTTCAATTAGAAGTACAGAAAGCACCCCCTTAAGGACACTCATGATCCGATGTCAACCTCTCTCTCCAGCCTGGCCCTCCAGCACCCAGCCCCACACCAGGTACCATGCTGTAACCCTCCGCTGTCCTGTCTGCCCCCACCTGTGCCACTGAAACAGGGAGAGGCTGAATTGGGATGTGCTGTAAGAATAACACTGAATTACAAAGATTTAGTATGGGCTTCTCTGGTGGCTCAGACGGTAAAGAATCTGCCTGCAATGCTGGAGACCCGGGTTCGATCCCTGGATCAGAAAGATGCCTTGGAGAAGGGAAGGGCAACCGAATTCAGTATTCTTGCCTGAAAAATCCCATGGACAGAGGAGCCTGGTGGGCTACAGTCCATGCGGTCGCAAAGAGTGGGACATGACTGAGCGACTAACACTTTCGCTTTAGTATGAATAAAGAATCCAAGTATCTCAATAATTTTTATATTGGTGAAATCACATTTCGACATATTGGGTTAAACAAAATACATTGCTAAAGTATTTTATCTATTTCTGCTGTTAAAAAATGCAGCTTTTAGAAAATGTACATTGCATATATGGCTTGCATCTGTGGCTGACGACACACTCCCATTAGCGAAGCTCCAGTCAGTGGTCTGACTGGTAACACAGGTGGCCCTTCCGGGGCGTCCATGGGCAGTTGCAGGGGAACATGGGGAACCAAGTTATGTACTCCTAGTGAGGCAGAAATGTGGGCCTAGTTGTCTCGAGGTCTCCTGAGCTTATAAAAAGATGCTGAACATCTGGAGGTAAATGTGTGTGGGGAGTGCGTGTTCATGAGTGTGCATGAATTTTCCAAATTTTTTCATGTTGGCAGCTATTTCATAATTTTAAAAGCTAATCTAGCACAACACTGTTGAAGCCAAACAAAACATGCTGGGAGCCAGACCTGGCCCACAAGCTGCCAAGGGTGTGACGGTCTCCACTCTCTCCATCTTCCCCAGGACGGTGCATCTGGCCACTCCCCAACCAGCTGGGAGGGCCTCTCAGGCTGGCTCCCATATCTTCTCGTCCCCAGCACCTCATCTGAGACACCAAAGAAGCTAAATAGACAGTTGTCAAATGTCCAAATGAACAGGTTCTAGAATATTCTTATTTGGAGGTTCTTGAGTGGGAAATATATTTTTTCCAGAGTCTGAGTTGTGCTACTGCCCTGAAGGAGAACCAGCTACGTTACCTGCCAAGACCCTTCATGTCTGAACAACCGCTGCAGAACATCCACTTCTTGGAGCAAAAGGAGTTCTTGAAAGTTCTTTTGTGTTAGCATTGAAAAAATTTTTAATTAGTTTATTTTAATTGGAAGATAATTACTTTACAATATTGTGGTTTTTGCCATACATTCCGGAGAAGGCAATGGCACCCCACTCCAGTACTCTTGCCTGGAAAATCCCATGGACAGAGGAGCCTGGTAGGCTGCAGTCCATGGGGTCACTAAGAGTCGGATATGACTGAGTGACTTCACTTTCACTTTTCACTTTCATGCATTGGAGAAGAAAATGGCAACCCACTCCAGTGTTCTTGCCTGGAGAAGCCCAGGGACGGGGGAGCCTGGTGTGCTGCCGTCTAAGGGGTCGCACAGAGTCGGACACGACTGAAGCGACTTAGCAGCAGCAGCAGCAGCCATACATTCACATGAATCACCCTCAGGTGCACATGTGTCCCCCATTCCTGAACCCCCCTCCCACCTCCCTTCCCTCCCCATCCCTCTGGGTTGTCCCAGAGCACCAGCTCTGGGTGCCCTGCGTCCTGAATTGAACTTGCATTGGTCATCTATCTTACATAGGGTAATACACATGTTTCAATCCTATTCTCACAAACCATGCCACCCTTGCCTTCTTCCACTGAGTCTAAAATTCTGTTCTCTACATCTGTGCCTTTTTTGCTGCCCTGCTTGTAGGATCATTGGTACCATCTTTCTAAATTCCATATATATGTGTTTCTGATTTACTTCACTCTATAATAGGCTCCAGTTTCATCCACCTCATTAGAACTGATTCAAATGTGTTCTTTTTTAATAGCTGAGTAATATTCCATTCTGTATATGTACCACTTCCTTATCCACTCATCTGCTGATGGACATTTAGGTTGCTTTCATGTCCCAGCTATAATAAATTGTGCTTCAGTGAACATCGGGGTACCTGTGTCTCTTTCAAATCTGGCTTCCTTGGGGGGCCCAGCAGTGGTATTGCTGGGTCATAGGGCAGTTCTATTCCCAGTTTTTTAAGGAATCTCCACACTATTCTCCATAGTGGCTGTGCTAGTTTGCATTCCCACCAACAGTGTAGAGGAAACACATCAGGAAGCATGATTCTTCCAATGCCATTCTTTCTCAAGGTTGCTTTGGCTATTTGGGGTCTTTTGTGTTTCCATACAAAATTAAAAATATTTTGTTCTAGTTCTGTGAAAACTTCCATTGGTAATTTGATAGGGATTTCATTGAATCTGTAGATTGCCTTGGGTAGTATGGTCATTGTAACAATATTGACTCCTCCAATCCAAGAATTGGAGAAGGCAATGGCACCCCACTCAGTACTCTTGTCTGGAAAATCCCATGGATGGAGGAGCCTGGTGGGCTGAAGTCCATGGGGTCGATAAGAGTCAGACATGACTGAGCGACTTCACTTTCACTTTTCACTTTCATGCATTGGAGAAGGAAATGGCAACCCACTCCAGTGTTCTTGCCTGGAGAAGCCCAGGGACGGGGGAGCCTGATGGGCTGCCGTCTATGGGGTGGCACAGAGTCGGACACGACTGAAGTGACTTAGCAGCAATCCAAGAATATGGTATATCTTTCCATCTGTTTGTGTTGCCTTCAATTTCTTTCATCAGTGTCTTATAGTTTTTGGAGTACAGATATTTTATCTTCTTAGGTATAGTATCGGAGAAGGCAATGACACCCCACTCCAGTATTCTTGCCTGGAAAATCCCATGGACAGAGGAGCCTGGTGGGCTGCAGTCCATGGGGTCGAGAAGAGTCAGGCACGACTGAGTGACTTCACTTTCACTTTTCACTTTTATGCACTGGAGAAGGAAATGGCAACCCACTCCAGTGTTTTTGCCTGGAGAATCCCAGGGACAGGGGAGCCTGGTGGGCTGCCGTCTATGGGGTCGCACAGAGTCGGACACGACTGAAGCGACTTAGCAGCAGCAGGTATAGTATCGTATAGGTAGGTATAGTCACCTATAGGTAGGTATAGTATGGGTAGCCTTTCCCTAAAAGGCAATAACATTAATATTCATTCATGTTTACTAAATAACTAACCTCTATCTTGTAAATCATAAGAAACACAATTCTTAGATTGTTTATATCAGAACATCAGGAATGTTTCTGAATTCTCATAATCTATATTTTGGGCTAGAATTGTATACTGCATTATGAAAAGATTTATTTAAACTATTTGTGAACTTGCTGCTGCTGCTAAGTCGCTTCAGTCGTGTCTGACTCTGTGCGACCCCATAGACCGCAGCCCACCAGGCTCCACCGTCCCTGGGATTCTCCAGGCAAGAACACTGGAGTGGGTTGCCATTTCCTTCTCCAGTGCATAAAAGTGAAAAGTGAAAGTGAAGTTGCTTAGTTGTGTCAGACTCTTAGCGACCCCATGGACTGCAGCCTACCAGGCTCCTCCATCCCTGGGATTTTCCAGGCAAGAGTACTGGAGTGGGTTGCCATTGCCTTCTCCATGTGTGAACTTAGTATATGTTAATTAATAAAACTGAATGATTTCTCTCTCTCTCTCTCTCTCTATATATATATATATATAATTGAGATATAGTTGATGTACAAAGTTTCTGGACCACAGAAAGGTGATTCAGTTATACATATACATATATTATTTTTCAGAGTATTTTCCATTATAGGTTATTGCAAGATAATAACTATAATTCCCTGTGCTATACTGTAAACTTTTGTTGTTTGTCGTGTATCTTTTTTAAATTAGAAATCTAGCATTCTATTCATATTAAGTCAAAAAGGATTTTCTACTATGCTTGATAAAGGCTTGAGAAAGAATATAAAAAAAAGAGATGGGGAAATTGGAAAACATAAACTAAATGAAATGGGAGCACTGAATATGACATATTAATAGAAAAAGTGAAACAAACTAGATAAAAGCAAAAGATCCTCATATAGTCCAGTTGTTTTTAAACATGGCTTCTCATTAGAAACATATCTGGAGCTCTGGAGAAAAAAAAGGAATACGTAAGCATTTGTATTTTTTAAAAACTTCCAAGATAATTCTGATATGTATCTGGATTTTAAAAAGCAATTACAGGGTTTTCTGTTAAATGGTAGTTTTGGTGATATCAGATCAGATCAGATCAGATCAGTTGCTCAGTCATGTCCGACTCTTTGCGACCCCATGAATCGCAGCACGACAGGCCTCCCTGTCCAACACCAACTCCCGGAATTCACTCAGACTCACGTCCATCGAGTCAGTGATGCCATCCAGCCATCTCATCCTCTCATCCCTTCTCCTCCTGCCCCCAATCCCTCCCAGAATCAGAGTCTTTTCCAATGAGTCAACTCTTCGCATGAGGTGGCCAAAGTACTGGAGTTTCAGCTTTAGCATCATTCCTTCCAAAGAAATCCCAGGGCTGATCTCCTTTAGAATGGACTGGTTGGATCTCCTTGCAGTCCAAGGGACTCTCAAGAGTCTTCTCCAACACCACAGTTCAAAAGCATCAATTCTTCGGCGCTCAGCCTTCTTCACAGTCCAACTCTCACATCCATACATGACCACAGGAAAAACCATAGCCTTGACTAGACGAACCTTTTTGGCAAAGTAATGTCTCTGCTTTTGAATATGCTATCTAGGTTGGTCATAACTTTCCTTCCAAGGAGTGAGCATCTTTTAATTTCATGGCTGCAGTCACCATCTGTAGTGATTTTGGAGCCCAGAAAAATAAAGTCTGACACTGTTTCCACTGTTTCCCCATCTATTTCCCATGAAGTGATGGGACCAGATGCCATGATCTTCGTTTTCTGAATGTTGAGCTTTAAGCCAACTTTTTCACTCTCCACTTTCACTTTCATCAAGAGGCTTTTGAGTTCCTCTTCACTTTCTGCCATAAGGGTGGTGTCATATGGAATTCTATTATTTTCTGTTGTCCAATTATGATACAAGGATATTAAGTGAATAATAGCTACATAATGGCTATAGTAAAAGATGTTTATCAGTTTTCACAATCAATAGCCAGACAAAAAATAAAAGATAATTACAATTGCAAGCCACAATGGAAACATGATTAACCTAACAATATAAAATAAATACATACAATTTGGGGACTTAGCTAGAGTGATGCAGTAAGTGACAGTGTGTGCATACACATGTTTTCATTCACCCAGCCAGTCTCTGTCTTTTGGTTGGTGCATTTAATCCATTTACATTTAAGGTAATTATCAATATGTATGATCCTATGACCATTTTCTTGATTGTTTTGGGTTTATTTTGTGTAGATCTTTTCATTCTCTTCTGTTTCCTCCCTAGAGAAGTTCCTTTAGCATTTGTTGTACAGCTGGCTTGGTGGTGCTGAATTTTCTTAACTTTTTCTTGTCTGGAAAACTTTTGATTTCTCCATCAGATATGAGCAAGAATCTTGCTGGATAGAGTATTCTTGGTTGTAGTTTCTTCCCTTTCATCACTTTAAATATACACTGCCACTCCCTTCTGACTTGTAGAGTTTCTACTGAGAAATCAGCAGATAACCTTATGGGAGTTCCCTTGTATGCTATTTGTCATTTTTCCCTTGTTGCTTTAATATTTTATCTTTGTCTTTAATTTTTGTCAGTTTGATTACTCTGTATTCCTCCTTGGGTTTATCCTGTCTGGGATACTCTGGGCTTCCTGGACTTGGTTGACTATTTCCTTTCCCATGTTAGGGAAATTATCTAATAAAGCTAAATGATTTTTAACATGGTTTTTAAAAAGTTGTCATGTATGGATGTGAGAGTTGGACTATAAAGAAATCTGAGTGCCAAAGAATTGATGCTTTTGAACTGTAGTGTTGGAGAATACTCTTGAGAATCCCTTGGACTGCAAGGAGATCCAACCAGTCCATCCTAAAGGAAATCAGCCCTGAATATTCATTGGAAGGACTGATGCTGTAGCTGAAGCTCTAATACTTTGGCCACCTGATTCGAAGAACTGACTCATTGGAAAAGATCCTGATGCTGGGAAAGACTGAAGGCAGGAGGAGAGGCTGATGACAGAGGATGAGATGGTTGGATGGCATCACCAACTCAATGGACGTGAGCTTGAGTAAACTCTGGGAGTTGGTGATGGACAGGGAGGCCTGGTGTGCTGCAGTCCATGAGATTACAAAGAGTGGGACATGACTGAATAACTGAACTGAACTGAAAAAAAGTTGAAACTGAGATATTGGAGTGTAATTTTGTTTTATTTTTTCTGTCTTATAAGTGACGGTTCATTTTTCTTTTAAACAAATTGTAGGGCAAGATATTAGTATAAAAATTTTATTTCATAATAGAATAAAATATCTCAAGCTGTTTTTCCTCTTTTAGAAGGGCTAGTAGTAAAAAATCAACTTTAGAAAAATTTTTAAATGAGGCCTGAAGTTTACCTGGAGCCCAGAATTTTAGGGAGTGCCCACGTTCTTCATGGCCAGGTTGCGGCTGCATCTGTGGAGGAAGTGACTCTGCATCAAGGTCTGTACGGGGCCAGGTGCCCCAGGCAGGGCGTGGCTGACCGTGAACCCAGCCTGTACAGGGGGCCACACAGAGCAAGCCTTCTGCCCACCCTGCATGCTGAGTCATCACACACCAGCGAGAACCGGCGGGTCTACAAAACCATACCCTTTCCAACACCTTATTCTTTTAAAACATACAGTATAACATTTTAGAAATCCAGGAGGTTTAAATTCTTCAATTTTTTTTTTCAGTCTAGTGATTTACAATGTAATAGCATAAATCTTGGAGAAGGCAATGGCACCCCACTCTAGTACTCTTGCCTGGAAAATCCCATGGACAGAGGAGCCTGGTAGGCTGCAGTCCATGGGGTCGCTAAGAGTCGGACACGACTGAGCGACTTCACTTTCACTTTTCACTTTCATGCATTGGAAAAGGAAATGGCAACCCACTCCAGTATTCTTGCCTGGAGAATCCCAGGGACCGGGGAGCCTGGTGGGCTGCTGTCTCTGGGGTCACACAGAGTTGGACATGACTGAAGCGACTTAGCAGCAGCATAAATCTTAACCCTGGGAGTTAACCTTCCTTTTCTGAGCCCTGCAGCAACATGGCTTTGCTCTGTCCTAAATCTGCGACAGGAGGAGATGACGCCCAAGTAGAGATTCTGAATGCGAGTAGCTGGCTCCCTGCATTTCTGGACCGTACCAACCCAATCAACTTCAGTATCTGAAAACTTTGAACTTTCCAAATAGCAACAGTTAACAGAAAGCAAAAAACCTAAGTATTTTACATCACCATGTGGGAAGCTGGCAAAGTGCCTGCCTGGAAAACCCAGAGAATAAGAAAATGGGCAAAAAAAGCGTAGGAATTAAAGCACCTCTCTCTAGGAATGAAAAGGCAATCTAGGAACTTGTAAACAGGGCTTCCGAGTATTTGGGAAAAGATTTGACTTTCCAGTTACCAGCACATAGATGGGGTGGACCTTAGCAATGTGGTCACAGGATCACAAGTTTTTGGTGGTGTTTGCACAAGTAGGATGTGTTGGCTGCTCATGGTCAGGGCCATTATCTCTCTGCCCTTCAATGTTCCTATTGTCACCTCTCTCCCATATCAGGTGGCACTGGAGAGTCAATGGGCATTTAGGGGATCTGTCTAAAGAGAAGCTGAGTTTAGTGGGATAACTACATGTATTAGATATATATTATTATTATATTATATATAAAATACACACGTATGTATCCCACTGAACTCATCTACATCCATATCCACGTCTATGCTTATGTCTCTATCTATCTATGTTATAGTCGTTTCCATGTATGTTTAAGTCATTGCCAGCTGATACAGGAGAGGCTTCCAGGAATTCTCCAAGTCTCCTCCCTCTCACCTGCTGACTCCCCCAGGTCAGACACAGATAGATAAAGACTCAGGAAGCCTTTGTCTTCCAATGTGACACGCATGGGAGCTCCAGGGCCTGCCCTTGGATTCACGTGGGCAGTGGAGAAAAAGCAAGGTTCAAAGGAACAGCATTAGAAGTGACATGACTGCCATTTCCTCCTCCAGGGGATCTTGCCGACCCTAGGGCGGAACCCCTGTCTCCCTCATTGCAGACGGATTCTTTACGACTGAGCCACCGGAGGAAATCAAATGAGGTCATCAGGGTGGGCCTTAAGCCAATATAACTGATATTCTTATAGGAACAGGAAATTTGGACATCAATAGTTACAGAGTGAAGAAAATGTGAAAAGAGGGAGAAGAAGGCCATGTGCAAACGAAGGAAACAGGCCTCCAAAGAAACCAGCCTTGAAGACACTTTGATCTTGGTCTTCTAGCTTTCAGGATTGTGAGAAAACAGATTTCCGAAAAAAAAAAAAAAAAAGTCATCCCATAGAAGTTCCTCCACATCAAGCACAAAAATTGTAAGCAGAGGATTTAGTTCAGATGCTGATTCAAAATTAAAGTTCTTTCTTACTGGGATTTTACTCCAAAATGCAGTGTGTGAAATTATAAACACATTGTGCAACTTTGGAAACGATGCAGAACAGATAGTATCAGAACTCCTGTGTTTGGAAGGCACAAACTTGTAGCACTTAACCCAGAAATTTGAGCGTGTCCATAACAGCCCCTGGGGGAAGGAAGATTGATAGGGATTTTCCCCAGGTTTAACACTGATCCAAAAAGTTTACACAACATCATCAAAATTGAGTCAAGAAGCTAAGGAAACTTTGCAAAACTATCAAATAATAAAATAACCAAGTTCAGGTAAAGACTGAACCACCTGATGTGAAGAGTCAACTCACTGGAAAAGACTCCCATGTTGGGAAAGACTGAGGGCCAGAGAAGAAGGGGCCGACAGAGGATGAGAAGATTGGATGGCATCACTAACTCAATGGACATGAGTCTGAACAAATCTCTGGAGACAGTGAAGGACAGGGAAGGCTGGTGTGCTGCAGTCCATGGGGTCACAGAGCTGGATACATCAGCAATTGAACAACAGCAACAAAAATAGTATGAAATTTTTACTAAATGAAAGAGTGGTCAGAATATGCAGCCAAAAATGCTGGCAAACATATTACAGCAGGCACCTCATTAATAAACATAGTACGATATTTTTCTAGATCTAGTGATGCTTTTTGATAACTTTTTAAAATTTGTAACATGTTGTGGCTTATTTTCTCATACCAAATTCATAGTTTCACTATGGCACCTAATTTCATTGTATGCACGCTCAGTCACTCAGTCATGTTCAACTCTTTGCGACCCTGTGGACTGTAGCCCACCATGCTCATCTGTTCATGGAATTTCCCAGGTAAGAATACTGGAGTGGGTTGCCATTTCCTACTCCAGGGGACCTTCCCAACCCAGGGATCAAACCGATGTCCCTTACGTCTCCTGCACTGGCAGTTGGACTCTCTACCACTGTGTTACCTGGGAAGCCATCTGGCCACTAGTTCATTTGTAGATGGCCGGACAGCACAGTGACTCGGGCTTCATGTTAAAATTTTTATATTCTTTTTCTTAAAGAGGACCACTGCCAAACTGTGTAAGCTTCAGGCCCCACAAAACCAGATCCGCCCCTGCCCCTGGGTGAAAGAGGAGACGACATTCAAGGGAAATTGTGAAACACATTTTCCTACTGGCAAAGGAGGGAAAAAATAAGGTATATAAAAAAAGTCCTGATGACAAAATAACCGAAGCAGGAAAATCCGAAAATGGCAAAAATTCAGCAAATAAAAATAAATCCTCTAGCTTATAGCATCCTCCTTCATCAGCAGTTTTCCTTCCAGCAGCCAGGGCATCCCCAGGGTCCAACCTGGATGACAAGCCCTGAACTAGCTTTCAGAAAACGTCCACTCAGTGTTCTCATTCAGAACCTGCCTTCTCCCCTTGCAAGACCTCAACCTGGCCCCTGAAGCTCCAGACCGGATTATGAAATCCAGCCTCTGCCTTGTAGGTGGCTCACTCCCACAGGCAGACACTGTTCCCTGTGAACGAGAAGGAAGTAACAGACCCAGGGTCTCATGACCTTGTGGGTTTGTGTTTCTTTTTCCCACCACTGGGATGAAATTCTCCTGAGCCACTGGAGTTCTTTTCCTTGCTGGTTGTGCCAGGAGCATCCGTGTTGAGCATAAAGTGTCCCTTCCAGCCCGGGCCCTATCAACACACATGTGATCTACCCAGACGTCATGGATTGTTGATTTGTTCACACAAGCAGACACTGAAATGGGCATCCTGTCAAGGCCAAAGCTGTCCCTCTACCCCTCCCATCTCACCTTCTACTGAGCCTTATTTGAACTTGATTGTGTCTTGTTAACCCTAGACCATGGCTCTGATGTCAGCTCTGGCCTCCATTCCATCTTGGCAACTCTCTCAACTCCATTCCTGGCGTGGGAACACCGGTTTTGCTGTGCTCAGCCTGCCTGTCTGCACCTTCTCCGTGCAGAAACAAGCTATCCGGGGGCCCTCCAGTGGTCCCAGCACTCACAGACTCTCCTGTTCTCTGCCGTCTCCTCCTTCCCTGTGCGCTTGGCCATGCTCACGCTGGAGTCCCTGGTTGCAGTCTTGTTGCTGCAGCCTTTCTGCCCAGGTCCTTCCCATTCTTCCATCTCTGCCAGTTTGATTCTAAACATTGATTATGGGCTCTGGGTCTGCAGCCACATCCCTCTTCTGTGCTTGGCTAGCTCCCAGGACCCAGGCCAAGGCCAGATCCCAGGAGACCCACTGCCGAGGAAAGAACGTTGAGCACACGCAGTCCAATTTTGCTGTTTCTCTTGGTTTGAACTTTCATGTTGCCCCAGATGATCACACCCAGAATCTAGCCCCTATTCCACAGAATTTCACAGACTCATCCATTCCAATGAAAAGAACTTGGCGACTAAGTTTATTGGAATAGAAAAGTTGGGAGTTATCTGGTCCAGCGCTAAGTCTGGAGCCCCTGACGTCACCAGCGCCCTGTGGTACCCAGCTTTGTTAACCCCTGGGTCCACCCAGCTAACTTCCCTTCTGGTCCAGAAACCAACTAGCTTTCCAAGAGCAAAGATGCTATGTGCAAAAACTTGCAGGAGACTAAGCACCATACAGGCTTTGTTGTCTGGTTTAATCTTTGTCTAGGAACCTCTGTATAAAGGTCAAGCCTGAGAATGTGGTCACACAGGGGGATGCTTTCATCTTTATCTCTAGGTGGTAATATATTTTTATGGGCTTTCAAAATGAGGAAGTACAAATGGCTGATACAGAAAAGAAAGTCTTCCAAACAGTTTACATTTAAAATAAACTTAATCCAAACACTTTGATATAAAACAAATTAAGCAGAAAAAATATTTTTGATAACAAAGAAATGTGGGTAATTTCCTAAACACAGCATTTTGTTCACTGCAGAAAGGCATTTCTGTGTTTTATCAAACCTTGAAGGTATGGCAGAATTTGCAACATCAAGAAGGCCACTTAAAAGGAAGAGCCCATCAGATTCCATATCTGAGAAGCTAAGAGGCTCATAAAAACTTAAGACCATATCATTCCAACTTCAGACTTTGAGATATCCAAATCTCCCCTTGAACTGGATTCCAACCAAGGGGAACAGATGAAGAAATTAGGTCTTTGTCTTCATCAGACAGAGTACACCCAAGAAGTATGAAGAGACAGGAGGCAGCAACTTCCTGGGTGACAAAGTTCCCCTGAACTTTCTCCAGACTCTCATGGTGATGGGTCTCACCTGGAATTGCCATGAGTCATGAACAGATACCAAAGATCGCATCTGGTAAAAGGACCACAGATGATACATTTAAAAGTTGTTGTCTGATATTCCCTTAAATCTTGCTCTTTGCTCCTGTTGCTAACTCGTTTTGGAATGATCGTACGTTAATTGCTGTGAGCCTTTCTCCTTTCTTTTGTATTTATTTATTATTCATTTGGCTGCAGCAGAATCTTTCACTGTGGCATGTGGGCTCTTCCTTGCACTGTCTGGGCCTCTCTCTGGTTGTGGCACAGGCTCAGCAGTTGTGGCACATGGGCTTAGTCGCCTTGTGCCATGTGGGATCCTAGTTCCCTGGCTAAGGATCAAACCCGTGCCCCCTGCATTGGAAGGCAGATTCTCAACCACTGGACCACAAGCCCCAACTTGAAGCCTTTCTTGAACAGCTATAAGCTATGTCTAACCTTCCTTCTAGTCGTGTGAGGGCTCTGAGGTTCCACTTGGACTATGAGGTCCCCAGACTCAGGACTGAGCACTGGGGGACTGTGGGCAGTGGAGAATAGCAATGGATCACCAGATGCAACGAAAAGAGCCAGTGGACGTCAACTCCATTTGGAAAAAAACTAAAATCAAAGACAGGCACGTGCTCCGGCTGAGTTGTTGACTCAGCGAGGAAGGCGAGAAGGCAGGTCCAGGTGGAAGGTAAGGGGATGAAAGTGACGGGAGAGTGGGGTTCTGAGAAAAGGGTAAGTGATGTTAGAAAGTAAATCGTTCACCAGCATCTTCTATGGGGTCGCACAGAGTCGGACATGACTGAAGCGACTTAGCAGCAGCAGCAGCTTCTCAAATAACCTGTCTCCTCTAACCTCATTGATCTGAGACTGCCAATTTGCCTTTCTTTCAGCATCAAATTTTTATTGTAAAATGTCCCCAGTGCCCTAGTTGCCAGTAGTAGCATCTCCCTTTTACATCTTCCCAGATATTTTTTATCACATTTTAAAGGTATTACTTATATTGACTATCTGTTTTTGCATAACAAATCATCACAAACTAGCAGTTTAAAAAACCACTCATTTAATATTTCACAGTTTCTGTGTCAAGAATCTAAGAATGGTCTAAATGGTCCCTTCCTCTACCTTAGGGTCTCCTATAGGCTGTGGTTACATTGCCAGTCAGGGCTGGGGTCTCATCTGAAGGCTCCACTGGGGGGAAGATCCACACTCAAGGTTGAGTGGTTGCTGGTGGGGTTCAGTCCCATTGCTGGCTGTTGGCCAGAAGCCACCTCAGTTCCTTACCATGTGGACCTCTCCAACATGGCTTCTTAAGGGCAAGTCAGGAGTGCAATAGGGACTTCCCTGCCGGTCCAGTGGTTAAGAATCCGCCTTGCAATGCAGAGGACATGGGTTTGATCCCTGGTCAGGGAATTAAGATCCCACAGGCCACAGAGCAACTAAGCCTGAGCCCTGCCACTACTGAGTCCACACTCCAGAGCCCATATGCCGCAACTAGAGAATCCATGCACTTCGATAAAAGATCCCGCATAGAGCAACACAGCCAAATAAATAAATAAATGGAGTGCAATAGAGTCTGCTGCAAGACACAGGTCACAACCCTAGGTAAAACTAGGAGGATATGGTATGCCCTGAATCCTGATTGGAGACGAGAAGCTGTCACCTTTGCTATATTCTCCTGTTGCTAAGTCACGTCAGTCGTGTCCGACTCTGTGCGACCCCATAGACGGCAGCCCACCAGGCTCCCCCGTCCCTGGGATTCTCCAGGCAAGAACACTGGAATGGGTTGCCATTTCCTTCTCCAATGCATGAAAGTGGAAAGTGAAAGGGAAGTCACTCAGTCATGTCCAACTCTTAGCGATCCCATGGACTGCAGCCTACCAGGCTCCTCTATCCATGGATTTTCCAGGCAGAAATTCTGGAGTGGGGTGCCATCGCCTTCTCCGTTAGAAGCAATTCTCTCAAGGGGGTGGAGTGCGTAGGAGTGTAAATGCTAGGGTCACCGTGCACCATTTTAGAAGCTGCCTTCTGCATCATCTTCACGGCCAGAATGAGTCACTAAGACCCCCTGGCTTATTCCCAGGCTCCCACTGCTGCTGCAACAGCTGCCTTGGCCCTCGGGAGATCCCCACCCTGAGGCTCATGCTGCCCACACAAGAGTGAGGTGGGACTCTGTTCTCAGCAACAGTTTACCCAGAGCCCTTGAGCTGAAGAAAGCACAGCTCTCAGAGTAGCCCACAGCTGCTCCTGGAGGGTCTGCTCTCAGAGTCCAGATCCAAGCCTGACCCCAGGGGGCTCCTACCAGAGAGCCCCCACCTGGGCCCCACCCACCAGCAGTCACCCTCCAGCTCTCCTTCACTCAGTCTTCTGGTCCCAGGTGTCCCCCCTGGGGTTCACCTTTCCTCCAGTGACTGAGCTGGGAACACTCATTCCCTTGCAGTGCAAAGCCCCCTCCCACGCAGAGTGCGTGGTCTGGCTCTGTGGTCTAAACAGGACAATCTAGTCCATCGAACATTCCAAGACAAGGAAGTCCAAAATCACCCACCACCCATCCCTGCCCTGCTACTCATTCAGTCTTAGAAACCTCCACCCAGAGGACATGAGCTTCCAGCCCAGGGTGTGAGCCATGCCATTGCTGTCCTTGTTGCATTCTTCCCTCCAGGATCAGAAAAAGAGGAGATCGGCCAGGTGTCCCCACTCCTTTGTCTTTAGCTCCCAAACTCCTGGGAACAAGTGCTTGGACCCACACCCCCTAAAAACAATAATGCTCGGTCATAAGACAGCCCATGTGCTCAGACGATGTTGCTGAACACAGCATCTCGGCCTGGAGCATCGCTGTTTGGTTTGTTCTTGTTGTTCACTCAGTCGTGTCTGACTCTTTGCAGCCCCATGAACTGCAGCACACCAGGCTTCCCTGTCCTTCTCTGTCTCTCGGAGTTTGCTTAAACCCACCCGTTTGGTGGGTTTGATGGTTGATGCCGTCCAACCATCTTGTCCTCTGTCATCCGCTTCTTCTCCTGCCCTCGGTCTTTCTGTTTGGGTTACTTTGCTGCATTCAGGGTTCCCTGCAGACTGTGAATAGATAGATAGTCCTTCTGCAACCAAATATCTCTGCTGGATATTCTAATCTCTATCCCAAAAGACAATAGTCCTTTTTGGTCCCTAAAGGATCTGTCTTTTCAGATGTAAAATAATGCCAAATTCTAGTCCCCACCAGACATTCTCAAACTGTCCCCAGACTACTGGGTGGCGAGGGTGCTCTGGAGACCTGGCCATGCTTGTTTTCTTGGGATACAGGTGCTGACAGTTGGTTTTCTTTAGGATAGAGCAGCCCTTTAACAAGCTCAGCGGACTCTTGTCTCTCCCAAACTCCAAGCGGTACTTTCTTCTGTTCTGGGAAATAGTGCAGGAGTCTAGCGGCGCTTGCCCACTCAATTCAATGGGGAAATAATGACATATCAACTGAGCCCTGTCATCACCACCACGACATCAAGGCAGAGTCCGTGGCAGGACCGAGGCGCGTGTGTCTCCCTGTTGGGTGGCACAGTCCCCTCCCCTGGAATGTCACACACCTCCAGCCCTGCGCTGTGCTGCCCAGGACCGAGGAGACGTAACTGAAGGGTACTGCTACCATCATCCAACCTCCCCTTCTTCAGACGAGTTGTGTTCCATGGTGTGTGCCATTTGGGGTGGGGAGAGGACCATCAGGAAGATGAAGAGGTGGCTGTGGTGGGGTTGAGGGTGTTTCTTCCTTATGGTTGGCATGATGGAAGGGAACCCATACTCCCTTTTAGGGAGGACTCTTGTCCTGGTTATCTGGAAGGTCTCGAGGGCAGAGAATCTTAGTGGGGAAAGGTTGAGGAATAATATTTCCCACTCTAGCGTGGTCTGTGAGAATGAAACGATGCCAACTGAAAGCATGGCCAAGCACAAATTCATACACTTCAAAGAATTTTTTATTTCTTCAGTCAGAAGGGATACAAAATTCCAGACTCTCGACTCTCTATTTCAGTTCCAAAATGATGAATTGCTGAGGTTGCAGTCTTTCCGAGAGTCTGTTTGGAGAAAGCAGCAAACGTATGGAAAGAGAAAACTGTGTTTTACCCAAATGAGCTCCCTGAGTTTGTGGAGTATGTTATTAAGCAAAGCCATGTTGGGACAAAAGTCATTTCACATTCCTAAAGGGTGACGCTCTACGATGCTTCGGTCTCAGGACTGACAAAGCTCTGGAGAAAGGATGGAGAAGGAGAACTCTCAAGTTACAGAGAATCCGGAGTTTCATGTGGAAAGGAAGAAAGGCAGGCACTTCTCAAATGCATGTCTTCCTTTGTTAGCCCCCACGAGGCTGGCATGAAGCTGACCATCCCAGATCCCCCTGGGCACCTCCATGGCCGGCTGGGTCCTGGAGGAGCTGGCGTGGGTTGGAAGCCCCGCTCACCCCACCAGTCCGGTGACCCAGTCCGGGAATCAAACTGCAGAACTCTGCGAGAGGCCCCACACTCATCCATCCCGAATGCCTCCCTTGATACTGAGTGGACACTTCTGGTACATGGACCACTTAAGCGTGAAATTCATTCCTGCCATGAGCATTAAATGAGCATCTGTGGTACACCCTGGTGGCTTCCTTTGACTTCCCTGGTGGCTCAGATAGTAAAGTGTCTGCCTATAATGTGGGAGACCCGGTTCAATCTCTGGGTTGGATAGATCCCCTGGAGAAGGAGATGGAAACCCACTCCAGTGTTCTTGCCTGGAGAATCTCATGGACAGAGGAGCCTGATGGGCTGCAATCCATGGGGTGGCAAAGAGTCAGACACAACCGAGCAACTTCACTTCACTTCACTATGGTACACCAGACAGAGAGTCCCCAGGGAACTTTCTGGGGGAAACGGATGTGAAAACAACGCTCTCTGAGGGTCCCAGCTCTCTGGACTGTTGGGGAAACAGAATGGGCTTCAGGAGAAGCACAAATCCAGCACAGAGGGAGTCAGCAACAGCACAAGAAAGTCGCTTGTGTTCAAGATGCCCCTTGCTTATAGGACTCTTGGTGGTTTTATTCCCAAGTGGCCTTTATTGGGTGAAAAAAAAGAGTCCAGTGATCTATATTTACTATGCAGGCAACTTGAAACCCAGGCAGACATTCAGTGAGTAATTTCATGGGTTATTTTCTGTGTGTTTGACACTGTGCTGGGCACAAAAAAAACTCCATGAAGATGAAAAGAGAGGAAAACAACTATATAAGGTGTAAAGATGGGCTTCCCCTGTGGCTCAGTGGTAAAGAATCCACCTGCCAATGCAGGAGACACAGGTTCAACCCCTGGGTCAGGAAGATCCCCTGGAGAAGGAAATGGCAACCCACTCAAGTATTCTTGCCTGGAGGATCCTATGGACAGAGGAGCCTAGTGGGCTACAGTCCGTGGGGTCCCAAAAAGCTGGACATGACTTGGGGACTCAGCGAGAGCACAAGCAAGGAGTAAAGACACTGAGCCTGCCATTAGGGTGCTTCCAGTCTAGCGAAGAAACAGCCCTGGAAACCTGCAGGATACAGAGCGTGTTGCTTCAGAAAAAGGCTGGGCGTTTTTCTTTGCTGTGCGAAAGCTTTTGAACTTAATTAGGTCCCATTTGTTTGTTTTTGCTTTTATTTCCATTACTCTAGGAGATGGATCAAAAAAATATTTGTGCGATGTATGTCAAAAAGCGGTCTGCCTATGTTTTCCTCTGGGAGTTTTATAGTATTTAGTCTTACATTTAGGTCTTTAATTCATTTTGAGGGTTTTTTGTTTTTGTATATGGTATTAGAGAATGTTCTAATTTCATTCTTTCATGAAATTAACTGCAGAATGGAAGAAAATATTTGCAAATGATGCAACCAACAAGGGATTAATTTCCAAAATATACAAATAGCTCATAGAGCTCAATACCATAAAAACCAAACAACCCAATTAAAAATGGGCAGAAGATCTAAATAGACATTTTTCCAAAGAAGACATACAGATGGCCAACAGACACACAAAAAGATGCTCAGCATTGCTAATTATTACAGAAATGCAGACCAAAACTGCAAGGAGGTACCAATACAATATCATGTAATATCACTGATATGCTAAATCTAAAAAATGATTAAATAAACTTATTTACAAAACAGAAACAGACTCATAGACATATAAAACAAACTTATGGTAACCAACAGAGAAAGAAAATTGTCAGTCACTCAGTCGTGCCAACCCATTGCAACCCCATGACTGTAGCCCACCAGGCTCCTCTGTCCATGGAATTCTCCAAGCAAGAATACTGGAGCAGGTTGCCATTTCCTTTTCCAAGAGATCTTCCTGACTCATGTATCGAACCCTCATCTCCCACATTGTAGGCAGATACTTTACCATCTGTGCCACCAGGGAAGCCCAGAAGAGAAAGGGGGGAGGATAAATTTGGAGTTTGGAATTAACAGATACATATTGCTACATATAAAATAGATAAACAAGGACCTATTGTACAGCACGGGCTTCCCAGGTGGGGCTAGTGGTAAAGAACCCGCTTGCCAATGCAGGAGACATAAGAGATGCAGGTTCGATCCCTGGGGCAGGAAGATCCTCTGGAGGAAGAAATGACAACCCGCTCCAGTATTCTTGCCTGGAGAATCCCCATGGACACAGGATCCTGGTGGGCTACAGTCCATGGGGTCACAAAGAGTCGGACACGACTACAGCGACCTAGCTCGCATGTACTGTATAGTACAGGGAACGATACTCGATAGCCTGTAATAACATATAATGGAAAAGAACCTGGAAAAGAATATATATACATGTATACATACACACACACACACATATTTTCTCTCTCTCTCTCTCTCTCTGTGTATATATATATATACATAAAATAATCATTTTCCTGTACACCTGAAACTAACACAATGTTGTAAGTCAACTATACTTCAACTTAAAAAAAAAAAAAGGAAAGAGGCTGAGTAAGAGAGGACATCCAGAGGGAGACTCAGCAGAGGTGGGCAGCAAATGCCTCCCAAGGGGGTACAGAGTGTGCCAGTGGGGTGCAGGCCTGGCGGGGAGGCAGGGAGAGTCTTCTGAACGCTGTGCAGTGTGGGCAGAGCTGGGGCAGGTCCCAGGCACAGCCGGTCAGGGTGTGGTGTGGGGGCAGGGAGTGGGGTGTGGGTGGGAAGAGCTTGAGGGTGGGAGGTCAGGGAAGAGGTGTGAAGGTAGATCAGGCCAGGGAGGGTGCAGGTCCTGCAGTGAGGAGGGACCAAGGCAGAAGGTTTGGATTTTCTGCTTCAGGCAATGGAGAGTCAAGGAAGGGCTGATGAAGGATTTTAAGCTAAGGAGTAACAGCATTTGCTATTCAAAAATTGTGAACTCTTTTTTTTTTTGACTACAAACTACGGCCTGTTCATTGACCAAAAAACTCAGCGAGCACAGAAAACACTAAGAAACTTGAATATCATTTACAAAAATGAAAAATCATAATCCCATCACCTAGAAAGAAAGATAAGCAAACTGTGAGCATCTGGTGTTTGTCTTGCTGTTCCCTATAGATCCTGGGGTTGGGCGTTTTGGTGGGAGATGAAGGCATGAGACCCGGAGAGGTTACCACATCAGTCAAGGTGGAAAGAAGGCAAAAGGAGCCTCATGCATGGACTGTCAACAAGGTTCCCAAGGAGCCTCCCTTCTCGGTTAGGCTGAATTCAGGTCTGTTTACTTTCTTCCAGATGCAGAGAACAACATTTATACACAGTGTTATCTGAAAAATTAAAAAAAATGTGGTGAAAATATTTTCAAAAGCCAAAAGTTATTTCTCTTTTCATCAGTTTCCTTGTCATAATATTTAGAATTCTGGGCTGAGGAAGGGAGGGGAGAGAATTAAGAGGTGGGAAACCATGGATAGGGTTTCCTTGGTGGCTCAGATGGGAAAGAATCCACCTGCAATGCAGGAGACTCAGGTTCAATCCCTGGGTCGAGAAGATCCACTGGAGTTGGGCATGGCAATCCACTCCAGTATCTTGCCTGGAGAATCCCATGGACAGAGGAACCTGGCGGGCTACAGTCCATGGGCTTGCAAAGAGTCAGGCATGACTGAGTGACTAGGCACCCACACAACCCGTGAATTACATGAAGCTTTTTGACGACCTGCTCTGGCTGTGCCCCCACCGTCACACTGGGCCAGTGTTACCACCGTGCCCATCCCACGCAGGTACATTCTCACTGGCTTGTTACTTTACTTACTCTGTTATGTTTATTTTCCATCTCCTCCAGCTAGAATGTAAAATCCTCAGACAGAGAAGTGTCTTTCTTGTTTCCCATGGAATCTCTGTGAAAGAACGTCAGCATTGCAATCGGCTTGCTCTCTGGTGAATCCGATGCGGCAATTCTTGCAGAAACACCAGGCACAGTCCAACGCAGGGCGCTGTTTTTACGGTGTCACTCTAGCTGGCTGTTGACTGGCTGAGCCCTGTGCTCTCCAGACATCAATCCAAAATCCTAGCTGGGAGAAGAGTCCAGCAATTGGCTGTTTCCAGGTGGCCATTCGGAGAGGGCAATGGCAACCCACTCTAGTGTTCTTGCCTGGAGAATCCTGTGGACAGAGGAGCCTGGTGGGCTGCTGTCCATGGGGTCGCACAGAGTCGGGACACGACTGAAGCGACTTAGCAGCAGCAGTTGGCCATTTCTTCTAGGGCTCTCACTGAATTGGGCTTTCTGACCACTGTTGTCTTCCACAGGAGACCTGGAGTCCCTGGAGGTCTCACAGAGTTCCATTAGGATTTATCCAGGAAGTGGCTTTGTTATTTAATGTTGATGACGAGTCCACCGCTTCCACTGGGAAGCCAGTGTACATGGAGGTACCCGCAGCAGATTGGATTTTTCAGAGGTGGCCGAGCCAACACACATCCCACCCCATGCATTCTGACTGTGTGATGGATGCATCTGCAAACAGGGGGGGCATCCGTATTCCTTCCCCCCTGAACCAGGGCAGAACTCTGTGACCGCCACAGCCAATAGACCACGGTGGGCAGGATGCCTCAGGCCTGCCAAGGCCAGGTCATAAAGGCATACAGATTTGCCTCTCTCTCTGTTTACAGGTGGTCACACTTAGATGCTGGTCACCCAGGTCACATGGAGAGTCACATGGGAGTGTCCTGGCCCACAGTCCCAGGTGGGCCCCCAGCTAATAGTCAGCATCAACGACCATGTATGAGAGTTGTGAGCCTTCAAATGATTTCAACCCCCAGCCTTCGAGTCTTCCATCTGAGGCCCCAGGAGTCACACAGCAGCTACAGGCCACCCCAGCTGTGCCCTAACCAAATTCCTGATGCACAGAAACTGTCAGAAATTAAAAAAAAAAAAAGAAAAAAAAAGGGAGGGAATTCCCTGGTGGTTCAGTGGTAAAGAATCTGCCTGCCAGAGCAGGAGACATGGATTCAATCCCTGATCCAGGAAGATCCCACATGCCATGGAGCAGCAAAGCCCATGTGCCACAGCTATTGAGCCTGTGCTCCAGAGCCTGGGAGCTGCAATTACTGAGCCCACATGCTGAGCTGTTGCAGCCCATGTGCCCTACAGCCTGTGCTCCACAACAAGAGAAACCCCAACAATGAGAAGCCTACAGATTGAAGCTAGAGAGTAGCCTCTGCTTGCCAAGACTAGAGAAAAGCCTGTGCAGCAACAAAGATCCTGGATAGTAAAAAATCAATCAATCAGTAAAATTATTTTTAAAAAAGAAATAATAAAGGATAATCATTCAAGCCATTATATTTTGGGATCATTTGTTATGTAACCACAGCTAACTAATACACAGCCTTCTTGAGACCAGTATGTTTTCACTCCCAGCCTATATGAACCTCAATAAAAGAAATGACAAGGATGGGGCCTTGGCCATCTGGCTAGAAGAGGGGTGTAGGGGACTTGTATCCAGCTATGCTTACTTCCAGAGCACTCTGTTTTCATGTGGGGTGACTGGAAGTAGGACGTGATGGAAACGCTGAGAGCTAGCATCACTATACCGGTACATCTCACACGCTAGTAAAGTAACGCTCAAAATTCTCCAAGCCAGGCTTCAGCAATATGTGAACCGTGAACTTCCTGATGTTCAAGCTGGTTTTAGAAAAGGCAGAGGAACCAGAGATCAAATTGCCAACATCTGCTGGATCATCAAAAAAGCAAGAGAGTTCCAGAAAAACATCTATTTCTGCTTTATTGACTATGCCAAAGCCTTTGACTGTGTGGATCACAATAAACTGTGGAAAATTCTGAAAGAGATGGGAATACCAGACCACCTGATCTGCCTCTTGAGAAATTTGTGTGCAGGTCAGGAAGCAACAGTTAGAACTGGACATGGACCAACAGACTGGTTCCAAATAGGAAAAGGAGTTCGTCAAGGCTGTATATTGTCACCCTGCTTATTTAACTTTCTATGCAGAGTACATCATGAGAAACGCTGGGCTGGAAGAAACACAAGCTGGAATCTAGATTGCTGGGAGAAGTATCAATAACCTCAGATATGCAGATGATACCACCCTTATGGCAGAAAGTGAAGAGGAACTCAAAAGCCTCTTGATGAAAGTGAAAGTGGAGAGTGAAAAAGTTGGCTTAAAGCTCAACATTCAGAAAACAAAGATCATGGCATCCAGTCCCAGCACTTCATGGGAAATAGATGGGGAAACAGTGGAAACAGTGCCAGACTTTATTTTTCTGGGCTCCAAAATCACTACAGATGGTGACTGCAGCCATGAAATTAAAAGAGGCTTGCTCCTTGGAAGGAAAGTTATGACCAACCTAGATAGCATATTCAAAAGCAGAGACATTACTTTGCCAAAAAGGTTCATCTAGTCAAGGCTATGGTTTTTCCTGTGGTCATGTATGGATGTGAGAGTTGGACTGTGAAGAAGGCTGAGCGCCGAAGAATTGATGCTTTTGAAGTGTGGTGTTGGAGAAGACTCTTGAGAGTCCCTTGGACTGCAAGGAGATCCAACCAGTCCATTCTGAAGGAGATCAGCCCTGGGATTTCTTTGGAAGGAATGATGCTAAAGCTGAAACTCCAGTACTTTGGCCACCTCATGCGAAGAGTTGACTCATTGGAAAAGACTCTGATGCTGGGAGGGATTGGGGGCAAGAGGAGAAGGACGCCAGAGGATGAGATGGCTGGATGGCATCACTGACTCGATGGAGGACGTGAGTCTCAGTGAACTCCTGGAGATGGTGATGGAAAGGGAGGCCTGGCGTGCTGCGATTCATGGGGGTCACAAAGAGTCGAACACGAATGAGCGACTGATCTGATCTGATACCTGTACAAGTGTCTCTGCAATCAACCAACCTGGTAAGTACATTCAGTAGCCCTTCCATAATCTGGTAAAGGCAATCCGAGGCTCTTCTCATCGATCCATGAGAATAGCTAAACAAGCTGCTACTTTGAGAACTAGATGTATTCTTGGGTCTATAATGTTATTGGGGCTCCCAGTGAATGGAAGTAGACCTACCCCATCCCACTTCCCACCTCCCACACCCACCGAACCTCCGATTGTGTCAATGCTGGAAATGATGCCAGCTCCATTTTTAGAAGTGCAAGCCACTTTGAGGACTATGAAGAGACAAGCAATGACTGCCAATATCTGTGTTAATGTTATACATCTGGAATAAAACAAGAGGAGTGTATGTGACATCATCCTAGCTGTAAAGAAGGCCAGAGAATAAATGGCTTCCAAGAAGTGTGTTCCTTAGACGCCAGCAAGTCTCCTGCTAGTGGAGGGGCTATGGGGATTCAGGTCTTGATGAAGAGCAATCGGAGAGTTGATTCCATTTCTGTAAACAAATGGCCTCTCACGTGTTGGCCTCGCACACAGCTTGGAAAGCCCGCTCCACTGGAGACTTTTCTGGGAAAATAGCAACACTTTTCTGAAGGAGTCAAAATGTATGAAAACAAAAAAAAGATTAGAAAGAAAACAGCTTTGGAGAAGGGATGGAAATCATGGTGCTGTGTCTTGCTTGTCAAGTTGCTTCCTGGAGGATGCCTCGCTTGCTCAGCATTCCCCTCTGAGTAGCAGCAGGTTATCTCTAGTTCACCCTTGAATGAACCACAGTAAAAATGCCTGGGGTGGCAAGTGTCAGGCTGATGTAAGGGGAGGAGATAAATGAGAAATGCAGGGTTACACCCTTTCTAGGGAATGTTTGAAAATGTGCCAGTGTTCCTGAAAATCTATGACTGCTTTCAGCATTTGAGAACGAAGAGGGGCAGTTCAGAGCTCTAGAAAGGGGAAGGGAGTCCGTTTAAGGGCTGGAAGAGCCTTGTTTGTATATTTAAATGGCTGCCATGATCATGCACACTAGACTTTTTTCTCTAAGAGAAACTTGTGAGGTTTGTAACAAAAAGAAAAGGGGGAAGATCACGATCTCTATTTTTGTTAGAGGAGTAGTTTTTATTGCAAGAGTCCTTGTGATTTACCTAAAACAGGTATCACGGACTACAAAGTAGAAAATGAATCTTTCTGATAACCTGTTGTGGTGTTTCACCTGAGTTTAATCCTATACCTGGAGCCAAAAGCCTTTCCCTACTTGGAAAATACAACTCCACAAATCCATTGCCTGGGGAGAGAAGTGAGGCCTCTTCAGTGGACCATGAAAGACAAAGTCAAATTGGAAAAACAGAAGACAGATAGCTAGGGTCTTTTCTAAACTTTATAGATAACAGTGTATCTGATTCATCAATATATAGATTTGAATCCAATAAACATTTTGAGACCTCTGTTGTGCCAGAAACATATTTTATATGTGATTTGTATATATGATGTGCATATATAAATTCTAAATGAAGTCAACCCTGAATATTCATTGGAAGGACTGATGCTGAAACTGAAGCTCCAAACTCAATCTATGAGGCCACCATCACCCTAATACCAAAACCTGACAAAGATCCCACAAAAAAAGAAAACTACAGGCCAATATCACTGATGAACATAGATGCAAAAATCCTTAACAAAATTCTAGCAATCAGAATCCGACAACACATTAAAAAGATCATACACCATGACCAAGTGGGCTTTATCCCAGGGATGCAAGGATTCTTCAATATCCGCAAATCAATCAATGTAATACACCACATTAACAAATTGAAAAATAAAAACCATATGATTATCTCAATAGATGCAGAGAAAGCCTTTGACAAAATTCAACACCCATTTATGATAAAAACTCTCCAGAAAGCAGGAATAGAAGGAACATACCTAAACATAATAAAAGCTATATATGACAAACCCACAGCAAACATTATCCTCAATGGTGAAAAATTGAAAGCATTTCCTCTAAAGTCAGGAACAAGACAAGGGTGCCCACTTTCACCATTACTATTCAACATAGTTCTGGAAGTTTTGGCCACAGCAATCAGAGCAGAAAAAGAAATAAAAGGAATCCAAATTGGAAAAGAAGAAGTAAAACTCTCACTTTTTGCAGATGACATGATCCTCTACATCGAAAACCCTAAAGACTCCACCAGAAAATTACTAGAACTAATCAATGATTATAGTAAAGTTGCAGGATATAAAATCAACACACAGAAATCCCTTGCATTCCTATACACTAATAATGAGAAAACAGAAAGAGAAATTAAGGAAACAATTCCATTCACCATTGCAACGGAAAGAATAAAATACTTAGGAATATATCTACCTAAAGAAATCTCCTGTGTATTCTTGCCACCTCTTCTTAATATCTTCTGCTTCTGTTAGGTCCCTACCACTTCTGTCCTTTATCGAGCCCATCTTTGCATGAAATATTCCCTTGGTATCTCTAATTTTCTTGAAGACTTCTCTAGTCTTTCCCATTCTGTTGTTTTCCTCTATTTCTTTGCGCTGATCGTAGAGGAAGACTTTCTTATCTCTCCTTGCTATTCTTTGGAACTCTGCATTCAAATGGGTATAACTTTCCTTTTCTCCTTTGCTTTTCACTTCTCTTCTTTTCCTAGCTATTTGTAAGGCCTCCTCAGACAGCCATTTTGCTTTTTTGCATTTCTTTTTCTTGGGGATGGTCTTGATTCCTGTCTCCTGTACAATGTCATGAACCTCCATCTATAGTTCATCAGGCCCCTTAAATCTATTTCTCACTTCCACTGTATAGTCATAAGGGATTTGATTTAGGTCATACCTGAATGGTCTAGTGGTTTTCTCCACTTTCTTCAATTTCAGTCTGAATTTGGCAATAAGGAGTTCATGATCCAAGCCACAGTCAGCTCCTGGTCTTGTTTTTGCTGACTGTATAGAGCTTCTCCATCTTTGGCTGCAAAGAATATAATCAATCTGATTTCGGTGTTCACCATCTGGTGATGTCCATGTGTAGAGTCTTCTCTTGTGTTGTTGGAAGAGGGTGTTTGCTATGACCAGGTAGGATGGATTAAATCCCACAACTAAGGGAGCCTTCAATCTCCTCTGGAGATCTGATAATTATCTTAAAAGAAGATCATCATGCCTTGAAAAATATCAGACCCAGTTGTGGATTTCTCCCAACCTTGCCCAAGTAAAGCTGTGATGTGCTTTGCTCTAGTTATTTACTGTTTTTTAAAAAATATGTTTACTTATTTATTCGGCTGCACTGGTTTCTTGGTTGCAGCATACAAGATCTTTGATCTTCACTGTGGCATGTGGGATCTAGTTCCCTGACTGAGAATCAAACCCAGACCTCTGCATTGGAAGCTCGGAGTCTTAGCCACTGGACCACGAGGGAAGTCCCTCCAGTCATTTATTGAAACCACAAATCTGCAATAAGGGTAATGATAGGAGCATCTAAAACAAAATAATAAGAGGCAGCCAGACCAAACAGTCCACGGACACTCCCGGCAGCAAGGCTGTCCTGTCCACAATGGACTGAGCATCCTGTGACCAGCACTTTCGTATCGGGGCTCCTGACTGCTTTCTGCTTAGTCTGGCTTATCCGACTGGAGACTAGAGTTAGAAAGACTTGATTTCTCTTGCCGCCTTCATCGCTAACCTGGGCATCCTGTTTTTCTTCCTGTCCTCTGCCAGCTGGAGAAATGAGGTAAAACATGCCCAAAGTCAGGCAAACCACAATGAGATTTGATGGTGGAAAGTTCTTGGCTGTGAAGTGCTATTCAAGTCCCAAAGCTTATAAAAATTGAGATTTAATGCACAGCAGAGTGGTCAGGACAGAGTGCAGAGTCCCACATTCTTCAGTTACATCCTCTGATGTGATGAGGAAGAAAAAGGGGTGAGATCTGGGGAGCACAAGGGTGGAGTGATTACATTTGAAACTGGCTACTGGATCCAGTGCAAAATGAATGGGGACTGCCTTGTACAGAAAGTATTAAGGAGTTCAGGCTGCTGACAACAGAGCCCTGTTCTAAGCGTGAGGCCCTGGTGTGCAGGGGCCTGGGTGATGACCCAGACCACATGCCATGAGACCAGTCCTGCACAGAATCAAACCAAAAGGGGAAGAAGTCTCTGATGCTCAGTGAGACTCAGTGAAGCTGAGTGAAACACAGCGGATGCGTCAGAATGGGCAATGTGGGGAGAGTGAGCACCAGCCCCATGAGGCCCGGGATATCAGGGTGCTGAGGATTAAGGGGAAAAAAATCAGAAGACAAACCCGGTTGCTTTAGGATGCATTCTTATTTCCACAGTCATCTTCAAGGTGGCACAAATCTATATTACTAAAATTAGAATACCCTTCAACACTTTGGGGATGAAACTTAATTCATTATATTTTATTATAGATAAACATATTTTTTATGTGTAAGTATATTTACATTTTTCCTTCCTAAATGGGAGGGAAATCCCCAAAAAGAGGGGATATATGTATACATATGGCTGATTCACTTTGCTGCACAGTAGAAACGAATGCAACATTGTAAAGCAACTATATGCCAATAAAAATTAATTTTAAAAAATATTCTTGAGTTAGGCCATTTGAATTCATTGGTGCTTTTACTTGTGTTCCTAGGATGATTTTATTTTTTCGAAGATTTTCCAAATTCAGTCTTAAAAAGACCAAATGCTTAATTGTTAAAGAGAACTTCATCGAACCTAATGAGAATTTAGGTACTGAGCATCTTTTTCTTTCTCTGTGTCTCTTTTTGTTACGTATTATCTCCCTTCCTTTTTCTTTCTTCCCTCCATTTTCTCTCCTCCTCCTGCACCACATGAGCCCAGATGTCTTTTACTGTCTGCATAATACAGCTATGTTTGTATGGCTTCTAACTATAGCCATCAGGGAACCCTGAATCATGACATTATATGAGCAAACTCAATTTTTCAGGATGCTGGCTCCATTTCTACAGAGATATCACAGCAGTCTGGTATTACTATTACTTAGGTAACACACTGGCCTAACCCAGCATAAGCATAAAAGATAAATACATAAAAGTATAAATTTTGTTGTTGTTCAGTCGCTAAGTCTTGTATGACTCCTTGCGACCCCATGGACTGCAGCACACCAGGCTTCCCTGTCCTTCACTATCTCCCAGAATTTGTTCAAACTCAAGTCCATAGAGTCGGTGATGACTTCCAACCATCTCATCTTCTGTGGCCCCCTTCTCCTCCTGCCCTCAATCTTTCCCAGCATCAAGGTCTTTTCCAATGAATCAGCTCTCCTCATCAGGTGGCCAAAATATTGGAGCTTCAGCTTTAGCATCAGTCCTTCCAATGAATATTCAGGACTGATTTCCTTAAGGATGGACTGGTTGGATCTCCTTGCAGTCCAAGGGACTCTCAAGGGTCTTCTCCAACACCACAGTTCAAAAGCATCAGTTCTTCAGTGCTCAGCCTTCATTATGGTCCAATGCTCACATCCATACATGACTACAGGAAAAACCATAGCTTTAACTATACAGACCTTTGTGGGCAAAGTGATGTCTCTGCTTTTTAATACACTGTCTAGGTTGGTCATAGTTTTTCTCCAAGGAGAAAGTGTCTTAATTTCATGGCTGCAGTCACCGTCCGCAGTGATTTTGGAGCCCAGGAAAATAAAATTTGCCACTGCTTCCATTTTTTCCCTTTCTATTTGCCATGAAGTTGCCAGATGCCAAGATCTTAGTGTTTTTTTTTTTTTTTTTTAATGTTGAGTTTCAAGCTGGAATCAAGATTGCCGGGAGAAATATCAACAACCTCAGATACACAGATGCTACAACTCTAGTGGCAGAAAGTGAAGAGAAACTAAAGAGCCTCTTGATGAGGGTAAAAGAGGAGAGTAAGACCGCTGGCTTGAAATTTAACACATCTTATCTAGAAAACTGCATTTGCAGGAAGATGACTAGATTTTCAGATGGAAGTTGATTGCAGTTTCTTGAAATACACATACTTTTCTAGCTCAAGTTCGTCAATTTTATCTTTTTGAAGAACCAGTTTTTGCTTTTACTGATTTTCTCCATTGTTTTCTACTCTCTGTTTTGCTAATTTGTGCTCTAATCTTTATTATTCCTTCCACTTGATTTAGGTTTAGACTGCTGTTGTTTTTCCAGTGCCTTCAGGCAGAGGGTGAGGTTATTAATTTGAGATCTTTTTTTCTGTACTATTATTGGCATTTACAGCTATAGATTTTCCTCTAAACACTGCTTTAGCTGCATTTCATAAGTTCTGGTATGTTATGTCTTAAATATTTTTTAAGATATCTCAAAATATTTCCTAATTTCTCTTATGATTTCCTCTTGGTTATTTAATTTCCACATACTCACGTATTTCCTAAATTTCTTTCTGTTATTGATCCTTAATTTCTTTCCATTGTATTTATAAAACATACTTTGCATTATTTCAGTCATTTTAAATTCATTTAGACTTGTTGGAGAAGGCAATGGCACCCCACTCCGGTACTCTTGCCTGGAAAATCCCATGGACGGAGGAGCCTGGTGGGCTGCCGTCTATGGGGTCGCACAGAGTCGGACACGACTGAAGCGACTTAGCAGCAGCAGCAGCAGACTTGTTTTGTGGTGCAGCATTTTTTTAATTTTAAAGAAGTTTCCATGTATATTGAAAAAATTTATATTCTGCTGTTGTTACATGGAGTTTTCTAGAGATGTCCATTAACTTTTATAGTGCTGCTATTGTCTTCTATTTCCTTGTTGATTTTCTGCCTAGCAGTTCTATAATCCATTATGGAGATATGAATGTCTCCAACTGTTATTGTTGAATGGTGTATTTCTTCCCTAATTCTGTCAGTTTCTGCTTCATATACTTTGGAGCTCTGTTAAGTACATAAATATTTATAATTATTTTATCTTCCAGATGGATTTATCTTTTTATCATTGGATTATTATCCACTCAAAATCCATTCATATATAATATTATTATTTATATCATTGTGTTTACACCTGACATTTAACTTTTTTGGGGTATGTTCATATATGACCTTTTTGTTACCCTATTCCTTCTTTCTGCTTTCCCTTGCATTGAGTAAATATTGTTTAGTGCGACATCTTCATTCTTTTAATGATTTTTCACTGTATTTTTGAATACTTTCTTAGTGGTTAGTTTAGGGTTTTTATATATCTTCAGTTCAGTTCAGTTGCTCAGTCGTGTCCGACTCTTTGCGACCCCATGAATCGCAGCTCACCAGGCCTCCCAGTCTATCACCAACTCCCAGAGTTCACTCAGACTCACGTCCATCGAGTCACTGATGCCATCCAGCCATCTCATCCTCTGTCGTCCCCTTCTCCTTCTGCCCCCAATCCCTCCCAGCATCAGGATCTTTTCCAATGAGTCAACTCTTCGAATGAGGTGGCCAAAGTACTGGAGTTTCAGCTTTAGCATCATTCCTTCCAAAGAAATCCCAGGGCTGATGTCCTTCAGAATGGACTGGTTGGATCTCCTTGCAGTCCAAGGGACTCTCAAGAGTCTTCTCCAACACCACACTGCAAAAGCATCAATTCTTCAGCGCTCAGCTTTATTCACAGTCCAACTCTCACATCCATACATGACCACTGGAAAAACCATAACCTTGACTAGACGGAACTTTGTTGGCAAAGTAATGTCTCTGCTATCTAGGTTGGTCATAACTTTCCTTCCAAGGAGTAAGCGTCTTTTAATTTCATGCCTGCAGTCACCATCTGCAGTGATTTTGGAGCCCCCCATAATAAAGTCTGACAGTGTTTCCACTGTTTCCCCATCTATTTCCCATGAAGTGATGGGACCGGATGCCATGATCTTCGTTTTCTGAATGTTGAGCCTTAAGCCAACTTTTTCACTCTCCACTTTCACTTTCATCAAGAGGCTTTTGAGTTCCTCTTCACTTTCTGCCATAAGGGTGGTGTCATCTGCATATCTGAGGTGATTGATATTTCTCCCGGCCATCTTGATTCCAGCTTGTGTTTCTTCCAGTCCAGCGTTTCTCATGATGTACTCTTCATAGAAGTTAAATAAGCAAGGTGACAATATACAGCCTTGATGTACTCCTTTTCCTATTTGGAACCAGTCTGTTGTTCCATGTCCAGTTCTAACTGTTGCTTCCTGACCTGCATACAGATTTTTCAAGAGGCAGGTCAGGTGGTCTTAATGAGTATCTAATTCAGATTTATACTACCTTAATTCCAATGAGAGACAGAAACATTATTCCTATATAACTATTCTTTCCCCCTCCTTTTGGTATTATTATTAAGCATATCACACATATATACTATATTAGAAATTCAATATCACACTGCAAAATTATTACTTTATATAATTTTATATGTTTTAGAGAATGTAAGAGAAGGAGGAAGCCATGGTTCAAATGCCACAAACTCTCTCAACTCCTACAGATGATGGGTAGATTTTCCTGAGTAAATTTTCTTGATTTGCTGTGTCCCATCAGAACAATTTCCATAGAGTTTAAATGATGTTTGGTGTTCTTTATCATTTTCACAGTTGTGCTTATTCTGCAGGGACAGGCCCGAGTGGGAACTCATTTTCCCATCCTGGATGTGGAACTCGGACATCTGTGCTATAGCCTCTCGTTGCTCTTAGAGGAATGCTTCATGTACACAGCAAACAGCTTTCAGGATGGTTTAAGTGGCCTGTGCAGGGCTTCCCTGGTAGCTCCATAGTAAAGACTCCAACTGCCAATGCAGGAGACACGGGTTCAGTTCCTGTTCTGGGAACAGCCCTCATGCTGAGGAGCAAGTAAATGCACACACCGCAAGTACTGAGCCTGTGCTCTAGAGCCCAGGAGCCACAGCTATGGAGCTCACATGTCACAACTACTGAAGCCCAAGTGCTCTAGAGCGTGTGCTCTGCAACAAGAGAAGCCACTGCAACGAGAAGTCGGCACACGGCAGCCACAGAGTAGCCCCGGTTCACCACAACTAGGAAAAGCAATGAAGCAGCTCAGCAACGAAGACCCAGCAGTCAAAAATAAATGAATAATAACAAATTATAATCATAAATATAAATATATAATAAAATAAATAAAAATTACAAATGGCCTGTATGAGGGAAGGAAAGACTTTTCTTTATAGTCACAATGTCACTGAACACATGTGTGATGCATGTTTTGAGTCTGATTGATTGGATAAGTGTTTGTTTATACCCTACCATCTGCATCAGACAGGATGGGAGATGGTTTAACAGCTACATGCACTACAGCAAGAAAGATGAAAATTAACAGAGAAAGTAAAGCAAAGGGAAAGTAAGAACTGCTCAGAGGTATTGCTAAAAATGTTCAGTCTCTAAGTCGTGTCTGACGCTGTGAACCCATGGACTGCAGCATGCCAGGTTTCCCTGCCCTTCAATATCTCCTGGAATTTGCTCCACCCCTGTCCACTGAGTTGGTAATGATGAATTTATGCTAAGATAATAGATGTTTTCTCTTTCTTGACTGCTCAGTGGAACCAGAAAAACATGTGGCTTTTTTCAAGAGGAACCATACTTGAGAGCTTATCCCATGATTGAAACTCACAGCCTAAGTGAGCACTTCAGTTAGATTCTTTGGGGCTTATTTCTCAACAGCACTTAACCTATGAGATCAGCTACTCATTGACACAGTTTCCAAGCCATTTGCTTTAATACAAATGTTCCTTCTCTCTTGCGCCAGTATTTATAAGCTCCACACAGAAATTCACTACCTATCTTGTTTCTCAGAAATATTCCACTAAAATTTACCATTGCCTTTCTTGTCTTATAAAAATAAATAACTGAAGTTGAAAAGTATATGAATAATCCATTTGGATTCATTGGGAAGATCTTGGCTCTGAATATATAGAGTTGATATACCGACGACTAAATTCCCCTTCAGTCTAATTATTGTTGTTTCATAACACTAGTCCAAAGTCTTTAATTCTTGCTTCAAACTCTATTGTTAAGTCATAAATATTAAATTCCATCACAGCTGTCGTTGGTCCTTTAAGACAGTAGACTTGTAGCCACATAAATGTAATTAAATCGCCCCTGGAATTTCAAAACTTGGAGCTTCTTTATTCAGTTGTGGTGAAATCTGCCTACCGATATTTATTCCCACCCTTCTCCTTTGGTAACAAAAACCCTGATTTTATTCAGAGTGGCAATTTGACCAGCCTCAGACAATGATTCATGAAGGGTTTAGGCCAATTATGACAATCTTTCATCTTTGCCACATACTCCTTTTCCCAGACTGCTTTGCAAAAAAGGGTGGCTGTTTGACCCAAATCTGGTCATGAGATGGTTTGAGGAAGCTGCTAAGGGGTTATCTGGGAAATATTTTCTTCTGTTGTAAAAGGAAATTCCTTTTTTTTTTTTTTTTATCCAGAATCTTTTTTCTTTCTAAATTAAATGTCTCTTGCAAGGATTTGATATTAGAACTGTGACAGCTATTTTGTGGGTACAAGCCTGGGGATAAAATATTGATATCTTGAGGACTAGAAGGATGAATCTGCATCCTGATGACATTTTCAGAATTTCTGCACCAAACCTGGACCCTTATCTTCAAACATACTATGTGAGACAAACCACTTTAGAGTTTAAGTTGCTTTCAGTCAGGCATTCTGTTGCTTGGAACTTACAGTGGCCCTACCAAGTGGTTAGTTTAAATCAGTGGTCTATAGAGAATTTTACCATGAAGGCAGAGTTAGATCTTAACCCCATGGAGGGTAGTACTTAAAACAATATTTGAACAATTTATTCAGATAGTTGTGTCACTAATAACTTTTCTGAAGACCTTCTATTTCAGTAAATAGTCATTGCAAACCCAAACAGAGCAGTATCATTGGGGGTTTTCCTTGTCTGCATCTGAATAAAGGTGACTGGGACCCTGCAGGAGACCCTGGTCAGATTTGCAAGACAAAAAAGCACCCCCATCCTGAGCGGATCTCACCAAATATTTGCTGCTTTTGGATGTCCTGCAGGTTCCTGCTCAGAGCTCCTAAAGAAGCATCTGCAAGCTCTTTCTTGGCTCCCAGGTCTCCTTGGAAATGGAGGGTTGCCTCGTAGCCCACTGCATCCCCTTATCCTCCAACCCTGCCTTTACTGTGCCCCAGGGTTGATGTGTGCTCAGGTGAGCAGGGGCCTGGCTGTGGACTCCTCGTGAGGGTCTTTGCACCATCACAGTTGAATTCATGCACAAATCTCACCTGTTTCTAACTACATGACCCACCAACCCACTGTGGGAGGTTGACTCAATACACATCTGTTACTATTTATAAAAGAGTGTGTCTGCTCCCCATTTCCCTTTTAAATGCATCTAAGGGCAGGGTCTCCAGAAGTCATTGGGGTCCTGCCTCCCTTCAGGTCAACACCAAATCCTTACTAAGACATCTCTGTTCATTTCCAAGGCAAACCATTCAATATCACAGTAATCCAAGTCTACGCCCCAACCAGTGATGCTGAAGAAGCTGAAGTTGAATGGTTCTATGAAGACCTACAAGACCTTCTAGAAATAACACCCAAAAAAGATGTCCTTTTCATTACAGGGGATTGGAATGCAAAAATAGGAAGTCAAGAGATACCTGGAGTAACAGACATATTTGGCCTTGGAGTACAGAATGAAGTGGGGCAAAGGCTAATAGAGTTTTGCCAAGAGAATGCACTGGTCATAGCAAACACCCTCTTCCAAACACACAAGAAGACTCTACACATGGACATCACCAGATGGTCAATAGCAAATCAGATTGATTATATTCTTTGCAGCCAAAGATGGAGAAGCTCTATACAGTCAGCAAAAACAAGACCAGGAGCTGACTCTGGCTCAGACCATGAACTCCTTATTGCCAAATTCAGACTGAAATTGAAGAAAGTAGGGAAAACCACTAGACCACTCAGGTATGATCTAAATCAAATCGATTACGACTATACAGTGGAAGTGACAAATAGATTCAAGGGATTAGATCTGATAGACAGAGTGCCTAAAGAACTGTGGATGGAAGTTCGTGACATTGTACAGGAGACAGGGATCAAGACCATCCCCAAGAAACAGAAATGCAAAAAGGCAAAATGGTTGTCTGGGGAGGCTTTACAAATAGCTGAGAAAAGATGATAAGCTAAAGGTAAAGGAGCAAAGGAAAGATACACCTATCTGAATGCAGAGTTCCAAAGAATAGCAAGGAGAGATGAAATAAAAAGCCTTCCTCAGTGATCAATGCAAAGAAATAGAGGAGAACAATAGAATGGGAAACACTAGAGATTTCTTCAAGAAATTAGAGAATCCAAGGGAATATTTCATGCAAAGATGGGCTCAATAAAGGACAGAAATGGTATGGACCTAACAGAAGCAGAAGATATTAAGAGGTGGCAAGAATACACAGAAGAACAGTACAAAAAAGATCTTCACGACCCAGATAATCACGATGGTGTGATCACTCACCTAGAGCCAGAATGCGAAGTTGCATTCCTGGAATGGGCCTTAGGAAGCATCACTACAAACAAAGCTAGTGGAGGTGATGAAATTCAGTTGAGCTATTTCAAATCCTAAAAGATGATGCTGTGAAAGTGCTGCACTCAATATGCCAGCAAATTTGGAAAGCTCAGCAGTGGCCACAGGACTGGAAAAAGTCAGTTTTCATTTCAATCCCAAAGAAAAGCAATACCAAGGAATATTCAAACTACTGCACAATTGTACTCATCTCACATGCTGGCAAAGCAATGCTCAAAATTCTCCAAGCAAGGCTTCAACAGTATGAACTGAGAACTTCTAGATGTTTAAGCTGGATTTAGAAAAGGCAGAGGAACCAGAGGTCAAATTGCCAACATCTGTTGGATCATTGAAAAAGCAAAAGAGTTCCAGATAAACATCTACTTCTGCTTTATTGACTACACCAAAGCCTTTGACTGTGTGGATCACAACAAACTGTGGAAAATTCTTCAAGAGATAGGAATACCAGATCACCTTACCTGCCTCCTGAGAAATCTGTATGCAGGTCAAGAAGCAACAGTTAGAACTAGACATAGAACAACAAACTGGTTCCAAATCAGAAAAGGAGTACATCAAGGCTGTATACTGTCACCTTGCTTATTTAACTTCTATGAAGAGTACATCATATGAAATTCTGGGCTGGATGAAGCACAAGCTGGAATCAAGATTGCCAGGAGAAATATCAATCACCTCAGATATGCAGATGACACCACCTTTATGACAGAAAGTAAAGATGAACTAAAGAGCCTCTTGAAAGTAAAAGTGGAGAGTGAAAATGATGACTTAAAACTCAACATTCAGAAAACGAAGATCATGGCATCTGGTCCCATCACTTCATGGCAAATCAGATCAGATCAGATCAGTTGCTCAGTCATGTCCGACTCTTTGCGACCCCATGAATCGCAGCATGCCAGGCCTCCCTGTCCATCACCAACTCCCGGAGTTCACTCAGACTCATATCCATCGAGTCAGTGATGCCATCCAGCCGTCTCATCCTCTGTTGTCCCCTTCTCCTCCTGCCCCCAATCCCTCCCAGCATCAGGGTCTTTTCCAATGAGTCAACTCTTCGCATGAGGTGGCCAAAGTACTGGAGTTTCAGCTTCAGCATCGTTCCCTCCAAAGAAATTCCAGGGCTGATCTCCTTCAGAATGGACTGGTTGGATCTCCTTGCAGTCCAAGGGACTCTCAAGAGTCTTCTCCAACACCACAGTTCAAAAGCATCAATTCTTTGGCGCTCAGCCTTCTTCACAGTCCAACTCTCACATCCATACATGACCACAGGAAAAACCATAACCTTAACTAGACGAACCTTTGTTGGCAAAGTAATGTCTCTGCTTCATGGTAAATAGATAGGGAAATAATGGAAACAGTGGGAGACTTTATTTTGGGGGGCTCCAAAATCATTGCAGATGGTGACTGTAGCCATGAAATTAAAAGATGCTTGCTCCTTGGAAGAAAAGTTATGACCAACTTAGACAGCATATTAAAATGCATAGACATTCCTTTGTCAACAAACATCCATCTAGTCAAAGCTATGGCTGAAAGTAGTCATGTATGGATGTGACAGTTGGACCATAAAGAAAGCTGAGTGCTGAAGAACTGATGCTTTTGAACTGTGGTATTGAAGAAGACTCTTGAGAGTCCCTTGGACTGCAAGGAGATCCAACCAGTCAATCTTAAAGAAATCAATCCTGAATATTCATTGGAAGGACTGATGATGAAGCATAAGCTCCAATACTTTGGCCACCTGATGCAAAGAACTGACTCATTGGCAAAAACCCTGATGCTGGGAAAGATTGAAGGCAGGAGGAGAAGGGGACAACAGAGGATGAGATGGTTGGATGGCATCATCAACTCAATGGACATGAGTTTGAGCAAACTCCAGGAGTTGGTGATGGATTGGGAGGCCTGGCATACTGCAGTCCACAGGGTCACAAAGAGTCGGACACGACTGAGTTACTGAACTGAACTGATGTGATTCAGAGTTTCTGGAGTGCTTTTCTAATAAACATTTTGTCCCAATAATTTTAAGTGTCAGGCATTTTAATCATCTATGTACAGTAAGTTGAGACCAGGAAGGTTAAGTGACTTACTTAGGATCACAGGGAGTGACTCATAGAGAGATGCTCTGTGTGTGTCCTCACTCTCCAGGGAGGCTGGGTGAGACCAGGCATGGGTGGTCCTGAAGGACCAGAGGCAAGTGTCAGCCAAGGAGGAGCATCCTGATCCTGGTCTCTGAGTGAGTGCACGATGGTGGAGGGCCGGGCAGGGGGTGGGAAGGGAAGCTGCAAATACAGCAAAGCATCTGGAGTGGCCCTGACTGTGTGCTGGTCTTCTAACAGCTGGAACCCCCACCCCTGAAGGCTGAAGAAAACGGCTGAGAGTTAGAGACTGCAGGTTCACAGCTACTATAAAAGAACTCAATAAGATGTGAATCGGGTTCTACCAGAAATGTCTAAAGAGAAGGTCAACTTGATCTTAAAATGCTGTCCATGAAACAGGACAAGAAATGTCTTTGAGCAGAGGCAATAGAGATGTAGAAATTCTTGGTATTCAAAACACATGAGGGAAGTCCAGGTGCGGGTTGGAAAAGAATTTCCAGACAGGAGGCAATATGAAAGAAGAATCAGGTTCGTTAGACTGGGGAGGGGAGAGTCACTGCCAGCATTGTGGGCCAGCTTCCTGATAGTCAGGGAGAGCCAACGTTGAACAGGGGTCTTTGATTAATTTTTATACCCAGGGTGTAAGACGTGGGATAGGAGTCTTGCAGGTCATTTGCTGATTGGATAAGATAGGTATATTGGGTGGGGGGCTGGGCAGAGTAAGGCAAATACCTTCTCCCCATATGGGGAAGGAGGGGAGACAGGTTGTACTGGTTAAGGGGACCTGAAATTCATTATAGTTACAACGTTGGGGATGGGAGGGAAAGACGATAAGGGTCTGGTTTTTCCGTTCCTGCATTCCAAGACCCTCCTTGGTTTTATCTGCTCTTTTGTCCTTGGGTCACCACAGGAAGTAAAAAGAAAGTGTCATTAGAGCTGATAAAGGTTCTTATGGAAAAGCCAAGCACAGCAGAGGGATTGTGGGTGGGGCACAACTTAAAAACTTTACTTTCTGACATCATTTTGGTTTAATAAGATCTTAGAAGATTTTTAAGGCAAAAAATAGCAACTTCTGAAAATCCTCAGGCTCATAATTTCATCTAAGAAACAAGGCAATCATGTTTTGGATTCTTTCTAGATAAAAACATATGTCTCTTGGGTATGGGGTGGGGCCTGGTCCCGTGGACAGATATTATGGTGAAGGGTGTAGGGTGACCAAATGTTTGCACAGGATTGGGGGGGTTTCCCTGGACACAGGACTTTCAATGCAACAACTAGGAAAGTGTCGGGCAAACCAGGGCAAGTTGGCAGTCTGGAGTTGCACTTCTCCTCAGATCAGATCAGACCAGACGCTCGGTCATGTCCAACTCCTTGCGACCCCATGAATCCCAGCATGCCAGGCCTCCCTGTCCATCACCAACTCCCAGAGTTCACTCAGACTCACGTCCATCGAGTCAGTGATGCCATCCAGCCATCTCATCCTCTGTCGTCCCCTTCTCCTCTTGCCCCCAATCCCTCCCAGCATGAGTCTTTTCCAATGAGTCAACTCTTCGCATGAGGTGGCCAAAGTACTGGAGTTTCAGTTTTAGCTTCATTCCTTCCAAAGAACACCCAGGGCTGATCTCCTTCAGAATGGACTGGTTGGATCTCCTTGAAGTCCAAGGGACTCTCAAGAGTCTTCTCCAACACCACAGTTCAAAAGCATCAATTCTTCAGCGCTCAGATTTCTTCACAGTCCAACTCTCACATCCATACATGACCACTGGAAAAACCATAGCCTTGACTAGACGAACCTTTGTTGGCAAAGTAATGTCTCTGCTTTTGAATATGCTAACTAGGTTGGTCATAACTTTCCTTCCAAGCAGTAAGCGTCTTTTAATTTCATGCCTGCAGTCACCATCTGCAGTGACTTTGGAGCCCAGAAAAATAAAGTCTGACACTGTTTCCACTGTTTCCCCATCTATTTCCCATGACGCGATGGGACCGGATGCCATGATCTTCGTTTTCTGAATGTTGAGCTTTAAGCCAACTTTTTCACTCTCCTCTTTCACTTTCCTCAAGAGGCTTTTGAGTTCCTCTTCACTTTCTGCCATAAGGGTGGTGTCATCTGCATATCTGAGGTGATTGATATTTCTCCCAGCAATCTTGATTCCAGCTTGTGTTTCTTCCAGCCCAGCGTTTCTCATGATGTACTCTGCATAGAAGTTAAATAAGCAAGGTGACAATATACAGCCTTGATGTACTCCTTTTCCTATTTGGAGCCAGTCTGTTGTTCCATGTCCAGTTCGAACTGTTGCTTCCTGACCTGCATACAAATTTCTCAAGAGGCAGATCAGGTGGTCTGGTATTCCCATCTCTTTCAGAATTTTCCACAGTTTATTGTGATCCACACAGTCAAAGGCTTTGGCATAGTCAATAAAGCAGAAATAGATGCTTTTCTGGAACTCTCTTGCTTTTTCCATGATCCAGCAGATGTTGGCAATTTGATCTCTGGTTCCTCTGCCTTTTCTAAAACCAGCTTGAACATCTGGAAGTTCACGGTTCACGTATTGCTGAGGCCTGGCTTGGAGAATTTTGAACATTACTTTACTAGCGTGTGAGATGAGTGCAATTGTGTGGTAGTTTGAGCAATCTTTGGCATTGCCTTTCTTTGGTATTAGAATGAAAACTGACCTTTTCCAGTCCTGTGGCCACTGCTGAGTTTTCCAAATTTGCTGGCATATTGAGTGCAGCACTTTCACAGCATCATCTTTCAGCATTTGGAATAGCTCAACTGGAATTCCATCACCTCCACTAGCTTTGTTTGTAGTGATGCTTTCTAAGGCCCACTTGACTTCACATTCCAGGATGTCTGGCTCTAGGTCAGTGATCACACCATCATGATTATCTGGGTCATGAAGATCTTTTTTGTACAGTTCTTCTGTGTATTCTTGCCACTTTTTCTTAATATCTTCTGCTTCTGTTGGGTCCATACCATTTCTGTCCTTTATTGAGCCCATCTTTGCATGAAATGTTCCTTTGGTATCTCTAATTTTCTTGAAGAGATCCCTAGTCTTTCCCATTCTGTTGTTTTCCTCTATTTCTTTGCATTGATCGCTGAAGAAGGCTTTCTTATCTCTTCCTGCTATTCTTTGGAACTCTGCATTCAGATGTTTATATCTTTCCTTTTCTCCTTTGCTTTTCACTTCTCTTCTTTTCACAGCTATTTGTAAGCCCCCCCCCCCCAGACAGCCATTTTGCTTTTCTGCAGTTCATTTCCATGGGGATGGTCTTGATCCCTGTCTCCTGTACAATGTCACAAACCTCATTCCATAGTTCATCAGGTACTCTATCTATCAGATCTAGGCCTTTAAATCTATTTCTCACTTCCACTGTATAATCATAAGGGGTATGATTAAGGTCATACCTGAATGGTCTAGTGGTTTTCCCTACTTTCTTCAATTTCAGTCTGAATTTGGCAATAAGGAGTTCATGGTCTGAGCCAGAGTCAGCTCCTGGTCTTGTTTTTGCTGACTGTATAGAGCTTCTCCATCTTTGGCCGCAAAGAATATAATCAATCTGATTTCAGTGTTGACCATCTGGTGATGTCCATGTATAGAGTCTTCTCTTGTGTTGTTGGAAGAGGGTGTTTGCTATGACCAGTGCATTTTCTTAGCAAAACTCTATTAGTCTTTGCCCTGCTTCATTCTGTATTCCAAGGCCAAATTTGCCTGTTACTCCAGGTGTTTCTTGACTTCCTACTTTTGCATTCCAGTCCCCTATAATGAAAAGGATATCTTTTTTGGGTGTTATTTCTAGAAGGTCTTGTAGGTCTTCATAGAACCATTCAACTTCAGCTTCTTCAGCATTACTGGTTGGGGCATAGACTTGGATTACTGTGATATTGAATAGTTTGCCTTGGAAATGAACAGAGATCATTCTGTTGTTTTTGAGATTGCATCCAAGTCCTGCATTTCGGACTCTTTTGTTGACCATGATGGCCATTCCATTTCTTCTGAGGGATTCCTGCCTGCAGTAGTAGATATAATGGTCATCTGAGTTAAATTCACCCATTCCAGTCCATTTCAGTTCGCTGATTCCTAGAATGTCGACATTCACTCTTGCCATCTCTTGTTTGACCACTTCCAATTTGCCTTGATTCATGGACCTGACATTCCAGGTTCCTATGCAATATTGCTCTTTACAGCATCGGACCTTGCTTCTATCACCAGTTACATCCACAGCTGGGTATTCTTTTTGCTTTGGCTCTATCCCTTCATTCTTTCTGGAGTTATTTCTCCACTGATCTCCAGTAGCATATTGGGCGCCTACTGCCCTGGGGAGTTTCTCTTTCAGTATCCTATCATTTTGCCTTTTCATACTGTTCATGGGGTTCTCAAGGCAAGAATACTGAAGTGGGTCCTACCATGACACAATCCTCCTTAGAAGAGCCTTAGTTTCCATAGTTGCCAGGAGGCCCCTCTGAAACTCGCCTCTGACATCCTGGCAGGTCAAGGACAGGATGGACAGACAGATGGCAGTAGGGTCGGGGTTTGGAGCGGGAGGGGGATGTTCTGATCATGGTGGTTGGGGATGGATTTAACCAGGTGGAGGGCCAGGGTGGGCAGACACTTCCACAGCCTGCTTCAGCAACAGTTTCTACCCTATTTGATACTAATTTTAGTGGTCTATTTTCAGAAGAAAAAAATAAACATTAAGTCCTTCAGTTGTTCAGTAGAACTTAAAGAACTCTGCCCTCAAAAACATGCTTTTTGTTGTCATTACAAAAAGAGAGACTCTAGTGCTCATATCCTGATAAATTCTAAAATGCCCGTCCCACCTCTTCGCTCTGCGCCCCCTTCTCCATTCTCTGCTTGCATTGGTGTGTCAGTTTATTGTGGACCAGTCAGTTGGTAACTGGGACTGACTTTTTCTACTGTATCGATGCCAGTGTGATGAACTTTGCAATTCATGGGTACTGCCTCAGAAGTGGCATTGCATGAAGAAAAACTATTTTCTAATAAAAATATGAGTGAAAACCAAAATCATAGACTAAAATCAAAAATAACTGGAAGCAATCTCTGTATGATGTCACAGTGGTTGCAACAAGAAGTGAAATGAAAACTGAAAGGCGGAGGGACTGATTTTCCTTGTGATTCTTCTCTCTTGGGGTTTTAGCCTCCAAAAGGCAGGGGCTGCTTGCTTGACGCAAAAAATATCTGTGACCTTGGGCAAATTATTTAAGCACTCTAAGTCACAATTAACCATTTTAATAATGTGCATACAGGGAACTCTACTCAATGCACTGAGGTGATCTGAATGGGAAGCAAGTCCAAAAGGGAGGGGCTGTGTGTATGTGCGGCTGATTCCCTTTGCTGTACAGTAGAAACTAACACAACGTTGTAAAGTAACTCCAATAAAAATTAATTTTAAAAAATAAAGATGAAGAGGAATATAAGTGGTAGAACCCAGGGTTAATAAACTAAAACTGAATTTTTAATAGAACACGTAATATGTAGTAAGTGCTATAATAAATACAACTTGATAATTAAAGACAAGTAAATAAATAAGTTATGCCCATATGAATCCCACTTTACAGGGCTGTTGTGAGATTTAACAAGACAGCACATGTAAAGAAAGGTCTTTAGCACATAGTAATTGCTCAATAAATGAAATTTTAAGGTGGTAAAACTACCTAAAATAACACTCTGGGGTAAACTTCTTTTCTGAAAAAACTGTCATTATATGTCAAATTACTATATGCGAGTTTGTGAGGCAGTTTAAGTCATCAGCCTCACTCATAAATATTTATTATATCTCTGCTCTGGGAACAGTGTATGTGTGTGTGTGTGTACATGGGGGGTGTTTTTTAGCAGGGAGGGGCTGTGTTTGCAGGGGAGGTGGGGAGAAGTACAGGGCCGGTTTTAAACACAGGTGACACCTGAGTTAAGCTTTTAGTTTCCAGTCTTGTTGTAGAGACAAAATCTGGGCCTAAATATTAGCAACAGATCAAATGTTTTTCAAATGAATGATAGAAAGAATAAGCCTCTAGAAGAAGAGAGGAGGGGGAGGTCAGTCCTGGCCCGAGGGGCCCTGGAGGGCTTAACTGAAGACCAGGATTGGCACTCACCCTGGAAGACGCAGATTCTACAGGTAAAAAAGAGAAAAGGAGACCAGAAAGCTTTTCTCCTCCTGAATTTGCAGATCAAGAACCTAAAGGTCAAGAAGTCATGAATGTCCTTGCCAGACACGGCAGCATGGGCAAGAAGGATGGCGAAGGGTCTACATCAACGACAAGGGTGTTGTCCGGCAGGCAGGAATCCCAGCATGCCCGTGGCCAATGATCCTATCTCTCAATGACTGGCAGGCACTTTGCAAAACAGAGTCCTATATTAATGCACATGTGTGGAATCTAGAAAAATGGTATTGTTGTTCAGTCACTAAGTCGTGTCCAACTCCTTGTGACCCCAGGGACTGCAGCATGCCAGGCCTCTCTGTCTTCCACTATCTCCCGGAGTTTGCTCAAGTTCATGTCCATTGAGCCGGTAATGATATAGATGAACTTATTTGCAAAGCAGAAATAGAGATGCAGACATAGAACGAGTGTATGAACATCAAGGGGGGAAGAGAGAGTGGGATGGATTGGGAGATGGGGATTGGCGGATGGGGATTTACACTACTGTGTATAAAATAGGTAACTACTGAGAACCTACTGTGGAGCCCAGGAAACTCTACTTAGTGTTCCGTGGTGATCTAAATGGAAACTTTAAAAAGAAGGGATATATCTGTACATATATATGGCTGATTCACTTTGCTGCACAGCAGAAACTATTAATAACACAGTGCTGCAAAGCAACTATACTCCAATTAAAAAAACAACAACACGGAGTCCTGGGCAGCCTTAAACAGTTCGCTTCTGAAAATAGATCCCCTCATGCTGCATCACAGGTGGTAGTCAGGCTTCACTGTGCCCAGGGGCCTCCCCCTGCCCAGGGGCAGCAGGAGGTGTGCTGTGGGCCTTCTACAGTCTGGCTCCTCACACCTCCCAGTGTGAACCGTGTGTCTGAGTGAGCAAAGGGGAGATTTTCACACTTTCACAACCTGGCTTCACAGCTGTAGCAACCTATGGACTGATTTTAAATGGCAATATCCTTTTAGCCCTAACTAATCCTTATTGTCTTTAGAATTTGGAAATTTTATTAAAATTTGAAAATAAGAGAATGACATTTATTCCACCTCTGGGAAATAGTATTAACACTATCCCACCAACCCACATTTTTCCACGCCCACCCCATCTTCTGGAATGTTCTTGAAATGAATACAGGGTGTGATGTTAATTTTATGTGTCATCCTGACTGGCCTATGGTACCCAGTTTTTTGGTAAGGCACTAGTCTAGGTGTTGCTGTGAAGGTATTTTGTAGATATGCTCAGCATAAGGTGACTTTAAGTAAAGATTATCCTTCATAATGTGGTTGGGCCTCATCCAATCAGTTGAAAGCCTTAAAAACAGTAACATGGTTTTCCCTAAAATGAAGGAATTTTCTGACTCAAGACTATAGCGTGAGAATGCTGCCTGAATTTATAGTTTGCTGGTCTACCCTGCAGACTTCGGACTTTCTAGCCCCAAATCTCTCTCTCTCTCTCTCATTTCTGTATATCCTGTTGGTTCTGTTTCTCCAGAGAATCCTAATTTGTGTCCTCCGAAATAATCTCACAGGATCCTGAAAAAGGATAACTCGGGAAGGTGAGAGTAGTCCACAGTCAGGGAGGGGTGGCCGAGTCAGATAAGCAACTTCTTTCCTGCCCAGGACACATGGGCCTGCTGACCTCTGAATGCACCAAGCAAGAGAGGCTGAGACACTTCTACAAATGCTACAAGTTTGTTCTCTTTTAAAAAAGACAATTGATTTCACATTTAATGAAAGATATGACCGCCGTATTTATTTACTGCAACAAGATCGGGTAATGATAATTTTTTCAGCTTCCATTATACTAAACTGGGTACTCAAAAGCAGCATTAAAATTGGTCCTTTTCAAAGTTTTTCCAGCTGATTCTTCCTCTTTGACGGGAATGAGGTTCTATCCCATCCCATGCTGTTCAGGCTGCCTCTTATTTGCGTATGATCTCCTCAACCCCGCTCAGGAAAACCCCTTTCTCTAGTCTCCTACATGATTAATGAAAGGTCTTTATCTTCATAGTTTTAACTAAAGGCTCACTCCTCACTTCTGTAGTGTTAGCCAAAAAAAACTACTCTTCATTAAGGCCGCTTTGATGTGCATAATCAGCCATTTCTCTTACATTTGAAATGTCTTCATTCCTGTAATATTTTCGTGGCTGAAGCAGCTGTTGGACATTTCCTAGTTTTTGCAGAGCTTTGCAGCTGTGGAAAAATCCTTACCCAAGGTTCTGCAGTTTAGTTTAATGCAGATGTCTGGACCTGGTGTGGTTAGCATAAAAATTCAATGGCAGCAGTGATTATTTTTTATTATTGTAATATACGGGAAGAAGAGCCTGGCTTCCCACTTGGAAAGTCCCACGGTGAGTCAATAAAGTTTCCACCTCTGACCTCTTCAGACACTGGGATGGGGAGCCTTGGGGTTTGGGGCTGAATTGAGGGTCAAGGTCAAGGCCCTGAGGCCCTGTGACCCGGGCTGGGAGCCTGAGGAGCAGAGCTGAGGTCAACGTTGGCCTCGGCACTCCTGGCTCCTGCGTGTCCACTGGAACTGGCGGCCAAAAATTGCTCTTGTCCCAGGTGGGAGGGTCATGCTTTTCATTTGTCTTTCTGGTCCCAGTAGAAACATCTTCTGATTGAGATGCTTGAGAGAATCCTTTACACAGGAAATCTGTGACAACACCCAGAAATGTATGGTTCATCCTCTTAAAAGGAAGTACAAATATCTCAGTGTATGTACATTAAGCTTCCCCCGGTTCAGGAGACTCCCTGTGTGCATGATCTCAGGTCAGCACTGCCTCCTATCCAGGCTCTAAATCAGAGAGTCGACAGACACTCATTGTGATGACTCAGTTGCTCACGCACCTTTCACTTAAAGGGGTGACATGATCTTTTTGAACCTGTTGTTGTTTGGTTGCTAAATTGTGCCTGACTCTTTGTGACCCCATGGATTGCAGCATGCTAGGCTCCTCTGTCCTTCACTATCTCCCAGAGTTTGTTTGAACTCATGTCCACTGACTCAGTGATGCCATCCAACCATCTCATCCTCTGTTGCCCCCTTCTTTTGCCTTCAATCTTTCCCAGTATCAGGGTCTTTTCAAATGAGTCAGTTCTTTGCATCAGGTAGCCAAAGTATTGGAGCTTTAGCTTCAGCATCAGTCCTTCCAATGAATATTCAGGGTTAATTTCCTTTAACCTTTGACTGGTTTGATCATCTTGCTGTCCAAGGGACTCTCAAGAGTCTTTTCCAGCACCACAGTTCAAAAGCATCAATTCTTCAGCTCTCAGCTTTCTTTATGGTCCAACTCTCACATCCATACATGGCTACTGGAAAAACCATAGCTTTGACGAGACAGACCTTTGTTGGTAAAGTAATGTCTCTGCTATTTAATACGCTGTCTAGATTTGTAGTTTTGGTTCATCAGGTGTTGCCACATCCAAGCTCACACTTTATGTGATCTCCAAGTGAATTGGGGCAGGGGGAGTGAGTATGAAAAGTCATTTTGAAATTTCCTTTTTTCTAGCTTCTAAACTAATCTACAGAGAACATGATTTTGTATCTATGACATCTTCTGATATTTAAAATCTTTCTCATCTTGTAGACAAGATGCAGGGTGTGAAATGGTGATGGATAGAAGGACCCCCAGCAGAGTGAGGGGCATGGTGGACAGTCAGGGAGTCTCTGTAGATACTCAGGGACTGAAGAGCAGTTTTAATAACCACGTCAAAGAGCATCACGAATCATAATGTAAAAAAACGTGTCCTCCCACTCCAGGGAAGAGCAGGGCAGGATCAAGAGGACCCAGAGCCTGGTGGGCTGAGGACCTGACCTGAGGGACTCACAGGACACTTACAGGAGACTGTGACTAAGGGCAGTTAGGGTTTATTCACCTTCAACGGCAAGTGCAGCAAGGAGTAACCACAAGGGGCTGGTTGGTTTATTTTTCATAGAAACAAACACTCTGCTGGGTTTTCTGTGATATTTTAGTAGTCTTCTAATGTGTTTTTTTTTTTTTTCCAGTGAGAAGGAAGGCCCTGGTTCTTCCAGACCCAGCCACCCAGCATGTGGCCACACTCAACCCCTGCTACCCGTCCTGCCCCTGAAGGGTCCCCTGGGCCTGGGGCTGGAGACCATGGGGAAGCCCCTTGGAGAAGCCTCTGCACTCACACACCTGATGAGACGGTCCGGCAAGAGAGGGAAAGGCCTCCTCACGTTGCTGGTGACGTGCTGCTCCCCTCACACTGCATCAGGACCCCAAGGGGATTCCTCAGAGCCCAAGGCTGCAGTGCCCATGGAGGTCGGCACGTGGTTGAAGCATACGGTGATGGCAGCCACGTCTGAATTCCAGGACCAGGAGGCCCATTGGCTGTGTGAACCCATCTTCAGAGCCTCTGCTCCCCGTCAACCACTGTATGTGGCCAAATACGAGGTGTGATTTTAGGCACTCCCCAAAGTTACCACCCAGAGAAGGTGATGGCACCCCACTCGAGTACTCTTGCCTGGAAAATACCATGGACGGAGGAGCCTGGTAGGCTGCAGTCCATGGGGTCGCTAAGAGTTGGACACGACTGAGGAGAGCTGGACACGACTGAGGAACTTCACTTTCAATTTTCACTTTCCACTTTCATGCATTGGAAAAGGAAATGGCAACCCATTCCGGAGTTCTTGCCTGGAGAATCCCAGGGACAGGGAAGCCTGGTGGGCTGCCGTCTATGCAGTTCCACAGAGTCAGACACAATTGAAGCAATTTAGCAGCGGCAGCAAAGTTACGGCAAATACCCATCCTCCCACTACAAATTCTTCTACACCTGTCTGAGGAGGGCTATCCCTTAGTACTGACTGAAGTCAGTACTTTAGAGTAAGGCTCCTCTGAGTCCCCCTTAAAATACATTTGGTGGAAGGGCAGAGCAAGTTATTCACTGAACCACTCACGTTTCATTTATCACAGATCAACTCGTTAGATACCCAGAAAAATGCCTGGAAGGAAGGGACCAAAGATGGACACAGTTTTGACAAAGGAAGTGAACTAAAACATTCCACAAAGAGAGGAGTGGGAGCAGGGTGGCCCGATATAAATGCCGTGGCAGGGAGACCCCAAACCACAGTGCCCATGGCAGCGAGACAACAAATGCTGCTAACTAGTCCCACTTCCTTTTCACCTTTATTGACCTTCAAATAAGGCCCCCCACCCCTGAAGACTCTCCCCATGCTTCACAGCCCTGCAAAGCCAGCCAGCAGATACAACAAAATTAACTAATTAAATAGATACTTGATTCAGTCAGTTCAGTTCAGTCACTCAGTTGTGTCCAACTCTGCGACCTCATGAATCGCAGCACGCCAGGCCTCCCTGTCCATCAACAACTCCCGGAGTTCACGCAAACTCATGTCCATCGAGTCGCTGATGCCATCCAGCCATCTTACCCTCTGTTGTCCTCTTCTCCTCCTACCCCCAATCCCTCCCAGAATCAGATTCTTTTTCAATGAGTCAAGTCTTCGTATGAGGTGGCCAAAGTATTGGAGTTTCAGCTTTAGCATCAGTCCTTCCAAAGAACACCCAGGGCTGATCTCCTTCAGAATGGACTGGTTGGATCTCCTTGCAGTCCAAGGGACTCTCAAGAGTCTTCTCCAACACCACAGTTCAAAAGCATCAATTCTTCGGTGCTCAGCTTTCTTCACAGTCCAACTCTCACATCCATACATGACCACTGGAAAAACCATAGCCTTGACTAGATGGACCTTTGTTGGCAAAGTAATATCTATGCTTTTGAATATGCTATCTAGGTTGGTCATAACTTTCCTTCCAAGGAGTAAATGTCTTTTAATTTCATGGCTGCAGTCACCATCTGCAGTGATTTTGGAGCCCCCCAAAATAAAGTTTGACACTGTTTCCACTGTTTCCCCATCTATTTCCCATGAAGTGATGGGACCAGATGCCATGATCTTCGTTTTCTGAATGTTGAGCTTTAAGCCAACTTTTTCACTCTCCACTTTCACTTTCATCAAGAGGCTTTTTAGTTCCTCTTCACTTTGTGCCATAAGGGTGGTGTCATCTGCATACCTGAGGTGATTGATATTTCTCCCGGCAATCTTGATTCCAGCTTGTGCTTCTTCCAGCCCAGCGTTTCTCATGATGTACTCTGCATAGAAGTTAAATAAACAGGGTGACAATATACAGCCTTGACGTACTCCCTTTCCTATTTGGAACCAGTCTGTTGTTCCATGTCCAGTTCGAACTGTTGCTTCCTGACCTGCATATAGGTTTCTCAAGAGGCAGGTCAGGTGGTCTGGTATTCCCATCTCTTTCAGAATTTTCCACAGTTTATTGTGATCCACACAGTTAAAGGCTTTGGCATAGTCAATAAAGCATAAGTAGATGTTTTTCTGGAACTCTCTTACTTTTTCGGTGATCCAGCGGATGTTGGCAATTTGATCTCTGGTTCCTCTGCCTTTTCTAAAACCAGCTTGAACATCTGGAAGTTCATGGCTCACGTATTGCTGAGGCCTGGCTTGGAGAATTTTAGGTATTATTTTACTAGCATGTGAGATGAGTGCAATTGTGTGGTAGTTTGAGGATTCTTTGGCATTGCCTTTCTTTGGGATTGGAATGAAAACTGACTTTTTCCAGCCCTGTGGCCACTGCTGAGTTTTCCAAATTTGCTGGCATATTGAGTGCAGCACTTTCACAGCATCCTCTTTCAGGATTTGAAATAGCTCAACTGGAATTCCATCACCTCCACTAGCTTTGTTCGTAGTGATGCTTTCTAAGGCCCACTTGACTTCACATTCCAGGATGTCTGGCTCTAGGTCAGTGATCACACCATCGTGATTATCTGGGTCGTGAAGATCTTTTTTTGTACAGTTCTTCTGTGTATTCTTGCCACCTCTTCTTAATATTTTCTGCTTCTTAGGTCTGTACCATTTCTTTCCTTTATTGAGCCCATCTTTGCATAAAATGTTCCCTTGGTATCTCTAATTTTCTTGAAGAGATCTCTAGTCTTTCCCATTCTGTTGTTTTCCTCTATTTCATTGCACTGAATCACTGAGAAAGGCTTTCTTATCTCTCTTTGCTATTCTTTGCAACACTGCATTCAGATGTTTATATCTTTCCTTTCCTCCTTTGCTTTTTGCTTCTCTTCTTTTCACAGCTATTTGTAAGGCCTGCCCAGACAGCCATTTTGCTTTTTGGCATTTTCTTTCCATGGGGATGGTCTTGATCCCTGTCTCCTGTACAATGTCATGAACCTCCATCCATAGTTCATCAGGCACTCTGTCTATCAGATCTGATCCCTTAAATCTATTTCCCACTTTCACTGTATAATCATAAGGGATTTGATTTAGGTCATACCTGAATGGTCTAGTGGTTTTCCCTACGTTTGTCAATTTCAGTCTGAATTTGGCAATAAGGAATTCATGATCTGAGCCACGATCAGCTCCTGGTCTTATTTTTGCTGACTGTATAGAACATTCAGAAAGCTAAGATCATGGCATCTGGTCCCATCACTTCATGGGAAATAGATGGGGAAACAGTGGAAACAGTGTCAGACTTTATTTTGGGGGACTCCAAAATCACTGCAGATGGTGATTGCAGCCATTAAATTAAAAGACATTTACTCCTTGGAAGGAAAGTTATGACCAACCTAGATAGCATATTCAAAAGCAGAGACATTACTTTGCCAACAAAGGTCCATCTAGTCAAGGCTATGGTTTTTCCAGTGGTCATGTATAGATATGAGTTGGACTGTGAAGAAAGCTGAGCACCGAAGAATTGATGCTTTTGAACTGTGGTGTTGGAGAAGACTCTTGAGAGTCCCTTGGACTGCAAGGAGATCCAACCAGTCCATTCTAAAGGAGATCAGTCCTGGGTGTTCTTTGGAAGATATGATACTAAAGCTGAAACTCCAATACTTTGGCCACTTCATGCAAAGAGCTGACTCATTGGAAAAGACTATGATGCTGGGCGGGATTGGGGGCAGGAGAAGGGGACGACAGAGGATGAGGTGGCTGGATGGCATCAGCGACTCAATGGATATGAGTTTGAGTGAACTCTGGGAGTTGTTGATGGACAGGGAGGCCTGGTGTGCTGTGATTCATGGGGTCACAAAGAGTCAGACATGACTGAGCAACTGAAATGAACTAATAGAGCTTCTCCATCTTTGGCTGCAAAGAATATAATCAATCTGATTTTGGTATTGGCCATCTGGTGATGTCCATGTGTAGAGTCTTCTCTTGTGTTGTTGGAAGAGGGTGTTTGCTATGACCAGTGAGTTCTCTTGGTACAACTCTTATTAGCCTTTGCCCTGCTTCATTCCATATTACAAGGCCAAATTTGCCTGTTACCCCAAGTGTTTGTTGACTGCCTACTTTTGCGTTCCAGTCCTCTATAATGAAAAGGACATCTTTTTTGGGTGTTAGTTCTAAAAAGTCTTGGAGGTCTTCATAGAACCATTCAACTTCAGCTTCTTCAGCATTACTGGTTGGGGCATAGGCTTGGATTACTGTGATACTGAATGGTTTGCCTTGGAAATGAACAGAGATCATTCTTTCGTTTTTGAGATTGCATCCAAGTACTGCATTTTGGACTCTTTTGTTGACCATGATGGCTACTCCATTTCTTCTAAGGGATTCCTGCCTGCAGTAGTAGATATAATGGTCATCTGAAAGTCAGTGTCTCTGGATTTTGTGTTACTTGTACAAATATATTTCAAGCATTTAATGAGCTCTTCCCAGCACCCTGCTTTCCAGAAAGCATCCTTTGAGCAATGGTGAACTAAACAGGGTGGCCTTCTCCCAAAAACCTCCTACATTCCTAGGGCCCCCTTTTTCAGCCTCAAAACCCTTTGCTCACTCAATTCAAATTCCAGGATGAATCTTTGCCATTATCCTAAACAGTGTCTTTGCTCACCTAATTCAAATTCCAGGATGAATCTTTGCCATTATCCTAAATAGTGTGTACAAATATCTACTTAACATCAACAACACAAGCATTTTGAAATGACAGTGACAGACCTAATTAGTCAGTGGGTGGATGTGGGGCTGCCCAGGTCCTGCAGAGAGCAAGGGTCCCTTGAGGGTAAGTTTGCAGGGGTGGGGGGAGGGGAGGAAAAGGGAGAGGACTCTTGTTCATCCCTGACCTGTGATCCGGAGAAGGCAATGGCACCCCACTCCAGTACTCTTGCCTGGAAAATCCCATGGATGGAGGAGCCCGGTGGGCTGCAGTCTATGGGGTCGCGGAGAGTCGGACACGACTGAGCGACTTCCCTTTCACTTTTCACTTTCATGCATTGGAGAAGGAAAGGGCAACCCACTCCAGTGTTCTTGCCTGGAGAATCCCAGGGATGGGGGAGCCTGGTGGGCTGCCATCTATGGGGTCGCACAGAGTCGGACACGACTGAAGTGACTTAGTAGCAACCTGTGATCCACTAGGATCTTAACACTGCAGAAACCACAGGTGTTGGTTTTATTTTGGTAGTGATGTGCAGGTTACAGAGAGGTCATGGGACAGGCATTTCATAACCTCTATCTCTCACTGAACATTAAGATCTTCAAAGGACTTCCCTGGTGGTACAGTGGATAAGAATCTGCCTGCCAATGCAGGGAACATGGGTCTGATCCCTGGTCCAGGAAGATTCCACATGCTGTGAAGCAACTAAGCTCATGCACTGCAACCACTGAATCCCCACTCTAGGGTTGCAAACTCCAACTACTGAAGCCCGAGCACCTAAAGCCTGTGCTGTGCAACAAGAGAAGCCCCTGCCATGAGAAGCCCAGGCACCGCAACAAAGAGTAGCCCTGCTCGCCACAACTAGAGAGAGCCTGTGTGCAGCAACGAAGACCCAGGGCAACCAAAAATAATAGTAATAATTAAAATTAATTCAAAAAGATCTTCAAGATCTGTGCTCAGGACCTTGCAAACAGTCTCGTTGAAGCATCATGTGGATTCTGAGAAGTTGATGCAATTATGATCAACATTCTGCAGATAAGGAAACTACCTTCAGAGAGGTCAAGTTAACCTACTTAGAGTCACAGTCAGCACTGTGACCTGGGCAGGTGTGATTCCAAAGCCTGAGCTCTCACCACCAGCGCACACAGCCTTGATCTTTTGTCAGTCACATGCTCCCTTGCCTTAATCCTGGCCTCAGGTGAACCCTAATAAGTCTCCATGGTCCAGGTAGGACTCCGCCTCTGCCTCGTTACCACATAGTCCTCAGGGGCAGGTGCTGTAATACATCCTGCCTGGACCCAAGGTCTTAGCTGACTGTAATAGGAAGCAATCGTTTAAATCAGACACTGGAAAATTACCTGCAATTGAATTAAGCATAGAGAGCTGACATTTCCTTTCATTTATGTTATGGACACAGTCTTTCTTCAGTATATTTGGCACATAACAATATCTCTTTTATGAGTCCTTTAAACATGAGCTCATTTAAAATTTCATTGCATTTATTAGGTTTCAGCTGGAAATGTGGCTGGCCCGTTAGGCTCTCCCTGCAGAGCCCAGATTTGACCACTGAAGCAAAGAGAACATTAAATAAAGAATTCCCAGAGGGCTTATGTGAGCCTCTCAGTGGCTGGATGATGGTTGTGTAGTATTCTGGGATGTCAATCACATGCTCACCCCATTAGAGTTCAAGCAGCTAAAATAAATGTCTCCTCTTTGAGTCACACTTTCTGTAGTATCCGAAATGGAACAGCAACTTCATTCTATATCTCCACCTCAACCTCTCCATTCTACTTAAATCATCTCTCTTGAAGTCATTTATTTTATGCTATTCCAAGCTTCTCTGGTCTGGCCAATTTATTAATGGAAACACTCACCTCATTCTTGGAAACTCTCAATGGGAAAATAAGATTATTCAATTCATGCTAAAATCTCCAGGAGTTGTTAGCAACACAAGAATTTTCCTGCCTGTTACACCCAAATGCAAAATTCTAAATAGATATATCTTATATTTAGATTTTTTCACAACATAAAATTTACATGCCATCTGTATTCACTTATAAAGCGTTTTAAATTCAAATTGATTTGAATTAAAAGAGATGCCCTAAGATGATTACATCTTGATTTTTCTCTTTATTTTATTATTTTATGCATTTCAAATGTACATATAGAGAAACTTCTTTTTCTCACAAGATTGGAGTAACTGGTACCAGATGTACCATTACACGACAAACAACTATGATATGGATGGGTGCTCAGTCATGTCTGACTCTCTGTGATCCCATGGACTGTAACCCACCAGGCTCTTCTGTATGTGGGGTATCCCAGGCAGAAATGCTGCAGTGGGTTGCCATTTCCTTCTCCAGGGGATCTTCCCGACCCAGGGATTGAACCCACGTCTCCTGTGTCTTTGCCACTGAGCCACAGGAGAAGCCTGAACAACTATAAGCCTGAACCAACATGCCTACTTTGTTCCCAGGGACTGAACAGTAGGCGCTGGCACACTGGGGTCCCGGAGAAAGGGGGCACACAATGTGCGTCCAGAGCTCATCCTCGCTCCCTGGGGTGAGGTCTCAACTGGGCTCTGAACTGGGGATAATCTCTTAACTTTGGGCATCAGGAGGCAGAATTCAGAGTAGGGCAGTCTTGTTGTTGTTTAGTTGCTAAGCCGTGTCCAACTTTTTGTGACCTCATGGACTGCAACACACACAGGTTTCCCTGTCCTTCACTATCGCCTAGAGTTTACTTAAACTCATGTCCATTGAGTCTGTGATGCCATCCAGCCATCTCATCCTTTGTCACCCTCTTCTCCTCCTTTCTCAAGCTTTCCCAGCATTGGGTCTTTCCCAGTCAGTTAGCTCTTTGCATCAGGTGCCCAAAGTATTGGAGCTTCATCTTCAGCATCAGTCCTTCCAATGAATATTCAGAGTTGATTTCCTTCAGGACTGACTGGTGTGATCTCCTTGATATGGATTTTCCAGTAGTCATTTACCAATATGAAAGTTGATCCAAAGAAGGCTGAGTGCCAAAGAATTGATGCTTTCAAATTGTGGTGCTAGAGAAGACTCTTGAGGGTCCCTTGGATAGCAAGGAGATCAAGGAGGGAGGTCCTCCTGAAATGGGAAAGCATAGTTTGGATTTCAGGGCTTAGAATATAAGACAGAAGGGTGTTGCCCTGGGGGAGAAGGGTGTTGCCCTGGGGAAGAAGGAAGATAGAAGTGGGGAGCAGCAAGAATGTATATAATAATTCTCAGTGGGTCCTTGGTCAGGGTCTGGCTTCAGTATTGTTCCAATAGGCTTAGCAGAGAGATCTGCTACAAGGTTGAAAGAAGAACAGAGATAGTAAAGCTACACGGTTGTGAAAGAGAGTGGAATTCTAGCTCAGCCACAGTGGAGAGACCTCATTAACATCTCAAGCACTCAGCTGAGGCACCAGAAAGGCCAATCCTTAGGTCTAAGTACAGCTCCAGAAATTAAAGCCCATTTGTATTGTCCAAAATGTCCAGCACATTAACAAAAATTTTTAGACATGTGAGAAGCAGAAAGCTTTCACCCCCAATCAAGGACAAAAACAGTAAACAGAAACAGACCCTGAAATGATCCAGATATTAGAATTACTATACAAGAACTTTGAAACAGGTATAATAAATATGCTGAAAGTCTTAAAGGAAATTATGATCTCAATAAACAGAGAGATAGTCTCAACAGAGAAATTAAAACTATAATAAAGAAACAAATAGAAATTCCAGAAATAAAACAAAATTTAAGATGAAAATATGAATTAGTGGTCAGATTAGACATGACCGAAGAAATGGTCAGTGAATTCAAAGGCAGATCCATATAAATTACCCAATCTGAAGAATAGAGAGAAGTAAGAGCAAGCCAAAATAAACCCAGCTTCAGTGACCTATGGGTAGCAAATGATCTAAAGTACATGTAAAAAATCCCAGAAAAGAAGAGGAAGAATAAAAGCAGGAAAATATATTGGAAGAAAATATGATCAGTATGACAAAAACCATTACAATATTGTAAAGTAATTAGCCTTTAATTAAATAAATTAATTTTAAAAAAGAGAAGTCAAGGAGCAGGGGAAAAAAAAAAGAAAGTATGATCAAAATTTCCCTAGATTTGGTGAAAACACACCAACTCACAGAGCCAACATGTCCAGAAAACCAGGCCAAGCTGGATCATAGTCAAAATTCTGAGAGTCAAAGATAAAGAGAAAATTTTTAAATGGAAGGGAAGATAAAATAGAGTGGGAAGAAATGATCTGTTACATTCAGAGGAACAATAATTCAAATTATGGTTAACTTCTCATCAGAAACAACAGAAGCCAGAAGACAGTGTTACGAAATTTTTAGAGATCTTTTTTTAAAAGAGGATATATTCAGATAAATAAAAGCTCAGAGAATTTATTTCCAGCAGAATTTCATTACAAGAAATATTAAAAGAAGGTATTTAGTGTGAGATGAAATGGTATCAGAGGGAAACACAGATATATAAGAATGATTAAAGAACATAAAAAAGTTAAATATTTGGATAGATACAAAAGATACATCTTTTCTTCTCTTAATTTCTGTAACAGATAAATAACAATTTAAGTAAAAATACTAGCATTGTAAGATGGGGTTTATAACATATATGTAAATAAAATACATGGCTTAAAACCAACCGTATCAATAATTACATTGAGTAAAAGGGACTCAGCATTTTAATTAAAAGATTATAAAGCAAAACCCAACTATCTTCTGTCTATAAGAGATATACTTAAAATATAAAGGCAAAAACAGGTTGAAAGTATTAAGAAAAGGATGGAAAGATAAACAAACAGTACATAAGCACTCAAAAACTAACATGACTCTACTAATATTAAAGTAGACTTTAAGTCAAGGAGTGTTACAGAAGATAAGGAGGGACATTTCACAAAAAACAAAAGGATCCATTGAAAAGGAAGACACACAAATAAACACATAAGCCATCTGTACTTATATATACATGTGTTTCTGTTTTAACTATTAATTCTCCATTCCACCCTGCTTCAGAACACTTTTCTGTGATCCAGAATCTGGACAGCTATTATCCACATTTCTCAGGCTCTTGCATCTAGGGTTCTGTATGTGACCAAGGATGAGAACCATCAGATGGTCTTGAGTGAATTTTGGATGGCAGAGTGAGGCAGAAGTTGTGTATCCGAGAAGCACAGTCAAGGATGTGCTTAGAGCCTTTTTATATCAGTCTTAGTGGAGGTCTCAGCGTTTAGTAACTGACAAGGAATAGGGCATGCTACTGTGGGTCATAGAAAGTCCTGGAGGCAGTAGACACCTCAGCTTTTCTGACCGTGGCTGCCTCTTCATCATGGGGCCCCTTTGTTGAGGAGTTGTGGTTCTGGAGCCAGTGGCTTCTGAATCACTGAGAAATCAGAAGTCTCTTGGTGGGTTAATGTTGCTGTGTGCCTTTGGGACTTATTTCCTGAAAACTTAGCATGGAGTCTATTTCCTCAGCACTACCACTGATTCTCTAAGTCAGTTAAAGACCTATACTAAGTTCTTTCCCGTGTAAACTGTACTGCCCAAGCTCCTCTGGCCATGGGATTCTCCAAGCAAGAATACTGGAGTGAGTAGCCATTCTCTTCTCCAGAGGCTCTTCCCAACCCAGAGACCAAACCCGGGTCTTTGGCATTGGGAGCAGATTCTTTAACGTCTGAGGCACCAGGGAAGTTCGTGTAAACTAGAGGATTCTATTTTCAACAACTTAACCCTCACAGACACAAGTGTGATCTAGCCTTGATTATCCAATATAAACTAAACTAACCATTTGTAGTAACTGGAACCTGTCTGGACATTACTCCTACGTTCTTCTTTAGGTGAATTTCTCTTGTTCTTTAAGACCTAATTCTTGCTTCTGTGGAAATGTCCCTGGTTTTGCAGGCTTACTTATAAGCCCTTCACCTATGTTTCCACCACATTTTGCCTGTACGGTTTTTAGTGGATTCTTATAGTGCATTGTATTATTTATTATTTACAGTGTATCATGTAATAAATGCCTTTCTCCTTCAATAGTCTATACAATCCTTGATATGATAGCATCACATTCATGCCTGTATTCCCTCTACCTAACAGATGAAACAGTATACCACACATATTCAAAATTGCTTATTATGAATGAATGAATAAATAAGTAAAAACCTGACAATGCAAACACCTGTTTTCAAGTGTGTGTGTGTGTGTGTGTGTGTGTGTGTGTGTGTATGTGTGTGTGTGTGCGTGCACGTCCTCCCCACCCACCCTCCAGCCCCTTGTTCTTCTCTTGGTATCAAAAGTTCCTGTAACTTTTAGGCCATTGGGTGAAACCTGAAGCTGAGATCTTGTCTGCTTCTCATGGTTAGTCTGGTGCATTGCGAGTTCAGAGCAGTGGAGACAGAACTACCTGAGTATGTTGGCCTCTTGACACTGAAGCTCCAGACAAGCATTTTGAAACTGGCTTATGTGGTTCATAAACTGATTTATGTGGCCTTCTTTGGTCTTACTGCCTTTGTACCTACTTCCAACATCCATCCTCGGGGAGTTGAATCAGAGTTGCAGCTCTGTGAGCATGTGACCAGGGTATCTCTCTGCCACCAAAGGAGAAGCTTCTGGTTGAAAAACTCTCACTCATCACAGCAGGACACCTGGTTCAAAATCAACATTTTGAAAACATGTTGAGAGAACATGAGGGAGAAAACACTGCAAGCAGGCACCATTTCCTGCGATGTCATAGGGCTCCAACCCTCCTCCCACAAATACCCCAGGACCAGTGAGGGAGGCGGAGTTAGAAGCCGTGGGCCTGAGGACATCACCCTCCTCTCACATCTGCCCAGCATCTCACCTCCCCACCGCATGGCTTCTCTGCATGGACAAGAGGGTGCTGGGCACCCAAAGGTAGCTCACAGCTTATGACAGAGGGTGGCCCTTCGTGCCCGTCTCCTGCCCAGATCAAGAGAGTTTAACTTTGGATAAAGAACACAACTTTGGAACTGACAGGACTGAGTCATCACAAAGACAGGAGCTGAACACTCAGGAGCCCGAAACCAAATAAAAAGCAGCCTGGAGGCCTGCGTGCCCTGCTCTCACATTGCTTATGGAATTCACAGGGAAATTATTGAGAGTTTATGTGGCCAACTGCTCCTTGAAATCCTGATTAAGACAAAACTGTTAAGTGTCCAAGAGAAGAAATACAGGGTGAGGTCCAGAATTCAGAATTAGCAGCCAGTGCAGCTGGAGGGGAGGCACTGGAGGCTCCGGGGTGGGGGGGGGGGTGGGGCGGGGCGGGCACTGGACAGGGTGAAAGCCTGGGGTCAGGCGGGTTGGTTTACCCCAGCTCAGCCTCTGGGGCTGTCAGAGCGTCCCACAGCCTCTCAGAGGACATGCACAGATACAGTGCTCTTAAAACGTGCCCTGTCACAGTGAAGGCATTTTTAAAAATCAATGTTTAACCAAATAGCATTGGATTCTTTTGGTTCTTTGTAAAAACTAGTTTCCTGTAGGTGTTTTTTTCTTTTCCATCCCATAGCTGAACTTACATTTTTAGGGCATAGTGACAGACTTTCAGAGCAACCACTGTAAAACAGGATAATCTTATAAACTGCTCTTTATGATCATCTGTCAGCTGAAATAACAAGCTCACAGCTGGCCTGAGTCTCGGTCTCTGCCTCCCCAGATCCAGGTGCTTGTGTGAGTACCCCCTGGTCCCCCAGCCTCCGACTTTGTGAGAGAAGTTGGTACCCAGAAACACAGAAGCGACCTGAGACAGAACCAGAACTGGATCTCAGCATCTTTGTGGCCCTGGTTTGTGGTCCAGCAACCACAAGCATCAGCTGATCAATATTAAACCCCAACTTGTGCCAGACTCGGAATGAGCCCTTTTTCATGAAGAAACTCTATTAATCCCCACCACCCTCCTAGGAGACTGGCACTATTATTAAGCTCATTGACAGATGAATAAAAGGAAACCCAGAAGGATTAAGTGTCTTTTCCAAAGTCAGCTTCTGCTGGGAACCCAGAGAGGTGTGCCGGGCTGACCATAGCCCGTGCATCCAACCACGTCACCTGATCCACAAAGCCCACGAGTGGAGCCAAGATGGACCCAGCCCCTGGCATGAGATGTTGAGAGAGGAAGACCCTGTGAGGTCTTCTGGCTGCCATGCCCAGAGCTGCTTGCTCTGTTCCCCTAGATTTTGTTGTGGGCCCCTCTTCTGCCCCACCCTCCCTTGCTTCATCTGTATCATCACCCCAAACTATCCTCTCAGTGCACTGAATTCAGTGTTCCCAGTTTAAGTTTTCTCAATGGCTCACTGGACACAGAGGCTGCTTTTAATTCAGTCATGTCCATAATCAGTTGGTCCCATGAACTCAGTCATGAGTTTCCACATGGGCCAGTTGCTGAGTTATTCACAGCTGAAACTTGGCCTTGTGCTCATGAACCACGGCAGCCTTTGAAGGAGTTCTGAGTCCCACTCACTTCGTCTGGAATGGGTGCACAGCCCTGTTCGTTTCTGCCCTGGCCGGCAGCTGGGAAAGATTGCCATCCTAGTTTTGCAAGTGATGGTGATGAATCATAGCTCCAGCTTTCTCTGAGGCAGGAGCCAAGCTGACCTAATCTTGAGGTGAGGCAGGGGGATGGGTCCACCCCCTTCTGTGGACGTTTCTGCTTTACATTTCCGCCGGGTTTTATGAAGTCTGAATGTCAAGGGCCCCACGGTTTGCTAATAGAATCACCACTAATGTAAGGAAGGAAAAAAGGGAGGTAGACAGAAAGTCAGTCAGTTCATAAAGCCGCCCACACACCTGTTGGGCGAGTGTTGGGTTCAGTCAAGCCCCGAGAAGGCCACATTCCTGTAAAAGGTCTCTGAGGACAGCCCCAACCGTGAACCTCGTGACTGTCAGTCTTCCTTCCAAAGAAGAAAGAGGAGAAAACATGGGCAGAATGTGAGTGTCTCCTAATGAGATCTCAGAAAACGCTTCTCCAAACAGTCAGCTGGAGGCTTGGGTCTTGGATTTGTAGGAAGCTGGGCAGGGAAAGGGGTGCTGACTAAAGGGGAGGAGAGATTATTTTTCATGCAGAAGAGTTCACGAAGTCACGGTGGCTTGGCTCCTGATCTGGCTGGTGACTATTCAGATGCTCAGAAGTCCCAGAGGAAATGAGAATGGGAAAATGAAGATAAATAAGAGTGGGAAAAATAAAGTCTGAGACTTGTAATAAGGCCAACAAGTCACCGGATGATTTGCTTTTGTGCCTAAAATATTTAACAAAATACTTCATTAATGGAATAATATAGCCAGGGTCTATGTTGGTTATCAAACATAATTATAAAAAACATAGCTGAGAACCATCACTTAACAACCAGACCAATACCTTAGAAATGACCTAGATGTTTCCTCCTGATTGTCCTGTGAGAAGGAAAATCCTGAAACTTGTGTTTATCATTACACCTTTTGAAAATAGTTTACACATGTATCTTTCAGCAGTACATGACTTGTTTTGAGCCTTATAAAAATGGTACCATAAAGATAGCTAGCTAGAAGGAAGCTGCTATACAGCACTGGGAGCTCAGCTCGGTGTTCTGTGATGACCTAGAGGGGCGGGATGGGGGTTGGGAGGGAGGTTCAAGAAGGAGAGGATATATGTATGTCATAGCTGATTCACATCGTTGTACAGCAGAGACCAGTGCAGCATTGTAAAGCAATTATGCTCCAATTTTAAAAATAAATGGAAATAAAATAAAATGCAGATCTGGCCTTGAAAAAAAAAAAAGTACCATAGTGAATATGCAACCTTCTTTCACTTGCTTATTGCACTCAGAATTTTTTCCAAGGTTCATCCAGTTTGTTATATGTTGCTAAATTAATTCATCTTCCTTGTTATTTAATATTCTATTGTATGGATATACAACACATTTATCCAGTCCTAACAATGAACATTTGGGCTGTTTCCAGGGGTTTTGCGCTAATAACACTATTAAGGATGCAATTGTACCTATTTTCCAACTCACATACACAGATGTTCTCTATGGTGCATGTACCCACTCCTGGGAGTAGAATTGGAACTTCTGGCTTGGAGAGTGTGTTCAGCACATTCTCGGCTTTACAAGATAATGCTGCATTTTTCTCCAAAGTGATTGTACCAACTTACATTCTTACCTCTACAGCATTTAAGTCTTCTCCAGTACTTAGTGTTTTCAGCCATATTGATTTTTGTTAATACAGTTCAGCCAAGATATATATTGTATGTTCTTAGTTTACATTTCCCTGATTAAAAAAGATATTAACTATATTTCGTATGTTTACTTGCCATTTATACTTCCTTTTCTATAAAATATCCAGTTGATTTTTTTTATTGCATTATTTCTCTTTTCCTTGGGATTCCCTAATAGCTCAGCTGGTAAAGAATCCATCTGCAATGCGGGAGACCCTGGTTCGATTCCTGGTTCAGGAAGATCCACTGGAGAAGGGATAGACTCAGTATTCTTGGGCATCCCTTGTGGCTCAGCTGGTAAAGACTCTGTCTGCAATTCAAGAGACCTGGGTTTGATCCCTGGGTTGGGAAAATCCCCTGGAGGAGGGAAAGGCTACCCACTCCAGTATTCTGGCAATTCTCCAGTATTCTGGAGAATTCCATGGACTGTATAATCCATGGGGTCACAAAGAGTTGGATATGACTTTCACTACACTGACAATTTGAAGGGATTTTTAATGTACAAAGAGTAACTTCACTTGTTGCTTAAATGTATTAAAAAACGTATTCTAGACAGGGGCATGTTTCATTTTATTTTTACTATCTTTTTCATTTTATTCTTACTCACAGAAATCCTTCCTTTCAGTGCAGTTGAGTATATCAATTTTTCTTTTATAGTTAATGCTTAGGGTAAACTTCTCTGCCTCCAAAGTCTTAAAGATACTCTCCAGTATCTTTTTCTTTAGGTTCAAGACTTTGCCTTTCACGTGGAAGGCTTTACATCCATCTGGAATTGATTTTTGTGTATGGTGTGATGTCTGGGTCCAATTTCATTTTTTCCCATCTTGATAGCAAATGGTCCCAACAGCACTTAAGGGAACAGTTAATCCTTTTCTAGTAATCTGTGCTGCCACCTGTATCGTATTTCAAATTCAAAAAAGGTGTGGGACTGTTTTTGATTCTCTGTTCTGTTACATGGGTCACTATGTCTCTCACTGAGCCAATACCATACTATTTCAGTTAGCCTTACTTTATTTTTTTATTATTTTTTGCAGCCCATAATAAATTTATTGTGTCTTCAAGACACTGCCACGTACACTCCTCTCCCAGAGAAGGTTCTTTCAGAGACCAGGAATCTTTATCCAAATGGGTTGGTCATTTGTCATTTGCATAGGCAGCTGGATTCTTCCTCTTGGATTTCTCAGACGCCTGCGTTCCCCATGTGTAGACAAGATAAAACACTAGGAAGGGTGGTGCGAAGTGAAGCATGCACTCCAGAGTTCCACACAGCATGCTGGCAATGCCCTAACAAGTGTGCTGATCCTATTATACTAGAGCCTTTGTTTTCCATTTAAATTGTATAGAAACTGCTGTGTTCCTTGAAAATCTGTTAGACATTTGAGACAATTGACTTACTGGATGGTTTAAAAAAAAAATTATGCAAAAACCGTGTTCTCTTTCTTCATTTATTTAGAACTTTGATATCTTTTAACAGTATTAAAATGTTTCTTCACACAACTCTGGCATAACTTTTGTTAGATTTCTTTCTAGTGCGTAATTTTGAAAACAGGTGTGTTACAGCAAATAGTAGCTATTACTGGATTTTATAAATTGTTGCTGGTGTTTTATAAATGCAGCTAACTTTTTATGTCAATCTTTTAAATTTTTATTTATTTTAATTGGAGGCGAATTACTTTACCATATTGTGGTTTTTCCCATACATTGACATGAATCAGCCATGGGTGTACATGTGTCCCCCATCCTGAGCTCCCCATCACCTCCCTCCCCATCCCATCCTTCTGGGTTGTCCCAGGGTACTGGCTTTGAGTGCCCTGTTTCATGCATTGAACTTGGGCTGGTCATCTGTTTCACATATGGTAATACACATGTTTCAATGCTATTCTCTCAAATCATCCCACCCTCGCCTTCTCCTACAGAGGCCCCAAAGTCTATTCTTTATATCTGTGTCTCTTTTTCTGTCTTGCATGTAGGGTCATCATTACCATCTTTCTAAATTCCATATATATATCCGTTAATATACTGTACTGGTGTTTTTCTTTCTGACTTACTGCACTCTGTATAATAGGCTCCAGTTTCATCCACCACATTAGAGCTGACTCAAACACATTCCTTTTTTTATAGCTGAGTAATATTCACTAAGAACAAAGCTAGTGGAGGTGATGGAATTCCAGTTGAGCTATTTCAAATCCTGAAAGATGATGCTGTGAAAGTGCTGCGCTCAATATGCCAGCAAATTTGGAAAACTCAGCGTGGCCACAGGACTGGAAAAAGTCAGTTTTCATTCCAATCCCAAAGAAAGGCAATGCCAAAGAATCCTCAAACTGCTGCACAATTGCACTCATCTCACATGCTAGTAAAGTACTGCTCAAAATTCTCCAAGCCAGGTTTCAGCAATACGTGAACCGTGAACTTCCAGATGTTCAAGCTGGTTTTAGAAAAGGCAGAGGAACCAGAGATCAAATTGCCAACATCTGCTGGATCATGGAAAAAGCAAGAGAGTTCCAGAAAAACATCTATTTCTGCTTTATTGACTATGCCAAAGCCTTTAACTGTGTGGATCACAATAAACTGTGGAAAATTCTGAAAGAGATGGGAATACCAGACCACCTGACCTGCCTCTTGAGAAACCTATATGCAGGTCAGGAAGCAACCGTTAGAACTGGACATGGAACAACAGACCGGTTCCAAATAGGAAAAGGAGTACATCAAGGCTGTATCTTGTCACCCTGCTTATTTAACTTCTATGCAGAGTACATCATGAGAAACACTGGGCTGGAAGAAGCACAAGCTGGAATCAAGATTGCCAGGAGAAATATCAATCACCTCAGGTATGCAGATGACACCACCCTTATGGCAGAAAGTAAAGAGGAACTAAAAAGCCTCTTGATGAAGGTGAAAGAGGAGAGTGAAAAAGTTGGCTTAAAGCTCAACATTCAGAAAACGAAGATCATGGCATCTGTTCCCATCATTTCATAGCAAATATGTGGGGAAACAGTGTCAGATTTTATTTTTTTTGGTCTCCCAAATCACTGTAGGTAGTGATTGCAGCCATGAAATTAAAAGACGCTTACTGCTTGGAAGGAAAGTTATGACCAACCTAGATAGCATATTCAAAAGCAGAGACATTACTTTGCCAACAAAGGTCCGTCTAGTCAAGGCTATGGTTTTTCCAGTGGTCATATATGGATGTGAGAGCTGGACTGTGAATAAAGCTGAGCGCTGAAGAATTGATGCTTTTGAACTGTGGTGTTAGAGAAGACTCTTGAGAGTCCCTTGGACTGCAAGGAGATCCAACCAGTCCATTCTAAAGGAGATCAGCCCTGGGATTTCTTTGGAAGGAATGATGCTAAAGCTGAAACTCCAGTACTTTGGCCACCTTATGTGAAGAGTTGACTCATTGGAAAAGACTCTGATGCTGGGAGGGATTGGAGGCAGGAGCAGAAGGGGATGACAGAGGGCGAGATGGCTGGATGGCATCACCAACTCGATGGATATGAGCTTGAGTGAACTCCAAGAGTTGGTGATGGACAGGGAGGCCTGGTGTGCTGCAGTTCATTGGGTTGCAAAGAGTCAGACATGACTGAGCGACTGAACTGAACTGAACTGAATATTCCATTGTCTATATGTACCACAACTTTCCTAGCCATTCACTTGCAGATGGACATCTAGGTTTCTTCCATGTCCTAGCTATTGTAAACAGTGCTGCAATGACCATTGGGGGTAAATGTGTTTTTCAATTCTGGTTTTCTCAGAGTGTATGCCCAGCAGTGAGACTGTTGGGTCATATGGCAGTTCTATTTCAAGTTTTTAAAGGAATCTCCACACTGTTCTCCACAGAGGCGTAACTAGTTTGCATTTCCATCAACAGTGTAAAAGGGATCCCTTTTCTCCACACCCTCTCCAGCATTTATTGTTTGTAGACTTGTGGATGGCAGCCATTCTGACCGGCCTGAGATGGTACCTCATTGTGGTTTTGATTTGCATTTCTCTGATAATGAGTGATGTTGAGCGTGTTTTCATGTGTTTGTTAGCCATCTGTACGTCTTCTTTGGAGAAATGTCTGTTTAGTTCTTTGGCCCATTTTTGGATTGGGTCATTTATTTTTTCTGATATTGAGCTACATGAGCTGCTTATATATTTTGGAAATTAATTCTTTGTCAGTTGTTTCATTTGCTATTATTTTCTTGCATTCTGAAGGCTGCCTTTTCACCTTGCTTATAGCTTCCTTTGTTGTGTATAAGCTTTTAAGTTTAATTATGTCCCATTTGTTTGTTTTTACTTTTATTTCCATTACTCTGGGAGGTGGGTCATAGAGGATCTTATTGTGATTTATGTCAGGGAGTGTTCTGCCTATGTTTTCTTCTAGGAGTTTTATAGTTTCTGATCTTACATTTAGATCTTTAATCCATTTTTAGTTTATTTTTGTGTATGGTGTTAGAAAGTGTTCTAGTTTCATTCTTTTACAGGTGGTTGACCAGTTTTTCCAGCACCACTTGTTAAAGAAATTGTCTTTTCTCCATTGTATATTTTTGCCCCCTTTGTCAGAGATAAGGGGTCCATAGGTGCATGGATTCATCTCTCGGTTTTCTGTTTTGCTCCATTGATCTGTATTTCTGTTTTTGTGCCAGTACTGTACTGTCTTGATGACTGTAGCTTTGTAGTATGGTCTAAAGTCAGTCAGGTTGATTCCTCCAATTTCATTCTTCTTTCTCAAGATTGCTTTGGCTATTCGAGATTTTCTGTGTCTCTATGCAAATTTGTTCTAGTTCTGTGAAAAATACCACTGGTAGCTTGTTAGGGAATGCATTGAATCTACAGATTGCTTTGGGTAGTATACTCATTTTCACTATATTGATTCTTCCGATTCATGAACATGGTATATTTCTCCATCTATTTGTGTCATCTTTGATTTCTTTCATTATTGTTTTATAGTTTTCTGTATATAGGTCTTTTTTTCTTTAGGTAAATTTATTCCTAAGTATTTTATTATTTTCGTTGCAATGATGAATCGGATTGTTTCCTTAATTTCTCTGTTTTCTCATTGTTAGTATATAGGAATGCAAGGGATTTCTGTATTAATTTTATATCCTGCAACTTTACTATATTCATTGATTAGCTCTAGTAATTTTCTATTGGTGTCTTTAGGGTTTTCTACGTAGAGGATCATGTCATCTGCAAACAGTGAGTTTTACTTCTTCTTTTCCAATCTGGATTCCTTTTATTTCTTTTTCTTCTCTGATTGCTGTGTCTAAGACTTCCAATGTTGAAGTCACCACTACTATGTTGAATAGTAGTGGTGAGAGTGGGCACCCTTGTCTTGTTCCTGACTTTAGAGGAAATGCTTTCAATTTTTCACCATTGAGGATAATGTTTGCTGTGGGTTTAACATAGATGGCTTTTATCATGTTGAGGTATGTTCCTTCTATGCCTGCTTTCTGGAGAGTTTTTATCATAAATGGGTGCTGAATTTTGTCAAAGGCTTTCTCTGCATCTATTGAGATAATCATATGGTTTTTATCTTTCAATTTGTTAATATGGTGTATCACATTAATTGATTTGTGAATATTGAAGAATCCTTGCATCCCTGGGATAAAGCCCACTTGGTCATGATGTATAATCTTTTTAATATGTTGTTGGATTCTGTTTGCTGGAATTTTGTTGAGGATTTTTATATCTATGTTCATCAGTGATATTGACATTGTTTTCTTTTTTTGTGGCATCTTTGGTTTTGGTATTAGGGTGACAGTGGCCTCATAGAATGAGTTTGGAAGTTTACCTTCCTCTGCAATTTTCTGGAAGAGTTTGAGTTACTGGTGTTTTATAAATGCAGTTGACATTTTATATCAATCTTAAATCCAGTCTTCTTGCAGAAACACTCTTAATGAATTTTCTATAGATATTTTGAGGCTTTTTAATGTAGGTTGAACTGTATCACCTAATAAGTAATGATAGTTTTGTCTTTTTCTTTTCTTACCTTCATGACTTATAATGTTATTCTCTTACTGTGCTAGCTATGATTTCTACTGTCAAAAAGATGGTGATTGTGGTATCTTCATCTTGCTTCTAAATGGTATCCAGTTTAAAATTAATGCTTCTAGCATTTCACCATTGAGAATAATGTGGGCTATCATTTTGGTACACACCATTGATTAATCATTAAGGAAGTCCCTTTCCATTCTTGACTTACTATATATTTGTTTTACTTTTATGAAATGCTTCATCTATTGACAAGCAAGAGATAATACGTTACATCTATAGATTTTTTTAATAAACAACTCATATTATTGAGACAAATTCATCTTTATCTTGGTGTATTCTCTGCTTTGTTACAATCCTATCTTTGATTTCCTAATATTTTATTTAGGATTTTTGCATACATGTTCATAAGTGAGATTGTTTGACAACTTCCCTTTATTCAGTCTTTGTTTAGTTTTGTCATCAAGGTCATAATGACCTCTTATACTACATATCTCTTATGCTATACTACATTGCTTCCTCTTTTGTGTATTCTCTGAAAGGGTTTGTGTGAGATTGAATGAATAATATTTCCATAACATCTTACGGAAAAATACAAATAATTTTTTAGCCAACGCAATAATCTAAAAGTTTGTTTTAAAACTCACCTATAAAACCATCTGAGTCTCTGAGGAAAGGTTATATAACTTTCCATAAGTTCTTTAAGAATAATGGAATTATCAAAGCTTTCTATTTCTTCTTGAGTATGTTTTGATAAGTGATATTTTCCTCGAATTTTTTCATTTCATTTTTAAATTTTCATGTTTATGGTATATTGTTATATATAGTATATATATTTATTGTTGAATATATGATTTAAGGGCTTCCCAGATGGTAAATAATGATAAAGAACCTGCCTGCCAATGCAGGAGAAATAAAAGACATGGGTTCAATCCCTGGGTCAGGAAGATCCCCTCTAGGAGGACTTGGAAGTCCACTCCAGTATTCTTGCCTGGAGAATCCCATGGACAGAGGAGCCTGGTGGGCTACAGTCCATGGGGTTGCACAGAGTCATAGGTCACACACAACTGAAACGACTTAACTTATACGCATGCATATGATTTAAATATAATTATTATAATATATAAATATATAATAGTTATATATTTGTATAATTAAATTATATATATTAAATATATTATATTATAAATATATAACATAATATATTATATATGTTATAATATATATTCTATATAATATATATTATATATATATTTCATAGTATTCTTTGTTAATATCTCTCTTCTATCTATATTTATGGCATTCTTTCACTCCTAATTTTTTTTATGACTTCTCTATATTTTTCTTGATCCATCTCAGCAACGCTTTGTCTATTTTATTAATCTCTTTAAAAGTTCCTTTTGACATTGTTGATTATATCTTTGCTTCCTACTTCACTTATTTTTGCTCATTCCTTCTTTTACTTTTTAAATTTTTTCTGGAGTTACTTTGATAACTTCTTGCATTGGATACTCAGCTTCTCAAGTTTTTGCCTTTTCTTCTTTCCTAAGACAAACTTTTAACTCAAAATATTGTTTTGGCAATATCTCATGAATTTTATATATATACATATATTGTCATTCAATTGTATTTTAAATTTTCATTAAATTAAATGTTGCTTCTTCTTTTACACATTTTTCAGAAGCATACTTGTTAAACATAAAAATTGTAAGTTTTCACATTTAATTTTTGCTATTTACCTCAACTTAACTGGGGCTTCCTTGGTGACTCAGAGGTAAAGAATCTGCCAGCCAAGCAGGAGACATGGATTCGACCCCTGACTGGGGAAGATCCCTTGAAGAAGGAAATGGCAACCACTCCAATATTCTTGCTGGGGAAATCTCATGGACAGAGGAACCTGGCAGGATACAGTCCATGGTGTCACAAAAGAGTCGGACATGACTTAGCAACTGAACAACAATAAACAGTAGCCAAAGAATATGTTGTATGTGATCCCAGTTCTTTGAATTTATTGAAACTGGTTTATGGCTTAGCGTGAGGTCTCTCTAATTTTTGTGAATGTTCCATGTGTAGAGTGTAGAGATGAATGTGTATCCCCTAATTTCTGGTTCTGTGCACGCATGCATGCTAAGTCACTTCAGTTGTGTTCAACTCTGTGCTACCCTATGGACCGTAGCCCAACAGGCTCCTCTGTCCATAGGATTCTCCAGGCAAGAATATTGGAGTGGGTTGCCATGCCCTCCTCCAGGGGATCTTCCAGACCCAGGGATAAAACCCACATCTCCCATGTCTCTTGCATTGGCAGGCAGGTTCTTTACCAGCAGTACCATCTGGGAAGCCCCCTTCTGATTCTATAAATGTCCACCAAATCTATCAAGTTGATCATTTATTTCAATTTTTCCATATTTTTACATTTATTTTGGTCTGCTTGACATACCAGTAATTGAGAGAAATATGTTAAATTCTCACACCAGGATCATGAATCTGTTTATTTTTCTTGATTGATTGGTATGGTCCATCAGTCATATTTTGAGGCTATGTTATTTTACCAAATTCAGAAATTAAGAGTTATGTATTTTAAATGAACTTAACTTTCTATGTAGTGAACTTTTTATCATAATTATTTTTTTTAAGTTTTTGTGTTGGATATAACTGCAGATACGATGTTTTTTGTTTGCTTTGTTTATGTTTTTCTAATATATATTTTTTCATCTTGTTTTTCTAAGTTTCCATGAAGTTTTAGTTGTCCATGTAAATTAGCAATCTTGTAAGCTACCTAGAACAGGACCTGGCCTAGAGTAAATATTCAAGAATGACCATGATTAATTAATATCTTTGGAGAAGAAAGGAGAGTTTCCAATGTTAGGGTAGCCTAGGAATTGGACGTAAGTCAGTTTTCAGTCAAATTCATTTTGTACTTTGGTTTTCCCTTCGGCAACACAGTTTTCCATCTGTCAAGAGAAATCTACTGCGTCCAAAACCTCAGAAGTGTTTATGAAAGGACTATATAAGTAAAGTATGTGATAGCTTTGGTTTCAGGATCCAAGACAAATTCAGTAGGAAAAAAAAATCTCACAAACTTTCTCTACTGGAATGAAAAGTCCGTTGTTTTTTTCCCTCAAGGAGTAGTGGTTGAGGAGCAGGTGGAGATGTTAACATCCCTAGAGGCTTTCAAAATAGTGCCGTCTGGATCCTGAGGTAAAAAATCTTGACACAGTCAAGTTGGGACTAGAAAGTCTCCTCTCACACATCAAGCAGCGAATGGAGCCTGTTTGCCTTGTTTTGTTCCTCATTAAGATGTGTCCAATCCCAAAGAAGGGCAATGCTTGAGAATGTTCAAACTGCCGCACAAGTGCACTCATTTCACATGTTGGTGAGGTAATGCTCAAAATCCCTCAAGATAGGCTTCAGCAGTATATGAACCCAGAACTTCCAGATGTCCACACTGGATTTAGAAAAGGCAGAGGCACCAGAGATCAAATTGCCAACATTCATTGGATCATAGAGAAAGCAAGGGAATTCCAGAAGAACATCTATTTCTGCTTCATTGACAATGCTAAAGCCTTTGGCTGTGTGCATCATGACAAACTGTGGAAAATTCTTAAAGAGATGAGAGTACCAGACCACTTTACCTGCCTCCTGAGAAATCTGTACACAGGTCAAGAAGCAACAGTTAGAACTGGACATGGAACAACGGACTGGTTCAAATTGGGAAAGGAGTACATTAAAGCTGTATATTATCACCCTACTTATTTAACTTCTACACAGAGTACGTCTTGAAAAATGCCAGGCTGGATGAATCACAAGCAAGAATCAAGATTGCTGGAAAAAATATCAACAACCTCAAGTATGCAGATGATACCACTCTAATGGCATAAAGCAAAGAGGAACTAAAGATCCATTTGATGAGGGTGAAAGGAGAGTGAAAAAGCTGGCTTAAAACTCAGCATTGAAAAAACTAAGATCATGGCATCCAGTCCCATCATTTCATGGCAAATAGAAGGGGGAAAAGTGGAAACAGTGACAGATTTTATTTTGGGGGGCTCCAAAGTCACTGCAGATGGTGACTGCAGCCATGAAGTTAAAGACACTTGCTCCTTAGAAGGAAAGCTATGATGAATCTAGACAGTGTATTAAAAAGCAGAGACATCACTTTGCCAACAAAGATCCATAGAGTCAAATCTATGGTTTTTTCAATAGCTGTGTATGAATGTGAGAGTGGGACCATAAAGAAGGCTGAGCACCAAAGAACTGATGCTTTCAAATTGTGGTACAAATTGAGAGTCCCTGTAGACAGCAAGGAGATCAAACCAGTCAATCCTAAAGGAAATCAATCCTGAATATTCATTGGAAGGACTGATGCTGAAGCTGGGGCTCTAATACTTTGGTCACCTAATGCAAAGAGCTGACTCATTGGAAAAGACTAATGCTGGGAAAGATTGAAGGTGGGAGGAGAAGGGGGCAGCAGAGGATAAGATTGTTAGATGGCATCACTGATTCAATGGACATGAATTTGAGCAAACTCCAGGAGATAGCGAAGGACAGGGAAGCCTAGTGTTCTGCAGTCCATGGGGTTGCAAAGGGTTGGACACGACTGAGCAATGTGAATGAGACAACAAGATCTGTCTGGGGGATCTTCCCCGGCAGTCCAGTGGTTAAGACTTTGCCTTCCAATGCAGGGGGCACTGGTTCAATCCCTGGTTGGGGAAATGAGACCACAGTGCTTCATGGCTGAAAACCAAAAACATAAAACAGAAGCGATGTTGTAACAAATTCAAAAAAGACTTTTAAAAGGGATCCACATCAAAAATGGTAACCCACTCCAGTACTCTTGCCTGGCAAATCCCATGGACGGAGGAGCCTGGTAGGCTGCAGTCCATGGGGTCACTAGGAGTTGGACACGACTGAGTGACTTCACTTTCACTTTTCATTTTCATGCATTGGAGAAGGAAATGGCAACCCACTCCAGTGTTCTTGCCTGGAGAATCCCAGGGATGGGGTAGCCTGGTGGGCTGCCGTCTCTGGGGTCGCACAGAGTCGGACATGACTGAAGCGACTTAGCAGCAGCAGCACATCAAAAAAAAAAAAAAGATGTGTCAGATGAAGAGAGCAGGGGACCATGCCTGTCTCTAGGCTTTCACAGTTTAAGCTAACGCTATACAAAATCCCAGTTGTGTTCAGTAGCCTTTGTGCCCACCTGTGGATCAGACAGCTGTCCTACCAGCAGCTCCCAGCTGGGCTGGTGGATAATGCAACAACAATCTAATTATTCAACTTGGAGTTTCATCAGCAATGTGTGCCAGTGCTGGCCCAGGGGCTAAGGCTCCTCATTCCCAATGCAGGGGGCCAGGATTGATCTCTGGTCAGAGAACTAGACCCACATGCCACAACTAAAGATCATGTGCCCCAGCGAAGACCGAAGATCCCGTGGGAGGGAACTAAGAGCTGGCCCAGCCAGATGCATAGATCAGCGCTAAATAAACCAATGAATATGTGCATTGCTAACCAGGGACGACACCGTAAAGCTGGGATGCGTACACATGGGAGAGTAAATGGATAGAAGAGGGAGTGCTGGCCACGGAGAAGCTGCCTGAAGCCTTTCAGACTGTCAGGGGGATTCAGAATCAGGCACGAGGCAGCAGAAGCTCTGAGATCAGGACTCCAGCCCCTCTTTCTCCATTCTACAGCTAAGGGTCTGTGTGAGGGTCAGAGGGGGCTCAGCGTGGTGTGGCAAACACACAACAGGAGAGAGGAAAATGGAAACTAAATACTGTAATGAAGTAATACACGGAGTTCATCAGAAAGGAAACAGAGGTCTTGAGTGCTGCCATAGCACAGAGAAGGTGACAGCTCATGGGATGAGTCTGTGTGTGTGTGAGTGTGTGTGAGAGAGTGAGTGTGTGAGCATGTGTGTGAATGTGTGTGAGTGTGCATGTGAGTGTGCATGTGTGTGTATGTTTGAGTGTGAGTGTGTGTGAGATTGTGTGAGAGAGTGAGTGTGTGAGCGTTGTGTGTGAATGTGTATATGTGAGTGTGCGTGTGAGTGTGCATGCACATGTGTGTGTGAGTGTGTGTATATGTGTGTGTGAGTGTGTGAGTGTGTGTATGTATATGTATAAGTATGTGTGTGAGTGTGTGTGCACATGTGCATGTGTGTGTAAGTGTGTGTGTGTGAGTATGTTTGAGTGTGTATATGTGTGAGTGAGTATGTGTGTATGTGTGTGAGTGAGTATGTGTGTGAGTGTGTAGACAGGAGGCTCATTTTTAGGGACTGGCTTGTGTGTGTGCGGGGCAGCGTTGAGATCCGCACGCAGGGCAGGAAGCCCAGGTGAACGCTGGTGCTGCTGTCCTGGTCTTGAGTTCGAGTCCCACAGGCAGCTAGCTGGAAGCTGGGGGCATCCATGTTTCAGTCTTGAGGCAGAAAGGCCCCTTCTTTCAGGAACCCTGTCTTTGCTCTTAAGGCCTTCCACTCGTCGGATGAGGCTCACCCATACTCTGAAGGATGGTTTTCTTTACTCAAAGTCTGCTGGTCGTAGTTATGAATCATATCTAAGAAACGCCTTCCCAGCCGCACCTGGGCTGTTGTTTGAGCCACTTCTGGGCCTCGCGGCCCTGTGGGCGGACAGGTGCAGTGAGCTGTTGCTATCAGGGAAACTGTCTCCAGAGACGTGCTGCTTTATCAGAGAGGGGACTGCAGGGAGGATCCAGAGTAAGGAATGGGAAAGGCCATCCAGGGAGTGGAGAAAAGCTGATGAAGAGGGTGCCCATGGGCTAGTTGTTGCTATGGGCAACTGAGACTCATTCCCGCCAGGGACTCTCTGTAGCCTTGCGGGCTTTGAATTACAACCAACTGGAGACAGCGCCTGTGCAGCAAAGCCCAGTGGCCTCATCCTAAGCCTGAGCCCCGGCAACAGGGCTGCCTGGTGGCCCATTACAGACCCTGACCCTGAACTTCACAAGCAGGAGTGATTAACCCCTGTGTTCCTACCTGGACACATCCCCAGACGGTGACCCCTCAGCTGTCCCAGTCTGGCTGAACTGCCCTGCGTGTGGGCTCAGAAAGTTCCTGGTGGGGCTGGAGGAAGCTTCCAGCATTCCACCTCCCTCCCCACAAAAAAAAAAAAAAAAAACGTGACTCAAAACCAGGGAGCAGGCCTTAGCCTCATCTGCCAGCCTCGCCCAACTCAGCCTTTCACTGTGTGACTATGGCAAACTAACCCCTCTGAGCCTCTAATTCCTTATCTGTGGATGGGTGGGCTTGAAAATTAAGGAGAACATGCTGAGAATGAGGCTGAACTTTCAGTCGACCTTTCTCCTCTCCCCCGCCCTGGGCCAAGTTGAGCAGTCTGGATTCACTGTTTCCAAAGCAGGGAGGCTCTGCTCTCCTTACATGTCTGCAAGCTCCAGAAACTTCTGGCAAAGCAAGGAGGTCTGCATCAAGGGGTCAAGGTCATCAGACTTTGCCTCCCATGACTCACTTTCTCAAAAAAGACGGGCTGGAGATGCCAACATGGGAGAGAAGGATTCCTTCAGTTCTCTAGAATCAAGTCCGTTTTGATGTCCATGGCCTAACCCAGTTCCCATGGGACCGACCCCGCTTCACAGTCTTATCTGGGAATGACTCAGGCCACTCTCATAAAGCACTTTCTATGGTGATCTTCTCATAACCTCCACATGGAGTCCGTCATCTGAGGACCAAGCAGCTGTCCCAGGAGCCGAGGCAACCCCTCCATCTATATTGACCATCGAGTCTTTAACGGTACCATCCTGCCCTCCATTCCCTTTGCTGACCATGACCTAGTGCCTGGCCCTCAGTAGGAGATGCTCTTGGCCAGCTTCCCAGCTCTTGCACTGTTAACACACTTCTTTAGGGACTCTCCACCTTCTCTGATCCAGAAGGTGACAGGCTCCCTGAAGGATTTCTCGTAATTTTAGCTGGTATCTATGCAGGCATGGTATTCAGTGGCTCGTTTAATCTCGCAGAAGCCCTACGAGGTAGGGGCTAGTCTCTGCCCATCTGACAGCTGAGGGGATGGATGCAGGTTGTTGCTATTGTTTAGTTGCTGAGTCGTGTCCGACTCTTTGCGAGCCCAGGGACAGCAGCACGCCAGGCCTCCCTGTCTCTCACCATCTCCCCGAGTTCACCCAAGTTCATGTTCATTGAATCAGGGGGATTAATAACGTGGTTAGTGTTTAATCAGTATGCAGTGGAGTCAGGATGGGAAGCCATGAAGTCCAGCTCTGGAATCCGCCCTCTTTTCTTTTTAAACTTTTTGTCTTGTATTGGGGTAGAGACAATTGACATGTTGTGATGGTTTCAGGTGAAAGGCGAAGGGACTCAGCCATACATATACATGTATCTGTTCTCCCCCAAACCCGCCTCCCATCCAGGCTGGCACATAACATTGAGCAGAGTTCCATGTGCTACACAGTAGGGCCTTATTGGTGATCCATTTTAAATATAGCATTATCTGCCACGCTGTCTTTCCTCCTCTCTGGACATCTTGAATTCTCTCTGGCTGAGGTTTATGAAACCAGTGGTGGGCCTGATCCACCAGGAGAAGAGTTGTTTGTCTGAACTGTGTGTCTGAGAGGGAGAGGTGAGCAATTAAGGTAGAACCGCGCCGTATAAATGGGACAAGCACCTTCCTCCCCTCCCACCCTGAGAAGCTGAGGAAGCCTGCCCACCAGGACGGGCCTGCAGACATGCTGACCCGGGCGTCGGGGGCGTGGGGGGGAAGACCCCCTCCTCCAAAGGCCTGTCCCAGGCCCAGGGCAGGGCGGCCTCAATTCCATGGGACGTTTCAGAATTTGGGCCACCTTGAGAGACCCCAAAGCAGAGAAGACTGAGCCCCCTGCCCACCCCTGCACAAGTCACTGATAATAAAAATAGAGCTCGATTATGAACTAAGCATAAAGAAGTCTTGAAAAGTTATGATTTGCACCTGCTAACCACTCCACTTTTTTAAATCAAACAACAGTTCTTTTTCAATTCTGTCCTGCTCTGCTGTACTCTGAGAGCCCTGGGCAAGTCCAGCAGTGCCTCTGTGTTTCTAATAAAGTCCCCTTTCTCACTTGAGTTTCCATCCCTGTGGTTTCTGCTCCTGCCTCTGACTTCCAGTGGCTGAGTCGCTCAGTTGAGTGTCTGATTTTGCAGGAACCACCCGCCCCCCCTCACCAAGCCCCTTGCAAACACAGGGACCATCTGCAATGAATTACAAAGGCCTTTTAGGCTATGTTTTGACCCGTTACTTCAAGTCTTACTGTTTTCAGTTGAACGTAGGTCTTCGGTAAATGTGTTTCCCTGAAGATGTGCTCAATGAATTTTTGATGATATCTTCATAGAGATTGAGAAGGAGCATGTAGACAGGAAAACCTTGTCAATGGGAAACAGCATGTACTGGGAATGGGCTGGGGCACCCTTAAACATCTGGTGCTATTTTGGAGGAAGTGCGATCAACCGCTTTCACTGTGTATGGAGACGCGGAGGGAGCCCTCAGTCAGGGAAGATAGCCATCAATGGCATGACCGGAATTGTCTCAAAAGCAAGTTTGCTGGTGCCACAAAAGGTCCCGGGGGGTGTGACACATCTGCTCCTGCAGCCACAGGACATGGTATCCCGGGTCGCTGGGCCCGTGCATGGCACCAAAGTGGTCCCATTTCAAAGGGAGGCACCCAACCACCCTCCCTGTGTTTGTCTCCAAGGCCGCCTGTGCAAAGCACCAGGCACTTAATCTCTTTCAGCTCTGGAAGCCCCAAATCGAGGGGTCGGCAGAGCCACCGTCTCTCGAAGCTCTTCTGGAGGGTCTGTGCCCTGCTCGCCTCCTGGCGTCTGTGCCCCCAGCAGTCTCGGGGTCCCCGCTGGTAGACACGAGGCGCTGACCTGCATCGTCATGCCATTCTCCCCCTTGTCTCCACAGGATTCTTCTCCCTCTGGGTCCATCTGTCTCTGTGTTCCTTCTCCTTTTCTTACAAGGACCCCAGTCACATGGACTTAATGACCTCATCTTAACTCCATTTCACTGCCAAGATTCTATTTCCAAATCAGGTCCCTTCACAAGTGCAAGGGCTAGGATTTCAATGCATCTTTGGGGGCTAGGGGACACAATTCTGCTCAGAGCAGTGTCCACTCAGAACAATGTCCAGACTTCCCTCTTCTTCCCTACACCTCGCCTCCAGCTCTGAATGGGAGCCCAGAACTGCCCTGTTTGGTTCCCTCGCCCCCTCCAGCAGCTTCCCCAGTTCCCTCCACATGCCCTGAGCTCAGCTTGTGGGCCCAGTGGTCTTGGGCCCTTCCTGCAAGCCTCCCCCGACCCCAGGTTCTACCCACCAGCCTCCAGACCCTGCTTGGATTCACCTTCCCCCAGGCTAATTCAGGAAGGATTCTGGAAATCTCACAGGGCCTCCTTGGCTGCTGATCATGGGGCCTGGGGCCCACTCCTGAGACTGGGGTTCTGTCTTCTCTATGCGGGAGAGCTTGGCCCCCTCCAGCACCTGTGTGGGTTGGGTCTTTCTTGGCCCCCCAGGACCACTCAGATGGTTGGCACCTGCTCCTGGTGGAGGGGACACCTTCCCTGGAGGTGAAAAAGGCTGCTTGACAATCATCAATCTTGACTTGCTTGACAATCTTATCTCATCTCTGAAACTTTCAGAACATTAAGGGTGCACAATGCTTTGTACTTCCCAGGAGGCACACAAGGGCACAGGTATGTGCTGCAGCCCTTACTAAATCAATGAACAAACAGATCATTTTCTCTGTGAGAGGTAGCAAACCATTTGACTTGGCACTGATGCCCAATTGACCAAATTGCTTGGGCATCTCAGAGCCGGGAGTTCTACACTTCAGTTTGCAGAAGGATTTCTTCCGGCTGCTCATTGCACATCAGATTTCTGCAGTTCCCTAATTTCTGCATCTTGTGAGCAAAACACCCAGATTGGAGTCCATTGGGTCCAGGCCCTCAGCCTTGCTGCCCCTCAGGGTGGGGGCAGCAGAGATGGTGGTAACACTGCACATGACTCCAGAATCCAGGGGCCTGGAATGTTCCCTGAGCTCACTCTCCTGTCCTGCCTCTTAAATTCTATTCTCTCTTCTCTTCTCAGAGAAGGCAATGGCACCCAAGTCCAGCACTCTTGCCTGGAAAATCCCATGGACGGAGGAGCCTGGTGGGCTGCCGTCTATGGGGTCGCACAGAGTCGGACACAACTGAAGCGACTTAGCAGCAGCAGCAGCTCTTCTCTTCTATTCTATGCTCTGTATTCTCTTCTCGGTTTACTTACAAGGTTTAAAAAAAAAATTGCTGTACACCTGAAACTAACACAACATTGTAAATCAACTCCACTTCAATTAAAATACACACACACACACACACACACACACACCCCAAAATGGGGGCGAGGGGAGCGGCAAGGAAAGGGTGAGTGTCCAGACAGTGGAGAAAAAGGAAGGGAAAAGAAGAGACGATGAATGGAAGCACAAACAGCCCAGGGGCATGTGGTCACTCACTGCAGGATTTCCTCAGCCACAAGGAGAGGTGAGGGCCCAGAGCAGTGGCTACACAGACACAGAACCCGCACTGAGGACAGTTCTCACTGGATTTCCGCTCAGCCCACCCAGGGCCCCAGCTGAGCTTCAGTGAGCTTTTCACATCTCAACTTCCATCTCCCACTTTTGTTCCTTGTGAAGCAGAGAGGGGATGTTCTCATTTGGATTGCTTCTTAGCTTGGTTTCTTTTTTCTCCTTCTGGGAAGATTTCCTGCATAAACGATCTCTCTCCAAAAGTTCATTTCCAGGGGCTTGTTTTCTTTAAAAAAAAAAAAAAAAGTCTACAGATTTTTCTCTGCAGACTTCACGTCTGAAACACACCCCGTTCCCACTCCTGAATAGTTTTCTCTGTACATTTCTTCTTGTGGGTTTTGTGCCAAATGGAGCCAGGGTGGCTACCACCAGACAAGGCCCTTTGTGCTCCCCTCCTGGAGGCTGGGGGTGGTTCAACAGGTTGTCGACACAGAGAAAAAGCAGGGTTCCCACCCGGACCCTTGCCGGAGAGCACTCTCCTTTTTTAGACAAATGATGAGCTCCCCTTCTTGAGCCCCTTGAACAGGCTCCCATTCATGAGAATTGCATTGGCTCGCCTGCTGCAGATCTGGAATCCTTTGAACACACCATGCTGTCATCAAATAAAGCCCTGGACCTCTGGTCACCATCCTCCAGCCCCGGTCGACTGACAGATGTCCATCCCTTAGGCGCTGGGCCGGCAGAACTGGGAGGACGCGTGTCAGCAAGGAAGTGAAGCTGGAGTATGGAACATATAACATTAGGCTTAAGGTTGGAGGCTGGAAGGAATGAGCACTTTATTTGCTTAAGGCAGCTCGGTTGCACCTGATTTTCATAAACGAAATCAGGCCAAACGGTATTTAAGACCACCGGACACACTGGAACATGGGATAGAACATGAAGAAAATCCACAAGTTGGCAATAAATACACTGAATAAATTCAGTCGGTCATTTCAATTCCCTTTTGGTAAGACATTCATGGGAATCGGATGTTTGGAGGGTCTCCACGAGTTTTTCCTTCGTGGAACGCCTAATCCCCTTGTGTTGTGACAACAAGCTGCACTGCAGCATCGATGGGAAGAAGGGGCTGGTGTCTAAAACACAGCTGGGTCTGATGCAAACTGTGCTTCCTGCTGGGAATTTTGGAGGCTCCCCAAAATATAGGTAAAGACCATATTCAGGAAAATAGCAATAACTAACAGTTTTTTTAAGAATCTTTTTTTATGTGGACCATTTTTAAAGTCTCTCTTGAATTTGTTACAATTTTGCTTGGTTTCTGTTTTGATCTTTTGGCCATGAGTCATGGGGGATCCTAGCTTCCTGACCAGGGATCAAACCCGTACCCCCTGCAATGGAAGGTGAAGTCCCAACCACTGGAGCACCAGGCAAGTCCCAACAATGAACATTTTTGAGTATGGGCCTCAGGTACTTGGTTAACTGCTTTGCATAAATTATTTCATTTAACCCTCATAAACCTCACGATGGGTTTCCCAAGTGGTTCGGTGGTAAAGAATCTACCTGCAATGAAGGAGACATAGTTTCGATCCCTGAATCAGGAAGATCCCCTGGAGAAGGGAAATGGCAACCCACTCCAGTATTTTTGCCTGGGAAATCCCATGGACAGAGGAGCCTGGCAGGCTATAGTTCCTGGGGTCGCAAAGAGACAGACACGGCTTAGTAACTAAACAGCAAAGCCTCGTGATACAGTCTGATTCCACTTTCCTCGTGGGAAGACTGGGACGCAGCCCAGGGACTCAGCCACGGTGACACATCTGCTAGCTGTGACATGAGCTCAGCTCCAGTCTGGCAGTTGACTCCATAACCTGTGCTCTCACTTCCTACGATTATTAACCGACTCTCAGTCATCCAGGAGCTGATCACTTGGAGTTATCTTTTTCGTTATTGTTCTAGATTTACTGAAATGTAATTGACACATCACAGCATAAGGTTAAGGTGGACAATGTGCTGACATGATGTACTTGTAGGCTGTAAAATGATCACCACCTTAGGGTTAGCTGATACCTCCCTCACGTATAGTTACGATTTCTTTCCTGTGGAGAGAACATGGAAGATCTACTCTCTTAACCCTTGTTAAATGTATCGTACATGGTATCAACGTCAATTACCATGCTGCACATTAGCTCCCCAGAACTCATTCATCTTCTAACTAGAAATGTGAACGCTTTCCCCCACCCCCCTCTCCTGGTGACCACCACTCCACTCCGATTGTATGACTTCAGTTTTTTCAGATTCCACATGGAAGTGAGGTCATACAGTATGTCTTCTCTAACTTATTTTACTTAACACCCTCAAGGTCAGTCCAAGTTGTCACAAATGTCAAAATTTTCTGCTTTCTTATGGTTGAATAATAGTTCATTATATAGGCTTCCCTGGTGGCTCAGACGGTAAAGAATCTGCCCACAATGCAGGAGACGTGGGTTTGATCCCTGGATGGGGAAGATCCCCTGGAGAAGGAAATGGAAAAACCACTCCAGTATTCTTGCCTGGAGAATCCCATGGACAGAGGAGCCTGGTGGGCTACAGTCCTCGGGGTTGCAAAGAGTCAGACACGACTGAATGACTAACACTTGTATTCACTTCATATATATTATATATGTAATATACATCTTCTTTATCCATTCATCTGTTGATGGACACTTACCTTGTTTCTTAAGTCTCCGTTACAGTGAATAACCCTACAACGAACATGAGGGTGCAGATATCTCTCTACGACTCTGATTTCCTTTCCTTTGGTGGATATATATCTAGTCTCATCTTCAACCCACTCCAGTATTCTTGCCTGGAGAATTCCATGGACAGAGGAGCCTGGAGAACTGGGATTGCAAAGAGTTGGATACCACTGAGTGACTGAGCACACAGCACACATAGAGATACCAATAGTTTACACAAGGCAGAGGCAATAATATTAGCTGTGTTACCATTTCCTGTGAAAGGCACAAAGGTAATATAGCATGAAACCTCAACCCACGAGACATGTATAATCCATTTGTAGAGATAAGACTAAAAATAATTTCAGTTACAATTCAAGCTGACATCAAATGTTCATTGAAATCGTATTTTATCAAAGCTCAGGACCTACACAAGTAACCACCAACTCCCAATGCCCAGATCTCTCCTGTGAAGTCAGCATGGCTATCACATAGAGACTCCTATCTGAGTGTCATACAATCTTCAGAATTCTGGAGTGAAGTTGGGACCCCGATGAACCTATCTGTAGGGCAGCAATGGAGATGCAGACATGGAGAACAGACTTGTGCACACAGTGTGGGAAGGAGAGGGCAGGATAAATTTAGAGAGGAGTGTTGAAACATATACATTACCATATGTAAAACAGACAGCCAGTGAGAATTTGCTGTATGATACAGAGAGCTCAGCCTGGTGCTCTGTGACAACCAGTGGAGTGGGATGGGGTGGGATGGGGTGGGAGGTAGGAGGGAGGTTCAAGAAGGAAGGAACGTATGTATACCTATGGCTGATTCATGTTGATGTATGGCAGAGACTCACACAATATTGTAAAGCAATTACTCTCCAATTAAAAATAAACAACAACAACAACAACAAAAAAGATGGGACCCGGCAGAGGGAGCATGGGCAGGAAGGGAAGGTCAGAGGTCAAGGAAGAAACAGAAAGAGCCCCTGGCCAGTTCAAGCCTCCCTCCAGCCATGCTCCCCAGCCTTGACACCCCTGCCACCGCATCCCTGCCTTCTTTCCTTGTTGAGGAAGGAGAGGCAGGCAAGAAGAGACCAGAAAGAGGGAAGGAAACAAAAAATGTATTAAGGAAAAGATGGAAAAAAAAAACTGCCAGCAAAAGAGAAGGTTTTAATGATCTTTGCACTGCTCTGAAAGTGAGAAAGAGAAAGAAAATCTCTACAAAAATAACCCTTCATGCTTAGCAATTTCAAGCAATGGCTTTGTAATATTTGCTTCTCTGGAGAAGAGGAAACAGGCAGAAGGAAATGAATGGACAGGGCTTCTCTACATGGGATGCATGTTCCTCAGAGGAATCTGTAAACTCAAAAGTTTTTCAAGTTACTCAGTTTCAGTGATTTCTGTCAGGAAATGGTTCTGGAGCTCCCATCAGCACCTCAAGGATTTTCCAGTCCTGCAGATGAAGGCAGAGATATGTTAGAAGATGAAGCTTTTTAAAGTTCTCACTTGGCAGGCTATTGTGAATCTTCCCCCAGGGGGCTTCCCCTGAAAGGATAAAATAGTGACTTGATCAGACTTTCCAGAAGCCCAGATGTTACATAGAGTCGTTTCCAGGCACATGTCCATGTCCTTCAACCATGTCTCTTATGATAAGATTTCAGCTTTTCTCACTATTCCCCAGTTGCTTCTAAACATACACTGGTCAGTTTCTTTCTTAGCATGTGGCATCCACAGAGCCGGCATTGTACTCCAGAGTAAGTCCAAACAGCACAGAGAAAAGAGAGTCACCAGCCATGTTTTGGACACTGTGCTTCTGCTGAAATAATCTAAGATCACAAGAACTTTTTGAAAGAAGTACATAACCCTCTTGCCTTACATCAAGCCTTTTTGACAAGTGAAATTTCTAAGTCTTTCTGTATCTGTTACCTCTGAATTCTATCAGTTTTCATTTCTCTTCTACTTATATGGTTGATTTTGAGAGGAATAAAGGGAAAAAATTATGTTTATCTTTTTCGAATTTTATCTTATTGGATTCAGTCATTGTTATCAGATGCTGATTTAGGTTGATCAATGAATCAATGCTCTTCAAGCAGAAAGTGATCAAACAGTTGTCAATCAAGCTGAGTATTACAGCATCCAGCCCACATCACTCCACCATGGTGATTTGAATTTCATGAAATTCTTTCTTAAGCAACTTGCTGAAACTTACCCTTCTCAGGTGGTACAGCGGTAAAGAATCCACTGGTCCATACAGGAGATGCAATCGGGAAGATCTCCTGGAGTAGGAAATGTCAACCTACTCCAATATTCTTGCCTAGAAAATTCCATGGACAAAGGAGCCTGGTGGGGTACAGTCCATGGGGTCGCAAAGAGTCAGATACAACCGAGCAACTGAGCCCACGCACACACATTCACAATTTGCCTCGTGAAAACTGTGGTCGAGAGACAGATTTTGGCTCAGCGATTAAAGCTCCTTGGAAACAGAATTGATGCTCCAGATGGCTGTGAGTGTCCTGTCATTGAATATTGTCTAATGTCTAGCTGGTCATGGATCAGAAAAAAAAATAGAAAAGATTCAGGTATCATAAGAAGTATTGAATTCTGCAATCTGTATGGTGACTTGCAATTCCAGAATTTTTGACCATAGATGACTTCAGCAGGTAATGAATAAATCAAGTGGTGGTTTCAGGTGCAGCTTGATCCAGAGCACGGTGATGTCATCATGATTCCTCTGTCTGCTCGGCTTGCTGTGCGTGTTGGTTTCCCCTGCTGCTGTCTCACTTGGCTACAGTCCAACAGCTACAGTATCTTCCCAAGCCTGTGTACTCAACCTACCAAGCCCGAAGGATTCCAGCATTCCCAGCAAACTGCTTCAGGCTTACACTGATAAGGCTGGACTGGGTCACATGTCCATCCTACAACAATCACTGTGGCCAAAGAGATGAGACCCACTTCCGTGGCTATCGGTCCCTGGATAGCAAGTCATCCACAACTTAGGGACTCAAACAACAATCACTTCATTATGGCTCCTGGTTTCTGTGGGTTAGGAATTTGAGTAAGCTCACCTGGGTAAGCTCTGGCTTGGAGTCCCTCCTACATCTGCAGTCAGACGGGGCTGGGAGATGGAAAGGTAGGGGAGGGGTGGTCGGTACTGGGAGCTGGCCCTCCTCCTAGAGTCTTGGAGCTTCTCCGTGTGATCTCTCCAGCTGGGCCAGTTTGGGCTTCCCTCACAGAGTGGAGGGCTTCCCTGGTGGCTCAGAAGGTAAAGCGTCTGCCTGCAATGCGGGAGACTTGGGATTGTTCCCTGGGTTGGGAAGATCCCCTGGAGAAGGAAATGGCAACCCACTCCAGTACTCTTGCCTGGAAAATTCCTTGGCTGGAGGAGCCTGGTGGGCTACAGTCCATGGGGTCGCGAAGAGTCGGACCCGACTGAGCGGCTTCACTTTCACTTTTTCATAGCGTGGAGGTCTCAGAACTGTCAGAGTGCCCACCTGGCAGGGTCCCAGGAGAACAAAGAGTGAGTGAGTGGCAGTTTTGTGACCCAGCCTCAGAAACCACGCAGCGTGACTTCACCCTATGCTACTGAGTGAAACAGTCACAAAAACACACCCAGGTTCAAGAGGCAGGTACACAGACTCTGCCTCTTAATGGAAGAGCAACAAGCTACTAGAAGAACATCTAGAAGAACGGCCATCTTTAGAAAATATAATCGCCGTGTATACCAGTGGGCTTAATCAATCCAAACCCAGTCCTAAGCTGTGAACCCTGTAGGCGACAGTCCCCCCTAAAAAACCTGGGTGCTGTTGGTGGAGAAGAGAGACGTGGACAGTGACATGGGAAGGCCACTGTTTCTCCCTAATTTGATGTTTTAATATATATTCTATAAGTACTTTATCATGTGACTTAAATTTTGCAGAAAACTTATTTTTCAGCAAAACGAAACACAAAAGTTTAATTTTAAAAGAAGATTTTATTACATTACACCTCATTAACTTAGGTCCACTTGAAAAGCAGTCTGACACATTAAGCGGAGGGTTTTTTTGTGTTGGTAGCGCAGCATAGCTCATAAACAGACTAATGGCATTAACAAAGGCAAAAGCCAATGAACTATTTCTAGAGGCAAACAGTTTTAACATTGTTGAAGAACAAGGGCTAATTACAAATGTTTCTGAGAACCTGCTCATTCAGCACTTTTGAGATTATGAAACTTCTCTCCTATCCTCATCCTGGCTATAAAATTATTAATTCTAGGACGAGTTTAGCAAATACAGCAAAATGCATGGAAAATAAAGCCTTATTTTTTCCCCTGTCATCCACAGCTCAGTACTTTTGTGCTTTTGCTGAAGTAACATTGACCCTATCCTATTTATAGTCAGGCTTTATATTGTTTTATAATTGCAGGAAATGACTGCCAAAAGAAAAATGGACTTTATTATTATAAATTCATACTCAAAAGGTAAAAAAAACTGCTTTTTGTGGATGCACAACTGTTGTTTCAAAGATTTCTTTTCCTCCAAAAAAGAGGAAATATATGTAAACACACAGCTGATCTACTTTGCTGTACAGCAGAAACTAACACGACACTGTAAAGCGGCTAAGCGTGTGTGCTAAGTCGCTTCAGTCGTGTCCGACTCTTTACGACCCTGTGGACTGAAGCCCACCAGGCTCCTCTGCCCATGGGATTCTCCAGGCAAGAATACTGGAGTGGGTTGCCATACCCGTCTCCAGGGGATCCTCCCGACCCAGGAAATGAACCCATGTCTTTTAAGTCTCCTGCACTGACAGGTGGGTTCTTTACCACTAGCGCCACCTGGAAAGCAACTATACCCCATAAAATAGTTTTAAAAGATTTCCCTTCCTTCCTCCAGGTTGGCTGATAGATTAATTAGAGCATTCCCGCTCTGAACCTTTTTTGTCTTTCTAAATAAATGCATTGGCAAGCTTATTAAAATGAAAGCCCTCTACCCGCTCCCTGGGAGGGGTGGCCAACTTTAGTTAATCACCCGTTGATGGCTACAGATTGTCAAAGGGGGTTTTCCCTTGTAAATCCGTGGCCTGCCAGGACTGGCAAGGGGGTTGTTGAGTGCGTGGGAAGATGCTCAGTGCAGGCCTCACTGCCTCTGCTCCCTGACTCCACAGCCCACTCCCAACAGAACGATGCTCAAGCAGCTGAAGGATCGGTTCCACAGCTCTATGGTTTGGCAGTGGCTCGTGAGATTTCTGAGCAGTTTCTTCAGATACCTATTACACCAACCCCTCAATAAAGGAACCAGCTAAGAAGCTCAGTGTTCAGACAATGGTTCATTGTCAAGTCTGTATGAATTCCAACAGCAGGCTGGCCTGATGCCTTTTTTAAAAAAAAAAAAAACCATATTGACTAATTGACCTATTATTTTCACATTATGCAGGATGTTGGGAGGATTGCAAAAACCTACTCTGCAATTTTAGTTTCTTGCTGGATACACGTAGTCTGAACTTGTGATTCCTTTGTCTCTGGTCCAGTGCCTCATGGACTTATATCTGATTCCTGTGGAGAGAGGGGGCTGCAGGTAAAAATAAAATGAGCTGCCTCCTCCTCAGACTCCAGACAATATCAACATTCAAGGTAGTACGACTGACACTATACAAAAGACCATGACAAATATTGAACTGTTGATGGCGTGATAGGGATGCAGGGCACGGATGTCTGCAGCTCTCTTCAGTTCAGTTCAGTCGCTCAGTTGTGTCTGACTCTTTGCGACCCCATGGACTGCAGCACGCCAGGCTTCCTTGTCCATCACCAACTCCCGGATCCTACTCAAACTCATGTCTATTGAGTCGGTGATGCCATCCAACCATCTCATCCTCTGTCGTCCCCTTCTCCTCCCGCCTTCAATCTTTCTCAGCATCGGGGTCTTTTCCAATGAGCCAGTTCTTCACATCAGGTGGCCAAAGTACTGGAGTTTTAGCTTCAGCATCAGTCCTTCCAATGAATTCTCAGGACTGATTTCCTTTTGGATGGACTGGTTGGATCTCCTTGCAGTCCAAGGGACTCTCAAGAGTCTTCTCCAAACCCCAGTTCAAAAGTATCAATTCTTTGGCATTCAGCTTTCTTTATAGTCTAACTCTCACATCCATACATGACTACTGGAAAAACCATAGCTTTGACTAGACAAAGCTATGGCAAAGTGATGTCTCTGTTTTTTAACACACTGTCTAGGTTTGTCATAGCTTTTTTTCTAAGGAGCAAGCGTCTTTTAATTTCATGGCTGCAGTCACCATCGGCAGTGATTTTGGAGCCCCCCAAAATAAAGTCTCTCACTGTTTCCATTGTTTCCCCATCTATTTGCATGAAGTGATGGGACCAGATGCCATGATCTTAGTTTTCTGAATGTTGAGTTTTAAGCCAACTTTCTCACTCTCCTCTTTCACTTCATCAAGAGGCTCTTTAGTTCTTCACTTTCTGCCATAAGGGTGTTGTCATCTGTGCATCTGAGGTTAGTGATATTTCTCCTGGAAATCTTGATTCCAGCTTGTGCTTCATCCAGCTCTCTTGGAAATGCCTTAAAGTGCAGAATGCAGAATGCCTAAAAGAAGTGCAGCTCTCTAAGAAATGCCTAAAAACAATAAGATGGGCTGATGAATGGGTGGACGAAAAGAGAAGAAGAAATGGTGGAGCCAAGTAGTCCCGGGTGGACCAGGGGCAAGAGCTCCCTGGAGACCCACCCCCACCCCAGGGCTCATTTTGGGGGACCTTGCAGATGTCCTAAATCTTGCATTAAGAAAGCCAATGGCACAACGCTGTAAATCGACTATTCTTCAATTTTAAAGAGAGAAAGAAAGCGACTGGAGCACCAGTTACAGATGAAAATGCATATGATTTTTCAAATCTATAGTACAGATTTGTTTTGATCAGGAAATTTCACGTCATGAACTAAATTATGTTTGTAACTTTTTAAGATGACTCTTCTTTTTGTAAAAAATCACTTTCTCTTAGCAGAGTTTGCATCATTTACCACGTTTACTAAGTTTAGCAAAAGACAGAAAACATTTCCAGTTAAATATTATCAGAGTTTATTCCCTGATACAGAACCATAACGTGTTAGTCACTAAGTCGTGTCTGACTCTTTGCCACCCCATGGACTGTAGCCCACCGGGCTCCTCTGTCCATTCCTGCCAGGGATCCTCCAGGCAAGAATACTGGAGTGGGTAGCCATTTCCTTCTCCAGGGGATCTTCCTGACCCAGGGATCGAACCCAGGTCTCCTGCACTGCAGGTGGATTCTTTACTATCTGAGCCACCAGGGAAGTTGGTCCATAACCATAATATTAGACCCAGGATCCATTCAAAATTGTGTCTTAGTCCCTGCACCATTGACAAGTCATGGTTTAAACATGGGAGTGAGAGTGATGGGATGTGTTTTGGCCACATTACTGCCGCATAACCTCAATTCTCTATACAAGTAGAAGCCGAGTAATGTGAAGTGAACCCCCGGACATCCACGTACTCTGCTCCCAACCAATGAGCAGAGTGGCTCTGATGATGTCTGGAACCACCAGGACACTCTCCAGATATTAAGTGCTCTTCCACCTCCTTCTTTCATATTAAAGTGTGAATGACTCAGGAACATTCATTAAATCATCCCCACATAGAACCAAGCTCTAAAATCAACACACACACAAAAATGTATGACTGACTGACATGTAAAAACAAGAGGTGAAGATAAAGAAAACTAATTTCTTTACACTCAATCTGAACAAGATACTATATCTCAGTTACCTTGATGGCTCATTTGCAGGAGGTCTCCCAAATTTTCCAGTGCCAGTCATTCTTACTTTGCAAATGTTGTCCCAGCTGCTGTGGTTAGGGGAGGGGGTATCCACTGCTCAGAGTGGAAGAGGGAGCCCAGCGGGGACAGGTGACCCCCCAGATGCAGTTTCAATTCCCCTCCTAACATAAACCACCACAGGGTTAGAGTCAAGAGTCACATGGAGGAGAGGAAAAGAAGAAGCGTGCACTGGGAATATATGGACAATGGGAAGTGCCACGTGACAGGAACAGGGGCTCCCAGAAGCCCAGGCAGGAGCACAGTCAAGGGAACATGACAAGGTCAAGGTCACTACCAGCACGCCCTACTGTGTGTGACCTGATTGAGCACAGGGCAGGTTCTCAGCATTTGCTGCTCAGTTCTGGAGTAGGCTTCCAAAAGGTAGCTAGTGATCAACACAGGTGGTTAGAGGCTCTCCTAGTTTCTCTAATAGTGAGACTCTTTCACTCTGACTACACAACCCTTCAATTCAGTATCAGCTTGCCAGGCAAGGTCAATATTCCACATTTAGAGAGTCGTTCCTTTGACTTCAAGCTTTATCCCCTATTGTATTTAATACTCATTACAGTAACTTTAGAGGAGGGCACAACAACCCACCCCAGTATTCTTGCCTGGAGAATCCCATGGACAGAGGAGCCTGGTGGGCTACAGTCCATGGGGTTGCAAAGAGTCGGACGTGACTGAAGCGACTTAGCACACAGCATTACACAGTAACATTTGGTCATGGTGGTTTGCAGCGAAGTAGACGCAGATTCCTAAGAGCCCTTCCTGAGAACATGTTTTGATAGAGGGGAAGACGCAAAGAGCATAAGCAGGCCGGGAGCCTGGTGTGGAGCCAACAGACAGATATGCAGCAGAGACAGACCTGGGGAGGAGGAGAGGCTGGGAGGTAGGATTCTCCAAACTGAACATTTTATATGAGAGCTTTCCTACTGAGTCTCACTTAAGGACAGACCTAATAAGCTCAGGATAATTCAGAACATAGAGAAAGGCTCTTTTCCAGGATGTTTGCTGTTCTTTCTTTTCCTTAACCTTGGCCAGAAACACACAAGATGATTTTGGCAAGAAATGAATGACTCTACATAGCCAACCCCCTCTCTAGAAAGAAGTCAAAGGACGGTGCCTGCTGAGGGGTGTCTGGGTCTCAACTTCAAAGCCAAGATGAACCGAGTGGGCGGGGCTTCCCCAAGAACCCCCAGGCAGGCAGGAGGGCACCGCAGGGACCCTGTCTGGAAGGCAAGTCATGGAACCCAGGAGCCACGGAGGAACGTGACCACAGACTTGAATGTTGACAGGGAAAAGTCAGTCTCAGTCCAAGACATATGGGGGTTGGGTCCAGAAAACGGAGCAAGCCAGGAGAGGAGGCCGACCAACTCGAGTGGCCCCAGAAAGATGGACACAGCCATCACAAAGCCCCTGCCCAGCACTGCTGGTTGGGGGGTAGGGGGAGCAGGGACCTCAATTTTCCAGCATCTCCACCAAACATAGCTTGTGCCATCTTGCCTTTACAGGTAGGAAGGCTGAGGCCACATTGCTAGTTAGTGAAAAGCTGAGCTACTGCTCCAGACTGTGAGAGGAAGGTTTCGTACAAAGGAGGACACACGATTTACTGCTCTTAGGAAAATATTATCAAAGGATTACGATTCCTCCTTTTCCAGAGATTGAGAATGCTTGTTCTGAAGCCAGCCTGTAAAGTGTCCAATGCAAGCCTGCAGATCTGGAAAAGTCCTGTGCTGGGTGATCCATTCACAGGAAGCAGGCAGGAACCAGAGCTGCTCACACGTGACCAGTTGCTTCAGGTCACTCCTGCTCACCGGATCTGCATCCTCAAGGGGGAAAAAAAACCCATTATGCACAGGTTTGAAGATGAAACAGCATCACTTCTTCTGCTGGCAAAGCAGGTCAAAGGGCCATCTGAGTCTCAAGGAGAGAGGCAAAGGACTCTACCTTCAGATGAGAGAAGAGATGAAGCCACATTTCAGAAGAGAATAGGGGGACCTCTCTGGTGGTCCAATGGCTAAGACTCTGTGCTCACAATGCAGGGAGCCTGGGATCAATCCCCGGACAGGGAACTAGATCCCTCACACTGCAACAAAGATTGAAGACCCCACAGGCTGCAACTAAGACCTGGCACAGCCAAATAAGTAAATAAATATTTTTTAAAAAGAGAGAATAGGGACTGGCCAGAATTTGCCAGGAAATCCCTATCTGAGGCTTTCCCAGGTGGTGCTAGTGGTAAAGAACCCGACTGCCCATGCAGGAGACATCAGAGACGTGGGTTTGACCCCTGAGTCAGAGAGACCCACTGGAGGAGGGCATGGCAACCCACTGCAGTATTCTTGTCTGGAGAATCCCACGGACAGAGGAGCCTGGAGGGCTACAGTCCTTAGGGTGGCAAAGAGTCGGACACGACTGAAGTGACTTAACAAAAATGTGTGCAGAATTTTGGTAGCCATCTTTGGAAACAAACATCCACAGAACCCCAAACTCTGTACAATGCCAAGCACCCCGGTCTTGAGGGCCACCAGTGACCTTCTCATGTCATCAGGACCGCTTCAAAGACAGCTTGCATCCAAGCCAAGGGCACAGGACTGAAGGTGACCCCACCCTTTAGTTAGTTCACAGTCTCCATGTCCTCTGAGGGCTGACCCGAAAGCAGAAAGGAGTAGGTGCCCATGAGTCAGATGTGGGCCCTGCTGCCCAGAGAACATGGTCCCCTGAGAGGAGAGGCCTGTGTTCACAGGGACTGAGTCATGTTCCCTCTGGAGACAATGAGGACTTTTGAAAGCAGGGAGCACTGGGCTGTCAGTTCACCTGGGTCTATTAAGTACCTCGTTTTTTTAGGCATTCTGTCACACTGCGCTACTAAGAGGCTTCAGAAAATAAAACTTTAAGCTGAGACATTATTAAATCTACAATTTTTTTTTAATGTAAAGTGATTTTTTAAAAAAAGTCCTCTCGATCTTGAAAGTTGGAACATGAGCCATAACCATCCAGGGCAGAGGAGGCAGCAGGGTGTGTTCTGTTTATCAAGGGCAGATGCCAAAACCCAAACTCAGAGAAACTCAGAGGAATCCTGCCCGTCTTGAGACTGTCAGGTTGTCGTCCAGTTGCTCAGTTGTGTCCGACTCTGCGACCCCATGGACTGCAGCATGCCAGGCTCCCTGTCCATCACCAACTCCCAGAGTTGCTCAAACTCACGGCCATTGAGTCGGTGATGCCATCCAACCATCTCATCCTCTTCATCCCCTTCTTCTCCTGCCTTCAATCTTTCCCAGCATCAGGGTCTTTTCCAGTGAGTCAGTTCTTCTCATCAGGTGACCAAAGTATTATAGTTTCAGCTTCAGCATCAGTCCTTCCAATGAATATTCAGGACTGATTTCCATTAGGATAGACAGATTGGATCTCCTTGCAGTCTAAGGAACTTTCAAGAGTCTCCTCCAACACCACAGTTCAAAAGCATCAACTCTTCAGTGCTCAGCCTTCTTTATAGTGCAACTCTCACATCCATACATGACCACTGGAGAAACCATAGCTTTGACTAGATGGACCTTTGTCTGTAAAGTGATGTCTCTGCTTTTTAATATGCTGTCTAGCTTCATCATAGCTTTTCTTCCAAGGAGTGAGCATGGAGCGTGCCGGGTGGTAGGAGCCAATCTAGGGATGACAAGGTTCCCCAGGGCGCCCACTCTGCTAAGCTAAACCCAGCCACTGCTGACAGCGCTGGGATGCTCACGTGGGTGCATCCCCGTGGGCCAGGGCTCTCACTCCATCCTCCATCCTTGGTCTAAGAAAGTCAGAGAAGCTGGTCCTCCCTGCAGCCCTCAGCCTCCAGAACTGACCACCGGGCTCCCAGCACAGAAACCTTTTTCTGTTGTGAGCGTAAGCCTGTTTGTCCATGAAAACACAGTTGCTTTCCTCAGTTTACCTGCTACTTGGCCAGGCTGAACCATGAGACCTGCCCACAAGGTTGCTACCAATGCCCCATCCATTACTGAGGTCCTCTGTGGGCCACCCAAGTGTGGACCATGAGAGCTCTCCCAGAAACCCAGAGAGACACAGTTGAGCTCTGGAGGCGCCAAGCCTAGCACAGAGGACCAAAATGTACATTTCTAGGTGAAAACCGAAGAACATCTAGACGTTTGGTGTTTCTCAACCAGTAGTTTCTGATTTCTTTTAAATTTGGGAACTTGTTTTTCCGGGTGTATATGTGACACACTCTCTTCTCCAGGGTTTTTGAGGTGGTAGAAATGCTGAGATTTAGTCATCACTGCCTGCAATTTGCAAAGGTGCTTGACCTCTGTGCTGCAGCCAAAAACACAATAAATAAACAATCCACAGCCCCAGATGTGTGGAAACCAGGCTGGGAGGAACCAGGATGAGAACTCACAGCCGCCAGGCAACAATCCTATCTCATGCTTTTACCAAAGGGCGTTCTCCTTTGCAACCGGGATGCTTTACATTAGAAAGCTGACTTTGCCAAAGCCTCGCAGATCTAATTATCCAATACTGGACATGCTATGGGGTGGGGCTGTCTAGGAACGAGACAAGGCAGAGGGTGATTATTTTAGAGTTCCACACAGGATTTCTGTAAGGGCTTCCACCTATGGATATACCTTCACAATTATTTCTTTCACCTGAGTGGATCAGAACTGAGTATTTTATTCATGATGGAATAAATTATAAGTCAACATTGTCTTGGGTCTGACTGAGCTGAGATGTTATTTTGAGTACGTGCCATTCATATTTCCTGGTGTGTCTTCTCCCTGGTCCTCTCCCCTTCTACTCTTTGCTTCACTTACCCTCTAGATTTCATGTCCCCCTTTTTAATCTCGAATCACCCCCAGATGCAAATGAAGTCTTTTAAAGATGACACAGGAAGGCGTTTCTTCATGAAGCCTCAAGCCTTGTGCCCAGCAGGTCTCTTCCTTAAGGTTCCAGAGGCTGACGAGGGCTCCTCCACTCTGAAAGCAGCTTGAAGCAGAACTTAGAACTGAGAATTGTCCTCATTGGCTATTTTCCAGCACCAGAATCGGCTGCCTCCCCTGGGAGGGTCAAGTTGCAGGCATGAGTCATAAGTGAAGATTCCTTCCTAAGTCATGCTGCTCCCATTGAGAACACCCCTGGACCGAACGGCCTAATGGTAAAAATGCTTTTCCAGCGGCAACCAAGCCTGAGCCCATGGCCACGCAGAGCTGGTGAACTGGAGGGAACTAACGATGATTTGGTAGAGAAGGCAATGGCACCCCACTCCAGCACTCTTGCCTGGAAAATCCCATGGACCGAGGAGCCTGGTGGGCTGCAGTCCATTGGGTCGCTAAGAGTCGGACATGATTGAGCGACTTCACTTTCACTTTTCACTTTCATGCATTGGAGAAGGAAATGGCAACTCACTCCAGTGTTCTTGCCTGGAGAATCCCAGGGACGGGGGAGCCTGGTGGGCTGCCGTCTATGGGGTTGCACAGAGTCGGACACGACTGAAGTGACTTAGCAGCAGCAGCAATGATGATTTGGATTTTTCAAAGGCTACCCAGAATAGCATCAACGTTCTTTTCACTAGCTCCTTGGCAGTCATGATGATGCTCAGATAATGCTTATCTCAAAGGCATTTACAGTCATGTTCATGGGGTGAAGTTCATTGATGATGCATTTCACAGACACTCATCACCATCCCCAGCTGGAAACTGAAACTTCCCACAGAGCTTCAGATAAAAGATCAAACAAAGGCCAACTTCCTCCAGGCCAGACACGGGATCTGAGGACGCGTCTCCCACGAGTGCCCTTCTCCCGCCAACGTCAAGCTTTGGGACGAGGGTGGGGCATCCAAGCTAAGCCCTGCTGACTCTGGCCACGCAATGAGTCCTTGCTGCCCTGGGAGAGCCCCTGCGAGGGTTATGCTCCCAAATCAAAGAGAGTGCATGCTTGCATGCTAAGTCCCTTCAGTCGTGTCTGACTCTTGGTGACCCCATGGATAGTAGCCCACCAGGCTCCTCTGTCCATGGGATTCTCCAAGCAAGAATACTGGAGTGGGTTGTCATTTCCTACTCCAGGGAATCTTCCTGACCCAGGCATCGAACCTGTGTCTCTTATGTCTTCTGCATCGGCAGACCAGTTCTTTACCACTAGTGACACCCGGGAAGCCCTAAATCAGAGAAAAGCTCTATGAAATATTGATCTTGGGGGACCAGAAAGAGCTGCTTGTAGGAAGTTTCGAGTGGAAAATTCTTCACAATTCTTAGGTGGATGTGAGTGGAGGTATGAGCCTTATACTCAGAAGCCAATGTGAGACCCTGTGCCCAGACCCAAAGCAGGCCCCCAGGGTGGCACTTCTGGTGACACCCCAGGGACCCTTGTTGCCACTCCCAACAAAGAGGAATTGGACCAGGGAGCTCTCAGGACTCGGGGTTGGGGCCCTCAAAGCTAAAAACTTTTTTTAACATTATCACTGCTTTGTGTGGCCAAAGGATTTTCTCATCTTCCTACCCATCACCTCCCTGTTTCTGATGCTGAGGGAGATGCTTCATACAGCTGGGGCCTGTGGCAGCCTTACAGCGAGACCTCAAGTGCTTTGACACTCTGTCCCCCAAAGGCCAGGCCTCTCTCCCCTGGATTCTGGAGGCGTCTATGACTGCTCTGACCTATAAAAGGGGGTGGAAATGACTCTCTGAGGCCCCTAAGGCAGGCAGAAAAGGACTTGTTTACCAAAACACTTGCTTTTGGGACTCTGACTCTCCAAGTCAAAAATCTGATGACCGCAGGGCCACAGGTTGGGAGGAAGCTCCAGCCACGTGAAGAGGCCACGCGTGTAGGCACCGGGCCGGCTTTCGTGTCATCTCAGCCCGGGCACCAGACACGTGAAGGAAGAACCAGTTCCATTGTTCAAGACCCTCTCAGATATTCTGGTCTCCCCAGGTGACACCTCAGACACCATGGGGCAGAGATAAGCCAGCCTTGTGTGCCGTATTTAAATTTCTGTCCTGTAGCATCCACATGCATAATAATAAGCTTCTGTTTTTATAAACCCAGGCCCTGGAGTGTGTGTTAGCAGCACTAAGCAGCCAGAGCACATCCTAAGGTTCGTCTCTCATCCCTGCTTTCACAGAGGAACCACAGACCGCTGAGCCTCAAGCAGCAGCAGACAGCCGCACATGCCTTGTGTGTGCTGGGTGCTGTGTGTGAAAGGGGTTGGTGTAAAGGAGGTGAAAGCCCCAGCCCCAGCCTCCAAGTCACTTCTGATGAGTTGAGAGGCCCTCCTCCACCACCTCCTGCATACACAGAAGTGAAGGTTATATTTAAAGAGTGAATCTCGCAGCAACCCTTCACCGTGGAGGGACCCTCCTTGAACCCATCAGCTGCTGCTGCTGCTGCTAAGTCACTTCAGTCGTGTCCGACTCTGTGCAACCCCGTAGATGGCAGCCCACCAGGCTCCCCCATCCCTGGGATTCTCCAGGCAAGAACACTGGAGTGGGTTGCCATTTCCTTCTCCAATGCATGAAAGTGAAAAGTGAAAGTGAAGTCGCTCAGTCGTGTCCGACTCTTCGAGGCCACGTGAACTGCAGCCTACCCGGCTCCTCTGCCCATGGGATTTTCCAGGCAAGAGTACTGGAGTGGGGTGCCATTGCCTTCTCCAAACCCATCAGGACCACTTCTTGATCCCAGGACAGCAGTGGGCGCTAATCACCCCGCATTCAGAGCGCACTCCAAGGGGCAAAACCCGCCTAGGACACAGGGAAATCTGTGTCCCCTGCAGTCTGAGAGCTCTGCCCTAGCAGTGCCACAGAGGGCCTAGGGTCTTCCCAAAGCTCTTGGAGAGGTTGTTCTGACCGCTCAGTGGAAAGCCAGCATGCAGACCCTTCCCAGAGGAGCAGAGCCTGACTGGTCATGGGGAGCGGGGAGAATTGGAGCTGGAAAGAGGCAAGAAAGAACAGCACTGCAGGCGCCCCTGGCAGCACATGAAACAGATGAAGATCACATTTGTGAGTCATGACACCAGCGCAGAAAAGCCTGGAGGCATCCTTTCTCGTGTCTCCTCCCCAGCCCCCCGGTCTACCCACTGCTCCGTCTCCAACACCTGCCTGCTTGGAGCGAGCCCCAGGGGTGCTGAGGACACAAGGAATCCAGACAACCAGACACTCACGCAGGAGTTAAATTCCAAGGGCTCAAGTTCTCCGGCCAACAATGACTTCACGTTCTTGGGAATAAACTATTGACCAGATGCACAAAGAGAAGATCCATGTGTGAAAACGAACACAGAGACCAAGATAGGAGTCTGAACCCAGAGAGTCTTTCCCAGACAAATCAACCCCGTGGGACTCAACTCCCAAGCCCCAGACCCCCAAAGCCCTCGGAAAAGCAGCCTTGCATCTGTGTGAGCTGAGGCTTCCTTGGGTTCCGCCCCAAGACAGTGTGTCTTCAGAATATAACTTCCAGGAAGGTAATGCCTTCGGGCTCCACTTACTTGGAAGTCCAACTCAAATATGATCACTGTCTGGAAAACTCGCTTTTTCTGTCCTGGCAAATGTCCTTTCTATCTGTTTTAAATTTAAAAGCAACACATGTCCTAGAATGTTTAGAAAATATAACCCCACATTCCCGTCCATGCGTCATTACTTCAGCAAATCTGAAATCTTTTCACTCTAGATCTCGCACTGGCAGCTGCCTTGTACAGAAAAAGAAACTGAGGCAGCAGTTAGGGGAGAAGTGGGGGAAAGTCAAGGTGCTGGCCAGAAGAGACTGGGACTTTCAGCAGTGAGCATCCTGGGGGCAAGAATGCTTCTTGTCTCTTTTCTCAAGAGCATCATGATACCTGGCATCTAGCAAGGATTCTAATAAGCATATGAGGAATTAATGGATGGATAAACGAAAAGCAAATACATTAATGTGTGAATGGAGAGCCAATGAATAAGTTAATGAGTTGCTTGGAAAGATTGAAGGCAGGAGGAGAAGGGGACAACAGAAGATGAGATGTTTGAATGGCATCACCAAGGCAATGGACATGAGTTTGAACAAGCTCCGGGAGTTGGTGATGGACAGGGAAGCCTGGAGAGCTGCAGTCCATGGGGTCACAAAGAGTCGGACACGACTGAATGATTGAACTGAACGAACACATGTACATACACGCATGGGTAGATGAATGCATAGTGAGATGGCTCTAGACAGCACCTTCTTCTCCCACAAGGATCTGAATATCAAGCCTAGCCCTCTGTCCTGGTTTCCATTCTTGCATCTCTAATGGCTCTCTGGTCACATAGCTCATTGGATGACCTGACATTGCTTTAAAATTAACACTGAAACTAAGTTCATCATTATCTCATCACAGAATCCAGCTCCCTGCCCACCCTCTACAATGTCACTAGTTTCTGTCGGAGGCACGATGCCTCTTAATGATTCCCCAGGGACAAATCTTAGACTCTTCTTTACCTCCTAACTTCCCTGAACCTCCATATCTAGTTGGACAACCAACTCTTTTCATTATTTTTTCAAAATATCTCCCATCTATCTATCCCTTCCGTTTCATGCCTTCTGTCACAGTTCAGTCTCTGGTGTGTGTGTCATTACCACTAGGTCACAGAGCTCTGTAACTGGGATCCCACATCCAGTGTCTCCCGCTCCTGTCTTTCCTCGATGGAATAAAAGCCAAACACCCAAGCCAGATATTCCGGGTATTTAAAATTCCTGACCTTTCTGATCAACCTGTTTGTTCTTATCCTATCCTTGCAAATTTGTTCCTTACAGCCAATCTCACCTATAAAAGGTACAATTTCTCTTTCTTGGCTCTTGAAATGAAATTTACACTTAAACACTCAGCCCAGGGACTTCCTAGTGGTTTAGTGGCTAAGACTCTGTGCTCACAATACAGGGTTCGATCCCTGGTCAAGGAACCAGATCCTGCAAGCAGCAACTGTGGATCTGCATGCCACAACGAAAGATCCCACGTGCTGAAACAAAGATCGAAGATCCCACCTGCTGCAACTAAGACCTGGCACAGCCAAATAAATCAATAAATATAAATAAATATTAAAAAAAAACACCTCAGCCCACTCCCTGCCTTCCTGATGGGAGGAGGAACCTTCTGGGACTGCAACCCTGGAAAGTCTCACTCTCAAAGGAATCCGACCCCAAATTTCTTCCCTTCAGGATGGCAGTGGCCATCTTGCCTTGAGGTCTTATGCTCTGCCTCATTTTAAACATTTTTTGCCTGTGTTCACTTGTGATGGTATTGGCAGTGCCACCCTAGCTTAGGTCGTATCTCCCCTGAGATGCTAACACCAACCATAGTCTTTGGTACCTTGTCTTTGAATATAGAAATCCCAACTCTCACATTCATGGTGAAGGAGAGGAAAAGTATATCCTTAGTTAGTTCACTTAGCACACTACTTTAATCTGTTCATCCTCTCAGGTTGACTGAAGCTTCTGGAGAACAGTCATTCTGTCTTATCTATCTTCTTGTCACCAGCACAGAGCACTCGAAATCTTGATGGAATAGTCATCGAGATCATTGCAGTTACATTGTTGTATGCAGTTATACGGAGAAGGCAATGGCACCCCACTCCAGTACTCTTGCCTGGAAAATCCCATGGATGGAGGAGCCTGGTGGGCTGCAGTCCATGGGGTCGCTAAGAGTCAGACATGACTGAGGGGCTTCACTTTCACTTTTCACTTTTCACTTTCATGTATTTGAGAAGGAAATGGCAATCCACTCCAATGTTCTTGCCTGGAGAATCCCAGGGATGGGGGAACCTGGTGGGCTGCCATCTATGGGGTCGCACAGAATCCGACACGACTGAAACACTTAGCAGCAGCAGCAGCAGCATACAGCTATACACAGCACTCTACAATCAGCTGTTAGAAACCTGTACAGGCAGGTGAGAGAGTTACCACCAAGGGAATGTGATTAGAAGGATACGATGGAAAGTGACTTGGACCCACTGTCCTACAGACTGTGCCCCTGAACTGACGAAAGTGTTCCCTTATTGAGGGCAATTTTGTTGGTTAGCCAACACATAGGTGGGGATTTATCTGATGCCTTTTAACCTTCACCATCATCTAGGGATAAGAAGGGCAATGTTAGGGATAAATTTCACCTTTTTATTTTTATTTTAATTTTACTTTATTTAACTTTATAATATTGTATTGGTTTTGCCATATATCAAAATGAATCTGCCACAGGTATACATGTGTTCCCCATCCTGAACCCTCCTCCCTCCTCCCTCCCCATACCATCCCTCTGGGTCATCCCACTGCACCAGCCCCAGGCATCCAGTATCGTGCATCAAACCTGGACCGGCGACTCGTTTCATATATGATATTATACATGTTTCAATGTCATTCTCCCAAATCATCCCACCCTCTCCCTCTCTTACAGAGTCCAAAAGACTGTTCTATACATCAGTGTCTCTTTTGCTGTCTCGTATACAGGGTTATTGTTACCATCTTTCTAAATTCCATATATATGTGTTAGTATACTGTATTGGCGGAGAAGGCAATGGCACCCCACTCCAGTACTCTTGCCTGGCAAATCCCATGGACAGAAGAGTTTGGAAGGCTGCAGTCCATGGGGTCGCTGAGGGTTGGACATGACTGAGCGACTTCACTTTCACTTTTCACTTTTCACTTTCATGCATTGGAGAAGAAAATGGAAACCCACTCCAGTGTCCTTGCCTGGAGAATCCCAGGGATGGGGGAGCCTGGTGGGCTGCCGTCTATGGGGTCAAACAGAGTCGGACACAACTGAAGCGACTTAGCAGCAGCAGCAGCAGCATACTGTATTGGTGTTTTTCTTTCTGGCTTACTTCACTCTGTATAATAGGCTCCAGTTTCACCACCTCATTAGAACTGATTCAAATCTATTCTTTTTAATGGCTGAGTAATACTCCATTGTGTATATGTACCACAGCTTTCTTATCCATTTATCTGCTGATGGACACCTAGGTTTCGTCCATGTCCTGGCTATTATAAACAGTGCTTCGATGAACATTGGGGTACACGTGTCTCTTTCAATTCTGGTTTCCTTAGTGTGTATGCCCAGCAGTGGGATTGCTGGGTCATAAGGCAGTCCTATTTCCAGTTTTTTAAGGAATCTCCACACTGTTCTCCATAGTGGCTGTACTAGTTTGCATTCCCACCAACAGTGTAAGAGGGTTCCCTTTTCTCCACACCCTCTCCAGCATTTATGGCTTGAAGACTTTTGGATTGCATCCATTCTGACTGGCGAATTTCTCCTTCTTTAAACTTAACTCCGAGGTTAAACTTACACTTAGACAGATACATGCATATACCAATTTATTAATCTATAGACAATTCCAATTCAATTAGAAAACTTGTTTCTTCATTCACGTATGAATCTTCAGGGGAAATCCTTAGCTGACGTCTGATTTAGCTGCACAAACCTGTTGACAAAGAGCACATACATACTTTGTCAACTTGTCCGGCTCTTTGGAGCCCGAGGACTGTAGCCCTCCAGGCGCCTCTGTCCCTGGGATTCTCCAGGCAAGAACACTGGAGTGGGTTGTGGTGCCTTCCTCCAGGGGATCTTCCTGACCCAGGGATCAAACCAGCATCTCTTAGGTCTCCTGCATTGGCAGGTGGGTTCTTTACCACTGGTACCACCTGGGAAGCCCAACAAAAAGTACAAGAGAAATAAAGTCAAGGCCAGAAAACATGAAGAAAAAATAACATAAAAATAAGCATGAAGGAAAGATTTAACTAGCCAGTTGTGACTTATGTTTTCAGACAAATATCTGCTCCAAAACAGCTGAATAGTTTCTTAACAAATAGCAAAAATAAAGATAATTTAATACTTAGTTCTTGAGTATAACTTTGGCCTTTTAGTATTCAAAGATATGCTTAAGAAAAATGTGGTTTATTTTACTGGATTAACTTTCAGATAAATGGTTTAATAATGTTTATAACACGTAAACTTTAAAACCTGTCTCCACCAGCTTTTAAGCATATTGTATTTCTACTGCCAAGAATTTTGTAAAAGTTCCTAATTTGTTCAACCAGAAGTGACAGAGCCATTCCTTTCTTTATATGCAAACAGTAGAACTTTGAAAGCTATTGTCTATATGGTGAAATAATGAAATAAATATTATAAGAAAAAACTGTGCATACAGTGATTGATTGTGAAGAGACATTAGAATACAAAAATAGTGGACAAAAACTGAGCCTTTCTCTGTATCCTGCAACCTATGCTAAATTCAGGCAGCTTAATTTCTACACCATCCGCCTATTGTAAGTTAGAATTCATTTGTTCCCACTGGACGTGATTTTATATAAACATCACCTTTTCACCCCAGGGGCATCCCTGGTGGCTCAGATGGTAAAGAATCTGCCTGCAATGCAGGAGAACTGGGTTCGATCCCTGAGTCGGGAAGATCCCCTGAGAAGGGAACAGCAACCTACTCTATTATTCTTTCCTGGAGAATCCCATGGACAGAGGAGCCTAGTAGGCTACAGTCCACGGGGTTGCAAAAAGTTGGCTGCAATCATGAAACTGGTCACGAGTTAAGCACTTGATCTATCTGATGCATGGATAGATTGGGGCACTCACAGTGGCACTGGAATAAATATTCCCTAAGGTTCCTACTAATTAGAAGTCTATGATTTATCCAGTGAAGACTCCTTAGCCTGCAAATAAAGGCAAAATATGAATTGAAGCTTTAGAGCCTGTTTCAATAGTAATACTGTATATTGGAAATTTTCATGTTTTTCAAGTGTTCCTGGCTAGGTTACTCATAAAAATAAATTACTAGATGCCAGGATGTAAGTGTCTGCTGGGCCCAGCTGGGCTAGGCCCTGCAACCAGAGAAATGCCAGCAATTCAGATAAAACTCTAAAGGGAGCAAAAGGGACCACAGTTTCCAAAGCAGGGAAAGAAAAAGGACAGATGGAAAACGTTGAGTGGCCTTCAGCAGTACATCCTAAGGGTCAGAAAGGAACCAGGCTGATTTTTCACCTGGCTCAGAGGGAGGTGGAAATGAGCTGGTTGTTCAGTCTCTAAGCTGTGTCCGATGCTGTGTGGCTGCAGTACACCAGGCTACCCTGTCGTTCATCGTCTCCCAGAGCTTGCTCAAACTCATGTCCATTGAGTCGGTGATGCCATCCAACCATCTCATCCTCTGCCGCCCCTTCTCCTCCTGCCCTCGGTCTTTCCCAGCATTGTTACCAAGTCCAGGCTCACTCTGCTCACCACACAACAGGCCAATGAATCCAAGAGAAGAGGGTTGAGGCAAGGAAGAGGCTTTAATCAGGGACCCAGCTGACAGAGAAGATGGCAGGCTGGTACCTTAAAATAACTGTCTTATGGGGTGGATGCCAGGTTGTTTTATAGCTCAGAGATGGAGGGAGGTGAGGAAGCAAGGTAAAAGGGCCATTAACCTTGCAAACATCTCTTAGAATGGCAAACCTCAGGCAGAGGATGTGTTCATTTCTTCCTTCCTGCCATCCGCAGGCGGACAACTTCTGAACAAAGGCTCTGTAGTTTCACAGTCAGGGGCAGTTTCACAGAGGGGCAGGATGCTCTGAGGCAGACCGTTATTCATGATTATAAAGCAACAAAAAGCAAATCAAAGAAACAGTTCCAACATGCAGTCAGAATTGGCTTCTTCTCTGCAACAGCATCAGGGTCTTTTCCAACGAGTCGGCTTTTCCCAATAGATGGCTGAAGGGTTGGATCTTCAGCTTCACCATCAGTTGTTCCAATGTTCCAATGAATATTTAGGGTTGATTTCCTTTAGGATTGACTGATTTGATCTCCTTGCTGTCCAAAGGGCACTCAAGACTCTTATCCAACACCACAGTTTGAAAGCATCAAAGAATTGATGCTTCTGGTCCAACTCTTCTTCTTGGTTCAACTTCTTCCTGGTCCAACTCTCACAACTGTGCATGACTACTGGAAAAACGGATGACTACTGGAGATGTGATGGTTGGATGGCATCACCAACGCGATGGATTTGAGTTTGAGTAGGCTCCGGGAGCTGGTGATGCACAAGGAGGCCTGGCATGCTGCAGTCCATGGGGTCTCAAAGAGTCAGACACAACTGAGCAACTGAACTGAACTGAACTGACTGGAGATGAGGAAAAAGGCTGAAAATGGCCAGGTTGCACCCACCAGAAGACCTCCTCCTGCTAGGGGCCTTTGGGAACAAGAATAGCTATTCACTTCCCAGGAAGTCTTGCCCAGGCCCCTGAGCCACCTGCCCATCTCCTTTATTTGCTGATGCTGAGTCAGTCTAGAAATTTCACTTGATTGACCCAATGTAGACAGGCATCCTGGGCCACCAAAGGTGAATGCCTACATTGCCTGTAAAATATAGACCCCCGGGCAAATTGTATCACACATTGATCTTTGAAAGAATGTTAATTGCAAAAGAATAAACACATCTCCAGCAGAGAGAAGAGGCCTCTACCTTCCAGGCTGACTGTACAGACTTGTATCCATGGAAGCATCTCTCAGAGCCATAAACCCAGATCTATTTACAGTGTGCTGTGCATTCCATTGAGTCAGGCCAACGGAATGTGTGGCTCTGAGTTCCCAAGTGTGATGTGCGGTCTAGAGGGTCCTGGAGTTAATGTGCTGATGCTTTTGTGTAATTAAATCAATACCGACATTTTCAAGGGAGGGAAACATTCTTATTATGGAAAATCTCAAACATAAACAAGAGAGAAAACTAGAGGATGAGTTCTCCTTTGCCCACTGTTCAATTTTAATAATATTTAACAATCCCAATATTTTACTGATCTTTGTTTGCTTTTTCCACCTTTCTCGCTCTCTGTCTCTCTCTCTCTCACACACACACATATATACACTTTTGTTTTGAACTATTTTAAAATATATCTCAAGATGCAGTCATGGAAAATGCACCGTGGATGCAGTGGGGGGAAGGAAAGGGCGGGACGAATTGAAAAAGCACCATTAATATATGCACACTGCTGCTGCTAAGCCGCTTCAGTCGTGTCCGACTCCTTGCGACCCCATAGACAGCAACCCACCAGGCTCCCCCGTCCCTGGGATTCTCCAGGCAAGAGCACTGGAGTGGGTTGCCATTTCCTTCTCCAATGCAGGAAAGTGAAAAGTGAAAGTGAAGTCGCTCAGTCATGTCTGACTCTTATCGACCCCATGGACTGCAGCCTACCAGGCTCCTCCGTCCATGGGATTTTCCAGGCAAGAGTATTGGAGTGGGTTGCCATTGCCTTCTCCAAACATATATACACTACCATATGTGAAATAGAGAGCTAGTGGGAAACTGCCATATAACACAGGGAGTCCAGCCTGGGCCTCGGCCATGACCTCCAGGGGTGGAGTAAGGCTCCAGAGGAAGGGGATATATGTATACTTATAGCTAAATCACTTCATTGTACAGCAGAAACTAATACAATATTGAAAAGCAATTGTACTCCAGTTTTTTAAAAAATTGGTAGAGTAATAACAACCAAAATAATAACATCTCAAATGAAAAAAAATAAAGCATATCTCATGTATCATGCCATTTTGCATGTCAGTATTTCAGAAGACATCTCTAACTGATAGCATGAATTTTTCCATGATTGCCTTAACAGTCACACCTAACAAAAGCAGCGAGGCTTCCCTTTTACCATTTAATATCCACTTTATATTTAAATTTCCCCAATTGTTTCAGAGACGCCTTCTTGTATTGGTAGTTACAATGTTGGAATCGATACCCAGACCAGTCCTGTGTTGCTATGGTTGTGGGTCTAATCCAACAACTTCAAGCTCTCCATCCCCTTTGACTTCCTTCCATCCCAGTGGCAGAGCCAGAGGGCAAAGCGACATACAGTTCAGTTCAGTTTAGTTCAGTCGCTCAGTCGTGTCTGACTCTTTGCGACCCCATGAATCACAGCACGCCAGGCCTCCCTGTCCATCACCATGCAGTGTTTACTTTATAATATTATGGTTCGTCACCCTTTCCAGTGTTCAAAGCTGAACTCGATGTGAGTGCCCTTGTGACCTTTGGGAAAATAACCACAGTCCGAATGATAGCCCCTCTCTCTCCCCTCCTTTCACACAATGCACATCTGATTGTCCTTCCTAACTGGTACCCTGTAAGCTGTTTCCTATTCCCTTTCTGTCTGCAGTGTCTCTGCCCACCAAATCTCATGGCTTCAGACACTGACCTCCAAAAGACTAACCCTCCTGACACCTAAGCCATCGCTCTGGTCAAGTCAGGGTTGTTGGGCTTGATCAGGAAATATTTAACTGGTGTTCATACCAGGAACTCATCTTCTGAGTCTCTGCACTTTGCCGAAGAAGCAGGGAGGCCATTTGTCCTTCAAGATCTGCTATTTGTTGACTTGCAACCTCACCTAAAATAGCATGCATGCATGTTAAGTTGCTTCAGTCGTGTCCGACTCTTTACAACCCTGTGGACTGTAGCCCACCAGGCTCCTCTGTCCATGGGATTCTCCAGGCAAGAATACTGGAGTGGGTTGCCGTGGCCTCCTCCAGGGGATCTTCCTGACCCAGGTATCAAACCTGCATCTCTTGTGTCTCCTACAGTGGCAGGCAGGCTCTTTACCACTAGCGCCACCTGGGAAGCCCACCTAAAATAGCAGGGTGGCTCTAATGCTAAGCCCATGCCCACCAGCATTGCTGTCCCATGGCCCGTTAGCTGGCCACACAACAGTCAGGCTCCACCTCCATAGAGCTCTCTTTGGGAAGCTTAAAAATGGCACCTTTGTGGTCAAAGCAAAAAGGGAAAATCATACCACTCTTTCCAACTACGTAACTAGTTTTGAGGTTGTATACCAAGTTCTGTTGTGACTTTACAAGTCACAGTGAAAACATTCCACTGCAGAAAGGCTGTGCCCTTCTGGAGAGCTTTGAAGTGACCTTCAAGCGGCTGAGGTGTCAAATGAACCAGAATCACTCTGTGTTAGGACCCATTTGGTGTGCTTATTAAAATAATCCCAGGCCCTGCTTTCTTTTCATTCATTTGCCTTTAAAAGAAGCATTTTACTGCATTCCAACCCGGAATCTTTCTTTTACCAACACCTACTGTCCCTGTCACTCATGACATCGCGTGCCTGGTTCACTCATGGCAGCACCTGCCCCATGCCAGGCCCACCGACCAGGCTCACCTTGTGTCAATCACTCTCTTTCCTTCTACACAGCCAGCCTGCAGCTCAAGACAGCATCCTGAAAGTTTTTCAGTTATTTGTTAGCTAATTCCTGCTGATCTGGAGACTATTTCTGAAAGTGTTCATTAAAAAATAAACTCATTTGAGGTAAGCCAATCACCAAAAGGCTGATTCCACTGATATGAAGTATGTAAATGAGTCAAAATCACAGAAATAAAAAGTAGAATGGTGATTGCCAGGAGCTAGAGGAGAGGGAACTCATGTTCAATGGCTCTGGAGTTTCAGTTTTACAAGAGGAGAAAGTTCTAGAAATCTGTTTTACAATAATGTGAATGCACATTTCTGAACTGTACACGACAAAAGTCTAAGGTCGTAAATTTAACTTGATATGCTTTCACCACAATATAAATAGATAACAAGCTAGAGAAACAAATAAATAAGAACTCACTTCAAGCAATCTTACTCTCATTTGGCCTTAACCCAAAGATAAACACCTCTGACAACTTTACAATTCTCATTTTTACATGACTTTTCTTTTGTAAATGAGAAAACTGAATATTTCTCCTTTCTGACCATCTGTCTCCAAAGTTAGTTGTCAGTTTCGGGTTGTAGCAAAAGAGCAAATTAGCCAAGATGGTGGCGTCAGGCTCTGTTATCCCCACGACCTCTTGCTTTCACTCCATGTTTTGTAAATACTGAACATGTAACAGCTGAGATCACTTACAGCACGGTGCATGGGCTTGGCCCTCGCTTGGCCATGGGCTACTTTTGTCCCCAGAGTCAGTCCCTCTCATCAGGAAGCTTCCACAAGCCTCTTATCCTTCTCCATCAGAGGGCAGACAGGATGAAAACCACAATCACAGAAAACTAACCAAACTGATCACACGGATCACAGCCTTGTCTAACTCAATGAAACTACGAGCCATGCTGTGCAGGGCCACCCAAGACAGACTGGTCATGGTGGAGAATTCTGACAAAATGTGGTCCACTGGAGAAGACAATGGTAAACCCTTCAGTATTTTGCCCTGAGAAGCACATGAACAATATGAAAAGGGTAGAAGATACAACACTGAAAGATGAACTTCCCAGGTCAGTAGGTGCCCAATATGCTACTGGAGAACATTGGAGAAGCAGCTCCAGAAAGAATGAAGAGGCTGAGCCAAAGCAAAAACAACGCCCAGTTGTGGATGTGACTGGTGATGGCAGTAAAGTCTAATTCTGTAAAGAATAATATTGCATAGGAACCTGGAATGTTAGGTCCATGAATCAAGGTAAACTGTGCAAGTCGGTGAGTGAAAGTAGTTCAGTCGTGGCTCTTTGCCACCCCATGGACCACACTGTCCATGGAATTCTCTAGGCCGGAGTACTGGAGTGGGTAGCCGTTCCCTTCTCCAGGGGATCTTCCCAACCCAGGGATCAAACCCAGGTCTCGTGCATTGTGGGTGGATTCTTTACCAGCTGAGCCACCAGGGAAGTGATCAGACAGGAGATAGCAAGAGTGAACACCGGCATTTTAGGAATCAGCGAACTAAAATGGACCAGAACGGGTAACTTTAATTCAGATGACCGTTATATCCACTATTGTGGGCAAGAATCCCTTAGAAGAAATGGAGTAGCCCTCATAGTCAACAAAAGAATCCAAAATGCAGTACTTGGGTGCAGTCTCAAAAATGACAGAATGATCTCCATTCATTTCCAAGGCAAACCATTCAATATCACAGTAATCCAAGTCTATGCCCCAACCAGTAATGCTGAAGAAGCTGAGGTTGAATGGTTCCATGAAGAACTGCAAGACCTTCTAGAACTAACACCCAAAAAAATAATCCTTTTCATCATAGGGAACTGGAGTACAAAAGTAGGAAGTCAAGAAATAACTGGAATAACAGGCAAATTTGGCCGTGGAGTACAGAATGAAGCAGGGCAAAGGCTAACAGAGTTTTGCCAAGAGAATGAACTGGTCATAGCAGACACTCTCTTTTAGCAGCACAAGAGATGACTCTACACATGGACATCACCAGATGGTCAATCCAAAATCAGATTGATTATGTTCTTTGTAGCCAAAGATGGAGAAACTCTATACAGTCAGCAAAAACAAGACCGGGAGCTGACTGTGGCTCAGATCATGAATTCCTTACTGCAAATTCAGACTGAAATTGAAGAAAGTAGGGAAAACCACTAGACCATTCAGGTATGACCGAAATCAAATCCCTTATGATTATACAGTGGAGGTGACAAATAGATTCAAGGGATTAGATCTGATAGATAGAGTGCCTGAAGAACTCTGGATGAAGGTTTGTAAAGAGGTGGTGACCAAAATCATCCCCGTGAAAAAGAAACGCAAAAAGGCAAAATGGTTGTCTGAGGAGGCCTTACAAATAGCTGAGAAAAGAAGAGAAGTGAAAGGCAAAGGAGAAAAGGAAAGAGAAATCCAACTGAATGGAGAGTTCCAAAGAATAGCAAGGAGTGATAAGAAAGCCTTCCTCAGTGATCAAGGTAAAAAAAATAGAGGAAAACAATAGAATGGGAAAAACTAGAGATCTCTTCAAGAAAATTAGAGCTACCAAGGGAACATTTCATGCAAATAAGGATACAATAAAGGACAGATATGGTATTGACCTAACAGAAGCAGAAGATATTAAGAAGAGGTGGCAAGAATACACAGAACTATACAAAAAAGATCTTCACGACCCAGATAATCGTGAAGGTATGATCACTCACCTAGAGCCAGACATCCTGGAGTCCAAAGTCAAGTGGGCCTTAGGAAACATCACTATGAACAAAGCTAGCAGAGGTGATGGAATTCCAGCTGAGCTATTTCAAATCCTAAAAGATGATGCTGTGAAACTGCTGCACTCAATATGCCAGGAAATGTGGAAAACTCAGCAGTGGCTACAGAACTGGAAAAGATCAGTTTTCATTCCAATCCCAAAGAAAGGCAATGCCAAAAATGTTCAAACTACTGCACAATTGCACTCGTCTTACAGGCTACAAAGTAATGCTCAAAACTCTCCAAGTGAGGCTTCAACAATACATGAATTGGAAGTTCCAGATGTTCAAGCTGGGCTTAGAAAAGTCAGAGGAACCAGAGATCAAATTGCCAACATCCACTGGATCATTGAAAAAGCAAGAGAATTCCAGAAAAACATGTACTTCTGATTCATGGACTACACTAAAGCCTTTGACTGTGTGGATCACAACAAACTGTGGAAAATTCTTCAAGAGATGCGAATACCAGACCACCTTACCTGCCTCCTGAAAAACCTGTATGCATGTCAAGAAGCAACAATTAGAACTGGACATGGAACAATGGACTTGTTCCAAACTGGGAAGGGAATACATCAAGGCAATACATTGTCATACGCAGAGTCCATCATATGAAATGCCAGGCTGGATGAAGCACAAGCTGGAATCAAGATTGCTGGGAGAAATATCAATAACCTCAGATATGCAGATGACACCACCCTTATGGCAGAAAGAGAAGAGGAATTAAACAACCTCTTGATGAAAGTGAAAGAGGAGAGCGAAAGAGCTGGCTTAAAACTCAACATTCAAAAACCTAAGATCATGTCATCCAGTCCCATCACTTCATGGCAAATAGATGGGGAAACAATGGAAACAGTGACAGACTTCATTTTCTTGGGCTCCAAAATCACTGCAAATGGTGACTGCAGCCATGAAATGAAAAGATGCTTACTCCTTGGAAGAAAAGCTATGACAAACCTAGACAGAATACTGAAAAGTAGAGCTATTACTTTACCAACAAAAGTCCATCTAGTCAAAGCTATGGTTTTTCCAGTAGTCATGTATGGCTGTGAGATTTGGACTATAAAGAAAGCTGAGTGCCAAAGAATTGATGTTTTTGAACTGTGGTGTTGGAGAAGACTCTTGAGAGTCCCTTGAACAGCAAATCAGACCAAACCAGCCCATTCTCAAGGAAATCAGTCCTGAATATTCATTGGAAGGACTGATGCTGAAGCATAAGCTCCAATACTTTGGCCACCTGATGCGAAGAACTGACTCATTTGAAAAAGCCCTGATGCTGGAAAGATTGAAAGCAGGAGGAGAAGGGGATGGCAAAGGATAGATGGTTGGATGGCACCACTGACTGGATAAACATGAGTTTGAGCAAGCTTTGGGAGCTGGTGATGGACAGGGAGGCCTGGCGTGCTGCAGACCATGGGGTCGTGAAGAGTCGGACACGACTGAGTGACTGAACTGGACTGAACTGAACTGAACTGAAGCAGACACAAGCTCCACCTGGAAAAGCCCTTGCGACTGTGCTGCTAGGTTATATTGTTATGTCTGCTGCTGCAGCTGCTGTGCCATCCAGGAGAGAATAAATGTGTTTGCAGTTCCTATGGCTCCTCGAATTCTCTTCCAGCTTGCACCTTGCCTGCCATGGGTTCAGCAAACAGTGTGCACAGTGAGATACAGTGAGGTGGGGGTATCATTCATTTTTTTTTAAAGCTATTTCACTGGGCCTCAGAGCAGGCATTCTTTTGGAATCTAAACCACTTTCTTGTGTGCATCTTAAATTATTCTGTTCCGGATATTTTCATTTTACTAATAAAGAGGGAAGGGAGCTGAATTTTCAGCATTTATCAACTTCCATCTGTAAAAGAAAATTAATTTAATTTTGGAATCTTTGGGAGTTTCTGGCAAGATCCAGAGCCAGAAATGTCATCCAAATCTTTCTCTAGCTTCCTGAGTGTTGACTGGGTGTCACAAAAAAGCCAGATTCCAAATTCATGTATGAACACTTTCTAAATGGCTGCTCCTTGGGTCTACCGAGCCTATCAGGAGGTGAGCACAGGTGACATGGACTTATCAGTGGGGCGGGAGAGCTGAGTCAGGGCCCTCTGTCTTATCCTGAAGATACTTCTGCAGTCAAGATGCAGAAGACTGAGAAAATGCCTCAAGCCAGTGTGTCCCATGAGCACATAAGAGGGGCCCCGGGCCCTGCCAGGAAAAACAGAAACACCCCTGACTTGAGCTGGCCAGCCAGTGCAGGTAAGAGAGGAGCCAGGGAAGCTGGTCCTGGGTGATCCTTTTTTAGTAGCTCTCCAGGTGGTTTTGATCTTAACCCTCACTGTTCATCAAAACCACCTGGAAAGCTACTGAAAAGGAACGCCGAGAACCAACTAAATAAAAATCTCTGCGAGGGGGAACGCAGGCATCTCACTCTGTTTTCTAAAAATCCGCTGGTTGATTCTGAGGTAGAGGGAAGCTCAGAGCTCCTGGTCTAGCACCATGGTCCATAGTCCTCTGGGAAGATCTTCATGAAGTGATAAGGCATCATCTCAGTTCCTGCCTCCTCTCTTCCTTGTCAAAATACAACGCCTTTGGGATATCCTACACCTTTGTGTGGGGCTTCCCTGGTGGCTCAGTGACAAAGAATCCACCTGTAAATGCAGGAAATGTGGGTTCCATCCTTGGGTCAGGAAGATCCCCCAGGGGAGGAAATGGCAACCTACTCCAAGATTCTTGCCTGGAGAACCCCATGGACAGAGGAGCCTGCCCGGTCAAGGTTCAGAGAATTGCAAAGAGTCACACAACTAAATGACCGAGTACACAGGCGCACACATATGCGTACCTTCACACAGGACAAGGTGTGGTCCTCGGCCAGCAGTACTCACATCACCTGGGAGTTGGACAGAATGCAGGATCTGGGGCCTCGCCCACCCCCTCTGAAGGAAAGTCTGCCTAGTAACCAAGGGCCCAGGTTACTCCTACATTCGTTAAGGTTTGAGAAGCCCTGTACCACACCATTTCATGATTCCACTTTTATATATTACAAGCTCTTCTCTTAGAGAGCCTCTAAAAATAAAGCACACTTTTGGAAATACAGTTGCCTGCTTTAGTCATGCACACCAAGGGCTCCCACTCCCCGGTAAGAGTCATTCCCTTTCGCCTTTCCTGTTGTCACACTGACATACAGTGACAAAGTCGAGGACAGCTGTTTTTCTCTCAGGCTAAGTCTGTCCCTTGGCCCACATGGACTTCTGGCCCTCAGACCTGTTTCTCAAAAAGAAACAGAAGAAACCCCACCCCAACACTGTCCCAAAGGCCAAAAGGGGAGAGTTATTTGTACATGGGGATGCTGAAGGCATTATTCCATCTCCTTTAAAATTTTATTTTCTCTTCTCATCCAGACTAGTCCAGGAAATAATTTATTTTCAAGTTTTGTTTTTTTTTTTAGTTTCCAATTAAGAAATCTTGGAAAGTAGTTGACCTATATTTACTGTAACCATACTTTCCAAATAAAATTCCAAACACATGGCCTGATAAGTATGCATGCACTTACCACACGATTTAAAAATAAAATTAGAAATAAAACTCATTGCTTTTTTTTTCCTGCTTAAAAAAGTAACCCATGTTTATTTTAGAAACTACAGAAAAGTCAAAGAAACAACTAAAAACATCTGTAATCCCACCACCCAGAAAGAACTATTAACATGTTAATCCATATTCTGGTTCAGTTTTTATCTATAACAGAAGATAAATTTATCAAGTTAGGTAGTACACTAAATATATAATTTTAATTCTTGACCTTTCCATTTAAATCTATGTCACAAGGATTTTCTCATGTCATTGAAGATTCTCTGTAAACTTTATTTTTAATGGCTGCATACTATTCTATCTTTGTATATGCCATAATTAGACTTTGATAAACATTTTTATATCTTTGTTCACACTTCTGAAAATTTCCACCACATAGCCAATAAACAAGATTACTGCATAATAGGATAAAATTAAGTTGAGTCTCTTCATGCACATCACCAACTTTTTTCATGGAAACATTGCAAGAGCTTGTACTTAACACCCGTTTCTGAAGTTACCATGTGAAAATATTTTAAATCAGTACTGTTCCAGAGAATTCCTAAGATTTAAGAAATAAGTTTATTGAGCATATATTATGTGACAGACTGTGATAAGGGCTTTGTGTGTACTGTGTCAGTCACTCCTTACAAAAGCGCCATGAAGACAAGATGCTATTACGAGTCCCATTTTACACATGGAGAAGGTTTGGGTAAGTAGCCCAAGTTATACAGCCAATTCCTTGTAAAGTTCAAATAGTGAAACTGATCCAATGTGGAGGTTTGTTTTTCTGACTTCAGTGATCACGCTCTGTACTCTCTACTCAGGGGGCTTCTGTCCGGAGGGTCCCAGCAGAGGGTCTGAAAGAGGGTCAGAGCCTCAGGACAGGGTCCTCAGCTTTCAGGACAGACAGCTGACCCCGGGCCAAGATCCCTGAGCAACGAGTCCAGAACGCCCCGTGCTCGATGCCAAGCTCTCAGCAACACTGACGAACTTGGGAACAGCAAAGCAATAGCATGCCGTGGTGAGTGAGGAGGACTGACGTGGTTATCTGAAGCACATGTGAGACACCCAGGAGCCCCTTGTAGGGGATTTCATGGAAGGAGAGCAAAGTTCTGGGGCCTCAGAAGTTTTACTAGTGGGCATCAGAGTCATTGCAATCAGTCTGAACTAAAAGCAATTGTGACCTAGAGAAAGGTGACTTTCATCTTTCCCTTATAGATGAATTGATGTGGGGCTCTTCAGGGCACCCTCTACTCTGCATATTTTGCAGGCTGTTCAATACTCAGGGGGTCCTTCATGGATGGGGCTCAAGACCCAGCCCAAGTTCCATGGGCATGCATGGAGCTCCGCCCACCTGCTCTTTTGTCCCTGACCTTACTCCCCCTCCCCACCTACTTCCACAGCCCTGGGCACACTGCCCGTCACCTCTCCACCCAGTCATGCCAACCTCAGGGCCTTAGCCTGGCTCTTCCGTCTGCCTGGAAAGCTTTGGCCCATCTCTGCAACCCAACCACCACCTTAAGAACAATGCCAATGCCAATCCCCCCTCCCAAGCCCACACCCCATGCCCTCCAGGGGGACAGTGAATTCTGTTTGTTTTGTTTGCTGATCCTTCCAAGTGCCTAGAACATTCCTGGCAAATAGCTCTCCATAAATATTTGTTGAATCGAATGAAATCGCCAAATGGGTAAACCATGGAGATGATTAAGTCTTGCTTCAGTTATTTTTACATTGAGAAAACCGACAGCCTGAGCAATGAAGTGACCTTAGCCAAGATCACTTGCAGGTTTTCTTTCCCAAAATGCCCAGACTTTCAGAACCGGCCTTGAAGTCCTCCAGCTCAGCCCAAACAACACTCTCTCTCTGTGAGGCCGATACCCACTCCAGATCCGGATAAAGCAATTGGACAAAGGGCATAAATGATGACCAAGCACCATCCTTCCAGGGAGTAAGCTTCAGAAGAACTCCAACCTAAGGGAAATGTCTCTTTGAGCTGAGAGTCAATTACATACATTCTCCTTTCCTACCCTCCCAAGAGCAACCATCTAACAACAAGGGAGCCACTGGAAGCCAAGTTCCCAATCCACCTCATTTAGTAGTTCAAATCCAAGTCCCATCCTGCCTCTCTTTCCAAGTGGCCAGACACTGGAAGAAATCATTCCAGGCAATGAGACTGAGTGAGCTGCTCTGGGGATGTTCAAACCACAACTCATTACAAATGCCCAGTGTCATAAACACCTCTCTCAACTATTTCCCTCTTTCCTCACCAATGGTTTGCAGAGAACAAACACAGATTATACATAATTTTGGAGCAGATTTATTTTTTTCCATGATCTCTGCTCTCTTCCAACAAGCAATTTGTCATATATGTTAGCTTAAAATCAAATAAAAACCTGGCAATTGCTATCAAAATTAAGAATCCCCCCAAAATAAAAGCTCTCTCAACAAGTATGTGTTCTGGAATTTAAAATACAAGGTCCATGGACCCCAAGGAGATCCTTGTGTGGGATTTTGTGGTCTGAAAAGCCCTTAAAATTGTTTGCAAACTTTTGTGGATATACGAAGAGGTGCTTTCTTATTGATGAGCTCTCATAACATTCTCAAAAAAATGTTTCTCCCCAGATTACTGAGAACCATTGATTTTTGACACAGGAGAACATGTTAAGACCTAAATGGGTGACAATCAAACTTAACTTCACAGTGTGGAATGCAAAATGTGTGGTAACAGGGTACATCGGATTGGCCAAAAAGTTCGTTCGGGTTCTTCCATGCTGGCCACGGGAGAACCCGAGGGAACTTTTTGGCCAACCCAAAATCTACATCAGGTTTCCCTGTTGGCTCAGTTGGTAAAGAACCCGCCTGCAATGCAGGAGACTCGCCCGAGTGCAGGAAACCTGGGTTCGACTCCTGGGTTGGGAAGATCCCCTGGAGAAGGAAATGGCAACCCACTCCAGTGTTCTTGCCTGGAGAATCCCGTGGACAGAGGAGCCTGGCGGGCCACAGTCCGTGGGGTGGCAAAGAGTTGGACACGACTCAGGGACTAAACAACCACCCCCACCACATTCATGAGAGATTTTTAAATGTTGGTAGCTCTGACATGGTAGACATCATCATAATGTATCTTCTCTGACTCTGGCTCTGAATCATCAGTCAGCAGCAGTCTAAAATACTGCCATCAGCCAGCTCAGGACTTCCTAAGAATCCTTCTTTTAGAGTCACATGAGGCAGCCTAAGGTCTGCACGAAAACTTCCGAGTTCAGAGAGGCAAGCTTGGCTCTCCCAGGAGCTTCACCTAAAGAACCAGCAAGAAACGAACTGTGACCTCTTTCCCAGAACGGGGGCCATGCCACCAAACTCTCACAGGAATGTGTGAGAGCAAAGTGGGTTAGAATCAACTCTCCCGGGCTTCCCGGTGGCTCAGTGGTAAGGCATCCGCCTGCAAATGCAGGAGACACAGGTTCCATCCCTGATCTGGGAAGATCCCACATACCTCAGAGCAGCTAAGCCTGGGCGCCACAACTTTTGAGACTGTGCTCTAGAGTCTGGGACCTGCAACACTGGGCCCACCTGCCACAGCTGTTGAAGCCTGCACACCTTACAGCCCATGCTCGTGACAACAGAGGCCACCGCAGTGAGAAGCCCGCACGCCAGAACTAGAGAAAAGCCTGCACAGCAGTGAAGACCATTCACAGCCAAAAAAGAAAAAAGAGAATCAGCTGTCCCCAGCTGCAAATGGCACTGATGGAAAATACAACGTGCACCTATGTGTTATCATATGAAGGTTGCCTGGAAGGAAATGATTTGGAAAGGGATGGAGACATTATTTACAGCTTTAAAACAGAGACTGCTCAAAATGGGGGAAACAGAGTACTTCTCTCCCACCACCAACGTGTTTTTTGGTGTCTGTCTTTGGTGTGCATCTCCGAGTCTTTGTGAGTCCCCACGGCAACCCCGCATGATTCACGAACTCAAGTCACCGTCACAATTTCCTAGTAGTGGGGAAGCATTTAATCCCCAGCAGCAGCGATTTTCTCATTTAGCAAGAGGATGAAAGCTAGTGGGAAGGTTTGGCTCGGTGTGAAAGTCTCAGAGTGTCCCCGTGCACACAGGCTCCAGGGAAGTCGGTCTTGACGGAGAGATTGGAAAACGGAGCTCGCTTACCTTCGCGGATCACAGTTTCCAGCGGAGCGTCCAAAAATTCATTTTGTGTATTTTCTGGCAGATCCACTTCTAAGTTATTGGATTCTAGCAGACTCAGGTCAAATATCAGTGTGTGTCCTTATAACTGAGTCACCAACATCAAGGACTGCCAAAGTGGCAGAGCAACCTCTCAAATCTCCTCCTTCTGTGCCCCTGTGTGGGGACAACCTCGCATGAGTCCAGACAAAGGCTGGCTTCCCTTAGCTTGGCCGCAACCTAGCCCACTTCCTTCTCGCACATATAGGATGATAGCCACTTGCTTGCCAATAACACTCTTACCCCTGTAAATGTACCCTGGAGAAAAATCATTTTTAAGTCATCAAATCTAACTGGTGGAGGGCTACTGCCCCCTAGGGATCATCTTGGAAATGTGTGATAGTGTCGCTCCGTCGTGTCTGGCTCTTTGCGATCCCACGGACCTCAGCCCGCCAGGTTCCTCTGCCCATGGGATTCTCTAGGCAAGAGTACTGGAGTGGGTTATCGTTTCCTTCTCCAAGAGATCTTGCTGACTCGGGAATCAAACCCAGGTCTCCTGCATTGCAGACAGGTTCTTTACCATCTGAGCCACTAGGGAAGCCCAATTCTTTTTTGAGGATTGTGAAGATTGGGTGTTCCTATATTGAGTGGGTGGAGGCCAGGAACACAGAAGACAACTGTGTTCCTGTGCAACTGTGCAACTGTTCCATGTCCCACCAGACAGTTATATAGGTGAGAAACTTGTTTATAGCTTTCCGAGCTTGGAACCCAACTCCACTTTTACATCCAACTAGAAAGTGCTTTTGTATAGTCTTAGTAGACACTGACTTTTCCAAAAATGCAATCATCGTGTAAGTCAAAGAGAAAATTGTACGTTGTGTCTTTGAAATTTTACTGAGAGTTCAGCATTTCAAAAAGTCACAGCACCCACCGCAACACAGCTTGTAGCATGACAGTTGTCCTGATACTCCCGTGGCAGTATGTGTTCCCAGTGACCACATGCAAGACAGTGTGGGTGACAGCCTTAATACACCCCTTTATATGGTGGTGCTTACACACTTACATATTGAAAATAAAAGCTGTACTCAGTTCAGTTCAGTTCACTTCAGTCATTTAGTCATGTCCGACTCTTTGTGACCCCATGAATCGCAGCACGCAAGGCCTCCCTGTCCATCACCAACTCCCAGAGTTCACTCAAGTGAGTCGGTGATGCCGACTCAATCGAGTTCACTCAATCGAGTTGGTGATGCCATCCAGCCACCTCATCCTCTGTCGTCCCCTTCTCCTCCTGCCCCCAATCCCTCCCAGCATCAGAGTCTTTTCCGATGAGTCAACTCTTCGCATGAGGTGGCCAAAGTACTGGAGTTTCAGCTTTAGCATCATTCCTTCCAAAGAACACCCAGCTGTACTATTTTATTGCAAATTATTTTCTTTTATTTCTCCTTTATTGAACATCTAGGCCATTGTATTGGTTCTTTAAATTAACTTCTATGAGTGAGTATTACACATAAAATCGGTAAAGCAAAATATTTGCTTTTAAAAAAGATTTTTAGGGACTTCCCTAGTGGTCCAGTTTTAACTCTGCACTTCCACGGCAAGGGGTGCAGTTTCGGTCCCTGGTCAGGGAATTAAGAACCCACGTGCCATGTGGCCTGGTCAAAAAATGAAAAAATAATAGTAATAAAGACATATAAATATATATTTAAAGGGGCATTAGTTTGAATCAGATTTAAACATTGGTGTGAACCATGAAAACTCCTTTATATTAAGAGCTGCCGAATTAAATGGTCTTTAAGGATTTTAAATGGGATATGAAATGAACCATTTCTATTTAATGGTGCCCTACAAAGAACAGTGAGTTCCTAGTATTCAACCATAGGTACGCAAGAGAATAATGTGAGAGCTTTTAAAAATTGCCAAGACCTTCTTAGCAACTTACGCTGAAGCTGAAACTTCAATACTTTGGCCACCTGATGCAAAGAACTGACTCATTGGAAAAGAGCCTGATGCTGGGAAAGACTGAAGGCGGGGGGAGAGGGGGATGACAGAAGATGAGCTGGTTGGATGGCATCACCGACACGATGAATATGAGTTTGAGCAAGCTCTGGGAGTTGGTGATGGACAGGGAAGCCTGGTGTGCTGCGGTCCATGGGGTCTCAAAGAGTTGGACACGACTGAGATTGAACTGAACTGAACTTAGCGACTAAACCACCACTACTACCACCCTGGCCAATGAGACGAAATCCCAAGTATCAATTGCACGTACTTGAACCTTACCAAGACAACCCCTTGGAGGAGTGATTCTCCATCCACATTACATGTTAGGAGGTGTCCCCGAATGTAGCAGCAACCCCACTAGGAAAGTCTGAGTGAGATCCAGGCCACACAAATTTTCTTAAATTTCCCAGGTGACTCTAATTTATGACCATTGATGGGCATCACTCTTCCAGAACATAAGTAGAAGTTCTGAGAGCCTAGGGCTCCCCAGGTAGCTCAGTGATAAATAATCTGCCTGAAAATGCAGAGGATTTGGGTCAGGATCTTCCTGAGTCAGGAAGATTCCCTGGAAAAAGTGGGAACCCACTCCAGTATTCTTGCCTGGAGAATCCCATGGACAGAGGAACCCATGGGGTCTCAAAGAGTTGGACAGGACTGAACGACTGAGCATGCACTCATGCTGAGCACCTGAGATGTCAGTCAAGAAAGGCTACGGGCTCTAGAAATTAAGCATCAGGCTTTGATGAGAGCTATGCCATTTGCTTTCTGTGCCTTGGCATCTTCTCCTGTCGAATGAGGATCACAGCAACATCTGCTTCATTGGGTGTGGGAATTATACAAGTTCATTCATATATAGCCCTTGGAACAGACCAGGTGTTCTGTACTCCAGAGTCACCCAGTGAGACTTAGAGAAATATGAGAAAAATATTCAGTATAATCCCAATCCTTGTCATTCACATGTCATATTTCACTCACATCTGTTTCTAAGTTGATAGAACATTCTGATTTAAAACTATGATTTTGCTTCAAGATGGCAAACTACCATCATTCAAATGTCCACTTCTTTTAATAGTGCTCTTTAAAAAAAAAAAAAAACTTCGTTTTTAATGTGAGCCATTTTAAAAGTCTTTACTGAATTTCTTACAACACTGCTTCTATTTTATGTTTTGGTTTTTTGGCTGCGAGGCATGTGGGATCTTAGCTCGATGGCGAGGAATCAAACCCTCATCCCCCACACTGGAAGGCAAAGCCTTAAACACTGGACTGCCAGGAAAGTCCCTCAATCACACTCTCGATTTAGTTAAAATCTGACTTTGTCTCCTGTGGTCTGTGTACATCACTCCACCTGCCGCACTCCGAGGCCAAGGTTAGAGGCTCGGGCGAACCCCAGAAGGAGTCCAGAGGAAGAAAGTGTCCCTCTGTCACTATAAGGTGAGCATCAATATTCTCAAACACGTTCTTCCATATTTTTGAGAGCGAATTTCAGCGTATAGAAAGTATGAATAAACATCTTAGGTCTTTATGTCAATGGAGAGGTTAAAAAAAAAATTAGATACTGCTGGAATCTGAGGGCTCAGGGATTCCAAGATGGCTTTGAGAAGAGAGAATTTCTACAGAGCTCAGATGGTTGATCACACAAAGGAAATCCATTTGAGAAGCTGTCCAGCTAGCTCCGTGCATGCACAGACACTGTAGTATTATTTTCCTGGCACTCAGCAATTCATTCCCTGGGTCTGAGAACATCATCTAAATCCTAATTGACGCTGTAGCTGCGCTTGACCGAGGGACAAAGATGAGTCACAGCTCTTCTCTAGTTTAAACCACGTTTAAACCACGTATCAAAACTGGAATAATGATTTACATCCTCTTCTTCACTTTTCTGATTTGATTCACAACAGTGTGTGTGTGTGTGTTTATTGTATACACACAGTGTGTGTGTGTGTGTGTGTGTGTATGTACAGAGAGGGCTTCCCTGATAGCTCAAACAGTAAAGAATCTGCCTACAATGCAGGAGACCTGAGTTCGATCCCTAAGTCTGGAAGATTCCATGGAGAAGGGACTAGCAATCCATTCAAGTATTCCTGCCGGCAGAATTCCATGGACAGAGGAGCCTGGCAGGCTACAGTCCATGCGGTTGCAAAGAGTCAGACATGACTGAGGGATTAACACATGTACAGAAAGAGGGTATAATTTTATGAGCTGAGAAATCCGAATCTTTTAAGACAGGTGGAAGGTGGGAGGGTCACGCAGTCTGCTTTCTACCAGGGAGGGGAGCAGGACACCTCTGAGAACGGGATGGCAGCACCATCCCAGGCCTCCAGCATCCCCTCCATCCTGGGGATGGCACAGCTGCTGTTCTTCTATAGGTCGCCTTTCCCATGTCCCGTGACTAAACATCTAGACTCGGAACTGGCAAACGTTTCCTTTAAGGGTCAAGATAGTAAATCACTTACCAGTTCAGTCGCTCAGTTGTGGAAATATTTAAGGCTTGGTGGGATGTCCCTATCTGATAATCCCCCTTGTTTCCTTCTCATTCTCTTTTTTACAACCTTTTAAAAATTCAAATTCCTTCCTCGCTCCAGAGACACACAAAAACAGATTGCGAGCTAGCCTTGGCTGTCGGACGACAGCGTGCCAACCCCAGCTCTTGATAAATGGACCGAAAACTGGTGCCCAGGACTTAGTCAGGGCTGAGGTTTGCAGTCCTGGTTTGAGCAGACTATGCACTAGATGGAGGGTCAGAAGGAGAAGACAGAGCAGGCAAGGACACCCAGCAGAGCAGGGACAGGATCTGGGTCCTCACCCCGCTACACTCCAGAGGAGTCTCAGTTCAGTTCAGTCGCTCAGTCGTGTCCGACTCTGCGACCCCATGGACTGCAGCACGCCAGGCCTCCCTGTCCATCACCAGCTCCCGGAGCTTGCTCAGACTCATGTCCATGTAGTCAGTGATGCCATCCAGCCATCTCATCCTCTGTCTGCCACTTCCTCTTTCTCTGGACTTGGAGAGGACGAGAGAAATGGCGCTGGGGAGACCCTCCGTGTCTCAAGCAGTCTCAAAACACAGAAATGAGACCTCTTGAAGAGAATAGCTGGCACATTCCCCTTTATAAAAGACTGGAATTCTCTAAGCTCAGAAATCCTCTCTGGTAATTCAAGCTACTATGGGCAGGGGTGTCGCCTGGCTCCCCTTCTCGTTGCCCTGTGAGAACTGGGGCTCAGGACTAGTGCAAAAATAAGTCTTCTCATCTGCTGCTGAGGGGAGTAAAGTCCTGCCTCTCTGACCCGGGAGTCCCCCGTCTTTCTAGGTCTGTGCCCTGAAAAGAGAAGTCTGCAGAAAAAGGAATTGTGAGCCCGGAAGGCATTCCCCAAGGTCTGCCGTGGCATCTTCAGATAACGTTAGAGACTATGTTTTGTTTTCACCTTTGAGTCTGACTCAGAATCTAGGACGTTGCCTGATGGTGTGGATATTTAGTAAATGTGGACGGAAGGAAGGAAGGAGGAAGGGAAGATAGGGAGTAAAGAAGAGGAAAAACGAAGGGCAGGAGGAATCCCTTTCAGGGCTCACTTGTGTAAACTCTGTCATAAGCGTTTTCCATGACTACTCAATTTTTCCAAACAGAAAGAAACCAGATATTTCTAGTTCTGTCACTCTAAAGTAAAGGATGAATTTATCCATAGCTCTCCTTACCCGCAGCTTGGGACGAGAATCCAGGACTGAACCAAAGCAATAAATAAAGACTAAAAGGTGGTGTGGGGCAGGGGGTGGGGGGAGATACAGTTTCCAAAATGAGTACTACATGATTTGAGAAGGAATATCTCAGGAGTCCAACTGAACTGTTCAACTGCAGGCTGCGATATTATTAAAATAGCTGATGTGGACACCCTTTGTGTAGTCACCCTAAAGGAGTCATTTGGAGCCAGCTGCTCTGGCTGGAGGATCTCTGTGTGCTGTGCTTAGTCTGTCAGTCATGCCCAGCTCTTTGCGACCCCATGGACTGTAGCCTGCCAGGCTCCTCTGTCCATGGGGATTCTCCAGGCAAGAATACTGGAGTGGTTGCTATGACCTCCTCCAGGGGATCTTCCCAAGCCAGGGATCAAACCCAGGTCTCCCACATTGCAGGCAGATTCTTTACTGTCTGAGCCACCAGGGAAGCCCAAGAATACTGGAGTGGTTAGCCTATCTTTTCTGCAGGGGATCTTCTCGACCCAGGAATCAAACTGGGGTCTCCCACATTGCAGGTGGATTCTTTACCAGCTGAGCTGCCACAGAAGCCTGGAGGATCTCTACGTGTGACTCAATGTGTAAAGAAGCAAATGGGGCTTCAGATGAAGTGTCAGTTATGAAGATGCTCTCATGATAAAAGCTGGCCCCAAAGCAATCACAGAAGCTTTGAAAGCTCTCTGGGGGTAGAAAGCACGCTCAGGGAACATAAGGTTCGAAGTAGGACTATTGTTGTTATTATGACCGAGTTATTTTTCTTTTTTTTATTTCTTTTTCTTTTTTTTTATTTATTTTATTTTTTAACTTTACAATATTGTATTGGTTTTGCCATATATCAACATGACTCCACCACAGGTATACACGTGTTCCCCATCCAGAACCCTCTTCCCTCCTCCCTCCCTATACCATCCCTCTGAGTCATCCCAGTGCACCAGCCTCAAGCATCCAGTATCGTGCATTGAACCTGGACTGGCGACTCGTTTCATATATGATATTATACATGTTTCAATGCCATTCTCCCAAATGATCCCACCCTGTCCCTCTCCCACAGAGTCCAAAAGACTGTTCTATACATCAGTGTCTCTTTTGTTGTCTCGAATACAGGGTTATTGTTACCATCTTTCTAAATTCCATATATATGCATTAGTATACTGTATTGGTGTTTTTCTTTCTGGCTTACTTCACTCTGTATAATAGGCTCCAGTTTCACCCACCTCATTAGAACTGATTCAAATCTATTCTTTTTAATGGCTGAGTAATACTCCATTGTGTATATGTACCATAGCTTTCTTATCCATTCATCTGCTGATGGACATCTAGGTTGCTTCCGTGTCCTGGCTATTATAAACAGTGCTGCGATGAACACTGGGGTACACGTGTCTCTTTCCCTTCTGGTTTCCTCAGTGTGTATGCCCAGCAGTGGGATTGCTGGATCATAAGGCAGTTCTATTTCCAGTTTTTTAAGGAATCTCCACACTGTTCTCCATAGTGGCTGTACTAGTTTGCATTCCCAACAGTGTAAGAGGGTTCCCTTTTCTCCATACCCTCTCCAGCATTTACTGCTTGTAGACTTTTGGATCGCAGCCATTCTGACTGGTGTGAAGTGGTACCTCATAGTGGTTTTGATTTGCATTTCTCTGATAATGAGTGATGTTGAGCATCTTTTCATGTGTTTGTCAGCCATCTATATGTCTTCTTTGGAGAAATGTCTATTTAGTTCTTTGGCCCATTTTTTGATTGGGTCATTTATTTTTCTGGAATTGAGCTGTAGGAGTTGCTTGTATATTTTTGAGATTAGTTGTTTGTCAGTTGCTTCATTTGCTATTATTTTCTCCCATTCTGAAGGCTGTCTTTTCACCTTGCTTATAGTTTCCTTTGTTGTGCAGAAGCTTTTAAGTTTAAAGCCTTGCCCTGGGAAAACCACCTTCGTGATCATGGTATCTCCCTTGCCAGGTAAGTATTGATTGAGTTATTTTTCAAATAATTTTCAGTCATCTGTCACGGCTTTGAGGAAAGTCTTCACTATCATTGTCCCACACAGTGAGTGTGGGTAAAACAGTAAACAGATGGAACTTTAACAGGCAAGCATGGAGACTGAAGCATCATGGAAACCCTGGCACCAACCAGAAGTGTAACAGGTCACCTGCACGCTTTCGAGGCATTTAGAGCAGAAACGCAGCGTGTGGGTATCGACTTGCAGGGCACGTGAACAGGTGTCTGTGCTGCAGATGGCTGTCTGGTCCCCAGGGCCTGGTTCCTCTCTGACTCCTTCCTCATTAGCAAATGGGACCTGTGTGATAACCCAGCCAGCCAGATGTTGCTCCATCCTTGACATCAAAGAGTTTGCCTGTCATCTACAGTATTTTGCAAACACTAATTCACAGTCCCAGGCCAGGCAAGCTCTGTATTTCCTGGGAAACTTTTAAGAATTTTAAAACTTAAACATCAGAGGTTCTGATTCAGGCATGGAAACTCAGGAATATGTATTTTTTTTTAATTTCCCTAGTGATGTTAAACAATCAAGTATTTAAAAGTCACTGGTGTAGACTTTCTATTTTGGAGTGTAATTAGATTGTCTCACTGTTCTTTTATTATTATTACTCAATTATTGCTAGGTTGAAGTTACTCATCTAAGATTTGAGAGCACTGTTTCCCGATCTCGGTCAATGGTACTCTCAGTACTGAATGAATGAATGAAGGTACACCCAGGGTCAGAAGGTCAGGAGGAATGATGTTTCTCTCGTGGTCTCCACATTACTGGGAAAAGAAACACAAATCCCCCTTTTTAAGGAAACAAAAAGAGAAAGGGAGGGAGGAGAAAGAGGGTGTAAGAAAGAAGGAAGAAAGAAATCACATTTAAAATTGACAGAAAATGTTCTTTGGCTTCAGGGGGCCCGTGTGATAAGCCTCCAAAGAGAAAGGGCTGTGAGATCTCCAGGTAAGGGCTGTGCCGTGAACACTGCTGGCGTCCACAGCTCAGATCCTGGTTCAGATGCCAGCTCCTTCCTGGGTTCCTTGGTCCCTCCAAGGAAGCTGGGCTCCTTCCAGGGTTAACAGATGTCACGGGAGTTAAGTTGGGGGACGCTCTACCCAAACAAGTATGGCAAAAATTGGCTTAAAGGAAAGTTAGCCGGGTTTCAATGCATCAAGATTTCTGGGCTTGAAACTTGCTAATGTGCTCAGAACTTTTCCTGAAAAGAAGTGTATTATTAGAGCTTACCCCAGACGCCGTTGACAGTGGCACCAATCGCGTGATACACACTCACGCAAGGATCAGCAGAGGTGCACTGAGCACCTACCACGTGCCAGGCACTGTGCTAAGTGCAAAACAAGCCCCTTGCAATCCCTGCCCCACCTCCATGGTGCTTTCTGAGCAGACACCTAGGGAGCACTCATCTTGGGTCCTGGGTTCCTAGTTCTCTCCCTCCTATCCCCTCCAGTCCTGCCTTTTCTCTCGGTTTTCAAGGTCTTTTGAGGACAGGAGGAGGGTCTTTTCCTGGCTGGGCTCCAGCCTGGTTCCCACCCTTTGACCTTCCGGGAGAACCTTGGCCTTGACCGTCATTCCACTTGCCCCTGTAGACAGAGTCGCCTGGGCCCTTTCTTCCGCTGCCATGCTTGTCACCTTACCCAGCCTCCCTGAGCCAAGCTGCTGGCATTCATCAGCGCTGTCTGTCTCCTCAGTTCTAACCCCCTTTTCTTTCCATATCCTCCTGGGCTTGCGCCTGAAGCTCTTCTATTGACCCTGTTCCGCAGCTCCTCCAATCCATCTGTGCATTGGGTCCGTGGGTCAGCTCTCTTAGCCTCCTACCCTGGCCCACCCTCTCCCTGGCCCATCTGGCTCAGCCTGGGCTCCTCCCCTGGGAGAGTCACCATAGTCCCTCTCCAAAAATTGATACTTAGCTCTGCTGTGTTGTGAAGACCCTGTATCTCGCTGGGGAACATCCCTCAAGGTTGTCTGCAAGTAAAGAAAACAAAAATTAAATACTCATCCCTGTCCACCTGCTGCTTCCTTCATCCATCCTCTGACCTGAGTCACCTGCCCACTGTGGGAGGAGTCCACCCCCCTCTCCAGGAGCAGCTCTGTTCTGGAAGCATGGTCCCCACCTGCCCTGCACTGAATAAGCAGCAGTGCCCCGTGCTCTGTGGGTTTTTTTGCTTGCTTGCTTGCTTTCTTTCTTTTTGCTGCATTGGGTCTTTGTTGCTGCACACAGGCTTTCTCTGGCTGTAGCCAGTGGGGGGTACTCCTCTTTGCGGTGCACGGGGTTCTCATTGTGGTGGCTTCTCTTGTTGCAGAGCACTGGCTCTAGCTGTGTGAGCTAAGTAGTTGCAGTACACAGGCTCAATAGTTTTGGCACTAGGGCTTCATTGCCCCGTGGCATGTGGAATAGCCCCAGACTAGGGATCGAACCCGTGTCCCCTGCAGTGCCAGGTGGATTCGTAACCACTGGACCACCACCAGGAAGTCCTCCATGCTCTGGTTTTATACAAAAGATCAGCTCTGCTTCCCGGTCACAGCCTATTAGACCAGGAATTAGCACCTAAGCAGAAAGCAGCTCCCAGAAGCTGAGCACTGGGCAGCCAGCCACTACTTCCCCAAGTAACCTGGATACAGCTTCTGTCCTCAGCTTCAGTTTCACCTGGAGAGCAGCAAGATGGCCTGAAAAGGGACAACTGATCAGTTTTGCTTCCGAGAAGGGGAAGAGATGAGTGAAGACGGCAAGAGGGAAGAGCAGTAGAAAAGCACCAACAAGATGCTTGCCGGGCCAGGGTCGATGGTGGAGCCACAGAGGCTGGTTAGCACCAGAGAATTCTTTGCCTTCTGAGTCGTGTGTGTTGCTGAGAGGCAGCCCCACCCCTTCGGTCTCTGCACCCACCACGCTGGTAAAGTCTGCTTGGGCCATGTGGACTTCATGTGAGTGGTTATGGATAAGTTTGGTCCGGTTCTGTTTGTTAGAACACAAAGGGGGTGGTTTTTAAACCAAAATCAACTCTGCAGAGTAGAGACTTTAGGTACCTGAACCCCCTTGGGTCCTCCTGGGGCTTCCATTCCTTTGCACAGAGATCACCAGCAAATGTGAGGCCACAGCGGACACTTAGATTTGATCCACTTATTAATCTGCCCAACCAACCCCACAGCAAGCAAGAGTGGAAAGGGTGTCTGGGTAGAGTAGGATTCATTGAAAATATCTGTGCAGAGAAAGTGAGTTTTGTAGGCAAAAAGGAAGACAGCTTTCCATAGAGCAGGGGTGTTTCAAGATGGTGAACCAACAATATCCGTAAAACTCAGAGATGCAAATAGGCATGAGGGCTGGTGACTCACATGTGGCAGGTGTGGGAGGCGCTGAAGGCACCCGTTGTTTGTCAAACAAGCAGCCCCCTTCCACTGGGAAGCTTTTCCTACCATGCATTTCCATCCACAGGATTTCCATGGGCAATAATGTTTTCTATGACCCACCCTTCTCCTGGCGTAACAGCTCTTAGATGTAGACTCTTGGTGCTGAGTGGCCACAGTTCCTACAATGTGGATGCTGGTACCCTGGCTCACTGAGCAGAGAAGAATGATGCATGATGAGCAGAAAGGAGCAAGAGAGATTCTTGGTAGCTTCTAAGTCTCTGTGTTCCAGTTAATCCTGAGACATAGCTGGTTTTCGGCCCTTAGATTTTGGATGTCCCACCTTCTAAATGTAGGTATCCTGTCTAAAGGAGCTCTGTCTGGCACAGTCTGTGTGAGCTTCCAGAGAAGAAAGAGGAAAGAACCCAGTGGCGGCAAGACGACTGGCCAAGGAGCTTGAACGATTGTCCAGGCTTGATGAGACTGAGATCTCAACCATGGCTTTAACAGTGGGAATGAGCACATCCCTTGGAGGGGATCACACTGTCAGAAGTGACAACAGAGTAGAGTTTCCTAGCATGTGGAACACTCACCACAGCAACGTGTTCCTGTGACACCTTCATAGACGGCAGCATTTTTATAGCAATGATGGATATAACAGCCTGGGTACTAACCCAGTAGCTCCTAGGACAGGACTCAACCACGAAACATGTCAGAAAGCCAAGGGCATTAATTGAGACTCAGGGGAGCTATAACTTAACCCAAAGAAGAGATTTACCCAGCCTTTCCAAAAAGGAAATTAAGCAATTCAGCTACCAAATTCACCAGCAAGTCCTAATCTCTCCGAATGAAAGGGCAGCTGTGACTCCACAGGAAGCACCAGGGTCTGTTCCCCGGAGGGCCTGGACCGGAGCTGAAGCATCTGGTATCCAGGGAAAGCTGATCAACTGAGAGTTAGGTCCTGGAGGGGCGCCATGACAACCGGAGCCAAAAATGTGTCCAAGTCCAGAGAAACATCACAGCTCATTAGACCAGTCTGTGTTTTCTAACCACCTATACAAATATTTGTGGATCTTTCCCCTGTGATCTACGCTGATGATAAGCTTTGGGGAAATTTATAGTGCAGTGATCTCACAAACTTTCCTTGCACCAGTCTTTCCTTTAACTAAGATCCCTGACATTAATTATTAGCCATATAAGAGGGAGTCTCTTGGAACAATGATTCCTCCAGGGCCTTCATTTAGAAGAAAGGAAGGTTTACCCAGAATCCTGTCATTCCATGACATTCAAGCTTATTAGCCATTAGTAATTCCAGAACCTCCAAAGAAAATCTGAATGCCTAACAAGAAGAAATCAATCTACAGTAGAAGTAAGTAAGTTATTCCTTTGGCCCTCTCAGCATTCAATTTCAAAGTATAGAAATTTTAGTTCCTGCACAGTGAGGGATGGGAAGTAACCTGGATCAGTCAGGGTAGGCTCTACGTTATGCTGCAGATGCAAAAGACCCAACAACCTTAGGGGCTTAAAGTGTGAAAGTGAAAGTGTCCGACTCTTTGTGACCCCATGGACTGAATTCTCCAGGCCAGAATACTGGAGTGGATAGCCTTTCCCTTCTCCAGGGCATCTTCCCAACCCAGGGATCAAACCCAGGTCTCCTGCATTGCAGGCAGATTCTTTATGAGCTGAGCCACAAGGGAATCCCTAGGGGGCTTAAACAAACATTCATTTCTAGCTCAGATTCCATGTATAAAGGCCAGCAGGGGGCACCACTTGCAACAGTCACTCATTGGCCTAGGCTAAGAATGCTGCCATCTCCAGTTGTTGATGGTAGTGCTAGAGGGAGAAGCCTCTTACTGCTTCCACCCAGAAATGCTACGTGTCTAGTCCACTCACATCTCATCAACCAGAGTGAGTTACGTGGCCGCACCTTACTCTAAGTGGCTGGCGAAGTGAAATAATACCCTGTGCTTTAGGGCGTCCCTGGAGGCTCAGATGGTACAGAATCTGCCTGCAATGCAGGAGACTGCAGGTTTGATCCCTGGGTGGGGGAGATCCCCTGAGGAGGAAGCATCTACACGTTCTAGTATTCGTGCCTGGGGAATTTCATGGGATCGCAAAGAGTCAGACATGACTGAACACATGCAGTTAGTCATTAGTCAGTGAAAGGGTTGAGAAGATTTCATGGAAAAGCTGGATCAAAATTGGTCTTCAAGAAGGGGCAGGAGTTGGATGGGCTGTGAGGAAGGCATGAGGGAGTCAGGGACAGTGACTCAGCAGGCAACATTCACGGAGATGACAAGGGAACTGGTTTGGGGTCTTCATGCTCCCAGGACTCCCATTCCCTAAAAGTCTGTTGAGTAGACTTGGCATCCCTGGGGTACATAATAGAATAAAAAATATATTAAATCTGACTCATAGAATACTGGAAATAACATATCATTTTGCTTATTTACATAATGAAACCAGGCAGTCTGACTTTTCACATAGGTGGAAATCTGAACTTACGTTGCAATTTCCTCCAAGTTTTTCTCTGCTCCAACCATTGCAACAACATAATACAAGTTGTTAGAATCCACAACAGCTTCCCAGGTGACTCAGATGTAAAGAATCCACCTGCAATGCAGGAAATCTGGGTTTGATCCCTGGGTCAGGAAGATTCCCTGGAGAAGGGAATGGCTACCCACTCCAGTATCCTTGCTTGGGAAGTCCCCTGGACAGAGGAGCCTGGTGGGCTACAGTCCATGGGGTTGCAAAGAGTCAACTGAGTGACTAACACACACACAGGATACACAATAGTTAGAACATTTATCAAGAGAGGTAGAAAGGGGGGAGTTTTCTGTTTCTTTTCAAACACCTCTTGTTAGGGGTCTTGAAAAGGATAGTACCTTCCAGTTTTCAATCTGACAACCTTCAGTGGACACTTATACACACAAACTCTTAGAAATAAATATGAAACCTAAAGCTATTCTTTTACCAAAACCCAGCATACACTCATCAAAGAAATTAACTCTTAGAAGCAAATAGAAGAAAGGCAAAGAATCATATCTGTAGTTACATCACTATCTAATCACAAAAGGAAGCCACAAAAAGGAAATGCAGGAAGCCATCAGAAATCCCTAGCTCTAGACAGAAACTGCGTCTAATGAAGATGTTCTTTCAAATCATTAAGGCTTCCACTTGGAGGAAAATGAAAAAACAACACAAATCAGGGTTTGTTCTATTTTTTTGTTTTGCCTCTTGGGCTGGGTGCTTAGTATAGATTATCTAAAGTCTGTTTAAGTAACCATATTTTGGTTTTCCCAGCTTAGAACAGAAATTCCAGGTTTACGAATAATAGAGAAAAGGTTAGGTAAATAGAATTAACCCGACTATGGTGCTTCCTCAATAGTCAACAAAGGAGTAGAGTTTATATGAGAGGCAATGAGGAGCCAATACAAGTTTGGAGTCAGAAAAATAGCATAATGAGAGCTCTAGTTTGGGAGATTAATCTGTAAAGAGTATACAAATAGACTGGAGAAACTGGAGTCAGAGAAACTTTGAAGAAAGACAGCATATTCATTTACCCAAGAGTGATGACTGGAGCCCAAGAGGAGAAATCAGAGAAACTTATGTAAAGAAATCTTTGTAAAACAATAGATTTTGAGAATGAAGGCAAATGAAAGATGACTCAAAGCTTTCCAACCTGAGAAATAAGAAATGTAGAATCATTGACGGAAATGGGAACCTAAAAGATGGAGTAATTCAGGTAGAAGAAGGTCAGGGGTCAAGGCCCAGGTTTACATCTTCAGTTGCCCTGAGTATTTGTAGAAGTGTGTATGTTCTTAACCCAGCACAGGCATTGCAAAAACAGATTAATCCATCATTGACCAAAAGCATAGTTCTGTAATTCTCCAGTAATGGGATGTTCACACAGAGGTGAAAATGAGCATTTCAACCAAGAAGACAGACAGACCAGCTATGCAGAGAACTCAGGTGATTCTCAAATTCATTCCAGTTATACTTTGTAGCAGAACCTCACAGTCACCCCCTTTATCTCAGTTCACTCAGTCATGTCCAACTCTTTGTGACCCCATGAACTGCAGCAAGCCAGGGCTCCCTGTCCATCACCAACTCCCAGAGTTTACCAAATAAACTCAAGTTTATTGAGTCAGTGATGCCATCCAACCATCCCATTCTCTGTCGTCCCTTTCTCCTCCTGCCCTCAATCTTTCCCAACATCAGGGTCTTTTCCAATGAGTCAGCTCTTCGCATCAGGTGGCCAAAGTACTGGAGTTTCAGCTTCAACATCAGTCCTACCAATGAACACCCAGGACTGATCTTCCTTAGGATGGACTGGTTGTATCTCCTTGCAGTCCAAGGGACTCTCAAGAGTCTTCTCCAACACCACAGTTCAAAAGCATCAATTCTTCGGTGCTTAATGCCCTAATTCTCATTCAAAGCTCAATTCCAGCACCAACTCTTTCATGAATCACTCTCCCACCCAAGTCTTAGAACCACACACTCTCTCTCTATGCTGTCATTGTACGCTATGTACTTAATTAACTTCTATTCTATAATATTTACTTATTCCCACTGTATCGTTATTATCTGTTTTCTGGTTTGAAGTAGATGGTAGTTCTTAGTAGGCGAAGATTTTGTTTATCATCTTTATATCCTTAATGGAAGTAAAGTCTCATAGTAAGTACATAATATGAATGAATGAGGACAAGATTCTCATTTTGATTAACTGACTTGTAACAGACAAAACTTTCCATCAGTTATCACTAGATAGCTGACTAAAATATTGAAAGTATCTGTTCAAAGGCATTGGGAGCTGCCAAAGTAGCAGGACCTGAGGGTCTAAAATCCTGGAGAGAAAGAAAACGTACTGATGAGTCTGGCATCATACACCACTCTTCTTCTAATGAAATTGCTCATTTATAATCAATTTTTCAAAGTCTGAAAATCCAAGGAGAAAGTGGCAAAGTAAATGAGAAGTGACCTTGTGACAGTCTCAAACACTGGAGAGTTAAAAATTAGAATCCAGGGTCATCAAGGCATGTAGCACTTGCGGGGCCAGGAACCCAGCAAACAGGGATGCACAGAGAAGTGTGTCTGATATTTGCCATGCTTTTTCCCCGTCATTTACTGATTTGTAAGCAGTGCCCAGCCTTCCAAGGCAATGCTAGTGGGAAAGAAACCGCCTGCCAATGCAGGAGACATAAGAGATGCAGGTTCGATCCCTGGGTCAGGAAGATCCCCCGGAGGAGGGCATGGCAACCCACTCCAGTATTCTTGCCTGGAGAATCCCATGGACAGAGGAACCTGGTGGGCTGCAGTCCATAAGGTCGCAAAGAGTCGGACACTTCTGAAGCAACTTAGTACACACGCACACAGCAGTGCCCGCAAGACTGAGGAGGTGTGCAGAGCTGTCAGCGGTCTCAGGGTGCCATGGAGATAAAAACTGGAGGTCAAGGGCTTACCCAGGCTTTTGGCTGGGATGCCTGAACTACTATATTAGGATATGAGTGAATCATGAATAGACCAACCCTCCTGAGAACTGAAACCAGATTCTAGTCAGCTCAATCCAAGACAGGATTTAGATGACCTGCCCGTATTCTAGCTGCTTTCCAGAAGCAAAAATATCTCTCCAGAGAAAGACATCACCCAGAGCACCTGTAATTCTCCATATACATTGCCTGGCATTCAATAACTATTACCAGGCATACTAGGAAAGAAGTCCAAATAGCTTTTAAAAAAATTATAGAAAAAGGCCCACAGGAGATCCAGATATTTGGGCTATCAGATATGAAAGTTAAGATAATTGTGAATAGTAGGTTCAGTAAATAGATGACAGGATAAAAAATTTCACCAGAGAAGTAGAATCTATTTTAAAAATCAAATGGATATTCTAGAACTGAAATATAAGAGCTGAAATTAAGAGCTCAACTCAAATGGATATTCTAGAACTGAAATATAAGAGCTGAAATTAAGAGCTCAACTATTGTTTAGTTGCTAAGTTGTGTCCGATTCTTTGTGACCCCATGGACTGCAGCATGTCAGGCTCCTCTGTCCTTTACGATGTCCTGGAGTTTGCTCAAATTCATGTCCATTGAATCAGTGATGCTATCTAACCATCTCATCCTTTGCTACCCCTTTCTCCTTTTGCCTCCAATCTTTCCCAGCGTCAAGGTCTTTTCCATGAGTTGGCTCTTAGCATCAGGTGGCCAAAGCACTGGAGCTTCAGCTTCAGCATCAGTCCTTCCAATGAATATTCAGGACTGATTTCCTTTAGGATGGACTGGTTTGACCTCCTTGCAGACTGGTTTGATCTCCTCGCAGTCCAAGGGAATCTCAAGTGTCTTCTCCAGCACCACAGTTCAAAAGCAAAAATTCTTCTACTCTCAGAAGAATTATGGTCCAACTCTCACATCCGTACATGACTACTGAAAACACTATAGCTTTGACTATAGGGACCTTTGGTGGCAAAGTGATCTCTTTGTTTTATAATATGCTGTCTAAGTTGGTCATAGCTTTCCTTCCAAGGAGCAAGTGTGTTTTAATTTCATGGCTGCAGTCACCATCTGCAGTGATTTTCGAGTCCAAGAAAATAAAATCTGTCACTGCTTCCATTTTTTCCCCTTCTATTTGCCATGCAGTGATGGGACCGGGTGCTATGATCTTATTCTTTCTTATTCTTTTTTTAATGTTGAGTTTTAAACCAGATTTTTCACTCCTCTTTCACCCTCATCAAGAGGCTCTTTAGTTTCTCTTCACTTTCTGCATTAGTGTGGCATCATCTGCATATCTGAGGCAGTTGATATTTCTCCCAGGAATCTTGATTCCAGCTTGTGATTCATCCAGCTTGGCATTTCACATGATGTATAGATGGTTTTAATGTTAGATTAAACCCAGAAGAAGAAGGGGATTCGTAAACTGGAAGACAGTTCAGTTCAGTTCAGCTCAGTTGCTCAGTCGTGTCCGACTCTTTGCAACCCCATAAATCGCAGCACACCAGGCCTCCCTGTCCATCACCAACTCCCGGAGTTTATCCAAACTCATGTCCATCGAGTCGGTGATGCCATCCAGCCATCTCATCCTCTGTCGTCCCCTTTTCCTCCTGCCCCTAATCCCTGTCAGCATCAGAGTCTTTTCCAATGAGTCAACTCTTTGCATGAGGTGGCCAAAGTATTGGAGTTTCAGCTTTAGCATCATTCCTTCCATTGAACACCCAGGACTGATCTCCTTCAGAATGGACTGGTTGGATCTCCTTGCAGTCCAAGGGACTCTCAAGAGTCTTCAACACCACAGTTCAAAAGCATCAATTCTTTGACGCTCAGCTTTCTTCACAGTCCAACTCTCACATCCATCCATGACCACTGGAAAAACCATAGCCTTGACTAGACGGACCTTTGTTGGCAAAGTAATATCTCTGCTTTTCAATACGCTATCTAAGACAACTCAGTGGAAAACATCCAATATGTATCAGAGGGAGGGGGAAAAAAGAAAGGATGAGAGATACAACAAAAAATACAAATTATATGAGACAGGTGAAAATGTCTTACATACATGTGATTGGAATGAGACGAAAATGAGGCTGAAGAATTGATGAAAGGCCTCAGTATGGCTGACTAAAATTTTCAAATTCACTCCTAAAAAAGTAACTCAAACATTTGTGTTGCATCAGAGCATGTTTTAGACTGTGGGCCACAGCCAGCTCCACTCATCATTTGCGCTTAGTCTTTTCCATTCAGATCTCTGCAAAACAGAAGGTCTACAAAGTACTCAACAGAGCACCAGTTGCCAAGTGAGCATAATGGAAACAAGAGAAAAAGTATAGGCTGATTTTCTAAAGGTGACTTGAGAATTTCCCAGCAGATCGACCCAACAAAGTGATGGGTCTACAAGAGAAGATGAACTGGCTCAGAAAAAGTCCAAAGTTTTGTTTGAGACTTTACGTAGGTTATACATAGAATAAATACAAAAATAAAACACATGCAAACCATAAAATCTCATGTATTGATACATACAATGAAAAATTTAAATAAAAACAGCAATAATTCAGTCCAGGAGCATCAGTTTTAGAAAGAAAGAGAAATGAAGATTTTTAAAATCATTTCATATAAATCATGTGAAGTCACATGGCTTTAAACAAAATGCAGACAATTGCTTCCATTCTAAACTAATCAGTTATTATCTCATCATTTAACTCTCACAAAGCAATTAACTGTAAGAGCTAAATTCTTTTCTTCTTTACAACATCTACAATTTAGTTTTTTTTCCCCCTTTTTTAACAGTTTTATTGAGGTTTGTGCTCTGACCCTCGGTCATGTCCAACTCTTTGCAACCCCGTGGGCTGTAGCCCACCAGACTCCTCTGTTTATGGGATTCTCCTGGCAAGAATACTGAAATTTTATTGAGATTTAACTGATACAAAAAGAAAGTTGCACATGTTAAATTGATCCAATTTGATGAGTTTGAGACATGCGTATACACCCATGATACAATCACCACAATCAAGGTGATAAACACGTCCATTACCTCCAAAAGCTTCCCTGTGGCCCTTTGTGGTTTTGGTTTTTGTTTGTGGTAAGAACACTAAAGTGAAAGTGAAAGTCGAGTCGGACTCTCTGCCACCCCATGGGCTGTATAGTCCCTGGATTCTCCAGGCCAGAATTCGGGAGCGGGCAGCCTTTCCCTTCTCCAGGGGACCTTCCCAACTCAGGGATCAAACCCAAGTCTCCCGCACTGCAGGTGGACTCTTTACCAGCTGAGCTACAAGAGAAGCCTGAGGATGCTTGGGTGGGTAGCCTATCCCTTCTCCAGAGGGTCTTCCCGACCCAGGAATGGAACCGGGGTCTCAAACATGAGATTTCCTCTCTTAACAAGTTTTGAAGCACACGGTCCTGTATCGTTAACTACGAGCACTGTGTTGTCCAGTAGATCTCTAGAACTCTTTCCAGGAGAATAACCGAAGCTTCGTATCCATTGAACCACAGCTGCCCGTCTTCCGCAGCCCCGGCCACCTCCATTCTACTCGCTGCTTTTATGTGTTTGACTATTTTAGATTCCTCCTAACGTGGAATCCTGCTTTCCTGGTGGCTCAGCTGGTAAAGAATCTGCATGCAATGTGGGAGACCTGGGTTCGATCTCTGGGTTGGGAAGATCCCTTGGAGATGGGAACGGCTGGCTATCCACTCCAGTAATTCTGGCCAGGAGCATCCCATGGACCATATAGTCCATGGGGGTCGCCAAGAGTCGGGCACGACTGAGTGACTTTCGCACACAGGTAAGTGGAAGCATGCAGTGTCTGTCCTTCTGAATCCGGCATATTTCACTTGAAGCAATCTCCAGGTTCATCAGCGCTGTCACAAATGGCAGGATGGCTGAGCAGCTTCCCACTGTGTGTGCGGCATGTTTTCTTTGGCCATTCATCTGTTGATGGACCTTTGGGCTGTTTCCATGTCTAATTCAGATTTTCAAAAAAGGACGCTGGTCTTCCTCTCCAGTTTCAGTATAGCTCTTCACTTTAATCCCTTTCAACTGAAGATAATGAGCATGTACAAGACTGAGAGCTGACAAGATATTACAGATTTTCAGAACAACTGGGGCTAGTCCCCTCGTCACGTCAGGTGTGCCGTGTAGAACACTGTGGCCGGAAGAAGACTGCCGTGAAGATACGTAGGTCCACAATGTTTAGTCACATGACCGCTTTGTCACAAAACTTCTGTTTTTCTTGAGAACATGAACAGAAATCAATGTTCTCATCTTCTCCAGAGGATAGCCCAGTTTGTATATACTGTTGCCAAGTAAATCTGAAGACTCTTTTAATTTTAGAGAAAAACAGAATTTTGTAACTTAACTCTTTTTTTATCCCAAAGGGGAACATTCAGAGAGGACCACTTCTGAGTACTCCATGTTTTCAACAGAATTCAACACAGGTCATGCCAGCACGTCCTTTTTTTTTTTTTTTCCCCCAGAAAATGCATTACTTCACCTATCCCCTGTGAAAAGGAAACTATGACTAAATACTTTGAATTCTTTCTTGAGCAAATAAGTTACATTTATAGGACATGAAAGCCAAAATAAAGTGGTGAAGAATGAAACACAGCTTCAGGACATGGGGACAGAAGAGGATCCCGGCCTTACCTTTACACCTTACCTCTGAGTGCCTGTGCAACCCAAATCTGTTGGTTTCTGCAATACTTCAACATGCATTCAATGGCTTTTATCAACACCAGGCATTGCGACTAATAATCTGCTCCCCTTGGCCTGCTCTTAACACTTCAGTTCAGTTCAGTCGCTCAGTCATGTCCAACTCTTTGCGACCCCATGAACTGCAGCAGGCCAGGTCTCCCTGTCCATCACCAACTCCCAGAGTCCACCCAAACCCATGTCAATTGAGTCGGTGATGCCATCCAACCATTTCATTCTCTGTCGTCCCCTTCCTCTCCTGCCCTCAATCTTTCTCAGCATCAGGGTCTTTTCAAATGAGTCAGCTCTTCGCATCAGGTGGCCAAAGTATTGGAGTTTCAGCTTCAGCATCAGTCTTTCCAATGAACACCAAGGACTGATCTCCTTTAGGATGGACTGGTTGGATCTCCTTGCACTTCAGAGCATCAGACAAAAATTCTAGGAAGAGACTGACTACTTTTATTGCAATGTTTTTAAAGAATAGATTGGTCACATCTTTCTCACTGCTTTTATGCTTGCACAGGACTTCTCTTGCTAGACTAGCAAGTTAGAAATCTAATTCTCAAAGATAACTTTCTATAGATGGTCCCAACATGGAATACTTTGGAGTTAAAAAAAGTATGGCCTCAGGAAAGGCTAAAATCTGCCCTAGAAGGAAGTGGGCACAAAAAATGGACCAAGCTGTACATACTATTTCTGGTTTCAGTGCCTTGAAAGCTTTTCAAGTCTTACTCTGTGACATTTACATAGCGGTTTAATAGAATAGCCTTTTTGAAAGTGCCTTTCTTCAACTACAGTATCCATTTATACATCATCAGTGCATAATGATAGTTCAAGACTGATGCTAAAAATATGGCAAAGGAGAGAAACTGATTCTATGGGCTCAATGAAGCTGAGTTATCCAGGGAAACAATCTTGGAGAGAATAAGACGTGGGGCTCCCCCACAGTGCTCAGACTTCTCTCCCTCTACAAAGTGAGATCCTAGATAAAATAGACTTTATACTATTTTTTATGTGTCTGGGCTCCAGGAAGTTAAGTTAAGTCTCCAAAGACACTTTTTTTTTTTTTTAAGTTACTGAGCTGAAATCAGAGCAGGAAGTCACAAGTTCCAAACAGAGGCATCAGGTGCAATTGATGTGAAAGCAAATGATGATCCCACTCATCAATAAAAATCCGAGACTTGCACCTGCTGCTAGGTGAAAAGATGACTTTGAGATTCCTGCATTAAGTTTGACCACCTGAAGACACTGCTGTTGCTGCTGCTGCTAAGTCGCTTCAGTCGTGTCTGACTCTGTGCGACCCCATAGACGGCAGCCCACCAGGCTCCACCGTCCCTGGGATTCTCTAGGCAAGAACACTGGAGTGGGTTGCCATTTCCTTCTCCAATGCATGAAAGTGAAAAAATAAAGTGAAGTCACTCAGTTGTATCCAACTCCTAGCGACCCATGGATTGCAGCCTACCAGGCTCCTCCATCCATGGGATTTTCCAGGCAGGAATACTGGAGTGGGGTGCCATCGCCTTCTCCACCTGAAGACACTGCAGTATGCCAAATCCTAGTGAAACCAAATGCAAAGTCTTCTCTGGAGGGAAATCCCCAGTTTGGGCTCTCAGGATTCCCCAGTATAAAGATCAAACAAATTCAAGCTCACAACCCAAGATCAAATTTGCAAAGGAAAAATTACCATGAAAGTGAGTTAACAGAAATAAATTTTGGGTCCCCCACACAAGGACTTCAGAGAGCAAGATCATCAAACACAGATAAATTCTGTGTTAAGTGTTTGAAAGAAGGAAATTTTGTTGTTGTTCAGTCGGTAAGTCATGTCCAATTCTTTGCAACCCCATGGACTGCAGCATGCCAGGCTTCACTGTCCTCCACTGTCTCTCAGAGTTTGCTCAAACTCATGTCCACTGAGTCAGTGATGCTATCTAACCATCTCATCCTCTGCTGCCCCCTTCTCCTCTTGCCTTCAATCTTTCCCAGCATCAGGGTCCTTTCAAATGAGTCAGTTCTTTGCATCAGGTGACCAAAGTATTGGAGCTTCAGCATTAGTCCTTCCAATGAATATTCAGGACTGATTTCCTTTAGGATTGACTGCTTTGATCTCCTTGCTATACAAGGAACTCTCAAGAGTCTTTTCCAGCCCCACAATTCAAGAGCACCAGTTCTTTGGCACTCAGCCCTTTTTTATGGTCTAACTCTCACATCCATATGTGACTACTGGAAAAACCATAGCTTTGACTAGATGGACCTTTGTTGGCAAAGTAATGTCTCTGCTTTTAATACACTATCTGGGTTTGTCATAGCTTTTCTTCCAAGAAGCAACTGTCCTTTAATTTCATGGCTGTGGTCACCATCTGCAGTGATTTTGGAGCCCAAGAAAATAAAAATGATTGTAAGACTTCAAAATATGTTTTAATACAAAGGAAGAAAGAAAGAGTGAGGAAGGCAAGCTGTGAAAACTGCACTTAACTTGTATGACTCATTTGTTGGGCATCAGACTTTCAGGCTTGGTCTTGCCTCTTAGAAAGACTCCGACATGCTTGAACACATGGATTACTAGACATCCCAAGAGTGACAGCGTTCCTCACATGTCGTTAATATTCTGACTACCCACTTGTTAAAGCAGAGCCTTGAACACTATTGGACATGAGTCTCTTCTGAGTCTCCCTCCCTTGGTCACTCATCTGATAACAGTCTACCTCTGAGAGCTGATTTGCTCTACCTAGATGCAGAGGGAAAAAGCAAATGGGCTCAATCCCTACTTTGCACTCCACTGTCCTGTGACTGAGTCCTAAGAAATGATGGTGGATCTTCATACACAGAAGCTGACACTTGAATGACTCCATGCCCTGGAATTTAGCAGCAGGTTCCTACATTTTCTGGGAGAGGGGAAGCAGCAGGAGGGTCATTTATCCAAAAACATTTTGTAGGAACATTTTTTTTTCAGTCTATCAATCAGCCAACACCATTGGACATCTACTTGTCTCCAGCAATGCCCTGGGCACGATGAAGTAGTTCAAAGAAATGGAAGTCATGGCCCCGAGCAGCAGGCTCAAAGGTCATCTAGGAGGGTTGGACAGTGTACAATCAAGGTTCAGTGAGAAAAGCAAAGCCAGGTTTTAGGGATAGGGGATTTAATGTGAATTAGACCTCACATTAGAGGTCTAATTAGACTTCCCTGGTGGCTCAGACAGTAGAGCGTCTGCCTACAATGCGGGAGACCCGGGTTCAATCCCTGAGTCAGGAAGATATCCTGGAGAAGGAAATGGCAACCCACTCCAGTATTCTTGCCTGGAAAATCCCATGGACGGAGGAGCCTGGTAGGCTACAGTCCATGAGGCTGCAAAGAGTCAGACACGACTGAGCGACTTCACTTCAGACCTCACATAAATCTTGGAGTGGTTTAAGAAGTGAAGACTTGGAAGGCAAAGTTTGAAGGATCAGAGAAGAATCACTCACTAGGCCACCTGTGGCTCTAACAGAAAAGTTAGAGCTTGTGGGGAAATCTGAAAAGCTGGGATGGGCAGCCCCTAAATAAGATAATAAAGGGGTCTTATGAAGGGGGATTTGGGGCCATGCCTCAGTGGCTTCTACCTCTGAGGGTCTATGACCTGATACTGTGACCCACTATGGCCAGCCAAGCCAGCAGCTCGGCAGAGCAGCTGGACCCAGAGCAGAGAGGACCTGGGACAAGCTGGGAGCCACTGGGCAGCTCTGAGTCCACCCATCACTAGACGTGACCACCAGGAACTTCTGTGAGTGATGGTCACACTTCACTCCTACCTTCCAAGGCTCACACAAATCGCTTTCAGTTCAGTTCAGTTCAGTTGCTCAGTCATGTCTGACTCTTTGCAACCCCATGAACCTCAGCATGCCAGGCTTCCCTGTCCATCACCAACGCCCGGAGTTTACCCAAACTCATGTCCATTGAGTTGGTGATGCCATCCAAATCTTGATTCCAAATCTTGGCCAACTCTAACCCGGGGAAGGAAAAGTAAGGAATTGCAGTGCAGCCAGCTTGACCACGTTGGCCCAGAACAACCTAGCACAGCTGGCAGTGGAGAACAGTTCCTGAGTGAAGAACATAGCTTGAAGAAGACAGAGAAAAGGTGGGTAGAGTCTATGTAAAACATCCATGAAGGTGGTATGACGCTTACCAAGGTTCAAGGAAAGATATGATTAGAATATGGGGAAAGGAGAGAACAAGCAAATCAGTTCAGTTCAGTCGCTCAGTCGTGTCCAACTCTTTGCAACCCCATGGACTGCAGCACGCCAGGCTTCCCTGTTCATCACCAACTTCTGGAGTTTACCCAAACCCATGTCCATTGAGTCGGTGATGCCATCCAACCATCTCATCCTCTGTCGTCCTCTTCTCCTCCTGCCCTCAATCTGTCAGAGCATCAGGGTCTTTTCCAATGAGTCGGTTCTTCGCATCAGGCGGCCAGAGTATTGGAGTTTCAGCTTCAGCATCAGTCCTTCCAAAGAATATTAAGGATTGATTTCCTTTTGGATGGACTGGTTGGATCTCCTTGCTGTCCGAGGGACTCTCAAGAGTCTTCTCCAACAGCACAGTTCAAAAGCATCAATTCTTCGGCTCTCAGCTTTCTTTATGGTCCAACTCTCACATCCATACGTGACTACTGGAAAACCAACGTGGCTGCTTTTTTATTTCAGTGTTGGTCCAGGATGTATACAGTTTCTGCAGAGCACTGACGGGAACCATGGGCTCCTGAGCTGGGGTGTGATGTGGGGACACAGAGACAAACGAACAGCATCATCTGGCACTTGACTCTGTCCTGGGGGAAGACTGAGCCAGGGTCCTGCTGCCCAGACCTGGAGAAATGCGTGTGTCCCGAGGCCTCATCTTTGCATCCCACTGCTTCTGTGTCTCCTCGGCAATTACTTGGCAGTCCTGCCCAAAAAGGGAAGTCTGCTTCGAGAATAATGAATTCTGTCTGGCTGCTTTTTAAGGGCAAATTTTAAAATAAAGACAGCATTGAAAGCAAGTAGTGTTTTGTTCTCTGGTGACCTCAATGAAGTGCCTGCCAGCACCAGGGCCCAATAGCCTGGATTATAGGTCCAATGAGCCGGTGGCCCAGAGCACAGAGCGAACAGTGCAGGGAAGGGACCCCGAGCTGTGAGCTTGCACCACAGCAGGAGGAAGAGTGGCCACTTCCTGAAGGGTCCCACCAGGGAGGGGCTGCAGAGGTGGCCCTGGATATCTCACAGGGGAGGAGGGTGGGGAGATGCTTAAAGGGTGCCTGGTGCTCAAAAGGAAAGAAGTTCTGAGAGGGAGGAGGTTGTAGCCAATGAAGACACGGGGTCTCCAAAGATGAACATCAAACCTCAACCTGTTGCCATGTACCCCAAAACCTCAGGAGCCTTCAGAGAGCCAAAGAGTAACATAGGAGCATAAGATGCCTCTGGTCCCATTGTCCTGTAAACTGTGTCTCCTCATTTCAGGACAAGATTTGAAAGCAAGCATTCTCCTGCATGTTCCTTTGGGAACAATAGCAGATGTTTTCGAAGCTATCTGTCCATTATTTTCAGGTCCTCTCCTCTAGATTGTCAACATTTCAATAGACTCTTCACCTTGCCAACTCCACATGTATGTTACTGTATGCATGGCAGAATATTTTGAATGGGATGCTAGATTGCTAACTGGGAACATTAATGTTAACAGACTTTAAAAATTATTTTTTATTGAAGAATAATTGCTTTACAGAATTTTGTTGTTTTCTATCAAACCTTGACATCAATCAGCCATAGGTATACATATATTCCCTCCCTTCTGAGCCTCCCTCCCATCTCCCTGCCCAGCCCACCCCTCTAGGTTGACAAAGAGCCACTGTTTGAGTTTCTTGAGCCATAAAGCACATTCCCATTGGCTATCTATTTTACATACGGTATTGTAAGTTTCCATGTTACTCCCTCCATGCATCTCAGCCTCTCCTCCCCTCTCCCCATGTCCATAAGTCTACTTTCTATGTCTGTTTCTCCATTGCTGCCCTGCAAATAAATTCTTCAGTACCATCTTTCTAGATTCCATATATATGCGTTAGAATATGATATTTATATTTCTCTTTCTGACTCACTTCACTCTGTATAATAGGTTCTAGTGTTAACAGACTTTTTAAATGGCATGGAGGAATACTGAGGTGGTTTCTGTCCCATTAGGTCACTAAGTGAGTGTTAGCAGCTCAGTCATGTCCGACTGTTTGTGACCCCATGAACTGTAGCCTACCAGGCTCCTCCATCCACGGGATTCTCCAGCAAGAATACTGGAGTGGATTGCCATTCCCTTCTCCAGGGGAATCTTCCCAACCTGGGGATCAAACCCAGGTCTCCCAGCATTGCAGGCGGATCCTCTACTTCTGCGCCACCTGGGAAGGGTAGGACGGTGCCAATTCACATTTTCTCAGTTTGCATCTACTCAGAGGGGTGGTTCCTCCACCTACCGCTGGAGTGAAGACGCTCCCTCCCTGGAGCAGTCATTTGCCTGAAGCTGTCACTGCGCTCATGAGGGGCTCTTCTCCGACCCCCATCTCAGGGGGACCAGTGCAGGAGGATAATGAACGTCTTAGATGAAGGGAGTTGATGGAGACGGAGAAGCCAAGGCCACAGGTGGTGGCCTTTGACCACCTGGAAGGGCAGCCTCCCACCGGCCTGTCCCGCTTGGCCTCACTGTGTTCACACCCCTCTGTGTCCAGCCAGCCCCACCCACTCTCCAAGCTGCTGCAATTATATCTTTCCAGTGCAGGAGGGTGGGAGGAGGAGGGGTTGTTACTTTCCTGCTGACAACCACCCTCTGGCTTCCACTGTCTGGTCTAAAAGCTTTTTCAGGGCTCCAGCCCCCTCTCTTCCCAGCCTCCCTCCCTGGCCTGAACTTCCTTAGGTTCTTCCCTGCTGTCACAGCAAGGCCCCCCTCTGGTTCCCACCTGCTCCCTCCCTGCTGGGCAGGTGCCCTGGCCCTCTCCCCTGTCCTTCTGGCCAATGCCTCTGCCTTCAGAGGACTTTGTGACCTCTAACCCCTGTCCCCGAAACCTCCTGCATAGATTTTATTCTTCATTTAGTTTTCATTTGTCTAGTTTTCCAACCTCCATCTCTCCCAACAGACTCTTCAAGCATCCAGAGATTGTACCTGTTTTTCCCACCATGGTTTATTTAGAGCCGAGTACAATGCCCGCCATACTGAAAGGGCTCAATGATCACTTGCTGAGTGAGTGAGTAAATGGACAAATGGTGTGGCTGAGGTTTCTACATCCTGCTCCACCTGTGCCCCCGGGTGCACAGGGAGGCCCCAGGCCTGGACTCAGGCCTGGTGTCTGTGGTTATGTTAGATCCATCCACCAGCAGGAAATGTGCCCCTTCACTTCCACCCACAGCAAAAAGCACAGGAGATCTCTGTGTTCTGGAACTACAGAAGCTCCAAGGAACTCCAGCTTCCAACTCGACCACCCTGTTCCCCTTGTTGAAGTTAACGTCACCAGCACGAGACCTGGAAGGTCCCCCTGTGGTATTTCCCCTTCGTCTCTCCCGCCCTTGTTTACTGATGAGCAAAAGATCCAGGACAGTCTCAGAGGAAGTAACTAGATAGTCTGTTCTAAAATCCTAGGATATTCTAGAATTCCCAGAAGTCTTACTGCTGTGAAATGAAATATTTTCTGCTCTACCATCAGTCAACAAGCCTTTTCCAAATACAAATTTCTGAGCCCAGGTGAAACAAAGCCAGCTGTTTGGAAGCCATCAGCTACTTCCTCCCGGTAAGTGCTCAGGAGCTGGAGGGACGTGAGAGGTGGCCATGTGCCACATCCACCATCTCTTACCGTAAACAAGGAATTAGGAAGTGAAAAATAGAGAAAGCGGGGACTGGACCCAGATAGCTAGGTACATATGAAAGAAATGATTTCAGCAAGCCCAGATGCCTGCATCTTCCCATACATAGAAGATTGTTAAATCTCTTCCTGTGAGAGATTTAGTTTTTCTTAATCAACAGTAATCTTTTCATATTCAGATTACCTGCCCCTTGCTGCAACCTTGTATATAGCCTGGCTTCTCCCCTGCCTCTCTGGAGTCAGCTCTCTGGGGGTCTCCTGAGGTATTGTCTCCCTGGATCAAGTCCTAACATGCTCACCGAATAAAATCTAACTTTTAACTTTTAGGTTGCCGGTATTTATTTTTCAGTCCACACTGCGTATACAGTCGATCTCTCTCACATGGTCAGCATCGTCCCCCTCCCGTTCTTTGGGTCAGAGCTTCAGATCCCCAGGAGAGGGTTATTCTTATTTTCCAAGGGCTTCTTCACGGCCAGCTCTGATTTCAGAATGACTTTGAGACGTAACAAGATTTAAACCAATATTGATAGAGTCTAACCAAACAGTGCTTTCGCCAGCTCTCCTGTAGAAACAATGTCTCCTCCATTTTCACTTTAAATATTTCATTTCTGGAGCACCAGTCCTAAAGGAAAACTTGACACTTGTGTTCATAGGTGTGCCTGAACACACACTTAAATAACCTGAGTATCTCTTCCAAGGGACTCCACGTCTGAGGGATGAAATCTGACTAAGGAAGAGGGATTCTCAATGACCACAGTAAATGAATAAATGATCTGATGACCATGAAAGGAGTAAGTAGAATTTTGAGCCACGAGATAAGGGAAAGGAATTTACTGTTAAAAATGTGCACAGAAAGGTGTGTCTTAATAATAATGCTGTTCTAAAATGAAATTCGTCTAACATAAACAGCCTGAGATGTTTTCACATGCAATAACAAAATGAAGATTATTGGCCCCTATAGCTCCTTTGGGATTATTTGTCTGTGAGCAGCATATGAAGAAACCTTTGGAACCACATCCATATAACAGAAAACATCTGTTTGGGCATCTTTCAATTACAATATGTTACAGAGGAGAAAAAACTGGGATTCAGAAATACCAGTCTGACATGTAAACTGGCCATTCCTGATTTAAACATTTCATAGACTTCCTTGGCAGAAACAGCTATGATGATCCTTTAAATTTTCCTCTTTTGCAATTCTTAAAAAATTTGTCTCCCCATCCTCTTGTATGGTAAATAAAGTAACTAGCGTGCTTGCGTGCCCAGTTACATCCAACTCTTTGTGACCCCATGGACTGCAGCCTGCCAGGCTCCTCTGTCCACTGAAATTTCCAGGCAAGAATACTGCAGGGGGTTGCCATTTCCTCCTCCAGGGGACCTTCCCGACCCAGGGATGGAACCGGAGCCTGTTGCGTCTCCTGCATTGGCAGTCGGATTCTATCACTGAGCCACCTAGGAAGCCAAGATAAAGACATATAAACTAAGAGTAATCATGAGGCCAGGTTCAAAAACACTTCCTTATGAATATGTAATAAGAGGGAGGAAATAGGACAACCTGGACAGACATAGTTGGAAAATCTTAGTCATATAATGTGAGTCACTGATTTTCATTTCTCAGGTGGAGGGTGGCAGGCAGTAAAGGGGGGAAGAGACGCATCTTCCAACTTTAAAAAAATGTCTGTGATCCCACAAGGCTTTCCAATGCTGTGTTCTCTCCTCCCTCACAGTAACCCAAGCTCCCAGCCATACTCTCACCAGGATGACACCAGGCACTTAGGCTCCAGAAGCTGGACTCTTCCTTGAAGTCTTGCGAGAGTCACCGGTGGTGTCCTGATTGGTAAATGGTTAAGCCACCTGGGTTCAACCCCTGGGTTAGGAAGATCCACTGGAGAAGGGAATGGCAATGCACTCCAATATTCTTTCCTGGAGAATTCCATGCACAGAAGGAGCCTGGAAGGCTACAGTCGGTGGGGTTGCAAAGTCAGACATAAGGGGCTAACATTAGGACTTTTCCTGACTCTCCAAATACTCTTCACCTTGGCAGTTGATTCCTCTTCTTCTCCACGCTATTTGCTATTTGCACATACTGGTGATTCCTAAAGCTCTGTCCTGTGACAGCAGCTGCCAGCCCCAGGGTGTTTCTAAGCCTGCTGCATTGTCAGCTTCTCCACCTTGGTCCAGACCCTCGTCTTTCTCACCTGGACCACTGCATCTGTCTGCCCATTGGCCTCCCCCACTCTAGGCTGGCATCTCCACCACATCCCACCTCCTAATCATTCCCCAAGTGTAGCCAGGATGGCCAGCCTAAATGGCTTTTTCTTTCTCTTTCTTAAAATCTTCCGCTGTGCCTCCTGGCCCTCAAGATAAAGCCCAAACTCCTCAGCTTGCCCCTCCCAGTCTGGGCCATCCTGGCCTGCTCTGCCTCCTGTCCTGTCTACCCTTACAACCATCCAACTGCTCTGGCCAGTGAGTAACTGAGGCCTCAGTCCCAATTCAGGTTGTTCCCACTGCCCAAGATGCCCCTTCCCTTTCATCACCTCCTGATGCATGCTCATCCTCTAAGGCTCAGCCTATATGTCTCCTTTTTCCATGTCCAGCATTGGTTATTTCTATGTTCTTTCCATTTTTTCATTGATCAGTCTCACCCAAGTTTTTTGAAAAGTTTTATTCATCTTTTCAAAAAGCACAACTTTTGACTTTGTTGATCTTTTCTATTCTGCTTTTTCAGTACTTTCTTCTCTTGTTTTTATTACTTCTTCTTTCTTTGCATTTATTTTGCTTTCCTTTTTGCAATTTCTTGAGATGAATACTTGGCTCATTGAGTTTTTTCAGCCTACAGTCTTTTCTAATATAACATTTTAAAGTGAAGATCTCCCTAAAGGGAGTTACTTTCACAGGTTTTGAAAAAAAAGCAGTATATTTGTTTAGATTTTTGGGGGAGCTACTGAGTTAAATACTTGTCTTAATACATATGCTGATTTTTTAATATATGCTGATTTTCCAATTATCTTTTTGTTTTTTATTGTGATCATAGTATATACCTTGTCATTTTAAAATCCTTTGAAATTGTTGAGACTTGCTCTGTGATCCATGCAGAGGTTTCAGCATCTCAGTTTTCTACTCATGCATTTGAAATCTTTTTTAACAGATTTTTTTTTTTTTTGCCTGCTTTTCCTCTTTCTGAGGAAGATTTGTTGTAAAACTCCAGCATGGCTATGGATTTATCCATATCCCCTCACAAGTCTTTCTGTCTCTTTTTGTTTCAAATATTTCAAGGCCATAAAATTAGATGCATATAAATTTTAAATTATACTATCTTCCCAATGGATTGAATCCCTAGTCAATAAAAAATGACTCTTAATCTCCAAATTTTTTTTTTGCTTTAAGATCAAGTTTGTCTGATGTCCATATAGATTTACCAGCATTCCTTTGGCTACTATTGGCACAGTGTGATTTATTCTACTCTCTTATTTTCAAATTCTTTTTATTTTTACATTTTAATTTGTGCCTTTAAAAGACCATAAAATTTGGCTTTGATTTACAATCATGTCAGAATGTTTTTGTCTTTTAACTGAAGAATTTTGTCTATTTATATTTAATATACTTGCTAATATATTTGACTTTAAACCTACCATCTTTCAGTATGTTTTCTATTTGCTTCATTCACTCCATGTTTTTTTCTCTTTTCTTGCCTTTTTTTGGATTGACCATTTTTATTATTTCATTTTTATAGCTTCATTTTATCATTTTATTTATTTGAAAGTTTTACTCTTTCTATTTTGCTTTTATGGCTACCTTGGAAATTATAACATGAATTCTTGATTTATCAAACTTTAAGAGTACTTGGTACTTTTACTACCTCTTGGACAATTAAAGGACCTTCAGTTCAGTTCAGTTCAGTTGCTCAGTCGTGTCCGACTCTTTGCAAGCACACCAGGCCTCCCTGTCCATCACCAACTCCCGGAGTTCACTCAAACTCATGTCCATCGAGTCGGTGATGCCATCCAGCCATCTCATCCTCTGTTGTCCCCTTCTCCTCCTGCCCTCAATCGCTCCCAGCATCAGAGTCTTTTCCATTGAGTCAACTCTTTGCATGAGGTGGCCAAAGTACTGGAGCTTCCAACACTTAAAAGTTCTTTAATGTCCCTCCCAACTTAAAGATTTTTAGGTCTTATGTCTTTAAATAGATAGATGATACATGGTTATTGTTCAGTTGCTAAGTCGTGTCTAACTCTGCAACTCCATGGACTGCAGTACACCAGTCTTCCCTGTCCTTCAATATTTCCCAGAGTTTGCTCAAACTCACGTCCATCGAGTCAGTGATGCCATCCAATAATCTCATCCTCTGTCGTCCTCTTCTCCTCTTGCCTTCAATCTTTCCCAGCATCAGGGTCTTTTCCAACGACTCAGTTCTTCTCATCAGGTGGCCAAAGTATTGGAGTTTCAGCTTCAGCATCAGTCCTTCTAATGAATATTCAGGACTGATTCCCTTTAGGATTGACTGATTTGATCTCCTTGCAGTCCAAGGGACTCTCAAGAGTCTTCTCCAGCACCACAATTTGAAAGCATCAATTATTCAATGCTCAGCCTTCTTTATGATCCAACTCTCATATCCGCACACAACTACTGGAAAAACCATGGCTTTGACTATACTGACCTTTGTTGGCAAAATGATGTTTCTGCTTAGATGATATATAAATGGATAGATAATAACTTACATATATACGCACCCACACATATACATTATTATTGTTTTATAAAATCAATATAATTTTGATTTACTCATATATTTATACTTTCCTTTGCTCTTGATTTATTCTGTATCCTAACCTTCCATCTAGGATTACTTTCTGTCTGCCTAAACAACTCTCCTTAGTGTTTCCTTTACTGAAGTTCTAGTGGTAACAGCTCTCTCTGATTTTGTCTGAAAATGTCTTTATTTCACCTTTATACTTAAAAGACATTTTTATTAACAGTCTACATTGGTGAGTTGTTTTTTTTTTCTCAGTACATTAAGGATATTCCACTATCTTCTGACTTCCACTGTTGCTTTCAATAACTCTATTATCAGTCTAACTATCGTATCTTTTAAAAGTAATCTCTTTTTCTCTCTGGCAGCTTTATGTATCTGATTGTCTACAATTTCACTATAATATATCCTTTATGTTTATCCTAAGAAACTTTGGGAATTTTCCTAGGAAAATTGTCACTCGTTTTTGTTTTATGCTTAAGACTTTTAGACTCTGCTCCTTCTGAGTAGCCCTTTGGACATATGCTGGACCTTTTAATTATATCCTCTACGGGTTTTATGTTTTCTCATGACCTTATTGCCTTTACATGCTTCAGTTCAGTTCAGTTCAGTCACTCAGTCGTGTCCAACTCTTTGCGACCCCATGAATCGCAGCACACCAGGCCTCCCTGTCCATCACCAACTCCCGGAGTTCACTCAGATCATGTCCATCGAGTCAGTGATGCCATCCAGCCATCTTATCCTCTGTTGTCCCCTTCTCATCCTGCCCCCAACTCCTCCCAGCATCAGAGTCTTTTCCAATGAGTCAACTCTTTGCATGAGGTGGCCAAAGTACTGGAGTTTCAGCTTCAGCATCCTTCCCTCCAAAGAAATCCCAGGGCTGATCTCCTTCAGAATGGACTGGCTGGATCTCCTTGCAGTCCAAGGGACTCTCAAGAGTCTTCTCCAACACCACAGTTCAAAAGCATCAATTCTTCAGTGCTCAGCTGCTATAACCAAGGTTATAGTTTACTATAGCTTTCTCTTCAACTATATCTAATTTGTCATTGAACCTATACATTGAATTTTTAATTCAGTCAGATTTTCAAGTACTAGCATTTACTTTGCTCTTACGTAAGTCTGCTTTGCCACTTTTTATAGTTTTCAATAATCTAACAAATTTTCCCCTGAGTGGGAAAGATCCCCTGGAGAAGGAAATGGCAACCCACTGCACTATTCTTGCCTGGAGAATTCCATGGACAGAGGAGCCTAGTAGGCTATAGTCCATGAGGTCACAAAGAGTCAGACAGGATTGAAGGACTAACATTTTGACCAAATTTTTCAAGCTTCCCTTTCTCTTCTTGAAAGTAGTAAATATAGTTGCTAGGTAGTCTCTTGCTATTAGTTCCCATACTTGATATTCTTATGAGTGTGTGTGTGTTATTTCTTATTTTCACTGGTTCTTTCATAGGTGAATGTGTACCTTGTGCCCAGCTTTTTGTTTTTTTATAGTTGATTTTGACTATGTGCTTGACATTGTATTTTTTAATTTATAGAAATATTTTGAAGCCTCAGATGATGCTATTTTTCTTTAGATACAGTTTTCATTTGCTTTTGCCTAGTCCTGGGGCACAATCAAACCAATCAATTATCATTTAGTCCAACTTCAGGCAATAAAATTTTCTTGGTCACCCAGATGACCTACAAATGGGCAACATTTCACGGAGGAACTGTTTGACTTCCATTTCACCCTTATTTCTAGGAGAAGCAACTCCACTGAAACTGAGACCAAGGCATAGGAAGTTTTATCCTGGGGAGCCCTGGGCTCAAATTTCATGCTCCCCTGATCTTACAGGACTAGAAGCATATTGCTCACTCTCCTAGACATGTATTTCAGATTCCCAGTTGCCCTTTGGTCAAAAGTAGTCCCAAATGCCAACCTCGCTTCTATGAATTTTCATCTTCTTCCAAATCTGGAGCCAGTGATTCCTCACTACCTTTATAGCTCCCTGATGCTATTAAAGAACTTTTTTTAATGTTTGCTGACAAAGGTCTGTATAGTCAAAGCTATGGTTTTTCCAGTAGTCACGTATGGATGTGAAAATTAGACCATAAAGAAGGCTGAGCACTAAAGAATTGATGCTTTCAAATTGTTGTGCTGGAAAAGACTCTTGAGAGTCCCTTGGCCTGCAAGGAGATCAAACCAGTCAATCCTCAAGGAAGTCAACCCTGAATATTCCTTGGAAGGACTGATGCTAAAGTTGAAGGTCCACTACTTTGGCACATGATGCGAAGAGCCGACTCATTGGAAAAGACCCTGATGCTGGGAGAGACTGAGGGCAGGAGAACTGACTCAATGGGCATGAATTTGAGCAAACTCTGGGAGATAGTGAAGGGCAGAGGATCCTGGTGTGCTGCAGTCCATGAGGTCGGAAAGAGTCAGACACGATTTAGCAACTGGAGAACAACAATTATTTGGTGGTTATTTTCAGTGAGATGATTGACCTAAATTACTCCATCACTATCACTATAAAATGAAGAATATCTTGTGACACTTTAAAGCAACATTATAATCTTCACATCATTTCTATGCAGTACCAAGTAATAGTACAGCACTGGTCCATGGTATTGTGAGACTGTGATAACCTCGAGCACTAAATCAATAATTTATTTAATCGGCAAAAGGCTGGCAAAGAAAAAACATCCAGCTTCTCCAGTCGACTAGTGTCCCCTTCCTGGGCCTCATCCTCTTCCATCCACTTAGTCCTCATCAGTGATATCATCCCCGCTTGCCCTTGGCTCCCTTCTCTCCTGCCCCTGTGTCTTTATAAAAGCAATTCATCCTATAAATGGCTTTTGAATCCATTCTCACTTTTTATCCTAAAAAATCAAAAGTGGTTTTGTTCCTGTAGGAATTCAGATGACTCTTCATTTTAAAAAAAGAAAGAAAGAAAATTCCAGTTGCATTAAACTAAAAGAGACTTTAAGAAGCAAAGTTAAATAAGTGATTCATCATGCTGACATTGACTGGGAGAGCCTCCAAAGCACACAGAAGAGTAAATACCACTTAGAAAGACGGCTTTTCATGTTTAAAATCGTGATAATCATGTTACCCGAGTCCTCTTTGTTGAGGCTTAAAGTGCCAGGCTAAAAGTAATTAAGTTTCACACTCAATACAGAAATATATTCAGAAAGCCATTGTGTCTCAACTTTGTTTTTATTTTTATGATTTTCTAACAAGGACTGGCTGTGATGTAAAGGAGGTGACCCTGCATTGTAAACCCTGCCATTCCACACATGCTCAGCTTCCCTCCACTCTCAGAAAAGCCTCAAAGGATGTAAAACCCACAAGATTGAGCTTATTAAAGAAAAACCCCAAATAAAATCCCTACATTCCTCCCTTTTTACATATCTCCAAAAGAACCAACAGCCCTCAGCCCTGAAAATGACCACAGTATTTCCTTTCCAATGAAAACAAACATGCTTTAACTGAGAAATCTCAAAACCTATGGCAATCAATACGTCAGATAACTCCCCTCAAGAAAGACACATACTTGTAAATAACGAAACAGAGCAAATTTTGAGGGGCATTCATACTCCATGATTTTCATCAGCTATTCCCCCAGTGTCGCCCATGCCACCTAACATTCTTCCCCAGTCAACAAACAACCTAATTAAAACTAGCTGCCTGCCATGGAAATGTATATGTGTACAGCCAGAAAGAGACAGAACATGATGTAGCTGGAGATACAGGTAAAAATAGAGATGACAGACAGTGGAAGTGGGGAGATGGGAGAACAATAAGAAATGTGGAAAAGTGTTCACATTTGGGTGATCTGGGTGAAGAAATCTGGTTGGAAATTTTTTCTATAAGTCAAAAATCATCCCAAAATAGAAAGTAAAAACAACAACAAAATTCCAGGCCTTCACCCTCCATTCATTAGCTAAAACACAAATCTCCGTTCTCTAACCCCTTGTTAAATAAGTCACTGCAAACAACATCACATCCTACAGGCGAGGTGCAAAGCAGTCACCTGTGCTAGGAGCTTCTTTTACCTCATTGCTCTCAATGATCCTCCCTAAAGCCTTGCCTTGTTGCCATGATCAAACCTGGGTGCCTTGCTGGTGTCTGCTAGACATAGGTTAGCACACCATCTCCAGGCAGAGACCTTCTGCAGATGCTCCCAACCAAAAAGAAAAAAAAAAGTTGAGGATGAACAAGGTTAGTTTGTAAAGAAGAAACCAAATTTACTGATAGCTCACAGCAGACAAGGTCTGAAGTAACCTCTATTGATGTTTGGTGGGTCCATGCCAAGGTACGAAAAAAAGAATGAAGCAAAGAGGCAGACCACAAATTGCACAAAGCGCACATATGTGTCTGTGGTGTGACTTGCAGACTCTCCTCTGGCCTGGTCTTGCTCAACGTCGTGATCGTCTACTGAGCTCCACATTCTGGCTCTGCTCCATCCTGCGGCCACGTCAGTTTCCTCGGACCCTGGAAGCTTCAGGACAGCCATGTTAACTGCAGAGAGAGCAGTTCCTTACCTACAAATTCTCATGTTTCACTCTTTAATGCACAAACATTAAACACAACTTAAGCACAAACATCTCTCAGCCTCAACTACAGAGACTTCATAAACATTCTTTTGCTCCAGGTCTTTCTACTGAACAAATTCATTCATTTCAAGAACTGGTGGAGGCGGAACCCTCTCCAAGTCAAATGCATTCAGCAAAATGCCGTAAGCTTGCTAAGTCCTCTGGAGTGTGGCTAGGGGCTTACAGACATTCCTGGGTTTAGGTAGGAACAACCATATCCTCCATGCTGAGGGCTCTCTGTGTGACCAATCTCCATTTCTCACTTTTCCTCTGTACTTGCCTCCTGTCTTTCTTCTAGGTGTTAAAACCCATCCACCTGCTAAATATTTGCCTCGTTGGACCTTTGAGATTTCATGTTTTATGTTTCATGGTGAGTTACAATTATTCAGCAAAACCTGTCAGTGGGGTGGACCACAAACAAGGTATTTTTCCTGCTGACCTACAACACATGTGCTCTCAGAAGTCATACTCAAGGTATGAGCATTTGCCGTGTATCATGATCCACATGAGAAGTATCAGCTCAGATAACGTTGGTTAACCCTCTATGCCCACCTTGCACTAGGCAGCTTTTTAAATAATGAACGAAAATGTAGTGAGCATCTACAAAGTGACTCCCCTGGTGGCTCAGACAGTAAAGCGTCTGCCTACAATGGCAGGAAACCCAAGTGTGATCCCTGGGTTGGGAAGATCCCCTGAAGAAGGAAATGGCAACCCACTCCAGTACTCTTAACAGAGAAGCCTGGTAGGCTACAGTCCATAGGGTCTCAAAGAGTCGGACACGACTAAGTGATTCACTTTCTTTTAGACCCAAAAAAGGGATAGAAAAGAGGTGTGAGACGGTACTTCTTAACCTACAGGAGTGGGAGAGTTCAAACTCTTCTTAGAAGAGACAAGACATAAATGTGTGGAACAGCAACCATTTATGAAACCTAAGAGCCAAGAACCCCCACTCCTTTAAAAGAAAGATATGAAGTCAAAGCACCTGCCCTGGCGGGTTCCAGACACTGTGAAAGCGATGTGAGAAAGGTTTCCAAGCCGACTTTCCGGATGCTTTTCCACTCAGGTTACACGGGATACTGTCTACAGCGCATCCCTGCAACGGTGCAGAACGGGGTACCCCACCTGCTCACAGCAGCAGCTGCGCAGCTCAGGTTAGAGCGGGTCCAGGGGTCGCGCAGGAGACCACCGGGTGTGGGAGCTGCGCACGCGCACGGCTACCCCGTGTGCTGGGCGTTCCCAGGCACCCTGGGCGGTGGAAGGAAGGTCTGTGCGCGTCTAGCTCCCCGAGTACTCAGGAGGCACGTCCTATCATCCCGGACAGTCTGAGATGTCTGCACTCCTCTCCCCAGCAAAAGGGGCAGACGATGCAGCCTGACTCACAGCTGCCACCCTGAGTCCTCCGGGCCTCAGGCTACGTGGCCTGGACCCTCCGGCCGAGGCCTCTAGTGCCTACTGTGGAATGGGCTGGGGCTGGACCACAGGGCACTTGAGAAACACACACGAGTGTGGACAGTACAGCCTACCCGCGGGGCCCAGGCCGGGTTGTGGGGCGGGGGGAGGTGGTTGTCGGGCTGTTGTCACTAAGCCTCGCGGCTTCACCTTCATTCACTCCTTCCTTGGGATGAACCTTTGCTGAGGGCATTCCTGGTTGCTCCGAACAGTGACTCCTGGGTTAAAGCAGTGAAGACTCCAAAGAGACCCCTCCATCACCCATGAGGCCAATGGCCCACTGTTGTGCCCCAATTAATTCACAGGACACCGCAGAGGGCCCGGCTCTGGGGCCCGGGACACTGACGCAGGATGCCCGTCTGAGATGTGGGGACAGAGACACGTCTGGGAGAGTTGGGGTTCACCTTCCTGCTGGAGAATCTCCAGCCCCGATTCCTCCTTGGGGAAGAGGTTACCAAGCTGATTAAATCTCCCACCGCGCCAGGACGCAGGCTCCATGAGCTCCCTACGCCACCAGTCAGCTCAGGTCTGGGAAGGAGACGCCAAGCCAGCAAGTAAAGCAAAAGCTTCCCTCCGCCTTCACCCCACCCCCTCAGTGATGAAGCCCACCTGCCCCACCTCCTGAGTGGCCCAGGAGACGCAGTGTGGTGAGGTGCAGAGTCCTGGGTGGGCTGCCCCTCCTCCAAGCCCCCCTAACCTCTCCACCTTCCCGCACCTTCCCCCACCACCCCACTCCGGGGCTCAGCCTTCACTTTGGAAAGTGCCACCCAGGCAGCTCCTGAGTGTGCCTTTATGAAACTGCCCCCATAGTCCAGAACCCTCTCCTTGGGGTCCTTCCTGGCCACAGGCTGGAACAGAAGAAGGTGCACAGCCCGTGTTGCCAGGCAGAGCAGGATGTGGTGAGGATTTTCAGAGGCTGCCAGGTACCTTTGAGTGGTGCTTTTTCCTCCAGGAAGGTAGACTCTCCTGGAATAATTGAGCCAGCCTGAGCTCCTGCTCCACCCTCCTGCATCTGGCCGGGCGGCTGAGCCCAGTGCTCACAGCACCCTCATTGACCATGACCCCATCCCCAAATGCCACAGGCCAGGCCTTCCAGAGCGGGAGCAGCGGGATGGAAAGGAGTGTGAAGTCTGTGGATGTGGGCAGACAGAGCTTCACAGAATTCCCAGCCCCTCTCGACTCCTGCACTCACCTCCTCCCACACAGTGAGGCCTCCCTGGAGGGCTTCCAGGAAGAGGAGGAGGGTGGAGCTGAGTGTGGTGGGGAGGTGATGGGCAAGGAGGGGGAGCCATGACACCAGGGTGACGAGGCTTCTCTCAGGTTGGATCAGGAACCCTCTGAGGGCTCAGGGCACCTCCTCTCCAAGGGAAAGGCAACCTAGTCAGACGTCAGGGGCCATCCCAGAAGCCTGCAGATAGATGGGGACAGAGGAGGCCAAGCTGGGGAAGGCAGTCATGTGACACACTCTCGCGGCGCCTGGCAAAGGGACCTTGAGGTCTCAAGGTTCCCACTACTTGGCCCAGCCTAGACCCTTGTCTCCCTGCTTACCCTCCTGACCACTGCCCCCTCGGTCACTGCCAGTCAAAGTCAGAATGCTCTTCACCTTGACTCCCATTCTGTGTCAGCTGCTCAGAGTTCTAGGGGCTCCAGAGGAAACGAGGAATTGCTGGGGCCACCCTTTCCCCAGGAGCCCTCTTTCTGCTCAGCCTAGTCGTTATTAAACAAACTAAACCTAAATCTTCTGCTTCGTCTGAAACTATGGGCTACAAGGGAAATCCATCAGGGTCCCAAGAAGGGACAGTCTTATCCTGGCCACATAGGCAGAGAAGTCTTGATAACTCAGAGTTTGCACCAAATGCCATGTACACCCACCATACTGATGGTTCCCAAGCCTTTGCCTGTCAACCCCATGAAGATTCACAGCAACACTTGAGGTAAACACAAACATCACAGCTTCGTAGAGAAGGAAATGAGGGGTCAGGGTTCTCAGCTGTAACAGGGCCTGTGAAATTCCACCTCATAGTATTGTTTTGAAAATTAAATGAGATGGGAAGAGAGATGAATAGGTAGAACTCAGGAAAATTTTAGACTGTTTTAAACTATTCTATGCTGGTGGCTCAGTCAGTAAACAATCTGTCTGCCATGCAGGAGACCCAGGTTAGGTCCCTGGGTTGGGAAGACCCCCTGAAGAAGGGAGTGACAACCCACCCCAGTGTTCTTGCCTGGAGAATCCCATGGACAGTGGAGCCTGGTGGGCTACTGTCCCTGGGGTTGCAGAGTCGGACACAACTGAGCAACTAACACACACATGTGTAAATGCATTATACATTTGTCCAAACCTGTGGACTGTGAAGCACAGTAAACTCTGGGCTTTAGTTAATAACAAGGTAAAGCCATTGACAAAGGTTATGTTGAGAATACTTGGCACTGAGCTCACAGTCACATCTTACTACAAAATTACGACAGAAGGTTGGGAAGGTTTATAAGTCAAACCCATCAGAAACACTCAAGGATATAAACAGTAAGCAGTTTGAAAAATTCTTATTCTGTATCTTGTCCAACTGAGTCTAGGCTAATTTGTTTGCAGGAAATTCTCCTTGGCCATTCTGTTTGTAAATCCTAAAAGCCTTACTCCTATCTTATCGGAGTTCAGTCGGGGCTGTAACCCTTATTCTCCAGGCTGTACTGGCTTTGCAAGGTTGTTATGGAGAGTTGCATTTCCTCCCTCTTTTGTTTGTTTTGGAAAGTTGTATTTGTTATCAGATGTTTATGGGAGGACATTAGTTTACTCACCTAAATTATAATGTACGCATCGGCACTGTTGCATTTAACTCATTATCATGACCTCGCTAATTTTATTATGGAAAGTTCATCTGTGTGAATGGTTTGACTTCGCTTATGAATCAGAAAGTATCAAGAGTTTATCTTGGTTTTCACTCTACAGGCTGATTTGGGAAATAAAATAGACCTGATCAGATTCAGATTTGTTCTTTTGAAAACAACTCGAAGTACGTTTTCCACAGCACAGGTATGTAGAAAGTTTAGGTGAATAATGCTATGGATGAATCTTAAAGACAGCTGTGAATTACATAGGCTTCTTTCTAATAAGTGCTCCTTTTTATACATTGTACATGCAGCTTTGCCAAACCCTCCAGAGAGATGCTTCAGAAATAACCTGGGAGGGAAGAGAGGGTTATTTCTGGAATCCTTGCTCATCATCAACTGCTAGACGAGAGCAGAGAAAAATGGTACTTCTTAGCATCACATGACGACACACTCCATGGGGCAGGAACCATGACTGTCTTGTTACCACTATATACTGCTATAGCAGGGCTTAACATACAGAAATTGTGCAATAAATATTTATTGGATGAATGAATGAATAAACTAAGTCCAGCTTTCATTCCTGTATCGTATATTGCAGAGAAGGCAATGGCAACCCACTCCAGTACTCTTGCCTGGAAAATTCCATGGACAGAGGAGCTTGGTAGGCTGCAGTCCATGGGGTCGCTAAGAGTCGGACACGATTGAACGACTTCACTTTAACTTTTCACTTTCATGCATTGGAGAAGGAAATGGCAACCCACTCCAGTGTTCTTGCCTGGAGAATCCCAGGGATGGGGGAGCCTGGTGGGCTGCTGTCTATGGGGTCGCATAGCATCGGACACGACTGAAGCGACTTAGCAGCAGCAGCAGCGTATATTGAGCTGTCTTAGTTTCTTGTTTTTCCACGACACACACAACCGCAGCCTCCCATGTTGAAGAAAGCATTGTATAATGGAATTACTGGGACTTCGTGATTGTCTAGTGGTTAAGACTTCGCCTTTCAACGAAGGGGGTGTGGGTTCAATCCTTGGTTAGGGAGCTGAGATCACACATCCCCCTTCGGCCAAAAAAGCAAAACACGAAACAAATTCAATAAAGACTTGAAAAATGGTCCACCTCCAAAAAATCTTTAAAGAAAAGATAAAATTAAGAATTTTTAAAATGGAATTAACATCTCATGGGGTAAGTGAAAAATTGATCATAAAACATCACAGTTACAGCTAGTGATCTCCTTCATGGTATCGATGATGACTCACAGCCAGGAGAAAAGACACAGCTGCCTCTGGCTTCCTTTTTACCACTTGGGAACCACCTGCTATGAAGCAGACACCAGGCCACATGCTGGGACTGGCCTGCAGAGGTCACCATGCAGTGAGCGCAGAGGTTCCCAAGTGCTGGCCCTCTGTCAATGAAAGGGCTTCCCAGGTGGCTCAGAATCCACCTGCCAAGCAGGAGATGTGAGTTTGATCCCTGAGTCAGAAAGATCCCCTGGAGAAGGAAATGGCAACTCACTCCAGTATTCTTGCCTGAGAAATCCCATAGACAGAGGAGTCTGGTGGGCTACAGTCCATGAGGTCGCAAAGAGTCAGATACGACTGAGCAACTCAACAGCAGTAACATTCTTCCATCAATGAATGCTAAAGCCAGTGGGGGAAAGGGTCAAGATTATAGGGACTAATATTTTCTCAAAGTCTCTCTCCACAGGGGCTTCCCTGGTAGCTCAACACCCACTCCAGTGTTCTTGCCTGGAGAATCTCATGGACAGAGGAGCCCGGTGGGCTACAGTTCAAGGGGTTGCAAAGAATCAGACACGACTGAGCGACTAACACTTTCACACTTTCTCCCCACCAAATCCTTATTAATTACAAGATATAAAGTCACTTTTCAGTGGAGAAAACTGGCAGGGACCACCTTAACCAATCACCAAATTACCATTTCCAGAAACAGAACTGATCAACTGCCAGGGCCTCTGGACTCTATGCACAAAGACACATCATCACTCCCTTGCTATGACGGATGGCCCCAAGTGCACGACCCGAACCTGATCACGAGGAGTCAGTCGACACACCCAGAGTGAGGGACGAGTTGCACAATCAGTGACCTGTACTCTTCAAAAGTGCCAATGTTATGAGAAACAAACAAAGCCCCAGGCCCTGCTCCAGAGGATGAAGGACTAATGGGACAAGGCGATGGAATGCAAGGCCTTGGGTTTCCTTTTTCTGTAAAGAACACTGTTGATCTATTGGCAATTTAAAGTTTTTAAATTAAATAGTGTTATTGTATTGGTGCTGATTTCCATTTTTTTATATAATTATACTCTATATTATAATTCCTGGATTTTAGGAAACAAAGACATTTAGGAATAAAAGGGAACCATATCTCATGTCCATAACTTTCTCTTACATTGTTCAGAAAAAACCCTACACATATATAATAATAAACCTCTGTGTATCTGTGCATGGTGTGTGTGTGTGTGTGTGTGTGTGTGTGTAGAAAGAGAGAGCGAATGAATATAGTAATTTGTTACCATTTAGGTCCATGGACGGAGGAGCCTGGTAGGCTGCAGTCCATGGGGTTGCTAAGAGTCGGACACGACTGAGCGACTTCACTTTAACTTTTCACTTTCATGCATTGGAGAAGGTAATGGCAAACCCACTCCAGCATTCTTGCCTGGAGAATCTCAGGGACGGGGGAGCCTGGTGGGCTGCTGTCTCTGGGGTCACAGAGTTGGACACGACTGAAGTGACTTAGCAGCAGCAGCAGCAGCAGCAGGTCCTCTAGGTGAAATTGTTCAGGAATTCCTTGTATGATTCTTGCACCTTTTCTATAACTTTCACAGTGTCAAAATTTTTAAAAATTTACATTGAGGTACTTGGGCTGTGCCCTGGGAAATTTTGATTCTGCAGTTCTGGGATGAGTTGGTGTTTTCATTTTTAACAAGTACCTAGGTAGTTCCAATGCCGCGGCCTGCAGGAAAGGATTAGGGAAACGGTATGCACTGAGATTTCCCCAGGATCATACAGCTAGTCAGGGACCAAGCCAAAACCAGAATCTCTCTTTCCTTCCCATCCAGGGCTCCTGCCACCACACTGCACACTTTGTTAAAACAAGTTAGGCACATTTTAAAGATGATTTCCAATCAATAGTTTTCAAAATTGCAAAACTAGGGGTAAAAAAGAAAGAAAGAATGACCCATTCAGGTCAACTCCTCTCAATGTTTGTATCAAAATTAAACTCTCCGTCCTCTACTAACCCCAGAAAACCTCTCAATGGCTGTATTTCCTGCTAGTCAACTCACTCACCTGAGCCAGAAACCAGGAGCAACCTAACAATTCTATGTTTCCATCAGTTTCCAAATCCTTCTGCCCTAAGCGTTAAATTCTGTTGTCCTTCTCTTACTTCAGGGATGGTTTTGTTTCTCATCAGGACAACTGCAAAACCTGTGCCTCGCTTTGCTATATCAAGTTCATTAACCTTTCCTTCTGCAGTGTCTTCTCTGCTGTTAGTTCTGTCCAGGAAACTTTGTATCTAAAAGTCTTTAGAAGTTTAATATGGATATTTTATATATCTTTTACTTCTCTACTTAATATTTACTTACTTAATATTTCTCCACTTAATACTCAAGTATTCCTCTATGTTCTAAATACAAGGAATTGCTGTTGTTTTGTTCAGTTGCTCAGTTGTGTCTGACTCTTGGCCACCCCATGGACTGCAGCACGCCAGGCCTTCCTTGTCCTTCACCAACTCCTGGAGTTTACTCAAACTCATGTCCATTGAGTCAGTGATGCCATCCAACCATCTCATCCTGTGCCATCCCTTTCTCCCGCCTTCAGTCTTTCCCAGCATCAGGGTCTTTTCCAATGAGTCGGCTCTTCACATCAGGTGGCCAAAGTAGTGGAACTTCAGCTTCAGCATCAGTCCTTCCAATGAACATTCAGGACTGATCTTCTTTAGGATGGACTAGTTGGATCTCCTTGCAGTCCATGGGACTCTCAAGAGTCTTCTCCAGTGCCACAATTCAAAGGCATCAATTTTTCGTCGCACAGCCTTTTTTATTGTCCAGCTCTCAAATCCATACATGACTACTGGAAAACCATAGCTTTGACTAGATGGACCTTTGTAATGCAAAGTAATATCTCTGCTTTTCAATACACTACATTTGTCATTGCTTTTCTTCCAAGGAGCAAGCATCTTTTATTTCATGATTGCAGTCACCATCCACAGTGATTTGGGAGCCCAGGAAAATAAAATCTGTCACTGTTTCCATTGTTTCTCCATCTATTTGCCATGAAGTGATGGGACCGGATGCATTGATCTTTGTTTTCTGAATGCTGAGTTTTAAGCCAGCTTTTTCACTCTCCTCTTATAGTCAAAATTATTTTAATATCCTTGTCTACTAGTTGAAATGAATCATCTGTGTCATTTTCAGATTGGCTTCCATTGACTGACTTTTCTTCTCATTATAGGTTATACTTCCCTGTTTTCTTGTAGCTTGATAGTTTATTTATTAGATAATGGATTGAGTGAATTTTGTCTTACTGAGTGCTGAATACTTTTGAATTTCTATAAATATTCTAGAGCTTTGTTCTGGGGTGCAGTTAAATTACTTTCCAATAGTTGAATCATTTTGAGGCTTGTCATCAAGCTTTCCTAAGGGAGACCAGAACAGCCTTTAGTCTCAGGCAAATTTCTAACCCACCCGCCTCCTGGTGAGCCAAAACTCAGCTATGTACTCTACGCGTCGTCCCATGAATTCCAAGGCTTTTCCTCTCTGGCTGCAGGGAACACAAATTATCCCTGCCCTTGTGTGAGTTCTGACATTTGTTCCTTCTGTGCTTCTTCAGTGGTTCTGTCCCCAGCACTTGGTAGAACAACGCTCAGGAAAATTTGTGTGTTGATGGAATGATGTGCTACCTGTGAAACCCAACACAAGGTAACATCCAACATGTTCCAAGGGAGGGAAGAATCCTGGAGAAGCTGGGCCTTGGCAGCATGGGAACGCTCAGTGCAGGAGGTGGACCGCATGGGTTGTGCGTGCTATTTTGCGTTCTGTTTCTACTTTATGCTCCTCAGAAGGCATAGACGTGCTGGTTCACAGCCTCAGAAGCTTCCCAGTGAAACATGAAACTAGCCCTCATACTTAGAGGGCAAGGAGAGACCAAAGGAAGAGCAGACAGCTCTGGACTGGTAGGTGGAAGGCATAATAAGCACAGAACTTACGCAGTAGGGGTGTCTTGGGCAGCCTCAAGATGGGTAGATCTCTGCCACTGCCTACCACAATCTTGAACATTTAGAGACCTTAATGGCTTTCAGTTACATACACCCTCTGATGGTCTCAAAACACATTGTTCTTTCAAGTTTGTGCCTTTGAAAATGGCTCCAGCTATGGGGACAGTTATATCTACTACTGTGGGCAGGAATCCCTTAGAAGAAATGGAGTAGCTATCATAGTCAACAAAAGAGTCCAAAATGCAGTACTTGGATGCAATCTCAAAAACAACAGAATGATCTCTATTCATTTCCAAGGCAAACCATTCAATATCATGGTAATCCAAGTCTTTGCCCCAACCAGTAATGCTGAAGAAGCTGAAGTTGAATGGTTCTATGAAGACCTACAAGACATTTTAGAACTAACACCCAAAAAAGATGTCTATTTCATTATAGGAGACTGGAATGCAAAAGTAGGAAGTCAAGAAACACCTGGAGTAAGAGGCAAGTTTGGCCTTGGAGCACAGAATGAAGAAAGGCAAAGGCTAACAGAGTTTTGCCAAGAGAATGCACTGGTCATAGCAAACACCCTCTTCCAACAACACAAGAGAAGACTCAACACATGGACATCATCAGATGGCCAACACTGAAATCAGGTCTATTATATTCTTTGCAGCCAAAGATGGAGAAGCTCTATATAGTCAGCAAAAACAAGACTGGGAGCTGACTGTGGCTCAGACCATGAACTCCTTATTGCCAAATTCAGACTTAAATTGAAGAAAGTAGGGAAAACCACTAGACCATTCAGGTATGACCTAAATCAAATTCCTTATGATTATACAGTGGAAGTTAGAAATAGATATAAGGGACTAGATCTGATAGACAGAGTGCCTGATGAACTATGGATGGAGGTTTGTGACGTTGTACAGGAGACAGGGAGCAAGACCATCCCCAAGAAAAAGAAATGCCAAAAAGCAAAAATGGCTGAGGAGGAGCTATTTGTCTTACAAATAGCTGAGAAAAAAGGGAAGCGAAAAGCAAAGGAGAAAAGGAAAGATATAAGCAAATGAATGCAGAGTTCCAAAGAATAGCAAGGAGAGATAAGACAGCCTTCCTCAGTGATCAGTGCAAAGAAATAGAGGAAAATAATAGAATGGGAAAAATTAAAGATCTCTTCAAGAAAATTAGAGCTACCAAGGGAACATTTCATGCAAAGGTAGGCTCAATAAAGGACAGAAATGGTATGGACCTAACAGAAGCAGAAGATATTAAGAAGAGGTGGCAAGAATACACAAAAGAAGAACTGTACAAAAAAGATCTTCATTTCGAGGCCCAGCCCCGGCTGATCCAGGGAGTTCAAAGTGGAGACGGCGTCGGCGAGGATCAGGATACAATAGCTTAAATTAGATATTAATTAGAGATGTAAAGAGTAATAGAATGAGGATAGCTCAGTAGGAAAATTCAGTGGAGAAAAGAGGCTGAGTAGCTTGATTTACGCGGGAGACCAATAAAACTTCAAGACAAGAAGTTTGCACCACTTACGTAGGCCGCAGGCATCCTTCCGTTCTCCCAAAGGAAAGGAGACACTGAGGCCTCCCCGGTAGGATCTTAGAAGCCCAGTCATAATTAGTAAGTATGGCGGGCTCCGCGCTCCAGATGGAGACTCAGCCAGAGTTTGAGAGAGAGAGTGACATGGGGAGACCAATATTTCAAGAAACTGATCCCAATTCTTTATTTTCCATGGTCTACTTTTATACACTGAGATGTTATGCAAAAGTCATGTGGGGTCAGCAGTCCTGACTTTTATCAAAGTCAGGTACTTCATACAAATATATACAGAGGCCTTAGGGGTGTTACATCATCTTCTGGCCAGGGGGCCTGCTGACAATTTATGACCCTCTCCTTGTGACAGCAGTCAGTCAACCAGGACACTTATTTCTCCAGGGGTGATTATTCTTAAAAAGACTCCACCTTCCGAAGGTACCAGATAAAGTTACATTCCTATAGGGTGAGGGTGTAGTGGGTTTTAATTAAGAAAATAATTTACTTAGCCTAAGGTCTAACATGATTAATATCAAAGGTTAATACTTATTTCTTCTATATATTCATTAATGTGTGTAAGGGCAGGGAATATGAAGACTTAGCAACAAACATTGGCTCAACAAATGAAAAACCCCTCACCAATACAATTTCTAATCAGCCCACTATACTTATACTAATGGTTTTCTAACTTTTCTAAGGAACCTGTTTTTAGAAGGTTTAAAGCATCTCGTGCCTCTCACGGTTGGGAGGCTGTGAGCAATCACATGTGGCCGGACAAGCCTGTCAGGCAGGCTAGAGAATCTTCAGAGGAGTTTGTAGGTTGAAACACTCCTATCATGCCTAGGAGTTTTTATTAATTGGAGCTCTAAGTTAACTCCTTCTCCAAAAGAGGTGGTGAGGGACAGCCCCCCGTAAAGTCAGAGGTGTAGGTGAGAGCATGAAGTAGTAAAGTAGGCAGGCTCTGGTTATGGGGGTAGATGCTCGAGGATTTCCAGGGGGACTCCTGAGGCTCGATCCTGCCTTTGTGTATGTCGAGCCTCCTTCCTGATGACCTTTGCCACAGGCAGAGTGCCTCATGCTGGCCCCCAACACTTCATGATCCAGATAATCACTTGACTGGAAGGTGAAGTCAAGTGGGCCTAAGGCCCATTTTGAAGCATCACTACAAACAAAGCTAGTGGAGGTGATGGAATTCCAGTTGAGCTATTTCAAATCCTAAAACATGATGCTGTGAAAGTGCTGCACTCAATATGCCAGCAAATTTGGAAAACTCAGCAGTGGCCACAGGACTGGAAAAGGTCAGTTTTCATTCCAATCCCAAAGAAAGGCAATGCCAAAGAATGCTCAAACTACCACACAATTGCACTCATCTCACATGCTAGTAAAATAATGCTCAAAATTCTCCAAGCCAGGCTTCAACAGTGAACCATGAACTTCTAGATGTTCAAGCTGAATTTAGAAAAGGCAGAGGAACCAGAGATCAAATTGCCAACATCCACTGGATCATCAAAAAAGCAAGAGAGTTCCAGAAAAACATCTATTTCTGCTTTATTGACTATCCCAAAGCCTTTGACTGTGTAGATCACAATAAACTGGAAATTTCTGAAACAGATGGGAATACCAGACCACCTGACCTGCCTCTTGAGAAACCTATATGCAAGTCAGGAAGCAACAGTTAGAACTGGACATGGAACAACAGACTGGTTCCAAATAGGAAAAGGAGTACGTCAAGGCTGTATATTGTCACCATGCTTATTTAACTTCTATGCAGAGTACATCTTAAGAAAATCTGGGCTGGATGAAGCACAAGCTGGAATCAAGATTGTCGGGAGAAATATCAATCACCTCCGATATGCAGATGACACCACCCTTATGGCAGAAAGTGAAGAAGAATTAAAGAGCCCCTTGATGAATGTGAAAGAGGAATGTGAAAAAGTTGGCTTGAAGCTCAACATTCAGAAAATGAAGATCATGGCATCTGGTCCCATCACTTCATGGCAAATAGAAAGGGAAACAGTGGAAACAATGGCTGACTTTATTTTTGGGGCTCCAAAATCACTGCAGATGGTGACTGCTGCCATGAAATTAAAAGACACTTACACCTTGGAAGGAAAGTTATGACCAACCTAGATAGCATATTCAAAAGCAGAGACATTACCTTGCCAACAAAGGTCCATCTAGTCAAGGCTATGGTTTTTCCAGTAGTCATGTATGGATGTGAGAGTTGGACTGTAAAGAAAGCTGAGCACCGAAGAATTGATGCTTTTGAACTGTGATATTGGAGAAGACTCTTGAGAGTCCCTTGGACTGCAAGGAGATCCAACCAGTCCATCGTAAAGGAGATTAGTCCTGGGTGTTCATTGGAAGGACTGATGTTGAAGCTGAAACTTCAATACTTTGGCCACCTGATGCAAAGAACTGACTCATTGGAAAAGACCCTGATGCTGGAAAAGATTGAGGGCAGGAGGAGAAGGGGACGACAGAGGATGAGATGGTTGGATGGCATCACTGACTCAATAAACTTGAGTTTATTTGGTAAACTCTGGGAGTTGGTGATGGACAGGGAGCCCTGGCTTGCTGCAGTTCATGGGGTCGCAAAGAGTTGGACACGACTGAGCGACTGAACTGATCTGATGGGGCAGAGGACAGAGCCTACATCCCAAGGTCAGGCGTGGGAGATGCAGTCTTTGTGCAGCCAGGTCCAGTTCTCAGGTCAACAACAGTCACTTCCTTCCAATTACCTCCTCCAACAGGAGGTCAGAGTTCACAACTGCAGATGGTCAGGCCCCCACTGCAATGAAAAATAGGCACCAAGCCAGGGGTCATGGTACTCACCACATAGCTATGAGTTCACACTTGCCCTGAAACAATAATTTTTTCCCAGTGATGTGTGTATGTGTGCATGTGTGCACACGCACAGGAATTCTACAGGAATTCTTGGATCCAAGCAGTACTTGGTGCTATATAAAATACGGCTCAGAGAACATTAGAGTCTTCAGTTCTTAGAATGGGAGACTCTTTCCAAAAGAACATGTTCCCAAATATCACCAATTTTCATAAAGAGAGAGAACTGTTTTGGGAATTAATGAAATTCTTGGTAGGGGTGTTGTTTAGATGAATGCTCTAATATCAACCCTGCCCAATATGCTCTCAAGAACAACATGGCAAGAAAACATAGATAAGCCATCAACAAAGTAAGAGGATATTTCTTCATCCTCAGAAAGAAAAAGAGGGCTATGATTGCTTTTGAACTTGGGTATCCTAACCAGTCCAGGGTGAGTCAAGTTCTGTGAAGTTGATTTGCAGTCGGTGATGACAAGTGGAGAACAGAAGGATGGTTGATTGAAGAAGAAATAGAAAACAAAAGTTATTCCCCTTAGGAGCAAGATCGTGTGATGAACTGTTATTTCCCCGTGAGCATACATTTTCCTTCTGGAGACCAGAGGAGTAGGAAGATCTGCTTCCCACCACCCTGGTCGGCGAGGCTGGGTCAGGGAGATGCGGCTCTTGCCTTTGGTTTGAAAAGTCCAGAGATCAGGTGACCGGCGCGCTTCCAGTGCAGGCGGAGAGTGGTACAACCACCAGTGTGTTTCCTCTGCCTTTTCCCACTCCTCTGATCCAAATCACCTCCAGTGCAGGGGGAGAGCAGAGAAGCAAGCATGAAAAAAGTGTCAGTCACTCAGTCGTGTCCGACTCTGTGACTCCATGGACGGTAGCCCAACAGGCTCCTCTGTCTATGGAATTCTCCAGGCAAGGGTACTGGAGTGGGTTGCCATTTCCTTCTCCAGGGGATCTTCCTGACCCAGGGTTCAAACCCAGCCTTCCTGCATTGCAGGCAGATTCTTAACCATCTGAGCCACCAGGGAAGCCCTTGAAGAAGGGTTTCACGTCCCTTAATGCCTGGATTGTAAGCTGAATTGAGAACAACCTCAGCTTTTATGCACACCTTGCAGAGAATGCAGGAACAAACCAAGGGGCAAGCACGGCAGTCGCCCTGGAAGACTGGAATGAAGACACCACCTGGACTGACCTTCCATCGTGCCCTTGGAGGAGGGGGGGACTCTGCATGTGCACCTCACCTGACCTCTGGGGCCTTACAGCCATCAGTAAAAGGATGGCCACTCTCAGACACACGTGCCAAAGCCCTGGATGAAGTCATTGTTATTATGCTCATTTTCAAAGGGAAAATTTCGTCTCTAGAGTGGGGACCTTTGCCAAATTGCTTAGTTACCAAGTATGTGTTTGCAGTTATATTTACAAAGTCAGCCCTTCCCTCCCCTGTTTCAATCACCAGGAACCCCATTGGTTTACATCCCAATGCCTGACTTTGAGACCTGCTGCCAGCAGAGCTCCTTTCTAATAGCTGCACCAAGAGGGCTGTTCCCCCAGGACAGCCATCGTCTTGTTCAGAGGCCAAGTTCACTCATCTCTAGCTTTGCGTCCATCGCCTCACTCCCTCCATGTCCCCAGTCGATGGTGTTGAGCAGCTACTGCACCAGCCACTCTGCTGGGCATCGAGGGCACCTGGACAATGCATGGTAAAGCTCTTACAGCACATGAGGCTCAACTCCAGGGACTTGACATATCCTGACATATATGTAATCCTCACAACAGCCCTAGGGAGAAGACGTCAATGTTCCCACTTAACAGAAGAGCAAATAGAGGCACAGAGCACTGCAAGTAACGTGGCCAGTGTCACAGTATGACCAAGTGTTGGAGCCATTGTTTGACCCAGGAATTCTGCTGACAGAGCTCCAGCACTGTAATAAGGCCTCAGGATTCAGCAGGAGGATCAGGACACTCTCACAGGTCACCAGTGTGGGGAAGCAGGCTGGGTGACGTCTTAGAGGGGGACTCGGGGAACCATGGGGCACTGGAAGGTGTCCGACTTTACCTGGGATCCTCTGCACTGAAGACGCAATGTCCGCACTTTCTCTCACTGGCCTTGGAGCCCCAGAACCATCATGGCAGCATCTCAGATGTTCACCTCAGGGCTTCAAAATCAACTTAAGACATAAAGTCATGGGCTAATGACTCCAGTGTGTGTGGACATAGCGTCCTCGTGGCTGATGCCCCCGTGGGTTGGTTCAGTGCCTCCATAGCTCCCTTCCTGTGGCATTAGAGGGCATGTGTCATCTAAAAGGAGCGTTGTTTAAGGCTGTAGCCCAGGATGGTTCATTGCCTCCAAGGAGCTGCCAGGCCTGGCTCCCTTAGCACGTGGGGCTTTCTCACCTTAGCCTGTTTCGGGGCCATAGCTCTCCACCTGCCCTCTGGACCACAGGGTCTGCTGCTGCTGTGGACACACAGACCTTCACTCACAGGCATTCCTCAACACCCACAACGTGCCAGGCACTGGTCCAGGCACTGGCAATACTGCAGTGAACGAACAGGAGAATAACTGCCCTCATGGAGGTAGTGGAGGCCAGATAACAAACAGAATGAGTACGTTCGTGCTCAGTTGCTTCAGTCATGTCCGGCTCTTTGCGACCCTATGGACTGTAGCCTGCCACACTCCTCTGTCCATGGGATTCTCCAGGCAAGAATATTGGAGTAGGTTGTCATTTCCCTCTCCAAAATGAGGGAGTGAGGCATGCAAATAAGCAGGGCAAGTATTCTAGGCATCAGTCATGGAAAGATCCTGAGGCAGGCATGCGTCTGACCCACCAAACGTTCCAAGGCTGATAGAGGACCATCCAACTGTCCCCTGAAAGAACAGGGGTGGGAGTGATTAGGGAGCAAGGCTACCAAAGAGGGTGGCACATCAACAAATAAAATTCAAATAAAACAACCTCTTGCCTAAGTTAGCTAAAAGAGACTATCTGTGGTCAGCTGAGACTTCTAATTTTGTTAGCTGGTTTTGTTTTGTTGCTATTCAGTCACTCAATTGTCTCTGACTCTTTGTGACCCCATGGACTGCAATACACCAAGCTTCCCTGTCCATCACTAACTCCCAGAACTTGCTCAAGCTCAAGTCCATTGAGTCAATGATGCCATCCAACCATCTCATCCTCTGTCATCCCCTTCTCCTCCAGCCTTCAATCTTTCCCAGCATCAGGGTCTTTTCCAATGAATCAGTTCTTCCTATCAGGTGGCCAAAGTATTGGAGTTTCAGCTTCAGCATCAGTCCTTCCAATGAACATTCAGGGTTGATTTCCTCTAGGTTTTATTTTAATCTTGTTTAATAGTTTATCTTCAAACTGCCTGTCTGGGGCTATGTAGTCCTATCTATAGAGTCAGAAATCACAGTATTTTCAAGTTAGAAAGGCTGTTTGAGACCCCTCAGGCTGTTCCCCATTTTACAGATGACAATACTGAGGTCCATAGAGATTTGATCACAAGTTCAACTTCCCTTTTCTACCTGTGTAGAAGTGAAGTGAAGTCGCTCAGTCGTGTCTGACTCTTTGTGACCCCAGGGACTATAGCCTACCAGGCTCTTCCGTCCGTGGGATTTTCCAGGCAAGAATACTGGAGTGGGTTGCCATTTCCTTCTCCAGGAGATCTTCCCAACCCAGGGATTGAACCCCGGTCTACTGCATTGTAGGCAGATGCTTTACCATCTGAGCCACCACCTGTGTAGAGCAGAGGTTAAAATGTCTCTGCTGTCTCTTAGCCTAAACTACTATTGCCCAAACCCTCAGGATTCTCTTCTCTAATGCCATGGCTATGTCTGTACTAAACATAACAGGCTCAAAGATAAAATTTCTGAAAATCCTAAACTCGGTTCAGTAGTTTTAATCAAAGCATCCTATGCTCCTCTGCCTTCCTGGTTTCTCTGCTTGCTTCTGTGACTCCTTCACCCTCATATTTTTTTTTACTGCTTTTTATTCTCATTTCTACATAAAAGAATCCCATCTGCTTCTAAATGCGCCTTCTGTGTACAGTGGCATCTGTTTGCAACCATCTTATTCCCTGACAGTCCACAGTGTAACCTCTAGACTGCCGTGTGTCTCAAGAGGGCATATGGCACCAAGTTTTATAGAGATTTAAATGAAGAGCTGAGTTGAGAATAGAGTGATTATGATTGTGCTTAGCCACTCAGTCATGTCCGACCCAAGGGTCCGCCAGGGTCCTCTGTCCATGGGATTCTCCAGGCAAGAATACTAGAGTGAGTAGCCATTTCCTTCTCCAGGGGATCTTCTTGATCCAGGAATCGAACCTATGTCTCCTGTGGCTCCTGCATTGCAGGCAGATTCTTTACAGTCTGAACCCCTGGGGAAGCCTGTAATTATGATTACACATGCTTTATTCACCTTCATGTTCATTTGCTAAGGATAATGTTGAAATAAAATCTTCCAGGATAGGAAGTTGCCTGTGAATGAAACTTTGGCATCAACCTTTTGAAGGGCCCTCTCCCAGAACTCACAGATGTATGCACTTTTCTTATATACACATACATATATATATATGTGTGTGTGTGTGTGTGTGTGTGTGTGTGTGTGTGTGTTCTAGGTGCATAGGTCTAGTTTCCTGACCAGGGATCAAACCCAGGCCCCCTACATTGGGAGCACAGAATCGTAGCCACTGGACCACCAGGGAAGTCCCTGAAATTTTCTACTCGGGTAACTAATCACATATAATTTGGTAAAGCAAATGCAGATCAAAAAAGAGAGAGAGATCTGAAGATTTAAAGCCTTCTTTTATTTGTCCCCACTGCTGACAACGCCAGAGGAGGCTGGTCTTGTCACTGGGGTTCTTTTGTTAAGGGTAGAAAGAATACTTTTTCCTTTGTAAGCAGTAATGTAAAAGCCAGCTCTTTATTACTTTGAGTGACTCCTAAGTGTCCTACAGCTGTGTCCTTTTATGTTCTGAAGTCTCAGAGGAGGCACGATGAACTGGGCTGAGAGAGTGGGGGTGGTGAGGAAGGGGGGACTCGAGGAAGGCGTCCAGAAGGAGCTGAGCCTTGAAGAACTGCCCCCTCCCCACCCCTGGCAAACAGGGCAAGGAGCGGGGGATGGGCTTTCCAAGCAGAGGCAGCAGTGGGGGGGTTGTGGGGGGTGGGGTGCGTGTGTTAGGGGGCCGCCCAGGTTTGGTGGAAGTCGCCCAAGGTGGGCTTTTCATGCCAAGCAAAGGGACCGCCTGTAGCGTGAGGTCCTCATTTGGGGTCTAGAGAGTAAGTTTTTAGAAATTTTTGTTATTGTCTTGAAACTGTCTGTGTGTCTGTTTATTTTTCATAAACTTTTCAAAGACACATGTGACCCCTAGTAGTTTAAAATCAACTGCTGGAGAGGATGAGAGCCACAGGAGGGATTTTAAGGACAAGAGCAACCTGGCCATGTTTTTCCAGGTCTCTGTAGTGAGAATGTGGAGAATGGACCCCAGGGGAGCCAGGTGGGCAGCATGGAACTAGTGAGACGTGTGATGAGGGGGCTTGGGGGGAGGGGATGGTGGGCACCGAGCCAGATGCAGCCTGCAAGGCAGGGGGCAGGGAAACGGGTCGTGAACACTAGGAGGGCACCATGGAAGAGTTTAGAACCTTCCAAGGGTAGAGGAGGTGGGAAAAGAGAGGAATCTGACAGGAGGCCCTAGATTTCAAGCATAGGCAATGACGTGATGTTGTCAACAAACAAGGCAGGGAGGCCACTGTGAAGGGAAGGGGATGGACTCAGCCTTAGACACTTGATACTTGAGCTTCCCATGACAGAGATGCTCAGAGATGGTTAAAACACATCCAAAGCTGTGGTGTGATCAGACATAGATAGAAAACATCATTAACATGCATTTAGGTGTCAAAGGTCCATCTAGTCAAAGCTATGGTTTTTCCAGTAGTCATGTATGGATGTGAGAGCTGGACCATAAAGTAGGCTGAGCACAGAATTGATGCCTTCGAATTGTGGTACTAGAGAAGATTCTTGAGAGTCCCTTGGACTGCAAGATCAAGCCAGTCAATCCTAAAGGCAATCAACCCTGAATATTCATTGGAAAGACTGATGCTGAAGCTGAAGCTCCAATACTTTGGCCACCTGATGTGAAGAGCTGACTCATTGGGAAAAAACCTTGACGCTGGGAAAGATTGAAGGCAGAAGGAGAAGGGGACGGCAGAGGCAGAGATGGCTGTCATGCTGCAGTCCATGGGATCGCAAAGAGTTGGGCACAACTTGTGGACTGAACAACAACAAGGTGACGGTTAGAATAATGAAATAATCGATCTTATCTGCAGAGAAACTGAGGCAGGAGGATGGAGACAGGCAGGAGACAGAAGCCTGTGACACGCCAACATTTAAAGAGGGAAGAGAAGGGCGAGTCATGAAGGAGGCAAAGGAAATGACTCACGGAGGGTGAAGGAGGATCCCAGGGTACACAAGTCAGTAAGACAAGCCCTAGGAGCCATTCACTGGACTTTGCAAGTAGAACAATGTTGGTTACCTGAGCTGCAACAATTCCACTCCCTTGATCTAGATGGAAGAAAAATGGTTACGGATTTTAAACGTTTGAAAAGTAATGAAGAAGAAACAACTAGTGCATTGATCCATTCAGGATGCTGTAACACAGTACCACAGACTGGGTGACTTATAAACAGAAATCTACTTCTCACAGTTCTGGAGGCTGGAAGCCCAAAGATTTGGGGTCTGGTGAGAGCACACTACTAGATTGCAGACTGCTGACTTCCCGATGTGTCCTCACCTGGAGGAAGGGGCAAAAGAACTCCCTGGGGTCTCTCTGCTGCTGCTGGTGCTGCTGCTGCTGCTGCTGCTGCTGCTAAGCTGCTTCAGTCGTGTGCGACCCCATAGACGGCAGCCCACTAGGGTCCTCTGTCCCCGGGATTCTCCAGGCAGGAATACTGGAGTGGGTTGCCATTTCCTTCTCCAATGCATGAAAGTGAAAAATAAAAGTGAAGTTGTTCATTTGTGCCCAACTCTTAGCAACCTACCAGGCTCCTCTGTCCATGGGATTTTCCAGGCAAGAGTACTGGAGTGGGTTGCCAGTGCCTTCTCTTGGGGTCTCTTTAAAAGGGCACTAATCCCATTCATGAGGGCTCCACCCTCCTGACTGAATCACCTCCCACTGGCCCCATTTCCTAAGACCATCACATCAGAGACTAGGTTTCAACATATGAATTTGGGCAGATGCAAATACTCAGACTGGTGGTGAATGTAAATCACCCCATGGAGAATGTGAAATGAGAAAGAAAGAGAGCAAGTGTTAGAGTGGTAGCTAGAGATGGAGTACAGTCCAGGGGACTGGAGTGTGCTCACACTTGGAGGGGACAGTGAAAGATGGAGAGAGATGTGCAAACTCAGGAAGGAGGGGGAAGCTGGTTGGCATGGGTCTCTGAAGAGACAGTGACCTTTGTGACATAGGTCAGCTTTCTTTTCTCTTTTCTATTGTATATATTCATACTTAATATGCACTCAATATGTCAGCAAACTTGGAAAACTCAGCAGTGGCCACAGGACTGGAAAAGGTCAGGTTTCATTCCAAGCCCAAAGAAAGGCAATGCCAAAGAATGCTCAAACTACCACACAATTGGACTCATCTCACATGCTAGTAAAGTAATGCTCAAAATTCTCCAAGCCAGGCTTCAACAGTGAACCATGAACTTCCAGATGTTCAAGCTGAATTTAGAAAAGGCAGAGGAACCAGAGATCAAGTTGCCAACATCTGCTGGATCATGGAAAAAGCAAGAGAGTTCTAGAAAAACTTCTGCTTTACTGAATATGCCAAAGCCTTTGACTCTGGACCACAACAAACTGGAAAATTCTTAAAGAGATGGGAATACCAGACCACCTGACCTGCCTTTTGAGAAACCTGTATGCAGTTCAGGAGGCAACAGTTAGAATTGGACATGGAACAACAGACTGGTTCCAAATAGGGAAAGGAGTACATCAAGGCTGTATATTGTGACCCTGCTTATTTAACTTCTATGCAGAGTACGTCATGAGAAACGCTGGGCTGGAGGAAGCACAAGCTGGAATCAGGATTGCTGGGAGAAATATCAATAACCTCAGATATGCAGATGACACCACTCTTATGGTAGAAAGTGAAGAAGAACTAAAGAGCCTCTTGATGAATGTGAAAGAGGAGAATGAAAAAGATTTAAAATTCAACATTCAGAAAACTAAGATCATGGCATCTGGTTCCATCACTTCATGGGAAATCGATGGGGAAACAGTGGAAACAGTGACAGACTATTTTGGGGGGCTCCAAAATCACTGCAGGTGGTGACTGCAGCCATGAAATTAAAAGATGCTTACTCCTTGGAAGTAAAGTTGTGACCAACCTAGACAGCATATTAAGAAGAAGAGACATTACTTTGCCAACAAAAGTCCATCTAGTCAAAGCTATGGTTTTTCCAGTAGTCATGTATGGATGTGAGAGTTGGACCATAGAGAAAGCTGAGCACCAAAGAATTGAACTGTGGTGCTGGAGAAGACTCTTGAGAGTCCCTTGGACAGCAAGGAGATCCAACCAGCCTATCCTCAAGGAAATCAGTCCTGAATATTCATTGGAAGGACTGATGCTGAAAGCTGAAATTTCAATACTTTGGCCACCTGTGAAGAACTGACTAATTGGAAAAGACCCTGATGCTGGGAAAGATTGAGGGCAGGAGGAGAAGGGGATGACAGAGGATGAGATGGCTGGATGGCGTCACCAACTCAATGGACATGATTTTGAGTAAACTCCAGGAGTTGGTGATGGACAGGGAGGCCTGGCATGCTGCAGTTCATGGGGTCTTAAAGAGTCGGACACAACTGAGCAACTGAACTGAACTGAACTAATACTTACAGTGTACAAATTGATGGTATGATATACATGAATATTTCATTGTGAATGCAATAGTCACTGCAACCAAACCAATGAACACATTCATCATTTCACATGGTTACCATTACATATGTGTGTGTGTTTACATGGTGAAAACACTCAGGATCTACCCTCTTTATAAATGTCAAATATACAGGACTCTGTTGTAACTAAAGTCACCATACTGTACATTAGATCTCCAGAACCCATTCATCCTACATAACTGAAATTTGGTACCCTTGATTGGAATCTTCCATTTCCCCTCCCCCCAGTCCCTGGTAACTATCACTCTACTCTCTGCTTCTACAAGTTCAGGTTTTTAGATTCCATGCATATAAGATCATACAGTGTTGGTCTTTCTGTGTCTGGCTTTTTTCACTAAGTATAATGTCCTCCAGGTCTCCCCAAGCTGTAGCAAATAGCAAGACTTCTTTTGGTTTTTTTTTGTTTTTTTTTAGACAGAATAATATTCCTTCGTGTGTATAAACCACAGTCTCTTTATCCATTCATCGTTCAGAGGCTTCCCTGGTGGCTCAGAGCATCTGAGCCTGCATCTGCCTGCAATGCGGGAGACCTGGGTTCAATCCCTGGGTGGGAAGATCCCCGAGAGAAGGAAATGGCAACCCATTCCAGTATTCTTACCTGGAGAATCCCATGGATGGAGGAGCCTGGTGGGCTACAGTCCATGGGGTCACAAAGAGTCGGACATGGCTGAGCGACTTCACTTCACTTTCAGTAGACACTTGGGTTGCTTCCCTGTCTTGGCTATTTTGAATACCACTGCAGTCAACTTGAGGAGTGCAGGTATCTCTTTGAGATCCAGATCAATTATTTGGGGTAAATACCCAGATGTGGGATGATATGATGGATCTACTTTTCACAGACCAATACTGAATCTCCATACTGTTTTCCATAGCAGCTGCTGCTGTTGCTGCTGCTGCTGCTAAGTCACTTCAGTCGTGTCTGACTCTGTGTGACCCCATAGACGGAAGCCCACCAGGCTTCTCCGTCCCTGGGATTCTCCAGACAAGAACACTGGAGTGGGTTGCCATTTCCTTCTCCAATGCATGAAGGTGAAGAGTGAAAGTGAAGTCGCTCAGTCATGCCCGACTCTTAGCGACCCCATGGACTGCAGCCTACCACACTCCTCCGTCCATTGGATTTTCCAGGCAAGAGTACTGGAGTGCGGTGCCATTGCCTTCTCCAATAGCAGCTGCACTAGTTTACAAATCCCACCAACAGTGCACTAGGGTTCCAATTTTTGCTCATCCTTGCCAACACTTGTCATCTTTTGCTGTTTTTAATTATAGTTATGCTAACAGGTGTGAGGTGATATCTCATTGTGGTTTTGATTTGCATTTCCCTCTTGATCACTGATGTTGAGCAACTTTTCATGGACCTCTTGGCCAGTAAGTCTTCCTTGGAAAAATATGTCAGTTTTCAATGGGAACTGAGGAGTTTCAGAACCAAGTAGAACTTTAGCATTAAGCCATCCAAGCCCTTCAGTTGCTGGGCAGAGCTTAATGCACAGTAAGGATCTTGGCTGTCCTAGGTTGCAGAGAGGGGGTGGCAGGCAGAGCACTTTTTCCTCCAGAAGAGAAGCTCTACTAGTTATTGTTCTTGTGCTTCTGAAAATAAGCATCTGAGTTGCCAGTGGCAAGTTTCACAGAGCTGCAGTTGGCTGATAACCCTATATCTCTGCGTCCAAGGCTGAGTTATCCATGCACGGCTCATGATCACTCCCCAGAGACCACGACCACTAATGTCTGCCAGCGGTCACCCCCACAATGAGCGTGGTTTCATTTCTTTGTCAATGATCTGGAAGAAAGAATGGAGAACACCCCATCCAGCTTGGTAGATGCTGCTGAGGGAGGCAGGACAGCTAGCATCTTGGAAGAAAGATGCAGAATTCAGCCACTTGGATGAGTTAGACAAATGATTCAAAGGGGAAAAAAAAAAAAAAAAAAAAACAAGATGAAGTTTGCCAGGAATAAGATTAGAAAAGAGCATCACACATGCCCAGAGGATAAAGATTCAACAGGTAGAGCTCAGAAGAAACAAAGGAACCAAGAAAAGACAATTGCTTCCAAAAGTTGGGAAATTATTGTCCTATTACTATCAGTTTTGGTCTCAAAATTCCTATAGCATTGTATCTAGCTTAGATCTTTGCAATTATTAAAAATTGAACTAAAGAGAGCTAGGAACAAGAAAAAGAATGAAAGGAGATAAGAAATATACCTTACATAGGAAAGATAAAGAATAGAAGGACAAAAGGTTTGAGTACTGTCATGACCATTCAACAATTGTTTAGAGAAAGGCCACCTCATTCAAAGAGCCCACTCATTAGAAAAGACCCTGATGCTGGGAAAGATTGAGGGCAGGAGAAGGGGACGACAGAGAGTGAGATGGTTTGATGGCATCACTGACTCAATGGACATGAGTTTGAATAGGCTCTGGGAGCGGTGAAGGACAGGGAAGCCTGATGTGCTGTAAGCCATGGGGTCACAAAGAGTGAGACACAACTGAGCAACCGAGCAGCAACAAAGATGTGAATATATCAATAAATGAACATAACGTCTTTAACTACTGCTTTACAATGTTCAAAGAATAAATATTAAGAAAACTGGTTTGTCGTTATTTTTTAAAAGAATTAATGAAGCCAGGAGGGGCAGAGCTCAGCTGATCTACAGAGAAGAGTCTGTGGTCTGGAAGTGACATCCAAACCATTTGCATGACAGGGGGAACAAGCAAGATTCTCAGAAAAATGGGAGGGGCCTCATAGGAGATCTGTTAATGATTTGGATTAAGATTAGCTTGAACAATCTAAGCACAGTGGATAAATCTCCTGTAGTAGAGTTGAGCAGAGAAGGCAATGACACTCCACTCCAGTACTCTTGCCTGGAAAATCCCATGGATGGAGGAGCCTGGTAGGCCGCAGTCCATGGGGTCGCTAAGAGTCGGACACGACTGAGCGACTTCACTTTCCCTTTTCACTTTCCTGCATTGGAGAAGGAAATGGCAACCCACTCCAGTGTTCTTGCCTGGAGAATCCCAGGAACGGGGGAGCCTGGTGGGCTGCCGTCTATGGGGTTGCACAGAGTCGGACACGACTGAAGTGACTTAGCAGCAGCAGCAGTAGAGTTGAGGGACAGGGGTCACTGTTGTAGATCCCAGATCTATAGACTAAGACCAATTAATTTTCGACTCTGAGATCAAATGTTAGACCAGTATTAAATTCAACTGTCCTAGATAATTATTAATTTTTAGTGAGAGCAACATAGAAGCTAATAGAGTTATTTTGTTTCTTTTAAGAGTTTACTCCATAAGAAGTAGCTACTCTACTCTTGGGTTTTTTTTAATGTAGTTTTTATTTTGTAAGTGTGGTTTGGAAAATTCCTGGGTATGCTCTGGATCTCAGAATAGACACACATACATCCTACGCGCTGAGAATGCATGAAGGGGGCCCCGGTGGCTGCTGCCCCCTGGTGGCAAGGGTCCAGCGGCGTACAGAAAGAACACCTGTTGCAGGGACCCAGGTGACAGAGGCAGCTTCCAGTTTAGAAACAACAGATCCAGGGTTCACTCACTGCAAATGCCCCACACTGATGTAAGCACTCATCTCTGCGAGGCTTGTGATTGTGTTCAGGTCCCCAGACCTTTTCCTCTGTGAGGGGCTGGCTGGATGCTATATTTTTGCTTGCAGTCTGGAGGGAGGCTGGTGAGCAGTCGGTTGCTGGAGCCCCCTGCATGCTTCTGTGAAAAGAGAGAAAAGAGAGACACTTCCAGAAACATGGTGAAAAATCACCATGCAGAACTTAGTGGCTAAAGAAACCCTGAAACACAAGGTAAAGACCAGGGGAGATGAAAGGCAAAGAACTGATGTTCTCTTGAGCTCCAAATCTCCCCCTCTTCTCCACTGCCCCTACCAACCCTCCCCATTCCTCACATCCAAACACACTCTCACGATTCCCCTACCTTGAAAGCTTATGACCTGAAGTAGTGACTTCACCCCACCATCGCTCACCCACAGTGACCATGAAGTAACTGGGCCCGCATGGGTCAAGGGGGTTGACTGAAGGGCCCTGAAGCTCCATCCTGAGCCTGATCCATGCAGTGATATGACTAAGGTTAGTGATCTGGACCATGACCGAAAGGGAACAAGAGCCCTGGAAGAAGTTCAGGGGGAGAGCAGAGACCAGGAGTGATGGTGGGCCAGCCCACAAGTTCCCACATGAACAGAGGCAGTCCAGCAGCTCTGCTCAGGGTCAGAACTCACCCAGCACAGAGTGGCACTCAGACTGGTGAGGACGATTCATCGTCATCAACTCACTCTCTGTATTCGATTGATAGTATGGGCAGGAGTGAGAGCTGTGGCCTTCCCTGGCGGCTCAGCTGTAAAGAATCCGCCTGCCAATGCAGGAGACTCAAATTTGATCTGTGGGTCTGGAAGATCCCCTGGAGAAGGAAATGGCCACCCATTCCCGTATTCTTGCTACAGTTTCTATGGGGGTCACAAAGACTTGGACATAGCTTAGCGACTGAACTAAGGTCACCAGTTCCCCTGTGGCTCAGCTAGTAAAGAATTCGCCTGCAATGCGGGAGACCTGGGTTCAATCCTTGGGTTGAGAAGATCCTCTTTAGAAGGGAAAGGCTACCCACTCCAGTATTCTGGTCTGGAAAATTCCATGGACTGTATAGTACATGGGGTCGCAAAGAGTCGGACAGCACTGAGCAAATTTCACTTTCACTTAGAGACTAAACAGCAGCAACAATGATAGCTGTAGCACGTTACCTTAAGAGAACATTGGTGGACTGCATGGAGAGATACAAATCAACCGGGACTCAAGGAGAAAACCGCTTGCAGCCTCGCCTACCAGACAAAGAGGAAGAAGTCATCAAACTAGACCAACCTGGAATTGGAATTAAGTCTGGGAAGAGCCCCCAGGACTCTTCAACCCAGCAGAAGTAGGAGTCCTCATAATCAAGGCCGAGAGGCAGGAATGGAAACCTGGAGGCCAGTCCTCGCCCAAAACTCCAACCACAACAATGGCAACTTACATGCATTGATTGCCTACCTATGCTGTGAACTTGACATTGAGCACCTCATCCTCTCCACGTGAAGAAAGGTTATCGGGGTTCCCATTTTGGACAAATAAATTGGATATATTTAAGATGTCCAACAAGGATGTTTGGCAGAAAACAACAAAATTCTATAGAGCAATTATCCTTCAATTAAAAAACAAATAAATATTTTAAAAAGATGTCCAACATGATTATATATATGTGTGTGTGTGTGTGTGTGTGTGTGTGTACACACACACACACACACTGTGAAATGATTACTACAATCAAGTTACCATCCATCACCTCACATAAGTTACCAGTTTAAAAGTTATAGCTTCATATATTGGCTCCCTTGAGGAAGTCCCATGGAGAAGATAAAGGAAATAGAATTAGATGAGGCAAACTCAGCACCCTGCCATGCAGACCCCAGGTAGACTCCGAGGGTACAGGTACAGGATGGCAGTCACCCAGTTCCTTCTCAGTGCCTGCGGCTGGCTGTCTTCAGCTGTTTGTAGTCCAATTCATTTCATTTCTTCTTTGGCCCTTGAATTACCCATCTCCTTTGCTCTTCTCAGTCAAGCAAACCTCTGACAAGTCCAAACCTACTTTCGACAGGTCCTTGCCCTTCAGAGTATGGAAGTGTGTGATCCTTCCACTCCTTCACATGAACAGACCCTCCCCCACCAGAATTCTCCCTCACTTTATCCAGGACCCTCTTCCCATGAGTTCCAACCACATGGATTGACTTCATGAAGATGGTCAGGGTCCAAATACCCCAAAAACTTATTATGAAAAGCTGTTGTTCAGCTTGATCTTCAGTTAGTGTTTGTTTAGAGAAAACAGCAAGAGTCATTTGTGGCTTCTTTGAAGGAATATGCTGCTGCTGCTGCTGCTAAGTCGCTTCAGTCGTGTCCAACTCTGTGCGACCCCATAGACGGAAGCCCATCAGGCTCCACCATCCCTGGGATTCTCCAGGCAAGAACACTGGAGTGGGTTGCCATTTCCTTCTCCAATGCATGACAGTGAAATGTGAAAGTGAAGTCGCTCAGTCATGTCCGACTCTTCCCAACCCCATGGACTGCAGCCTACCAGGCTCCTCCGTCCATGGGATTTTCCAGGCAAGAGTACTGGAGTGGGTGCCATTGCCTTCTCTGTTGAAGGAATATGAACCTTCACCAAAGCCCATTTGAGGCCTTGAGTATAGTCAGAGCTAAGGAATCTTTGTGTGCCCAGCTGAAGACTAGGGTAACACCTCTGTCTACTGTTGGATCATCAGATTCCCACCTTTGCTCCTATTGTCAACTTTCCAAGTTTGCATAAATAATCTTTATTATTCTACTTACTGTAAACTCCTTCAGAAAATATGTCTGTTTTCCATAGGGCCTAGCACACATCTCTGCCAATAGTATAAAGTGAATAAATTTAATAAAATACATTAGTAAACTGTCAGTGCGGTCAGGAGATTTGGGGAACAGTAATTTTATAAAATTCCACTTGTAACAAAGGTACACAGTCCAACTTCAACCAACAACTCACCATGGCACTAAAACAGACCTCAGTTTCCCCATTTGCTAGTTGCTGTGCCCTTTGTGTAGATGAGCCTCCAGCCTCTGCTGCTAACTTGCTTCAGTCATGTCCGACTCTGTGCGACCCCTTGGACTCTAGCCCACCAGGCTTCTCTGTCCACGGGATTCTACAGGCGAGAATACTGGAGTGGGTTGCCATTTCCTTCTCCGGGAGATCTTCCCCACCCAGGGATCAAACTCAGGTCTCTTGTGTCTACCTGCATTGACAGGCAGATTCCCCCTAGGAAGCCCAATCTCTAGCCAGAAGATATTTAGAACATTCCTCAAAAATTGTTTGATTAATTTTAAGACCTTGAGCTAAGTCAGCACTGGAACCTGATTATACACATCAATTTCCACAGAGATTGAGAGGTGCCTCCCAGGGGCCATTAGCCTCTCCTTCGCAAGAAGAACCCCAGTTTTTAGTTGGGACCATTGGTTCTCCAGCCTTTCCAGCAGCTAAAGGTAAGCACATGACTGAGCTTCAGCTAATGACAAATGAGCAGAAATGTATGTGGCTCCTGAAAAATGTCTTTGGAGGGAAGGAGCTGGCCCCTCTCCCTCCTCCTTCCTGCCATCTGGAAAGAAAAGCTGGTGGCTGGACCTGATGATACAGAATCAAGACTTCACCTTGGAAATGAAATTCACACATAGGAAAACAATATCGAAGGCAGACTGAGTGCTAACACCAGGGGACTGCCCACCAGCTCCAACCCTGCCCACGACTGCCAACCTCTAGACTTCTTCTGCATGAGACAGAGAAAAAAAATTTAACTTCTCCTGGAGAGAGGGCTTCTCCATTGCTCCCAGGCAAATCTAATTCAAGCCAAACTCAACCTGACATGGCAAGCCCTCCAGCCTTGCAGGTGCGTTTTTTAAGGTGGTGAAAATGCAGTGATGCAAATTATTCTTAATGAGTCCACTGGGAGGAACTCCAGCAGTTAAAGAGAATTCAGGTTCACAGGGTCTAGCCCCAAGTAGCAATTTCTAGCATGCTTTACAATGTACAGCATAAACTGACTCGGTTCGGTCCTAAACTCTCTCCCATATCAAAACTCCCCTCCCCTTTAGGAAAAACTCACATTCCTTTTGATCTGGGTGAAATTCCTAAGCTGCCCTTCGGCCCTGCCCATTTTCCAAGTGAAGCGATGAGGGAGGCCCTGAAAACAACCTGTCAATCACAGTTTCTGTAGGAGACCAGCTCCATTCCCAGGGCCTTCCCGGGGAATTGCCCCTGCCTGTCCTGCTTTCTGAAACATCATGACCCTCATAAATGAAGTTGCCTGGAGGAGAAAAGGGGCTCCCCAGGTGGTGCTGGTGGTAAAGAACCTGTCTCCCAGTGCAGGAGACTTAAAGAGACACGGGTTCGACCCCTGGGTCAGGAAGATCTCCTGGAGAAGGGAATGGCAACCTGCTCCAGTATTCATGCCTGGGGAGTCCCATGGACAGAGGAGCCTGGCAGGCTACCATCCATAGGGTCATAAACAGTCAGATACAACTGAAGCAACTTAGCATACATATCATGCAAGCATGAAGGGAGGAAAATCAGTACTTTGTAACCAAATTTCCAACAGTCACAAGGCCCAGGTTAATCCTTTGCTGAGATTATTGAGAGGCGAAAGCTGAATGTGAGTCCCTGATATTCACAGGGCATCCGGGTTTATGCCCTTCAGAATACACACTTGGGGCTCCCCGGAGTCAAACATTTCTGTCTGAAACACATCAGGGCCCATTTATTAGCTACAGCATAGCTCCTAATTTCTTCTTTATAAACAGAAGATCAGAACTCCACTCAGCATGATCCCCACCTTTATGAAGCCACTCAGGCACTCGCCAGCCAGTGTCTGAGTCACACGGTGCCCTTCGGGTTACTAAACCACTGTCTGATAATTCATAGACAAATATTTTTAGAATACTGTGTAGCTGTTACGGGGCTTGCAAACCCTCTGCAGCCCCTGAGCCTCTTCCCAGAAACAAGAAAACTCAATATCAATTAGACAAGCTTTTCTCCTAAACAGTGCCCACCTTGAATCTCTGCACCCTTCAAAACCTCCTAAGCATCTGCCCTTCTCCTCTCTCCAAATGTTTAGGGCCCACGAACCCAGGGTTTACATTTTCTTCTCCCTCCTCCTAAAGTTCCCACTCAGGGCCTGATGCCTGCAAGGATGGGCTGGCTTGGATGGGGCTGGGGGCTGTCATCCCCACTCTGCTGGAATGATCTCTCCCTTTCCTAGCCTCTCCAGCTGCCTTCTGCTCTATTTTCCCCCTTTACACAGAAACTCTCAGCCTTTTCCTCCCCTCCCTGCATTAGGAACTGGCTCCTCTTCAGCCCCGCTCTCTGGGGCTTCCGTGTCATTTTTCTCAGCCAGGTCTCTGATTGCAGATCCAGGAGCCACCTGCTCTTCCCACCTCCCCCTCCTCTGAGCATCACTGGGACATCTTTCTAGAAAATGTGGTTATATGCAGTAGACTGTGTCGAGGAAATAGGAAGATCTCACTTTTATTGAACATTTACTCTCTGCACATAGTATATTTATTTTTTGCCCCTAGTACGTTTTCTCATTTGATACTTACAGTGAGTCAAGGTGGTTTGTCTCGATATTCCCATTTTTTAGATGAGAAAAACCAAAGCTTTGAATGGATAGAAAACTTTTCCAGGATTATAGCATGTGCTAAAGTCTGCACTCAAATCCAGGGTTGTATGACTTTACAGCCCATCTTTCCACTACAGTCTAAAATAGGACAGCTCTAAAAGTAAATAAATAAATAAAAGGATTTCCCTGGTGGTCCAGTGGTGAAGACTCCATGCTCCCAAGGACGGGGCACAAGTTCGATCCCTGGTTGGGGAACTAAGATACTTCAAGCCACGTAGCATGTCCAGATTATTACATTAGCATGGCCTAAGAATTAATTAATTAAAATGGGACATCTCTGACAAATATATTAGAAATTATTACTATTTACCAGTTACCTGAAAATGCAATTCAATTATTTTACTCTGAATCCTGGAATTAAGGCAGTAAGAAAACACCTTGTCTAATTTGGAAAAAATAGTTGGATTTTTGAATTTTTTTTTTTAATTTGAAGTCCCTTAAGACAATAGCATGCCAATTTCAGGACCAAGCTAAGAAAGAAGCACTTAAATCCTAATTTCATTTTAAAAGAATTAAGAGTTTTATTAAGGTCAAAAATAGAGCTTAAGACACAGAGTCCAAAGTTTAACTATCCTGAATTTAGGCAGGAACAATACAATCAAAAAAATAATTTACATAATAATCTGGACAATTTGGGGAAATATTTTGTAAATGTAATATATAAAATAAAGTTTGGTCACAGAAAGTCCCCACTTCACATTTATGATGCCAGCAGCAACTCAGCTACATCCATTTAAATTCATACTTTAGTTTCTAGAATTGCCAACTTCCTTTAATCCCAATTGGAGAAGGCAATGGCACCCCACTCCAGTACTCTTGCCTGGAAAATCCCATGGATGGAGGAGCCTGGTAGGCTGTAGTCCATGGGGTCGCTAAGAATCGGACACGACTGAGCGACTTCCCTTTCACTTTTCACTTTCATGCATTGGAGAAGGAAATGGCAACCCACTCCAGTACTTTAGGAAAAAGAAAGGAATATTTGCTTTCGAGTATGTGCCTTCTTTGTTTCAAGGGAAGGAAAGAAGGAGGGTTAGCCTAGGTGAACATCTCTGAGACTCTTATTACATATGTGGAAAATGGACTGAAATTGTCAAGAAACTGATTTCTGTAAGACTGGGCGGTCTCCAGGCAGGAGTGATTGTGGATTTATTCTCAGCAGTTGAAGTCACTGGTTTATCCTTTTTATTAAATTTTTCATCTTCAGTTTTCAGTGCTGTTGCCAAGTTCCATGAGAAGATGCTTAAAGACATGTTACTGGGAGCAAAGGGCCCCTCTGCTGTATGAAAGTAATCTCCCTGGTCCCCTCCTCCTATCCCCCAAGGCCTTCAACAGACACATAAAATACATAAATTCCATTTCCGTATGTGGCCTGGAATGCTAGTTGTCATCACGCTATTGTGTCTGCTGTAAATATTTGTGTTCTAGGAAGGCAACTGATTATAGCTCCGCAGGAGGGATGAGGGACCCACAGCCTTTACTCTCTTCCCATTTGTATCATCGCTTCCATTTCCTTCTCTTCTGAGAAGCTGTAGGACTGCTCCCCTGTAGCAGGGAAAATTCAGGTCCCACCCTAAAACCCAGAAATGGGAATCAGCTGGGTAGCACCTAGAGCTCAGACTTCACCTCCTCACCATTTGGGGCTGCAGCCCACCCACATCCCACAGGAGGGAGGCAGAGAAGGAAGGTTAGGGAGATTTTATTGGGAGTGGGTGAGGCGGGACTACCATTAGTCTTAAGGCTCCCAAAACTTAATTCTGCCCAGCCTTCCTGCCTGCCAGGCTCCAAAATACTGTTGGCTGTTTCACAGCACAGGGCATTTGTCCCACATGTTCTCAAGTCAATAAAGATCAGCTTTGTCCTGGAGTATTTAAAACATACAGAAAGGCAGAAAGAATGACGCAACCAACACCCGTTCCCATCACCCAGATTTTTAAAGCACTGAGGGCGCAGAGATGTCTAGGCAGGTGGACATTCCAGACCAGCTTTGCCAGTCAATGCCGCCCCTGATTCATCTCCCTATGTCGGGACACCCAGGGGTTTGCATCTCATGTATCAGCTAAGATGTGTAAACAGCACATCTAATTCCTTGAGCTGATGAAAGGTGCCGTGTAATCATGGTACATGCTCCACCAACAGAGCTCACGCACCCAGAATATCCCTGCAGCATCCCAGGCTGGAGGCCCCGAGGAAGGACCACCTATGCATAGATGCATCATAATTGTGCTGAGTTCAGTGGTCACAATTATCCTAATTTGAAGCCTAAAGAACTCCCAGGGCACATCCAATGAAACTCTTACTTTACAGATGGCAAAAAAATTGATTCTCCTTTTTCCATACATACAGATGACCAACAGGCAGATGAAAATATGTTCAACATCACTAACTATTAACATTGGTGTTAGTTGCTCAGCTGTATCGACGCTTTACGATCCCATGGACAGTAGCACACCGGCTCCTCTGTTCGTGGGATTCTCCAGGCAAGAATACTGGAGTGGATTGCCATTCCTTTCTCCAGGGCATCTTCTCGACCCAGGGATTGAACCCAGGTCTCCTGCATTGTGGGCAGATTCTTTACCATTTGAGCCACCTAATTAATAGAAAAATGCAAATCAAAATCACAGCAAGATATTATCTCACACCTGTCAGAATGGCTATCATCAAAAAGACAAAAAAAAAAACAGAACAAATGTTGTCAAGGATGTGGAGAAAAGGGAACCCTTGTGCACTTGCTGATAAGAATGTGAATTGGGGCCGTCACTATGGAAAACAGTATGGGATTCCTCAAAAAAATTGAGAATGGAACTACTATACAATCCAGCTATCCCACTTCTGCATTTTATCCAAAGATATGAAAACAGTAGTCCAAAAAGATACACGCACCCTTATCTATGTTTATCGCAGCCCTGCTTCCAACAGCCGAGATACTGGAGCAACCTAAGCAAACTAGGTGCCTATCAACGAATGAATGGAAGAAGAAGATGTAGTATATTAAGCAAAGGAATACTACTTAGCCATAGAAAAGATGAAATCTTGCCATTTGGACAACACGGTTGGCCCTTGAGGGTATTATGCTAAAGGAAATAAGCAGTGTCCCCAAGGTCACACTTGATAGAATCTGGGCTAGAAACTCTAGTACCACCCAGTCTGATGCTTTTTCCATCATCACACCATATTGCTTTCGTGAAGAGTAAAGTGGAATCCATGCGCTCTCGTTTTGACCATCAACGAGGAGAAAGCAGGGAGCAAAGGTGGTGTTGGATGCGTTGTCTCCTTTCACAACATTGGCTTCATTTGGGGCAGGTTTCATCCCGACTTCCCAGCACCTTCTGTGGCTCCCTGTCTGGACTCACCTCACTGAACCCTTCAACAACACCCCAGTCCCGTTCCCTCTGCCCTTTGCTGTGCCAGGCCACTCAGAGCAAGGAGTGATCCCGACAGACACTACACAGCTGGGTAACTGCCCGCTGGCAGCCCTCAGCTCCCAGTGCCCCTCAGACTCCCTGACACCTGACCCTGAACTTCTTCCTACTGTCATTGACAGGGAGCAGTTCATTGAGACTTCTCCCATTCTCTTTCCCTCCACTATCAGAAAATCCAAGTGCAATATCCAAAATGCAAAAACACGAGGAAAGAAATAATATACAGGAAGAGAAAAGGAAGGGACGTGGATCCACCAACTAAAAATAATAATAATAATAAACCTAACACTGGAAAATAAAGAACAGGCTATAATTCTGTCTTCTCGTGAACATACTTCCGAGTGACTAAATCTCCCGAGTATTTGGGTGAAGCAGTGAAATCAAATCTGGAGACACCAAGAAAGCTTGCACTTTCACGTCAGGGAGAAAGGGGCGTCTGGACTTCTAGTCACCTGGGGTCTGGATACAAAACACAAATACAGACCCGGTTCCAGCTGCCTCCCTGACAGGTCCCGGCTCTGCCCTCATCCACACGACGTCCCCTCAGGATGGTGACAGGGCCTGACTCCACACAGCCTGGACGGCAGCAAGGAGCCCTGAGGCCAGGTCCAGAAAGAGGCCTGCACGTGGCACTCAGAGCTCCTCCATCGCCGCCCCCGAGCTCTGAGAGATCTAATCTCCCACCATCTCCAAGTCTGGCCTTGGGCCATGGGATTCAGATGAACTCAAGGGTTAGAGTCAGTCAGTTCAGTTGCTCAGTCATGTCCAACTCTTTGCAACCCCATGAACCACAGCACACCAGGCCTGCTTGTCCATCACCAACTCCCAGAGTCCACCCAAACCCATGTCTGTTGAGTCAGTGATGCCATCCAACCATCTCATATTCTGTCGTGCCCTTCTCTTCCTGCCCTCAATCTTTCCCAGCATCAGGGTCTTTTCAAATGAGTCAGCTTTTCGCATCAGGTGGCCAAAGTATTGGAATTTCAGCTTCAAAATCAATCCTACCAAGGAACACCCAGGACTGATCTCCTTTAGGATGGACTGGTTGGATCTCCTTGCAGTCCAAGGGAATCTCAAGAGTCTTCTCCAATACCACAGTTGAAAAGCATCAATTCTTTGGCTCTCAGCTTTCTTTATAGTCCAACTCTCACATCCATACATGACCACTGGAAAAACCATAGCCTTGACTAGACAGACCTTTGTTGACAAAGTTAGAGTAGCTGAATGCAAATATCCCTTTTACTTTAAAGCCCTAAAGACCCTGTGATTCCAGGGTTACTTTTCTGCAGGGCTGGGGATGCTGACATTCCCAGAAGGGTTTCCCCAAGTTGGGCCCTGTGGGCCCCAGAGAAGCCCTCATTGACCTGAAGAACCCCTCTTTCTTCTCCTCACCTTGGTTCCCAAGTCCTGGCAGTCAGGCAAGAGAGGAGAAGACACGCACGTGTCTGTGAGGAAACCTCATGAAAGTGGCAGCTGACCACTGACGAGGGCAGACGGGGACCCAGGCTGGGGACCATCCTCTCTGGGTGCCATGGAGACAGACACACAGCAGCCGCATCACCACCTCACAATACGCTCCAGAGAGGCAGGCTTAGATCTTATGCTGCCTCCAGAACTGTCCAAGCTTGTGCATCCAAGCAAGTTACTTAACCTCTTCAAGACTCACTGTCCACCTCTAAAACAAGGAGGATAGTTTAACTTAACTCAGAGGGAAAGGAAATCAGTCCTGACTATTCACTGGAAGGACTGATGCTGAAGCTCCAATACTTTGGCCACCTGATGCGAAGAGCTGACTCGTTGGAAAAGATCCTGATGCTGGGTAAGACTTCAGACAGAAGAAGAGGATGACAGAGGATGAGATGCTTGGTTGGCATCACCAAATCAGTAAGCACGAACTTGGGCAAACTCCAAGAGACAGGGAAGGACAGGGAAGCCTGGCGTGCTGCAGCCCATGGGGTGGCAAAGAGCTGGACACAACTGAGCAACTAAAAAATAACAACAAAAGAGGAAATACACAAAAGTGTCTTAGCACAGTGACTGGTGCATAGTAAGCAAACAATATCATTCACCAGCAGGTCTCACAGGAGCTGAGAACTAAATAATCTTGGAAATATTATTAGATGGGTCCACCCATCTAGAAAGAGAAATTACCAGAAAGAGAAATTACTCTCCCAAGTTCATGCCTCTTGTTGGCACAGAATACAGATCAGAATTTGTGTCCACTGGGCCACATCTGTGTGCTCCTGACCCCTCACCACCTGAAGACTGTTCTCTGTCTCAGCTTAGCCCTTTTCCTAATGACCACAAGCTGTCTTTAATATTTGCTTGGTGTTCTCTGTTAAGCTGAAAATGCCACCTTCTCAAGTGCCGTTCAGCCTGATTCCCTTCTCAGAGAGGCCCTCAGACTCGGGAAAGGCATAGCATTTCATCCAGTATCTCTGTAAACTTGGCATCAGGCATCCTTCCTTTCCCTTTCCTACTTTTCTTTTTGAGCCCTTTGGGTACTCACAGTCTCATCTACAACCAACTTGGGAAATCCAAGCGCTTGTAATGGCTCGTGTCAAAGCTCTCGTCTCACCTTCTGTTGTGAACAGGTGACCTCTCATGTGTCCTTGAGGTGACCTCCAGGCTGACCTCTCATGTGTCCTTGAGGGTCGAGGGCTGGGTCTATACGTCACCTCAGGTACAGAAGCTACCGCTGGGCCATGTCACCTGGCCCTAGGGACAGGGACACAACTCCCACGACAAACATTTTACAGCTGTGCTGAAGAAATGTGGCTTCTGCTCTGGAAGTGAACTTCAGAAATGGGTTTTCTTACTAGGATTCTCACCAGCTACCCTGACACTTCTTGTCATAAGACACTTGTTCAGTATCCATTGATCCGAAGTCAGCTAAATTCAAAGCTGACTCACTGGGTGACAAATATACTTAGAGGCAGTGCCACAATTTATGAAATAGAAATTCTGTTTTCAAAATCATTTCAACTCAACACATATTTATGGAGCACCCTGTGTGCAGGGCTCAAAAGAGGCATTTTTATGTACTTTTCTTTGTTTAATCCTCATACTCCCCAACACATAGGTTTTCTTCTGTTTTAGTGAGTATTTCGTGAAGGCAAAAGTGAACAATAGTACAGCCCAGGGCCAGAGGCAAAAAATTATATATACATCCTTGTCATCAATTCAGTATAGTATTCATACATTTCTCAGGGCTTCCCTGGTGGCTCAGATGATGAAGAATCTGCTTGCATTTCTCTACTTATGTGTTCTATGAAAAACATACTTCATTAGTGGAATTAATAGCCATATAGTTTTACATTAAAAGGATCGATTAAAGTGGTTTTATTCTGAGCAGGAAAATTTATGATAAGCCCTTAGTTACTATTTTATTATTATCTAGTTACTGTTGCATTATCTTTTGGGAAGCCAGATGGGTGGTAGAAACTCAGAGAGCTCCTGTGATTCACGAGGATTTTCAGATTTTAACAGTTTGCTCAGCATGACCAAGATTACAGCAGGGCCCAGGAGCAGGTATTACTGGAGTGACTGTTAACATGACTCAAAGCAGGACACACATGAATCCCTCCACCCCTCAAGGGGGTCTGTGTGGAGGCCGACTGTGACCCTGGGGTGTCGATCTCACGTGGCGACACCGAATTGTGAAATCCTAGATAGACCCAGGATGGGTAGACAGCTGCTGCCAATTAAAACCAGCCCAAAGAAATGATCATTCTTATTACTGGGTAATTTATAGCATTCTCTCTGATCTTCTGCCCTGGGAACCATGTGCTTCAAGACATCTTGCACAGGGATGAGAACGCCCGGCTACAATAAAGCCTTATTTAGGTTACTGTTTATTGAGATGACTAGAGGCCTCCCACCAGCCCGATGTGGTAGATTTCAGCAGGATTTTGTCACTGCTGGAAAGCTGGCTCTCAGGCCTTGCCATGTAAACAGAGAGGCATTTCTATACCATCCGGTGGTGGATTAGCCCCTTGGTAACTTGCCGACATTCAGCCGAACTCTCAGGGATTCACCAACATCCTCGTTCATTATTCATCTCTTTTATTGAGCTTGTGCATCCACATATTGTGTATGCTAATTTTTGATATTAACCTAAATAAAGCATCAACAGAAGGCAAATCTCCTGGTCCAGATGGACCAAAAGAAATAAAATCATTTCTGTCTTTTGCGGAGGTTATTCCACTGCTTCCTGCCAACAGTGCTGTGGTGGAAAGCTGCCTGGGAATAAGCATGTGTGTTTCAACTTAGCTGGGATGTTACTTCCCACGTGTGGACGCAGCAGGGCCCGTGGCCTCTGGAGGAGGTGTCCAGGAGTGGGTCCTCCTCGGTGGCTGCTGAAGGCAGAGGAAGGCAGCATGTCCTGACTCTGTGCACATCTGGCAACCTCCTGCTTCCCAGTGGGTTCTTCTGCATATTCGCCAGCAGGAGAAAATGGCAGTATTTTTCTCACTGTAGATTGCAGCTTCAATTTCCTGATCTCTAATCTGCCTCTTAGCGTGTAGTCAGGGAGAGCTGACTCCACTTAGGTGATCAACTCTGGGATTCTGTTGATGCCTTGACCTCTAGCCACAGATAACCCTTATTACCTGGCCCTAGAGGTCCTGTCTAAGCTGTAGGTCAGTATCTTAAGGTCTGGTGGCCTGACTTCAAGGTCTGAGTCAGCTTGAAGCAACCACCATCTCCCATATAGGCCTGGGCTAGTCCAGCAGACCAGACAGTGCATGCAGGCAACCAGCACGCTGTCTGCTCCCTGCCCCCCAATAGAGGGAGACCTCTCAACTATTCTTCCTTCTTGCGGATCCTGTTCAAATCATCCAGTATATAAAGTACATGACAATTGATTGAGTTCTTTATTAATCACAACTTCAGTGCTGTTGTAGATCCCTCATTCACTTTGATCAGACTCTGATAATCCCAAATCTCTCAGCTACACATTTATAAATTATTGAGAAAGAATTTTTTTTTTGGCCATGCTGCATGACATGCAGAATCATAGTTCCCAACTAGGGATCAGATCTATGGCCCCTGCAGTAGAAGCACAGAGTCATAACCACTAGACTGCCAGAGAAGTCCCAGGAAGGCATTTTTAGAAGGCACTTATTTGCCCTAAATGTATTTCAATTAATAAGGGGTAAGGGGAATCAGGAATGCCAAAGGTGGGATGTAAGCTGGAATTTTAAGTAGGACGATAAGTACAGACCTTATGAGAAGGTAACATCTGAGCAAAGATCACATTTCACTGTACAAGGTATTGCAAGATAACCAAGGTGAATCAGACACAGCATCTGAGCCTAAGTAGTTTGTCTCTAGTAAAGGAAAATTTTCAAGACACACACCAAACTGAAGTCATAAAAGACAGAAGTAAAGGTGTACATAAATAGCAGTGAAAGAAAGAATATTTTAATTCTAATGAGATATGTGTAAGTAAATAGCTTTTGTCCTGGAATGAAGACAGGGAGAACCTGGCCTAGTAGCTTGATGAGGAAGGGAGGAAAGGGTTTGAGCCAGTGTTAGAAAAGCAGATGGTATAATGTTGGGAAGAGGTGAGCATGTGTGAAGCTTGGAGGAGATGGGAGAAGGGTCAGTGGGTGGTGATGAAACATACAGCGTGATGACTGTAATTAACAATGTGTGTGTATACACTCTTTGTGAATCCATGGATTGCAGCCCACCAGGCTCCTCTGTCCATGGGATTCTCCAGGCAAGGATACTAGAGTGGGTTGCCATTTCCTTCTCCAGGGGATCTTCCCAATTAGGGATTGAACTTGTGTCTCCTACATCCTCCTGCATTGGCAAGCAGATTCTTTACCACTAAACGACCTGGGAAGCCCTAATTAATTATTATTATTTAATAATAATTAATAATACTGTGTTGCATATCTGAAAGTTGCTAAGGGAACAGGTTGTAAAAGTTCTCATCACAAGAAAAAGTCCTGTAACTTTGGTGATAGATATTATCTAGACTTATCATAGTGATCATTTCACAATATATACCAATATTGAATCATTATGTTGTATGTCAATTATACCTTGAGAAAATAAAATAATCATAATCATAAAATAGTCAATGGTGAGAAAGCAACTAGAAGGTATGATAGATGTTTGTCTTCCAGGCAAGAATGGTCTAACCATGTTTCTTACATGAAATACTTGGGATTCCCCCAAATAATACTTTTAAAGTGATTCATTTATGTTTAGGATGGCCATGTGCACACTGCTATATTCAGGGTGGGTAACCAGCAAGGATCTACTGTGCAACACAGGGAACTCTGTTCAATGTTATGTGGCAGCCTGGATGGGAGGGGAGTTTGGGAGAGATTTGATACATGCATATGTATGGCTGAGTCTCTTTGCTGTCCACCTGAAACTATCACCACATTGTTAATCAGCTACACTCCAATATAAAATTAAAAGTTCAATTTAAAAAATTAAAAAAAAAACACTCTTCTCTGTATTTGGGCAAAGGAACCACATTAGCCAGTACGTCATTGCCAATGACTATCAAAGGGTTCCGTCCAGGCTGTGTGGTGAGGCAAGCGAGGTCAGAGAAGGAACTGTGAACTGTGAGGTTTAGGGTCGTCTGACGGCTGGGAAAAGAGAGTAAGGGTGAGGAGCAGTCGCCGTGGGAGGGGAGGAGGGAGAATACAGGAAAGAAGAAGTGTCAGAGAGAATGTCAGGAAAGGAAAGCCCAAGCTGACCTAGAGCGCAGACCCTAATGCTAAGGGGTCCAGTGTGAATGGGAGAGCTGACCTGGACCACAGGTGAAGGTCATCTGGGACCGGGAGGCTGACTTGCTGTGGGTCTGTTTTTCCTTCTCCAACCCATCCTTCTAGAAATCTCCAGAGTGCTCTTTCCAATAGCAAAATCTGAACTGAACTGCATGCCTGACAAAGCCCAACTGATTCCAACTGATGAACACGTGCACATCCTTCGAGCCTCTGCTCAGGTGTTAACTTCCTTGAGAAGCCTTCCTGGGCCCTCAGGTGGAGTCTGCCATTCGCTCCTCCACAGTCTCCCAGCACTGCTCGTAAGTGTCATTAGCACATATTGCTGTGTGTTGCAGAGTCAACATACTCAATTCTCCTCTAAAACCTAAGATCTTAAGGGCAAGAGTCAGTCTTCTTTATATCTGTGCCCTGGGCCTACACAAAGACTGGCATGCTACTTGTGCTCAACTAATGAAGCTTTAAGGGTAGGGGTTTTTAACAGGTGTGAATGGTTGGACCTCTTAGGAAATTTTTTCAAAATGCAGAGACCTTGGCCCTTCCTAGGGCTAATAGATCCAATCTCTGGGGCTGCATTTGGATAATTGTGTTTTGGAGAAGCTTCTTTGGATGAGTCAGATGCTGTTCATGATGAAAAGCCTCTGCTCCAGAGATGCGGCTCCAAATTCTATGCACGCTACTGACATCACTCGTGGAGTCTGGAAGCAGGAAGTCACAGTGAAGAACCAAGGTTTCAGAGCCAGAAGGATCTGGATTCAATCTGTAGTCTCAGCCTGTGAATCCATCGCCAGCCAACCATGGGAACTTGGGCAAATTCCTATACCTCTCTGAGCCTTGACTCAGAGGTTGTAAAAATTAAATGAGACCATAATACATAGTAGACACTCTGATTTCTGTAACAAATCAAAGTCTCGGGCATGCTCTTTCCACTCAATCCTGTCTATCAGAATAATGATGATCTTTCGTATGTTTGCAAAGCATATTATTTTTCTCACAAAATGTTCTTGCCGTTGACATCATTCAAACCTTTTAGTGACTCTGAGAAAAGGGGCAGAAAATGTCTTGTCTGGTCATTTTATACGTGAGGGAATGTCATTTCTTGGAAGTGGAAAGATTAGCCGTGAGCATATCCGAGTGTCCATTTGGGAACAGACACCTTCCTGCTCTTCTCTGGGGCCACCAGCTCATCAGCACACACCTGCCGTCTCTCCCAGGTAGTTGCAGGTGTGCTGGGAGCTGGGGAGAAGCCCCAGGCTGACAGCCATGGATAAGTCATCATCTGCCCAGGATAAGCGGAAAGCAGCCTGTCAGAAGTGAGGCTTCCATCTAGAAAGAAAAAACTCCAGGCAAAGAGAATGTCATGTACTACTGTGGAGAGGCAGGAAAGAGACTGGTGTGTGTGAAGGATAAACTCGTGGCTGATTCTGATGAGTAAGAGAATGTGCTGGAAGGGGCATCCTGGCCTGATCACAAAGAACCCTGAAAGACATTCACACTTTGTTTCCTTGGCAATGCAGAGCCACTGAAGATGGTTAGCAGGAAAACTGATAGCCTCAACATTCTGACCCTGGCTTTCTGAATGGATTAAAATAATAATAATAACAGAAGCTAAACACACACTAGGCACTGCCCTAAGGGCTTTACAAAAGTTAACTCAGTTAATCCTCATACCCACCTTTTGGACAGGTCTTACATGACTGAAGCGACTTAGCAGCAGCAGCAGCAGCAGCATTTATTTTCCTTGTTTTATAAATGAGGAAACTGGGATGAAGGAATGTTAAAGAACTTACCACCGTCACACAGCTAGTAAGTGGCAGAGCTCAGATTTGCTAGTGGTCTGGCTTAAAGGGTGATGCTTCTAATTACCCCAAGAGTGGTACCTCACAAGAAACCAAAAAGCAGACAAAGCAATTAAGAGATGGTAGCAGTTTTGGAGAATGAAAAGGGAAAGAAAGAAGACTTGGTTATGGATAAATCAACGCAGACTTCTAAACACTATTATTTAGTGTACGCAGAAACTTACTGGCCAGAAAATTGAAAGACAATTTTCACTAAGCATTTTTATAAGGAGAAGGATGATTGGTAAGAATGATTTGTTTTCACCTCCATCCTTGCTTTGCAAGTAAGGAAATGTTCGCAGGTGTTCTAAGGATGCTCCTTCTATCTGTCAAGCCCATTCTTTGCTCTGATGGGACTGATATCTCACACTTCGTATAGAGAATAGGTCATGGCTCAAGCAGAATGATCACAGGAAGGACAGCACCCAGTCTGTGCTTTCGCTCAGCCTCCTTCATCTTCTGAAGCCACACCTTCTAAAATGGTGGTGGTGGTTTAGTCATGACCGACTCTTGCAACGCCATGCCTGCCTGGATCCTCTGTCCATGGACTTTCCCAGTCAAGAATACCAGAGTGGGCTTCCATTTACTTCTTCAGGGGATCTTCCTGACCCAAGGATCGAACCCGTATCTCCTACATTACAGGCAGGTTCTATACTGCTGAGCTACCAGGGATTTCAGGCTTCCATTGTGGCTCAGCTGGTAAAGAATCTGCCTGCAACGTGGAAGACCTAGGTTTGATCCCTGGGGTGGGAAGATCCCCTGGAGAAGGGAAAGGTTACCCACTCCAGTATTCTGGCCTGGAGAATTCCGTGGACTGTATAGTCCATGAGATGGTTAGATGGCATCACCGACTCAATGGACATGAGTTTGGGTAAACTCCAGGAGTTGGTGATGGACAGGGAGGCCTGGCATGCTGCCGGTTCATGGGGTCGCAAAGAGTCAGACACTACTGAGTGACTGAACTGAACTGAAGCGACTTTCACTTCACTACCAGGGATTTCCCTTTTAAAACGTACTTGGCAATATAAGATAGAAGAATATAAAGATTGGGAGGGTTAAGGAGAGGGATCAAGAGTAAAAACAGAACTGAAATACTTCAGCTCTTTTTGAAAATGACCAGAAATCTCAAAGCATAAAACACTTTCAAAGTTGCAACTGAAATGGAAAAAAAAGAACAGTATGAAATGAAAGCGGGCCCAAAGCATTGCCTCAGCTGTCCCGGTGTCCTCCCGAAACGGCACTGAAAGTCTCTGTGCCGAGCATCTGGATGCTTCAGAGGCGTCCCTGCCGACCTCGTGCCCCTTCGCTGAGCTCATCTTGGATGGCTTCATGGACAGGCAAATCGTGTTTCATGTGCGGCTTTTAATATCTGTACTTGTTTTCTGGCTTCTCTTTGCAGAACCTCCAGAATGGTGTCAGCTCCAAACTTTCCTGAAAGACTGTTTCCAAGGAGCTCCCATTTTGCCATCCTGAGCAGTTAACAGTAGCCTCTTCAGAAGCCATCCCTTTGGTGGGTTTTGCCATAGCCTGTTCCTTAAAGGCAGACGTGACGGACACTAGCTGGCTGCTCTCCCAGCTGAGTGTCATTCCCTCCTGGGCATCCAGCTACTCCATTTCCCAGCATTAGGGGCACTCTGTGCCTGGGTTCTAGGCAAAGAAGGTGGCCAGAATGATGGACGCTATTTTCATTCTGGCCCCTGAAACCCTCCCACATGCCGTGTGAGCTCTGCTTCAGTCCTGTTGAGTTTGACATGCCAGTGAGACATCCAGAGCTGCACGTTTAGAGAAACGTCTGAACTCGAGATGCAATCACTGGTACAGATGTGATTGTCCAGAGGCTGGAGAATGAGGAAGGGCCAAGGACAGATCCATGACAACCACCTGCCCTTCACAAGGAAGGCTACCCAAAGAAGCTGGCGATGCATTCTGAGAAGGAAATGGAAAAAGAAAAGCAGGGTGAACTTTTCCATGAACATGAAGGAAGCAGAGTGTTTCCAGGAGGCCGCAACCAATAGAGACAACTGTCACTGCACGTTCAATAAAAAGAGGAAAGAATAAGGGTCGGCCAGATTTGCCAGCGCCAAGGTCTTTGACAGCATTTGCCAGCATCTGGTGGGGATGGGGAGTGGGATTTGCTGGTGCAGGATACAGTCTTCAAGAGTGTGAGGACTGAAGGAGGACTTGATGTTTATGAGGGAAAGGAAGATGGAAGGAAACAGCAAGACAGAAGGAATATATTAACAACATGAAGAAAGGCATTTTAATGCGAAGACAAAGTAAATGAGAAAATTAATCCTCGTAATCATTCCAATTGTGTGTGGAGGGGCAGGTCAGGGGGTGGGGAGGGTAGATAAAGAGAGTGAGAAAGAACACACATAAAAAAATTTTCAAAATACAATACACAAAAATTAGAAAGGTCATTATCCTCTAATAGTAAGTGGATTTGGGGGTTTTATTTTCCTTCTTCAGACTTTTCTGGATTTTCCAAGTCTTTGATGGTGACTACTATATTACACTGGTACCAGTAACAGGTTTTGGTTTCGAGACTCAAGCATGATTAAAAGCCAAAACCTAAGAGAAAGTGGGAAGAAAAAGAAGGAGGAAGAAGTGTGTTAAATAAAACTCTGAGGCAGGGTGGGGTGGGGAAGCAGCAACTCAGCTTAGTGGAGAACATTCTCCTCTGACACTTTATTTCCTCAACGCTGAGAGTGAGGAAGAAGCCACAGGCATGGGCTGAGAGTTCAGAGATGGGAATTGACAAGAACATGGAAACTCGTGGTCACCACTCCACCACCCACCCACTCACCCCTGAGAGCCCATGCCCTCCTGCCCCAGCTTCCTGTCGAGATTGTCCTACATTGTCTCCAGGACTGGTTCTTGGGGCAAAAAGAGAGCTGTCTTCCTTCCTTCCTTCTACCCAAAATTAGTTTTCCTGTTCATCCTATGTGGTCTTCCTCCAAGCAACAACATTACCTAGCAGCCCGAGAATTAACTCACCATGTGAAGCTGACAGTGAACAACAAATATCCCTTAACATTCCTTCCTACTGGTGAGAAGTTGCATTTTAATAGAAGACCTTTAGAGCTATGTGTTTTAATCAAGAGATGGACATTTCCACCTCTGTGGTGCTTGAGAGAGCCTTTTTATTTTTCAGTAGAAGGGGAATGGTGGTTCCAGTTTTCTCTAAACTCACCATCCAGATAAAGGTGTACCTTGTTTCCACGAGAGGACAGCAATGCTGATAGATGGGTTTTAAATCCTCTTCTGTTACAGACCACTTTAATGGAAAGACAAATAGCTGCATAAGAAAAGAAGATTGTATACATCACATGTGTCCTTCCAGGACCAGGATAAAATAAAGATCTTTTAAGAAAAACAAAAACTGAGAGAGTTTGCTAGCAGCAAACCCTTACTAAAGGAAATCCTTAAGCATTTATTTCAGGAAAAAAGGATATTATCCCAGATGGAAAGAATGAGATACAGAAAGAAAAACAAAGAAAGGGGAAAATATGTGGGTAAATATGGAAAAATATTGATACATAAAATAAGAAGAATAAGCTAATAATAATAATAATGTTCTTAGGGAGCAATTTAAAAATAGAAATAAAATACATAGTAATAATACCACAATGTTAGAAGGAACAACTGAAATTGAAGTATTTTAAGGACATCATGTTACTTGAAAGAGGGTTTACTGTCAATAACGTAACATTTTGATAAACTGTGTATATTAAATTTCTATGATAGCCATGAAAATAATAGAATGCAAAACTCTTAAACTACCATAGGAAAAAATAAAGTGAGAAAAACTGAACAATCAATCCAAAAGAAGATAAGAAAGGAGAGAGAATGGAACATAGAAATGGGGGAACAAGGAGAAACTGCAATTATTTTAATTAAAAATATTAAAATCACAACAATATATTGCTGTTGTTTAGTGGCTCAGTTGTGTCCAACTCTTGTGACCCCCATGGACTGCAGCAAGCCAGGCTTCCCTGTCTTTCAGTAAGTCCTGGAGTTTGCTCCTATTCATGTCCGTTGAGTCCTCTCTTGCTCCTTTTCTCCTCCTCTCCTTAATCTTTCCCAGAATCAGGGTCTTTTCCAATGAGTTGGCTGTTGGCATCAGGTGGCCAAAGAATTGGAGTTTCAGCTTCAGCACCAGTCCTTCCAATGAATATTCAGGGACAAGTTCCTTTAGGATGGACTAGTTTGGTCTCCTTGCAGTCCACGGGACTCCCAAGAGTCTTCTCCAGCATCACAATTCAGAAGCACAAATTTTGGGGTGCTCAGCCTTCTTTATGGTCCAACTTTCACATCTATACCTGACTACTGGAAAAACCATAGCTTTGACTAGATGGTCCTTTGTTGGCAAAATGATATCTCTGCTTTTTAACACACTGTCTAGGTTGGTCATTGCTTCTCTTCCAAGGAGCAAGCGTCCTTTAAGTGTCCAGAGGATTGGACGCTTTCAGTCAGTTTTCATTTAAATACCAAAGAAGGGCAATGCCAAAGAATGTTCAAACTACCACACAATTGCACTTATTTCACTTGCTAGCAAGGTAATGCTCAAAATCTGTCAAGTTAGGCTTCAACAAGATGTGAACCGAGAGCTTCCAGATGTACAAGCTGGGTTTAGAAAAGGCAGAGAAACCAGAGATCAAATTGCCAACATCTATTGGATTATAAAAAAAGCAAGTGAATACCAGAAAAACATGTTCTGCTTCATTGACTACGATAAAGCCTTTGACTGTGTGGATCACAACAAACTGGAAAATTCTTCAAGAGATGGGAATACCAGACCACCTGACCTGCCTCCTGGGGAACTTATATGCAGGTGAAGAAACAATAGTTAGAACCAGACACGGATCAGCGAACTGGTTCAAAATTAAGTAAATAGGTCAAGCCTGTGTATTGTCACCCTACTTATTTAACCTCTATGCAAAGTACATGTGAAATGCTGGGGTGAATGACGCGCAAGCTGGAATCAAGATTGACAGGAGAAATATCGATAACGTCAGATATGTGGATGACATCACTTTAATGGCAGAAAATGAAGAGAAACTAAAGAGCCTCCTGATGAAGATGAAAGAGGAGAGTGAAAAAGCTGGCTTAAAACTCAACATTCAAAAAACGAAGACCATGGCATCCAGTCCCATCACTTCATGGCAAATAGATGAGGAAACAATGGAAACAGTGACAGACTATTTTCTTGGACTCCAAAATCACTGTGAATGGTGATTGCAGCCATGAAATTAAAAGACCTTTGCTCCTTGGAAGAAAAGCTATGACAGAACAATATAATAAACACAAAATGTCAGTAATTATAATAAATGAAAACAGATTAATTTCTCCAGTTAAAGACAATAATTAACAAGCGATTTTTAAAAGAAACACATTAAAAACAATTGGATACAAAAGCATTAAAAGGAAAAGGTAAAAATATATATGTGGATGAATACTAGTCAAAGGAAAACCATTGTGGTTATAGAAATTTTAGGGAAAAAAAGTGGACTTTAAAGCAAAAGGCACTGCTATAGGTATGGAGAGTCACTACTTAATGATAAAAGATTCAATTTGGTAGTAAATTAAAGTAATTCTAAACTATTATGCACCTAATCACAAGGCCTCAAAATAAATAAAGCAAAAACTGACAGAAGATATGAAATCAACAATTTCACCACCACCGCGGGCTTCCCAGGTGGCACTAGTGGTAAAGAAGCTGCTGCCGATGCAGGAGAGGGAAGAGACGTGGGTTGAGTTCCTGGGTTGGGAAGATCCCCTGGAGGAGGGCATGGCCACCCACTCCAGTATTCTTGCCTGAAGAATCCCATGGGCAGAGAAGCCTGGCGGGTTACAGTCCATAGCATCACAGAGTTGGACACAACTGAAGTGACTTAGCACTCAGCACACCACCATTGCAATAGATTTTCAAATAAAACCCACAGAAATTATGAATCTAAGCATTCCAAAAAATCATCAGAGACATAGAAGATTTGAAAATAAAAGAATTAAAAAGTTTGACCTAATAAACAGATAGAATATTATACCTAATAGCTACTCAGAGTATTTGTAAAAACTGACTATACAGAGTGCCATTACACAAGTTTCAACACATTTAAAAGAGTTGGCATCATACAGAACACATTTTATTACAATGGTCTCAATAGATATTATAAAATATAGCAAGGAGGCCACTAAAACTGCCATATATTTGAAATTAAGAATCACTTTTAAGTAATTTACAAATCAAAAATAATCAAAATGAAAATTGAAAAAAAATTTAACTGAGTGCTAATGAAAATACTATGTATCAAAGCTTTCAAGATGCAGCTAAAGCAGAACTTAAATGGAAATTCATGGCCTTAAAAATTTAGATTAGTGACAAAGAAAAGCCAAAAATAATTGCTATAAGCATCCATCTACAGGTCCTAGAAAAAGAATTGCAAAATAAATTCCATTTCAGTAGACAGAAGAAAACAAAGGTAAGAGAGAAAATTTATGGTACTAAAAAGAAACATAAAAGAGAACAAAGTAAGTCCTTTGGAAAGACTAAAAAATAGCAAACAACTGATAAAGAAAAAAAGAGAAATAAATACAATTAAGACAAAGTTTGAAGTATTGCTGATGTTAAGAAACAACAGAATATTAAGAAAAATGTTTAGGAAAAATTTTGTACAAATAAAATTTACAACATAACTGAAAGAGTCAAATTCCTAGAAAAATATTACTTACCAAAACTGAGTTAAGAAAAAATGAAAAACCTTAATAGTCTAACAAGCATTAATGAAATCAAATCAATAGATCTGTCAGAGAACACACTTTTGCACAAACTATTCTAGGATTCAGAAAAGAAAGGAACACCTCCCAAGTCATTCAGTGAGGTTGGTATAACACGTAGATGAAAGAGAGAGGGAGAAAGAACGAGAGAGAAGATAAAGAATGTAGTGTGTGATTAAGAATAAGGTGTCTGTCACACACAGAGAACAAGGTGGTGGTTGCCAGTAGAGACGGGGAGGGAAGGGGGAACCTAGGGGTAGGGGGCTAAGAGGTACAAACAACTAGGTATAAAGTAAACTATAAGGGGGACCTTTCTGGGGGTTCAGTGGTTAAGACTCCATGCTCCGAATGCAGGAGGCCCAGGTTCGATCCCTGGTCAGGGAACTAGATTCTGCAACTAAGACTTGATGAGGCCAGATAAATATCTTAAAAAAAAATAAACAAAATAAGCTACAAGGATGTATTGTACCACACAAGGCATATAGCCAATATTTTATAATAACTATAAATGGTTTATAATCTTTAAACCTTGGGACTCACTATATTGTACACCTGTAACTTATATAATACTGTATACCAACTATACATCAAGAAAGAGAGAGAGAAAGTGCAGGAATAGAGAGCCTTTATAAACTGTGCTTATTGAACAAACCAAAGGAGTATTTGAAAGTATTGCTGTCTGTGTAGTCTTCCCTCAGCAGGGATTTCAGCAAGAGTGACTCTGACAATTTCAAACTCTCAAAGGAGTGTAAATCTATGCAATTCCAAGGGGGGACTAGGAAGTGGGAGGGTCCTCTAATCACTGCAGATGGTGACTGCAGCCATGAAATTAAAAGACGCTTACTCCTTGGAAGGAAAGTTATGACCAACCTAGATAGCATATTCAAAAGCAGAGACATTACTTTGCCAACAAAGGTTCGTCTAGTCAAGGCTATGGTTTTTCCTGTGGTCATGTATGGATGTGAGAGTTGGACTGTGAAGAAGGCTGAGCATCGAAGAATTGATGCTTTTGAACTGTGGTGTTGGAGAAGACTCTTGAGAGTCCCTTGGACTGCAAGGAGATTCAACCAGTCCATTCTAAAGGAGATCAGCCCTGGGATTTCTTTGGAAGGAATGATGCTAAAACTGAAACTCCAGTACTTTGGCCACCTGATGCGAAGAGTTGACTCATTGGAAAAGACTCTGATGCTGGGAGGGATTGGGGGCAGGAGGAGAAGGGGACGACAGAGGATGAGATGGCTGGATGGCGTCGCTGACTCGATGGATGTGAGTCTCAGTGAACTCCGGGAATTGGTGATGGACAGGGAGGCCTGGCATGCTGCGATTCATGGGGTCGCAAAGAGTCCGACACGACTGAGCGACTGATCTGATCTGATCTGATCTGAACCACTAAGAAACTGGTTCTCTTCTACATATGGCCCTTGACTCTTGAGTGCCACATTTGGGACACAGTCATTTGTTTAAAAAACAAGGCTCAGAATATATGCCCTCTCTCATGCCAAGACCATGCCTTTCTGGGGTCCCTCCATCTTCCCAGGATGCTATCAGGAACGTAAAGATCTCTGCTGGCTTATATTCCAAGGTAATGTCTACTCCTGTTTCTCCAAAATAAATGACTTCTTTGCTTAACCCCTTTTCTCTCTCTTGTTCTTGATGCAGTAGATATTTACAACCTGCTACATCCAGCCTCTTAATCAGTCCTACCAAAAATGCAAGTTGCCTTAACTTCAAGGGCAAAGAGCATTTAATTTTTTACATCCCTGGTGGCTCAGATGGTAAAGAGTCCACCTGCAATGCAGGAGATCCAGGTTAGATCCCTGGGTTGGGAAGTTTCCCTGGAGAAGGGCATGCCAACCCACTCCAGTATTTGTGCCTGGGAAATCCCATGGACAGAGGAACTACAGTCAATGGGGTCGCATGAGGCTGTAGAGTTGGACACAACTGAGCAACTAACACACAGGAGGGAGAAGAGAAATATTTGTGTTCCATCCTTCTAAGGCATCAAGGATGAAGAGAAAAATAAAATGGTTTCATTTCCTATTGACCCAGTCTGAGTATTCACTTGCTGTCACACTTTGATCACAAATATTTACTGAAATCAGTGGCATGGGAGCCACGGGGCAGCTGTGCGCCCCCTGCTGTTTGTGATGGGCGACTGGGGAGGGTGTGCTGGCTGAATGCTTGAGGTGGGAACACCTCCATCCTGTTGCTGTGAAGGAAGTTCAGTTCAGTTCAGTCCAGTCTCTCAGTCATGTCCGACTCTTTGCGACCCCATGAATTGCAGCACGCCAGGCCTCCCTGTCCATCACCAACTCCCAGAGTTTACCCAAACTCATGCCCATCGTGTGAAGGAAGACAAGTGGACAAAGGATGTATTCCACCAAAACCACACTAAACAGAGTTTTGTAAACTTTTTTCCACTTAAAATGCATTGCTGACATTCTCTCATCTTTAAAGAATCTTCAACATTACTAACAGTAACGGTGGCTTAATCATCTGTACACGTACATAACCTAGTTTTGACACAGCACTCCCTTGTTGTTAGATGTTTGCATTGTTTCTCATTTCTGGTTATTGTATGTTATGCTTCAGTGACTGTCCTTGTAAAGAAATATGGCTTGCACCCTTGATATTCCATCTGGATTCATTCCTAGAAGTTAAATTGCTGGGCCAAAGGATGTAAGCCTTTTCTTTAAAAAAAAAAAAAATGAAAACCATGATCAAAATGCCCTCCCAAAGTCTTGTGCCAGTTTACACTCCCACAGTCACTAGAGCATGTCAGACTGAAATCCTCAAAGGGGGATGTCTTTGAGCTCACGAACTCCAACCTCAGTCTAACAAGATTTTCCTTGCAAGCATCTCTTAGTTGGCTTTTACCACGGCCTTGTACGCTTTCAAATGCCAATCGCTTCTTCTTTTCCAGATTGAAATACTCTGGATAAACAACTTCTGGTGGCTTAGTTGTAAAGAATCAGCCTGCCAATGCAGGAGACACAGGGGACTTAGGTTCGATCCCTGGGTCAGGAAGATCCCTTGGAGGAGGGACTTGCAGTCCACTCCAGTATTCTTGCCTGGAGAATCCCATGGACAGAGGAGCCTGATGGACTGCAGTCCATGGGGTTGCAGAGTCAGACACAACTTACCAACTGATCATGCACAAACAACTTCTCAGTGTGATAAATGGTAATCAGCTGATATATAGTATGCATTTTCATTCATATGATAATAAAAGCTAAGTTGTAGGCATCAAATACTTCATATCAGGACTTGTTCTAAGTGCTACATGCGTGGATATATAAATCTTAATAGTTCAGTCAAGTAGCTGAGGCTGTTTTTTGCAGAGGAGGCATCTGAGAAGACACAAACTATAAAATCTGACCACACATACACACACGCGCACACACACACGCACACCAAGATTTTTGTATTGTAGCTCATAGTAAACCTCTCAACATACCTGACTGTCAAAGCTTCTTCTGTGTTCCACATAAGTCTATCTCCTCCCGAGCGTGGGCTGTGATCTCCTCGTCTCCAGCTGACCTCCCTTCTCTAGGTGCCCATCCCCAACCAGTCCCTTGGCCCCAGGCCACCAGTCCCTTGGCCCCCAACCAGTCCCTTGGCCCCAGGCTGCATATAAGGGATACATACACCACACCTCACAGTGGTGATGCACTGGAGACTGCGCTGTGCAGAGTCGGAGTGGAGGTCACTCACTGCCCTTGGCCTGAGATCATTTCCTTGTCCATGTCATCTTGGTGTTGGCAGCTGTGAATTTTTTTTCATTCAACTGGAGATTTTCCTCTTTCTTGGTTGTTGTTCAGTCGCTCAGTCATGTCCGACTCTTTGCAACCCCATGGACTGCAGCACGCCAGTCTTCCCTGTCCTTTACTGTCTCCCAGAATTTGCTCAAACTCATGTCCATTGAGTCAGTGATGCTATCCAACCATCTCATCCTCTGTCACACCTTCTCCTCCTGCCCTCCGTCTTTCCCAGCATCAGGGTCTTTTCCAATGAGTCAGCTCTTTGCATCAGGTGGCCAAAGTATTGGAGCTCCAGCTTCAGCATCAGTCCATCAGTTTCTTGGTCAGATGAGTGATTTTCTACTGTATCCTGGAGACTGGGTGTCACCAAGGGCATGCGATTCTGGAAATGCCCACAGGCACTGAGCAGTGCCCCTGCCACACTCCCCATGAAAGACATGTTCAGATGTCACTGATCTAGTCATCTTCTCGTGAGATTTTCAAAATTGAATGATCACACAATAAGGATAATTTGTTCTTCCCCTTCAACAGGCATCAATCATCATAAGGAAAAAAAAACTCTGAAAAACTAACTTTAAATTCTCCCAAGATTCTCAAGTTTGAAACACATTTCTCAAAGGAAGGAAAGCCTCCTGTTTCTTGTTTCCATACCTCCAACCCATAAAGCAGAGAAAACACAAGAGTCTGCCAGGACTTTTGTAAAGAGTTATTTATTATGACAAAGCCAGTTGTCACTGTCCACATGAAGTCATCTCGGCCTGAGCATGTTAGGCGCCTGGTTTAGAAGGCCGTGTCATTCCTTGAGCTATGGAATATTGTTTTGGCAAAAAGCAACTGACTGTATGCTCTCACCGTTAGGAAACCATCCAATGCTTCCCCTCATCCAGCTCATCATAAGCAGGCCTTCCCCTTAGACTCACTCCCCTTGCCCTGGACATGCTCTGAGGAAGCACTCTTTCTGCTGGGAAGGGGAGGGGGTGCTTCCTGATGGACTAAAAAGGTGTCAAGGTGATTGGCCCCCGGTGAAGAAGGCCCTGTCTCTGCAGCAAGATGCTGTAGAGTCTGCGGCCCCAGCTGGCATCCTTCAGAAGAGCTGTTGGTGAAAGGGATGAACAGAGGGTGTTCTTAGTGGGGACCAGGACCCCAAAGCCTTCCCCAATCAGAAGGGCCTATGTGTATCCTGCCAGCTCATACTTTTTCAGCTGATTCTACTTTAGAGCAACCTTGCCAGAGAAAATGGAAAAACACATCTTAGAGATAAATCAACACTGGTTCCAAGTTCCTGTTTCAGTTGTTTTGCTTCGCGGTCTGCTCTTGGTCCAGATTATATTGCAATGACCTACCACTGTTCTCCTGGGTCCAAGGATGAGATCTGCCTCAGAGAGTTAACTTTTCACCTGGGTGGTCTGTCGTAAAGCAGGTCCCCTTTCAGAACCATAGAATTTTAGAGCTAGAAGGAATCTTCCAGATCAATTACTCCAATACATTGCTTCTACTGAGAACACAAGAGACCCAGAGAGGTTAAGTCACTAGCACACGCTTACACAGCAATCCAGCTGCAGAAACAGGAATGGTACAGGGTCTTCAGAAACTGCAGGATGCCCTTTCTACCTCAACATGGTAGACCCCTAGATTCTCTACAGTTTTCCAATTTGATTCCAAATGTTTTCACTTTAAATGGAAATACCTAAAAATAGCCCAAACCTCTGGGCACCTTCCTAAATTTCTCTACTTCTTTGGAGCAAATGATAGACTGCTGCTGCTGCTGCTAAGTCGCTTCAGTTGTGCCCGACTCTGTGCAACCCCATAGACAGCAGTCCTCCAGGCTCCCCCCGTCCCTGGGATTCTCCAGGCAAGTACCATTTCCTTCTCCAGTGCATGAAAGTGAAAAGTGAAAGTGAAGTCGCTCAGTTGTGTCCGACTCTTTTCGACCCCATGGACCATAGCCCACCAGGCTCCTCCATCCATGGGATTTTCCAGGCAAGAGTACTGGAGTGGGATGTTATTGCCTTCTCCAAATAATAGACTACTTTAGAATTTAAGCCACCAAAATCTGAAGCGTGCCTATCCTAACCTTACTCAGTTGAACCAAAAGATCTTAGACTTTCAGATATTTGGAAGTGACTTCGAGTCCATTTCTGGTTTGAGTTTAGCATTGTAAGCAAACATTTCATGCCTGTCATCTCCTTTGATGTATTTGGAGCCTGAGATTTATAGTAATAAACCTTCACTCAGCATGTCATCCTCATAACAGGCATCAATCTCACCATCATGGCAAAGATGGGACTGGTGTGTTGGATGTACTGAAGATATTCTAGGCGGATTTCAAAGCCAAGAAAGCAATTACTAGATAAGGCATATGTTCAACCTAATGAAGAACATTCTCAAATAATACACTGGATCTTGTGTGTTTTCAATAAAGCAATAATTGGTTCATACCTGTACACAGAAAGATAGCTTTCATGTTTATTTAAAAATATGTTCTTTAGACTAAAGGGCAATTGCTCACTGGATAAACTCATTCACTGAATATATATTGTGGGGACACTACCTGTCCCAGGCTTGCTATCCAAGACATTGGTATCTGTAGCAGGATAAAGGATGGCCCCCAAGAGAGGTGTCCACCCAGAATGTGTGGATTTCACCTTATTTAGTAAAAGGGTCCTTGCAGATATGATTAAATTAAGGATCTCAAGCTAAAGAGGTGATCACCGATAATCTGGATGGACTCTTACGCCAGGGAAGTGTTCTTATGAGAAGAGAAGGGAGACACACACATGAGGGAGAAGACACACACATGAGGGAGAAGACACACACATGAGGGAAAAGACACACATGAGGGAGAAGACACAGATATGAGGGAGAAGACACAGATATGCCAGAGAAGACACACACATGAGGGAGATGACACACACATGAGGGAGAAGACTCACACATGAGGGAGAAGACACACGCATGAGGGAGAAGACACAGATATGAGAGAGAAGACTCACACATGAGGGAGAAGACACACACATGAGGGAGAAGACACACACAAGGAAGAAGAGACACACATGAGGGAGAAAACACAGGACTCACATATGAGGGAGGAGACACACACATGAGGGAAAAGACACACATGAGGGAGAAGACACAGATATGAGGGAGGAGACACATACATGAGGGAGAAGACAGAGATATGAGGGAGAAGACTCACACGTGAGGGAGAAGACATGCACATGAGGAAGAAGACATGCATGAGGGAAAAAAGACAAGACACACACATGAGGGAGAAAACACAGAAGAGAAGCTTGTGTGAAGATGGTGGCAGAGACTGCTGTCATTCTGCCGCACTGAAGAAATGCTTGGAACCACCAGAAGCTAAGGAAGAGGAAGAAATCCCCCCAGAAGTCAATCGGAATGTGACCCTGCAGATATCTTGATTTTGGCCCAATGATACAGACTTCAGACTTCGGGCCTCCAGAACTGTGAGAGAGTAAATTCCCTGGGTTTGTGGCCATATCACTGCAATCTGCCTCCAGGGTCACGTCAACTTTTCTATGTGGATGTCTAATCTTTCTCTGTCTCTCTTATGAGTAGACTTATGATGGCATTTAAGACTTTCCCACATAATCCATGACAACAACTTCATCTCAAGATTCTTAAAGTAATCAGACTTGCAAAGACCCTTTTTTCATTTACAGGTTCTGGGATTAGGACCTAATATCTATAGGGGGGAATTAATCAGTCTACCATAGCCCCCAAATCTCATTGACTTAACACAGCAGAGACCAACATGAACAAGTACCTTCCTCCATCTTGTGGTATGCCAACTGGGACACTTGGTGGCCAAGGTCAGAGCAGCAAGGAAAGAAGAGAGAGAAGAAAAGATTCTAGGCTTTTAATTACCTTTGGCTGAAACTGACTCATGTTAATTTTGCTCACAGTCCATTGGCCAGAACTAACCATAAGGACACAACTTAACTGTAAGGAATACTGATGAAACGGAGTAGGATCTTAGGACCCTTCCCCACCCCTACCCCACCACATCCTCACCCCGTCTTTTGTCTGTGGGAAAACTTTAGCCAAAGAATAAGTTTAATCGGAAAAATGAGAAAATGCAGGGACAAAAAATAGTCCAACAAGACTAAATAATAATAGTTCTAGTCATTCAGCAAAGCCAAGGACCTTTAGTTCCTCCTCAAGGGCTGTAGATAATATTCTGAACCATATCCTGTGAGCTGTCTTGTAGATACTGAAACTCCCACCAGGTGGAAGAAGTTAACTGCGTAAGTCTAGACTGTAGCCATGACATAAACTGCCACAATTTGGGAGAACTGGCCTCAAGGAAATGGGAACAAACCAATTCTGGAACTAAAGATTATGGACTTAAAATAATCTAGATGACGCTGGTCAGACCACCAATGACGAATTTCAAGATGACCGTCAGAGCTGACTGTGCTGTTTCTGCACATAGCCGCCTCCCTCTGCCTATGAAAAGTCTTGCCTCCTGATTGTCAGGGAGAGGGGGAGCTGGCCCTTGGACAGGAGTCTGTCCTCCCCCAACACAGGTTGCTGGCATCCAAAAGAAAGCAAACTTTCCTTTCCACCAAACTTGCCCGTTTATTGGCTTTTGAGCAGCGAGAAGTCAGACCCCACTTGTGGTTATATTGACATGTGTAAGGGGGCAAATAAACATTTGATGAACACTAACTGTCTTTGCAACGTGCTGAGGTCAGAAAATGATGCAAACTGTTGCTGTGGGAGACAACTACTGCTCTGTCACCCAACATGCATCCCCGAGCCCCCCGCTGCAGCAGAACTGCTCCTCCTCATGTCGTGTGGAGCCAAAGTTTCAAAGGTGGCCAAATTACCCTGTCTGTCCAACCAAAGTCTTAGTGTGGAATTTTCCACTTCAGTGTTGGAAACTGCACCAAAGTCAGCGCAATGCAATTTGTGCACTAAAGACGCAGGTGCTGGTCTAGTTGCTCAGTCATGTCCGACTCTTTTGCAATCCCATGGACTGTAGCCCACAAGACTCCTTGGTTCATGGGATTTCCCGGGCAAGAATACTGGGGTGGGTTACCATGTCCTTCTCCAGGGGATCTTCCAGAACCAGGGATCAAACCCACATCTCCTGCATTGGCAGGCAGATTTTTTTTTTTTTTTTTTTTTACCACTAGCACCACCTGGGAAGCCCCAGCTACCCAGAGTTAGGTCAAATTTCACAGGTTAAGGGCACTGTCCTCTACAGCCCACCCTCACGTCAGTCACCAGCCCAAGCCACCCACACTTCTGACCCACTGCTGCAAATGCAGGGGTTCCCACCAGCTCCTCGGGTTTGATAATTCACTAGGACAACTCATAGAACTCAGGAAAACACTATCCAGATTTATTATAGCAAAAGGATACCAAACAAGAACAGCCAAGTGAAGAGACATATGGGGCACCATGTGGGAAGGTTCCAAATGCAAAGCTCTTGTGTCCTCCGGATGTGTCACTGTTCTGGGACATTGATATACTCAGTCAGAGTTTTTACTGGGGTTTCACTCTATAGCCATGTGATGGGGCCACTGGCCATGAGATTGAACTCAATCTCCACTCTCTTTCACCCATGGAAAGTGGGGCTGATACTACTTGGTTCATAGCCCCAACCCTCTAATTACATGGTTGGCCCTTCTGACCTGGCCAGCCCCATCCTAAAACTGTCTGGGGGCCAACCATGAGTCACCTCATATAAACTCAGGTGTGGTCCAAGAACCCACGGATGAATTACAAAGACACTCCTATCACTCGGGAAATTCCAAGAGTTTTGAGGTTTTCTTCCAGGAACCAGGGACGGAGGCCAGCCAAATTCATCATACAACAGCTGGGATGATGAAAGTCTGTAGCTGCCGGCTACCAGGTCACCTGCCCTCCACTCATTCCCTCTGCCCACCCCCATCACCTACCACAGACAGGAAAACCCTGGTAATGAGAGAGAATAAAACCAACACAAAGAGAAGATGAGATGAGATGAGACGTGGAGACTGAGCAAGCCCTGAATACACAGGCTGATTTCTTCAATGCAGCCCTGTCTCTCCCTGTTACAGAAGTCAGTAAATCTCAGCTCTTACTTAAGCTGCATGGAATTAAATCCCTGTCACTTGAAATCCAAGAAAGAAAAAAAAAATTAATAGCCTTCCCTTCGGGAGCATACCATTTGAATGAAGGGTGACATATACAAATGAAAAATGACATGACAATTTTCAGGCAACAATTTAAGAATAATCATACATTCATTCCATTCATTCATGATTAAGTACTGCAGGAGAAACAACTATTCTTCTCAAGGAAGATCCAAAAGCTATGACATTCACTTTTATTCTAGTTCTCATTTTATTCAACAACATTCTGGTGCTTGGAATGACAGGACAAAGCTACTATGAAACATATCTAAAAGCAGGAGGAACATAAGGAAGAGTTGGATCTTATTTTATGCATCAGGGTGCTCGCCATCATCCCCATGGGAGTGGAGGCCATTAGGAGTACAGTAGAGTCATCAAATTCTGAAAATACATATTGCTTTTAAAACCAAAAACAAGCTTTAATTTGCAGTCTCTTTTTAAAAGTATTAATGTGTATCTTTCAAAGTAGGTTAAAAAGCTTATTTCAATGAAAGAAAGGTGGAGAGCAACAATGGCAAATCACACAAGTAGCAACATGCTCCTCTTCGTAAAACACTGAGAATCACTAATTTATACAATAGGTGTGTTTCTGAGAATCCCTCTGTGACTCCTTGATTCGGGTCCTATTTTACCATCAATTACCATGATTATTTCAGATCGATGGGCTGCTGCATTCAATCAGACAATCAGCAGTGTGTCATCTCTCTGCCAGGTCCTGATGGGTCAGTGAGTTAAGCAAAGTAAGTGCTGAACAGGCATTGCTCCTGTCCAGAAAGTATGTCTCATGATACCAGCAGAATCCTAAGTCCATGGTGGGTGTCAAAAGTAGAGACTGCTTGTCAGAGCCCCACTTCGAGAAAGTCTCATCAGAGTCACTCTAAAAGTATCCTTCCACGAGGGTGAAGCTGTCAGCTTCAGTGTGACTTGCACAGTTCTCCAAGGCAGGCTCCACCTCCAGGATCAGACCATAGAGTTTTGACAGGGAGCTTTGGTCCTAAGGATGTTCTTGAATCTGAGGAAGATGGCCAGGATCTGAAAACCCTAGAGGGCAGGTAAGATGGTGACTAATGGCAGTTGATAGGCTCTGAGGGTGGCAAAATTATCTGTTGAATGAATCCCTTTGACTGCATGGATCACAACAAATTGTGGAAAATTCTTCAAGAGATGGAAATACCCGACCACCTTACCTGCCTCCTGAGAAATCTGTATGCAGGTCAAGAAGCAGTAGGTAAAACCGGACATGGGACAACAAACTGGTTCCAAATTGGGAAGGGAGTACGTCAAGGCTGTGCATTGTCACCCTGCTTATTTAACTTCTATGCAGAGTACATCACGTGAAATGCTCTGCTGGATGAATCACAAGCTGGAATCAAGATTGCCAGGAGAAATATCAATAACCTCAGATATGCAGACGACACCACTCTAATGGCAGAAAGTGAAGAGGAGCTAAAGAGCTTCTTGATGAGGATAAAAGAGGAAAGTGAAAAAGCTGGCTTAAAACTCAGCATTCAAAAAACTAAGATCATGGCACCTGATCCCATCACTTCATGGCAAATAGATGGGGGAAGAGTGGAAACAGTACGGATTCTTATTTTCTTGGACTCTAAAATCACTGTGGATGGTGACTGCAACCACAAAGTTTTAAAAACTCTTGTTCTTTGGAAGAAAAGCTATGAAAAACCTAGACAGCGTATAAAAAAGCAGAGACATCACTTTGCTGACAAAGGTCCGTATAGTCAAAGCTATAGTTTTTCTAGCAGTCAGGTATGGATGCGAGGGTTGGACCAGAAAGAAGGCTGAGCACCGAAGAATTGATGCCTTCCTACTGTGGTGCTGGAGAAGACTCTTGAGAGTTCCCTGGACAGCAAGGAGATCAAACCAGTCAATCCTAAAGGAAATCAACCCTGACTATTCATTGGAAGGACTGATGCTGAAGCTGAAGTTCCAATACTTTGGTCACCTGATGCGAAGAGCTGACTCACTGAAAAAGACCCTGATGCTGGGAAAGATTGAAGGCAGGAGGAGAAGGGGGTGACAGAGGATGAGATGGTTGGATGGCATCATCAACTCAATGGACATGAGTTTGCAAAAACTTGGGGAGATAGTGAAGGACAGGGAAGGCTGGCATGCCGCAGTCCATGGGGTCACAAAGAGTCGAACACAACTTAGTGACTCAACAAACAAAGCAAACAAAACATACTGTGACATCCTTGTAGCAAAGGATCTTTTTGCTAAAATGACATCACCTCCAGGGGCCTGTAATTTTGGTAAATTCTGATTCCTAGGAATAATATATTTCATATCTACTGAACTTTTCACGATGACCAAGAGCTTTCAACACTGTGGTTTAGGAAACTGGAACTTCAGAACATATACCAACAGCATCTTGGCTTGAATGCCAGCCAAGGACTCTCTGCCCAAAGGTGGGATCAGTCAAGACTTGAGAAATCAGGATATTAACTACCACTTATTTGTGCTTACTATGTGCTATATCGGGCTTCCCTGGTAGCTCAGATGGTAAAGCATCTGCCTGCAATGCAGGAGACCCGGGTTCGATCCCTGGGTTGGGAAGATGTGCTATATTAAATTGTATCAACATCATCTTATCAAATCTCACAATGACCTTACATGGTAAATATTGTTATCCCCATTTTAGAGATGATGAAACTGAGGCTCAGAGACATCACCTGCTGCTAAGCAGTGGAACTAGGACGTGATTGCTTGTTCAGCTCCAAAACCCACACTCCAAACACCTGCTCCCTCAGCTGCAAGTTGCCAGCATTGTCAAGGAGAGTATCCCACTCTTCACCTACAGCCTGATCAAACTTGCCTTCCTGTCCTCTGAGACCAGGTGCAAGTTCTTCAGTCTGACCAAGACGCCAGAGGATTACACCATCATTGTCGATGAGGAGGGCTTCCTGGAACTGCCCTCCTCAGAACACCTGGGTGTGCCCGATGCCATCTGGCTGGCCCTCAATGTGGTGTCCAGGGCGGCAGCTTCTCCAGTTTCCAGCCCACCAGCATGTCCAAGATCGTCAAGTCAGTCATCGCCCCACTGGCTGATCAGAACATCTCTGTGTCCACGCTGTCCACCTACCAGATGGACTTCATCCTGGTGCATGAGTAGGACCTGCCCTTCATCACCCATACTTTGTCATCAGAGTTAACCACCCTGCACGTCATCAATAGCGAGACGCTGGCAGCTGAGAACCTTGGCATTACACACTGCTTCATGAAGCCCAAGGCGGTCCAGAGGCCCGTCATCCACCCACTGTCCACCCCAAGCAACAGGTTCTGTGTCACCAGCCTGGACTCTGACATACCGCCCACTGTTGCCACACTCCTTATGGACGTCACGTTCTACTCCAGTGGACTGAAGGACCCCCTGGTGTCCTCCGGCGATAACTGTGGCCACATACGCTTCTTCTCCTTCTCCCTGATAAAGGGCTACATCTCCCTGGTGAGGGACAAGCAGACCCAGCAGAGGTTTCCTAGTAATTTGTTGTTCACAAGCGCATCTGGGGGGCTCTGGAAGATGGTGAGGATTGGAGGACAGGCCCTGGGATTTGATAAGTGCTTCGAAGTGGCCTGGATCGCTGAGCCTTTGGCTGCCACAGACATCCCAACCTACTACATCAGCACCTTCAAGTTCCTCCACACACTGGTGCCGGAAGAAAACATCAGCACCCTGAAAGTCAGCCAAGCAGAAAAATATGGAGGGCCTCTTTTGTTCCTCCCCTTCAGTGCCCCCAGGCCTGGGCCCGCCCTGCCCTGAAGACTCTTGCAGTGTTTCTCAAAAGACTAGAAAATTGGCCCCGTGGCCCCCAAAGGATGGGTCTCTAGGAGACACCCTCAATGGCTGGGACCCAAGCCAAGGCTTCCCCGTGCCTTCCTGCCTTCCTGGAGTCCCCAGATCCTCCAGTGAGACCCCCACCTCTTCCCCCACCCCAGAAAATGATGTCTGGGGCCCAGGGAGTTGTAAGCCCGGCCACCTTCTCATCAGGCCTCACCCAGGGCTGGGGTAGGGGTGGCGTTGGTAGATGCTGAAGGAAGCTGGGGTACCAATTCTCCTGTCATCTTGGGGGCTGGCTGAGCAGGACAGAGTTCATGGAGCCCAGGAAGGCCCTTGTGAGGGCAGGGGCTCTGGATCCTGTGTTTGCTGGTCTCTGATTCCATCAGCTCTGGGCTGGTTCCTGCAGACTGGAGGTCAGTGGATGGTGGTGTGCTGGTGAGGCTCCCAGAGAGCCCCCGGCGGGGGCAGGGGGAACGGATCTGGGCAGGGACCCCAGCCACCCAGAACCTTGCCTGCCAACCATAGGCCCTATGCCCCAACTCCCAGCAAGACTGCCAAGGGGGTCCTGTCCAGACCCTCCCCACCACAAGCACTCATCCTCGGGGCAACAGGGTTCCCTAGAGACCCAGCAGCCTGGAGCACGAGCTCCTATGCCCTCTCCTTTCCCCGGACCCTCCTGGGGCCGGCAGAGCTTGGTTCTTCCCAGGTGGGGGCATCCCCAGCATTCTGGGCTGGGGTTTCCTCAGCTCACCCCCACCTCCCCAGCAATCGACTAGACCAGCCCAGGGCTCCCCCGTTGTCCTGCCCTCCTCTCCCTGCCCCACTTGTGGGGGAACATGGAAGGCCTCTGCCCCCCAACTCACCTGCCCACGCGCCCCTCAGTCCAAGGGCTGTGGCGTTCATGAGTACTTGACCATGGAAGCAGCTTATCTGAGCCTTAATAGAGAAAACCATACCTTGGTATAGTTTCCCATTTAATGTATTTGCACCCAGGCTGCGGTTGGCAGTGGGTTCAGGGCACAGGACCTGCTGAGCCTGTTGGGGCCCAAAGTATGACATCAGTTGGTTGACATCTGTGGCTCCAGGGACAACCATGAGAACTGAAGCTGCTTCCAGGGCTTTCCCTTGAGAGCAGGAAGCTGGAAACAGAGGTCAGTTACGATCCAGGCGTCCCCAGGGCACCCCACACAGGGCTGGCAAGGCAGAGTGGTTCTGAACATCAGAGGAAGGTTCCCATGGGCCACGAGGAGGTGGACAGGCAGATGGCAGGCCAGCCCCCACCCAGAGAATGGGGGACCCGTGTGTCTCCTCTCCAGTGGGTGGTGTTTTCTAAGTGAACAGGACTGGCAGAGTCCTCCTCGGTGACCAGACATCTGCTGACACGTGCTGTCCCTGAGAAGCTGGGAGGAGAAGGGCCATTCTCTTGACCGAGTGAAGCCCCCTCACCTCCTCTCCAGGCCACATAGGACCCTCTGAGCCCCGGAAACCCACCCGGTGGGGGAGCTGTGTGTCTGAATCCTTACAGATGTTCAGAGCCCAACTACTGATTCGGAACCCAGGTAGTTGGATTTGTTGTTGTTGTTGTTGTTGTTGTTTTTAAGTGAAGTCATTTTGCACAAAAGTCCAGAAACACCCAAAAATGTCAACTGTTTGCTGGCTCCAAAACCAGGGTGACCACATGGGCAGGGCAGCCCTTCACGTCCTGAGCCCCCTTTCTGTCCCTGGAAGGCCTTGATTTTTCCATGGTGTGCACCCTCCAGTGACCCCGAGTCACTCCCCCACCTCTCCTCTCCGCAGAGCAAGTGTGTGGGCCCCGTGACCCCCAGAAACAGGTCTCCCCAGACAATATACACCCTAGGACATATATTGTACACACATATAGATACCTGTGTTTTATGTTGATATAGATATATACTGTAAATAGCATATATACTTGAGCACTATATATGTTACTATATATTTTAAAAAGCAACAAACAGCTGTTCTCATGTAACCAACACTGCCAGTTGCCCTCTAACTCCCATTACCCACCTCTTTCATACTTGCATAACCCCAATTGTATATTAATCTTATACGAGCCAGCACCACTTCTCAAGATTCAAGTAAAGCATCATTGGTCTCTGAGAGAAATGAACGTGAGCCACAAATGCAAGCTACATGCATAATTTCATATTTTCTCATAGGCATTCTGAAAAAAAGTGGTATAAGAGAAAAATCAATTTTTATAATCTGTTTTAATTAGCCCAATATACTTAAAATATTATCATTCAATATGTTATCAATTTTAAAATTATAAATGAAAACATAAAATATAAATATAAGGACACTAAAAGTGTGGGAGAAACCCAAGATTTGAGGGCAGAAGAAATGAAAGAATGGAGTTGTGATTTACTGAGGTAGGCAACTGGAGGAGGGGCAGATTTGGGGCAAAGAAGACATCAAGAACTCAGTTTTGATGCACTGTTTGAGATGCCAATCAGACATTGCATAGTCAAGCTAGATTTGTGGATTTACAAGGTGGATTTATGAGTCTGAAGTTTGGTGGAGAGGTCCAAGTTGGAGGTCTAACCTGGGCAATCATTAGCACATGAATGAATTTTAAAGCAGTGAGATGGGATGAGCTCATCAAGAAAGAGAACAAATAGAGAAGAAAGGTTTGAGGACTGGCCTCAGGGTATTTCAATATTTGAAGTCCAAAAAAACCAGAAGAATCTCAAAAGGAGACTGAGGAGCAGTGTCAGCATTACAGGAGGGGAACAGAGGAGCCAAGAAAAAAAGTGTTTCAGAGCAAAAGGGCTGATCAACTACATCAAATGCCGCTGATGAGTCAGGAAAGGAAAATCACCCGCTGGGTCTGCCAGCACATCAGGAACTCTGCTAAGAGGAGCTCCCGTGGAGGAGAGGGTGGAAAGTCCACTCATGCTCCACGTCAGGGAAACAGAACTCAGAGCCACAGGGAGACAGCACCTCACACCTGTCAGACTGGCAGTTGTCAAAAAGTCAAGAAATAACAAATGTTGGCGAGGGTGCAGATAAAAGGGAATCCTTGTGCACAGTTGGTGGGGAGTGGTGCAGCCACCATGGAGAACAAAACGGAGATTTCTCAAAAAATTAAAAAGAGAACTACCATATGATCCAGCAATTACACGCCTGGGTATTTATCCAAAGAAAACAAAAACCTAACTCAAAAAGATACATGTGCCTCTCATGTTCAATGCAGCATTATTTACAACAGCCAAGACATTGAAACAATATGTGTCCATCAATAGATGAATGGATTTGAAAATGTGGCATACATTTAAAATGTGGATTTTTAAATGTACCAACATGAGAGTTGGACCATAAAGAAAGCTGAGCACCGAAGAATTGATGCTTTTGAATTGTGGTGTTGCAGAAGACTCTTGAGAGTCCCTTGGACTGTAAGGAGATCCAATCAGTCCATCCTAAAGGAAATCAGTCCTGACCATTCATTGGAAGGACTGATGCTGAAGCTGAAGCTCCAATACTTTGGCCACCTGATGCGAAGAGCCAACTCACTGGAAAAGACCCTGATGCTGGGAAAGATTGAAGGCAGGAGAAGAGGACAACAGAGGATGAGATGGTTAGATAGCATCATCGACTCAAAGGACATGAATCTGAGCCAACTCCAAGAGATAGTGAAGGACAGGGGAGCCTGGCATGCTGCAGTCCATGGAGTCTCAAAGAGTTGGACACGACTTAGTGACTGAATAACAACAATATGATGGAATATTAACTGTAAAAAGAAGGAAATCTTTCCATCTGCAACAAAATGGACAGACCTTGAGGGTGTTATGCTAAGGGAGATGTCAGACGAAGACCAATAGCAGGTGATCTCAAGTATGTACAGAATCAAAAACAAAACAAACAGCAAATTCCCACTGGCTGTCTATTTCACACACTGTATTGTAAATTCCCATGTTACTCTCTCCATGCTGTATGACTCAGGGAACTCAAACAGGGGCTCTGTGACAATCTAGAAGGGTGGGATGGGGAGGAAGATGAGAGGGGGGGTTGGGAGGGAGGGGACATGGGTGTGCCTATGGCTGACTCTTGTTGATGTATGACAGAAAACCACAAAATACTGCAAAGCAATTATCCTTTAATTAAAAACAAAAAGGAAAAGCCCAAACTTATAAATAAAAGATTGGAGGTTTTCAGAGGCAAGAGGTGAGGGGTGGGAAAAATGGGTGGAGAGAATCACAGTGTACAAACTTCCAGTTATAAAATAAATGTCATGGGAGTGTACTGTTCAGCGTGGTGACTATAGTTAATAGTACTCTGCTGTATATTTGAGACTTGTTAGTACATCTTAACAGTTCTCATCACTGTGGCTGATTCATGTTGTATATGGCAGAAACCAACACAACACCGCAAAGCAATTATCTTTTGATTAAAAATAAAGTTATTTTTAAAAAGTTCTCATCACAAGAAAAGTATTTGTAACTATGTGCGGTGATGGATGTTAACTAGATTTATTGTGGTGATCATTTATCAACACATAAAAATACCAAATCATGTTGTACTGATAAAACTAACACAATGCCATATGTCAGTTATAGCTTAGTATTTTTTAAAACCTGATTGGAGAAGATTCAAAAGAAAATTGAAGGAACAGAAGAAGAGCTGGTGAGTAGGGAAACTCTCTGAAGCAGTTTTGCTGTAAAAAAGAGAAACGGTTCTTTTAGTGTACATGTTTCAGGGTTGTAGGTGCTTCCTTGTGTGAGTATCGTTCAGTGGAGTGGAAATATGATTTTGAAGAAAGGAAAAGATGAGAGTGACACAAGGGAAATTCTTAGGTGGGGGGGGCAGCAGTGCACAGTTTGAGAAAGTGAGATGAAGATAGGAATACAGAAGCTCACCTGGGATCTCCTGTTATGTAAAGCTATACATGTCCGACACAATAGACGTGAGTTTGAGCAAGCTCCGGGAGTTGGTGATGGACAGGGAAGCCAGGCGTGCTGCAGTCCATGGGGTTGCAAAGAGTCAGACAAGGCTGAACAACTGAACTGAACTGATACATTTTAATGTTTGTTGTTGTTTGGTCGCTAAGTCACATCTGACTCTTTGTGACCCCGTGGACTGCAGCACACCAGGCTTTCCTGTCCTTCACTATTTCCCAGAGTTTTCTCAAACTCGTGTCCATTGAGTCGGTGATGCCATCCAACCATCTCATCCTCTGTCGTCCCCTTCTCCTCCCACCTGCAATCTTTCCCAGCATCAGGGTCTTTTCCGATGAGTCCGTTCTTCACATCAGGTGGCCAAAGTATTGGAGCTTCAGCTTCAGCATTAACCCTTCCAATGAATATTCAGAGCTGATTTCCTTTAGGATTGACTAGTTTGATGTCTTTGATGTCCAAGGAACTCTCAAGAGTCTTCTCCAGCGCCACAATTCAAAGGCATCAACTAAGTCATGTTATTTGATTTTTCAGTTGTCTACAGGCAAAACAACATCCCGGTAGAAACATTTTACCAGGAGACCCTAAAGGAGTTTACCAAGTGACTTATATGATCGGTAAAGACATGGGCTTTGAAAGCCAATAGACCAATAGGCAAAGCAGAGATTTAGGACCTTCAGAACAATGAAACTCTCAGCTGCCCTGGAAGCCACAAATTGAAGCTCAGAATAAGAGGGCTTCCAATACTTTAAGAATGTAATAATTTAACTCTGCTATCCATTTGTCCTACGCTGATGACTCTCTCAATAAAAACCAAGGGCTGGACCTCTCCCAGAAAGCACATTCATCCTATTCTGAGGTCATTCCCCTGGAGTAAGGAGCTCCCTTGGAAATGAATGTGTTTTTTTGGCAGGAGACAGCAGGAAGGAGTCCCAGAATCTATTCAGTAGATGTCCCCTGACTCCTACCTAAGCTCAGCCGAATTTCCAGGAGGTGGGAAATGGAAGTCAGTTTTAAGGACAGAGAAATGAAATGCCATAAGGGGAAGTTAAGGGCTCTGCGCTCATGATCCCGACGTGGGGGTGGGATTTTCCCCACACCGCCAAGTGATGTTCCGTGACACCAACTGGGGTCCTACAAATCGGCTCCATTCTGACACCATCTATCCGCAGAGAGCATCAGGTTCTGCAGGTAAAGGGCTCAGACCCCAAGCACAAGCCCAGGTTGTTACCTGTGCTTCTGATTGACTACAAGTTGGAGGTTCAAACCATCCCCTCCAACTCAAAAACAAACACTGCAGCAGTTTCCGGTGGCTCATAGAAAGTGAAACTCCAAGCACAGCCTCCCGGCTCCTTCCTACACTGTAGCCCCGCCCCCTCCCCAGCCATGGTGCCTCAGCCCCTCTGTCCTTTTTCTGTCCTTCACACACGCCACGTGCCCTTCCCTTCGTCTGACACACTTTTCCCTCCATCCTGCCTCCTTTTCTCTGCTTGAACCTCATTTTCACTCAGAACCTTCCTAACATCCCTGAGCGGGTTACATCCCCATCCTGTGTTCTCATTAAGTGGTGTGTGTCTCTTTGCTGCAGACACTGTTTGGGGTCCTGTTGGGCTGACATGATCAATACCCAAGAAAGCATTATACTCCCACCAACAGGCACAGAAGAGATAATTGGTCGGGATGGACTGAATACATGATATAAAGATGAAATGCGCATCAATGTAGTTCTCTGCAGTCTACAGAGTGCTTCTGCACAGAGTAACACATGACCTTACAACTTCACTTTGAAGGCAATGTTAGCACCACCGTTCTGTAGATGACAAAGCTCAGTTTCCTTAGATTTAGTTCTGTTTTACTCTCCTGTGATTTTGTAAAATGCTATTCCATTATCCCTGCTCTAATCTTTACTATTTCTGTTCTTGTTTTTTTTGATTTTGCTCAGTTGCTCTTTTCCTTCTTAAACTGGAATTCAGCTCACTGATTTAACCAACTTTTTTGTATACATTTAAAGCCAGAAGCTGCACTCGATCCTTAGCTATAATACATTCCACGGTTTTGGGTAGTGTTTTTGTTGTTAGTTCAAAATATTTAAATTCCCCCATTAAGACATTTTCTTTGCTCTAGGAATCACTTAGAAATCATATTTGATTTGACTTTTAAAATGCTTATATCACAAAAACTTTAGGCGATATCTTTTTAGCTCTCAAAAAATTGCTGTAGTTTAGTCAGACTTTTTATTATTGATTCTTTGGTTTTGTTGTGATTTCCCTTATGGTCAAGTATGTAACCAGTTATTGTAAATGTTGCACAAGTTGCTTGAAGCCTCAACGTTACACTGGGTGGCCCACTTGGATGGGAGACTCTAAGACTTAGTGTGCTTGATATTTCTCTTGAGAAACTTAGGTTTATAAAAGCTTTTGCTTTTTGCTTCCTTTCTTTTTTAAGTTTATTTTATTGAAGTATAGTTGATTTGCAATGTTGTGCTAATTTCTACTTTTCCTACAGCAAAGTGATTCAGTTATACATATCTATGTATACGTTCTTTTCGTTTTCTTTTCCATTATGGCTTATCACAGGATACTAAACATAGTTCCCCAGGTTCTACAGTAGGCCCTTGTTGTGTATTGACTCTGTATACAATAGCTTGCATCTCCTAACCCCAGCCTCCCAATCTTTCCCTCCCCCAACCTTGGCAACCACCAGTCAGTCCTCTGTGTCTGTGAGTCTCTTTCTGTTTCACAGGTAAGCTCATTTGTGCCGTATTTTAGATTCCACATATACGTGATATGGTCTTTGTCTTTCTCTTTCTGACTTAACTCAAAGTGAAAATCTATAGGCCCACCCATGTTGCTTGTGCTTCCTTTCTAATCACTGTAATAAAATGGAATGTGTTTCTGCTGATATTAGTACATTTTTTGAGTCATTTGTGCCATCCACCGTGTTAATCTCCTGCTTTACGAACATAATCTTAGTTAACTCTTACCGCATCCTGAGAGGGTATCTTTTATTAACGCAGCCATTGTACAGACAAGCATACATGGCACTCAGCGGTTAACCAGCCTTCCTAAGGCAACTCCACAGCAGAGCTGGTTCGCATCTGGGTTTACACGACTCCCACGGCTGCACATTTAAGGACAACATGCTGGACCAAGGGAGTGAGCTGCCACGTCTTGCTGGGGAATTAGGTAATCCCCACCCCTCCAACTAAATGAATCTGAGCCCTTCTAGGCCATGGACAACTCAGAGAAAACACACATGTGATTCCAGCAGGGTCTGTTTTCCTCTGCTTGGTTTTACAACAGCAAACCATCTTCTCCTGATCCTGTTATGCTATGCTATGCTAAGTCGCTTCAGTCGTGTCCGACTCTGTGCGACCCCATAGACGGCAGCCCACCAGGCTCCACCATCCCTGGGATTCTCCAAGCAAGAATACTGGAGTGGGTTGCCATTTCCTTCTCCAATGCATGAAAGAGAAAAGTGAAAGAGAAGTCGCTCAGTCGTGTCCGACTCTTAGCGACCCCATGGACTGCAGCCCACCAGGCTCCTCCGTCCATGGATTTTCCAGGCAAGAGTACTGGAGTGGGGTGCCATTGCCTTCTCCGCCTAATCCTGTTAGTTGGGGTTAAATCAAGTTTCAATTACACATTAAAATCAGAAGCTGTGTGGGTGCTAGGATGAGAGAAGCGGGGCAGGAGCCCTTTAGAGCTCCAGTCTGATGGCCCCTCACTGCACCCAGCGACTCCCTTCACCTTCCAAGCAAGGGGACTCTGCCCTACGTGGGCCACGAGAGGAGGAACCAGCATCTTCTCTGTTTTAAAATGTATCCAAGCCAGGGTGGCCTACAGTGAGATATAGGTATAATAACGTTATTAAGACAGAAACAGAAAGCATACAAAAAGAGAAAAACCAGTATACCAAGAACTTGGCTCCACCATTTATCAGCTGTGTGTCCTTGAGCAAGTCTCAACCTCTCTGGGCCTTCAATTTCCCCACATGTAAGATAGAGATAGCAATGGTATCCACTTCACAGGATGTTATGGTGATTAAGTGAGTAATACACAGAACACTGAAGGCAGCGTCTGGAACATGACAATGGCTATATAAATGTTAGCTACTATTATGTTGGTTTCCCAACAAAAGAGACACTAGAGCGATGAATAAATTTATATCTAAACTATGCATTTTGGAAGCTCTTTCCCAAGGGAAAAACTGCCAGGCATCAAGATGGAAACTTGAATAATATTTGTGTTTTCAGTGAAGTTTCTGATGGGCCAAACAAGATGCTGAAAGTTTGTGTTCTGAAGCTGAAACTTTTCCTGTATTTGAATAATTCTTGACATAAACTTGGAATCCTATGTGAACACACAAAACTATTTTTAGTCATTAATTGACAGAGACTTAATATGGTCATGTCAACACCATTTTTTTTCCCAAATAATTTTCCTGCCACAATTTAAGCTAGAAACTGGCCAGTTGGAGGGCACTCATGCTTCCCTCATAGTTCAGTTGGTAAAGAATCCACCTGCAATGCAGGAGACCCAGCTTCAATTCCTGGGTTGGGAAGATACGCTGGAGAAGGGATAGACTAACCACTCCATTGTTCTTGTGCTTCCCTTGTGGCTCAGCTGGTAAAGAATCCACCCCCAATGTGGGAGACCTGGGTTCAATCCCTGGGTTGGGAAGATCCCCTGGAGAAGGGAAAGGCTACCCACTGCAGTATTCTGGCCTGGAGAATTCCATGGACTATGGATCGCAAAAAGCTGGACCCAATTGACTTTCACTTTCAGGTAGTTAGTGGTTAATCAACGAGATTTAATTTGGCACCTTCCCTAGAGCAGACCCACCCAACTTTGGAGATAACTGGAATGCAATCTTCTATACATTTTTAATCTTTCTGACTCTGTTTTTCTCCTTCTATATAATTGAAGGGCCACTTACATGGTAAAATGATATTACACAGGAAAACCCCATGGACAGAAGAGCCTGGTGGGCTACAGTCCATGGGATCGCCAAGAGTCAGGCATAACTTAGCGACTAAAGAACAACAATTAAGATTCCTCCCAGCACAGGGCCCGGCTCTGAGCAGGCACTTGAGAGCTAGGTTTCCATCTCTTCCCTTTCTTCACAGGTCGTGACCTCTGCTTTGAGGGGCTCACCACCCTCAACCCTGTGGTCAGGGCGAAAGCTTAGGGGGCTGCAGGGCTTGACTGAGCTCTGACCCCCACTGAGGCCTGGGTAGAGTGACAGCCTGTCAGGTGGGTTGTGGGACACGGGAGTGCTTAAATTGATGGTGGATTCAACAAGCGGGTGGTGGTCTGAGCCCCTCTCAGGAGGGTCTGCCCGGTGGGGAGTGGGATGGGGGCAGGGAGTGGGGTCTGAGGCAGCAGAGGCTCCTCAGGGAAGTTCTCAAATGTTGTCTAGAGACAAAATCGCCCCTCCCGCGGCTTCCTAACTGTTGTTTCTAATTAGTTCCATGAATCTGTCAGGGTCGCTGAGGTTACTTTGAAAGGAAGCATGGAGAAGTGGGTGGCTTTCCTCTCCCATTGTCGGGTGACTAATACAGCCGTCTTGTTTTGTTTTCTGGCCTGGGACTCTGTGAACATTTTAAGAAAGAATAGAGAGCTTTTCAGAGAACGCAAAGCCTCTGTTCTGGAACTCCCCGAGGGAAGGCACCTCCGCAGCTCTCTCCCCCGCCCCGCCAAATGAGAAAACAAGAACACTGCTTGACTCAAGCGTCCATGTTCGTCCATGGAGGCGCTGACGTGATGGAGGCGCTGACGTGCTGACGTCATTCGTGCGTTTTAAAGCCTGACCTGAAAACTCCTCTGAAAATGGAGCTAACAGCCCGTGTGTTCACTTTGGTCATTGGACGAAAACAGGAAAGGAGCATCTTCTGTTGAAATGAAGCCCTGTAAGCCCCAGGTGCCTCACCGGATGGAAGATCCTTCAGCCGGAGCTGTGGTGACTCAAGAAACCCAGGAAACCACCAAAGTTGGGAGGAAAATTAAACAAACCTGAAGGTGAAGAGCAGCCCCACGAAAGACCTTCGTGGTATCAGTATATTAACTGAGACCCTCTAATAAGCAAACATTAAAATGTGAAGTTCTAAAATGATAAATTCATAAATACTAAGTAATGCTGCTGTCTACCTTAAATATTTCAGGTAAACATTTAAAATGTTTATTTTCTTTTGAAAATAAAAGTAAGAATATCTGGGGAAAAAAACAACAACCAACAGCCCAATACTTTAGCGCCCGCCTGGGAGGACCTCTCAAAAGCTGAGCAGGACTAAGGCAGCATTGCCCGAATCCCCAGAATTTTCCTTAACCTCCTGGTTGGGGTACAGAACGTAATTTGTGGGTCTGAAAAGACATACACGCTCATGTCGCAGTGAGAATTTCATCTAATCATTCATAGGTAGAGGAATCTGTTGTCCAGTCACTCAGTTGTGTCCAACTGTTTGTGACCCCATGGTCTGTGGCATGCCAGGCTTCCCTGCCCTTAATCTCGTGATTGTAAAAGACAGACTTCAAATTAAATGAATCCACTGCTATAAAAACCACTGTCTTCTGGTTGAAAAATTCCTTTCTTCATTGTCAATTTCTAGTTCATCATTACTTTTTCTCTAATTGATCACTTGAAATCACTGGATTTAGAAGTTTGATTTTGACCAATCAACAATGTCTTTTAAAAGTATGGCCTTAATTGTTCCCTTACTTTCAAAAAATGCCATCACACACTGAGGGTGTCATTCATTCAACAAATATGTGTGCATGCATCTATCACATTTTGCAGGAGACTGTATTAAGAAGAGTCATTAAACAAATCACAAGCACCTGAAAAGTTCAATAACAAGGCCAAACAATGAACACAGGATGAACGGTCAGAAATCTATGTTTAATTTGTAAATAACACTCAGAAAGCACAGCCTGAGTTCAGCACAGAGAACCCGCAAGTTTGTCCGGAGTGGGCCAGAAGTCTTGTGAGAGAGATCAATCTGGATTTGGGCCTTTAAAAAAAAGTTGGAAAATCTTAGCGGCTAAGAGAAGACATTTCAGAACAGAAAAATTATGTGAATAAAAGCTCGAAATCTGAGCAGTGTTGAAAAAGTTTCTTAATGGAAAGTTTCATAGCCTGATACCAGAACCAATCAGCGATGGAATTAATGGGAAGAACGTATCCCTACCTCATCTCCTCTGCTGCTTCACTGCTGCCCTGGGTCCTGGCACACAGGGTCAGTGATGTAATTTGCCAAACTCAGTGCAAAATGAAAATGCACAGCCCAACAGGGTGGGGAAGCAAACCTCCACTTCCCTTGGGCCCATCAAACCAAACAAGGAATGGATGACCCCAAGGAATTGCAACCTCTGCACAGGATGTGCTGGGCCCCTGGACCAGGAGCAGGTGAGAGGCCCCTGCCAAAGCCAGGTACAGCCAGCCTAAGACAAGACACCACTGCCCCAGATGCCGTGGGGCCTGCACGTGACTCTGACCTTCCTGGGCCCACAGGCAGGCCCTGACAGGAGTGGAAATGGAGCCTGGGCCTCCGCACCAATACCCCTGGGCAGAAGGCAGCTGGGGTCCTACTCAGGCGTGTGGGGAAGGGGGAAGTGGAAGATCAAGGGAAGGGGGAAGACCAAGTCCTCAGGGAGCTGGGTGCAAGCAACTAAAAGCACAACTAAAAGAAATTGCAGTGCAGTCAGCAAATGTGAAGGGTCAAGTTATACTGTGAGTAACATATTCTGGTTCTACTTATTCCCCTGCACCCCAGAGACCACCAGGACAGTGACTCTCCTAGCCTGGCTGACCCCATGCTGTCACTCTCTAGAAAAACTGTCTACGATTAAGAGATGATGGACAGAATCAAACCAATTCATCAAGTGATTCAATGTGCAAAATCCAAAATAATAACTTCAAACCTCAGCTCTCCCTGTTATAGCTTATGTAACTATTTTTTGTCCCCTCTTTTTATTTAGTCTACTAGGGCAAAAGACCAACTATCATATTTGCCACAGAAAGTCCTTAAGATGAATGAGCATCAATCTTTTTGAGCTACTGCTGTCATATCCTTCCATTATTGATGCATTGCTTACTTTTTAGATCATTTCACATCTTCCAAGAGAATTTTTGTTAATTCTTACCACACTTAAGAAAATTCTGGGTGATTCTAGCTAAAGATTTGTCAATTTTGTGTATCTTTTCAAAGAACCAGCTCTTGATTTCATTTTGTCTTTTTAGTTTCATTTATTTCTGGTGTAACCTTTGTTGTTCCCTTCCATCGACTAACTTTGGACTTTGTTCTTCCTTTTCTAGTCTCTTGAGGTACAACATTAGGTTGTTATTGGAGATTTTTCTTTTTTCCTGATTAATTTCCTCTTTTCTTTTATTTTTTCTTAATTTTAAAAAAATTTTTTATTTTTACTTTACAATATTGTATTGGTTTTGCCATACATCAACATGTATCCGCCATGGGTGTACACGTGTAAAATTTACTTTATTGAAGTATAGTTGATTTACAATGTTGTACTGCAAACTGATTCAGTTATACATATATATACCTTCTCTTTTATAATCGTTTACTTTGTGGTTTATCACAGGATATTGAATCGAGTTCCCTGTGGTATACAGTAGGACCTTGTTGTTTATCCATCCTGTATATAATAGTTTGCATCTGCTAACCCCCAAACTCCCAATCCGACCCTCTTCCTTCCCCATCCCCTTGGCAACCACAAGTCTGATTAACTTCCCTCTTAGAACTGCTTTTGCTGTATTCCACAGTAGGATTCTAGAAGTTGACTCTTCGTTTCAGTTCTCCTAAGAGAATCAAAGGCCTGATAGCTTCCTGAAAGTGGGACAGAGCTTAAACACAGAGATGTCCTGACTCACAGGTCTGGGGTCAGCTGACACAGTTCCAGGAGAAGCGCTGGAAACACACCTGAAGTCCCCCAGGTGTGAAAGGCTCTGATGGGTGAGGGTCCCTGGGGGACAGCACAGAACGCCATTCACCCATGAAAACTACAACTAGAGATTCCACCTCAGAAATAAGACCTACCGTGGCATGCTAATTTTGCCCTGATTTGTTGCAAAGGCCTGACTGACCTTGCCTGTGTGTGCTCCGTCGCTTCAGTCGTGTCTGACTCTTCGTAACCCTACGGACTGTAGCCCGCCAGGCTTCTCTGTCCATGGAATTCTCCAGGCAAGAATCCTGGAGTGGGTTGCTATGCCCTCCTCCAGGGGATCTTCCTGACCCAGGGATGGAACCCAGGTCTCCTGCATCTCCTGCATTGCAGATGGATTCTTTACTGCTGAGCCACCAGGGAAGCCCCTGACTGATCTTAAAAATACATAAAATAGACATATTGGCCATCAGATGCATTATACTCCTAAACAAACCAGATATTTTTCAGTCAATTTTCTGATCCAATCAGGCTGTTTGTCCTTCAGTCTTACATACACAAAGTTTTTCTAAAGGCAATTTGAAATCAAACAGCATTTTCTGTGATGTTTTCCCCCAACTTTTTATTTTTAAAATGTTCAAACTTGGAATAAGATGACAGAATGCCACAGTGACTATCCCTACCCCCCCACCTACATGCACCAGCTGTTACACTTTGTCATGCTGGCTTGGTGGAGCAGTAGTTCACCTTGAAGTCACACGGGATGACCCTTGAGAAGGGTGAGAAGAGCCTCACTCAGGCCAAGATGCTCTGGTTTCATGCCAACAGGTGATTTCTCAGTCGTCAGATATCTTGAGACTCTCTGGGCCTCTATGGCTAAGGTTTGATTGCTCTTTCTAGATTAAGAAGCAAGAGAGATTAATTGAGGAAAAGTGTGCATTGCACTTATGCAAATACACTTAAGGGAATGTCAATAAATTCAGTAAACACAAGGACTTCCATGGTGGTCCAATTGTTAAGAATCTGCCTTCCAATGCAGGAAACATAGGTTCAATCCTTGGGCAGGGAACTAAGATCCCACTTGCCAAGGGGCATCCAAGCCCACGTGCCACAACTAGAGAAAGCCGGCGTACGCACCGCAATGAAGACCCAGCACAGCCAAAAAGAAACATTCAATAACAGAAAAAGAAAGAAAGTGAAGTCACTCAGTTGTGTTCGACTCTTGGTGACCCCATGAACGGTAGCCTACCAAGCTCCTCCATCCATGGGATTCTCCAGGCAAGAATACTGGAGTGGGTTGCCATTTCCTTCTCTAGGGGCTCTTCCTGACCCAGGGATCAAATCCTGGTCTCCCGCATTGCAGGCAGATGCTGTACCCTCTGAGCCACCAGGGAAGCCCAATAAATAGAAAGTGTATTTTTTATTTACTGGAAATCAAATTTCAAGCAAAACATGTCTTCAGTTCAGTTCAGTTCAGTCTCTCAGTCGTATCCGACTCTTTGCAACCCCATGAATCACAGCACGCCAGGCCTCCCAGTCCATAACCAGCTCCCAGAGTTCACCCAGACTCACGTCCATCAAGTCAGGGATGCCATCCAGCCATCTCATCCTCTGTCGTCCCCTTCTCCTCCTGCCCCCAATCCCTCCCAGCATCAGAGTCTTTTCCAATGAGTCAACTCTTCACATGAGGTGGCCAAAGTACTGGAGTTTCAGCTTTAGCATCATTTCTCCCAAAGAAATCCCAGGGCTGATCTCCTTCAGAATGGACTGGTTGGATCTCCTTGCAGTCCAAGGGACTCTCAAGAGTCTTCTCCAACACCACAGTTCAAAAGCATCAATTCTTCGGTGCTCAGCCTTCTTCACAGTCCAACTCTCATTTGCATATATCAGACATCCACTCACCAAATGTATATGAAGCTCGTAGCCATGCCCAGCACTTTTCTGGACTTGGGACGTGGCAGCACAGGCAAGCTCAGAACTCACAATCTTCACTGCGGAGGGACAGCAACCAGTGACGACGTAGAACAGAAATGCCACACTGGGATGCATGATCTGGAGGAAATGAAACGGGGCGATACTCAGAGCGAGGTTAGTGACTCCAGCTCATCCCTCAGAGCCATGGGCCCAGTGAATGGAAAGAGCCAGAAAAACATGTTCCAGATACAAACAGGAGGACTGGAGTTGGGGGAGAAGGAGGAAGGAGGTGAGCCCAGAAACCATCAGGCCCTGATGCATAAGGTCTCACTGGCCTGGAAAAGAGCTTGAATTACATTCTAAATTCAGAGGAAAATCAGTAGGTTTTTATGCAGAGAAAGGGCACAATATGAAAGAAGTTGCAAAGATCCCTCTGACCGTTGTGCAAAAACAGCGGTTATAGGGTCTGTGTCTGTATTAGCTGCTACAGAATGCTGTAACAAAGCACCACAAACTCCGGGGAGGTGGGGAGGGTTAAAACAACAGAAATCTATTGTCTCACAGTTCCGGAGGTCAGAAGTGCAAAATCAAGGTGTTAAGAGGTCTTGTTCCCTCCAAAATCTCAAGAGGAGGAGGCTTCCTTGCCTCTTCCAGCTCCTGGTGGCCCCAGGGGGTCCAGAGACAGACTGGGACCTAGGCCCCTTTGCTGCAGTGCTGCAAAGCTTGCGCCTGGACACACCTCTCCTTGAAATACAGAATACAAAGAAACTATAAGGGACTAAAAATAACTGTGTGCATGCCCAGTTGGGGCAAATTCTGGACTAAAAAATACCAAAAAAATCCAGCTGCCATTTCTGAGGAGCTGGGAGCAAAAAACTAGGTGTTGGGAGCAAAAGCAAGGTACACATGCCCCCCCTGCACTCAACACCACAAAGGGGTGGGCAGACCACCTAGGCCACCCCTCCAGCCCAACCTGAAACACACCCCTACCCTCACCCTATATCAGATCAGATCAGATCAGTCGCTCAGTCGTGTCCGACTCACAGCACGCCAGGCCTCCCTGTCCATCACCAGCTCCCAGAGTTCATCCAGACTCACGTCCATCAAGTCAGGGATGCCATCCAGCCATCTCATCCTCTGTCGTCCCCTTCTCCTCCTGTCCCCAATCCCTCCCAGCATCAGAGTCTTTTCCAATGAGTCAACTCTTCACATGAGGTGGCCAAAGTACTGGAGTTTCAGCTTTAGCATCATTCCTTCCAAAGAAATCCCAGGGCTGATCTCCTTCAGAATGGACTGGTTGGATCTCCTTGCAGTCCAAGGGACTCTCAAGAGTCTTCTCCAACACCACAGTTCAAAAGCATCAATTCTTCGGCACTCAGCCTTCTTCACAGTCCAACTCTCACATCCATACATGACCACTGGAAAAACCATAGCCTTGAGTAGACGGACCTTTGTTGGCAAAGTAACGTCTCTGCTTTTGAATATGCTATCTAGGTTGGTCATAACTTTCCTTCCAAGGAGTAAGCGTCTTTTAATTTCATGGCTGCAGTCACCATCTGTAGTGATTTTGGAGCCCAGAAAAGGAGGAACAAGTTTGCCCTCCCCATGGGAGGGAGCAAGTAATCGTGTTACTTGTTTTTGCTCCCTCTTGTAGCCAGCGCAGGAGCCCCAATAAAGCCTTGCCTGAATTTTTTTCCTTTTTTTTTTTTTACATCAAGGCAATTTATTAACAGAAAACAATAACTTGAGGAGTTCAGTTCACAGATAGCAACCATAGTGACCCCTCTTCCCGCAGGTGCTGTCAAAGGGGTTGGGTGTGACATCCCCAATCTGCCCAATCTCCATCCTTGAGTGGGTGAGGGCTCCAAGAGCTGACTGGGCCCCTGGTCCAGGAGTCTTGGTCCTATTTCCTCCTGCAGCCCAGAGTTTGATGTGGAGGGCAGTGATGCCCAGCTCCTTGCATCACTGGGCTACATCCTGGGCAGCCAACATGGCAGCATATGGCAAGGACTCATCTCGGTCAGCCCTTCATCCCACCAGTTATACGACAGATGGTTTCCTTGCCAAAAAGATCAGTGACATGGACAAAAGTGTCACTGAAGCGTGCAAAGGTGTAGCACACACCAAATACATTTTCTCCTTCAGCCACCTGAGGGCCAAGGCTGATGACCTTTTCTTCCTTCTTTTCTTTCCCCTTGCCAGGTGTTATTTCTGCATGTCTTCTCCACACTCCACCACCAGAAAGAGAGCTTGCTTGAATTTCTTGTCTGGGCTCTTGTTGTTGTTTAGTCACTAAGTCATGTCCGATTCTTTGAGACCCCGTGGATGGTAGCCCACCAGACTCCTCTGTCCATAAGGATTTCCCAGGCAAGAATACTGGAGTGGGTTGCCATTTCCTTCTCCAGGGGATCTTTCTGGACCAGGATTGAACCTAGGTCTCCTGCACGGGCAGGTGGGTTCTTTACCACCGAGCCACCACCTCTAGTCGATTTCTACTGACTGGGGAAGGCCAAGAACTCAGTCGCTATCAGGCCTGGGTTCATGGCAGCATCATCACAGTCTCCACCTCCATCCTCACCTGGCCGTCTTCCCTGTGTGTGTGTGTTTCCATGTCTCTTCTGCTCACAAGGACACCAGCCAGATAGGATTAGGGCTAACGCTAATGATTTCATTTTCACTTGATTGTAACTGCAAAGATCCTATTTCGACATAAGGGCACATTTCAAATTTCCAGGGATTGGGACTTCAATTATCTTTTAGGGGGACATAGTGGGCAGGGGCACGGGAAGAAGTGAGGGGCTCTGCAGGGCTCCTGCAGTGTCCAGATAGGAGAAAGGCAGCTGCGGTGCTTGGACAAGGAATGGGGGATATGAGGGAAGATTTTGTAAATCTACCCACAAGACTTAGGGAGAGTGAGAGCAAGAGAGCCATCAGGAGTGCCTTCTAGAATTTCAGATGACAGAAGTAGGAAGATGGTGCAGCCATTTACGAGATGGGAAAGTTAAGAGAAGGATCAAATTTGGAGAACAAATCTGTAGCTGTATTTGGAGCATGTTCAACTTGAGATGCCCTTGAGATACACCTATGGAGGAAACTCTTGAGTCTGCATGTCTGGGTCTCGGGAGAGAAGTCAGGACTAGACGTGTGAATTTGGAAATTAGCGGCATGGGGATCTTCATTTTAATTTCGTCTTTTTCATTTACTTTTGGCTGCACTGGTTCTTCGTTGCTGGGCACAGGTTCCTCCAGCTGCAGCCAGTGGGGGCTACTCTTCCTTGTGACGCCCGGGGTTTCTCATTCCAGTGGCTTCTCTTGCTGTGGAGCACAAGCTCTAGGGTCAGTAACTGCGGTTCGCAGGCTCGAGAGTGCTGGCTCAGTAGTGGTGGCACAAGAGCTTAGTTGCCCCTCAGTATGTGGGACCGTCCCGGAGCAGGGATGGAACCTGCGTCCCCTGCACTGGCAGGCAGATGCTTAACCGCTGAACCATCAGGGAAGTCCTTAATTTGAATTTCATCATGAGTAGGACAGTTGAGACTTTGAATGAGAAAATGATTTTTTAAAAATGATAAAGACTAGTTTAATCATAAATATATTGCCAGAGAGCAATTACTTGATGTGAAGAAAATTGAACGTGTTAGTCGCTCAGTCGTGCCTGACTCTTTGTGACACCAATGACTGTAGCCCACCAGGCTCCTCCGTGGGATTCTCTAGGCAAGAATACTGCAGTGAGTAGCCATTCTCTTTCCCAAGGGATCTTCCCAACCCAAGGATTGAACCCAGGTCTCCTGCATTGCAGGCAGATTCTTTACCCAACAAGCCACCAGGGAAGCCCAATTACTTGAAGCTTCATAGCTAAACAGAGAACGTTGTGGAGTCACTGGCCGATGGTTTAGTTTACTTATATATTAGGAAGTGAGGGGACTGTGCATTGCTGGCTTTGTTACTCTGCGACTTGTGAGCCCTGGAATTTGGTTGTTAATCAAGGATAAGTGAATCCTGTGTGACATGACAAAAACATTTCCATATTTTGAACAACTGTTCTTAAATCCAAAATAATCCCATAAGAAAGAACCTGGGCTCCATTTGTTGATGTTTGACTGCTGACAGCTTCTAAGCCTCATCCTTCCGGCCAACCTCTCCACTACATGGAGCAAGAAAGCCTGAGTGCTCCCTCTTTCGGCCCAGAGGGACAGTCCAACCATGGAAGCTTTTCCCATGCCTGGACCCTCACTCAGCCCCGCCCCAAGAAGCCCCAGGCCAGTCTCTCTTCCTTGCTCTCTCAAGACATGTCTGGACCAGCTTGAGAAGCCTATTCTGCTCTTCCCAAATGCCTGATTATGTGGGCAATACCTTTTTACACACCCTCCTGCTGTGAGTGTGGCATCAGCAGTCTTAGCATCCAAACCCAGGGCCAGGTGGGATTCCATCTCACTTGTTCAAAGCAGTTACAACAAAGCCCAGGAATCAGCCGTAAAGTAGTGTTTAGTGAGGAAAAGGACTGTTTACCACTCCAACAGAAAAGACAGGAAGAAGCTGGGAAGGCTGATGAAACAGTGTCCAATAAGACAGCTGGATCCACAGGAAAGGAACCTGCAAGCCTGGGGCCACTCGGTGAGGCCCCAGCACCCCTTGCAGAGGGAGCATAGAGCCTCACCAGCAAAGAGTAAGAGCAGGCTGATAGTTGAGCCATGTTCCAATACAAATCAGAATCTCAATTTGAAAGATAAAAGTGAAAGTCGCTCAGTCATGTCCAACTTTTTGTGACTCTGTAATACAGTCCGTGGAATTCTCCAGGACAGAATACTGGAGTGGGTAGCCTTTCCCTTCTCCAGGGGATCTTCCTAATCCAGGGATTGAACCCAAGTCTTCCGCATTGCAGACAGATTCTTTACCAGCTAAGCCACAAGGGAAGCCCAAGAATACTGGAGTGGGTAGCCTATCCCTTCTCCAGCAGATCTTCCTGACTCAAGAATCGAACTGGGGTCTCCTGCATTACAAGCGGATTCTTTACCAACTGAGCGATCAAGGAAGCCCCTTGAAATAGAAAGGTTAGTAAATTATAGAAATTTGCTTCTTGTGTTTGGGGGCTAGAGGACAGGTGGGGAGGCCCAGGAGATGAAGACAGCACGTGAGGTACAAAAATCACATCCTCCAACTTGTAGAACAAGACAAGTGACTGTGTTACCTGGAAAGCATACGCCTCTGTGGTTTCAATCGTGTTTTCTCTAAACCAGCGGTCCCCAGCCTTTTTGGCACCAGGGATGGGTTTCATGGAAGACAGTTTTTCCATGGAGGAGGATGTGAGGATACTTTAGGGTTTGCCTGCTGCTCACTTCCTGCAAGGCGGCCCATTTGCTAACGGGCCACAGACTGGTCTATGACCCTGGGGCTGGGGACCCATGTTCTGAACCACTCACAGTTTTCAGGTTAAGCCTTCTCAGAGTCGGTAATCTCTAAACATGTGTTGTATCTTGTTTCTACACCCTGGTTTTTGTACTCCTTTGTAGGAAATATGCACCAGATTATAGAAAGGCTCAGTCAGGATGGGGCCGTGGCGGGGTGCCGGTTCTGGGGGCGGGCATGGGGCATGGTTTCTGGTGCAAAGGTCTCCATGGAGACCATGAGAAAACACACCCTTTGTGTTGGTGCAAAAAAGAGGGGCAGGGAAGGACAATCAGGGAACTTTGAGTGATGCTGCAGAAAGGATGCGAGAGCCAAGTTCCAGCCCCACTTCTGTAACTGACCTTAGGAAACTCATTTAATATCTCACTTCCTCAATTTCTCTTCCATAAAAGAGCAAGGTTCAAGCGGATGGTCTCTAAGGTCTGAAATCACTACAGTTCCATAATTCATGGTCTCTAAGCCAAAGACGTCAGGCTTAAAAAGTTACAAAGAACAGAGATGTGGCCAGATACAATCCCCTTCCAGCATGACTTGTTTGTAGCCTGTGAATCCATCTGAATGAGGTTCCATGTCTCAGATCCTACCAGATCTCCCCATAAATCCTGGGGGACCACAACCCTGTTATTTCCAGGGCTGGAGTCGATGGGTGCCAGCCTCTCCCGTCTCTGCCACACACCCCTTTGGAAACCACTCCAGTCACGAGGCGAACGGGAAATAACTCAGGTCTTCCAGCTCCCGCGGACGCTGTACACGGTTTCTCCATGGGAGCTGCCAAGATGCTAAGCTTCTATCCGCAGTTTTAAGTGGCTGCTCTCGAAGAGACCATGCAAGACGAGGGATGCGGCGAGGCCAGCCCCAAAGCACAGAACGACGGAAGCCAAAGCCTCCTTAAGCCCACAGAACCTGGACCAGGAAAAGGCTGGTTTCCTTTCTGTTTTGAAGGCACGAGAGACGCTCCTGAGAACCAAGCAGTCAAGCTAACCCTGCTTGGAAGGATCTATATTCTAATGCTTTCTACATTATGCTGTTGGCCAGCCAGCCACCTGGCACATCTGTTTCCAGCTACGAAACTGTTCATGGAAAACACTCTGGCACACGCATCCTGTCCTCAGACCATCTCCTCTCTCCAGGACCCCAGGAAAACCAAGACAAAACCAGGACCCCAGGAAAATCAAGACAAAGGTGGCCCTGGTGAAGATGAACTGAGCCAGGTTCTCTTGACTCACATTAAGACTCTGCAGAAGTCACCACTAATTTACATCTAAGTTGCATCCAGTTATACAGGAAATAAAGTCAGGCTTTGCTTCCTGGTGTTAACGGCTTTTTCCATGCACGCCTGCTAACTTGCTTCAGTTGTGTCCGACTCTGTGTGACCCCATGGACTGCAGCCTACCAGGCTGCTCTGTCCATAGGACTCTCTAGGCAAGAATAATGAAGTGGGTTGCCATGCCCTCCTCCAGGGAATCTTCCCGACCCAGGGATCGCAACTGCCTCTTCCATCTACCAGCATTGGCAAGAGGGTTCTTTACCACCAGCGCCACCTGGGAAGCCATCTTGTGCCGAATCATGAGCCACGGTCTTCTTTCTCCGGATGGATATATTGTTATGGAATTACTCCTCCCTCTTCCCTGCAAATGGAGAGAACTTCCCCCCACCCAATATCTAAGCCCTTTGACCCTTTCTTTTGTCCACGAAGGGCTTCATCCACGTGGAGAGGGTGACAGGCCTGAGAAGCTGAGGGACATCATGCCTGGCCTAAAGGAAGAGGACTTTCACTTCTAATTACAAAACATACCCCCTGGATTCATGTTTCTGAGAGGGTAACAGGCAGGAAGGCCAGGGGTCTCCAAACAGAGGAAATAGGCTGCAAGTGTCAGAAGTTTTTTATCTCTCCCTTAAGCAGCAGAAGGAAACAGACTACAAGTGCCAGCTTTTTCTCTCTTCTCCATACAAAAGTAAAAGGAGGTTTCTCATGGAAATGTTTTTCTTAAGCTATGTTAATGAAACTGTATTTGCTTTGGAATTTACCTTTCTTCAAAATGGTTCCACCTAAGACTAACTTCTTTTCTTTTCTCAAACCTTGGGCTGATAATAGCTCAACAAACCAGTATTCACATCGATTGTTTTACGGCTGGGGGATGACACACATCATGCCATCCTATCTCAAAAACGCTCATTGTGGGAGAAGGGCCTGCTGAAACTCATCAGCCTTGAGGTGTCTCTCTTATCTGATTCACAGCTTTCTAACAGACATAAAACAGCTTGCTAAAGACTAGCAGGGGGCACCCTCCGTCCCCCTTCTGATGTCTATGTCAGACGCTTTCTCTGTACCTTTTTATACTTTAGTAATATTCTGCTGTACAAAAGCTCTTGAGTGATCGAGACAGGTCCCTGGTCCTGAAGCTAAATCTTCTTCTTTGGAGATCACAAATCCGACATCGTTCACCGTAAGCTATCATTTCCCTCATAATTATTCCTGAATTGACATAATTTGATGAGCCAGTCAAATATGGGAGGTGCATTCAGTCTCTGGGGGACTAGAATTAAGAGTGAGAGGTGTCCCTCTGGTTTAAGAGGAGCCCATGGAGGGCAGGCCACCTCTGCTGAGAAGTTCCTGTTCCAGAAAGACTGGGTTCCCCACACTCGAGTGGGGAGGATACACACACACTCACACGTCACTCAGAAGAACAAGCCCATGATTCGTACACAAATGACAACATGAAGACACTGGACTTCCTGGTCTGGCTGGTAAGACTTTGTCATCCTAATGCAGAAACCTGGTCCCTGGCCAGGGAACTAGATCCCATATGCCTCAACTAAGAATCTGCATGTTTAACTAAGGCCTGGCATGGCCTAAATAAGCAAATAAATAGAATATTTTAAATAATAATAATAACCGTTACTCCTCCTAGTCCTGGGCATTGCCAGGCACTATGCTGGTCCTTCATCTCTCTGCTCCAGATCCTTTACCTTGGTCCCTTCTTTGCTGCCCTTCCTTCCCCAGCGCTGAGACCCCATCCAAAAAGTCCCTCTGACAGATGTCAGTGCATTTCCATTCAAAAGGATGGGTAGTGTGACTGGATAGCCCACATATTTGGACTACAAGTTTTCTAGGAAAATACTGGTCATAGGAAAAATGTATTCTTAAAATCACAAGAATAAAAAACAAAAATGGTGAACAATACCATTTAGACATGTGAGTCAGTGATAATGTTAGTTTCTGCAGTCTTCAGATCAAAATGTAGAGTAAATAAATTGTGATAACTGTTAGTGTCCCCATTTTGGACTTCCCTGGTGATGCAGTGGATAAGAATCCACCTGCCAATTCAGGAGACATGGGAGTCTCAGGTTCGATCGCTGGGTCGGGGAGACCCTCTGGTGAAGGAAATGGCAACCCACTCAGTATTCTTGGAAATCCCACGGACAGAGGAGCCTGGTGGGCTACAGACCACAGAGTCGCAAAGAGCTGGACACAGCTGAGCACACACAGGACCCCGCTTCCCAGGTGGGGACATTGGAACAACAGTGAATGCAAACTATTTGTATGGCTCCAAAGATTTGTCAATTGTGAGTGTAAAACTATGTCCAAGTCGTCCAGGGGGTAAAACCTAGAGGCCACACCTGGAAACGGTGCCCTGCAGACAGAGGCCAAGTCACTTATCACACATAACTGTCTAACCCGCACTCCTCAGAAGATGCGGGTTCAGCATCATCAAGGGGAATTTTTATTATGTGAACCAGAGCCAGAATTCCATTAGGGAGGGAGATAAGCCTCACAAGTTGCTCTGAGTAGAAGGTGAAGATCTAGTGGAATATCTGTGTGGAAAAGCCTGGGCCACCAAGATAGGTGCACTGTGGGGGCCGTGGGGGAACCAGCGATCAGACAAGGAGACAAGAGAAGGCGGGAGGGGAGTAGAGGAAGCAAGGACATGAGTAGGAGAGGCAGAGCCAGAGGCAGTGAGATGGTAACCAGTGGGATGGCCGTGGAGCAGGGCCGTGAGAAACGTCCCTGGCCAGAGGCTGAAAGCGCTCAAGGGTAAAAATGTCTGACGTCAAACACCGGATGATATCGCTTGTGATATGTGCAATTGCAACTATAAAACAGATGGGACTTGCCTGGTGGTCCAGTGCTTAGGACTTGGTGCTTTCACTGCTGAAGCCCTGGTTCGATCCCTCCTGGGGGAACTAAATCGCAAACCTCCAGGCGCTGCTGCTGCTGCTAAGTCGCGTCAGTCGTGTTTGACTCTGTGGGACCCCATAGACGGCAGCCCACAAGGCTCCCCCGTCCCTGGGATTCTCCAGGCAAGAACACTGGAGTGGGTTGCCATTTCCTTCTCCAATGCATGAAAGAGAAAAGTGAAAGTGAAGTCGCTCAGTCGTGTCTGACTCTTTGTGACCCCATGGACTGTAGCCCACCAGGCTCCTCCGTCCATGGGATTCTCCAGGCAAGAATAGTGGAGTGGGCTGCCATTTCCTTCTCCAATATAAATAAATAAACAAGCAAATAAACAAATAAAATATGAACACATCTATGAAACAAACTTATAGACACAGAGAACAGACTGGGGTTGCCAAGCAGGTGAGGGTCGTAGGGGAGGGATGGATTGAGAGTTTGGGGTTGGCAGGTGCAAACGGCTATACATAGAATGGAAAAACAGCAAGGTCCTACTGTAGAGCACAGGAGACCAGATTCAATATCCTGTAATAAACCATAATGGAAAAGAATGTGAAAAAAAATATATATATGTATGACTGAATCACTTTGCTATACATCAGAACCAAACACAGCATGGTAAATCAACTAGACTTCAATAAAATTTTTTTTTTAATGTCTGACATGACTTTTAGGTTCTGCACTGTGGTACTAGGGTTAAAACTTGACATAAGTGTTTTGAATGTTTCAAATGTTATTAATTTTCTTCCTTCTATCAGATCTCATCTTGTATTTCAACCCTGACCGCCCCTGATGCTGCACACCTGATCCTGTCAGACAAGGTACCTTGATCCTTTCTAGCGTAAAACAGTCTGTTTCACATTATCACCACCCCTTTCCAAGTCCTTCTCCCCTCCATTTTTCCTCAGCTTCTCCGCAGACTTCATGACCATGTGTGTGTGTGTGTGTGCCTGTGTGCTCAGTTGATGACAATGTCTGTTCCGGTTCTCATGGCTGCTGTGCTGACATCTCTCGGACCTCCGGCTTCGACTGCCAGATTCTCAGCGTTTTTAATGTTCTCATGTGTATCATGAAATCCAGCACCTGACAGAATGCGCTCGTTGGCTGGCAGGGGCATTGCCCGCCCCCTCATCAAGTTCTCCCCTCTTGAACGAGGCTAACAAGCCTCCTTGGAAGCCTGACATTGCCTTCAGAATCATTAAAGACCACGCATGAAATATCAGCCTCTGGCAAAGCGAACTCCAAATAGTTCCTGATTGCGAAGTATGGTGTAACAGCGCTGCTGGCAAGGGATAAAACTAATCTCATGCAAGTAACTAACTGGTCTCAGTGTAACTGTGACCTTGGGCAGCTGAGCCCTGAAGAACACGAGGTGCCTTCTGCTGCTGCTGCTGCTAAGTCGCTTCAGTCGTGTCCAACTCTGTACGACCCCATAGACGGCAGCCCGCCAGGCTCCACCATCCCTGGGATTCTCCAGGCAAGAACACCGGAGTGGGTTGCCATTTCCTTCTCCAATGCCTGAAAGTGAAAAGTGAAAGTGAAGTCGCTCAGTCGTGTCCAACTCTTTGCGACCCCATGGACTGCAGCCTACCAGGCTCCTCCATCCATGGGATTTTCCAAGCAAGAGTACTGGAGTGGGGTGCCATTGCCTTCTCCAGAGGTGCCTTCTAGCTGCCATTAAATCAGACAGATCTTGTCCTGATGGATTAACCTCCCCCATGTTCCACACTCAAATATAATCTTAGCTAGAAACCTGAGCCTGGATACCCATGGTCCTTCAAGCCCGGAGTGATAACCTATTGCCAAAAACCTGTTGGGTTTTTCCAGAAACAGCCCAACTGCACATTTAGGGATGTCTTATCTTCCTCTCATTGCCTGCTAGCCTCTGCCCCATTCCACTCCATCAGATCCTTCCAAAAAGGAGAAAATGAGAGCTCTAAACAGTCCACCAGAGCAAACCTTCTGATGCCTTTTGCATCTCAGATCTGCAGAAGACACTCGTGGCTAAGAAAGATGCTGAAAACTGCTGTCCTGGACCAACCTCACCCTCATCAGAACCAGTTAAGAAAAAGGGAAGAAAGGGCACTAATTTTAATGCAAGCAGTGCTGGGCAGTAGCATAGCATAACTTGCTCATCTGTTATCTCTGCTACAATCAAGAACACACCTAATTAAACTTAAAAGCTTCTGCACATCAAAGGAAACTATTAGCAAGGTGAAAAGACAGCCTTCAGAATGGGAGAAAATAATAGCAAATGAAGCAACTGACAAACACTAATCTCAAAAATATACAAGCAACTCCTACAGCTCAATTCCAGGAAAATAAATGACCCAATCAAAAAGTGGGCCAAAGAACTAAATAGACGTTTCTCCAAAGAAGACATACAGATGGCTGACAAACACATGAAAAGATGCTCAACATCACTCATTATCAGAGAAATGCAAATTAAAACCACTATGAGGTACCATTTCACGCCGGTCAGAATGGCTGCGATCCAAAAGTCTACAAGCAATAAATGCTGGAGAGGGTGTGGAGAAAAGGGAACCCTCTTACACTATTGGTGGGAATGCAAACTAGTTCAGCCACTATGGAGAACAGTGTGGAGATTCCTTAAAAAACTGGAAATAGAACTGCCTTATGATCCAGCAATCCCACTGCTGGGCATACACACTGAGGAAACCAGAAGGGAAAGAGACACGTGTACCCCAATGTTCATCGCAGCACTGTTTATAATAGCCAGGACATGGAAGCAACCTAGATGTCCATCAGCAGATGAGTGGATAAGAAAGCTGTGGTACATATACACAATGGAGTATTACTCAGCCATTAAAAAGAATTCATTTGAATCAGTTCTAATGAGATGGATGAAACTGGAGCCTATTATACAGAGTGAAGTAAGCCAGAAAGAAAAACACCAATACAGTATACTAACACATATATATGGAATTTAGAAAGATGGTAACAATAACCCTGTATACAAGACAGCAAAAGGGACACTGATGTATAGATCAGTCTTTTGGACTCTGTGGGAGAGGGAGAGGGTGGGAAGATTTGGGAGAATCGCATTGAAACATGTATACTATCATGTATGAAACGAGTCGCCAGTCCAGGTTCGATGTACGAGACTGGATGCTTGGGGCTGGTGCACTGGGACGACCCAGAGGGATGGTATGGGGAGGGAGGAGGGAGGAGGGTTCAGGATGGGGAACACATGTATACCTGTGGCGGATTCATTTCGATATTTGGCAAAACTAATACAATATTGTAAAGTTTAAAAATAAAATAAAATTTTAAAAAAATAAATAAATAAAATAAAATCCCCCAGTTGGAAAAAAAAAAAAAAACACACAGGCTCAGAGAGGCTATTGACCACGTGCATGATCATAGCAATAGGAAGGCTATGATTTGAACTTTTGCTTCTGACACAGAAACTTGTGCTACTTCCACTAGGTCCATAGCTCTGTGGGGTACTTGACTACAAGGCTGTTGAAAAAAGAAGCATTTTTTTTTAAATACACACCTTTATCAGACTGAAGACGTTTTCTTCTGTTCCTAATTAACTGAGAAGTTTTATTGTAAATGGCTATTGAATTTATCAAATGCTCTCTCTCAGTCTACTGAGATGAAAATACGGTTTGGTTTTGGTTTGTTTTTGTTGGGGAGGGGTTTAAGTTTGTGAATTATATAGACTGATTTTCAAGTTTCATGACAACTTTGTACTCCTGGATAAATGTATTATTCAGTTTAATATATAATTGCTAAAATTGTGTTGAGAATTTTTACAACTCTTCTCATGATAATATTCTTTCCTTATAATGCCTTTGTATGACTTTATTATTGTTTATCTTTTTCTTTTTTTTTTGGTCATGCAGGAGCTTAGTTCCTTGACTAGGGATAGAATTCGAGCCCCTTGCACTGGAAGTACAGAGTCTTAAGCACTGGATCCTCAGGGAAGTCCCTACCATTTATAGAAGGTGGTGTTAACCTCATAATGATTCCCTGGTGGCGAAGATGGTAGAGAATCCCCCTGCAATGTGGGAGACCTGGGTTCGATCCCTGGGTCAGGAAAATTCCCTGAAGAAGGGAATGGCAATCCACTCCAGTATTCCTGCCTGGAGTACTCCATGGACAGAGGAGCCTGGTAGAATACAGTCCATAGGGTGGCAAAGAATCAGACAAGACTAAACAACCAACACATTCACTTTTCAGCCTCATAGAATGACTTGTGGAGTATTATTACCTTTTTCTTCAATTGTCTGGAGGACTTCAGGTAGAACTGACATAATTTTTCTGTAAATGTTTGGTATGATTCCTGAGTGAAGCATCTGGGCCTGAAATTTTCTTTGTGAGAAGTTTATAACTACAAATTCAAATTTTTAAATAGATATTGGACAGTTTGGGTGATTTGTCTCTTTTGAGGTGGCTTTGATAGCTTGTATCTTTCAAGAAAGTATCCATTTCATCTAAGCTGTCAAATTTATTAGAATAAGATTGCTCAGAATAGTCTTCTATTATCCTTTAGTATATGTGGGATCTGTAATGATATCACATCTCTCATTTTTTATATTGGCAATTTCTGTCTGCTCTCTTTGTTTCCTGATTAGTATGACTAAGGTTTATCAACTTTATTGATTTTCTCAAAGAAGAGTTTTTGGCTTATTAATATTCTCTACTGTTCTTGAAGTTTATTTCAGTAATTTTTATACTGTTTCCTTTCTTCTGCTTACTTTAGTTTGCTCTTTTTGTTTGCTTGTTTCCTAAGTAGAAAGTAGAATTCATTGATTTTGAGACCTTTCTTCTTTACGAAATATAGGCATTTAGTGCCCTGAATTTACTAGTAAGTACCGAATTAGTGGCATGTCACTAATTTTTATATATTGCATTTTCATTTTAGTTCAGTGCAAAGTACTTTCTAATTTCTCTTTTGAACACTTCTTTGATTCCAGAGTTTTTTACAAGTGTGTTGTTTAATTGCCAAACATCTAGGAACTTTCCAGAGAACTTCCTGTCGCTGACATCTAATATAATTCCATTATGATCAGAGAGCATACACTGTGTAACTAGAATTCTCATCAGTGTATTCAGATTTTAGGGCCCCACACACGGTCTATCTTAGTGACTGTTCTGTGTTCACTTGGAACAAATGTGTACACTGATGTGGTTATGTGGAATCCCAGTCAGGTCAAGTTGGCTAATAGTGTTTGCTCAGGTCCTCTTCTGTATCCATGGCAGTTTTTTGTCTACTTGTTCTATTCATTATTGAGAGAGGGACATTGAAATTTTGGACATGGGAACTTCTGAGTGAAAGAATCAACTTTCCAGGACTTCCCTGGTGGTCCAGGGGGTTAGCACTTTGCCTTCCAATGCTGGGGGTGTGCTTCGATCCCTGGGCAGAGAGCTAAAATCCCACGTGTCTCATGGCCAAAAAAAAACAAAACATAAAGCAGGAATAATATTGTAACAAATTCAATAAATGATCCACATTGAAAAAAAAGATCTACCTTCCAGTGCAGGAGAAACAGGTTCCATCGCTGGTTGGGGAACTACAATCCCACATTTTGTCAAGGCAACTGAGCACGTCAACTAGAGAGCCTACGCGCCCAAAGGGGGAGCCTGTGTGCCGCAACTGAGACCCAACGCAGTCAAAAACAAACGTTTTTTAGAAAAAAAGAAATCTCTGACACGATTGCAGCTTGGCTATTTGTCTTTGCAATCCTACCAGTTCTTGAGCTACATGTATTGAAGCTCAGTTATTAGATGCATGAATGTCTATGATTGTAATGACCTCTTGATGAACTAACACCTTTATCATTACGAAATTACCTTCTTTATTTCTGTTAATCTACTTTGTTCTGAAATCCATGTTGTCTGATATTAATGTAGTCACCCCTGCTTTCTGATTAGTGTTAGCATGATATATCTGTTTTCATAGTTTCACTTTTAACCTATTTGTCAACTTATAATTAAGGTGTGCTTCTTGTAGACAGCATACAGTTCTGTCTCACTTTTTATCCAATCCAACAATCTCTTAGACTTAATTGAAGTAGGTACTAGTTTGCCAAGGCTGCTGTGACAAAGAACAACAAAGTTAGTGGCTTAAACAACAGAAACTTGCTGTCATACAATTCTGAAGGCTAGCAAATTTTGCATGGTTTCCAGTGCTCTGTAACAACCTAGAGGGGTAGTGGGGTGGGGTAGGAGGTGGAAGAAGGTTCGAGAAGGACGAGACATATGTATACCTATGGTTGAACCATGCTGGTGTATGGCAGAAACCAACACAATATTGTAAAGCAATTATACTTCAATTTAAAATAAATTTTAAAAAGAAAGAGGGAAATTAAAATAATTTTTTCGTGGTTTCTATTTCTGGGCCTTCGATCTTTTCACTAAACCATTCTTCTATAATGTCTTATTTGTTATCAGTCCCATCCAGTGTATTTTTCATCTGAGACATTGCAGTTTTCATCACTAGAAGCTATACCATAGTTTTTTTATAATTTCCATGTCTCTAACTTTCAAACATACATAAAACAGTAATATTAATCTTTAATGTCTTTCTCTGTTAATCCTAAGATGACTGTAGTCAGTTCTGGGTTATTTTCAGTTGATTGACTTTTCATTGTGAGTTGCATTTCCCTTCTTCCTAGCATGCTTGGGAATTTGTAATTAGGTGTCACATATTTCCAATTCTAATTCATTAGGCGGTGTCTATTTTTGTATGCCCATAAATTTTCTCTAAGTTTGTTTTGGGATGCAATTAGGCTTCTTAGAATCTGCTTGATCATTTTGGGTCTTGCATTTAAGCCTTATCAAGCCAGACCAAAACAGTGTTTAGTCTAGAATTAATTATTCCCCACTATTGTGATCAATGAGCAAGCTTGTAATCAGATCCTTCGGGGTACTCTATCCAATTCTCTATGAGTTACAAGCTTTTTCAGTCTGGCTGGAGGGAACAGGCATTATTCTTGGCCCTGGGTAGACACTGTGTACTGTTTCCTCCACCCGCTTCAGACAGCTCTCTCCTGATCTCAGGAATCACCCATCCCTGCCTCAGCCACCTGGGATAAAGGCAGGAGACCCCTCAGGCCCTTCCCAGAATCTTAAAGCTGGGTACCTGTGGGCCTGGCCAGTTGTATCTGTTGGCCTGGTGGGTCTGGTATCACCCCATAAGGAGACAGAACTTCCCCTGACACAGTTAGAACATTTGACCTATGACTCTCACCTCCCCACCTCCCCCCCATGCTATTTGCTTCTGGATGCTCACCTTCAGCTGGACAAACCCCTGTCTGTTCTCTGTCTGGCCTCACTCTCCCAAGTGATAATGGCAGTGGGCCTAACTGGGCAATACCCAAGGATGAGGTAGGAGATGGGGTGGGGTCCCTCTTACTTGAAGCTGGCTGGTGATCATGAGAGAGGTTCATCTGTGAGTGGAGCCAAGTCTAAATGAGTAACTGGTTCAGATCCAACGTGAGAAAGAAAGGGGAGTTTAGTGAGGTCAGGAGGCCAGGAGGCTGGTGAAGAAGAAATGGGGGGCTTCCCCGTGGTCCAGTGGTTAGGTCCTCCATGCTCTCACGGAGGTTGAGAGTTTGATCACTGCTTCAGGAAATAAGATTCTGAAAGCCATGCAGCTCGGCCAAAAATTTTAAAATGTTTTTAAAAAGAGAAAGGGTGGGGAAGGGGAGAGTGGGACGAATTGGGAAATTAGGATTGGCGTATATACACTACCATGCATAAAATGGATAGCTAGTGGGAGCCCACTATAACATACATGAAGCTCAGCTCAATGCTCTGTGATGACCTAGAGGGGTGGGATGGGGTGGGAGGTGGGAGGGAGGTTCAAGAGGGAGGGGACATAGGTATGCCTTTGGCTGATTCATGTTGATATATGGCAGAAGCCATTATAATATTGTAAATCAATTATCCTCTAATTAAAAATTAATTAATCAATCAATTAAAAAATAAGCACCCATGTCCAGGTGACCACAGGCTGGTTTTGCTCACTAATTGACCTGGTTGGTCCCTGGAGGCATTGGAGACAGTGACCTCTGCCACAAGTGGAAGCTTGTACAGGATGAGCAGAGGCTGATGCTCTTTTCTTCTCTTTGTAGATGTCACAGACATAATGTCTAAATGTAAGAACACATTTTTAGGGGAGTGAGGGCATACCAAATTATAAACTGTAAAGACAAAACTCATCATTTTGCATTGAGAAGTACTACTTTTAGCCTTTTCCTCTGGGCGCTTCACCTGCCTCAATTCTCAGAACTATGATCTGTCTTTGGTTCTCTTCTTCATTCTTCAAGATTTTTATTCTTAAAAGGTTTGTTTTAAAACACTTATATATGGACACACAAGTTTTCAGCCACAGCGAAAACTCATTTTCTGCTTTTAAATTTTCTGCTTTTAAATCAAAATAGTATGGAAAACACACCACAAGGAAATTTTGAATCTTAAGAAAATGCATATTGGAGCACATGTTTTCGATTATATTGGAATGAATTTGAAGCTATGGAGACCCAGCTTGGCACAGCAAACAACTGGCCCGTGATCATCCCCACAGCTTTCATCATATGATGCAAACCAGCCTCCCAAACAGAGCCTTCTGAGGCCGGCTTCCAAGCGTCATCTGGCCCGGCCCAGGCCTTTGACGAAGAGAGGAAAATATGCACTCTCCACCCCTCGAGCTCACACAGCAGTGAACAACTCGGGACACGAGGTTCAGCTGCTTCATTTGCCTGCACGTTGCATCTCAGAGGCACCAGCCTGCCTTCTACCACCTTTTGAAACAGGAAAGTCAATTCGGATACAACTTTGTTTTCCTACATGTGTTGGCTTAGAGAGGTGGTTTGCTCTTAACACTTACGCAGGCTGAGTGAGATTCTTTCCTCAGTTAAAAATGGCACAGTGTTATTTTATGGCCAAGGGTAGTATTTCTTTGAATTTATTAGAGGCTGGAGGATTCCAGGGACCATCTTTTGAGTAGACTCAAAGGCTACTTGACAAGCCCAGTTCAGTCAGTTCAGTTGATCAGTCGTGTCCGACTCTTTGTGACCCCATGAATCACAGCACGCCAAGCCTCCCTGTCCATCACCAACTCCTGCAGTTCACTCAGACTCACGTCCATCGAGTCAGTGATGCCATCCAGCCATCTCATCCTCTGTCGTCCCCTTTTCCTCCTGCCCCCAATCCCTCCCAGCATCAGAGTCTTTTCCAATGAGTCAACTCTTCCCATGAGGTGGCCAAAGTACTGGAGTTTCAGCTTCAGCATCATTCCTTCCAAAGAAATCCCAGGGCTGATCTCCTTCAGAATGGACTGGTTGGATCTCCTTGCAGTCCAAGGGACTCTCAAGAGTCTTCTCCAACACCACAGTTCAAAAGCATCAATTCTTCGGCGCTCAGCCTTCTTCACAGTCCAACTCTCACATCCATACGTGACCACTGGAAAAACCATAGCCTTGACTAGACAGACCTTTGTTGGCAAAGTAATGTCTCTCCTTTTTAGTATGCTATCTAAGTTGGTCATAACTTTTCTTCCAAGGAGTAAGCATCTTTTAATTTCATGGCTGCAGTCACCATCTGCAGTGATTTTGGAGCCCCAAAAATAAAGTCTGACACTGTTTCCACAGTTTCCCCATCTATTTCCCATGAAGTGATGGGACCGGATGCCATGATCTTCGTTTTCTGAATGTTGAGCTTGACAAGCCCAGTAGGAGTCAGATTAGCACGTACCAGGCAGACTCCAAAAAGCCTTTGTTTCGATGACATTCCCAACCATTCTTTAAGAGACTAGCAGTTCCTCAGAAGTTCTCACAGACTGCTTCAAGGAGGGAAAAAAACAAGAGTAAGGACTCCACTCCCAACCCAGGCTTCAACTAGGGCAGCTCTGTTTTAATACTAGCTTATTCTGAGTAACATTTCATTTAAGGGGAAAAAATCTGAAGGATAAAGAGTTAGAAAACCACGGCCTCAGGATAGACACTATTTGGGCAACTTCTCCTCCGAAAAAAAAAAAAAAATGTTTTTTTGGTTTTTTTTTTTTTTAATAAGTAACACACATGATCTAACTAACCCTCACTATCTAGAGCTATTTGCTTCCTGAACTTAGTTACAGGAATCCAGACATATCATTAGGCTGCTTCTGTTGAGAGATTCCTGCTAGGCTCACATCAGCAATTTCATAGTGAATCTTCAATTCATCGCGTCCTTTGGATGTTTTCACATTTTAATCATGAAACTTAGGCAGGATCACTGGCATCAAGAAAGAGGATCTAACCAAAGCCTCCACCTATGTGAGTCATGTTCAGGTCACATCTAATCTTTGAACCCCTCAAATCACCATCCTAACAAAGAAAGGGTTTGAAAAGTCTTCACACATTTGGATTTCTGCTCATGTGTGTAGCCCACAGTTGAAAACACGAAACATCTGGTTGCCTTTCAGCTGAGAAGTTGACTACCTGTTATAAATATGAATCCTCCTGCAAGCTGACCCAATAAGTCATTCTCAACCCCAGCACCTTAGGTGGCTCTGTGTGTGTGTGTGTGTGTGTGTGAAGTCACTTCAGTCATATCCAACTCTGTGCAACTCTATGGACTGTAGCCCGCCAGGCCCTCTGTCCATGGGGATTCTCCAGGCAAGAATACTGCAGTTGGTTGCCATGCCCTCATCCAGGGGATCTTCCCAACCCAGGAATCGAATCCGTGTCTCCTCTCTCGCATTGGCATCAAGTTCTTTAGCACTAGCGCCACCTGGGAAGCCCTTAGGCAACTGGGTGAAGCAAACAGCCAAGTTCAGGATCTAAAGGGAACGGGATACCTTGGGTCAATGGGATAGCCACCACCCCGCTACCTGCCGGCTGGAAGCCCTATAACCATGTTCCTCAAATCTAAAAGTAGAACTTATGGGACTTCCCTGGTGGTCCAGTGGTTAAGACTGTGTTCCCAATGGAGCGGACCTGGATTCGACCCATGGTCAAGAAACTAGAGCCCATATGTTGCAACTGAAGATCCGGCCTGTTGCCTCTAAGATCCGGGTGCAGCCAAATAAATAATAAATACCTAACACTAGAACTCGTAACCCAACAAGTTCGACTATGCTTTGCAGAACATTTATGCTGAACATTCAAACCAGGGACATCTTGGGCTGTCCTGATTACACACTCACCAGAGTCTTAGGTCTCTGTGGGAAGTGTGGAGACCCAGAAGGGAAACGGAGTTGTCAGGCGGTGTCAGGCAAGTCACGCAAGCACACGCCTTGCCGCCTCATCCTCATCTGCCGTGAGCCCTGAGCTTCATGCTCTTGCTTCTCACAGGTGGTGAAACTGAAGCCGTGGAGGTCCCTGGACAAGTGTTGGCTGAGTCTGTAGAAGACCCCAGGATGCTCAGAAACACGGTCAAGAACTTGTGCTTGGAGCCAGTCCCTGCAACTCTTATTCCACAACCAGAAAGTCCTGTGTGGTGTTTTCCTTGGAAAACAAAACCGACATCTCTCACTTTCTGTTCCCTTTTGCCAAACATGCAGGTTTCTTTGGAGCGTGTTTCATCTGACCCAACCTCGGTTAATCCTGTTCAAAGTTTCAGATCAAACTGAGCAGACATCCCCTGTTCACCATGAAGAAGCAATAGCAAGCGAGAGGAGGGTGGAGAGGAGGCATGAATGCCTAGGATCCCAGGATGGAGTGAAGGACAGAGGTCCAGAGGGTGCCCATTGCCAGGGGTCCATGGCTGGAAAGCAGAGACCATAATAAGCAAATGGAAACCCCCAGTGGACACCCTTCCCAAACCTCAGCTAATCACCAGTTTCAACTTGTGCTTTTGGTTGTTCGTGTTCTCACTATTATAAAAGATGAGTGAGGAAAGCTTCCATCCTTGACTCCTGTTAATTCTACCCTCTGCAGTCACAGTTTTTCCATCTAAGAATAGACACGAACATCCCAGCGCCCTCTTCTGAGAGTGCACATAGATGTCTGTTTAACCAGCGAACAGTCGTATAGTGTGATTTTTCTCATGTCGTTACATAGAATTAGGAAAACTTTGGCACTAAGGAAGCTCAGTGTTTGGTGAAAGTCCAAGAGAAAAAAAGATAGCAAAATGTAAAAGTTCCATTTTCCCTTTTCTCTCCCACTTTATGAGGTTGCTTGTTTTTCCTTCTATTCATCATTCTTTAGTGACTGTTTATTTAATCACCATGTCTCCCAGTGGTGAAGCCAGGAGACCTCAGGCTCCATAATGAGGGTGGGAATTGACATATAATTTCCAGATACCCATACTGGACCAAAAGAGCCCCTGGGATGCCTAATATCCCCATAAGTCACATATCTGAGGGCCCAAATCCTTATTTCCTGGATCGGTAAAGTGAATTTGCTCAAGAAATTCTTTCCAACACCATAGCGAAGTCCCTGCTCCAGTTCAGCCAAACAGTAGGCTCACAAGGCAAAGGACTGAACCTCAGGGGCTGGAGGGAACTGAAGGAAAGAAGTTGAAAATTGGCAGAAGTCAAACATTCTCATTGGCCCTGGGCTCTCAGGCCCACAGACATTAAGTCACAAGTTCATGGTCAAAGGGCAGAGCAGAGGAAATGAAAGTCAAGAAGCCAAAGTGTTATCACTTTATTCTATTCCATCAAGCTTAAAGCGATATGCTTTATTTCCTGATTTTGCTAAACAAACTGCTTTTAGAGCTCACGTTGTATTTGCTTTCTTCATTTCCAATTTCCCATGGATATTTCAATTCTCTGGATTAATTTGATGGTGCCAGACCAACACTATGAAACCAAATAGGCATGTATAGTGATTGGCTCCCAGAAAAGTGAAACAGTAGTTCCCATCTTCATCAATATTAGCATATAATATTATTTTTAAAATATGAAAGGTAGAGAAGGAGAAAAGTTTGCCTGAGAGCAGTAGTTCCAGAGAGAAATTCAGGGATGAGAGATATCTGGGTAGAGGATCAAGTTCTAGGCCCTTTTGTTTGCCCTGAATCCCCCTCTTCCCGAATGGCTCTGTGGTAAAGAGTCTGCCTGCAAAGCAGGAGACGGAAGAGACACAGGTTTGATGCCTGCGTTGGGAAGATCCTGTGGAGGAGGAAATGGCAACCCCACTCCAGTATTCTTGCCTGGAAAATCCCATGGACAGTGGAGACAGGTGGGCTACTGTCCATGGGGTTGCAAAGAGTCAGGCATGACTGAGGACACAGGCACACACACGCGCACACACGCACGCAGACCTGTCCCAGGGGCAAGCAGCCAACCACTTGTGCAGTGGGGTTGGTCCTTTATCTGTTCAGGCAGGGCCAGTGCATTTTGTCCCGAGTAGCATCTTCTCTAAGGAACAGTGTTTCCATGCAAAAAACAAAACAAAACAAATAAACAAGGACTGTTTATCCTTTCAAAATATGGACAAAAAGAAAGAGAGAGGAGTTGAAGGCTTTGCAAGTGAGAGCCAGGTTTCTGCATTTTTTGTTAAGAGTTTTTAAAAGATACTACAATCTCAGTATTGTGTATTATCAAGCAGGTGACAATCAGTATTATTTCCATTCTCATAGTATATAAGGACAGCCCCAACCTGTGCACCTCTGATCCCAGTGGAGCTATGGAGTTGTTACCTTCAGGCAGAAAATCATCATGTCTATGGACTAAATGATGAATAAATAAAGTGATATATATATATATGTGTGTGTGTGTGTGTGTGTGTATAATATATATATATACCACTTTTAATGTTTTTCCATGCTTTATAAATAATAAAATGCAAGTTTGTAGAAACATCACTGAATTCACATCAGATTTTATAGTTATATTTGTTTCAAAGATTTGACATTACAAAAAAAAATACAACTGCCATAAAACTGATTAACTGGAAATGTCAGATTTCTTTCTTTGCTTTTAATCAACCTGATTGCAATTCTGAGTTCCCATCCCTCTGGATCGGCAGGAAATTCAAGCCGTTCTTCTCCAGGCTCCCCTCATCCACAAGCAGTGCTAATGTTATATCTTAAATTCTTATGCATTCTCCCCAGTGATTTTGTTAAGTATGGAAATCTTCAGTGAGTTTTGGTACCATCAGGTGCTGGGGACCAAGTCCCACTGGGAACAAGTGTCTGAGGGCTGACACCTGTCAGGACCAGGACCCTAGAACCCCTTCTATGCTGGGCCTCAAACAAGAAGGAGGTAGAATATACAGAGGAACAAACTTCATATTTCTATCAATTATTCTACAATCATCTTGTATCAGGGTCTAACTAGAAAACAGAACCCACACAATAATTTTAACAGAAAAACTTTAATATAAAGCATTATTAACTACAACAGGAGATTAAAGGGATAAATAGAACTCTAAACTATGAAGGGATAAAGAGAACTTCATCCATGGGATGAAGAAGGGCCTCCCACAGGGGTGCTGGTAGACTGCACTGTGGGCAAGGAACTGCAGCTGGATTGGCAAGCAGGGAACACCCCACCAGGATGCAGGTACCTGAAAGCTGAGAGGCCAACCACTGGGGTGTCTGTTAGACCCACCAGCAGGGATGCCTCTGAAATGCAATGTCTAGCAAGGTGAGCATCACTAGACGTTCCTCCCCTTGTGTCTTCTTCCTGCCACAGTATGATTTAAAAAAAAAAAAAAAAAGAATCACACCAAAAAAGAAAAAAATCATACAAGTACAAGGAAGTGCTATTCATCCTGCTTTACTGTCAGCCTAGCACTCTACCAACAGAGCATTAACCACGTGCCAGCTGCTAAGCAGAGATGCTCACAGGGCCCAGCTCCACAATCACAGGGCAAGCAATAAAGGGTGGGTCTAGTGCCAGGCAGAAATAAAGAGACAATGGGCACATGTATAAAGAATCCTGGAAAGGTCTGTGTTCAACAAGACCTCCTGTCCACAGCAACTGGGAACTCATGATCAACATTAAATGATAGTAAGCTGCCTTCCCTTCTGTTATCGGTTTGAGAGGCCAGGATTCCATCTTGGGTGGGTGTCATTCTATGGACCACAGTCCCCCATCTTCCAGAAGGACCTAGTGCAGAGACTCCTCTTTGCTTTCCCAGGACCCAGTCCACCCTCCCTCCAGAATCTAGCCTTGTCACCTAATGCCCAAGAACCCAATACATGTAACAAATCCTCAATGGGACGGTTGAACTTCCTACAAAGTCTATTTGAGGTTTGAAAGGCAAAGACTATAAAAATTCATATGCAATACCACTTAATCGAATTTTCAGTGAAATTTTTATTAAACCTCTTTTTTGATAAAGTTGTGTATATAAACATAGCTTCCAAAAGTATTTCACATGCTGGAGTATATGCTTCTCTGACAAGAAATAAAATTTAATTTTGTTGAACCGCTGCAGCTGTCCACAAAGAACACATTTCATGATTACATACTATTACCTACCTACCCATATGTATCAGATTAGTTCTGATGGAAGTAAAATAAATTTTGGCACATTTGATTATTTGAAAAAAAAAAGTCTTCAGTGAGTTACAAAATGCTTATGAATTTTATTGAGAGAAATAAATATTATAAATAACAAGAACAAATCATTATTTGCAAACAACATAATCCTATACTATGAGGAGTAAAATTTCAGATTAAAAAATTAGGATTAGGGGTCTTCTCTGGTGGTCCAGTGGCTAAGACTATGCCCCCAGTGCTGGGGGAAGGGAGGCGGGTTTGATCCCTGGTCTGGGAACTAGATCCCACCTGCTACACTAAAAGGTCCTGAATGCTGCAACAAAGACCTGGTGCTGCCAAATAAAGAAATAAAAATAAATATTCAAATTTAAAAAAAGTTAGGATTAATGAAGTTTCCAGTGAAGTGATCAGAAGTGAGAAAACACTTAAATAATTTTCCCATGCATCAGCAAAAATGTATATAATGCAAGGGAAAAAGACATTCCACTAGGAAAATATCAACAATGGCATTTTAGAATAAAGAATTTCTATACCTTTCTGAAGAATAACTAGTGTCTAAGAACATAATCAAAGATCTTTTTGTAAGCTGACAGCACTCAGATCAGTGTCTGACCCATAGCTGACTCAAAAATATTTACTGATTTGACTAGAGTTGAAACCCTAAGACATTTTCGTAAGCTGATTGGTTTACCCAATCTTATTTGGAGATACACACAGTTACATGTCAAGTCTGCTGAGCTTTATCCAAAGAGCTCTATGCTTATTGATTTTGGTATCTAATGGCTCTGCTTGGTTCAAGATAACCATCCAGGGGATGGATTGGAACAGCACATCTGTGTGATAGAGTGCTGTATCCAGCAGATGTGCCCCCAAAGCCCAGTCAGGCTGGAGCAATTGCCTGGCAGAGTGGTATGAGTTGGTGAGGAGGAGGGAAGGCCAAGCTGCAAAGAGAACCAAGCTTGGTGAATATTACAGGAAGCTGGTGGAAAGCCCATCTAATCAATGCCTACACACACTCACGTGCTGCAGAGTGAGGGGCAGGGGCTGACCATCCTCTGGACTAAATGCGTCTAGGACTTCCCTGGCGGTCCAGTGGCTAAGACTATGCCTGCTAATGGAGGGGATGTGAGTTCAACCCCTGATCCAGGAAGATCCCACGTGCCGAGGGGCAATTACACCCGTGAGCCACAGCTACTGAGCCTGAGCTCTGGAGCCCGTGACCCACAATGACTAAAGCCCTGCACACCCTATGGCTGGTGCCCTGCAGCAAGGGAAGCCACCACAATGAGAAGCCGGAGCACCACAACCAAGAGCAGCCCCCGCTCGCCACTAGAGAAAGCAACGAAGACCCAGCACAGCCAAAACTAAAAATCAAGAAATATTTCTTTAAAATGCATCTAGTCATAGAGTGTGAAGGTGCTAGTCACTCAGTCGTGTTCAACTCTGTGCGACCCCCTGGATGTAGCCCTCCAGGCTCTTCTGTCCATGGGATTCTCCAGGCAAGAATACTGGAGTTGCCATTCCCTTCTCCAGGGGATCTTCCCAACCCACGGATCAAACCTGCGTCTCCTGTGTCTCCTGCATTGGAGGGTGGATTCTTTGCTGCCTGAGCCACGGGAGAAGTCCAGACACAGGCAATAGTTAGAACATGGGTGAAACTCTAGATTCCTCAGAGCTTCCCCATCTATGAGGAGAGATCGAGGTCACATCAGTTATAAGAACTGCTGCCCTGGTTGTGGCCTGCCTTGGTCAGTCTGAGACTCCTGGTCCTCCAGCCCTTCCCCATGCCTGCTATTTACTCCGCCTCACTCCCTAGCCCTGATATTTCCTCCACCCCCTCCATCTCTGCCACGTGCTGTGGGACCCTGCCCAGAGCAGTGGGGCTCTCCTGGTGTCCCAGCAAAAGGAAACAGAATGCCTCACCACCCACTTGAGCTGCATACGGGTGAAAATACTAGACAGATTCCAGGGTTCTTCAAGCCTTGAAGGTGAAGTCACTCAGTCGTGTCCGATTCTTTGTGACCCCATGGACTGTAGCCTACCAGGCTCCTCCGCCCATGGAATTTTCCAGGCAAGAATACTGGAGTGGGTTGCCATTTCCTTCTCCAGGAGATCTTCCCAACCCAGGGATTGAACCCAGATCTCCCGCATTGTAGGCAGACACTTTACCGTGTGAGCCACCAGGGAAGTCGGTCTCCATGCCTTACAGAGATTGTTAATAAGAAAGCTTCCAGGACCAGATCAGGTAACCAGGGAGACAAATCCCAGCATCCATGGTGAAACCCGGAAGCACCTTTTCCCTCCGGTGATGGAGATGTTCCCACCCTGCCTGGCCCCTCTGCAGACTCGGGCAAACACCTCAGCCTCTCGTCAGTGTACCAACAAACCCAAACTCCACCATGGTATCCACCCAAATTCTATCTCAGGAGGCTCCTCATGGGTGGGGGTTCCAAGAAGAAGCTGAAAGGATTGGCCTTGCTTCCCCCATCCCACCCCACAGTCAGCAGCAGCAGCCCTTTCCCATATTCTTTGATAAGTAAAAGAAATAACATCTCGATCTTGTATACAGTACTACGCAGCTGGAAGGCATGTCCCAGCCTTACACCCTTTTATTAGCTTATGGCTATCTTCATCCTACATGAAATCCTGGCATCTCTGCCTCCAAGGATTCCCACCACCAGACAAGCTCCAGTGGGGCTTGTCCAATTCTAGTGGTAGATTTGGGGGAATACCTCAAAGCTATGGTTTTTCCAGTTCAATTCAGAGTTCAGTCGTGTCTGACTCTCTGTGACTCCATGGACTGCAGCACACCAGGTTTCCCTGTCCATCACCAACCCCTGGAGTTTGCTCAAACTCTTGTCCATCAAGTCAGTGATGCCATCCAACCATCTCATCCCTGTCATCCCCTTCTCCTCCCACCTTCAACCTTTCCCAGCAACAGGGTATTTTCCAATGAGTCAGTTCTTCACATCAGGTGGCCAAAGTATCGGAGTTTCTGTTTCAGCATCAGTTGAGTTGGACCATAAAGAAAGCTGAGTGACAAGCAGTTGATTCTTTTGAACTGTGGTGCTGAAGAAGATTCTTGAGAGTCCCTTGGACAGCCAGGAGATCAAACCAGTCCATCCTAAAGGAAATCAATCCTGAATATTCACTGGAAGGACGGATGCTGAAGCTGAAGCTCCAATTTGGCCATCTGATGTGAAGAGCCGACTCTGATGGAAAAGACCCTGATGCTGGGAAAGATTGAAGGCAGGAGGAGAAGGGGGTAAAAGAGGATGTGATGGTTGGATGGCATCACTGATTCAATGGACATGAGTTTGAGCAAACTCCAGGAGATGGTGATGGACAGGGAAGCCTGGCGTGCTGCAGTCCATGATGTCACAAAAGAGTCAGACACGACTGAATGACTGAACAGCAACAATTCAGTTCCTCAGAGTCACACCAGCACCCTCAGCTCCTGCAGCCTGATCCCCACTATCCACAGCAGATCCTTCCTGAACAGCAGGGAGGCGGGAAGGCGGTGGCCTCCCAAGTGCTCTTCTTCACGCTGTTTCCAAGGTGAACTTTCTAATAAGAAGAATTTTATGTAATAAAGAGCTGGAGAACAATGGATATTTACAGAAAAAGAATTTTGAAAGAGTTGCTTGTATTTGAATTTCCATTTGGCATTTAGAGCAAGACCCATTAGGAAAATGGGTTGTCTGACTTTTATCCAAAAGGAGGATATGAATTATTTGGAGAGGTTTTTGGTTAGATTTGCGGGGGTTGGGTTGGTTGTACATTTGAGGGGGAGTGAGTTAGCTGGCTCAGGGCATTGGCATTTTAAATGATGGAGACTAATTCAGCTTTGACAGCAAATTCACCCATAGGTGCTGACTTGAAGGAAAAAAGAAAAAAAAAACAAGCAAACAAACACAATGACTCAGGACTTAAGAGTCTAGAAGAGAATATAAAAATATCCAGGCATATCTCTGTCTCCTGGCACAGACATTAAGGGATTATTTTCCCTTGAAGTATTCTAAAACACAAAAAGGAAAGGAAGAGAAGGAGGGAGGAAAAAGGAAAGGAAGGAGGAGAAAAGAAGGAAATAAGGGAAAAAATGATTTGTGGGATTTCTTTTTGGACAGGGGTGTGGAGACGTCTTCAAAAAACATTAGTGAAATATACGTAGGTTCCAAAAGCATAGACAGATGTTGGAGGAGGATTAAGAACTTAGTTATTTGCTGTTTTGAAACTTTAGTTGTGTTTAGAATAAACATAGAAAGAAAGAAGGAAGGAATTGGATCTAAATTTGGAATAGCTAACTGGGTGGTATGGTCGGAGCGATCCCATGGACTGCAGCACGCCAGGCCTCCCTGTTCACCACCAGCTCCCGGAGCTTGCTCAAACTCATGTCCATTGAGTCAGTGATACCATCCAACCATCTCATCCACTGTCCTCCCCTTCTCCTCCTGCCTTCAGTCTTTCCCAGCATCAGGGTCTTTTCCCTGATGTTCTTCACATCAGGTGACCAAAGTATTAGAGTTTCAGCTTCAGCATCAGTCCTAACAATGAACATTCAGGACTGATCTCCTTTAGAATGGACTGGTTGGATCTCCTTGCAGTCCAAGGGCCTCTCAAGAGTCTTCTCCAACACCACAGTTCAAAAGCATCAATTCTTCGGCGCTCAGCTTTCTTTATAGTCCAACTCTCACATCCATACATGACTACTAGAAAAACCATAGCTTTGACTAGACGGACCCTTGTTGGCAAAGTGATGTCTCTGCTTTTTAATATGCTGTCTAGGTTGGTCATAACCTAGACCTCTGGGTCTTACCTGCATTCAGTGAGGGAGGCTGATGATGACTGAGGAACCAAACATACTGAGTGGACAAACCACATGATCTCCAGGAGTCTACTTCAGTAAGAGCACGGGAAAGACAGCTCTGAGAAAGTGACATTTGATCAGACACTTGACCTGACCCCATGGCGACAGGCACCGGACAGTGTGACAAGCCCCTCTCACAGGTCAAGTTAATTTTGTTTCCAGCTCTACACCAGCTTTTCCTATTTCCTCCTAGTGTCCGTGGATCACAGGTATTAATGGCAGTGGCAGTGCCGCCAAGATGGTTTTCTCAGGAAACAGAATGAATACAGATGAAGAGGAAAACATTTCCATTGCACATTCAGGAAGACCAAGGTGGGGTGGAATTATCACCCCCGAGGAGAGGCTCCTGAGCTTGACTTTCATCACCGACAAGGTCATCATGCTTCTTTGCAGTCCTTGGTTTGAGACAGTAAATGAAGTCTGCACCCAGAGGACAGACAGGCGCTTATGGGACTTAGCAACCACAGTCCTTTCCCTGGGCAGCTTTTTGAGCTCATGTCTATGCTAGAACTGGCCTGAGGGGCAGTTGTGTGCACCCATAATATACCCAACATCACAGTCTCCACTGGCCACCAACCCCCAGCCCACTCATTCTTGTGGTTGGGTTATTCCTGGTGTCCAATATCTATTCGCCCTGCTGGCAGTGTTTTATTCCACTGTTCTGGGCTAATTAGAATAATCGAAGCCTCTCTCTTTTAAACACGAGCCACATATCATTAAATCAGCATCAAGCTGGTCTGGGCACTTATCATCAGCTTTCCACATTCCTCTTTTTTCCAAACTTTAGGTCGAGATTGCTGCACTCCTTTCAGCAACATGTGATTTTTGGAACTGTGACAAAAAAGGAAGTCTAAATAGGCTTCCTTGGCTGCAGCCCGGGAGAGCCCAGAAGGAAATGGAATAATGAACCGTGTGCTGTTAGTCAGCCTGGGTTTGTTACCAGGTCCAAACATAGCTTTTGCCTTTTATGGTATTTAGATCATATCAATGACTTAAGTTCAATAGCCTAGTCCAGCCCCACTTTCTTTCTGGGAATCTTCTGCCCAAAGGCAGTTTTCTATTAACACAATGGGGCATGTTATTGGGCCATTGTTCACAGATAATTCACCGAATTGTTCCTTATTAACTCTCCTTAGATTGCTTTCAAATGACTTCTATTTGCCAACATAGGTAATATATATTTCATTCCTCTTCTACATATTAAAATATTGTTATTTCCCATATAATTTGGATCCTAAATAGTTTTTTTTCCAAGTATTATTATCACTTAACACTCAAGGAATACCCCATAATAATAGCAAACTCTAAAAGAGCACTTATTATATGTTCTGGGCACTGTTCTAAGAACTTCACATTTATGAACTCATCAAATCCCCTGACAACTCTCTAAGTTAGGTATTATTATAGTATTTTACAGATGGAGAAACTGAAGCACAGAGAAGTTAAGGAACCTGCCCAGGGTCACACAGCTAGTAGGGCTGGGCCCATAACAGGTCTAATGCACTTGTTCCTTGGCACTTAGACTTAATCACAAGATCTCCCATTCTTCTTGTCCAAGTTTAATGATCATCAAATTCGCTACTTATCTCTTCTCTGAAACAGGAGAAATAGGTCGTGCCCTTCAAAATGGTAAACATAGTCAAAATGTCATCCCCTTCAGATTGACTGCTTAAATGGGGATTGGTTGTACCTCAGCTCTTCCAAGAGAACGGGTAGTTCCCTTACAGAGAAATGACTCAGATGCATTAGCTTTTCCAGGCCACTGGGCTACTATTTAACTCATTAACATTCAGGAGACTTTTGTATCCGAATTTTCTAGCTCGGTGCACCAGACTTTTAAGGCTGCAACTAGCTGCCCTTTCTTTTCTCATCCCTTATTCTTCCCTCCCGTGTCACCGACCTCCTGCAGCCTCCTTCCCACACTTGTGTTCATGCCTTTAGCCCAGAACACCCTCCCCCCTCCCCCAACTTTTCTTTTTTAATTAATTTTTGTTTGTCTCCAATTTAGACTTGTATATAACTTTAAAATAAAAAATAGTTCTAAAAGCTTACAATAAAGGAAACCAGCAGCTCCCTACCCCATCTTTCCCCATCCCCAAGTCTTAGGGACTTTCAACTCTTTTAACTGTGTCTTCTCCATATCTCTAAATAGCATGTGTGTCAAAGGGATTAGGATTATATTCCTTTTCACTTAAATCAAAAACCTTTCTACTTTGACTTAAATAAATAAGGCATTTAATTCACACAAAAAGAAGCTCAAGGATTTCCCCAATGGTCCAGTGGCTAAGACTCCACACTCCCAATGCAGGGGGCTCAAGTTTGATCCCTGGTCAAGGAATTAGATCCCACATGCCACAACTAAAGATCCCACATGCTGCAAGGAAGATCAAAGATCCTAGGTGCTGCAACTAAGACCAAAGCAGCCAAATAAATTAATTAAATAAATATATTTTTAAAAATTAAATAAGCTCAGGCATAGACATTCCAAGGCAAGAATAATTTCAACAGGTTCTTCAGAAACCAGGCTCCTTCCACCTTTCTGTTTCAGCATCCTTGCTGGTGACATTCATCTGCATGGTCAAAAGATGGCTGCTGTGCCTCCAACCATTGTGTCTACATTCCTGGAAAAAAGAATGGGAAGGACAAAGATCTCTCTCCCAGTAAGGCTTCACCTTTTAAAATTTTATTTGAAAAGTAATATACTCTGCAAGGACTTCTGCCTATGGCTTCTTCAGTGTTTTCAAAGTTATTGCTTATAAAGGTTTGGGCGAGGGGGGAGTTTTCTGCTCTTCTTATAGTATCTGTATTCCCTCAAGTTCTTTTTTCTGTTCATGTCTTTGTCATTTGTTTGTTACCGATCTGTCTTTAACATTGGAAACTTTCCCGTGCATCTTGCAATCTTTGCCTGCTCTTCCTAGTTAAGAGTAAATCTCAAATGAAGTGGTTGAAATAGCTCTATGTGGGCAGGATCCGTGGGACAGGGGACCCCAACACAGGCAAGCAGGTGTGTAGTCATCATCTGACACACGTGATTGTCAGTATCTGAAGGTCTTTTCTCTTGAGCTGCTCAGTTTCCCCAGAGAGAACTCCTCCAATATGCTGTTTAGGGTGCATAAGCTTGGTTGCCAGCATTCAAAACATGGGTAGAGAAGGTTCTAGGGCACCTCACTGCACAGCATGTAGCCCCCAGCCTTAACTGTGCCTGGCGTCCCTGAGTCCAGAGCATGTGTGATGAAACATCTGGTGGACTGTGGCCACCATACTGCTCAGCTGTCAGACGACCAGCAGCCTGAGCACAAGACGGTAACCAGCCTGGGCGTCACGGCTGATCGGGTGAAACGAGGGGAGAGTTTCCATGCTCACCAGCAGAACTAAACAGCCTTCCCACAAGAAAATAAACAATCCAACTTTTTCCATTTGTAGGAAAGAGCAAAGATGGCTTTGTCAGTCTGCGGTATCGAGTATGCCGGTCTCCTGTGAAAATTACCTCACTGACCCACCCTTGTTACAGCTGAAAGTTGGAGAGGTGCCCCTGTCGGGGAGCAGGCCAGGGCCGGCGTACCCACACCCGTACCCGCACCCCAGCCCCTGGTGTGGCTTGATGTGGGTGTTGGGGGGAACAGAGCCCTCGATCCTGGCCTCACCCATGCCCACCACGGTCCCTGGAGCCCACCAGCTCAGGCTGAGCATGGTTTCAAGGAGAGAGATGTCAACACACGGTCATCTTGTGATTACAACACCAGGTTCCAAATGCAAATCCTTGGGCACCCACCACTGTCAAACAGATTGTCTCTAAGTATTCGTTTAACACATTCATTGAGGCCCACACTGAGTGATTTTCTATCATTGTAAGTGTACACGTGAACAGGCTCATGACAAGCTCATTTCCATAGGCCAACACAGAGTCAGGGTTTTGGGGCGGTGGGGGGTGGGGAACTTGGCAAGCTTCTCACTTTTCTGCAGTTCTTTTTTTCTTTAAGTTTTTGGGGAGGACTTTCAGAATTACATGATTGCAGAGGCAAATAAAAGGGGTCTTGATTTAGGAAAGCTTAACCAATTCTCAGGGCTTCCCAGGTGGCGCTAGTGGTAAAGAATCTGTCTGCCAAGGCAGGAGATGCAGAAGACTCGGGTTTGGTCCCTGGGTCAGGAAGATTCCTGGAGTAAATGGCAACCCACTCTAGTATTCTTGCCTGGAAATTTCCATGGACAGAGAAGCTTGGTGGGCTACAGTCCAGGGGCGGCAATTTCCACTGACCTTGTCTTCCAGCTGATAACCTCGAGGGCACCCCCAGATCACGAAAATACAGGGACAGTTGGCATCATGGTGGCGTTGCTTCCATCCCACCTCACCCCCTCATCCCAGGGCACCCCCACCTGGGGAAGCAGGGCCCACATGTGTCCAGTGATGAAAGGACTTACTTCCATCACAGGTCCTTACTCACAGGTGACTTCCATTGCTGATTTCACCCAGCGATGGTGCAGGGCCCTCTGTGAATCAGATTCTTGCCTGGCTGACCTACTCATAAATCAACCCGTTTTATATATTTTCGGGTTTTTTTTTTTTTGGCCACACCATGTGGCCTGCAGGATCCTAGTTCCCCAACCAGAGATTGAACCTGCATCCCCAGAATTGGAAGCATGGAGTTCTAACCACTGGACCGCCAGGGAAATCCCTCAACTCTTATTTTAGTCTGAACCTTCCAACCTCACCAGCTCAGGGTCAACCTCACCAAGCAGGACGGCTGGAACGAGGACTTTGGGGAGCACAGAAGTTGCCATGTGCAAAGTTAAAAGGTGAGTGCACAAGGCTCAAGGCCAGACCCTCTGAGATGCTGACCTCAGTCTGGCTTCCCCCCTGAACTGGACACCTTTGACCCATGCATAAAAGGTCACCATTTTCCAGGGTATCTCTGGCCAGAATCACCCTTCCTTGGCTTCAAGGTCATCTATTATTTAGCCCAGTTTTACTTAACCTTCTTATTATTACCATCCTTCTCCCAAGAAGCCTTTTTAGACTTTTTCCCCCCTAATCACCCCCTCCTATAACATTTTCATACTGCAGATATACTGTCCATCAATGTGTGGACTGAATCCCTTTGGAAGGCATAAACCATTATAACAATCTAAGGTGTTTTGCTTCCTGAGAACAAGTTTTTGTGATTTCTCTGCATTCAGAAAACATGTACTAACTGTTACTGCCATAAATTTTGTCTTCTATCATCAGAGGAATCCACCTGCCCACAGAGAGGGCAAAACCAACTCACGAATAGCACCAAGATGATGGGCTCCTCACAATAGTCCCAAGGACTCTCCCTGCCAGGCTGTGCTGGACAGGGCATTGGTCCCCCACCCTGAGCCCACTTCCCAAGCCCCTTCTGCCCTCACTAACCTCCTCTCTTCCCCTGGTTTATTCCTCCTCCCCAGGCTGTTTCCTGGTATGCAAGAGAGATTCAGCTCACAAGGAAATCTCATAAACTTTGAATACTTCATGAAACAAAACCTCATAGGTCTCTACGTTAGCAAGTTGATAAAGTCGTATATTTATTCATTTATTTATTAACTGGTTCAGTTAATCAACCAACAAACATAAGAAGATGATTCTGGGACTTCCCTGGTGGTCCAGTGGCTAAGACTCCACACTCCCAGTGCAGGGACCCAGGTTCGATTCCTGGTCAGGGAACTAGATCCCACATGCCACAACTAAAAGATCTCACCAGCCACAACAAAGACCCAGCACAGCCAAATAAATCAATAAATGTGTTTAAAAAGAAGACGATTCTGGGTGCAAGATGAATGAGATATAGCCTTTACGCACAGGACGTGGAGGTTGAAGGATGTAGAGTGACCTCCACCCAGAGCTGGTGCTTGACCAGGTCTCGAGGAGCAAACACGACCTGCTTTAGAGAACTGAAGAGACATCTGTGGGAAGACCAGGGGATTAGATGGACAGTGACCACTGTTTTGGGAAACTGTACCAGAGTCCAGCATATTGAAGGCACAGTGAGTGCAAGACAGTAGGGGCCCCTCTGTCTTTTATTAGAGACTTTGTTTTAGAGTCTACTTTGCATGATATGAGTATTGCTACCCCAGCTTTATCATTTGTATTTGCATAGAATATCTTTTTCCATTCTCTCACTTTCAGTCAGTGTGTGTATTTAGCTCTGAAGTGGCTCACTTGTAGACAGCAAATAGCTGAGTCTTGTCTTTTTATCCAATCAGCCACCCTATGTTTTTTGATTGGAGCACATAGTCCATTCACTTTTAAAGTAGTTATTGATAGATATATACTTATTGCCATTTTATTACTTGTTTTCCAGTTGTTTTTGTAGTTCTTGCCTGTTATTTTCTTCTTCTTTTGGTCTTCTCCCTTGTGATTTATTTCCTTTAGTACTATGTTTGGGTCCTTTCTCCTTAATTTTTGTGAATCTATTGTAGATTTTTTATTTACAGTTAACGTGAAGTTTATGTATATTGACCTACAGTATATGTAGTTGTTTTAAACTGATAGTCATTTAAGTTCTAACATTCTAAAAGATCTACATTTTTACTTCCCTCTCTCATATGTTTTGTGGTTTTGATGTCATATTTTACATCTTCATGTCTATCTTTAAATGCTTATTGTAGTCACTATTGATTTTGCAATGTTTGTGTTTTACTCTTAATACTTACTTATTCGAGTGGTTGATCTACTGCCTTTACTATATATTTGCCTTTACCATTGAGATTATTTCCCCTTTTGTATATTTTCTTATTTTTTGTTATGTTGCTGTTCGTCACTCAGTCATGACTTTGCAACCCCATGGACTGCAGCACGCTAGGCTTTCCTGTCCTTTACCATCTCCCAGAGTTTGCTCAAACTCATGTCCATTGAGTTGATGCTGTCATCCAACTGTCTCATCCTCTGTCCTCCCCTTTTCACCTTGCCTTCAATCTTTCCCAGGATCAGAGTCTTTTCCGATGAGTCAGGTCCTCACATCAGATGGCCTAAGTATTGAAGCTTTAGCTTCACCATCAGTCCTTTCAATGAATATCAAGGTTGATTTCCTTTAGGAATGACTAGTTTGATCTCCTTGCTGTTCAAGGGACTCTCAAGAGTCTTCTCTAGCACCACAGTTCAAAGGCATCATTTCTTCAGCACTCAGCCTTCTTTATGGTCCAACTCTCATATCCATACATGATTACTGGGAAAACCATAGCTTTGACTATATGGACTTTTGTTGGCAAAGTAATGTTTCTGCTTTTTAAAACACGGTCTAGGCTCATCATCACCCCACTCCAGTACTCTTGCCTGGAAAATCCCATGGACGGAGGAGCCTGGTAGGCTGCAGTCCATGGGGTCGCAAAGAGTTGGACACGACTGAGCGACTTCACTTTCACTTTTCACTTTCAGGCATTGGAGAAGGAAATAGCAACCCACTCCAGTGTTCTTGCCTGGAGAATCCCAGGGACAGTGGAGCCTGGTGGGCTGCCGTCTATGGGGTCTCACAGAGTCGAACAGGACTGAGAGACTTAGCAGCAGTAGCAGCAGCAGCAACAGCTAGGCTTGTCATAACTTTCCTTCTAAGGAGCAAGCGTCTTTTAATTTCATGGCTGCAGTCACCATCTGCAGTGATTTTGGAGCCCAAGAAAATAAAGTCTGTCACTGTTTCCATTGTTTCCCCATCTATTTCCCATGAAGTGATGGGACCAGATGCTGTGATCTTTGTTTTTGAATGTTGAGTGTCGAGCCAGCTTTTTCACTCTCCTTTTTCACTTTCATTAAGAGGTTCTTTAATTCCTCTTCATTTTCTGCCATTAGGGTGGTATCATCTGTATATGTGAAGTTATTGATATTTCTCCCCTCAATCTTGATTCTAGCTTGTTCTTCATCCAGCTGGGCATTTCGCATGATGTACTCTGCATGACCATGTACACAGGTCAGTAGGTGCCCAATATGCTACTGGAGATCAGTGGAGAAATAACTCCAGAAAGAATGAAGGGATGGAGCCAAAGCAAAAAGAATACCCAGCTGTGGATGTGACTGGTGATAGAAACAAGGTCCAATGCTGTAAAGAGCAATATTGCATAGGAACCTGGAATGTCAGGTCCATGAATCAAGGCAAATTGGAAGTGGTCAAATAAGAGATGGCAAGAGTGAATGTCAACATTCTAGGAATCAGCGAACTAAAATGGACTGGAATGGGTGAATTTAACTCAGATGACCATTACATCTACTACTGCAGGCAGGAATCCCTCATAAGAAATGGAGTAGCCATCATGGTCAACAAAAGAGTCCAAAATGCAGTACTTGGATGCAATCTCAAAAACAACAGAATGATCTCTGTTCTTTTCCAAGGCAAACCATTCAATATCACAGTAATCCAAATCTATGCCCCAACCAGTAACACTGAAGAAGCTGAAGTTGAACAGTTCTATGAAGACCTCCAAGACCTTTTAGAACTAACACCCAAAAAAGATGTCCTTTCCATTATAAGGGACTGGAATGCAAAAGTAGGAAGTCAAGAAACACCTGGAGTAACAGGGTGGGTGGGGGGGTTGGGGGGGAGTGGGGGGGGTTGGGGGGGAGTGGGGGGGTGGGGGAGGAGTGGGGTTCGTGAGCTCAGGGCTTCCTAGTCCTCCATTTTGATCCTTCTCAAATAACATAATATTGTGAGTTTATACTTTTGTACTCTATGTCAATCGATTAAATAGTGATATTCACAATAAGCATTGTATAACTGCAAATACACACACACAAACATACCGAGACCACCTACTTACCATAATTTTAACCAGAAGGGAAAAGATCAGTGTTTGGGGAACAATGCAAGTGTGTTCAGTTGCTAAGTCGTGTCCGACTCTTCTGTGACCCCCCATGGACTGTAGCCCACCAGGCTCCTCTGTCCGTGAAATTCTCCAGGCAAGAATACTGGAGTGGGTTGCCATTTCCTTCTCCAGGGGATCTTCCCAACCCAGGGATCAAACCAAGTCTCCTATATTGGCAGGCAGATTCTTTACCACTGAGCCACCAGGGAAGGTTGTGGAATGATGACAGGTTACCAAAATTACTTTAACAGTATCTCCCTGTAGCAGTGAAATTTAAATGCTTTGGGGTTAAGGTTTAGGATGAGATTTTAAACCATTGTAATAGCTGTTAGGCCCTAATAAAAATAATGAGCAAAGCCTGTGATAAATACAGGCATTACACTGAGGACATCACATGGTGAACACTCCATATGAATAAATATGTCTATTAACTACGCTGCACTACAGCTAGGCATACATAATACCAAACATCTGGTTGAAAACTAAAAGTAATCAGATAATAATGGATGTCTCCAAAAAGTCATGGATTTGGAATATGAAATAGGATTTCATATGTTAAGGTTTTTATTCCATGGTTTTTCTGTAATACAGCTTGTCTCTTTATCAAAGTCAGAATTAAATTAAAAGCTAAAATTTAACATCCATGTATTTAGCTAATTAAAAGCTAACGTATTTTATTTGTAAACCACTAGAATTGCTCTGTAAGTAGAACTAGAAAATAAAACACAAAATTGAATTTGAAGTCCCTACACTTTTGTTAATATGGGCATCTAAATATTGAGGCTGTCATACATTTTCAAGATATAGATTCCATGTTAATTTCAAAATTTGATTTTGAAACATAAATGCATTTCAAATGTTCACAGATGTGAGAGTTCAAAACTCAAATTTAAGACATACACATTCTCTGGCAGTAGTAAAGTATATATTGTATTTTTGAAGAATTCACAGAACCCTGCAGAAAATGTATGTGTAAAGTCAAGAAAAAATGTTAATTTGACACTGTAACTGAAGTCTGCCTCGTGACAATCACAAAAGACTAAAACCAGATAAATATCTTGTTTATTATAATCTAAATAAACACCAGTATGTCTTAGATATACTGTTTGATGAATAGTCCAGAAGATAACAAAATGATAAACACCATCTCCAGACAAAATTTCAAAATATTTGACGTTAATGGAAAATAAAAGACAATAGTCCTGGCATTTGCCCAGGACATGCATTCTCAAATTCTTGTATTTGTTTACTAGAACTAAAGAGCAACTTACATCTCAAGAATTCCAATGTATATGTTAAAAATCTTGAAAATAACCAGAGGTAAACATTCTGCCTGATTTTCTTCAAATATCTCTGTAAGAGGTTATGTACCCATCAATATTTAAAAACTAGCTTAAACAATTATACTTAAAAAATAAATCTTCTCAAACTTCGCAGGTAGTCCAGTGGCTAAGACTGAGCTTCCACTAAAGGGGATGTAGTTTTTCAATCCCTGGTCAGGGAAGTTCCACATACTGGGAAATGTGGCCCCCCCACACACACACAAAAAAAATCTTGTCTTTATTTTTTCACACACACACACACACACACAACACACACATCTCCCCACCCAACACACACAAATAAAGAAAAAACACCAAATCAATTTCGGAGTCTGAATAAATAGGCAGTATACAACTAGTCAGCCTAATGTTCTTAAGCTCTAGTCCTATAATACATTTTTGGATGTGCTCAAAGTTTTTTTCATTTCAGTAGTAATGTAAAATTTTTAATGTAAATGTGCTTTCTGGGCCATTTGGATGTCTGCTTTATGTCTGAGGATGCAAGGATGGCATTGTGTCTATCAATCACATGGTCACCAGCCACCAGCACTTTAAGTTTGGTGAGCTTAGCAGAACAATGAATATAGTAAAGTTGCAGGATATAAAATTAACACACATAAATCCCTTGCATTCCTATACACTAACAATGAGAAAACAGAAAGAGAAATTACGGAAACAATTTCATTCACCATTGCAACGAAAAGAATAAAATACTTAGGAATATATCTACCTAAAGAAACAAAAGACCTATATATAGAAAACTATAAAACACTGGTGAAAGAAATCAAAGAGGGCACAAATAGATAGAGGAATATACCATGTTCATGGATCGGAAGAATCAATACAGTGAAAATGAGTATACTACCCAAAGCAATCTATAGATTCAATGCAATCCTTATCAAGCTACCAACGGTATTTTTCAGAGAACTAGAACAAATAATTTCACAACTTGTATGGAAATACAAAAAACCTCGAATACCCAAAGCAATCTTGAGAAAGAAGAATGGAACTGGAGGAATCAACCTACCTGACTTCAGTCTCTATTACAAAGCTACAGTCATCAAGACAGTATGGTACTGGCACAAAGACAGAAATATAGATCAATGGAACAAAATAGAAAGCTCAGAGATAAATCCACACACCTATGGACACCTTATCTTTGACAAAGGAGGCAAGAATATACAATGGAGAAAAGAAAATCTCTTTAACAAGTGGTGCTGGGGAAACTGGTCAGCCACTTGTAAAAGAATAAAACTAGAACACTTTCTAACACCATACACAAAAATAAACTCAAAATGGATTAAAGATCTAAATGTAAGACCAGAAACTATAAAACTCCTAGAGGAGAACATAGGCAAAACACTCTCTAACATAAATCACAGCAGGATCCTCTATGACCCACCTCCCAGAATATCGGAAATAAAAGCAAAAATAAACAAATGGGACCTAATTAAAATTAAAAGCTTCTGCACAACAAAGGAAATTATAAGCAAGGTGAAAAAACAGCCTTCATAATGGGAGAAAATAATAGCAAATGAAGCAACTGATAAAGAATTAATCTCAAAAATATACAAGCAACTCCTACAGCTCAATTCCAGAAAAATAAACATCCCAATCAAAAAATGGGCCAAAGAACTAAACAGACATTTCTCCAAAGAAGACATACGGATGGCTAATAAACACATGAAAAGCTGCTCAACATCACTCATTATCAGAGAAATGCAAATCAAAACCACAGTGAGGTACCATTTCACGCCAATCAGAATGGCTGCGATCCAAAAGTCTACAAGCAATAAATGCTGAAGAGGGTATGGAGAAAAGGGAACCCTCTTACACTGTTGGTGGGAATGCAAACTAGTACAGCCACTATGGAGAACAGTGTGGAGATTCCTTAAAAAACTGGAAATAGAACTGCCTTATGACCCAACAATCCCACTGCTGGGCATACACACTGAGGAAACCAGAAGGGAAAGAGACACATGTACCCCAAGGTTCATTGCAGCACTGTTTATAATAGCCAGGACATGGAAGCAACCTAGCTGTCCATCAGCAGATGAATGGATAAGAAAGCTGTGGTACATATACACAATGGAATATTACTCAGCCATTAAAAAGAATGCATTTGAATCAGTTCTAATGAGGTGGATGAAACTGGAGCCTATTATACAGAGTGAAGTAAGCCAGAAAGAAAAACACCAATACAGTATACTAATGCATATATATGGGATTTAGAAAGAAGGTAACGATAATCCTGTATGTGAGACAGCAAAAGAGACACAGATGTAGTGAACAATCTTTTGGACTCTGTGGGAGAGGGCGAGGGAGAGATAATATGGGAGAATGGCATTGAAACATGTAAAATATCATATGTGAAATGAAAAAAAAAAAAAAGAAATGGACTTAAGAGATAAAAGAGGCATTGTTAAGCCAGCAAAGGTAAAAAGCAAATTGCATGGCAAATGGCAGAAGGAGTATATATTTTTGCAATACTGTGAATAAAGGAGAGTGTTGGGAGAATTGCATTACCTCAGGTCTTCACTTTCATGCATTGGAGAAGGAAATGGCAACCCACTCCAGTGTTCTTGCCTTGAGAATCCCAGGGACGGGGAGGCCTGGTTGGGCTGCTGTCTATGGGGTCGCACAGAGTCAGACACAACTGAAGCAACTTAGCAGCAGCAGCAGCAGCAAGGAATGGTATGGAAGCTGTAAAAGGAAACACAGGAGCAGGAAGCAGGCAATGAGATGTTTACACAAGGAGGTGTGACCCAGAATCACTGACGCTGCCCACTGGAATCGCATTAGCCTCATAATTGTGTTTGGAGAAGGAAATGGCAACTCACTCCAGTACTCTTCCCTGAAAAATCCCATGGACAGAGGAGCCTGGTAGGCTACAGTCCATGGGGTTGCAAAGAGTTGGACATGACTGAGCGACTTCACATTCTTTCTTTCATAATTGTGTTGATACTAAATGATATATTTGTTTGATTTTATAGCTATATACAATCTGTTAAAAAAATGAGCTGTTTATAAAGGTTTATATTTTTATATAAACATATTAAATATAAAAAATGTAAATGTTAAAAACTTAACTGAGTCTCCTGAATTCTTTCATTAACTCACAGAAAAATGGGTTTTCTTATCAAACCTTACCATTCCTCTGAAATGTCCTCATCTCACGTCTATGGCGCTACCACCCTGAATGCGCCCAATCTCATCTGAAATGTTCTCATCTGACTTTCCAATAAATTGTCAGAGTGGGAACATTTCTGACAAGTGCTAAATTATGGGCAGAGCTAGGCCCCAAGGTTCACATTGTGCTGGCAGAAAATGCAGTCTTGCAATGTATTCTTAAATGATGGATTTTTATCCAACAATATAATTGCCTATGGCTCTCCAAACAGAGGTTTCACAATGTTTGGCTCCGGCATCATAGCAATAGAGAAAATAAAAATTATCATACGGATTTCATGTATTCATTCATTCAACTATTTATTAAGTCTATCTATAAGGTGGTGTCATGGGTTCTGGGGACCCATGCTAAATGTTAAAGCAGCACCATGGCCTCTGCCTTTGTGGAGCTTATGGTCTAGTGGAGAAAATCATTGGTAACCGAACAATCCTGCAGCCTAGGAAGTAACAACCAATGATGGAATGTGTTCTCAAGTCACCTACCACCCTGAGGATATTGTACAGATGACCAAGTCGGGTCTCAACCCAATACTCTATTGTCAAAAGGGAGCCTTGATCAGAAAGTTGATCAGCTTTCTGGCTGTCAACACAAAGAGCACAATCTGAAAAGTCACACTTTCCCTAATCATTCTGCAAACCCACCAGCTGTTCAGGGACAGAGTTGACCTGCTACTGCAAGTTGAACAGAAGTTTTCTGTTGATCCACCGGAAAGAAGAGGAGGAAGAAAGAGAAGAAGAAGGGAAAAGAGAGAGAGGAAGAGGAGATGGGAGAGAGGGAGGGAGGGATGAAGAAAGAAGAAAACTGTAAGACGCAGATGAACAGCACCTTCCACGCCCACACCCTCCATTTGCTCCCATCTCGTTCAGAGCAAAAGCCAATGTCCCCCCCAGAGGCCACAGGCCTCAGTGAGCTACCCCCTCCCAGCCTCCAATCCCTGCTTTCCAGCCACACAGGTCCCCTTGACCACTGATCCCCCAGGGAAGCCCACTAGGAGTCAGGCACTGTGCTAAATGCAGCACCTGCATTATTTAATTGGTGCCACACCCTGTCAAGGGTATTCTCACCCTTTGTTACAGATGGGGAAATGGATTCTTAGAAAGATCAAATAAAGATCAGCAGTCACACAGGTGGCTACGGTAAATGGCCAGGACTAGGGCAGGATTCAAATCAGGAATGTCTGTTTCTGAAGGTCAGGCTCTCAACCACCGTCTTACACCTGTTCGAGAAACAGAGGTCTGCAAAACGCCAAGTGAATGTGGTGTGGGTAGATGGCACTCCAGTGGTCCGCATAGTCCAAGAAGGATTGCCAGAGGATCTAGCAAAATCTAGAGAACAAGTGGGTTGCATCAGCTCTACCTTATTATGGTAGAGGAGGAGGAAGGAAGAGGAGGAAGCAGATGAGAAGGGCGGCAAGAGAGCAAAACCTATCACTTATGAACAATCTCCATGGGATGTGTTGAGCAGGTATGCTCCAAACAAATTTCTATTGGTATTATTTCTTAGTTTTTATAAATATTGATCAGCAGAGAGTTTGGAGGTTTATTCTGACAACTATCTGAAGTATTGATTATATAGCACAAATTACAGGCAGGCCCATACCATACCACTTCATGGGCTTCCCGGGTGGTTCAGTGGTAAAGAATCCACCTGCCAGGCAGGTGATGGGGGTTCCATCCCTGGGTCAGGAAGATATCCCCCGGAGGAAGAAATGGCAACCCACTCCAGTATTCTTGCCTGGAGAATCCCATGGACAGAGGAGCCTGGCGGGCTACAGTCTATTGGGTAGGAAAGAGTCAGACATGACTTAGCGACTAAGCAACAACCTTCACCTTGTCAGTTGAGTTGAGAGGAGGGGGCTGCAGAATAAACTACAGTGTGCATGAACAGAAGGCGGTTTGCTCCGCAGGGAGGCAGCCCAGGAGGCATGGTCTCCCCAGAGGAGGGCTCTAAGCTGGCTTCAGCACACAAACAAATGGCTCTCGAAGGCAAGTATAGGCCAGGGACACCCTCGATCACTCTCACTGGGCAAGTGTTTTTAATGAATCTTACTAAACATTATTTATAGCTATTTTTTTAACCTCAGTAAAGCCAGAAATGTCTTGAAACACTTTAACTTTCAAAAAGTTTGAAGCAATTGAGCTACCTCGAGTGGTTAGCAACAAACCTTTAAAATGAGGTTTAGATTTTCAGAGACTAACATCTGTTCTTTGACAATCATTTGACATCAGTTCAAACAGCTCCTAGATATTGATAATAAAACTGTGTTATCCGTCTATGGGGTAATGCTTTCTATTCCACTTTCCAGAACTAAGAACATACGCCGTCTGGGACTTCCCTGGTGGTCCAGTGGCTAAGACTCCAAACTCCCAATGCAGAGGGCCCAAGTTCAATCCTTGGTGAGGGAGCTAGATCCCAAATGTCACAACTAAGACCCAGGGCAGTAAAGTAAACAAATACATTAAAAATATATATACCATCTAAACTGAGAAAAACGTTGGACTAAAGTGTGAGAAGAAATGTCTAAAGAAAGGTGCGGGGGACTTCTCTAGTAGTCTAGTGGCTGAGACTCTGCACTCCCAATGTAGGGGGCCTGAGTTCAATCCCTGCTTAAGGAACTAGATCCCACATGTTGCAACTAAAGATCCACATGCCACAATGAAAACTGAAGATCCCACGTACCACAGTTAAGACCTGACACAGCCAAATAAATGGATAAAAACATTTTTTTAAAAAGTGCTAGTAAAAGTAAAGAGCAGTTGAAACTGATGGGAGCCTGGTGTGAAGCCCTGTGGTGTTAGGGATACAAAATGAATAGAGACCCATCCCCATCATGGATAAATCCCAAGCTCATAAACAGCAGAAATCGACAAACAGATTGTTACAACATAAACCAGTGAGTACCAGCACACAGAGAGGGGCAGAGTGCAGGGAAGGGACCGATTTGGCCTAAAGTGTCCGAAACAGGCAAATCTCAGAGAACAGTGGATTTTCCCCAAGAAGAGAAAGAGATAGAGGGAAGGAGTGAAATATTTGAGGAAATAAGAATTGAGACACAGAACCTACACAAACCGGATTACACAAATCGGATCACCTTCTCGTGTAGAGAACCTCCTTGGCAGGAAGTGGAGGCAGTCAGATCTGAAAAGCCACAGAGTAATTGACACCCCCACTCGGTGGTCCTCCACTGTGGTTGGTAAAAAATGTCTGAAAACTGAACATGGCATTTCAGTAACCAAAATAAATCAGAACACAGAATTTGGGCCAGGGGAGTAGGAAGAAAAGGAACACGAAGCCTGAGCTCTTGCCTAAAGGGAACGATTTTTTAGGTGAATAAGAAAGAGAATTGCTAATAGTGATCGAAATTGGCAAAACTGTAGAAATTCGCCTCTGGCAAATTTAGAAGCTTCCTGTTTGGAGCCCTTACAAGACTCTGCATGTAGCTAAATACTCTATCCAGATGGATCAGATGCAGAAAACAAAGAGAGTGTTTTTTACCCCGTCACATTTCCACAGGGTCCTCAATGCAGGGAACTTCTAGCTACACCCATGGCAGCTTCTAAGGCAGGAAACAGGATTACTAACTACAGTGGTGACTCTGGATTGGATCCTTTTGCTACAAAGGGCATTATTGGGACACCAAGTGAAACTCAAATGGTATCTGAGGATGACGGGGTAGGAAAGGACAACTGTTAATGTTCTGACTTTGAAAGCTGTCTAGTGGCTTTGAAAGAGAATGCCTTATATGCAGGAAACACAGACCAAGAACTTGGTGGTGAGAGGGCCTCCCATCAGCAACTACCTCTCAGAATATTCTGAAAAACCCAAGGTTCTTATGCTGTGATTGCAACTTTTACGTAAATTTGAGATGGCTTAAAAATAAAAAGAATTCAAAGGTTTAAAAATTTGCAAAGTAAAAGATGATCTGTTCTCAAATGAGCAAAACTGACAAGCTAATGTACTTCTTTGGCAGGGGTAGGGGACCTTCTTTAATACTGTTCCAAACCACTCTTTCAGTAAATCACTTTTTTAGCAGAGAATGCAGGGGAGAAAAGTGTAGCAATACTGCCACCTACTGGTATCAAGCAAATGTACTTAGGGTGAAGTGAAGTGCAAGTCTCAGTCCCTAAGACTCTCTGTGACCCCATGGACTTTTCAGTCCATGGAACTCTCCAGGCCAGAATACTGGAGTGGGTAGCCTTTCCCTTCTCCAGGGGATCTTCCCAACCCAGGGATAGAACCCAGGTCTCCTGCATTGCAGGCGGATTCTTTACCAACTGAGCCACAAGGGAAGCCCCAGAGGTTTCCTCCAGTCAGTGAAAGAATAAAGCTTTTTATGGGGATTGACTTTTAAAAGCTGTTGGAGAGCAAGGCAAACAGGCCCTTTAACCTTGAGACCAGTGTTAGATTTAAATCTGAGACTCAGCGCAGATGGCACATGGCTTTTTGGGTTTCAGATGAGTCCAGGTCAAATGGGGAGTTGAAGAGATACATTTAAGGGGTCCAAATGAGACACAAGGCTTCCCTGGTGGCCCAGATGGTAAGGAATCTGCCTGCAGTGCAGGAGACCTGGGTTCGACCCCTGGGTTAGGAAGATCACCTGGAGAAGGAAATGTCAACCCAGTCCAGGATTCTTGCCTGGAGAATCCCATGGACAGAGGAGACTGGCGGGCTACAGTCCATGGGGTTGCAAAGAGCCAGACACGACTGAAGCTGCTGAACACGCAGGCATAGAGACACAAAATTTTCTTTCCTTATCCCACCCCCACAAACTTTGGAGAAGATGCATCCTCTAGGAAAGAGAAGGAATTCCTGGCTCTAGGAATAGGATATCAGGCCAGGCCCCAAGGAGGGGAAAAAAAAAAGAAAAGAAAAACCGCTAACAAGATCATAGCCAGCTCACAGGGCATCTTTGTGAGAACTGAACAGATACAGCTTCTCGAAGAGCAGAAGGAAGGCTGGATTTCATCCTAGTTTGCACCCTCCTGGCCTGATACCATAGTAGACACACCTTCTGATGGGTGAACATTTAACTATCCAAGAGTTATTAATTTTTCTTTTTAGTTTTTATTTTTTAGTTAAAGGATAATTGCTTTACAGAATTTTGTTGTTTTCTGTCAAACATCAACATGAATCAATGTGAATTTAACTCCATTCCTACAAAACTAAAATATACTCTGATCACTCCCCTTGTTATTTACCTATTGAGTTAAAAATCAACAAAGAAAACTGCACGAAGATGTTCATAGCAGCTCTATTTGCAATCGCCGAAACTCAGAAGCATTCAGTTGGTGAAGAAATAAGTAAACTGTGGTACATCCAGACAAGAATATTATTCAGTGCTAAAAAGATATGAGCTATGAAAAGACATGGAGGAAGCTTAAAAGCATTTTACTAAGTGAAAGAAGCTAATCTGAAAAGCCTAAACACTCGTGATTCCAACTCTGTGACATTCTGGAAAAGGCAAAACCATGGAGACAACTGAAAAAAAATCAGTGGTTGCCAGCAATTTGGAGGAAGGGGATAAATAAGTAGAGCAAAGACGATGTTTAGGGTAGTGATTCTATTTTGAATGATTCTGTAACGGTAAGTTTACGGCATATGTTTGTCCAAACACATAGATCATATAAAACCAAGTGAACCCTAATGTAAGCCATGGACTTGCAGTGATGATTTGTCAGTGTAGGTTCATCAGTTGCAGTAAGTTCAGTTCAGTTCAGTCGCTCAGTTGTGTCCGACTCTTTGCGACCCCATGAACCGCAGCACACCAGGCCTCCCTGTCCTTCACCAACTCCCGGAGTCCACCCAAACCCATGTCCATTGAGTCAGTAATGCCATCCACCATCTCATCCTCTGTCATTCCCTACTCCTCCTGCCCTCAATCTTTCCCAGCATCAGGGTCTTTTCAAATGAGTCAGCTTTTCGCATCAGGTGGCCAAAGGATTGGAGTTTCAGATCTTTTGGGGCATGTTAACAGTAGGGGAGGCTGAGGTGGAAAGGCAGGAGGTATATGGGAAATCTTGTACTTTCAACTTAGTTTTGCTGCTCATCTAAAGCTACTCTAAAAAAATAAAGTCTATTTTTAAAAATTCTATCTTTATTTCACCAATAACCATAATGATAATTGAATATAACCAAACTAGAAAGAATAAGAGACAATTGGGCATATAATTGCCCACAACTTTTCAGTGTTACAAATTTGGGACTTCCCTGGGAGTCCAGTGGTTAAGACTCTGCCCTTCCAATGCAAGGGGCTCAGGTCTGATCCCTGGTAGGGGAACTAAGTGGCTTTCCTCGTGGCTCAGATGGTAAAGAATCTGCCTGCAATGCGGGAGACCTGGGTTTGATTCCTGGGTTGGAAAGATCCCCTGGAGAAGGAACTCCACTCTAGTATTCTTACCTACAATTCACATAAGATTCTGCATGCCGATCCAAAAGTCTACAAATAATAAATGCTGGAGAGGGTGTGGAGAAAAGGGAACCCTCTTACACTGTTGGTGGGAATGCAAACTAGTACAGCCACTCTGGAGAACAGTGTGGAGATTCCTTAAAAAACTGGAAATAGAACTGCCTTATGATCCAGCAACCCCACTGCTGGGCATACACACTGAGGAAACCAGAAGGGAAAGAGACACGTATACCCCAATGTTCATCGCAGCACTGTTTATAATAGCCAAGACGTGGAAGCAACCTAGATGTCCATCAGCAGATGAATGGATAAGAAAGCTGTGGTACATATACACAATGGAGTATTACTCAGCCATTAAAAAGAATACATTTGAATCAGTTCTAATGAGGTGGATGAAACTGGAGCCTATTATACAGAGTGAAGTAAGCCAGAAGGAAAAACATAAATACAGTATACTAACGCATATATATGGAATTTAGAAAGATGGTAACAATAACCCGGTGTACGAGACAGCAAAAGAGACACTGATGTATAGAACGGTCTTATGGACTCTGTGGGAGAGGGAGAGGGTGGGAAGATGTGGGAGAATGGCAATGAAACATGTAGAATATCATGTATGAAACGAGTTGCCAGTCCAGGTTCGATGCATGATGCTGGATGCTTGGGGCTGGTGCACTGGGACGGCCCAGAGGGATGGTATGGGGAGGGAGGAGGGAGGAGGGTTCGGGATGGGGAACACATGTATACCTGTGGCGGATTCATTTTGATATTTGGCAAAACTAATACAATTATGTAAAGTTTAAAAATAAAATAAAATTGGAAGAATAAAAAAAAAAAAAAGATTCTGCATGCCAAATAAAAATATATTTTTAAAAAATAATGAAAATTTTTAATAAAATAAAAATAATAAAGTGTTACAAATTCATGTGTTTTGAGTTCAGTTTTAAGGTGGGTGGGAAGGGGAGCTCATTGCAAGTATTCAATGAAAACAAAATTGAAATATTGATTTCTTCTATTTCCTACCTTTCTAATCAGGAAATACACAAATCTTATATTCAGTATTAAAGAAATATAGAAAAACAAGTAATGTTTGTGCTTAGTATAAAACCTCAAAAAGTTGGAAATTCTCCTTAAAATTTTCTCTAAGTGCAAATGTTCCTTAAACAGAGACCAGGTGTTTGAGTACATGAGAAGGTTTTGTACAGTTGTCTTAACGATGTAAAAAAAAAGCGCGGGCGGCTGCGACGGGCGCGCTAAAGCGAGGCCGAGAGGAGCTACCCCACGTCCGAGCTCGGGGGCAGCAGCCGAGAGTGCCAGACTGCGACAGTGCAGAGGAGCTACCCCGCGTCAGAGGTCAGGGGCAGCGGCGGAGAGGAGCTACCCCGCGTCAGAGGTCAGGGGCAGCGGCCGAGAGGAGTTACCCCGCATCTGAGGTCAGGGGCAGCGGCCAGGAGGAGATACCCCACGCCCTTAAGCCCAAGGCCAGGGGCGGCGGGCGGGAGGAGCAACCCCACGCCCCAGGCCAGGGGCGGTGGCTGGGAGGACCAACCCCACGCTGTGGCTGCACGGGCACAGGAGGGCCTAGAGGAGCTATCCCACGTTGAAGGTCAGAAGGGCGGGGGTCCAAGGTAAGGAGCATTGGCTGCGCTTTGCTGGAGCAGCCGTGAAGAGATACCCCATGCCCAAGGTAAAAGAAACCCAAGTAAGATGGTAGATGTTGCAAGAGGGCATCAGAGGGCAGACACACTGAAACCATACTCACAGAAAATTAGTCAATCTAATCACACTAGAACCACAGCCTTGTCTAACTCAATGAAACTAAGCCATACCCATGGGGCAACCCAGGATGGGCGAGTCATGGTGGAGAGATCTGACACAATATGGTCCACTGGAGAAGGGTATGGCAAAGCACTTCAGTATTCTTGCCTTGAGAACCCCATGAACAGTATGAAAAGGCAAAATGATAGGATACTGAAAGAGAAACTCCCCAGGTCAGTAGGTGCCCAATATGCTACTGGAGATCAGTGGAGAAATAACTCCAGAAAGAATGAAGGGATGGAGCCAAAGCAAAAAGAATACCCAGCTGTGGGTGTGACTGGTGATAGAAGCAAGGTCCGATGCTGTAAAGAGCAATATTGCATAGGAACCTGGAGTGTCAGGTCCATGAATCAAGGCAAATTGAAAGTGGTCAAACAAGAGATGGCAAGAGTGAATGTCGACATTCTAGGAATCAGCGAACTGAAATGGACTGGAATGGGTGAATTTAACTCAGATGACCGTTATATCTACTACTGCGGGCAGGAATCCCTCAGATGAAATGGAGTAGCCATCATGGTCAACAAAAGAGTCCAAAATGCAGTACTTGGATGCAATCTCAAAAACGACAGAATGATCTCTGTTCATTTCCAAGGCAAACCATTCAGTATCACAGTAATCCAAGTCTATGCCCCAACCAGTAACGCTGAAGAAGCTGAAGTTGAATGGTTCTATGAAGACCTACAAGACCTTTTAGAACTAACACCCAAAAAAGATGTCCTTTTCATTATAGTGGACTGGAATGCAAAAGTAGGAAGTCAAGAAACACCTGGAGTAACAGCAAATTTGGCCTTAGAATACGGAATGAAGCAGGGCAAAGACTAATAGAGTTTTGCCAAGAAAATGCACTGATCATAACAAACACCCTCTTCCAACAACACAAGAGAAGACTCTACACATGGACATCACCAGATGGTCAACACCAAAATCAGATTGATTATATTCTTTGCAGCCAAAGATGGAGAAGCTCTATACAGTCAGCAAAAACAAGACCAGGAGCTGACTGTGGCTCAGGCTTAAATTGAAGAAAGTAGGGGAAACCACTAGACTATTCAGGTATGACCTAAATCAAATCCCTTATGATTATACAGTGGAAGTGAGAAATAGATTTAAGGGCCTAGATCTGATAGATAGAGTGCCTGATAAGCTATGGAATGAGGTTCATGACATTGTACAGGAGACAGGGATCAAGACCATCCCCATGGAAAAGAAATGCAAAAAAGCAAAATGGCTGTCTGGGGAAGCCTTACAAATAGCTGTGAAAAGAAGAGAAGCAAAAAGCAAAGCAGAAAAGGAAAGATATAAACATCTGAATGCAGAGTTCCAAAGAATAACAAGAAGAGATAAGAAGGCCTTCCTCAGCTATCAATGCAAAGAAATAGAGGAAAACAACAGAATGGGAAAGACTAGAGATCTCTTCAAGAAAATCAGAGATACCAAGGGAACATTTCATGCAAAGTTGGGCTCAATAAAGGACAGAAATGGTATGGCTCTAACAGAAGCAGAAGATATTAAGAAGAGGTGGCAAGAATACACAGAAGAACTGTACAAAAAAGATCTTCACGACCCAGATAATCACGATGGTGTGATCACTCATCTAGAGCCAGATATCCTGGAATGTGAAGTCAAGTGGGCCTTAGAAAGCATCACTACCAACAAAGCTAGTGGAGGTGATAGAATTCCAGTTGAGCTATTCCAAATCCTGAAAGATGATGCTGTGAAAGTGTTGCACTCAATATGCCAGCAAATTTGGAAAACTCAGCAGTGGCCACAGGACTGGAAAAGGTCAGTTTTCATTCCAATCCCAAAGAAAGGCAATACCAAAGAATGCTCAAACTACCACACAATTGCACTCATCTCACACGCTAGTAAAGTAATGCTTAAAATTCTCCAAGCTAGGCTTCAGCAATATGTGAAGCTTGAACTTCCTGATGTTCAAGCTGGTTTTAGAAAAGGCAGAGGAACCAGAGATCAAATTGCCAACATCCACTGGGTCATGGATAAAGCAAGAGAGTTCCAGATAAACATCTATTTCTGCTTCATTGACTATGCCAAAGCCTTTGACTGTGTGGATCACAATAAACTGTGGAAAATTCTGAAAGAGATGGGAATACCAGACCCCCTGATCTGCCTCTTGAGAAATTTGTATGCAGGTCAGGAAGCAACAGTTAGAACTGGACATGGAACAACAGACTGGTTCCAAATAGGAAAAGGAGTTCGTCAAGGCTGTATATTGTCACCCTGTTTATTTAACTTATATGCAGAGTACATCATGAGAAATGCTGGACTGGAAGAAACACAAGCTGGAATCAAGATTGCCGAGAGAAATATCAATCACCTCAGATATGCAGATGACACCACCCTATGGCAGAAAGTGAAGAGGAACTAAAAAGCCTCTTGATGAAAGTGAAAGTGGAGAGTGAAAAAGTTGGCTTAAAGCTCAACTTTCAGAAAACGAAGATCATGGCATCCAGTCCCATCACTTCATGGGAAATAGATGGGGAAACAGTGTCAGACTTTATTTTTCTGGGCTCCAAAATCACTGCAGGTGGTGACTGCAGCCATGAAATTAAAAGACGCTTACTCCTTGGAAGGAAAGTTATGACCAACCTAGATAACCTAGGAGGAGAAGGGGACGACAGAGGATGAGATGGCTGGATGGCATCACTGACTCAATGGACATGGGTTTGGGTGGACTCCGGGAGTTGGTGAAGGACAGGGAGGCCTGGCGTGCTGCGATCCATGGGGTCGCAAAGAGTCGGACACGACTGAGTGACTGATCTGATCTGATCTGATCTGACTTTTTGGTTCACAGGTCACCCAACCACACAGGCCACAAATAAATCTAATTGGAAAGGGCTGTGCCTTATTTGGGGATTGGGACTTTGGGCTGTCTGTCTTGGAGAACGGGTAAGTGTTCCCAGGAGGAGATTGAAACAGATGCTGTGTCTAGGAAGGCACACCATGCTGAGCCTAGAGTCCTGCTCAGTAACTCCTGGTTCTCTGTCCTGAGCATACACGCTTCACTTCCCAGCAGCACCCCTGGCTTGGTGTTGCTGCATGGCTAATTTCCAGCCAGCGATGTGGGAGCAGAGTGATGTGTGCCAGGCCATAAAGCTTCCCGTGAGCAGCTCTCCATGCCTTCTCCCAGGCTGCCAGCTTGCTCCTCACATGCACAGGAACCATGGAAGCCATGCAGTCAAAGTGGCAGGGCCTCAGTAGAAGCCTGTATGTGAATTACTAGTAATAGAGTAGACCATCAACCAGATCAAATGCTTGGAGCTTAATAGGAGAGAGAAACATCTAGCATTTATTCATTCAGAGGCTGTCAGTATAGCAACTAGCAATGTACCTCAAAAATACAATGACGGAACAAAGACACACCCAGGCAGCCTGGCTCCACACTTGTGCTATGCCACTCCCTACAAACATGAGGTGTTATCATGAACCATGGCTTTTGACATGCTGATGAGGGCTAGAAGCTAAAGACTTAGTTGGTTTTCTTCCTTCTGGTTTCCTCCTTGAGCCCCCGTGAAAGACGGAAGACAGTACTAACAGCAAATATGTGATTGGTTGGAAAATCTTTGTTTAAAGAATATAAACTGAATAGCTTTTGTAAATGACAGGACCATCCGGCATCATCAGTATGCATTTGGCTACAATGATTTTAGTTAATCCATAAAATGCTAGAGTTGTCACCTAAGATCATCTTTCCAAATCCATCATTTTACATGAAAGGCAAAGGACCAGAATCAGGCATGCTGACCAGTATCACACAGGTGCTGAAAGCATCAGGACCAGGGCCCAGGCCTCCCAGGACCACCCATTGCTCTTCTGAGTCATGTGCAAAGGCCCTGTGGTCACAGACGCTCTGTGCGGCTGCTCTGTGGGCTTCAGTAACTTCTGAGCCTGGTGGATACATGTATTTACAATATAATGTTGCTGTTGTTCAGTCATTGTCACGTCTAACTCTGTGACCCCATGGCCTGCAACACACCAGGCCTCCCTGTCCCTCACCATCTCCCAAAGTTTGTCCAAGTTCCTGTCCACTGAGTTGGACAGGATGGTTGATGCCATCCAACCATCTCATCCTCTGCCACCCTCTTCTCCTTCTGCCCTCAATCTTTCCCAGCATCAGTGCCTTAGTCGCTTGGTTGTATCCAACTCTTTGTAACCCCTTGGATAGTAGCCCACCAGGCTCCTCTGTCCATGGAATTCTCCAGGCAAGAATACTGGAGTGGGTTGCCATTCCCTTCTCCAGGGGATCTTCCTGACACAGGGTTTTTTCCACCGAGTCAGTTCTTCACATCAGGTGGCCAAAGTATTGGAACTTCAGCTTCAGCATCTGTCCTTCCAATGAGTATTTGGGGTTGATTTCCATGATGGTCTATCAAATCACATCATTTAATAAAAAATGTTAATGTAGGCCCAGAATTGTGTGCTCCATACCAAAGACACACAAATGATCAGGGACTTTCTGCCCTGGGCCTTCCTGGAGCTCATGTTTTCACAGGAGCAGAGACACAACAGCCACATTGTGTGTGGAGGTGTGGGGTGCAGCCCCGGGACACTCGGGGGAGAACTGTGAGCAGACAGAAGAGATGAGGCATTTGTTCTTTCCCTTTCAAACTAAAGTTGAGACACCTTATTTTTTCAAAGTGTCTTCCAGAAGCTGCTCAAGAGCAGCGTTCACTACCAATACAAGCACACGTGGAGCAGCTGACACGTGGCTTCCCCAAACACGGGCAAACCTAACTCTGCTTCCCGAGAACATACAGCTGACCCATGTTTGAACTGCACAGGTCCACTGACACGCAGACCTTTTTCAATAAACACATAAAGTACGAGATCCAAGGCTGGTCAGAAGCCAACTTTATATTCTATGTGGATTTTTGACTGTGTGAAGTGTCTGTGCTCCTAAGGTCCCGAGTTGCTCAAGAGTCAGGTGGACTAATGGTCCAGGGAGAGCTTCACTAATCTCATACTTTCCAACACCCAAGTGAATAAAATATAATCACTCAAGATGTGATATGATGTTAGTTGCTCAGTCATGTCCGACTCTTTGCGACCCCATGGACTGCAGCCTGCCAGGCTCCTCTGTCCTTGTGATAAAAATCTTTTTTCCTAGAGTTAAGACAAGATTCTGTGTTTGGGTAATGTTCTAAGATGTTATAATTGGGACTTCCCTGGTGTCCAGGGGTTAAGACCACACTCCCAATGCAGGGGGCACAGGTGCAATCTCTGGTCAGGAAACAGATCTCACGTGCCACACAGCATGACCAAAAAATAGATGTTTTAACGTTATAATTTATCATATAAAATGCTCTATAGCTGGAGATAGAATTCATATGTCTTCAGGGTTTTCAGAGTAAAATTTCAACTGCCTATCATTTATTATTCCTTTCCTACCGTAAAAATGATACAGCATTGTAGGATTATAAACATTTTTTGAACATATTTAATGAAGACCCCTTTTGGTGGCAAACAGATTCTTTTATTGGCAATCAAAAAACTTCACACTTACAATATGAAAATAAATGCTCCTTTAATGAATAATTAAATGAAAACTTTGCAGGACCTTACAGGGTATTTAGTAGGTACCACGTGTACCTTACAACACAGAATGTCAGCTTGATGGGATTGTGCGAGCGTGACTGAAAATGAGAGATGTCATTTATAAAACAGCTACCTCACAGCTTTCCCAAAGAGTAGTTCCTCTGCGATTAAAACAAGAAACAAAATTCGTACTTCTGCCTCGTTTTAAGATGTGACTGAGCATACATCAGTCTTAAATTTTATGATTTCGATGTTGCTTTTTCAAGGCACTCAACAGAAACTCAAATCTCATTTTAGAATCATGAATCTGAGATTTGCAGTGAAGCTGTAATTTCTCAGTATCAAAGTTTCATTATTACACAACAATTCTGTTTCACAAACACCCTTCGTACTTCGTCCTGCTCCCCTGAGGCACTGCCCATTCTAAGTAAGGTTTCTGCAGCTCGTCTGAGACTAGAGCAGGCTCTGCTGCTTCGGTCACAAAACTCTTCCTGGGTGAACAGGAAGAGTTGCCCTTGCCCTTTCCAGAAGAAATGCTGTTTTTACTTTTTCTGTTTCTTTTCTACTATGAAAAACAGGGCTAAACCGAATCTTAGAATCTTATTTTCTGCTGGATGATTAAAATCTGTATTGCATATGTCATCTTAAGTCTCTTAAAATCCAAAACTTTAGTGGAGGACAGTATGCTTTCTCTTGTTGTCACTTAATCAAAGCAAAAATAGAGCCCCATAGAAGTTTCAACATTGAATGTTTTGTGAGTCGTAAAGCTTAGTACGAGTCCAACAGCTTGATATGTCCGTAGTCTGTGCATTATCTTTGATAGTTCATGATCTAGAAGACCACTTGTAGTCAAAAGCCCATCTTTCAAAAAGGTCCTATTTCCTCAATAGTCTGTTTACAGAGTTCACTGCCTTGTTTATATATATAGGCATGTATATCTGTATACAGGATACATGTAACAAGTGGTCACACAACTGCCTTTATATATACAGGCACATATATGTATATATAAGATATATGTTAGCAGCAGTCACTCAGCTCTTAGCTGTGCTCCATGAAAGCCACTTTGGATGGCGATCATAGTCTCTGAGTCATTTTCAATCCATACACACACACACAGTTAACACCAGTCTCATAAATGCTGTTGACAATTCAGAAGGACTGCTTTTCTAATTGAACTCTAAAAGAAAAGTGCCTTGAATTTAAATTTTTTAAAAAACTTCAGTCTTCAATATTGAAACTGCTAAGTCACTCCATTTTTCTATGGAAAAAAAAAAAAAAACAACCCACAGATAATAGAGTTGGGGGAAACTTTTTAAATGAAAAAATAAATTTGAAAAAACATGAAAAAGCAAATTTGAGAAAACACCCTGTTACTAAATAGTTTAAGAAAAGAAACCTACAGAGAGAAAATATTCCCATAGAAAGGTAAAAGCTATGTGGACTGCCACAAATAATGGCATTATTTGTAATAACAATTAGAAATAAATGAAACCTTCAGTAATCGGACTGTAAAATTTATTAGGAAGTGTCCAACTGATAAAGCATTATACAGCCATTAACGATGAGGAGGGATCTGATGGACAGGGAACACCTGAAGCCAAATACAGAAAGGACCCTGCTGCTCTGAACAGCTCCAGTCGAAAAAACTAAGCAGGAACGCCATGTGCGGTGTCACTGAATTAGGGGTAGTCTTCCTTTTACTGGAAAAACCAATAAAGCAATATAAAGCTTCTGTATTGATTGTACCTTTTCTAAAAGAAAGCAAAAAAAAAAAAACCCTCAAAATGGAAGAAATTACTGAAAAACAAGTCTTTGCAAATAAATGTTCCAGAGCGGGGCGTGCGTCTGACTGCATCCAGAAACCAACGTGTCTTTCATCACTTGGGAGGCAGGACCTGAGCCAGCCTGGTTCTCTCGAGAGGAAGGCGGCGTGAACAGACCCGGAAGAAGAGGGGTAAGTGCCCAGCCAGAGGATCTGTGGCCACAGCCCTATTGTGGATTTTATTAACCAGGCTGTAATTTGTCCCCTTTGAGTGCTTAGACAACACACATTGCTATGCTTCAAGACAAAATTTCACAAAAGTCTTTATTTTTCTTGCTACAGAAAAATTCAGAGGCGCTACTATTTCCTTCTCATAATAAAGCAATTCTCAGCAATCAAGTCATATATATTTTTAATGACAAAATGGTTAGTGTTAACCCTATGTAACATGTGATCAGAAAATAATTAAAGACCACGGGGTGGTGACTATCAGAAACAATACTGGACAGAAGATTACCAACAGAGCAATTTTCAATAGAAAACTGAGCATTTTCCTTGGGAAATAAATTTAATATTCTATTATTAAGCAACTGGGGCAAAAAAGATTAGATTTTCTGTAACTGCGATTGAACAGGATTAGAAAGCCTTCATGGGGATGAAGTTTTTTTTGATGGTTTTATGATGACAACTACCACCTCCTAGCTAGTTTAGCTCTCAGAAGAAAATGTTCAATCAAAAGGCTAAATCATACAAAGCACTTAACGTTTTCAAACAGTTGCCTAATAACAAACTTTTAAAAGAGATTATCCATAGCAGTGGATTATTTTTATCAAATTTTTGAACAAGCCACACTCAGAAACACTACAACAGAGCAGCGTACTGGTTTATCTGGTTCTCTGCACTACTACAAAAATAGTCAGAAAGAGCTTGGTGTACTCAGTGTAAGGCTGACGGTTTACTTGCTGCAAGCCGTGTATCGTGCAGTTACATTCTCCCAGTTGATCACATTCCAAATGGCCTTCAGATAATCGGGCCTGACATTTTTATACTGAAGGTAATAAGCATGCTCCCACACGTCAATCCCCAGCAGGGGGATAAGACCTGTTGAAACAAAAACCACGAGATTCAATCTAAAACACTGCATCTTCTCACTTTAACTGTCCTATGCACACAAAATTACCCTTTACCACATTCTCGTCCACTTTTCAGTTTCTTATATATGATATATATAGGAAATCTGCATAAGAATAAAGATCCTAAACGATTTTAAACTTTACTCTTTGGAAGAAGAAAATGTGATAAATAGGAAAAATAATTGAAATAGACTTGGGAAAAATCAACTAAACCACAGTATTTAACAGGTGTTCTTAAAATCAACAGATTTATCCAAGAGCCAATTCTCAGTGGTCCTTACTAGGGGTCTCAAAAAGGGTGTGATTCATTTGCAGGGGTGGCTATGTGTATGCTAAGTCACTCAGTTGTGTCTGACTCTTTGGGACCCCATGGACTGCAGCCCACCAGGCTCCTTTGTCCATGGGGATTCGCTCAGCAAGATTACTGGAGTGGGTTGCCATGCCCTCTCCAGAGGATCTTCCTGACCCAGGGATCAAACCCAGGTCTCCAGCATGCCTGAGTACCTTCCAAAGGTGGTGTGCATTTGTGGGGGGCTATGAAAAACCTGCTCTGCTCCCCTGGACTAAGGTTAGTCACAGAGAGCACAAAGCATTTATGATGTATAATTAATAAAAGTGAGTCACTTTTCGGTACAACAGAAATTAACACAACATTGTAAACCAACTATATTTCAATAAAATAAAGCACAAGGTTTATATGAGACATTAATATAAGAATAAGTTAACAACGAAAACTGAGTAAGACTTAAGGAAAAGATGCACATTTCAGAAATTAAGTAATTTAAATGAAGAATTAGTTAAAGCTACAAAACATTCATTTAAGAAACCTCTCTAGGGACTTCCCTGGAGGTCCAGTGGTTAAGAATCCACACTTCCAATGCAGGGGGCATGGGTTTGATTCCTGGTCAGGGAACTAAAATCCCACAGACCACGCTGTACAGCCAAAAAAAAAGGAAACCTCTCCAACTGTAAGCACTCCTCTAAGAAAAGAGTCATCAACAAATGTGTCTAAATCCATCGTGAGGTGTGCCACTAATCATTTATAATTAAGGCAGCAAAATTCATACATGACTTTTCCCATAAATAAACTGCCATGACTTTCATTTATCTTTATTCCTATTGGCTTTCTTCAAGCGGGGAGAAGGCGGTGTCGCTAGGATTCACCAATCACAGCCTTCCGGGTCAGGTACCTGACTCCAGAGCACTCAGGGCTCACAAATCTTTGCTTTTCCCAATTCTGTGGCTCCCAAAAGAGCAGCTTAGATTCTGACTAAATCTGGACAGATCCGGGGCAGTGGGTCATGTAAGGAGGTCTCCTGACATGTGCAGAGGCAGAAAATATGGCTGAGACCCACTGCTAACCGATGCGATCACCTTTCATCAGAGTTTCAGCTGACCGCTGGATCGTTAGGACTACTCCCTAAAGAGCTACTACTTCCATCTGGCTCAACATGAAAAAGGAATTCATGAGCCCAGCCTTCAGCTTTGAAGCCCAGCCTCTTCCTGAGCCAAAGCCCTCTGCAAGGCAGACTCTGGAAACCTGAGCTCTGGTCCCAATTTAGCCACAGGTGCTCAGCAGAGGGGATGAAAGTCCAAGGTTTGAAGTCAGACCGAGCCTGTGTCTCTTTTCCTCCTTCATGCTATTTATCTAATCTTAGGTTTTTATTCTAGTGCATATAATTATTCTGTAGCCTGATATGAATGCTCTATCAAATGAAGCAGAGCTTACATTTAAAATCTTTTTTGTTAACATATCTGTAAAATTACATGTGCTAATTTTATAAAATATCAAGGACCTGGAAAGCATTTTTGCTCACACAAGACTCTGGGTATCGGCTCCTAAGATCTGCTCAAAACTTATTCAGGAAGGTTTAAACGCTGTTAGTCTCCAGTTCATGATAAATGCTTTATAACGAACCATCTCTCCAGAATAAAGAATTCTAACCTGTTGTTCCTTGCAGGGGATCCTGGTTAGAACAAGCAGCAATCTGTAAGCGTCCCTGCTCCTTATTGAAGCCGAGCCAACCCCAACCGGAGCCTTGGACACCAACAGATACAGCAGTCAACTTTTCCTTAAATTTGGCAAAGGAACCAAAGTCACGTTTGATGGCTCCCAGCAATTCCCCTATTAAAAACAGAAACCAAAAAAAGGTTACAAAACCCACCCATGAATGAAGAGATTACAACAATTACAATAAATCATTTTAGCACATATATCAAGTATTATTGTCATACGGCCCAAGACACCAGGCAACACAGAAAGCACTCCGTAACCCAGCGAGCCTACAAAACACAGTCATTCCTGCCCCGACATGACAGTCGTCGGGTTTCATGATTTTTATTCACGTGTGTGTTACTGAAACACGTTAGAGGGATTTTTTTCACTCACAGTGCTATTTCCACAAGGAAAGAAATAGTATTTTCCATTCGCTTTCTTTTTCCCCCTCAACAGAAGATTTTACTTTGAATCCTACCCTACCTACTCTGTCGCAATTTGGGAATAAAATGTTATGGCTGAGAGTTGCTTCTTCTCCAAGGCAGCCTAGATCTTTCCTATCTTAATTACTACATCATTTTAAAAAGAGTGATGTTGCCTCTTAAAGTGAACTGAGGGTGCACTCCACGGGTCATCACCCTTTTTATTCTGTACCCGTACAGAATACAGTCCTAGACTGAGCACATCAACTAAATCAACTACGCCCAAGATATTACTTCTCCTATTTTAATGGTCTAAAAGTAATCATCTAGGGGCTTCCCAGGTGGTCCGCTGGCAAGACTCTGTGCTCCCAATGCCCCAAGGCCAAGGTTTGCTGCCTGGCAGGGAATTAGATCCCACCTGCCATAGCTAAGACCTGGCAGAGCCAAAAAAATAAATATTCAACTTCTTTTTAATTTTTAAAGTAATCATCTATTATAAGCACAAGTGGTGAGATAAAGGGGCACGGATAACACAAAAATGGCAGAGTGCCAAAACCTGTTGGCTGAACATAGGTGTATCTGATATTCTGGTAACTCTCAATACCTCAAAAGTATTAAGTCATGGTCCAAAGATCTACCTCAGAAAAAATAAATTCTCCAGCTCCCCATACTTACTCCTCCAATCATCCTTACTTCCAAATGAAATTGCTTATTTCAAGTGCATAAGGTGCCTTCTAGAATATGATTAAAAATGCCTCAGAAACTTAAGGTAGATGCCAGAAGACCAGAGACAAAGGTGGAGAGCTCTGTTTATGGCCCATACCTTCCCTGGGATGGGAAGGATAAAGTTACGGGACTCCACGCACCAAACAGGAAGTCAAGTGAACAAGCAGAGCGAACAAGTCCATTGGCTCTGGACTCCCTTGTTACCTGCAGCTGTCCTGGAAAACCTATTTTTCTGGGACAGTTTACTTTTTTATCAGCTAGAAAGAGTAGTAAAATAATAGCAAAGGGCACTATTCTATAATGGCCTAATTTTTAAAACAACCCTATAATTATCCCCATACCATACAGATGAAGAAAAGTAAGATATGGAATGGTTAATATCTTATCCCAGGGCCTAGAGCAAGTAAATGAAAATTCATCTTTCCTAAAAACTCAGTCTTCCCCTGATGCACAGTGCATTTTGACCAGGAGATGACACCGTATGTGGTATTGTGTGTGTGCATAATTCCCTGGATGTATTCTGCACTCTCGCACGTGCCCCTCTGAAAGTTACAACTCTGTCGTACCCTCTGCTATGAGAAAGATGCCATCATGATACCTCAGGGAGAATGAAGGTAACTTAAGAAAATCAAGTCATTCCTACTATGCACAAAATGAAGCCAAGGTTGCCCCAGTTTAAACCAACCTTGGGGTTCTCCACCACCGTTAGGGCTCAGATTTGTCCAGAAGATGCTGTGATTGATATGGCCCCCACCGTTGAACTTCAACGCAGGCTGCAGAGCTATCTGAGCTGTAACATCACCTGAAAGATTAAAATACGAATACATTTTCTTTAAAGTCTTGAGCTTTATGGCAACCCACTCCAGTGTTCTTGCCTGGAGAATGCCACTGACAAAGGAGCCCGGTGGGCTACAATCCATGGGGCTGCAAAGAGCTGGATACGACTGAGTGACTGAACAAGCAGTCCCAAAACTTCACCATTTCAATATTTTACCAAAAAAAAAAAAAAAAGTGTCCCCAAATTATGTGTCCCAGTGGATTTTCAGTTCAATCAATAATGTAGCAAACAGCTAGTGAGCAAGAGTGGCAAAGCTAGTGAAAAATTCACTCCTAGGCTTCGAAGAACTCGGTTTTCTCGGATAGAAAAGATTTCAGTAAATGACCTGACAAAGAAAACAAGGACAGAAAATAGTGGAGTGCTATAAAATAGATGGTTGCATACACAGGCTATATGGAGAACGTTCAACTCTCATTCTCTAGATAGACAACCACCTACGAACATGGTTATACTACCCAAACCTCAACTTACTCAAAACTGAACCGCTCATCTTCAACCCCAAACGCGTTCGTCCAAAGGCCTCCCCCATCTCAGTGAGTGCCAGCTGTTTGCTCAGGGTATATTTGATGACATGGTGATTTGTAATTCTTTTCCTCTCACATCCCACATCCAACCCAGCAGCAAAGCCAGAGAACATCCAGAGAACATCCAGAACCTCATCCCTTCCTCCAGCCTCCATGTCTCCCACTGTCTGCTGCTTCTACACCCATCCCTACGGTCTATTCTCAACACAGTGGTCAGAGGGCTTCTCTAAACCTCAGACTGATCATGGCACACCTGGGGTCAAACCCCTCCACAGGCTGCTCTTATCAGAGTGAACCCCAAGTCCTTACAATCGGTACAGGGATGCGTGTCATACGGCCCTCTGCATCTCCCTGCTGGCCCAGCTCAGGCCACAGTGGCCCCTCCTGGCACTTAGATAGCCGGCCTGGCATGCAGCCAGCTTAGGGCTTCCACTGACCACTGCAGCCTTTGCTGGAACACTCTTCCTGGAGACAGCCTCCAGGTTTACCCCCCCTTTCCCTCTCAAGTCTCCACTGAAGCATCAACCACATTAGAAGGCTTCTCTAACCACAATATAAAATGGGCAATGCCCACCCGCCTCCAGACCACTTCCCGTCATCTGTTTTCCTCGATAGGACTTCAGCCCCTGACATACTACACATTTCTTATTCACGTCTCTTCATGCAAGGAAAGCTCCAATGAAGACATGGACTTCTGTGCGCTGCTGTGTCTCTGAGGCTCAACATATTGCCTTACAACATAGCAGGCACTCATGACACTAAATGGAGTTTCTACAGAAAAAGAATTCTGACCTCTGTACTTTAAAAAGAATGGCATATTTGGAGCTGTTTTTTTGACCTTGCCAAACATGGAGGCAAAATAAGATATTTTTTTCTATGCCTTGAAGAAGGTACAGACTAACAAAACTATTATGAAAGATGGGAATTTCCTTATTCAGTATTAAGTTCTTATGACTCCAAGATCCCAAAGTGAAGGACACAGAACCAAGCAGAACTCTGCCCTTGGGGAGCTTACATAACAGAAGAAGTTTTCTATTTCTGTTGTTGGTTCATTCACTCAGTCATGTCCAACTCTTTGCAACCCCATGAACCACAGCACGCCAGGCCTCCATCACCAACTCCCAAAGTTCACCCAAACCCATGTTCATCAAATCGGTGATGCCATCCAACCATCTCATCCTCTGTTGTCCCCTTCTCCTCCTGCCCTCAATCTTTCCCAGCATCAGGGTCTTTTCCAATGAGTCAGCTCTTTGCATCAGGTGGCCAAAGTACTGGAGTTTCAGCTTCAAAATCAGTCCTTCCAATGAATACCCAGGACTGATCTCCTTTAGGATGGACTGGTTGGATCTCCTTGCAGTCCAAGGGACTCTCAGGAATCTTCTCCAGCACCACAGTTCAAAAGCATCAATTCTTCGGTGCTCAGCTTTCTTTATAGTCCAACTCTCACATCCATACATGACCACTGGAAAAACCATAGCCTTGACTAGACGGACCTCTGTTGACAAAGTAACGTCTCTGCTTTTTAATATGCTGTCTAGGTTGGTCATTTCTGTTGTTAGGGTGCATGCTAAGAACACACATAAGAAATGGCGCTGTCTGAAACAATAAAGCCTCCAGGTTTTAGCAATTCAGAAAGTGAAGTGAAGTCGCTCAGTCGTGTCTGACTCTTTGCGACCCATGGACTGTAGCCCACTAAGCTCCTCCAGCCATGGGATTCTCCAGGCAAGAATACTGGAGTGTGTTGCCATTTCCTTCTCCAGGGGATCTTCCCCACCCAGGGATCGAACCCAGGTCTCCCACATTGCAGGCAGATGCTTTAACCTCTGCACTACCAGGGAAGCCCCAGCAATTCAGAAAGGAGAAGGCCAATGATATCTAAATACACAGATAATCTTTGAGAGTTCTGTTTAAGATACCAACTTTTGTCACTATGTTTACAAAATAATTTTCTGACAGATCAGTGTTTCCCTTACTAATTTTTTTTGGAGAATCAATCTAAAAATAAATACAGAATTTATATTGCTTTTTACTGCCAACAGTAACTATAATGGAAAAGAAACTTGCTTACTGAGAACTAGTTTCATCACAATCTCCTCAAGTTTACATAAGCATTTTTAAATTTTAATAGAAATTTAGGGGGCTTAATATCTGCTTTTAAGAATTTTTCTGAAGCTCAACGTTTTCTTTGGCTTCACAGTAGTTTTTTCCTCTGTTGAATACAGTAAAAGTCAAATATATATGTTTGTTTGAAAAGTATTTATGGTACTTACCTGAGATAAAATTAATGATGTTATTTTCCTTACACTTTTTTCCAAAATTTTCAAACATGAAAATGTAACTTCTTAATGGTTTTTAAAATATAATTGTTTAAATAAACAAAAGTACCACAGATACTTATAGAATATATTAGAATATATATATAGAACACAGAGTATATTGTGATAAAGTAAAGCTTTTTTCCCAGAAGCTTTCACTAGACAAGCAAAGCTTCTATTGCACAAGGACTGGCATTTAAGCTGCTTTTAAAATACTGAAGAGGCATTCATAGGTGTCATGTGTTGTCTTGCAGGAAATAAGTTTCACAACTGGGATTTACCCCAGCCTCTCCCCATTACCACATTCTTCCCGAAGTTGTTTTTTCCCTAAATCGTAGAACCTCTTCCTGTACTCAGAACCTTTTTCTTTCCTCAGACCATCCCTCTGATGGTCACAAGTAAATCTTCCAGAATGTGGTAACTTCCTCTTCTTTTCGTTTACCTAATAATCTCACACACGACCAGACTGAACTGCTGCCTTTTCCCACTAGATGTCCCCAGTCAACAAGCAGTCACTGCCTAAAATACAATCAACCAATTTCTCAGGACTGAAATTCAACTCGCAGATATAGGAAATCTAGAAAACTGGTGCTGATGAACCATGTGCAGGGCAAGAATAGAGACGCAGATGTAGAGAAGGAATGGACTCGTGGACAGGACGGGTGGGAAGGAGCAGGGGAGGAATTGAGAGAGCAGCACTGAGGTATATACAGTGCTGCTGCTGCTGCTGCTAAGTCACTTCAGTCGTGTCCAACTCTGTGCGACCCCATAGACGGCAGCCCACCAGGCTCCCCCATCCCCGGGATTCTCCAGGCAAAACACTGGAGTGGGTTGCCATTTCCTTCTCCAATGCATGAAAGTGAAAAGTGAAAGTGAAGTCGCTCAGTATACACTACCATATCTGAAATAGCTAGCTAGTGGGAAGCTCCCTGTACTGCACAAGGAGCTCAGCTGGGTGCTCTGTGATGACCTACAGGGGTGGGCTGAGGGGGCGGGTGGGGGAGGCTCAAGAAGGAGGGGATATGTGTATACCCATAGCTGATTCATGGAGAAGGAAATGGCAACCCACTCCAGTATTCTTGCCTGGAGAATCCCATGGACAGAGGAGCCTGGGGGGCTACAGTCCATGGTGTCGCAAAGAGTCGGACACGACTGTGCGACTAACAACAACAACATAGCTGATTCATGTCCTTGAACAGCAGAAACTAACACAACATTGTAAAGCAATTATACTCCAAATAAATAAAATGGGGGGAAAAAAACATTTAGGAAAAAAAATGCACTTTTAACTGTGTTGCTTCAGCCACACGTACAGCCTGGAAACAACGGTTTCCCTCACGCAAAAATGTAAAAACTATTCTGTATAGAAACGTTAAGACATCGTACTCCCATAGACGGCCCCAGACTCAAAACACAGAATAAAGTTCACGCACTACGGGTTTTGTCAACTGAGCTCCTCTAAAAAAAGAAAAACACCAACTCCGTACTATATTTTCACTCAATTCAAAAGAGTGGCATATAAAAGAAAACAGAGTGGCCAACAAATGCAAGCCTGGGTTCCCCACGAAACGGCTGTTGTCCCTGTGAATTCCGCCCCCAGGTCCACGCGCAACGGCGCGCGTTGGTTCTGCGCGGCGCCGGGGGGCACTGGTCTTTACCAGGCACGCCTCGCAGCGTAGCGCCCCGCCACCCGCTTCCCAGAGCCCGGCCGCCCGGCACCCACCCTTCTCCAGCGCCTCCCGGTACTTCTCCTCGGCGACGTTGAGGTTGTTCACGTAGGCCGCGTGGTGCTTGCTGTGGTGCAGCTGCATGATCTGCGCGTTGATGTGCGGCTCCAGGGCGCCGTAGTCGTACGGCAGGTCGGGGAGGCTGTGCTTCTGCCGGGAGCCCAGCACGCTCAGGGCCGGCACCAGTCTCCTGCTCGTGCTGCAGAGAGAGCACACCCAGCGCGATTGGGCCCCGCACGCAGCCACCTTTCCCCCGCGAGCGCGTCTCCGCAGCCCGGAGAGAGGACCCGAGCGCCGGAGAGGAGGAGGAGGAGCGGGGTGGGGCTGGCCCTTGGGACCGTCGGCCAGCCGGCCGTCCAGTCTCCAGCCTGAAACTCAAGCTGCGGTCCAGCGGATCCGGGGGCACCTGGGCGCGCTCGGCCCACCACCTGCCCGCAGGCCGGTGTCCTGGAGCCCGCGGGGCCAGCGCGAGCGGGCCAGTGGAGGGCAGCAGCGGCAAGCCACCGAGGCCCCCGCCGGGGCCGCGACCGGCCGCCGCGCCCGCTATCCGGAGCCTCACCTGCACGCCGCCCGCGACAACATGGTGGACGCCGCCCGTGGGCCTCTCGGAGCTCGAGTAGCAGCGCCGCGCTGACCTGAGACGATGCGCTTGTGTCCCGGGCTGCGCCGCAAGGACACCACCGCCGCGGCCCCGCCTCCCGCGCGCCCCGCGGCCCCGCCCTCCTGCGCCCGCCGCGACCCCGCCCCACTGCGCTCGCCTCGGCCCCGCCCCGCTGCGCGCGCCGCTTCCAACTCCGGGGAAATGGGGTGCTCGGCGCTGTGGTCGGCCCCGCCCGTGCTCCGGGCCCAGCGCAGGTGAGAAAGAGGCCCGGCAGTCTCCCCGGCGGCTGCGCGAGCCGCGGGGCCCCCACTGCGACTGCGCGTCTCCGGGCGCGTCGCCAAAGGGAGGGCCGCTGTTTTCCCTCCCCCCAGCCCCCGAAAGAGATGGTACGGCTCTGCGTTCCGCCCCCGTGAGGGCACCGCCTGGCGCGGCCCGCGGATGGGGGGCCCAGGCCCCGCGGGCCGTGCCGGGAAGCCCGCGGCTGCGTTCCTGCTCCTTCCCGGACGCTGCCGGGGTGGGGTGGGGGGTAGCCTCGGGGTCCCGGGCCCTTCGCACATTGGAAAGACTAGTGTTTCTGGGAGCCGCATCGGAGCGCAGCCGTGAGCCGACGCGGTCTCGCAGGAGAGCGGGCCCTGGCTCTGGGACGATGTAGGGCCGGTCCCTCTCCAACTACTGCCCGGAGTGAGCGTTCTTTCCGAGTGAACCGACCTTGGGACCTCCGCCAGGCCTGATAATAGTGTTACTGTGCACCCGCCACGTGCCAGGGACTGCGCTGCAGAGTTTACATACATTTATCTTTGTTTCACTCCTAGGATAGGCATCATTGATTCCCGCTTAATGAACCGGTTGCCCCGGTCACACCGTTAATAAGTGAAAGATCAGGATTAGAATCCAAAGTTCACACATTGATTACCAGGCCTTAGCAGTCAAGTCTTGAGTGTTTGCCGGGAGAATATAAAAGAAGTACAACAGAGGAGTCTTTGCTGCGGCGTCCTATTTCTAATGAACTGTAAATATCAGGTACTTTCTCAACAACTGGGAAAAAAAATCCTGAATTCTGTGAAGAAATTAGAAAGTTTTACACTGTTACTGGCCTGAGTTGGGCCTTTCCTGAATAGAATAGTACAGTAATAAACAGACAAATAATAGGTGCTGAATAGTGTTTCAGTTACCTTCCTCCACCCCCTTCACAATTTCCACCCCACCTCTGTGCCGAGGATGACTAGGGGAACCGAAAGGGGAAGCACTGAGCCCGGCTTCACAGAAAGGGTAGGGCTTGCTGGCAGTCAAGGTGAATGTAAGGGCATGCTACCAGATGGAGGAAATTCAAGTTGGAACCAGGTGATGAGTGTCCTTAAAACTCAAACACGTAATTGGTAACCGGAAACTGAAAAGCATTTTAGCTGACATGAGGCATATTTAAAGTAGTTTTCCAGTCAAGGGAGTCTGCCATTGATTTAAGGGGCAGGCTAGTTAAAAAACTGTTGTATAAATTCTAGCATGAGATACTAAGAACTGCTTTTAGGGTACTAGCTATGGGAACTGGAATAAAAGCATTTGGAAGAATGAAATAACAATTCAGTGATAGGTCAGTCGCTAATAAAAAGGCTTGTTCTAGTGAGAACAAAATATCACTAGAAGGAGATTGAGCCCAGTCAGGCCAAATCGCTGTACTTCTTTTTTGTACAAGTGATGCTTTGATATTTAAATTGAATTCCCACCCCACCCCCTCAGCAGGACAAGCTCTTTTGAGCAAGCAACAAAGGCTGGGTTGTGGGGAAGTGAGATTAGTGTCTCTAACATCATATCTGCCATTGGTTACAGCCTTCCAGAAGACACCCCAACTACGAGATTGACCAGGATTGAGACCAGGGCTTGGGGGCTGCAGGAGGTAATGAAAATGTCTTACATCCAGTAAACGGGCCTGTTTTTCCTTTATAGTTGACCATTATCAGTTCAGTTCAGTTCAGTGGCTCAGTCCTGTCCAACTCTTTGTGACCCCATGGACTGCAGCATGCTAGGCCTCCCTGTCCATCACCAACTCCCAGAGCTTGCTCAAGCTCATATCCATCCAGTCGGTGATGGCATCCAACCATCTTATCCTCTGTCATCCCCTTCTCCCACCTTCAGTCTTTCCCAGTATCAGGGTCTTTTCCAATGAGTCAGTTCTTCGCATCAGGTGGCCAAAGTATTGGAGTTTCAGCTTCAGCATCAGTCCTTCCAATGAATCTTCAGGATTGGTTTCCTTTAGGATTGACTGGTTGGATCTCCCTGCGGTCCAAGGGACTCTCAAGAGTCTTCTCCAACACCGAAGTTCAAAAGTATCGATTCTTCAGCACTCAGTTTTCTTTATAGTCCAGCTCTCACATCCACACGTGACTACTGGAAAAACCATAGCTTTGACTAGACGGACCTTTGTTGGCAAAGTAATGTCTCTGCTTTTTAATATGCCATCTAGGTTGGTCATAGCTTTTCTTCCAAGGAACAAGTGTCTTTTAATTTCACGGCTGCAATCACCACTATAAGATGTACTCATTCAACTGTCTCAAGGAGTTAGATTACAGTTGACTGGAATCTGTCCCAAATTCCTCCCGCCGGCTCAGGATGTCATCTGCCACATCAGGGCACCATAATTGTGGATTTCCCATCAACAAACTTCCCAAGACTACTTCACAGGCATCTCAGACCCACCAGAGTCTAGATCAACATATTGGCTGAAGAAGGAAAAATGTAGGTTGAAATGAAATCCTTTGGAGTTGGTTATTAAACAGATCCAGCCACAGTGTCTCAAACCCAGAAGTGTGTATTCCCTCCTGTAAAAGAGATCTGGAGTGGGTAGTCCAGGGCTGGGATGACAGTGCTGTGAAGTCCTCAAGGAACCAGGTTCCTCTGTCCTCAGAGTTGCCTCATGATGATAGCTTGTAGAACACCAGCTATCTCACCCCCTCTCCATGAAGAGGGAGGGACAAAAGGTTGGTCCCAGCTATCTCCTTTCAAGGATTCTCCATGGTAGATTCACCCAACAAATTCCAATCAGAATTTTGGTAGAAAGCTGTACCTAACTATAGAGGAGGCTGGGAAACATTCGTTTAGCTATGGCCATTCCCAGTGTTAAAAAATGTGGAATTCCTTAACAACAGAGAAAATGAATAACGGATTGGAAATTAACAGTCTCTGCCACATATCCTTCTACAAGACATATTTTCACATGCTTAGTAATGAACTCGGACCATTTATGGAATGACTTTAGCTACATTCTCTCCTTTTTCTCTCTCACTCTTCCTTTTCACCCCTTGTACCACAAACCTTACCCAGACAGGAATCTCAGTGAGAATTGCTCCACCAGCTTTCCTTTTGCATAAATGAGATCGCTAACAGGATCAAGTTGTTGTTGTTTTACTGTAGTTTAGTCACTCAGTCATATCCAACTCTTTGCGACCCCATGGACTGTAGCCCACCAGGCTCCTCTGTCCCTGGGATTCTCCAGGCAAGAATACTGGGAGTGGGTTGCCATTTCCTTCTCCAGGAATAGGACCAAGAGTAGTACTTAAATTGCTAAAATGAAACCAGTGATCTAGACAAAGAGAGAAAATGATGGGAAAGATAGAATATCATTAACAAAGGTTTCAAAGTGAGCTGCCCACGCCACAACATCAGGCGGATTATAATTAAATTGCATCCTCTAAGAATGCATTAACTCTTGGAAAGGAAAGGGGAAGGTTGGCTCAGAGCAGAAGTGTTTATTGAATGAGACAGGTAGTCAGAGACCCCAGTTTGATTCCTGGGTCGGGAAGATCCCCTAGAGAAGGGATAGGCTACCCACTCCAATATTCTTGGGCTTCCCTTGTGGCTCAGCTGGTAAAGAATCCACCTGCAATGCAGGAGATCTGGGTTCAATCCCTAGGTTGGGAAGATCCCCTGGAGAAGGGAATGGCAACCCACTCCAGTATTCTTGCCTGGGAAATCCCTTGGACAGAGGAGCCTGGTGGGCTATAGTCCATGGGATCTCAAAGAGTTGGACACAACTGAGCAACCAACATAAAGGAAGAAAGGAACTGACGTAATTGAGCAGATCCTCAGTTCTGGTACTGTCAGACCCTGTTCTGGTGCTGGGTCTGATGCTCCACATCTTGTCTTAATTCACAGCATCTCTGTAAAGTGGCTTATTATTTCTCTTTTGCACAAAGGTAGTAAGTGACTTCAGCTTCCCTGGTGGCTCAGCAGTAAAGACTCTGCCTGCAATACAGGAGACCCAGGTTCGATCCCTGGGTTGGGAAGATCCCCTGGAGGAGGGCATAGCAACCCACTTCAGTAATCGTGCCTGGAGAATCCCCATGGACAGAGGAACCTGGCAGGCTACAGTCCATAGGGTCGCACAGAGTCGGACACGACTGAAGCCACTTAGCACACACACACAGAGTAAGTGACTTGACCAAGGTCACACAGAGCCAGTCGATAGTAGAGCTCGGCTTTGAATGTACTGCTCTCCCTGTTAACCCTAACATCACTGTGCCTTTAAACAGCCACCACACCCCCTGCCCGCCACATTCCTTGCACCCGGTAAAACTGAGCTCAACCCTATTTTGTTTGTAGTTCACTGTTTGAAACTTGCCCCTCCTATGCTGGGTCCCAGCTTTTTCCTGTCTTCTCGACTCCTGATTGATCTTCAGCCTCTTCTCTTGCATATGATTCAGGTCCTAGCTCTTGAACCTAAAGCTTGAACTGGTCCTCCGTTCTCCCTTGCCCCCTCTCATTTGCCCCTTCGATCACCTTTGCTCCTTAGTCTCATTGAAGACCCAGCTTCCTGGAGCTTCCCTTGACCCTGACCCACCTGGCTGACTTTCCTACCCTTGTCTATGGAATTAGACTCACTAGCCATGAACCTGGGAAACCAGAACAGAATGGGGGAAGGGTGAAGAGAAAAGTGGTCCCATACTTAGAATCCAGGTGATGCCTGCGTAAGATCCCTCTGTAAAAACTAGGCAACATCTGCCCCTTTAGGGGAATCAACAATCCACCATCATCACCACTCCTGGTGTGTACTCCAGAGAAACAAGGCTACTAAGATGCGTATATGCAGAGAGAAAGAGATGTATTATAAGGAAGTGCCTCATGCGATTATGGAGGCTGGAGATCCAAAACCTATAGTGTGAACTGGCAGGCTTGAGACCCAGGCAAGCCAGTGGTGCAGTTCCAGTGTGAAGGCAATCTGATAGAGGATTCCCTCTCACTTAAGGAAAGTCAGTCTTTGCTTTACTTAGGCCTTCAACTGATTGGATGAGGCCCACACACCTTATAGAGGACAATCTGCTTTACCCAGAAATTTACCAACTTAAATGTTAATCTCATCCAAAACATCCTCCAGGTTAACACCTAAAACTAACCACCACACAGGTAAAACACAGGGGGGGCAATGCATTCCATGTAAGCGGTGGGGAGATTTGTTAGTCATTACACCGCAGAATTCCACTTAACAACCCAGGATTTATCATGGAGTGAGGCTGAATTCATGGCATAGTTCTAAGAATAACTCTCAAGAGCTACTCACAATGAGTTGACCCTGACCACAAAGGGCAATCGGAGAAGGCAGTGGCACCCCACTCCAGTACTCTTGCCTGGAAAATCCACGGACAGAGGAGCCTGGTGGGCTGCAGTTCATGGGGTCGCTAAGAGTGGGACACGACTGAGTGACTTCACTTTCACTTTTTACTTTCATGCATTGGAGAAGGAAATGGCAATCCACTCCAGTGTTTTTGCCTGGAGAATCCCAGGGGCAGGGAAGCCTGATGGGCTGCCGTCTCTGGGGTCGCACAGAGTCGGACACAACTGAAGCGACTTAGCAGCAGTAGCAGCAGCACAGAGGGCAATGACCATGCAGAAGGAGCTCAGGCTGGCTATGTCTCCTGGCCAGCATTTGTTAGGAGCCGCCCTCCCACCAAAGGTCCACTCTGGAGAACCAGAGGGGGCACGCAGGAGGCATGGCCTCATATACAATGGAGGTTCATTCCAGAACTTGGTCCACGAGAAAGGATGGACCCTGGGTCCCGTCTCAGGCGTGTCCCAGAATATTCTCCATCCTGGTCTGCATCACCCGATCCTAGGGCCCACTTACATGTGCACTGGCCCTTTGGTGGGAAACTGGATAAAATCCTGTCCAATAAGCCTAGAGGGATCTTTAACCTTTGATTTAGTGTCAGGAACTAGTCAGCTATGTGTTGGGATAAGATGCTCTGTTTATGAAAGACAGCTGATCAGTTACTCTTGTAAGGAGTTTGAAGAATAGCCTCTCAGTGATGGACAAACCAGCAGCTCTCTTATGCTCCACATTCACCCTAAACATTCCAGTCCCCCCTGAGCAGACATCTTAGTCCTGTCCCAGACCAGTTTAACACTTAATCCAGTTGTCAAGGACTATATTTGTCCCCCAGATTCATATGCTGAAGTCCTGACCCCCAGTACCTTAGAATGTGACTGTATCCAGAGACAGAGCTTTTTTTTTTTTTTTTAGTATCAGACACTTTTACTTTTTATTTAAATTATTTCCCTTTTTATTTCCTTTTTATTTTATTTTGGAGTATGTTTGATTGAGATGGCATCATCAACTCAATGGACATGAGTTTGAGCAAACTCCAGGAGAGAGTGAAGGACAGGGAAGCCTGGTGTGCTACAATCCATGGGGTCGCAAAGAGTCGGATGTGACTTGGCAGCTAAACAACAGCAACGGTAGTCGATTTACAGTATTGTATTAGTTTCAGGTGTACAGTAAAGTGATTCAGTTATACATTTATCCATTCTTTTTCAGATCCTTTTTCCATGTGGCTTATTACCGAATATTGAGTAGAGTTCCCTGTGCTATCCAGTATGCCCTGTTGTTTAGTTTACATACAGTAGTGTGTATATATTAACCCCAAACTCCTAATTTATCCCTCCCTGCACCATAGTAAGTCAGACGAGGAAAGACAAATATCATATGATTCCACTTATATGTGGAATTTTAAAAAATAAGACAAATGAACTTATTGACAAAAATTAGAAGCAGACTCACAGACTCTAAGAAAACAAACTTATGGAGACAGAGCCTTTTAAAAGGTAATTAAGGTACAATGCAAGCACTAACCCCCCCTCATAAAAAGGGGGCAAGGCCAGGGACACACACAGGCCAAGGGGCGACCATGTGAGGACATGGGGCATCGAAGAGCCCAGGAGGCAGACCTAAGAAGAGGCCAACCTTCCCACACCTCGCTCTCAGACTCCTAGGGGTGAGGGGTGAGCAGAACGGAGAAGAGTCAACCCCAACGCTCTGTTAAAGCCAGAGACAGCTCTTCTGTCTCCCCAGTGCCGCGCTGCCCAGAACAGGAGCCTCCCTGCCTCTGGTCCAGGCTCGGAGACTTCATAATCGTGCTTTGAGTAGCAGCTGACTCCATTAGCTGGGGTTGGAGGGTGGATGAGAAAGGATTTCAGTGGGTGCTTGAACCTTCACGTTCTACTCCCCGCATGGACCGCCCTCTGGTGCTAAGCCCGCCAGGAGCTGGGATGTAGAACCAGCCATGTCCCCACCCACAGGTGCTTGGTCATAGTCCTGCAGAGCCTGTTACCCCAGAAGATCAGCGGCTCTCGGGGTGTGACAGCAAAAGCCTGAAGCTACCCAGAGACTAGAGTCTGGGGTCAAAGGCTGGAACCCAGACAGCTGGGGCTTCAATCTCAACCTCCACACTGCTGACGATTTAAACCAGGTAACTGTCCCACTGGGGGGCTGTCCTGGGTATGCAGGATGTTTACCTACCTCCCCGGCCACTACCCACCAGAAGCTGGTAGTCCTCACCCACCTACAGCTGTGACAACCAAAGACGTCTCAGTCTGCTCGTTGCACGTGATGCTACCCCAGCCCTTCCATTTTCAAGTCTTCTCAGCCTCCATACCGTCCTGGCCTGAAGCTTGGTTGGATGAGCTTACAATTAGTAGCAAGGCAAATAACCTCTAAGAGAGATGAAAGAAGTTCTTGGTAACTGTTATTAAGAAACAAACAAACAAAAATAACTGGAGAAAACCTATACATTGGAACAAAGTTATGCTGAATGATGACAGCTATCTGGGAAAAACAGTATCTGCAAAACAAAAAAAAGATGCTAACATCATCACCCACAAGTTTCTCAGTTTAAAGGGTAAACACAGTTGTGAAAGATTACTAATGTCCTTTGGGAGGTATGATTTGAGCAGCTGTGAGCAAAACACTGAGGCATTGGGCAAACTGGGAAACAGGACAGTGAATCAGAGTTTCTTTTCCTTTCTTGAGACATCAGTGGTTTGATGAAAGAGGGAGCTTGCACACACCCCCACCACCCCTTTGATAAGAAAAATCACTAGCTGGGGCCTGGGGCAGGTATAGAGGAAAGTCAGTCATGTGAGTTGGTGTATGTGAAACAGGCCTTGGTCCCACAGGGGATGGACAGAGAGCCAGAGAACAGCCATCTTGAGTGGCCTGGTCATACACTCCACCCTGACATACCCTGCACGACCCTACACTCTTGATCCACCCCTCTTCCGGAACCTTCCTGGGGTCAGGTATGTAGGGGGCACTGCAACCAGATACAACAAATACAGCACAGACAGAAGCAGCCAAAGAGAACTAAAGAGCGAGAGACCAAGTCTGCTCAGAATTCACGTGCCAGGATGTGCGCAGATTTTGCAGCCAAGCGCTTACTGGGTCAATGGAAAGGGAGTCAATAGCAGCGGTATCCTGTCCAGTTATAAGGAAGGCCACCCGCGGTTTTCACCAAGCCAGAGCCACCCCCACATGGAGGGGCAGGCCGGCTTTAAAAGAAACATTCTGGGACTGCCCTGGTGGTCCAGTGGCTAAGACTCCCAAATACAGGGGGCCTGGGTTCAATCGCTGATCAGGGAACTAGTTCCCACATGCCACGCTAAAGATTTCACATGCCACAGTGAAGATCCTGCGTGATGCTACTAAGACCTGGTACTGCTGCTGCTGCTGCTGCTAAGTCACTTCAGTCGTGTCCGACTCTGTGCGACCCCATAGATGGCAGCCCGCCAGGCTCCCCCGTCCCTGGGATTCTCCAGGCAAGAACACTGGAGTGGGTTGCCATTTCCTTCTCCAATGCATGAAAGTGAAAAGTGAAAGTGAAGTCGCTCAGTCGTGTCCAACTCTTAGCGACCCCATGGACTGCAGCCCACCAGGCTCCTCCATCCGTGGGATTTTCCAGGCAAGAGTACTGAAGTGGGGTGCCATTGCCTTCTCCGAAGACCTGGTACAGCCAAGTAATATTTTGTAAAGGACAAATAAATAAAAGAAACCTGCTGCTGTGAGGCACAGCCAAAATAAATCAATAAAGAAACCTTCTGGTGGTCTAGCAGGAGTCAGCACAGCACGTTCTATCACCCTAGCTATGTTGCATGCCTTTAGAGGTGGACCCCCCACTAGGTCTTTCCAAACAAAAAGCGGTTAATCCCACCAGTTGGACACGTGTGTCCAGAAGCCAGCCTACTGCACTCCACATAGCACAGCCTGGGGGCTCATGGGCATCAGTTACACAGTAAGGCTTACCAACGGGATTCCTTCCGATGTATCGGCGTGAAGCACAGGAAGACGGGGAGAGTCTTTCCCCTCCGTGGGGAAAAAAAATATATATATATAATATATATTTCAGTAATATATAAATAATATATGTTATAGTATATAATATATGTTGTATATTATATATGTTAATATATATAACAATATGTTATATATACTATATATATTATATAATATTTATAATATGTAATATATTTCAGTTATATATATATATAATTCTTTCCTATTATAGGTGGGCCCAAGATATTGCATATAGTTCCTTGTGCTATACAGTAGGTCCTTGTTGTTTCTCTATTTCATTTATAGTAATGTATTTCTGTTAATCCCAAACTCCTAATTTATCCCCCCTCCCAACTTTGTCCTTTAGTAACCATAGGTTTTCTTTTATGTCTGTGTGTCTCCAACTTTCATTTTTTTCAGTTCAGTTCAGTTCAGTCACTCAGTCGTGTCCAACTCTTTGAGACCCCATGGACTGCAGCACGCCAGGCCTCCCTGTCCATCACCAACTCCCAGAGCCTGCTCAAACTCATGTCCATTGAGCTGGTGATGCCGTCCAACCATCTCATCTGTCGTCCCCTTCTCCTGCCTTCAATCTTTCCCAGCATCATGGTCTTTTCTGGTGAGTCAGTTCTTCGCATCAGGTGGCCAAAGGACTGGAGTGTCCGCTTCATTTTTTTTACATATTTATTTATTTGGCTGCATTAGGTTTTAGTTGTAGCAAGGGGAATCTTTGCTGTATCATGCAGGATCTTTAGTTTGAAGGCATGGACTCTCTAATTGCAGCAGGCGGGTTTGGTTGCTCCGAGGCATGTGGGATCTTGGTTCCCCAACCAGAGATAGAACCCAGGTCCCGCTGCATTGTAAGGCACATTCGTAATCACTGGATCACCAGGGAAGTCCCATGACTCCAACTTTTTAGATCACACGGAGTAAGAAGACATTCACCTCTTAGTGCTAAATGAAGAACACATTATCTCTGTGATCACACTTTGGAAGTTGTGTTTAAAGATTCTGGTCTTTGGAACATAATATCCATGTTGTTAAAATTGGACTTTCCGTTGGCCTAGTTTCCTCGCAAGTTCAAGCCTAAACTTTTCAAGTTCGAGACAGAGATTTGTGTTTCTTTTCTCGTTTCCCTGGAACACGACGCCATCCCTCAGTTTTCAGACTGAATTCCAGGGGAGAAATCCTCAGCGATAGGATGGTCTCCAAAACCAGGAGAGAAAAGAGTCTGCTTTAAACATCTGCCAGGCAAGACAGTGGTGGTCAGGTAGCAGCCTCGCCCCCACCAGCAGGAATCTCCCACCCCACCACCACGAACAGTACCAGAACCTCCACACTCCTGCAGCTCAATCCCTGGAGAAGTCAGAAGCCACGAAGAGCTTACTGGAAGAGGAGGAACACAAGAACAAGGCTGGAAACTTAACCTCCACCAGCTTCCCACCTTTCTCCCACTGCAGGCTTGCTAGCTTCCTACAGGTTTGTGCTGAAAGAATAGAGTTTCAACCTTAAACCAGAGATTGTGCCTGTGTAAGGGAACCCTCCTGCACTCTTGGTGGGAATATAAATTGACACAACCTCTATGGAGTACAATATGGAGCGTCCTTTAAAAAACTAAAAATAGAACTACGATATGACTCAGCAATCCCACTACTGGGCATATACACCGAGAAAGCTGTAATTCAAAAAGACACGTGTACCCCAGTGTTCACTGCAGCGCTATTTACAATAGCCAGGACATGGAAGCAACCTAGATGTGCATCGACAGATGCATGCATAAAGATGTGGTACATATATATACAATGGAATTTTACTCAGCTATAAAGAGGAATGAAATTGGATCACTTGCAGTGATGTGGATGTACCTAGAGTCTGTCATACAGAGGAAAGTAAGTCTGAAAGAGAAAAACAAAATAGCGTACAGTGACGTATATGTATGGAATCTAGAAAGATGGTACGGATAAGGTTATTTGCAGATCAGGAATAGAGACACAGACGTAGAGAATGGATATGTGGACACAGAGAGGGAAGAGGAGGGTGAGACAGATTGGGAGAGTAAGACTGACAATATATACACCACTGTGTGTAAAATAGGTAGCTAATGGGAAGCTGCTGTGTACCGTAGGGAGCTTAGCTCAGACTCGGGGATGATCTAGGCGTGGATTGAGGGGGTGGAAGGGAGGTTCACGAGGGAGGGGATGTATGTATACATACAGTGATCCACTTCACTGTAGACCAGAAACTAATACAACATTAGAAAGCAATTATACTCCAATCAAGGAGAGAAAGACTGTGCCTGTGTTCTGACTTAAAGTGATTATATGACTTTTTATTATGTAAGAAGTTTTTTAAAAAAAATGGCAACGGGGGCTGGCATTTTGGTCCAGGGCAAAGAAAACAACAAGCCCCCAGGCCAATGTAATGACACAGCTGGGGACAAAAGAGAGTCACTGTATTACCACAGCCTATGAGTCATTGTTACTCAATGTTTTGAGTACTCAAACACTGAGCAGGACTCAATGTACTGCTACACTGACCAGAAATCCTCCCATGTTTCCAGAGGATATTCGAGTGACCACCAGATTTCCAGCACTAATTTGGATATTTTTCCCCATGAATCATTTTGGTGGGGATTTTAGAGAAGAAACTTTGCTCATGCCAGCATTTTGCCTAACAGTATCCATCCCAGGGATTTCCCCAGCAGTCTAGTGGTTAAGACTCCACCTTGCAATGCAGGAAACATGGGTTTGATTCCCTGGTCAGGGAAGTAAGATTCCACATGGTGCACAATAAAAAAAGGAAAAAAAATGACTATCCATCTCCAATCAGCCCAAATATAACCTTAGAATTCAAAAAGGAGTATGGTGGCTCAGCAGAGAAGGCAATGGCACCCCACTCCAGTACTCTTGCCTGGAAAATCCCGTGGATGGAGGAACCTGGTGGGCTGTAGTCCATGGGGTCGCTGAGAGTTGGACACGACTTAGTGATTTCACTTTCACTTTTCACTTTCATGCATTGGAGAAGGAAATGGCAACCCACTCCAGTGTTCTTGCCTGGAGAATCCCAGGGACAGCGGAGCCTCGTGTGCTGCCGTCTATGGGATCGCACAGAGTCGGACATGACTGAAGCGACTTAGCAGCAGCAGCCCCAGCATGGTGGCTCAGATGGTAAAGAATCTGCCTTCAATGCAGGAGATCTGGGTTCTGATTACTAGGTCTGGAAGATCCCCTGGAGAAGGGAATGGCAAACCACTCCAATATTCTTGCCTGAATTATTCCATGGACAGAAGAGCCAGGCAGGCTACAGTCCATGGAATTGCAAAGAGTCGGACACGACTGAGCAACTTGCACTTTATGCAAAATTACAACTTAGATTCTTCTAGATATTTAATGGCTTCCTGAGTTGTTTTCAAACTTTTCACCAATTCCTTTAGAAGAGTATTAGTAAGAGTAGCTGCTCTGACAGACAAGCTCCCACTTCCCCAGGGTTGACATTATATATTCCAGCATTCGTGTATATATTCCAGGGTTGTGTCCCCAGCCTCCTGTCCATTGGTGGGCAGGTGAGAAAGAGAATGAGAAAGGTGTTAACCGGCCCAGCCTGGAAATGCCATACATCCCCTGCCCACAAACCATTATCTGGAGTTCAGTCTTACAGCTGCATCTGACGGTAAGAGAAGCAGAACCAAGTAGCTGACTTCCGTGATGAGGAAGAGGAGGAAATGGGCTAGATGAGTATCTAACAGGTGACTGGCACACACATACTAAGGATTCCGGTAATTGTAATAAATGTGAAGATGTCAGTTAAGGAACTTTTCTGGTGGTCCCCTGGGTGAGACTTCGCCTTCCCATGTAGGGGACGCAGGTTCGATCCCCGGTCCAGGAAGGTTCCACATGTTGGAGCAACTAGGCCTGTGAGCCACAGCTACTGAGCCTCTGCCCTAGAGCCAGTGCTCCGAAACCAGAGAAGACATCACAGGGAAGAGCGGCCCCGCTCACCAAAGCTAGAGAGAAGCCCACTCGGCAACGAAGGCCCAGTGCAGCCAAAAAGAAACAAATAAATCTTAAAAAAAAAAAGCATATTAAATAGGTAACTTTCGGAAGACAATTACATTCTCTTGAGTCACTAAATGTTTATAAGAATTTAAGTAATGATAGTAAATAAGGGAGATATATTTAGCTCCTTTAACATTCTTATATAATGAATATACGTTTATACAACTGACTGATAAAATTTCAGTGAACACAGAACCTAGGATGATTGTCACCCCACGCCACATCTAGGCACTCGCTAGTTTGAAATTAATCTGAAAAACATGCCTTGGTAATATGACTGACATCATTACCACAGTTGAATATGGTGGTAACCTAAGCTCTTACACAATCACTCGTCCAGCACGAGGTCAGGGATGGCCCAAATGACCCTGTAGACAGCTCTTGACTCCAGTTTTCCAAAGGCCAAGGCTGAAGCCAAGTACATAGTGGAGTGTAGATAAATACCTAGGTCAAAGTCATACCATGGTTTATCCTTTAAAAACTTATTAAATTCTTGCCTCTTTCTAATGCCTTCTAGTAAGATTCCTATACGGAGCAAGCACATGGATCTGCTGGCTTTGATCCTGTACATATTGTTCATTTGCTGTTTCCAGAGGCCTGTAAACACTTCTTACCCTCACCTGTCCCTTCATCTAGAGGCTTGGTCCTCTTCTCAGCATCGGCACTTCTGCCTGGGCCCTAGTTGGATGTAACTAGCGGGTACCACCACGTGTCTCCCCCTCAGCTCTGCTCCTAGAATGGGCCTCTGACAACACTTGTTCATCTAAACACATCTCCGTTTCCCATGCTTCCTAGACGTGGCCTTGGACAGCCTAGGGTTCCTCATTAATAAAGGCTCTGAGGGACTCCCCTGGTGGTCCAGCGGTTAAGAATCTGACTGCTAATGCAGCAGACGTGGGTTCGATCCCTGGTCTGGGAAGATCCCACATACCACGGAGCAACTGAGCCTGTGCCCCACAACCATCGAGACTGTCCTCTGTCCTCCACAATAAGAGAAGCCATCGCAATGAGAAGCCCACACACCACAACTAGGGAAAGCCTGCGTGCAGCAACCAAGACCCAGGGCAGCCAAAGAGTAAACAAATAAGTAAATACTTAGAGAAAAAAAAGCCTGGGGCCTCTGCAGCCCCTCTTACCTTGCCTCATGCCCAGTCCTGCTCTCGCTACCACGCGGCTATTCCTCCAGTGGGACAGAAGCACGACTCAGACTTATTGGATTGTTTGGCTATATTCAGCGTTTATTTCCTAGGGACCAAAAAGAAAACCTTCCTGTGTGTGTATCTAAGGTTTATCCTACTGAGAGGGAGGCTTACTATTCAGCTTAAGGGTTTACAGGCAGAAAATAAGGAATTTCCAAGTTGGGGACACGTCATCATAATATCTGCCTGATGAAGGTAAACATCCAACAAAGGTCCGTCTAGTCAAGGCTATGGTTTTTCCAGTCATCATGTATGGATGTGAGAGTTGGACTATAAAGAAAGCTGAGCACCAAAGAATTGATGCTTTGGAACTGTGGTGTTGGAGAAGACTCTTGAGAATCCCTTGGACTGCAGGGAGATCCAACCAGTCCATCCTAAAGGAGATCAGTCCTGAAGATTTATTGGAAGGACTGATGCCGAAGCTGAAACTCCAACACTTTGGCCACCTGATGCGAAAAGCTGACTTATTTAAAAAGACCCTGATTCTGGGAAAGATTGAGGGTGAGAAGAGAAGGGGATGACAGAGGATAAGATGGTTGGATGGCATCACTGACTCAATGGACATGAATTTGAGTAAACTCTGGGAGTTGATGACAGACAGGGAGGCCTGGCGTGCTCGAAAAGAGTTGGACATGACTGAGCGACTGAACTGAACTGAGTCACATGCTTTGCAGTAGCTGGGCTATTACTTTGCTAATGGTTTCTATTTTTGCATATGTCCCTAAGGGAAGCCTGTTGCGTAGGTTTGGGTGGACTCTGAAATCAACTTAAATTCATCCAAGCTGATCACCCCTCGAAATTGGTGCTAATTACTGACTCTGCCTCAGCCGTCCCACCTGTGAAATGGGACAAGCACAAGCCCTTACCTCGCTAGATGTCTGGCTGTGAGGATTAAAGAAACAACATGTGGAAACAACCAGCAAAGCATTAGGAGCAGTTTCCCACCTCTCTTTCTGCCTATACCCTCCCCCACCCCCGTATTCTTTTTCTCTCCAGAAACCCAGCCAGACCTTGAGCTTCCCTGAGTCCCCCACCGGGTGACGAGTCCCATACAGACTTTCCACGTCCTAAGAGGGATGAGCCCGGCTTTGAACTGGAACATTCTAGCACATTCCATCTGGGCTTCACCAGTCCCTTCTCTTGACTGCACGCACCCAACTGCCCCCACCCTGGCTGGGCCTGGGTAGTGATTTGGCCTTGACTTGGCTTTGACCAGAGGGCTTGGAGGCACAGTATTTCCCCTTTTTGCTTTTGGTTCCTCACTAGGTGGTACTCTTTCCCAGAAAACTCTGAAGCATTTCCTGTTCTGCAATCCATTGAAAATTTGTATCAGATGACTGATTCCAGTGCCCAGGTGGTAGGGTAATCCAGCCCTGGTGCGGCTCCAGTTAACCACATCCAGGCGTGTCGGGGTTCAGATCAGAAGCCTGTGCAGGAGTGAACGGCAGAGAGAGTGGTTGCTGTCCATGGGGTCTCTGTCTTGCTGGGCTGCCCCTTCCCAGGTCTTGGTTACAGGGAACAGGCTTTTGTTGGGGGTTGACAGGGGCATGTTTTGTCTATACTTTCCAGGGTGCCTGCTTCTGGGGTTTATGTGTGTTTGTGTGTACTCAGTCAAGTCCAATTCTTTGCAATCCCATGGACTGTAGCCCACCAGGCTCCTCTGCCCAAGGGGATGCTCCAGGCAAGAATATTGGTGTGGGTTGCCATTTCCTTCTCCAGGGGAATCTTCCTGACCCAGGGATCGAACCCCCATCTCTTGTATCTCCTGCATTGGCAGGTGGATTCTTTACCACTAGTGCCACCTGGGAAGCCCCTGGGGTTTATGAAGCCAAAGCAAAGCCAAGGGTCCTGAGATCCCCAACCAGTGTGTCTGACTGTGGTTGATGCACACGCGACATCTGGGATTTTTAGTTGTGGTTAGCGAGAGTAACATGGAAGTGTGTGTCTACTCCATTTCCCCGGGGCTGGAACTCTCCTGGAGAAGAGTATTAGTGAGAGCAAGTCTCCCGAAAACTGACTTCTCTTGCTGAGTTCATGATTAACCTCTATCCAAACCTTGATTGCCTTGCTTGTCTCCTCTGCCCTCAATTCCTTTCTTGTCTCCTCTAATCTCAATCCTGTGCTGACCGAACGCTAACCAACCAGAGTCAGATGGCCGAGACGGTTGTGCCGATGATGTCATTAAAGTGGTAGCGTGTCTGCTGTTGTAGATCTCGTCACTGATGGACACACTCAGGTTGTCTCTCTGGGGCAAGGTGAGTTCACAGACCCTGGAGCCATGGACCACCTGGTCAGAGAATGGTAAACTGGAGACATTCTGATCTCCAAAACCACAATTTAGAAATGTCACAAGAGGGACTTCCCTGGTGGTCCAGTGGTTAAGATTCCGCACTTCCAGCACAAGGGCTGCGGGGTCCATTCTAGGTCAGGGGGCTAAGATCCCACATGCCTCACAGTGTGACCAAAAAAAAAAAGAGAGAGAGAGAAATGTCACAAGACGACGATTAACCCGGGTTTCTTTGCTCTTTCCATTTAAAACACCCCTAACTCAAAGACCAAGGTGGAGTGGATCTGAGGCTTGTCTCCTACTCCCTTGCCGGATTCCCTGCAAATTAACCCTTACGTTGCTGCAAACACCCTCTGTTAGAGTTTGGCTTTCTGCACTGTGGCCACACGAACGCTTGCTCAATTATATTAGAAAAGCAAGATGGTTTTGATGGGTGGCTGGGAACCAACTAGGAGAAAAGATGAAGGTCTGGACTTGACTGGCAGACGCAGATGAGTGGGATGCAGGAAAATAGTTTGGAGGTTAATAAAGGCAGGAAAGAGCAATGAAAATAAGTCTGATATTGGTCCTAGCAGACCTCTGTAGCAGGTGGTCAGCATGGTCAGTATTAGAACAACTGCCCAGAGTCCAGCATGCTTCTCTTGACAGAAGAACAAACTGGCAATTTGTCCTGGGGAATCAGCTAGTAGGTCTCTTGAGCTAGTAGGTCTTTAATCTAAAAAGGAAATAAAGCTTTCCTTTTTAAAAACTGGGGTTCTGCGGTAGCTCAGTTGGTAAAGAATCTTAGAAGAGGTTTCACTGAGTGTTTGACCCAACAGAATTTATCTATTGCTCCCATAGGTTAAACCCAGTTGGTGAGACTAAACAGAATACTATTTTGAAAAGTTCTGGAAATAAGGGTCTCCAAGCCTCTTATATTTTTAATGTACTGAGGTCTGTATAAGTTTGATGTTTTGAAAGTGAATAATGGGATTTAAATGTCTGCTTTACTACACTGCTAAACCATGAGGGCTTGTAGTCATAACGTGCTGTGAAAACAATAATAAAAAAGCAAAATGCCACAGGAAGATCAATTATTTTGATGTGTGGGTAAAGGAAGCACAGTTCATGTCTTAAGACTTTGAATAGTCAGCTCTCTCCTGGTGAATTCCTTGATCATCTTATATTACATATATAAAGGAATTATTATATACATATATGTATGTATGTACATATACACACATACATATTTTTATCCTGAGAAAAACCTCCTTTGTTGGTAACTTTCCATTTTCTTTAACTTGTTTATCATGCAAATACCCTTTTTCTCTGTGTAGGTCAGCACGTGTTTTGCAATGGGTAACAGGAATCCTGACGGACAGTGGTTTAAACCATTAAGGAGATTTTCATTTTACTTCATGAAAAGCCCGTCAGCTGGCAGTCCCTGCTTTAGTTTGGAAGCTTACCAGTGTCATCCAGGATCCAGGGACTTTCCACCCTGTTTTTCCACTTGGCCCTCAGGGTCAGGATCATAAGACGGTTTCTACCAAGGAGGCGGAGGCGAGCATTGCAGCCCCTCCCAGCCTGTCAGGAGAAGGAAGGTGGCGTGGGGTGGGGGTGGAGAGGGGAAACGGACACTTTTTCTCCTCAGACACGTCTCTCTTGTCAGAAGGCAAAGTCTTTCTCAGAAGCCCCAGAAGACATCCTCTGGTCCTGGCCAGAATTGGTCAACTGGCCACGTCTGCCTGCGAGAAGACCGGGTGTCACTGTTTTATAAAGACCACAGTGCCCACAACTGACGGGGTTCTTAGCAGGGGCACCTGCTCCTCTGGAGGTACTGGAAACAGAGAAGGGGCACTTTTGGTCGTCACAGAAAAAAAAAGAGGTGCTACTGGCATGTCGTGGATTAGTTTAAGGATGCTAAATGTTCTAAAATGCACAGAACCCTTCTACACACAAAACAAGATTTGTCTTACTCAAAATACCAAGAGCAGTGCTATTAAGAAACACTGGGCTCAAACCAACAATCATTCACCCCATGGGCTGAAGGTATCACGACTCGAACACAATCTGGGGGCCAAGAGCAAGAAGGAGAACACGGCTCCCAGCAGAGGTGCCCTGGTACCCCGGTGGGGGTCGGGAGGAGGGTGCGTAATCGTGCTGGCACGTTGAGTCCTTTTCAGAAAGTACTGTTACTTACAACGAATGGAGAGCAAGACAGGGAAATCAACTCCAAGGGCTGCCTTTATTTTTCCTAATGAAGAGATTTCCCCGTAATTGGACAAGCCTGTTTCCAGGAACAAGTGAGTCTGAGTTCCCCCCGCCTCTAATATCTCTGCTCCTTGCTCCCACCAAGGATTGAGAATGACTAAAACCCAACTGTATAGCCACTATTTCAAAGATAAACATCTCCTTTGAAGACTGTGTACCCAGTTCAATAGTGGCAGGTATCTAATAAATATTTCTTGGGTATATGACAAAATAAAGTGAAAGTGTTAGTCGCTCAGTCATGTCCAATTCTTTGCGACCCTGTGGACTGTAGCCCACCAGGCCCGTCTATCCATGAAATTCTCCAGCAAGGATACTGGAGTGGGTTGCCATTTCTTTCTGCAGGGGATCTTCCCAACCCAGGGATCAGAACCTGGACCTCCTGTATTGCAGGCAGATTCTTTACCATCTAAGCCACTAGGGAAGCCCTATATGACAAATATGTTGATTCAAATCAATACAAGGAAGCAAATCCCGGAAAAACATTCCACATTATGTTCAAGGAGATAGATACGGTGAAATAGAATTTGAAAAATTGTACTAGTAAAGTAAAGTAATGCTCAAAATTCTCCAAGCCAGGCTTCAGCAATATGTGAACCGTGAACTTCCTGATGTTCAAGCTGGTTTTAGAAAAGGCAGAGGAACCAGAGATCAAATTGCCAACATCCACTGGGTCATGGAAAAAGCAAGAGAGTTCCAGATAAACATCTATTTCTGCTTCATTGACTATGCCAAAGCCTTTGACTGTGTGGATCACAATAAACTGTGGAAAATTCTGAAAGAGATGGGAATACCAGACCACCTGACCTGCCTCTTGAGAAATCTGTATGCAGGTCAGGAATCAACAGTTAGAACTGGACATGGAACAACAGACTGGTTCCAAATAGGAAAAGGAGTACGTCAAGGCTGTATGTTGTCACCCTGCTTATTTAACTTATATGCAGAGTACATCATGAGAAATGCTGGACTGGAAGAAACACAAGCTGGAATCAAGATTTCCAGGAGAAATATCAATCACCTCAGATATGCAGATGACACCACCCTTATGGCAGAAAGTGAAGAGGAACTCAAAAGCCTCTTGATGAAAGTGAAAGAGGAGAGTGAAAAAGTTGGCTTAAAGCTCAGCATTCAGAAAACGAAGATCACGGCATCCGGTCCCATCACTTCATGGGAAATAGATGGGGAAACAGTGTCAGACTTTCTTTTTTTGGGCTTCAAAATCACTGCAGATGGTGACTGCAGCCATGAAATTAAAAGATGCTTACTCCTTGGAAGGAAAGTTATGACCAACCTAAATAGCATATTCAAAAGCAGAGACATTACTTTGCCAACAAAGGTCCATCTAGTCAAGGCTATGGTTTTTCCTGTGGTCATGTATGGATGTGAGAGTTGGACTGTGAAGACGGCTGAGTGCCGAAGAATTGATGCTTTTGAACTGTGGTGTTGGAGAAGACTCTTGAGAGTCCCTTGGACTGCAAGGAGATCCAACCAGTCCATTCTAAAGGAGATCAGCCCTGGGATTTCTTTGGAAGGAATGATGCTAAAGCTGAAACTCCAGTACTTTGGCCACCTCATGGGAAGAGTTGACTCATTGGAAAAGACTCTGATGCTGGGAGGGATTGGGGGCAGGAGGAGAAGGGGACGACAGAGGATGAGATGGCTGGATGGCATCACCGACTCGATGGACGTGAGTCTGAGTGAACTCCGGGAGTTGGTGATGGACAGGGAGGCCTGGTGTGCTGCGATTCATGGGGTCACAAGAGTCGGACACGACTGAGCGACTGAACTGAACTGAACTAGTAAAAAATATGATAAAAACCTAATTGTAATATATATATATATAAATATATATATATATATATATATTTTAGAATACCAGCAGAGTTCTTTGTGGTCTGCAAAGACAATGAAGACTAAATATCATTAGCTTTAATGGTGGTTACAAAATTGTTAACCAAGGCTGAAGGATTAGATTGGGTTGGTATGCTGCAATGAGGCTCACAGAAAAATTGTAAGGAAGTCAATGTAGAACCCACTAGCTTAGAAAATTCATCTACAAAGCTTGGTTTAGCTCCTCTATGTGTAAAACCACAAACCTCTATATTTGAGCGCACAATTAAAGTAAATAATGTGTTTAAAGCTAGTTGCTAGTGAGGAATGGCAGATAACCTGGTAAAGAGGAGTGGAAAGAGCACTGAAGACAGGAAGGATGGACGAAGCTAAGGAAGTGACTCACAGAAGAGCATGCTATGCTCATGGTGAAGGCCACATGAGCTCTGAGCTCAGGAGTGCTTCTGCGAATCGCTGCTGCTACTTCTCCAAGGACTAATTCTGCCCATCACCAGGCTCCCTAGACTTCTTGGGTGCAAAGATAAAAAGCCACACTTACTGCAAATACCTTTTTCCATGTATTATTGATTTATTTATTTGGCTGCACTGGGTCTCAGTTGCAGAAGAAGGGATCTTTTATTTGAGTCAAGCAGCACGTGGGATCTAGTTCCCTGACCAGGGATGGAACTCTGGCCACGTGCATCAGGACTGCAGAGTCTTAGCTACTGGACCTCCAGGGAAGTCCCACAAGTACCTTTTCCTTTTCTTCTTCTGGTATCCCTATTAATACTTTATTAGGTGGCTCCTAAATCAAAGTAGGAGGGTTCTAGGTTATGCGCTGAGTAGCAGGCTGATGCGGAGAAGGCAATGGCACCCACTCCAGTACTCTTGCCTGGAAAATCCATGGACAGAGGAGCCTGGTAGGCTACAGTCCATGGGGTCGAAAAGAGTCGGACACGACTGAGCGACTTCACTTTCACTTCTCACTTTCATGCATTGGAGAAGGAAATGGCAACCCACTCCAGTGTTCTTGCCTGGAGAATCCCAGGGACGGGGGAGCCTGGTGGGCTGCCGTCTACGGGGTCACACAGAGTCGGACATGACTGAAGCAACTTAGCAGCAACAGCAGCAGCAGCAGGCTGATGGGAAAGAAGTGACCACTTGACTTAAACCAATCTAAATCGATCACATGTGCCATTTAAAACAATAATATGTAAGTAAGTTTCTTCATGGGCTTCCCTTGTGGCTCAGCTGGTAAAGAATCTGCCTGCAACCCAGGAGACCTGGGTTCCATCCCTGGGTTGGGAAGCTCTGCTGGAGAGGGGAAGGGCTACCCATGCCAGTATTCTCGCCTGGAGAATTCCATGGACTGTATAGTCCACGGGGTCGCAGAGAGTCGGACATGACTGAACGACTTTCACTCACTCAACCTTCTTCATTCTTTGACATCTCATTTGAAATTGCAGCTTGAAGCTGGCTGCATATTGACACTGTACTAGGTTTAACTGGGGTGCTCAATAAAAATTTATTGTTTATAGTTTCACAAAGGTTTTTTTTGGAGTAATTAATTTGGTAGCGCCGTTAAACTTGTACTACTACTACCCTTTCTCCTGTATTTACTGTAAATTGGAGGTTGTCCCACCATTTCAGATTCAGAATTTGACCAGTTCAGGCAGTGACCACCAGGTGGCACCACTATACAAGCGTGTTCCCTTTGCAACTAGATCAACTGTGAGGTGATCCTTCCGTGCCACATGAATCCTCCTATTTCCCAGCAATCTGTCTAAAGGCTGTCTAAAGCAATCTGTCTGGCTAAAGGCTTTATTTTCTTTTAATATCTTGCAGTTTTATCTGTCAGTTATATCTCATTAAGGCTGAGGGTGGGAGGAAATTTTTCAGCTGGTTTTAAAGACACAAGATTCAAATTCTTATTCCATGAATGCAAGTACTTTACCTTCAGAAAAGTTTAATATTTATTTTTTCCTGGGACCTCCTTGGTGGTCCAGTGGTTAAGACTCTGCACTTCCACTGCAGGGGGCACAGGCTCAATCCCTGGTCAGGGAACTAAGATCCTGCATGCTACTTGGCATGACCAAAAAGAATTTTTTTTAATTTGGACCTTTTTTTTTTTTTTGGTTCACTGGGTCTTCATTGCTTTGTGTGGGCTCTTCATTGTGGTTCTCAGACCTCCAGTTGTGAGGCACAGGCTTGGTTGCTCTGCAGCACGTGGAATCTTAGTTCCCTGACCAGGGATCAAAGCTGCATCCTGCATTGGCAGGTAGATTCTTAACCACTGGACCACCAGGGAAGTCTCAGGTCCTGCTGTTCTTGATCTAGACTTTAAGAGATACCACCAAAGTAACACAAGAGAAGATTGTTTTAATGACGTGCAGTTTCATTCATTCAACAAAAGTACACCTAAGCGTCAATAATGCAGCAGGCCCTGAGCTGGGCACTTGAGCTCTAACTTCACAGAAGAAATGGTCCCCTGTTTAAAGCGGGAATGCACCTGCCTCATCTGACTGGAATATGGCCAGGAATTAGCCCTGATTTGCAGAGGGAAGTCCTGTCAACAGATAAAGGTTTTAAAGTCCATTGATAATCCTTCCTGAATCAATTGTTTCTTTTTTTAACACTTATTTTTAAAATTTTATTTATTTGGCTGTGCCAGGTCTTAGTTGCCGCCTGTGGGATCCAGTTTCCTAACCAGGGATGGAACCTGAGCCCTCTGCATTGGGAGTGCAAAATCTTAGCCACTGGACCCCCAGGGAAGTCCCCAAAGATTTCTTTATTGCATAACAGTTATCTTCTAATTACCTCATTTATATTTATTTGCTAGTACCCTATTGTAAGGAAGAGTTTCTTCTCATCCACCCAGAGTGAACCACACTATTCCTTGAAAAAAAAAAAAGGCAGGGCAAATACTATTTTTACTTTTAATAACTAATTTCTTAAGAAGCTGGTGTAAGTCATTTCCGATGATGGAAAACCAGCCCCCACCCGCTTTGTCTCTTATCAAGTGTAACTGCAGAGTCATAGATTTTTATTTTTTCAGTACTTACAATCCAGTCTAGTCATTTTCTTTTACTGTTCATTCATTCATCTGGCTACATAGGGTCTTGGGTATGGCAGGCAGGATCTTTGTTCAGTCTTCGTCCTGGCATAAAGGATCTTCAGTTGTGGCATGTGGGGTCTAGTTCCCTGACCCGGGCTCTAAACTGGGTCCCCCAGCATCGGGAGTGCAGAGTCTTAGCCACTGGACCACCAGAGGAGTCCCTGTAGTCTTCTTCTGGTGCTAAATTTGCCTTAAATTTGGCCTGTGGGAGATCCTTCAAGCTAGTTCCTGTGTCTTTTAAAAATTTACTTCTGAAGATTGAATATACCAAAGGACATGGCCTGACCAAATATGAAAAAAGAAATTCTGACCCACAACCTGCATACGCCTGCCCAGGAAACCAATTCCCTTATCTCTGATAACCAGCCTCAGAAGCCAACCTGCTGTAAGTCACAGTTAGAGGAAGTCAGGCTGCTATCACAAGTAACAATCCAGGAAGGTAAATAATAATGTATGACAATCAGCTCAAAATGGCCCTGACCTAATTAAAAACTGACAGCTTCTCTAAGTTTTGTCCCCACTTCCAACTTAGAACTAACCAGAGAAAGCCAAATCAGCACCCCTAAACAATCAGACAGGTAAGCTTGCTCCCAGATACCTGCTTCCAGCTTCTCCGTGCCAACAGCCACCAGCAGGGCATATCTGAAGCCATTCTTTCTTTCCACTATGAAGCCCTCCCATTCCTCTGCCTGCCTCTGCCAAAATGCAAGGGATGGTGGTTGACCTGACTCTGACTCTGAAGAAATAAGACTTTGCTTTTCTCATTGGCTGGTCTTCATTTATTTCCACACATTACTGAAGTACAATTTACATACACATGAGGATGCAATCTCAAAAACGACAGAATGATCTCTGTTGGTTTCCAAGGCAAACCATTCAGTATCACAGTAATCCAAGTCTATGCCCCAACAGGTAATGCTGAAGAAGCTGAAGTTGAACGGTTCTATGAAGACCTACAAGACCTTTTAGAACTAACACCCAAAAAAGATGTCCTTTTCATTATAGGGGACTGGAATGCAAAAGTAGGAAGTCAAGAAACACCTGGAATAACAGGCAAATTTGGCCTTGGAATACGGAATGAAGCAGGGCAAAGACTAATAGCGTTTTGCCAAGAAAATGCAACTGGTCATAGCAAACACCCTCTTCCAACAACACAAGAGAAGACTCTACACATGGACATCACTAGATGGTCAACACCAAAATCAGATTGATTATATTCTTTGCAGCCAAAGATGGAGAAGCTGTATACAGTGAACAAAAACAAGACCAGGAGCTGACTGTGGCTCAAATCATGAACTCCTTATTACCAAATTCAGACTGAAATTGAAGAAAGTAGGGAAAACCACTAGACCATTCAGGTGTGACCTAAATCAAATCCCTTATGATTATACAGTGGAAGTGAGAAATAGATTTAAGGGCCTAGATCTGATAGACAGAGTGCCTGATGAACTATGGAATGAGGTTCGTGACACTGTACAGGAGACAGGGATCAAGACCATCCCCATGGAAAAGAAATGCAAAAAAGCAAAATGGCTGTCTGGGGAAGCCTTACAAATAGCTGTGAAAAGAAGAGAAACGAAAAGCAAAGCAGAAAAGGAAAGATATAAACATCTGAATGCAGAGTTCCAAAGAATAGCAAGAAGAGATAAGAAGGCCTTCCTCAGCGATCAATGCAAAGAAATAGAGGAAAACAACAGAATGGGAAAGACTAGAGATCTCTTCAGGAAAATCAGAGATACCAAGGGAACATTTCATGCAAAGTTGGGCTCAATAAAGGACAGAAATGGTATGGCTATAACAGAAGCAGAAGATATTAAGAAGAGTGGCAAGAATACACAGAAGAACTGTACAAAAGAGATCTTCACGACTCAGATAATCACGATGGTGTAATCACTGACCTAGAGCCAGACATCCTGGAATGTGAGGTCAAGTGGGCCTTAGAAAGCATCACTACCAACAAAGCTAGTGGAGGTGATGGAATTCCAGTTGAGCTATTTCAAATCCTGAAAGATGAGGCTGTGAAAGTGCTGCACTGAATATGCCAGCAAATTTGGAAAACTCAGCAGTGCCCACAGGACTGGAAAAGGTCAGTTTTCATTCCAATCCCAAAGAAAGGCAATGCCAAAGAATGCTCAAACTACCACACAATTGCACTCATCTCACATGCTAGTAAAGTAATGCACAAAATTCTCCAAGCCATGCTTCAGCAATACGTGAACGTGAACTTCCTGATGTTCAAGCTGGTTTTAGAAAAGGCAGAGGAACCAGAGATCAAATTGCCAACATCCACTGGGTCATGGAAAAAGCAAGAGAGTTCCAGATAAACATCTATTTCTGCTTCATTGACTATGCCAAAGCCTTTGATTGTGTGGATCACAATAAACTGTGGAAAATTCTGAAAGAGATGGGAATACCAGAGCACCTGACCTGCCTCTTGAGAAATCTGTATGCAGGTCAGGAATCAACAGTTAGAACTGGACATGGAACAACAGACTGGTTCCAAATAGGAAAAGGAGTACGTCAAGGCTGTATATTGTCACCCTGCTTATTTAACTTCTATGCAGAGTACATCTTGAGAAACGCTGGACTGGAAGAAACACAAGCTGGAATCAAGATTTCCAGGAGAAATATCAATCACCTCAGATATGCAGATGACACCACCCTTATGGCAGAAAGTGAAGAGGAACTCAAAAGCCTCTTGATGAAAGTGAAAGTGGAGAGTGAAAAAGTTGGCTTAAAGCTCAACATTCAGAAAACGAAGATCATGGCATCCGATCCCATCACTTCATGGGAAATAGATGGGGAAACAGTGGAAACAGTGTCAGACTTTATTTTTCTGGGCCCCAAAATCACTGCAGATGGTGACTGCAGCCATGAAATTAAAAGACGCTTACTCCTTGGAAGGAAAGTTATGACTAACCTAGATAGCATATTCAAAAGCAGAGACATTACTTTGCCAACAAAGGTTCGTCTAGTCAAGGCTATGGTTTTTCCAGTGGTCATGTATGGATGTGAGAGTTGGACTGTGAAGAAGGCTGAGTGCCGAAGAATTGATGCTTTTGAACTGTGGTGTTGGAGAAGACTCTTGAGAGTCCCTTGGACTGCAAGGAGATCCAACCAGTCCATTCTGAAGGAGATCAGCCCTGGGATTTCTTTGGAAGGAATGATGCTAAAGCTGAAACTCCAGTACTTTGGCCACCTCATGGGAAGAGTTGACTCATTGGAAAAGACTCTGATGCTGGGAGGGATTGGGGGCAGGAGGAGAAGGGGACGACAGAGGATGAGATGGCTGGATGGCATCACCAACTCGATGGACCTGAGTCTGAGTGAACTCCGGGAGTTGGTGATGGACAGGGAGGCCTGGTGTGCTGCGATTCATGGGGTGGCAAAGAGTCAGACACAACTGAGCGACTGAACTGAACTGAGGATAAAACTTATATCAGGTATAGTTTACATTAAGTGCACCCATTTTAATGTACTGTTGGATGAATATTGACAAACTTATATACTTAGCTGTGCATGCACGCTCAGTCACTCAGCATGTCTGACTCTTTGCGACCCCATGGACTGTAGCCTGCTAGGCTTTCCTGTGCTTGGAATTTTTCCAGGCAAGAATACTGGAATGGGTTGCCATTTCCTTGTCTAGGGGATCTTCCCAACCCAGGGATCAAACTTGCATCTCCTTCGTTCTCTGTATCACAGGCAGATTATTTACCACTGTGCCACTAGGGAAGCCGTATATATTGAATTATCACCACTGTAATCATAATTTAGAATATTTTCATCACCCCCAAAACTCCCCCGTGTTCCTTTCCAACCAATTCCTGCTCTGTTCCAGTCTGAGCCAAGCATGGATTTGACTTCTATCCCTATCAGTTAGTTTTGCCTGTTCTCCTAAGTCCTGTTTAGTGTGTTTAGTCACTAAGTCGTGTCCAATTCTTTGTGACCCCATGGACTGTAATCTGTCAGGCTCCTCTGTCCATGGGATTCTCCAGGCCAGAATACTGGAGTGGGCTGACCATTCCCTTCTCCAGGGGATCTTCCCAACCCAGGGATCGAACCCGAGTCTCCTGCATTGTAGGTGGATGGGTCTCCTGCATTGTAGGTAGATTCGTTACCACTGAGCCACCAGGCAAGACCCTTACTTACAGGTTTTTTCCGAACTTCTTTGATCTTATATTTGTATCTCATTTTCTCTTACAAAGTCTTATACATGAGAACATTAAAATATTTGTATTACCCAATATACATGTTTCAAAACCACAGAAACAATATTACCATTAATTATAAACATCTGATTGAAACTGAAGATTCCTTTGCAGTTTTTTTTCTTATCCTAAGCCATCCCACCATAGATAATTCTCTTAAAGTACTGTGTCCAAAAGGCCTGTGGAATTCTTTTCTCCATACAACAACATAGTTACATTACCAATGTGACTTAGAGTTAAGCTTATTTTAATGTGCTATCAACTTTGGGTTTACTTGTTAATGTTTATGGAACAAGCTTCCAATTTTCCAAATAGGCTGGCACGTATTTCAAGGTAACAAACATCATCCTCATTCTGTTTTTCTGGCGGCATTGTATTCCATGGTATGAATATATCATGTCTAACCAGTTCCCTATTAATGGACATTTATTTCCAAACTTTTGTGATGACACTTGTGACGTAACCTTGTCCACATGTTCTTTCTGTATGTGAAGGTGTATGTTCAGAATAAGGTTAGGGTTAGACTTGAAACTGCAAGACCTAAGAATGAGTGCATACAGAATTTTGGCACTCCATAGGGCTTGAATCGTTTTCCCATTCCCACCAGAAAACATATCAGCACTGTTTCTCCATAGCCTTGTCATTTCAGTGGGCATTTCCATTATAAGTGAGCATGAACAGTCTTTTCTGTTTACCAGTCATTGCTGTTCTTCTGAGTGAAATGTCTACTCATTTCCTTGCCCGTTTTTCCCTTCAAATTTTGGTCTTTGACCATCTAGAGCATACTTCGTTGTCATTCAGTTGCTAAGTCGTGTCCTACTCGTTGCAAGCCCATGGACGGCAGCACTCGAGGCTCCCTGTCCTTCACCATCTCCTGGAGTTTGCTCACACTCGTGTCCAGTGACGCCATCCAACTGTCTCATACTTTGCTGTCGCCTTCTCCTCCTGCAGTCAATCATTCCCAGCCTCAGGGTCTTTTCCAGAGCCGGTTCTTTGCATCAGGTGGCCAAAATACTGGAGCTTCAGTTATCAGTCCTTCCAGTGAATATTCGGTTGATAACTTGTAGGATTGACTGGTTTGATCTCCTTACTAAGGGACTCTTAAGAGACTTCTCCAGCACAATTCGAAAGCATTTAAGCGTATACTGTACTCTTATCCTTATAAATCACCTAATTCCAGAATACCTCCTTTGGGGATAAACGGTTTTGGGGAAGCTGGATAAGGGGAGCCCAATGCAAAGTCTATCTGACTCCTCCAGTAAGAGTCTAACATCCGCCAGACAACACCGTGGTTCTGATAGACCAGATGGTCGTGTAAGGGAGGGTATCTGAATTTAAAACTTGTATTATAGGGTTCTTGAGGGGTTATTTATTGTCTCTCATCTCTTATTCAACTATCCTGTATGATGACAGGGGAGGCCGGTGACTTAAATGCAGCCTCTCTGGATCAAAAGAACCCCCCTCCACCGCCCTGCCAACCTTGCCGTGATATAGGTAATACCTTAACGTTTCAGACAGTGAGCCTGTTGTTAGGCCTGGAATGAAGTGGACTTTGTAGTCTCTTGCAGTGAGGGAGCCGAGAAGGCAATGGCACCCCACTCCAGTACTCTTGCCTGGAAAATCCCATGGACGGAGGAGCCTGGTATGTTGCAGTCCATGGGGTCGAAAAGAGTCGGACACGACTGAGCGACTTCCCTTTCACTTTTCACTTTCATGCATTGGAGAAGGCAATGGCAACCCACTCCAGTGTTCTTGCCTGGAGAATCCCAGGGACGGGGGAGCCTGGTGGGCTGTTGTCTATGGGGTCGCACAGAGTTGGACACGACTGAAGCAACTTAGCAGCAGCAGCAGAGGGTAGAATAAGCCATGGAACATGAACCATGTTAAGAAAAATTATATTGTTTATTATTGCTCACCACTCATGACAAGATACTTTCTGAAACAAACGAAACAAGACAAAAAGAACTCAGGAGGCTCGCCTTCCCCTGGTTTTTGAGTTAGCAAGGTGCCCCCAGAGCAGCAAACAGAGGTACAATCTCCATCTCCCAGACAATAGCTCCCAGGTTTCGCCTCGAGATTTCAAGGAGCGGTCGAACCAAGCGTCCACTTCCAGACGGAAGAGCGGGCATCGATTTCTAAATTATCAAAACCTAGAGCAGCGACGGTTGGCGACGTCTAGACTGACCGCATTCGCCGCCTAAGGCCGTCCTCAGGAGAGTTGCACCTGGCCCGCCAGCGCGCGGAAGCATCACCGCTGGGCGCTGCACCAAAGAGCAGCCAATCACGCACCGCCTTCGCCCAGATTCCTCCGCCGGAGGCCGCGCCGCAGCCGCAGGTGGCCCGGCGAGCGCGTCCACCCAGCGCCGCCAATCGCGACCCCCGCCGCCCGTCCCGTGATGCCCCGCGGCTGACCTGCGACCTCGCGGCTCGCCTTTCCCTGAGGCCAGCTCTTCTCCCCGCCCCCCCTCACACGCCCCCGGCGAGCTTGCTAGGGCTCTAGCGGCCGCGAGGCGTGCTGCCGGGAGCAGCTCCTCCCTGAGCGACCGCAGGCCTCCTGGCAGGCGCCTTCCCTTAGGCTCTCCTTCTCGCGGCGGGGCCCGGCGGGCGGGTAGCCGCGACCGCGTCCGGGAGGCACTACCCGTCGGTGAGTGGGCCGGGCGCGAACTCCGCGGGGCGGGGAAGCGGGCGGGCGCCGGCGGCGGCGCGGGGCGGGGCGGCGGGAGGAGCGGGAAGGGGGTGGGGCGTCGGGGCCTCGCTTCCTCCCTCAGCGCCATTTTGTGGCAGCGAGACCCGCAAATAAAGGGGAGCGCCGGGGTTGCGGCGCGGAGGAGGAGCGCGGGGGCCGGCGGCGGCGGCGCGGTCGGGCGGCCTGGGCGGCGAGAGGACAGCGCGGGGTCGGCCTATGTGACTGGGCGGGCGCCGGCGCGGCCTCCGTCTGGAGAGGTAGGTGCGGGCCGCCGCCGGCCGCAGCGGAGGCGAGGACCTCCGAGTCCCCAGGCGGCTGAGGTGCGGCCGCCCGGCCCCGGAAGGGGCCAGCTGAGCGCAGGAGGCGGACTCGGGATTCCCGGGCCCCCCGGCCTCCCGTTAGCCCCCGCCGTCTGCCCGCTGACAGGGACGACACTTCCGCCGTCTCGAGGCCATTTTACCTCGGTTCTCAGGGAGCCGGGGGCGAGGTGGGCGCTCCCGCGGGACCGGCAACGCCGGGAGGCCGTCCCCTCGGAGCGCGCGTCCCGTCCCGTCAGCGCCTCGGCGTCGCGGGCTCCCCCACCTCCCTCGGCAGGATCGTCAGGAGTGGCGGCGCCGATGAGCCGAGGGGAGGAAAGCCGCGTCCGTGGAGCACGTTTCACATCGCGCAGTAGCTTCCTACTGCAGCTGCGTTGTCTTGTAGACTTCCATTTTTAAATGAGTGCATGCCTTCTAAAAAAAAACAGTGAATTCGAGGGTTTCGTGAAATTTTAAAATCTCGCCTTGGATCCCTGTAAACCGTATTTCTCTAGTCAGTGGGGAACACGTAGTGGAAAAATGTCCACGTTTGTTTTGATGAAGTTGGATATTTGATCCCAAAGGACTAGGTTAAAATCCGGAATAACCGTGTTCATAAGGGAAGAAATGATCCTTTTCCCGAGATTAGAGGAAGGTAGAAAAATATTTCCACGAGAATGTTATGGTCCTGAGTTCACCTAGTTTTCTATTTCAGAATTTAGTTCCATCACTGAGGAGGATAAGTTGAAGTCACAGGTCTGTCACCACAAATTCTACCGGGTTTTTTTTTTTTTTTTTGAAATAGGGTTGATTTACACTGTTGTGTTTCAGGTGTATAGCAGAGTGATTATCTAGAGTGTTTTACTTAAAAATTTTGACCATTAAGTTTTGTATAACATAAACACTTTTGTATAACATAAACATATTGTAGCCATTCAAAACCCCGTTTAAAAAAAAAAAAAAACTATCGTGAAAATCTTTTCAAGATGTCTAAGTGTTACACATTTACATATGTCATTTAGTATCATCTGATTAGGCAAGTTGGGGAAAGATATTGGGGCTTGTGATAAGGATGAGGTTAAATTTCAGTGATTTGTTTCGCTGTATTCCTACAATTCTTCCAGATCTTACATTATCTTAAGTAGTTAGTTATAGCTAAGTGATCAGTGTTTTCACTTCCCAGTAGCAGAACTTAGGCAAACTACCTAAATTTCTAAGTCCCAACTGACAAAAGTAATGATAATCAAGTGTATCCGAGACACAGCTATTTTTTTGACTTAACTCATCTAACTTAGAACTTCACCTGTTTGAATTTTGAGTATTTGTCAGAAATGAGAGAAATACAGAAAATTCATAGCCTTGTGGCATGGAGACGAGAGTTGTAATAATTATATTTGTCCAGTCCGTTACAGCACTCAGAGTCCTTTACATTCATCTAAGTATGTATATATGTAATACACAGTTCCCCTGAAAATACTGTTTATTTTAGAGGTCTTGATCATTTTCATACAACAGAACATTATCTTGCTCTTGAAAAAAATTTTTCTTAAAAATTTTCTGTTGGATCCTTTAGCAAAACAAGACCTAGACAGTATTTGGCTTTATTTTTGTTTTTATTAATTATCTCCCACTATTTTGCCTCTAAAAGTCCTGTCTGACTCTTCTGCTACCCGGTGGGCTGTAACTCACCAGGCTTCTCTGATCGTGGAGTTTCCCAAGCAAGAATACTGGAGTGGCTTGCCATTTTCTTCTCCAGGGGATCTTCCTGACCCAGGGGTTGAACCCATGTCTCCAGCGTTGCAGGTAGAGGAGCCACCTGGGGCTTAAATATATTCTAGTACTAAGCTTACTGGAACAAAACTTCTCAATATTCCTCTAACACTATATCCCATTAGATATAAAGGTGCATCAGGCTAGAACTCCGTGCTATAAAGAAATGGTCTTAACTCTTGAAAATGTAGTTGGTGGAATTTAATTTTTCCTAAGTGCACGTTAAAATTCTCTTATGCTAATATTAGTATTTTATTTGAATTATATTTGTTTGTAAAGCATCTTTATGGTATTTAGAGCATTGAGATTTGTAGCACTTTGTGAGGCAGGAAATTGGCATCCTCTTTTCTGATTTAGAGGCTGCAATCTAAAGAAAATACCTTGCTCAATATCACATGACTGATGATTACGAAGTTAAGAAAAGCTGGTCTTCCGATTCCTAGCTAGTACCCTTTCTGCTGTTGTGCCTTGATTAGTACAGTGTCAGATTATTAGTTTCTTGCATTTAGTTACAATTAGTTTCAGCAAGGTACTGGTTTGTTACTGAAGTTGTGTCATCTGGTACATGCCAAGTCGCTCCAGTCTTGTCTGACTTCTTGCGACCCTATGAACTGCAGCCTGCCAGGCTCCTCTATCCATGGGATTCTCCAGGCAAGAATACTGGAGTGGGTTGCCATGCCCTCCTCCAGGGGATCTTCCTGACCCAGGGATGGAACCTGTGTCTCTTATGTCTACCTGCATTGGCAGGCGGGTTCTTTACCACTAGCGCCACCTTGGAAGCCCACACCATCTGGTACTACTTTATTAAGTGAAGTGAAAGTTGCTCAGTTGTGTCCGACTCTTTGCAGCCTCAGACTATACAGTCGGTAGAATTCTCCAGGCCAGAATACTGGAGTGGGTAGCCTTTCCCTTCTCCAGGGGATCTTCCCAACTCACAGATTGAACTCAGGTATCCCGCATTGCAGGCGGATTCTTTACCAGCTGAGCTACAAGGGAAGCCCAAGAATACTGGAGTGGGTAGCTCCTCTCTTCTCCAGTGGATCTTCCTGACACGGAATTTCATGACTTAGGATCATAATGCTAAAAGCCTGGGAAGCCCTGGAATATGGGATGCTAGGCACCTAACCAACCAGAACTGAACTTAACATCATAATGTCGTTTCTCAGTGTAAAGGCATCAAGAGTACAAGGTACTTTTGACATTCTAAACTTGAGCTATATTATCTGTGTTATCCACATGGATAACAAACCTTTACATAAAACTTGAAACCATGTTTCAGCCAGTCTTTTTCAACTTGCTAAGGGCAGCTAAATTGGTCCGTTTTTAATTTTTTTCTGTTTTGCTTTTCTGCATTGTCCAGTTTGCAAAGCTTGATCATTATTAAGGATGGAGGAATGGAAGAATTACCTGTCCTCATTGGTACCAACTTTTAAGAAGCACTAAATTTGGGATCCTAAAGCCTGAGTTTTTAAATTAATAGCTGTTTTAATCTGAGCCGATTACCTAGTGATTCATAGCTTTAGGTATATATTCATTTTTTTTTTCCCCTTCAAGATTCAACCCCAAATAATATTTCCAGTCATTCTGTTTTTCTGATAGATTGTTCTGAGAACCTGGTATATCCATTGTCTTTATGAATCTAGAATTTAGGTGGTTATTGTGCTTGTCACTTGTGCTAAAAAAAGTACCTTGGGGAGTAATAAGTGTTATAGCACATGTAATATGAAAGTTGTAATTGAGAATCATGTTCTGTTTGGATTAAATAGTTGAATGTTGATTCTTTTAAATTTTAAGCCTGTTTCTAATTTGCCTTTTGTCACACTGTCCATTTAACTATTGTGGTATATCATAGAATCTCAAGCCAAGATTGACTTTTCACCAGCTAAAGATAAGGAAGCAATTTCTTACGAAATGCTGATGTTTTGATTTCCCAAGTCATATATTCCGTAATATGTGAAATGATAGGTGATTGAGAGTCAACATATAAAACACAAACATACGTACAAAACCTGTATTTATCCCTGACTTACATTACAAATTTAGACATTTATTTTTATAAAGAAAATCTAGATATCCTTTAAACAATGTGTAATTAAATTCTACGTAGTGTCAGACTTTTTAAAAAGGAACATAAGCTAGTGTTAGAAGTGTAAATTACTGTTTAGAATTCTAAAAATCAGAGATACCAAGTAGGGGCTGCAGTAGGGCTTAGAAACAGGAGCGTGTTATGATCTTATCCTTGTCAATTTTCTCCTCAGAATCTTTAAAGAGTGATTGAGTCTTTTTTGTGGTGATTTTTCTCTCTCCAGTGGGAAGAAGGAAACTAACAAAGTGCTTACTTTGTGTCAGTTACTATACTAAAGATTAATGTATGTCCTCAAAAATAGCACAGTAATTCTGAGCTTTGGCAGTGGTAATCCTTTTTGAGATGGGGAAAGTGAGGCTCAGAGGTTCTGCTGTTTTTTGTTTTCAAAGTTTACACCCTCTTCAAAAAAGTGGAGTTACTAGAACTTTCTTCATGTGTTTACCAATCCTTTAAATATCCTTTAAAAAACAGATTAGCTTATTTGTTGCTAATTAAGCTCATGGTTTTAAGAAAAGAATGAACAAATAAACCTGGGGGAAGTGTCAAATTGTACAAGTATATACTAGTTTATTAAACTGTAATTTATATTGAATATCATCCATGAAACTTTGTTTTACAACCAAAATTCTGAGTAGCTAGGGTGCCTAGTAACCAGATAGGTAAACTACCTATCCGTAGTGGTAAATTTAGCTGTTTTCAAGCTGTTAGTCATAGAACTCAAAGTACGTGTTATATTGAGTTTATTCTCAGAATTTTACAGTATGGTCATCTTGGGTAATTTGGGGGGGAAATTAGGTTGTCTTATTTAGTTCACTCTTATAATTTAAATAGTAAATGAAGCTGATTCATTTGTTCATATTTTCATTTACCATATATTTGAGTGCATACTATGTATTGAGATATCAGCAGTGAATGAAACAGTTCTTTCATGGAACTTATTCTATCCCTGGGGTAGACAGATAAGTATACAAAATGTCAGCTTGTGATAAGAGTTGAGAAGAAAAATAAAGCCGGATATGAGGGGATAGCAAGGGATTGGTATGCACAATTTTTGGTTTTTGTCTTTTATTGGAGTATAGTTGATTTACAATGCTGTGTTAGTTTCTGCTGTACAGCAAAAAGGATCAGTTATACATATACCACTTTTTTTTTTTAATGCTTTTCCCATGTAGGTTATTACAGAGTATTGCGTTGAGTTCCCTGTCCTATATGGTAGGTTCTTACCTGTTACCTGTTTTATATATAGTAATGTGTATATTACTATATATACAGAAGAGGGACAAATAAATAAGTACACATTTATATACTGTTGTTTTTTTTCAGTCCCTAAGTCATGTCCAACTCTTTGCGACTCCATGAACTGCAGCATGCCAGGCTTCCCTGTCCTTCACTATCTCCCTGAGTTTGTTCAAACTCATGTCCATTGAATCTGTGATGCCATCCAACCATTTCATCCTCTTTCCCTCCCTTCTCCTCTTGCCCTCAATCTTTCCCAGCATCAGGGTCATTTCCAGTGAGGCAGCTTTTCGCATCAGGTGGCCAAACTGTTGGAGCTTCAGCATCAGTCCTTCCTATGAATATTCAGTTAATTTCTTTTAGGATTGACTGGTTTGATCTCCTTGTTGTCCAAGGGACTCTCAAGAGTCTTCTCCAGCTCCACAGTTCGAAAGCATCAGTTTATCAGTGCTCAACCTTAAAGTTCAGTCCAGTCACTCAGTCATGTCTGACTCTTTGCGACTCTATGGACTGCAGTACGCCAGGCTTTCCTGTCCATCACCAACTCCCGGAGCTTACTCAAACTCATGCCCGTTGAGTTGGTGATGCCATCCAACCATCTCATCCTCTGTCATCCCCTTCTCCTCCCGCCTTCAGTCTTTCCCAGCATCAGAGTCTTTTCCAATGAGTCAGTTCTTCGTATCAGGTGGCAAAAGTATTGGAGTTTCAGCTTCAGCATCAGTCCTTCCAATGAATATTAAGGACTGATGTCCTTTAGGATGGACTGGGTTTATCTCTTTGCAGCCCAAGGGACTCTCAAGAGTTTTCTCCAATACCACAGTTCAAAAACATCAATTCTTCGGTGCTCAGCTTTCTTTTGGAGAAGGAAATGGCAGCCCACTCCAGTGTTCTTGCCTGGAGAATCCCAGGGACGGGGAGCCTGGTGGGCTGCCGTCTATGGGGTCATACAGAGTCGGACATGACTGAAGTGACTTAGCAGCAGTAGCAGCTTTCTTTATGGTCCAACTCTCAGATCTATACATGACTACTGGAAAAACCATAGCTTTGACTGTATACTAGTGACGTTCAAATGGCACAATTTTTTTTTTTTTTAATTTTTAAATTAAATGTGTTACTGATATTTACCTACTGTCTGCTGCTGCTGCGTCACTTCAGTCGTGTCTGGCTCTAGCGACCCCATGGACTGCAGCCTACCAGGCTCCTCTGTCCATGGGATTTTCTAGGCAAAATTACTGGAGTGGGGTGCCATTGCCTTCTCCGAACCTACTATCTAGCTCTGGACAAATGGGGAGTTCCAAGGAAATGTTAAACTTGACATGTGGATTCCAAGAGGTTGCAGTCTAGTAAATGTACATTAAAGTCAGGCCTCTGGAGTTAAACACAGTGAGGGTTTATTTCTCAGATGATTAGATTTATTAGAAGCATGTTAGGATAGTCACTAAACAGCTATCTATAACTTGCAACAGAGGCTATAAACTGGGTGATAAGGGGCCTAAAGTAGGCAGGGGTCAGTTTAAAGAGAAAAAATACTGATTTTTAAAAAGTAGAAATACAACCGTGTCTTCATAGGTATTAGTTGGTCAGAGAGACTTGATCAGCTACATCAGCTCAGAAGCAAATGATACATACTCAGGTTTTTGTTCATTACATCCAATGACAAGATCATCAAAGAGGGAAGAATTAAACCAGTTAATTGATGGCATAATCAATATATAGTTTTTTTTTTTTTCTCTAAAGTGTACTGATTTCTTCAACTCAGTGTACTGAGTTGAAGATCAGGGTTCTGAAAATCAGGGTTTAATGACAGTATAATTAAAATATTTGATGTTTGAGTTGGGATTGTATGTAATATAAAAAATGGTATTAAAGATCATCTTCTTTTGAGGAATCTCAAATATTCACTAAAAGTCAAGTAGCTTTTAAAACTCAGTTTTATACTCTAGATTCTTTGGTTATTTTTTATTGAGGTACTGACATGTGACATGTTGACATACATTATTTTCAGGTGTACAGCATAATGATTTGATATTTATATACATTGCAAGAGAAGCACTCATAAATCTAGTTACCATCCATCACCATGCATAGTTACAAAATTTTTTTCTTGTGATGAAGCCTTTCAGGTTGACTCTTTTAGCAGCTTTCAAATATATAATATCATGTTACTAACTATAGTCACTGTGCTGTACATCACATCTCTATAACTTGCTTACTTCTCTTTGGTTAGCTTTTTAATAGTTAACAGAGTTTGTAATAAGTATGGGTAAGTAAAATAAACTAAAAGTTTACGATATAAGGGGACATTTATGACTTTACTATTACTAGAAGGGATATCTAGGAATAACAAGCTAATTTTGAGATTCAAATTATTCTGTGATATGAAGTTAAATAATGTCGGTAATGTAGGAATATTTTTATTAAGGTGTAAATACCTTCATTCCTGCATTGTATAGTGGTGAATTATGACAGTGATAAACTTGACCTTACTGTAACAATATTAATTCTGTAAAAGGCAAGGCTTATCGATTGGTATTACCCTTCTGTATCCTTTTAACAAGATGCCTGGGATACTGCCTGAGGCCAGTATCTGACTTCAGCACAGATCTGTCCTTTCTGCTGCGAGATGTCTTTCACAGGGCAGTTGTAAGAATGCATTGAAAAATTGCATTTCTTTCGATCCTTTGTGGGAACATTACAAAGAATGATCAACTTTTTTATGAGAGAATTCTTTAAAAAAAAAAAACAAAACCTAATGACAGTAATAATGTAAGATGTTAACCAAGGAGAACCTGGGTGCACAGTATACGGGAACCCTGTAATACCTTTGTAACTTTTCTGTAAATCTAAAACTAGTCTAAAAGATGTGTTTTAATTAAAATAACCTAATGATTTGGTCATAACTGAGTTCAGTAATAAATTCTTTTGCAAAAGCCAGTATATTTTGTTTCTACCTTAACTGGAAGAAAATCAGGTGACATTCTTGTCTTTATTCCTTTTCTAGGATTCAAGATGACCAACGAAGAACCTCTTCCCAAAAAGGTTTGCTTTCTCAGCAGTTTTTAAGCACTTTATTTGAATAATAGAGTGGAAGGGACTGTCCATATTGTTTGCTTGTTTTCCCGCTTGATATCAGTTATATAGCATTGTGGGTATATAATGTGTGAGACATCGTATCTATATGTAATGTAGATTAAGAACATTTTCAGCCTTTGGAAAACTTGTAGTATCCCCATGATCTACTTGTAACCTTTATCATATGACTGTTTCCAGCTACGTAGCTACAAATAATGTCAAAGTAGGAAAGTATTTTACAAGATCCTCTAAGTTACTTATTTTCTTTTTCTTCCTAACTTAAATCCCTTTGGTTTTAATGCAAAACCACTTCTATATTTAAAAAAAAACAAATAGCTAAATTCTACCTTTTCCAGTTAAGTTTTATTTTCTAGTCTCACTTTCCTTGTTTTATTTTCCTGTGTTAATTCAGTTTACGCACTGTGACACACACACAAAAGAGGTTACAAAGGAATAACATTTTCTAAGAGGAATTTATAATGCAGTTGGGAAAGCGGGAATATGTGCTTACTAACCAGTGAGTATTTAAGTGAACCATTTATTGGATAGTAAACATGGAAATTTTTATCCTAGAAAGTCAAGTGCTTTAATAATCTGAGAGTTACTGGGTGCTTTCAGTTAGGCTTAGTAATATATTCTGATGCTACAGTGATTTTCCCTCTTTTGTTTCTGATAGTAACACTTACATTGTGGCAAATGCTACAATTTGAACCGTTTTTATGAATAAAAATGTTTTAATAAGGGAAATTAATAAGAATTTTATATTAGGATAGGTTCTTGAGCTTTATAGTCTTCTTTGCTTAGAGAAAACAATATTTCTCAATTTACAAAGCAGTTTCATCTTATTAGAATATTCTCATCTTTAAAAACTTTATTTTGAAATAATAGTAAGCGGCAAAGACATGTACAGGGAGGTTTTGTGTACTCTTCACCAAGCCTCCTTCGATGTTAACATCCTGTGTAACAGTATCAAAACCAGCAGCTTGACCACTGGTACAGTCCACATGGTCAGATTTCACTAGTTACATGCACATTCTGTGTGTGTAGTTCTGTGCAAGTTTATCACTTGTAACTTAATGTAAATACCAGCGCAACCAAAACAGTTACCTGAACCATCACCACAAGCCTCTCGATGCCACTCCTTTCTTTATAGCCACATCCATCCTCTCCCACTCTATCCTCAACTCCTGGCAACCACTAATCATTTCTTCATTTACGTAATTATGCTACTTCACAGATGTTGTATACTTGAAATAATGCTGTATTAAGGGTCCTTTTCATTTTCTCACAGCATCATTTCCTTGCGCTTTCTCCATGTTGTATATGCTGGTGGTCTGTTTCTTTTTATTGCTCAATCGTACTTCGTGGTATCATAGCCTACCATTCACCTGTTGAAGGACATTTGGGTGGTTTCCAGTTTCTGGCTATTACAAATAAGGCTGCTGTTAACGTTTTTATACAAGTTTCTGTGTGAAAATAAATTTTCATTTCTTTGGGATATGTGCTTAAGAGTATAAATGTTGGGTTGTATGGAACATCCATTTTTAGTTTTAAAAGAAACCACCAAATTACCTCCAGAGCAGCTGTATCATTTTACATTCTCAGCAGCAATGTATGAATGCTGTTTCTCTGCATCTTCACTCCATATTTGGTATTGCCACTATTTTTTTATTTACTTGTTTTAAAACTTTTGGAAAGAGCACTTAGTTTATATCTTAATTCTCTTCGTAGGTTCGACTGAGTGAAACAGACTTCAAAGTTATGGCACGAGATGAATTAATTCTAAGGTAAAATATTCTTTTATGAAAAATATAAAAATCTTTCTATAGAACATTATGTTGTGATTTTATACCATAGTGTTTATATCAAATACTGTTTCGTTTTTAATGTTAACACATCTTCAGATCATTTAATATACTTTTTTCTATGGCCTGTTTCTTCGTTGTATAAACATTGGGGAAAGCATAACACTTTAAAGAACTAAAGCACTAGCTTGGGTAACTTCTAGACTGACAAATAGCCTAAATTTTTTTCTTGTAGAGGCATGTGTTCAGAACTCTTAACTAGAGAAGCATTTGTACTTCATGTATATAACTTGGTATGGGGAAAGACACTGCTCTCAGAAAGCTTTCAGTTTAACAAATGAATAGACTTGTTTTGATGTTTTTGGTTTTTTTTCCCTTTTCCATGTAACATGTGGAAAAGTTGTAGCCTTCAAGGATATTCTTCTCATGAAAGAAATATATTATTTACTGATGAAGTGAAGTTAATCTGTCTTGTGACTGTGACTTTAGTCACCATTATATCCTTCATTTTCTAATCTGCAAGTTTAAAGAGTTGGATTTAATTACTTTTAAAGATGACATCCAGCTCTGAATTTCTGTGGTTGTCTTATAAATGTCTTACTAAAGCAGACTGTCAAGTACAGCATTATGTTACTCATTTTTTAAATGTAAGAAATCAGAAAACGGGATCACACATGTTTTGTGTTTTATAACTTAAATGTATTCTTTCTGCATTTTATCACTGTCGTAAGTTTTTTACGAAATAACTTTTAGATAAAAATTAATGCTTTTCAGAGCAGCCTGCAAGATTATTGAACTTTTTCCTCTAGAAATTTCAGGGAATTTTTACTTGCTGAACTGAGTAAATTTAACAAGTTGGAAGTGGGGGGAGAGTAAAGGTGGTTTGGGCTCAGTGGTAGAAAATCTGCCTGCCAGTGTTGGAGGTACGGGTTCGATCCCCAGGCCAGGAACATCTCCCGGAGGAGGAAATGACAACCTACTCTAGTATTTTTTCCTGGGAAATCCCATGCACAGAGGAGCCTGGCAGCCTACAGTCTATGGGGTTGCAAAGAGTCAGACGCAACTTAGTGACTATGCACACACGCATGCAAAATAGGGAGACACAGATGATGTGCTCCCTTGTTTGTTAAGAGTCTGTGCTCGTTCTCCTTAGCTCCTCTATTGTGGACATGCTCTTTATCTTTCTTTGCCATCGTCTCATGCATAGGATAGTTTTCCTATTGCATAACTTTATATTCCTGCATATAAAATTTAAATAGTTAGCATTTTAAATTACTCTTGCTGTTTTTTGCTGATGTAGATGCTCGTGATACACTACTCGTGTGTTGATGTTCTCTTTCTGTCTCTGGTATGGTTATGACTTTTAAGTAGGTTTTTTTTCTATCTTCTTGATAAGAATGTTTGCGGTTGAGCTTTTGTATTTGTCTTTTCTTCTAAAATCTTACTTTTAGAAAGGAGAAAAGAAACATCTTTTTTCATCCCGAAACGTTGAATAAACTCCTCTTTGGTCTCCTGTTAGGTCTAACTGAAGAGCAGCTTGAAAACATATTTCTTCAGTAAGCAAGGTAGCAGACAGCTTACCGTCCAGAGCAGTTGCTTAAGCATAAGACTGGGGAAAGTTTGTTATCTGCAATAGTTGCCTAGAGCAACTAGTGTGTGTGTGTATATATGTGTGTGTGCACACGCTCAGTTGTATCCAACCCCATAGATTTGTAGTCCGCCAGGCTCCTCTGTCCATGGGATTATCCTGGCAAGAATACTGGATGGGTTGCCATTTCTTTCTCCAGAAGATCTTCAGATCTTCCTGACTCAGGGATTGAACTTGAAACTCCTGCATTTGCAGGTGGATTCTTTACCACTGAGCTACCTGGGAAGCCCTGAGAGGTGTTTTTTTGTTTGTTTTTTTTTTTTTTTATGGCTGCACTGGGTCTTCGTTGCTTCATGCAGGCTTTCTCTAGTTGAAGAGCGTGGGGGCTACTCTGTTTTGGTGCACAGGCTTCTCATTGCAGTGTCTTCTCTCATGTGGAGCACGGGCTCTAGGCGAGTGCAGCACGCGGGTTCTAGAGCATGAGCTCAGTAGTTGCGGCCCATGGGCTTAGTTGCTCCAGGGTGGTGGGATCTTCATGGATCAGGGATCAAACTTGTGTCCCCTGCATTGGTAGGCAGATTCTTACCCACTGTGCCACCAAGGAAGTCCTAAAGCCTATATATTGAGGGTAGAGGAATGTAATAAAGAAAGATCCAGATAGCGTATGGCATTTATGCAAGTTTCTGCCAATTAGATATGCTTTTGAAAAATAGTATGTTCTGTTTTTTATACTGTACAAAAAGGACAGACCCCCTTTTTTATTACTTTGTCAGAAAGCACATACTACTTTCACATAAGAGCTGAGATCACCTTCAGTCCCTTAGAATTCGGCACATTTTAAAAATGCCTTTGTTTGAGGTGGACAGCATATCTGAAAAGTGGTGGTGAGCTTTTCACTCACCTTTTACAATCCAGGCATCATGCTGAACGTCAGTGATACGCTGTCCTGTATGGTGTGTGATCTGACTCATGGGAACGCCTCTTGTTGTATACTCAGCAGAGAACACTTTTCTCTGTACTTCCATTTATCTAACGCCTATAAGTTCAAGAAGGAATAATTTTAAAGTGACTAATTTATTACGGCTTATTATGGGTTAAACTAGATTTATAATTATCTTAAAATAATAAGAGTGTGTGCATGTACACTCATTCATGTCTGACTCTTTGCAGCCCCATGGACTGTAGTCTGCCAGGCTTCTCTGTCCATGAGATTTTCCAGGCAAAAATACTGAAGTGGGGTGCCATTTCCCACGGCAAGGGATCTTCCTGACCCAGGGATTGAACTGGAGTCTCTTGACAGGCAGATTCTTTACACTGGTGCCACCTGGGAAGAAGCCCCTGTTAAAATGGGAGCGACGTTAAAATCCACACAGTGGAATTCTTAGTATTTAAAGTTAATGGATGTGATTTCTAGTATATTTAGTAAAAGCAGTTTAAACATAACTAACGTGGCTTTATTTTTGTATTAGGTGGAAACAGTATGAAGCCTATGTGCAAGCTTTGGAGGGCAAGTACACAGATCTCAACTGTAAGTTAGAGTTTTAGCTTCCTAAGGACTATGTGAATATTTCCTTTTAGATTGTTGTTATAAGCACAGGATAGTTCGTTTTACTAAGTGATTTTTATTCTAGAATTTTATTAAGGACCTATGTCCAGGCACTGCATTTGATGCTAGGAAGTAGAAAGATGAAGGAGACATGATCTCTCTTTTAGAAGAGTTCACGTCATTGGAGAAGACTGACATACAGTAATCTTAACAGTAGCATGACTTTAAACTGAACGACAGGGTTCTGAGAGTGCACAGATAGGGAAATTCACAGCTACTTGAAACTTCCTTGATGTAGCCCTTCCACAGAAATACTTGAAGTGAAACATGAGTTATTACTCTAGCAGGGGGAAATGTAGAAGCAACTGGTATTAAATTTATGATAGCTTAAATTGTAACAGTAGGAGATAGCTGTGTATTTATGGATTTTTCCAAAATCTACTGAAAATAATAAAGTTTATAATTTTAGACCATTTTAGTCTTTATCACTTTTCACTGAGTTTTAGAGTAACATATTATTTGCGAGTGTAAAAACCAGTACAGTTTCCCAAGTTCAGAAAGATTAATATTTTAAGATCTCAATTGTATAATTATGGTATAACCCATAAAAGTTGTGAATAGTGTTGTTTAATGTCTGAGTCACGTCTGATTCTTTTGCGACTCCATGGACTGTGGCCCTCCAGGCTCCTTCTATCAGTGAGATTTCCCAGGCAAGAATACCGGAGTGGGTTGCCATTTCCTACTCCAGGAGATCTTCCCAACCCAGGGATCGAACCCACATCACCTGCATTGGCAGGTGGATTCTTTACCAGTGAGCCACCAGGGAAACCCTTGTGAAAGCTTAAAGTAATAATTAGCTGTGCAGTTATGGGCATGTTTATATTGATGAGGTTAAACAATACTATATAGGATTTTGTGAATACTTTGTAGTAGAAACAAATGCAAATAATGGAATTTCCTGTCTTTTTTGGGAACAGATGAGACTATAACAGCATAATTCCATCTAGCATTAAGTGGTTGTGGACCAGTTTAACACCACTAACTCTTGAAAAAGCACTCATGATCAAGAATGAAGTTTGTTGTCATAGAAGTTTAGTTTAGGATAGAAACTAAAGACTTCAATTTTTGTACCATGGTTTTTATTATCCTTGACAAAGGGAGTCAGAACTTTAATTTGGTTAATTCAGTTTGATCTTTAAATTATGTTTCATGATGTTTTGGGATTTTTTTTCCTTTTAATCATCAGCTAATGATGTAACTGGCTTAAGGGAATCTGAAGAAAAACTAAAGCAGCAGCAGCAAGAATCTGCACGCAGGGAAAACATTCTTGTAATGCGACTAGCAACCAAGGAGCAAGAAATGCAAGAGTGTACTGTAAGTGTTTCAGATGTTTTAACCTTTATGAGGGTTTGGGTTTTGGTTCACATTATTTTGTGTGTTAACTCACATTAAGTTAATTTTATATAATTAATACTAATTATACATGTACATTTTATTAAGGTAGATATGTTTTGAGCTTCAGTGTGCTAAATGTAAAATTCTGATACATAATTTCTCATCATTGGATTTAAAGTAATTTTTTGTGGCCAAGAAGTCAGAAGTTTAAGTTATTCTCTGAAATCTCTGTAATTTATGAGAATTAATGTATTGGTTCATGTATCTTTTTTTTTTTTTTAATTTTTTTTTTTTGGTTCATATATCTTTAAGTAACATAATACCTGAGGGTATAAGCACCATTTACTCATTTTACTTGGCAAGCTTTCTTGTTAATTTCTCCTTTGCTGTCTTTATGTCTTTCTACAGAAAACTAAGTATCAACTTCTACTGGGTCTCCTTTTAATTGTTAATACCTTTCATTTGTACTGTTTGCCATGTCTACATATATCTGAAATCTATTGACATATTTGATCCTTTAACCCTGGTTGAATTTAGACTCAGTTTTGTCTTAAACAGCCTTAGCCCTTGTTTTAGTGTTTTTATATGTAAGTTACATAAGATAGAGGCAGCTCTTTCCCTGTTGTTTTTTATTACTTTCATTTTTTTTTTTTTCTTTTCATTTTCGAGCCATGCCACGAAGCTTGTGGAATCAGACTTCCCTGATAGCTCAGTTGCTAAAAAATGTGCCTGCAGTGCAGGAGTCCCCGGTTTGATTCCTGGGTCGGGAAGATCCCTTGGAGAAGGGATGGGCTACCCACTCCAGTATTCTTGGGCTTCCCTGGTGGCTCAGCTGGTAAAGAATCCGCCTGCAATGTGGGACACCTGGGTTCAATTCCTGGGTTGGGGAGATCCCCTGGAGAAGAGAAAGGCTACCCACTCCAATATTCTGGCTGGAAGAAGTCCATGGACTGTATGTATAGTCCATGGGGTCACAAAGAGTCGGACACAACTGAGCAACTTTCACTTTAAACCAGGGACTGAACCCAGGCCCCTGTGGTGAAAACGTTGAGTCCTAACCTCTGTGCCACAAAGAAATTCCCTGTTGTTTCTAATCTTAAAAGCTGCAGTTTTCTTGAATAATTTTGTGTAATATCCATTTGATAGTTATTAAAATCTAATGCATAAGCCAGTATTCTGGTCATTGGAGGTTAATAATCTATGGGACACACTTCTATTTCTTTTCCTTCTCTCACCAATAAAATGTTCTTTAGGATTTAATCACAGTCTTTATTCTTCCTGTGTCCACATTTGCACAAGTCTTCAGTCCTTTCTTCACTTTTTCAAAATGACTTTACCTGTTACTTTGCTAAAGAAAAGGGTAGCCTCTTATTGTCTGTATCTTCTCAGCGCTCCTTTTGTTTCTACCAGTTACTTTCCACCTTCACTGCCAGTACATTTTTTTTTGTAAGGTCATTGTATTAAGAAAATTCTCTTTCTCATCACTTTTATGTCTTCACTTTCCCCAACTTTGGCTTTTGGCATTCCTTCTTTTGACTTTTTTTTTTAACTTGGGTACTTGGTTCAAAGAAGTCTTAACAACATTCTTAGTATAATGGGTTTTGTTTTGTTTTCTGTAACACCCCTCCAATTTTTTTCCTCTTGGGATTTTCATATCTAATGGTATGAGTAGTACTACTGAAGTGCCAAGTCCCAAAATGAGTTAATTCTTTCTTTTTGTGATACTTCGGATTCTAGGTTCAACCCTTCACTCACTAATAGTTTTAGGTTTCCCTGTTGACACAGCACTGTACTAGATGCTAACACATGCAAAGGATGGCTCTTACCTTCCAAATGCAGGCACCTGGTAGGTAGTGTGAGTGGATGGTGCCAATGATAGTGTCTCACAAAACCAGTGTGTCTTGATTTCTGCCTCTTGAGTCCTCCCTACTCTTGACATCCTGGTCCGGGCACTTCTTAACCACTTAACTTGGACAGTATGTGCTGTTGACTCACCTCAGCGATTCTACAGCCATCCCATATACACTGGCAGTTTTGATCATTTTATTCCTAATCTAAGCCTTGGTGCTGCCTCTTCACCCTTCGGTCATCTCAACCTAGATTTAAGATTTTTTTTCCAAGTAGAACCTAACTTACCAGCCACATTTTTTTTTTTAATAGCTCTTCTCTGCACATCTCAGCTGAAGCACTTAACTGATCTTTCAGTTAGAACACAGTGAGGTTTTGCAGAAAGGGCAGCAGGAGCAAAAATCACAAGGAAATGGCAAGCTTATAGTAGTAGATGAGGGCATTTCATTTTGTAAACTTTTAAAATTCCTTAAGCTAAAAGAAAGAAAATTAGTTCTGTTTTCTTGGTGAAGTAGTAATTAAGTATAGCTTGATCCTCTTAGTATATTTGTATCTTTTACTAAATTCATGTTAGACATTAATAGCTGTTTTAGAAATATTATTTTTAATCCTATTTAAGGTTTAGAATGAAGTAGGATCTTGAACCTGATCTACTTTGGGTGTGAAGAAAGTGATGCATTTAATGCTAATCAACTGTATTTCCTATTTTAAAACTGTGCTGACAGTACAACCAGAGTTGAAATTGAAGGTTTCATATATAAGTAGAGGGATTTGGTATGGTGGGAAAAGCCTTAGACTGGAAGTCAGGAAGCTTGAGAATAAGAATTCTAGTTCCAGTACTGGCATTGAACTAACTGTGTCCTTGAACAAATGGCTTCTTTAATCTCTCAAAACTAAGCAGTTTGGACCAGGTCAGTCACCTTTCAGCTTTACAATGCTGTGATTCAAATCTGCTTGGAGGGAAAAAAGTGAATATGTGCTTAATTTTGGGTTAAGGTGCTATTTTTAAAGCTGTAATGCCAGTTCATGTAAATATGTAAGTACTATGTACTTTTATTTAGAAATGCAAATATGTTTTAAGTTGTAATCTTGTACCTGGTGTAATGTTAGGGAACAGTTTCCCAAAAGCACAGATTTGTATGAGTAAATCACTATACTCTTAAATAATTAATATTTTAAACTTTGCCTTTTTTTTTCCCTCATTGGGCATCAGCATTTTTAATAAACACAGCAACTTTTTTTTGTTTGTTTTTTTGTACTGTTTCGATTGCCAACATGTAGTTTCCTTATATTTAAAGTTTCCATATATGGAATGCAGTCAAATGGTGTTTTTTTTCCTACGTGGATAACCTTAGTTTTGTGAGTGTTCTTTTTTGTGGGTTTTTTTGTTTTGTTTTGGAGTTTTTTTGCTGCAAGGCTTGTGGTATCTTAACTTCCCTGACCAGGTATTGAAATCAAGCCCTAGCAGTGAGAGCAACTGAGTCCTAACCACTAGATTGCTAGGGAATTCCTAAATAGTTGTTCTTAATTTGTACTTTTTTTAGAGGATTTTAAGATAGAAGGGAGAGGGGCTTAATAAGCAAGTTGGTAAACCAGTGAACAGAAAGGGATTTTATCTCCTCATCTTAGGTATGTTTCCTTTGATTTGGTAGTAATGGGGTTTTTTTGCTTTGCGCAGACTCAGATCCAGTACCTCAAGCAAGTCCAGCAGCCTAGCGTTGCACAACTGAGATCAGCAATGGTGGACCCAGCGATCAACTTGTTATTCCTAAAAATGAAAAGTGAACTGGAACAGACTAAAGACAAACTGGAACAAGCCCAAAATGAACTGAGTGCCTGGAAGTTTACGCCTGATAGGTAAACAAATCATACTCCCCAGTCAAGACTTCCCTGACAGTCCCACTGCGAGAAAGCTGTGGTGGGACAGCCACGTACTCGTTTCCACACCAAGACTCAGACTTTTTGAGCCAAAAAGCCACATTCTTATACTATCCAGCTTGTAAAGGTTAATGTAAAACTTACCAGATGAACCTTGTGTTTCAGCTTTTTTCTCTTCCCCCTCCCCTTGCTTCAGAGGCCTGATGGCGTCGGACTATTCCGAAGAAGTGGCCACCTCCGAAAAATTCCCCTTCTAGAACATGTAGACACTTGAGAAATGTTTCTGTTTGAAGAAAATAGAGGGAGAAACAGAAGTCTTAAGTCTGTGGCACACTGTGTCTTCAGACAGTTTGGAGGAATGAAAACCTAGAGATTTAAAACCATGAATTGAACATGTAAAATTCCAGTAAATGTAAAGATGGAATATGCATCGCTCTTAACCTTGAGCATAGTGACTTAGAGACACTGTATATCAGTTTTGCCAATAAGACCGTGGACTTCGTGATTGTTGTTGAACTTCTGGGTCACACTCAAATGAGGTGAATTTTGCCTTTAAAGGGTTTATTTGCTAAGAACCAACTTAATAGTCATGAGTGAATCAAATAATAGATGTCAGTACAAGTAGTTCATCTATTTAACCATTTCGTTTGGGGCTCTATATTACTTGATTGAGCCTTAAATCTGTGGTTTTACTCAATGATTTGTTCTTTGAATGGTTGCTAATACTGTAGATAATCTTACCGAGGACTGTACAAACATGAAGGTGTGGTGTCAAACTTCAGGTTTTAAACTGTTTGAAGCGTTATAAACATTCATTTCACAACTAGATTGTATAAGGATATTGGCTGTGATGAGACTCACTGCGTTATTTTTTTTCAGTAGTGAAATTTATTAAATCCCCATCCATTCAACAGGCACATGTTGAAAGAGCATTGTCGTTGGTGTTAATGGGGGAATGTGTTCCTTCATTGTATTTGGGCCTTTTGTATTGCACTCTTGATATTAAATTAAATGTGCCTTGAAATAGTTGTTTTTTTTTTTTTTTTAAGTTCAAGGATTACTATGATGATTTTGTTGTACTTTTAACATTTTGATTGGGGGGGCGCTGTGGAGAGCAGATTGATTTCGAAAAAATTGTTGGTGTGCTCTTCAAAGTGAAGGAAAAGGCTCTGTGTCTCATTTTTTGAAGACCTACTTTTTTCCAGCTGGTATCATAAAAAAACAAAGAGACTTGACACTTGTTGCTTTTTGACACCTTGTCCCAGGATATTGCAGTAGAAATTAATGTGGGACAGCTTTACAGGGTGCCTGCCAGAAGATTGGGGACAGAATATATCGGAACTGTGGGCTGGCCTAAGTGAGACATTTTATGAATTGAAAAAAAAAGTATAGTGATCATTTCTAGCAAATTCATTTGCTCATTAGATAAATGAGGCATTATTTTCTTCATGCTTCCATCCAATCCTGGAGGTGAATTTTTTTCGTCAGATCATTCTATAAGTCACCAATGCGAATTTTCACTTGGTGATAATGGAGTCTAAGATGAGTGGAAGATAAAATGTTCCAGATTGTCCCAACGTTTAAGTGCAGTTTTAACAAGGGTGACTTAAGTTCTCTCTTAATCATTCCAATCAATTGTAAGTATCTTGTATGTCTGTACTTGAGGGAACTGATTGTGGGGCAGAGGGCGGGTTGAAGAAGTGGTTTGTGTGACTTCACAGCAAGAAATCCGCTTCTAAGATTCTCACTGTGGGGGTTGGAGGGTAAGTAACCACATCTGTTTCAAATTAGCTTATTGTACCCGAATTAAGGCTTTTGTATATATTTTATGTCATTAAAGAATATAGTAGAAATGGGCTACGTATTTTCAGTAGGTCAAGAGATAATTAATTCATAAAAGGTATTATGTACTCAAATTTAGCCAAGCATTTTTCTTTTGCCACTTAAGTAACAGTCACGTTGAGGTGGGGTTTTTTCTTATTGTTAAAAAACGTTTAATTAATAAGATAACACATGCTCATGTATAAGATTGAAACAGCATAAAGAAAAGTAGAGGTGTAAAATAAGTTTTACTCCTGGGTGACCTTCCCCTTGCCCTTTCTATTCCCCAGGAATAGTGACCATTTTTAAATTTCTTGGGTATCAAGATAATTTGTATGCATATACAGTAATTATATGTGTATTGGTTTTAAACAAATGCGGACATGCATATGTACATAGAGATGATTTGTAGCATGACTTTCCCCAGGCCCCCTTTATCCTTGGACTTTTTTTCCATTTTTTAGTATATTTAGGTTACTTACCATTTTTAATGGTTGTATAATATTTTCATTGTATTACTTTATTTTAACCACCTATAAAGGGAATTTTGTAAAAAGTGAACTATAAGCTAGAGTTCATTGGGTGGTATAACTACATCATTAATTTGAAACAAACAGTGCTCAGTCAATACTCTGTCTGCAATAATTCAAATAGAATGGGTTGTGTGGGTTTTGTTTTTCACTTTTTCATTGTTTAAATTTTGAGAGAGAATGATCCCCTGAATTATGTTGTCCACTTTAGTTAAAATATTTCAATCATGTGACAGTGTGTATACTTTAGAATAGTTACAGGGAGATGTTGCAGAGTTTTGACAGTTTTCAGTTTGCATTTATAAACAGTTAGTTGTGTGTGTACACCTTCAGAATACCCTCATCCCTTCCCCTTGATAACAAAGCAGTGTACAGTATCCGTTCCTTCTCTTAAATTATTTTCTACTTTTTTCTTTGTGAGTTATTTGATTTTTAGCAATGGGTTAGAATACTTTTTAATTAAAAAAAAAATTACTCCAGAGCCAGGTTTCTTGAAATTGGATTCTTACCATTTTTTGTGATACAATGAACACAACACAAATTTTACACAACATAGTAAAGTGGCATAAAATTACAGAATGTTTAAAGAAAACATTCAGTGCAGATTTGTTTTAATCATTTTAGAAGTGATAGGATTATTTTTAGAACATTTATTAAAAGGCGTGACTTCATAAATGAAATATTTTTGCGTTAGAATTTGGTACTTTCTATGAGGTTAAGTCAGGTCACAAATTGCTCTATTGATTTTACAATTGTTTGTATTTAAAAATTTGATACAAAAGAATTCTCAGGTTGGTAAACTGATGTTTTCACAAGAAAGCAGAGTTGGGGGAAGCATAGGCAGTGAAATGGAAGGAAAGCCTCTGTCTCTGATGATAGTGCCTGTTTCTTAATTCCTCGTTTGGTTTCTCTTATTCAGTAGAGGCTAAAGTCTGAGGATGCTAATAGGAAATACGGGAAATCTGGAGCTGTAATGGCAACAAACAGATATCATCAGCTGATAAAGTTGCCATGTTGTGAGAGAACCCTTCCCACGTGCTAACTCGTTTTCATGTGAGGCTTCTTTGTGCAATAGTAAGCCAGGTTTTGTGCCTCCCTGGTGGCTCAGTGGTAAAGAAGCCCCTGCCAATGCAAGAGATGCGGATTCAGTCCCTGGATGGGGAAGATCCCCTGAAGAAGGAAATGGCAACCCACTCCAGCTTTCTTGCCTGGAAAATCCCATGGACAGAGGAGCCTGCTGGGCTACAGTCCATGGGGTCACAAGAGAGTCAGATACGGCTTACTGACTAAACACCACCACCAGCAACCACCAGGTTTTATTTCAGATTTGTGTAAGGAAAATATATCACAAACTTTCACTTGAATCACATTGGGTTAAAACATGTGCTATTGATAAAAGAAATCTTGCATCACAAACCCCAATAACAGTGTCTCAGTAAAACTTGAGTGCTTTTCTTAGTGTCAGCATTAAGAATAGAAATGATCACGTTTTTAAAGAGTTCTGATTTAAGCATACAATTGTGATGTTACCTTAGAGACTTGGAAAGGGACAGTTTGATATTCTTACCATAAAGTTGAGAATGATCTTACTGATGAAAAATTTTTTTGCTGACACTATTCTTTTAATGGGCTTTGATTTGCCCTATATATTACTTCACAATACATCTTCTTCTTAGTAATACATAGAGGATGAACCTTGATTGATTTTTGCAATTGCTGTATATATGCATGTAGAAAGTATGGCATTCCTAATTTGGCAGATATTCACATATTTGCATTATTTGTGCTGCTGCTGCTGCTAAGTCGCTTCAGTCACGTCCAACTCTGTGTGACCCCAGAGACGGCAATCCACCAGGCTCCCCATTCCCTGGGATTCTCCAGGCAAGAACACTGGAGTGGGTTGCCATTTCCTTCTCCAATGCATGAAAGTGAAAAGTGAAAGTGAAGTCGCTCAGTCGTGCCCGACTCTTAGCAACCCCATGGACTGCAGCCCACCAGGCTCCTCCACCCATGGGATTTTCCGGGCAAGAGTACTGGAGTGGGGTGCCATTGCCTTCTCCGATTATTTATGCTAAATAACCCCAATCTTATTTTTGTGTCCTAAGGATAATCTTTTCAACATGAATAAAATTTCACCATATATTAGTATTAAAATTTCAAAAACTTATATCCCAGTTTAAGACAGCTCAAATATATATATACATATATATCATATAAAGTTAATTGAGGGATTGATAAGTAGAAATAGTCTTGAGTCTTAAAAACAATTACTGAACAGGCCTCACTTAATGCAATAAACGTTCTTGTGGGAACTGCCTATTAACAGGCATCCTTATAAACACTGGTCTAGCAAGAATTTATTCTCATTTGTATATTTATAGGTACTGATTTTATATATTAGGTAGAAGTTTACATTTGTGGTTGATGTTGCATTTACCCTTTCAAGAACTTTTCTGTTTCATAAAGCTAAGTACCTTAGAGTTTTATTAATATTGATATATTTGAAATGTGTGTCAAATAACTGGCCTGTTTGTATTTCAAATTATAATTTGGGATAAAAGTAGATTTCAGAATCAATTATAATGTAATAGAAAGTAGCCACTTAGGTATTTTTTCTTCAGGTTTTATCTTTGCTGCTGTATTGGCAAAATACTGAAATGTACAAGATGGATGTGTCCGGAAAAGAAGATGGTAATTGTAGGCAGGCGTCTACTGTGACATAGAGTTATATTCTGTATGTGTTATATCTGTTGCTGTAATAATTTCAAACAAAGAAGGTTGTCAAGAATTTGTCTTCATTTTGTGATGAATGGCTCTTTCCTTTGCAGCCAAACAGGCAAAAAGTTAATGGCGAAGTGTCGAATGCTTATCCAGGAGAATCAAGAGCTTGGAAGGCAGCTGTCCCAGGGACGTATTGCACAACTTGAAGCAGAGTTGGCTTTACAGAAGAAATATAGTGAGGAGCTTAAAAGCAGTCAGGATGGTAAGGGGTTTTTTGAAAAGTTTGGTTAACTTTGCACTGGCTTTAAAATACTGCCAGGCATGAGTATTATAGATTAGAGTCTCTATATGCTAATCTCTACCAATGGTTCTATGAAGTTATAAGTGAAATATTTCCAGTTGAGTCAACCAACAAAGCCATTTAATTTAGTGGTGGTTTCCCCCTCCCCCCCAGTTGTTTGTGCAAATTTCATAAGTTTTTGGTTTTTTAGGGGTGGGGTTTTTTTAGGGGAGGGCTTTTGTATTAATAAGGCATTCTGTAGCTATATAAATTTATATTCAGTGCTTAAAAGGATATATTCAGTGCTTAATATCTTCACTTAACCGATTTCTCTAAGTGTAGATCTTGGAAATATTTGGCCATGTCCAGGGATCTAAAAATATGTAATTGATTGTGGAAGAATTCCCTAGTGGTCCAGTGGTGTGGAGTCAGTGCTTTCAGCTCCTGGGCCAGGTTCCATCCCTGGTCAAGTCACTCAAGTTCCTGCAAGCTGCGAGGCATGGCCAAAAATAAGAAATAAATACAGAGTTTCTGTTTAGTGAATAAGATGTAATATTTATTTGCCCAAAGAAATGGAACTTGTCAGCCACCATGCTGGTCTAGTACAGCTGCATGCATGCTCTTTCTCCTTTGTGAAGAAAATTAGTAAGAAAAACACCCAGTCTCTCTTAAAATTAAATTAATTGCAACTTTGCAGGTAATTGCAAAGAAGGTCAGTAGTCAATATCTTTAAAATTGCCTCTTCAAAGTGGTGGTTTTTAGCTCTTACTATTTGTAAATACACTAAATAGGAGTCTTTTTGTATAGTAGTGAAGGAACTCCCTCACCCCAAGACCTTTTTAGAACTTCATAGATAACTGTATTTTCATCAGTTTCAAGAGTTATTTTTTCTGAATTTTGTTCTTGAATGTAGAATAATCTTTGCTGACAGCATAGGCTTCTTTGGAGTGTTGGAATCAAGGGCTTCCCCAGGGACTACACCTGCTGTGGAGCTGAACATGGGCTAGGCGGGTGTGGAGTAAGGGGCCAGGCGTGTGGGCCCATAGGCAGGCAAACGTGGAACAGATTTTGTGGGCTGTAACCAGTTTTATGTGGCCAGATAGTTTGGATCGTTGTAAATTTGGTTGCTTTTATATATTCAGGCTTTTGCTTTCTCTCACAAATAAACTTGTTGAATGGCTATTTTAAAATTCTAAGCAAAACCTTAAAATATTCTTTCGTGATTTTAGAATTGTATTTGTTTACTTAAACATTTATTGACTGCCTAGCTTTGTGCAGGCACTAAGAAGTATTTTTAATTATATTGTAAGAGATATTAAAGTAGGTTTGGCTCTCCTTTGCACAGAACTGAATGACTTCATCATTCAACTTGACGAAGAAGTAGAGGGTATGCAGAGTACCATTCTAGTTCTTCAGCAACAACTGAAGGAGACGCGCCAGCAGTTGGCTCAGTACCAACAGCAGCAGTCTCAAGCCGCAGGCCCGAGTACCAGCAGGACTACATCTTCGGAGCCTGTAGGACAGGCAGAGGCCACAGGTAAAGACTGCAGTCGTCTGGCCAACGGACCAAGTAATGGCAGTTCCTCCCGGCAGAGGACGTCTGGGTCTGGATTTCACAGGGAGGGGGACACAGCCGAAGATGACTTTCCTTCTTCTCCAGGGAATGGGAATAAGGCCTCCAGCAGCTCGGAGGAGAGAACTGGCAGAGGAGGTAGTAGTTACGTAAACCAACTCAGTGCGGGGTATGAAAGTGTAGACTCTCCCACGGGCAGTGAAAACTCTCTCACACACCACTCAAATGACACAGACTCCAGTCATGACCCGCAAGAGGAGAAACCTGTGAGTGGGAAAGGTAACCGAACTGCGGCCTCCCGCCACGTTCAGAATGGCTTGGACTCAAGTGTAAATGTACAGGGTTCAGTTTTGTAAAAAAACAAAAAAATTTCCAGCAAATTTTTATACAGTGTCATTTAATTTGGAAGAGGATACTGTCCAGTTAATTAATGCATACTTTTGTCACAATTTGCCTTTTTTGTGGGTGGTTTTTTTTTTTCCTTTTTTCTTTGCTTCAATACCTCTGCCACTTTGGAAATTGTAACAGTTAATTACTTTGAATGTTGCTAAAAGGACATTTTGTGTAGGGTCAGGTTATTTTTATATGAGTTAATGTGAAGTTGTAAATGGAACTTTTTGCTTAAAGTATAACACAGTGATGTCTGTGTGAATCTGTGTCTACCCTAGAACCTGTGCTGTGTGAGGGCATTCTTACTCATGCTGTTACTATGCTTATGCACCATTCAGACTTGTCAGAGTAGATGTGGGTTTATGACTGCCAAGTTTGCCCAGTACAGTAGTTTTATCACTAAAAGTTGGACTTGTTGAAGGAGTCCTATAGTAGTTTCAGTGTTAGATACAGTTTTTCCCACCATACATCTGTGCATTTTCTCTTTAGGTGATTGAATGTTTAAGAAATTTGTGTGCATAGTTACTCAGTTTTTATGAATTGTTGTATCCTGTTAATGCATATTGCTCTGTGACTCCAGTATATCTTACCTGTACTGACCAAACTTAAATAAAGATTTTTATTGTAACTCCTTACATTAGTTGTTTTTTTGTTTGTGTGTATGTGTATAGCATTTGTCATTTCTTTTCATTGAATAGCTGAATGTCTACTCCATTTTTCCACATACCACAAAGGTGGAACTTAAGTCCATGCATACATTTAATTGTGCACTTTGTTTTTCTCCTGCCTTATACAAATAATTGTTAAAATATTTCAAAATTCAGAAAAATGTAAAGAAGGAAATAGTCACCTAAGTATTTGTTCGGTTATAATTGAAAAAGTAGGCTTTGTGAAATGATTTCAGGTAATTAGGTATCGTGTAGTCAGTGATGTTTTAAAATCTTGTCCACTTACACGGTTTTGTACTAATAACATCTGCTAATATTATGTAATAACAGTGTGGAGTGTTAGAATGAAGGCGAAATGTTTTAAAGAGGTAAGACTGTTTGCTTCATTTCCTGTCACATTTTAAACATTAAGTATCAAGGTCCAGTTGGGGGTGGGAGGTGGTCTCAAGAGGGAGGGGATATATGTATACTTAATAGCTATTTCATGTTGTTGTACAGCAGAAACCAATACAAATTGTAAAGCAATTGTTCTCCAAATAAGTATCAAGGTCTGGAATGGAATGGCTCTAAAATAGCTTTTCATATGTGTGGTTAAGATGAAGTATGAGTTTTGCTAAAAGCAAAATACTTTGTTTTATATATATCTGTAATATAATCAGGGAACCTCAGACGGAGAGTTAACGGCATTTGAAACTGAGGTACAACTTGAAAATAACTCCTTTGGTTTTGCTTAACTGGCATACAAATATATCTGGTTTTCATGGTGTAGTAAAATACTGAACTTGTCTTTTGATTAACCTTTTGTGCAGTCTTCAAGTGTTGAAAAAGATCCTACACAATTTTAAATGAATTTGCTTATATACATTTTGGTATGTACTGAAATAACTATTTCCTTGGTGTATTAAGTAATGTGGACTTTGGCTTTAATTGTCTATACTTTTAACTTGCTGAATTTAAACGGAATTTCTCTTTCTTTTTGTGGTATGTAATCATTGGTGTGTGCAGGAAGAAATTTTTCAACTAGTGATAGAATTGTATGACTAAATTTAATAGGCCTATTATGTATCATTACCAGTTTTCAGAATTCTGTTGAATCTGCGTTAATGGGTGAATGACTTGGGCAGAGAGAACTCAAGGTTGTTGGTATTTTTCGTTTCTGGAGTTGGATGCTTTATTTGCCTGGTGTGCCTGATTAAAGAGATGGTAAATCATAATGGAGGTTAAGAGTGACCTAGATTTTAATAGGCTGGAATCCTGGCTTTACCGTTTATCTACTTCATGACTTGAGTCAACTACTTTATCTCTGTGGCTCCAGTGTTTCCCTGTAAAGAGCAATAAATGAGTTAATACATGTAAAGTGCTCTCAACAGCACCAAGCATCTAGTGACTGCTCACTAAATGTTCACATGACTGTTACCTTGAAGTTCCAGTCCTGGTAACAGACTGTCTCCTTTGGTCATACTCCCAAGTAGAAATTTTTATTGTTTGGGTAGTTTCCACTGATGGAACAAGACAGTAGCTTTAATGTATTGTTGTATCTTGGAGGGAAAAGTCAAAAGCCGCCTGTATTATTTCATTTCTGAGTTTGACTTCTTAATGCTGGACAAGTGCAGGTGCCTAAGCATTCTTGAAGATGGAGAACCCAGCTTTTGGCAAAAAGCTTGCCGAGTACTGCCAAAGAACGGTAATTTTATGGGCAGACAACTTAGTTAAAGCCCAAGATGATAAAGTATCTGTGTTTCTACTTGAACATTATTTTCAGAGTGTTTACTATGAAGGTAGCAAAAAAAAAAAAAAAGGTCTTAACATTTTTTGACATGTTTTAAGTACTTACATGCCAGAAACTGACGGATATTTTACATGCATTATAATTTTTATCATCACTCCATGAGACAGGCACTTGTTATCCCCACCTACACAGTAGTAGATGTGCTTAAAAGGGTCCTGTAAAAAGCAAAGGGTTGGCAAACGTTCGAGCTGCCCTTCAGGTGCTGTTACTAAAGCTCTCTGGACATGTCAACCTCAAAACTGGCCGCTGACCCAGGTCTGATGCCAAGAGCCGATTCTTGACTCTGCCATTCTGCCTCCCTTCATCCTCTAGAGTAAGAGGAAAACAGTGTACCTGAGCTTCTAAGGAGGACACTTCACCAGCCGCCTGGGTGGTCACTGTGCTAAGCGGGTCAGAAACTCCCAAAACGGCAGTGCAGTATGGGAAAAATGCAAACCATGATTCTAAGTATATAGTTCAAGATGCTAGCTAAGGGAAGAGGGTTTAGTTAACCTCTCAGAAGTGGTTAATTTTAGCCCTCGAAGGAAATGATCCTAACTAGTTTGTGGACAAAAAGATTGAGACTGCATCTGAAATTACTAGGGGATATACCAGTTGCTATCTCTTAACAAGATTTAGCGGGTACCACTGCTGGGATGATTTTAATGAGAAAAAAATGTAAAAGTGCTTGTTACATAGGGCTCACTAGACTAGTTCTCTTGACCTCTCAGCTATGTTTGATGCAACAGAGCACTCAGGTTTCTGGGACACTTGTGCAAACAACGTAAAGTCATTCTGGCAGTTTTCTCTCAGATGTTTCTTACTGCTCACTAATTCTCACTGTTCCCTGTGCCCAACCATTGCCTACTGCTCTTCTCTGCTGGCACTTCCCTATCTGGCCCATATATAGCTTTGGGGTAGACAAAACTGTGAGGATAGGTGCTGCGTGGCCACTCAACAAAAGCAAACAATTGTCCTCAACTTTTGCTGTTAGGTTGGTGGGTTCTGAATAGAGCCTCAGGTGGGAAACAAGTGAATACATTTCTTGCATTCAGAAGAATATAGTCATTCAGATATATAAGGCCCTGAGCTTAAAGAATGTATTAATTTATATTGTAATGTGCCAGGGGCTGTGCATAAAGCAATACAGCAAGATCTTGTGAAGACAGAAGTAGGAAGTTTAATATAGTAAGTAGAAAGACAAAGAACATGCTCAGAGGTACTAAATAGGAAGTCTTCCTGGAGGAAGAGATGTCTAAGTGGAGTGCTACATGGTAGGCTGGTAAACAGAAACTCAGCTTGGAATAGAGATAGAACAAAGACTTGAAGAGGTGGGTACAATGGGTTTGGTTTAGGCATGTTAAATTTGATGTGCTTATGGCAAATTTTCATAGGGTCTGTCAGCTCAGAAGACAAAGTAGGGAGAGATTTCCAAGCAGTCAGTAAAAGGGCAAAGTAAGCCTGGCTGAGAGTGGCCAGAGACGTAAGGGGATGCTGGTATAGAACAGAGTGTGAAATCGAAGGACAGGTTCCTTAAATTCCTTAGAGACTCATGTTTCTGGACAGAACACATTCCAGTCAGAAGACTGCTGATTCCATCAGGGTTCCAAACGCTGAGGATTCTCCTGACTACCATTATCCAAGCATTTCCTTCTCCACAGGGCCTGTGCTTTATAGTGCATGTCTCTGTAAAGTCTTAATGTGGGTTCCCAGGACCTAATGAATTTTCAGTCTACTTGAAAGCTCTTCAGAAGGATCACCCCTGTCTTGTCAACAGTTTTCCCTCCACAACCTGTAACTAAATTTTCTTCCTCCAGTGTTCTCAACAAGTTGCACTGCCTGCCTGGAAACTCTTTGCTTCCTAGTATATTAGGCATTTCTCTCTGATTTACTGAACAGAGTAACTTCTAGGGAGTCAGCCTGGATGAATCAGGATGCTTTAAGTTTAACAGAACAGAACAGCTAAGACGGGCTTAAACAATAGTATGTGTTAGTCGTTCAGTCGTGTCCAACTCTTTGCGACCAAATGGATTGTAGCCTGCCAGGCTCCTCTGCCCATGGGATTTCCCAGGCAAGAATACTGGAGTAGGGTTGTCATCCCCTTCTCCAGGGGATCTTCCCATCCCAGGGACTGAACGCAGGTCTGCATTGCAGGCGGATTCTTTACCAGCTGAGCCATTCATTAGGGAAGTCAGGACTTAAACAATAAGGAAAACTTTTCTCACACTGTTGGAAGATGAGAGGTTGAGTGAAGTCTGGAGTTGCTCTCAAAGATGTCCTCCAAAGGCCATAGTTCTGTTCATCTCTGCTCAGATGTCTTCAGAGTGTTGGCCTTGCAATCATGCTGGCTCTTCTCATGATCAAAATGTGGGTGCAGCACTTCCAGGCTTCACACCCAGACACCACAATGTCCATAGGGAAAAAGGATCTATCTCTATCTTTCAGAAGTGAGAATACATTTCCCAGAGCGACCCAGCAAGTTTCCCTTCACATTTCTGTGGCCAAGATTAGGTCAGTGTACATTCCAAAACCACTGGCCAGGGCTAAGACTATTTAGGGTAAAATGAATGTTTAGGATCCAATCACTATATAACGGCTCATGGGAAAAAGGTGAAAAATACCGTCTTTTTTTTTTTTTTTTTAAAATAGGATAAGTCTATTCAGCTCGGAAATTCCAGCCATCACTGATTACCCCACCAGTACCCTTTACTCAAACACCTTGTCAATACAGAAAATGGTGGTTTAGTGTTAATTATTAACTCCGTGTCTATTGCCAACTCTAACCTCTTTGTATGCAACCCTTGGGCATGGGTAAAGCTCTCGGCTAATACCATGAAAAATGCATTAATATCTCTTTTACAAGCATTAAGCCCTTATCGTGTGTCCAACACTGTCCTATTGCTAGAGAGAATAAGACAAAGCAAGACTTCTCTCTGGGAGACTAGATTTTTGGAGTGAGTCCAGGGCAAAATCGCCAGAGCTGAGGCTGGCAAGCGGGGCCAGGTACTGAGATTCCTAGAACTCTGAAGGATTTTGAACTTTGCCCAACAAGGGATAGGAAGTTGGAAAGGGTTTAAAACAGAAGTCATCCAACTGTTGTTATTGTACATGCTCCTTGCCTTCCAGACTATCTACACAGTCAACTAGGGGAAATCCTTTTGATGTGTGGGACAGAAACACTTTGCTCACACACTCGCTGCTATGGCTGATCCTCCAGGATAAGAAAGGCAAGGGGGCCAACCCCACAAAAGGGCACGGAGTCCTCCCACTGTTGGCAGAGAGGAACCAAGCTAACCCCCTACGTAAATGAATGATGGGTTACGGACGCCCAGGCAAAAACAAAGAGGAACTTGAGAAGCCCCGAGAGCAAAAAGCACGCATCAGAGAGGCCCGCAGGCCTGCAGCTGGTTGGATTCACACCGAATTCTCAATGCAGAGATACAGAGCCTGGGCTGAACGCGGGATACGCCTGCCGCCTCACTTGTCAGTGACTCCAAAAAATCCTTAAATTCAAAAAAAGACAACCTTCCTGAGTCGGGAAGATCCCCCGGAGAAGGAAATGGCAATCCACCCCAGTATTCAGGCGGGGGAAATCCCATGGACAGAGGAGCCTGGCAGGCTACAGTCCATGGGGTCGGAAGAGTCGGACACGACTTGCGACTAAACCACCACCACCATCCCCCAAGACAAAAGTGGTCAATGCAGAAACGACAGCTCTGGGGGTATCCAGATAAAAGGTGGTCGGCTGCTTCCGGGCGCAGAGGCCCCTCCCTCCGCCCTGGGCCCAGAGGCCAGTAACCCCCCCAGCCTCGCCCCCGCTCCCGTCTTGCGCATGCGCACCGGCGTCCGCCGAGGCGGTGGGCGGGGCTGCCAGAGGCCCCGCCCTGCCGCGCGGTATATCCGCGGCGGAGCTGGCCCCATTGGTTCACTAAGCCGGCTGTTCTGGGGCCCATAGGAGCTGCTCGAGAGGCGATTGTGCGGCAGGATGAGTGCAGACTCGGACCCGGTGGTCATCGTCTCGGCGGCGCGCACCATCATAGGTGAGTGGAAAGACGGACCTGGCGTGGGGTTTGAGCCGTGAGCTAGGCCTGGCCTGCTCGTGGGGACCGCCTTCCGCCGCACCCTCAACCCACCCACCACAGGGCCTCCGGGACGCTCAGAACCCCGCGCCTCGCGCCTCTGCGGCCGGCCTGCCTTCCCTGCCCATTCCTCGCTCGCTCTCATCTGAGTGTTCTGATTGGCGTCTTGGGTAGGGCCACCGCGCCTCCTTGCCCTCCTATTGGTTGGCGGGGAAAGACGCTTTGCCGCGAGCCCCCTGATTGGCCAGCCACGGGAAGCACCATCTCAGCCCTGTGGCCACAGGGGGCGGGGTCGCTGGGTGGTCTGAGTTGGCGCGGGGCGGGTGGGGGACGCCGGGCAAGGGGGTTGCGTAGCTTAAAAGGAGAGTTAGAATTGTCCTAATGTCCTTAGCGGTATATAGATTTCAAAGGCCCTGGGCACGCTGGAGTGGGCGCCCTCTTTTGTTAGGGAAGCTTTTGCCCGCGCCCATCAAGCTCGGATTTGGGGGAGTGAATGGGTAGGTTTCCCGCGGGTCCGCAGTTTCTCCGCACACACTCGGGACTGCCTGCCTGGGATTCGACTGCTGCGCGTCCCCCGCGCTCCTCTCTCTGCCCGTAGTGGGGCGTCTTTTCCGAGGGAAAAAGCACCGGCCCGCCGGCTCCCCCAGCGCCCCAGGCTCCCTTCTCCATCGACCTCGTCTTCCCTTCTGTTCTAGGCTCCTTCAATGGTGCCTTATCCACCGTTCCTGTTCATGACCTGGGCTCAACTGTCATCAGAGAGGTCCTGAAAAGGGCCGCTGTGGCTCCCGAAGAGGTCTCGGAGGTCATATTTGGACACGTTTTGGCAGCAGGTAACTGCCTAGATTAGGGTTATTGGAAGCAATAACCTCTCCTCCCCCTGCTCCCTACTTCACACACAGAAACATGTGTTCTTGCCTCTATGCATTTCATCTATTAGAATGTCTCCTGTCACCTTCTGCCAGGCCCCATCAGTAGCTTCTCTCCAACTTAACCCGAGGGTCTTTAATATACGTTTCCTGGTCGATCCTACATCTCCGTCCTCCGCTGCCTTTTCATTCTTTAGAGGCAGGACCAGCCTGAGGTATGGGAGAGGATGCAGGGCCTTCTGTATTTCCCTAGTTTCTCACATTCAATAAAAATGCATTGACTTCTTCTGTGTCCCGCTCTGTGCTGGGTGCTGGGACAGGGCTCCACCAGCACAAGTCAGTCCTTGGCCTGCACCGGGTTCACTTCTGTGCTGGCCTGGTGGGTGGCTCCCAGAGAAGGGTGCATCACCCCTGGAGGGGCTGCTGTAGATGAATCTCAGGAGTGTTCCAACTCACTTCTGATTCCCACTAGGTTTACAGGCCCACACCCACTGACAATTCCAAGTTAGTTATCCATAACTAGTGCTCATTCAGAAGCACAATAAATTCTAATTATTCCTAGTGATAATGGTGTCACACTCACTGCCAACTTTTGTCCTTACTGTATCCGAGACCCAAACCATTTTTCTGTACATTTACTTTGCAGTTTTGTAGTTAGTTCCTCTTCCTAGTTCTCCTTTTTCACTCTGTCCTCATGGGCTTTAAGGCTGAAGCACATTACTTTTCTCCTGACTTTCCAAGGCATTGAAGTGTTTGAGTCACACCCTCAGGTGTTAACTCATTTTTTGGAACACTGCCTCCTTTTTCCCAGACCCAAGCTCAGACTTGTTCCGTTGCCGTAGGGTCCTCCACTCCAGGTTTCTCTGTTACCTCTTCCACATCACTTTTCTCCTCTTGAGAGACTGAGTAACGAATACAGGATCACAGCCTTGAACCCACATCTGTCCTACTCTTTAAGCCCCGGTCCCCTCCACCGTTGTGTAACTAATATTTACTGAGCAACTGCTGCACTCCAGACTGCCGGGGTCCTGCCCCGGCTGATGCAGGGTGTTCGAAGGAGAGACGGCCTAGGCGACTATTTATATGCTAATTAGAGATATAAGAGTAATAGAATGAGGATAGCTCAGTAGGAAAATTCAGTGGAGAAAAGAGGCTGAGTAGCTTGGTTTACGCGGGAGACCAATAAAACTTCAAGACAAGAAGTTTGCACCACTTAAGTAGGCCGCAGGCGCCCTCTCGAATAGTGGAAGGTGCCCCACCCTAGACACCTTCTCGAGTGGGTCTTAGAAGCCCAGGCATAATTAGTAAGCATGGTGGGTTCCGCGCTCCAGATGGAGACTTCAGCCAGAATGTGAAAAGAAAGACATGGGGAGACCAAGCGCTGGTGAGCAAGGCCCGTAGCTTTATTTTTAACAGGGGCTTATATACTCTAAGTTACACATAGAGGATAATAGGGGATGCAAAGTCAGCAGTTTTTGATCCTTATCAAAAACCAGGGTTTCTTTCCTGCAAATTTATCGTATACAAATGGTTTAGGTGATTTACATCATCTTCTGGCCAGAAGGCCTATTAACATTTTATGACTCTTGACAAGGACTTATCAACAAAGACTTATCTTCTCTTAGAGTAATTATTTTAAGGTTTGGCGCCATCTTCTGAAGATAAAATTGCATTCCTATAGGGCGGATGTGTAATGGGTTTACAACAAAGGAAAGAATTTATTACCTTAAGGGTCTAAAGTTACTAACACCAAGGCCACTACTTATTTTTTCTACATACCAACTATGTTAATTAATACACATTCAAGGATACAATTCAGGGGATGTGAAAACTTGGCAACAAGCATTGGCTCATCAATGAAATCCTTTACTAGTCTTATTCTGACAGTTTCTAACTCTCTGAGAGGCTCTAAGCTATTTGAATATCTTAAGCTTCCCGTGAGACTGTAAACAATCGTATGCATAGCTGTAGGAGTCCGGGTAACTTGTCAGGCGAGTTAGAGAGCCATCTGAGGGGTTTGGATTTAAACACTCCTAATTGCCCAGGAACTTTATTAATTGGAGCTGTAAGTTAACTCTTTGACAGAGAGAGCGAGATGGTGATAGGGGACAGCCCCCAGTAAAGTCAGAGGTGAGAGCACAAAGCAATAAAGTAGGCAGACTCTGGTTTTTGGGGGGCACATGCTCGAGAATATCCGGGGGACTCCTGAGGCTCGATCCCGCCTTTGCGTATGCTGAGCCTCCTTCCTCATGACCTTTGTCACGAGTGGAATGCCTCACCGGCTCCCGGCACCAGACATTATCAACTGACAAACAATGTTCATGTTAGATGGAAATCCTCAATTCTCACTGAGTTCACTTTCTGCTAAATGCAGACCATTAATTAATTCTGTTTGGCACTCATTTCTTAACTCTAAGCAAGATCCCCTGGAGTAGGAAATAGCTAGCCATTCCAGTATTCTTGCCTGGAAAAATCCCATGGACAGAAGAGCCTGGTGGGCTACAGTCCATGGGGTTGGAAAGAGTCAGACACCACTGAGCAACTGAGCATGCACGCACCTAAAGATGGGGATTATGAATAAATGCATACTTATTTATACATACTTATGTGGAAGGAAATGGCAACCCACTCCAGTGTCCTTGCCTGGAGAATCCCAGGGACGGGGGAGCCTGGTGGGCTGCCGTCTATGGGGTCGCACAGAGTCGGACACGACTGAAGCAACTTAGCAGCAGCATGTATGAATAAATACATACTTCCTTCCCTGAAGGAAGTGCCCACAATTGAATTGTGGAAAAATATTTGTCAGTTCTGATTTTGTACGTGTCTTGTTATATAACCAGTTAATCATGGTGTGATCAATATTAAGCAAGTAAAGAGGTGCTTCTTAGTAGAGGTTTCCTAAGTAGAGGAAACTTTCCTAAGTTTAACTTCCTACTAAGAGGTTAAACCTTAGTAGAGGTTTAACCCTCTTAATCCTCCCGGGCTTTCCAGGAGGCTCAGGGGGTAAAGAATTCGCCTGCAACGCAGGAGACGCAAGTTCAATCCCTGGGTTGGGAAGATCCCCTGGAAGACGGCATGGCAACCCACTCCAGGATTCTTGTCTGGAGAATCCTATGGACAGAGGAACCTGGTGGGCTACAGGCCATAGGCTTGGAAAGAGTTGGACACGACTGACTCGAATGAGCACACGTGCACGCTTACCCTCCCAGGTATCTTAAGCCATGATGAAGAAAGCAAACAGCCCTAGTGAAAAACAGGAATAATGCCAAATTTCTGCCCTATTTTTTTTCCATGTGTGCTCATTCAAGTACACACTTGATCAAAAGATCAAGCAAAAGATCAAGAAGACAGTTCCTTCTTACAGTATTAATAACTTTGTGGAGGAGGAAGCTTATATTCATGAAGTTTCTATGGTACAGCGCAAGAGAATATGTATTCAGGGGTCAGACCGGGACAGGTCCATACAATTCTCTGCCTCTCTCAGGAACTTGACTTGGCTGGGAAGTGGCCGGAGACCCAGTTGGCAGCCTCTTGAACTCTGCATGCACTTTCATCCCAACATGCTGTCTTTCTCTTTGGCTGCTGAGTGGCCTCTGTGATTCTTCTTCCAGGCTGTGGGCAGAACCCTGTTCGACAGGCCAGTGTGGGTGCAGGAATCCCCTACTCTGTTCCTGCATGGAGCTGCCAAATGATCTGTGGGTCAGGCCTGAAAGCCGTGTGCCTCGCAGCCCAGTCGATAAGGATAGGAGACTCCAGCATTGTTGTTGCAGGAGGCATGGAAAATATGAGCAAGGTAAGGCCTCTGAAGAGATGGCACCCCCGACCACTCACTGAGGAATTCTGTGCATTGCCACAGCAGGGTCGACTGATGGTCTGAAAGCTGGAACCAAACAGGGAGCAAGAAAAATTTGAATCGAACCTTGATCCCTGCCTGCATGTTAATTATTCACAGTGATGGGGAAATTCAAGTGAAGAAAAAGCTGGTCAACCAGTGTGATGTCCTTAGTTTTACATTTCTTTCTCATTGTGAGGAAAAGTCAAAAACCAGATGTTGCGCTCACCTTCCTGCACGGGACAAAGGGTATTCCTGGGGACCACAGCCTGTCGACCTTTTGTAGGTACACAATGTGGAAGAGAGGACCCACTGAGTGGTGCCCATCTCCAGTGGGCTTCCCAGGTGGGATTGGCTTCACCAAGTTCCATCCCTCCCACTGACACAGTGGGGGAAAAGGAAAACGTGTATCCCCTGCTTCCTGCAGCAATTCAAGGTCTCCCCTGGGGAACCCCTGGGCAGAGGCCGATTCAGCCCTCCTTGCTCAGGCCTGGGAGGAGACAGGGTGAGCGCAGCAAGTGCAGAGTGATTCTGGTGGGGCCGTAGCAGCACCTGTGTGGTGCTTCATGGGGTGCTTTCACACATGCGGTCATAACAGCCCTTGGTTTGGGCTTTATTCCCAATTTACAGTTAAGGAAACTGAGGTCCAGAGCCAGGACTCAAAATAGAGATCTTCAGACTCTTCAGTCTTTCCTTTCTAGCTGCTGTTGAGTTGGTAGGAGTTGAGAGGGGGCTTCCCTGATAGCTCAGTTGGCAAAGAATCTCCCTGCAGTGCAGGAGACCCCGGTTTGATTGGGAAGATTCCCTGGAGAAGGGATAGGCTACCCACTCCAGTGTTCAGGCCTGGAGAATTCCATGGACTGTATAGTCCATGAGGTTGCAAAGAGTCAGACGCGACTGAGCGACTTTCACTTTCAAAAGGAAATCCTTTGAAATCCCTCCACTGAGAAATCTCTCCCCATCGCTTAATCAGGCAACCTGATTATTCTCACTCTAGGCATTGTACGTCCCATCGAAATAAGGAACACATTGTTAGCATCACTTAAGCCCATTGATCAGCTCTTTGTGTAACAAATTGCTGGTTGCTTTGGAAGAATAAATGAGCTTTTTAAAGAAATAGGACAATATTCACAGGTTTATTTGATGGAAAGCTGCAAATGCATAGGGAAGAGAGTTACAGGTGGGTTTCCAAGGGCAGGTGGGGTGGAGTAGCCTATTAATTCCAGGGGTCTTCAGGCCCTGGGCCCTCGGTGGTGAGGAAGATGGGCTGGAATGGAGAAAGGTCACAAGGGGGACTCGGTGAAGACTGAGGAACCACTGGATGGTTTTGAGGGGAGCCTAAGGAGAGGACTAGTTACAGCCACGCCTAATCCATCTGTATTTCTTGTTTCCAGGCTCCTCATTTGGTTCACTTGAGGACGGGAGTCAAGATTGGGGAAACACCGCTGGCTGACAGTATACTTTGTGACGGGCTCACTGACGCATTCCACAACTATCACATGGGCATTACAGGTCAGGCGGACGCGGCTGAAAACATCCCGACTGTAGAAAGGTTAAAAGGTCTCTAACATTTGGTTTTGCAGGTGCTTTTCCACTTTAAGGGTAGGGACCGAGTCCTCATCATTTTGTATCCATGATGACGGGGATAGTTCCCATTTGATGTTGGGGAAATATTCCCTCTCTCCTTTGTGACTCCTTGATTGTCGGGAAGTTGGTGGTGGGAAGAGCCTCAGAGTTCCTCTGGGTCAATCTCTCATTTTATCATATGAAGAAACAGGGCTCACAAATAGTGGCTTTGTGGCAAAGGCAAAATCAGAGATAAGCTAGTACTTCTGGTATCAAACTCTGTATTCGTTGCAGTACACAATCAGGTTTTCATCCACCCACAAGGCTTGCAATATTTCAACTGTCTTTTCATTATTGTATTCATTATGGTGTTGACCATCTGGTGATGTCCATGTATAGAGTCTTCTCTTGTGTTGTTGGAAGAGGGTGTTTGTTATGATCAGTGCATTTTCTTGGCAAAACTCTATTAGTCTTTGCCCTGCTTCATTCCGTATTCCAAGGCCAAATTTGCCTGTTACTCCAGGTGTTTCTTGACTTCCTACTTTTGCATTCCAGTCCCCTATAATGAAAAGGACATCTTTTTTGGGTGTTAGTTCTAAAAGGTCTTGTAGGTCTTCATAGAACTGCTCAACTTCAGCTTCTTCAGCATTACTGGTTGGGGCATAGACTTGGATTACTGTGATATTGAATGGTTTGCCTTGGAAATGAACAGAGATCATTCTGTCGTTTTTGAGATTGCATCCAAGTACTGCATTTCGGACTCTTCTGTTGACCATGACGGCCACTCCATTTCTTCTGAGGGATTCCTGCCCGCAGTAGTAGATATAATGGTCATCTGAGTTAAATTCACCCATTCCAGTCCATTTCAGTTCGCTGATTCCTAGAATGTCGACGTTCACGCTTGCCATCTCTTGTTTGACCACTTTCAATTTGCCTTGATTCATGGACCTGACACTCCAGGTTCCTATGCAATATTGCTCTTTCCAGCATCGGACCTTGCTTCTATCACCAGTCACATCCACAGCTGGGTATTCTTTTTGCTTTGGCTCCATCCCTTCATTCTTTCTGGAGTTATTTCCCCACTGATCTCCAGTAGCATATTGGGCACCTACTGACCTGGGGAGTTTCTCTTTCAGTATCCTATCATTTTGCCTTTTCATACTGTTCATGGGGTTCTCAAGGCAAGAATACTGAAGTGGTTTGCCATTCCCTTCTCCAGTGGACCACATTCTGTCAGATCTCTCCAGCATGACCCGCGCATCCTGGGTTGCCCCATGGGCATGGCTTAGTTTCATTGAGTTAGACAAGGCTGTGGTCCTAGTGTGATTATATTGACTAGTTTTCTGTGAGTATGGTTTCAGTGTGTTTGCCCTCTGATGCTCTCTTGCAACACCTACCATCTTACTTGGGTTTCTCTTACCTTGGGTGTGGGATATCTTTACGGCTGCTCCAGCAAAGCACAGCCATTGCTCCTTACCTTGGACGAAGGGTATCTCCTCACCGCCGCCCTTCCTGACCTATGTGGGATAGCTTCTCTAGGCCCTCCTGTGCCCGCGCAGCCATGGCTCCCTGGACGTGGGGTTGGTCCTCCCGGCCACAGCCCCTGGCCTCCAGCGTGGGGTTGCTCCTCCTGTCCACCGCCCTTGGCCTCAGGGGTGGGGGCGTGGGGTAGCTCCTCCTGCCCGCCGTCCCTGGCCTTGGGCTTGGGGCATGGGGTATCTCCTCCTGGCCGCTGCCCCTGACCTCGGACACGGGGTAACTCCTCTCGTCATCGCCCCTGACCTCGGATGCCGGGTATCTCCTCTCGGCCGCCCCCCCTGACCTCTGATGCGGGGTAGCTCCTCTAGGCCGTTCCTGCGCCGTCGCAGTCTGGTACTCTCTGCCGCTGCCCCTGACCTCCGACGTGAGGTAACTCGTCTTGGCTGCCGCCCTTCGGGTATGGGGTCCTCCCGGCTTCTGCCCCTGACCTCGGATGTGGGGTGGCTCCTCTCGGCTGCGCTTTAGCGCGCCCTCTTTGCAGCCAAAGATGGAGAAGCTCTATGCAGTCAGCAAAAACAAGACCAGGAGCTGACTGTGGCTCAGACCATGAACTCCTTATTGCCAGATTCAGACTTAAATTGAAGAAAGTGGGGAAAAACACTAGACCATTCAGGTATGACCTAAATCAAAGCCCTTATGATTATACAGTGGAAGTGAGAAATAGACTTAAGGGCCTAGATCTGATAGATAGAGTGCCTGATGAACTATGGAATGAGGTTCGTGACATTGTACAGGAGACAGGGATCAAGACCATCCCCATGGAAAAGAAATGCAAAAAAGCAAAATGGCTGTCTGGGGAGGCCTTACAAATAGCTGTGAAAAGAAGAGAAGTGAAAAGCAAAGGAGAAAAGGAAAGATATAAACATCTGAATGCAGAGTTCCAAAGAATAGCAAGAAGAGAGAAGACAGCCTTCTTCAGCGATCAATGCAAAGAAATAGAGGAAAACAACAGAATGGGAAAGACTAGGGATCTCTTCAAGAAATTCAGAGATACCAAAGGAACATTTCATGCAAAGATGGGCTCGATAAAGGACAGAAATGGTATGGACCTAACAGAAGCAGAAGGTATTAAGAAGAGATGGCAGGAATACACAGAAGAACTGCACAAAAAGGATCTTCATGACCCAGATAATCACGATGGTGTGATCACTGACCTAGAGCCAGATATCCTGGAATGTGAAGTCAAGTGGGCCTTAGAAAGCATCACTACGAACAAATCTAGTGGAGGTGATGGAATTCCAGTTGAGCTATTCCAAATCCTGAAAGATGATGCTGTGAAAGTGCTGCACTCAATATGCCAGCAAATTTGGAAAACTCAGCAGTGGCCACAGGACTGGAAAAGATCAGTTTTCATTCCAATCCCAAAGAAAGGCAATGCCAAAGAATGCTCAAACTACCACACAATTGCACTCATCTCACATGCTAGTAAAGTACTGCTCAAAATTCTCCAAGCCAGGTTTCAGCAATATGTGTACTGTGAACTTCCTGATGTTCAAGCTGGTTTTAGAAAAGGCAGAGGAACCAGAGATCAAACTGCCAACATCCACTGGATCGTGGAAAAAGCAAGAGAGTTCCAGAAAAGCATCTATTTCTGCTTTATTGACTATGCCAAAGCCTTTGACTGTGTGGATCACAATAAACTGTGGAAAATTCTGAAAGAGTTGGGAATACCAGACCACCTGACCTGCCTCTTGAGAAATCTGTATGCAGGTCAGGAAGCAACAGTTAGAACCGGATATGGAACAACAGACTGGTTCCAAATAGGAAAAGGAGTTCGTCAAGGCTGTATATTGTCACCCTGTTTATTTAACTTATATGCAGAGTACATCATGAGAAATGCTGGACTGGAAGAAACACAAGCTGGAATCAAGATTGCCGGGAGAAATATCAATCACCTCAGATATGCAGATGACACCACCCTTGTGGCAGAAAGTGAAGAGGAACTAAAAGGCCTCTTGAGGAAAGTGAAAGTGGAGAGTGAAAAAGTTGGCTTAAAGCTTAACATTCAGAAAATGAAGATCATGGCATCCGGTCCCATCACTTCATGGGAAATAGATGGGGAAACAGTAGAAACAGTGTCATACTTTATTTTTCTGGGCTCCAAAATTACTGCAGATGGTGACTGCAGCCATGAAATTAAAAGACGCTTACTCCTTGGAAGGAAAGTTATGACCAACCTAGATAGCATATTCAAAAGCAGAGACATTACTTTGCCAACAAAGGTTCGTCTAGTCAAGGCTATGGTTTTTCCTGTGGTCATGTATGACTGTGAAGAAGGCTGAGTGCCGAAGAATTGATGCTTTTGTGGTGTTGGAGAAGACTCTTGAGAGTCCCTTGGACTGCAAGGAGATCCAACCAGTCCATTCTGAAGGAGATCAGCCCTGGGATTTCTTTGGAAGGAATGATGCTAAAGCTGCAACTCCAGTACTTTGGCCACCTCATGGGAAGAGTTGACTCACTGGAAGACTCTGATGCTGGGAGGGATTGGGGACAAGAGGAGAAGGGGACGACAGAGGATGAGATGGCTGGATGGCATCAGACTCAATGGATGTGAGTCTCAGTGAACTGCAGGAGTTGGTGATGGACAGGGAGGCCTGGCGTGCTTCGATTCATGGGGTTGCAAAGAGTCGGACACGACTGAGCGACTGATCTGATCTGATTCATTATGGTGATCTGAATAACCATTTGACCTAGAATAAGCCAAAACAATTGGAGAAGGCAATGGCAACCCACTCCAGTACTCTTGCCTGGAAAATCCCATGGACATAGGGGCCTGGTGGGCTGCAGTCCATGGGGTCGCTAGGAGTTGGACACAACTGATCGACTTCACTTTTTCACTTTCATGCATTGGAGAAGGAAATGGCAACCCACTCCAGTGTTCTTGCCTGGAGAATCCCAGGGACTGGGGAGCCTGGTGGGCTGCCGTCTATGGGGTCACACAGAGTCGGACACGACTGAAGCAACTTAGCTGCAGCATCAGCAGCAAGCCAAAACAATATCGACAAAATAGGAAACAGGGAGGTTTGATCTTTGGTACTACCACTATAGCTTGCTCCAAGGCTCAGATGATGGTTAGTGTGTTTTTAACAATAAGGTATTTTTAAATTAAGGTATGTACATTGTTTTTTTATAGTGCTATTGCACACTTAATACACTGCACATACTGTACAGTGTAGAAATATGGTGGATATCACTTTAATCAAGTGAGCAAAGTTGACATAACCTGAGATAAACTCCAACATGTATCCTGATAAGATACATGAAAAAATGTAAAAATGAAAAAATATCATCATCCAATACTTTCCCACATTATATTCTAATGCGTTAGAATATTCTAATGTTATATTCCAATGTGTTATCTAATCTTGAGGAAACATCAGGAAAATCAGGATTGGTGACATCTGACAAAGGAACTGGCCCCTACCCTTCAAAAACACCAAGGTTAAGAAACATGGAGATATGCTGAGGACCAGTTGCAAATAAAAACTGAAGAGATTGACAGTGAAATGCAGTGTGTGATCATGGATTGGATGATACTGAACAAATTAGCTATAAAGGGCATCCCTGGGACAACAGGTGGACCTTGACTGTAGACTGAGCGTGGAGATAACAGTATTTTATGAGTGTTGCATTTCCTGATTTTGGTAGCTGTGGTTATGTAAGAAGCTGGCTTTTCTTGTGGAGAAATAATACACTGACATTAAAATTTAGAGATAAATGGGCATGATACCTACAACTTTCCATCAAACGGTTCAGAAACCAAATGAGAAGGCAAATGGGGCCAAAAAATAGGAACAATTGGTGAAGCAGCAAGAAGGAAATTTCTGAAAGGTATTTTATAGAAAGGAAAGCAGAAGGAAGGCAGCAAAGAAAGAAAACGGCTTCTTAAGAATCCTTGCAACCTTTCCACACCTGGCGGGAGGCAGGAGTGCCACAGAGGACTGTCTCAGCGCACCAGCGGGCCCGCCGGTGTTGGCCATCAGTGCTTGAGCCAGCGCCAGAAGCCGTCCTGAAAATGTTTGTTTTTCTTTCACAGCTGAAAATGTGGCCAAACAATGGCAAGTGAGTAGAGAAGACCAGGACAAGGTTGCAGTTCTGTCCCAAAACAGGACAGAGCATGCACAGAAGGCGGGCCATTTTGACAAAGAGATCGTACCAGTTTTTGTATCTTCTAAAAAAGGTGGGTGTGTCAATCGTAAAGGTTTAAAGGTCAACAGGGCTGTCTATAAGGCAATCATTACTAGTCTATAAGAAAAGCATTAATAGTCCAAAGGATACCATACAGGAATGTCTGTGCATTGTTATCTTAGTTATGTCTCTCAGGATGCAAAGAAAAGCTGTATTCAGGGTCGATCTGAACATGAGGTGGGGAGGAGGCTCTCCTGGCCCGCGGTCTCCCCGAGGCTGTGTAGGTACAGCGGTTAACGAGACAGGCGTGCTGGCCCCCGGGGAAGGCAGCAGCCCACCTTTCTGCCCCTACCAGTTCTCTCTTCAGAAGCGACTGTCCATTCATTTCTGTTGCTTCTATGTGCGCTTCATATTTCTTGAGGGTGTCATCTTTTGGGGTTACTTAGCTCTTCTCCAACACAACGGTCAAGTTCTTTTACTGACTGACATCAATTATGTCCAGCCTTTGTGAGAGACTGGCTTTGACACCCTAGACCCAATCAGCTATAACCAGCCGAGACCTATACCCCAAACCTTAGCAACCTCTTACATGAAGAACTCCCTGTGACTGCCTTCCTCAGAAAGGGCTGTATTGGTATGGAAAACACTGAAGACGGTACTAATATAATGTCACAATAATTTGTATTACTGTGGACTTTTCTATTAGAAGTATTTTATAATAAATTTTTCTTCCAAATGTGAATCTTTCTGTATCACATTTGAGGAATCCATCATTTCTAGTACCCTGACTGCCATCTTTGTACTAATCTTGGGTCATTTATTTTCTTTTCAGGTCTTACTGAAGTTAAAACAGATGAGTTTCCTCGCCATGGGAGCAACATGGAGGCCGTGTCTAAGCTAAAGCCTTGCTTCCTTATGGATGGAACAGGAACTGTCACCCCAGCTAACGCTTCAGGTTAGATTATTTGAAGGGCGGTTTGGGGAATACCATCTTCTGCAAGGAGTACCATGTACTAAGATTCTTCTTTTTTGGATGGGGGTGGGGGGGCTGTGCCTGTGGCCCGTGGGATCTTAGTTCCCTAAGCAGGGATCAAACCCATGCCCCCTGCATTGGGAGCACTGAGTCCTGACTAGTGGGCCACCAAAGAGGTTCCTGTACAAGTTATTCTAAAATCTTATTTCAGTTGCTTTAGGGAAAAATGTAGGTTTGACCATTTGTTTCTTTGTATTAGACTCATATATAATATACCGAAAAATGGATTTGGCTTCCCTGCAGTATCCTAACGGGACATACACATGAAAAAAGCCAATCAGATTTTATCTACTACCTTTGTGCTTTTCCAAAACCAGAAACTCCGATTACCTTCTGTGATGTCTGGGCTACTTCTTCCACTTCATTAATCTCCTGTCCTCCAGTGCTTCCATCTTCCTGTTCTTTCTCCCGTGGAAATGTTCTGTAATCAGTTGTATCAGATTGGCAAACCTACCATTTCTAATTACACTGTAAAGCCTAACAGTACATGACTTTGCCAAGATGTGTTAAGGCTGACTTAACTCACGTCTCCTGGTGTTAGAGAAAGTAGACACAGCTACTTAACGAGGATGGCTTCCTATTTACAGGAATTAATGACGGTGCTGCAGCAGTGGTTCTTATGAAGAAGTCGGAAGCTGGCAACCGTGGGCTCACACCCTTAGCACAGATAGTTTCCTGGGCACAAGCAGGTGTGGAGCCTTCGATTATGGGAATAGGACCAATTCCAGCAATAAAGCAAGCTGTGAGTTTAATTTTCAGTGTTGGTACCTGTCCTTTGTCGCCAAAACCTCTATGGGAGCACACCCGTAACTTGTAAGCTTTATTTCTGTCTTCTTCAAACCTTTGCTCAGATCCTTCCCACTCCAAAATGCTGAGACGAGGCTTGATTTTGTTTTCATCTTTATTCCTATCAGGTTTCACCTGCGTGTCTCTGAGCCTTCCAATTAGCCTTAAATGTGCTTATTCATCTAGTTTTCGCTGTTCTTTACTAAAAGAGCAGCCAACATTTGGATCACGTGCTCCATAACCTCATGCGGACCTAACAAATGTAACTGGTTCAGATTAACTGGGCAGTTTTTAGGAGATCCTTCATCACACAGTATATATCCTGCTTTTACATCTACAACAAAGAATGGTTCCGCCTGAGTTCTTTAACCTCTGTTCAATTTAACCTTTCCTTTAGGTTGCAAAAGCAGGGTGGTCGCTGGAGGATGTTGATGTATTTGAAATCAATGAAGCCTTTGCAGCCCTCTCTGTTGCAATAGCTAAAGAACTTGGATTAAACCCAGAGAAGGTAAGCATAACCAAGCAATCCTGAGAACTTGCAAATGAATGTTCACAGTGCAAGAAATTGCATGCGGCTGTGCGTTCATGCGTGCTATTGTGTCTGATTTTTTGTGACCCCATGGACTCCTCTGTCCATGGGGCTCTCCAGGCAAGAATACTGGAGTGGGTTACCATGCCCTCCTCCAGGGGATCTTCCCCAGGTCTCTGGCATTCTGCTGCAGTGCAGGTGGATTCTTTACCACTAGCACCACCTGGGAAGCCCCAGTTTTAAGGCTGTCAACACCAAAATACAGGCTATGTCCCAAGTCTTGGCCATACAGTAATGGGTGGGCACTGGGTGGGTTCCTACTGGGACTCCAGGGAAGGTGACATTTTTTTGCTTCCTAAGGCAAAAAACTTATCTGCATTAGTTCACTTCCCACAGAAAGAGTGCATTTTAAATCTTTGTTGTGGGATAGCTCCTTGACCAGGGACTGAAACCAGCAACCTCCTGCAGTGGAAGGGTGGCGTTTTAACCACTGGACTGCCGAAGAATTCCCGTATTTAAAATCCTTTAAACTAGTCAGAATGAATGGTACAAGGGTAAAATCACTTCCTAAGCAACTGAAGTAAAAACAGAATTTGAGAAGGTGGTTTACTGGTATGACACTAATGAGTTTATGTCCAGAGAAAACTATAAATGACACAAATCCTTCTGCCCCTCAGGTCAACACTGAAGGAGGAGCCATAGCCCTGGGCCATCCTCTTGGAGCATCTGGCTGTCGGATTCTTGTCACCCTGTTACACACACTGGAGCGCAAGGGTGGGCATCGTGGTGTAGCTGCCCTGTGCATTGGGGGTGGGATGGGGATAGCAATGTGTGTTCAGAGAGGGTGAAACTGCTGCCCAACAGCTAATTCGGCTGAGTTAAACTAAAACCACAATTGCATTTTTTACTAATAATACTAAGTCATGTGAAACCAGAGGACCAAAGTGAGGGTGGAAACTATCTCCCACTTCATAAGGAACACAAGACTCGGCAGCCTGTTGCATTTTAATGTGTAATATTCGAGGTACAAGCAAGCTGCATCTAACATTGTCATAAATAAAACAGATCAGGCATCAAGGGCTCCAGAGTGAACAGCATCTTCATAACCTCCATGCTTATCATCTTTGCTTTCTGGGTGTAATTTAATAAGATCATCAATTCGAAGAATGGTAATTGCAGCTTCAGTGGCAAATTTCAAGCTCTTAACTTTAACTATGGTTGGTTCAAACACCCCTGCTTGTTTGTTGTCACGGGGTTTACCATTGACCAAGTCAAGACCAATCCTGCAATTTAGGAAAAAAACAATTGAACAGCCTCTTCTGTAATTCGTATCCATCCCATTTTACCCCTTTAAAAGCTGGCTTACAAATGCCAGCTATTCCATTAAAATGTTAACCTTGGGAAACCTGAGGGCAGATCCCTTTAAGTAACTAATGGATATACAAATTCATCACTGAAAGAGGTGTAGAAAGCCTAGGTGGAAGTCAAATATTTCTAAATGCCACTTAGTATCTTAAAGGGAGGCTGCTTAAAAATAGGCATGGACCACCCAAAAATAACTTCCTCTTTCTGGGGAACCTTCCTACTGTACGTAAATGACTACCTAGAGAGAGGTGAGGAATCATTTGGTAACTAAGACACACCAATGCTAGTAATCACTAGTCACCCCCTTAATGAGTTTAAGAAGAAAAACCAAACTACCGTGTATGATACACAAATGACAATGAAAAAGGGAGCGTATGCTTACCATTTTAGATTTTTTCGTTCTGGGTTAACCTGAGCCTCGTTATGAAAAGCTCTTAATTTTGCAACCAGATCTGTGGAGTCCTGGGCAGCATTAACTGCCAGAGTATTAGGAATAACAAGAAGAGATCTTGCAAACTCCGCAATAGCGAGCTGTTCCCGGGAGCCCTAAGAGGAAAGACAATGAGGTGTCTTCACAAAAGAAAGAAAACCCAAAGCAGCAGCTTATGAACCATAACAGGCTTCAGGGTGTTCTCACCATGCTGGTCGCGTAGTTCTCCAGGTAAATGGAAAGGGCCGCCTCTACAGCGCCCCCACCTGGGACCACAGACTTTGACTCCAAAACTCTCTTCACCACACAAAGGGCATCGTGTAAGGAGCGCTCCATCTCGTCACACATGAAATCATTTGCGCCACGTAAGATGACCGATGCAGAGGTACGAGCCTTAGTGCTATTTAAAACAACAGCGATAGTCTTTAACAGTAGTAAGTCCATGAAGATATTCACTACTACTTACACAGGACATTTAGACAGGGAAGCAATGTCTAGACCATGGAGAAGAGATGAAATGGTAACTTCACCTCCATTTACAAGGGCCCAGTATTGTTTTATCCCATGCGTATAACTGCTCATATCACTGAAGGACTATAGCAGCAAATAAATGGGAAGGTGATCTGTTTTTACTCAATAATAAAATCTGTACAGCCTTACAATGTATGAAGTAGCTCTTACTTTTTAATTAAGATCAGTTCATCATCACAAATTCTCTCCTGTACCACTTCTTCTGCTTGTCCCAACATTGAAGCTTCAAAAGTTTCTTCGCCTTCCAAATTGGCCAGCGTTGACAGAACAGTTGCTATTAAAAATAATTATAAACACCTGTAAGCACTGTTCTCTCGTGAATATTTTCAACCCTGCTTTAAACATTCAGAAACATGGAATCTACCATAGAAGTGACACATAATCTCAAGTTTAAGGCTTACAGTAAGACATTCAAGGAACCATCCTATCCTAAGAGAACGATGTCACTTCGAGGTGAAGAACACTGAAGAACTTTCCCAGTTAAAAATGCACAAAAGATTTCACACATTTGTACACAAAGCATTAAGGAAGTTTTCTGGATCTGCTTATCTTACCATCCAACGTAAAAAGAACATGACAGCTGGCAGGAGACATACCTCCGGAAGCTTTAGCAATGCGTTTAAGGTCCCTTTTTAAAACTCTTCGAACTGCCATAGCACCAGCCTCCACAAAATACTTCAGACACATGTCGTCAATTCCACCAGTGGTTAGGATAACGTTGGCACCAGTTGCCAGGATCTTCTGGATTCGCTCCTTGGTGATGTCAGATTCTCTACAAAAATGCAGTACTTGAGTAGTAACCCAAAGTTATCTTCTGTATTTTTACTATTACATAAAGCTTGAACTTCCATTAAATATTTTTCATAAAATAACTACAGATTAAATGATACTAATGAGTCTCTCCCTTCTATGAGCAGAACTTACATCAGTCCAATTTACAGAAAAATTCAAGGAATTAAATACCAGTTAGCTCTCCCCACCCCAACTTTAGTTTCTAACCAAGAATGGCGCCTAAGAAAGGAAGCTTGACGGACCTGGTAGGGAGACAAGACCATCAAGCAAACTCAAAGGCCAGTGTCACTTGCAATACACAATGCAATGCAGGGAGGACAAGCACACGAGAGCCACGTGTCCAGGCTGGCAGGGGGACAAGGAAAGCTTGACGGTCTGGAGTTGAGGGGTCCAGAGTTGGAACTCCAGGTAGGAACAGAAAATGAAGAACTCTGTAGCAATGTCAGAGTCTGAATTGATAAGTTTTTTTTTTCTTTTTAATATTTTAAAGCGAGAGTAGTAGTATCAATCTGTGTTTTCAAAGGATGAAAGAATGAATACACTCTGAGGCAATAACTGGAGATGAGTCTATCTGATGTGAACAGATGGCCTTAACAGAGAAGGCAAAGCTTATGGCTTGGGTGACTGGGAGATTCAGCGATTGATTTCTGGAGTGAAATAAATACTAACAGGTTGGGGGCAAGATGAGAAAAAAAGAGTTCGGTTTTCAACAAGGTGAATCTGAAGCCCCCATGATATTCAGGTGAAACTGCATGGGAATTACAGGCAAACTACGGGATACACAGATCTGAAAAACAGTCAATAAATATTTACTTATTCAAAGAACAGAGAATCTTTTTTCTTTTGCCACACCGTGCAGCATGTGGACTTGCAGTTCACTGACCCCCTGGTGAACTCAAACCCGAGTCCCCTGTGGTAGAGGCTTGGAGTCTTAATTGCTGGACCACTAGGCAAGTCTCAAGATCAAAGAATCTTTATAAAGTGAAATGAGTTAAAGATGAACCTCACAATAAACCTCTCTACATCCTAGACAAATACTGTATGTCAAAGCCATGAAACTAAATCATTCAGCCTCTACCTTTACAGACCTTACACTTTAAGACGTATTAATACATAGTTAGAAAATGTGGTAAGCCCCAGGAAGACAAACTGCAGTAACTCAAGGGACAGCATAATTCAGACTGAGGGGGAAAGAGAAGCATCTCTGAAAGTTACCAACTGAAAAACAAGTAAAAAAAATTAGCCAGTCAAAACAAGCAGGCAGAGAATGTTCTGGGCAGAGGAAGGAACATTCTACTCTTAGGGGCTGAAGCTCTTAGAGAAGGAGCTTGGTGGATTCTGGTTTCGGCTGTGCTAGACCACAGTGCAAAGAGCAGGTAAGGAACTGAACTAACCCAGAGTGATGGGAAACCTCCAAAAGGCTCTGGCCTTGCAAGGGGTAAGATCAACCTGGCTGCTGTGTGGGAAACAGCCTTGGAGGTGATGAGACAGGAACCAAGATGACCAGCTTGATACCCCTGGAACAGCTTGGGCAAGAAAATGGAAACGAAAAGTGGGTGAGTTTGAGATTTGATTTACAGAGAGACATCAAGTGGTCTTTGATAGGTTAGCAGAGAAAAGGAAAAAAAAGAGTTAAGGACATTTCCTAGTCTTCTTCCTCAGTAGAGGGGTCCCTAACTAAAACAGCAAAGAGCAGATTTGGGGGTATCATCACAAGTTCAATTTTAGACATAATGACTTTGAGATGCTTAAAAAACATTCAATCAATTCAAGCTCCAAGAAACAGATTCCAAGTCTCCGGCACAAAGGATGCAGTGGCCCAGGCACAGGACAGATGATGCAGAAGCAAAATGCTGCTCCAACCTCCAAGTTTTTCAAAAGTAGCCAAAGGCTTGATAAAGATCAAGTGAAACTGGATGTGTGTAGTGAGCTTCACAGCAGTGGTCACTAGTGATCTTAGCAAGCGGTTCTCCACTGGAGGAGCTGAAAAGGGCATAAGAAATAAAACACCAAAAAAGTTTTTGTGCCAATCATTCTTCTAACATCTGGCTATACAGAAATGAGGAAGGACAGGGAGTAACTGCAATAGGATGTGTACACAAGAGGCTTTTTTATTATATTTAAGGATAAAAGAGCTACAAGTGAAGTGAAAGTGTTAGTTGCTCAGTCATGTCTGACTCTTTGTGACCCCATGGATTATATGTAGCCCATCAGGCGCCTCTGTCCATGAGATTCTCCAGGCAAGAAAACTGGAGTGGGTAACCAATCCCTTCTCTAGGGGATCTTCCCAATCTGGGTATTGAATCCAGGTCTCCTGCACTGCAGGCAGATTCAAGAGGCTTTTACAATAGTTAAGGATAAGAGAGCTACAAGAGGAATCTAGAAAGGAATGAAGAATAGAGTCAGTATTGAATATGCAGTTCAGCAAGAATAATCAATGAAGCAAGACTGTAAAAGCAGAAGGGAACAGGATCTCACACACTTATTCTAAAGGGACCGGCCTTTGAAGGAAAAAAGGACACCTTTAGATACCAGAGGAGAAACCATTGCAATGTTGGCGCACTGCAACGAAGACCCAGCACAGCAAAAAAATAAAAAAGGTACACTAGCTCTCTAGCATGTCAACCAGTAGTTAAAGACCATAGGCACTGCCTAGTACCTGACAATGTCAGTTTTCATCTATTACCCCAATCTCTCTTAAGACACTGTCACCACATTTTCTAATTTCCCTGGCAGTTTAGGTAATATAATTAGACTTTGGTTAAAAATGTTAATTTTTAAAGTCTGATGGGAATACCAGACCACCTGACCTGCCTCTTGAGAAACCTATATGCAGGTCAGGAATCAACAGTTAGAACTGGACATGGAACAACAGACTGGTTCCAAATAGGAAAAGGAGTTCATCAAGGCTGTATATTGTCACCCTGCTTATTTAACTTATATGCAGAGTACATCATGAGAAACGCTGGGCTGGAAGACGCACAAGCTGGAATCAAGATTGCAGTGAGAAATATCAATCACCTCAGATATGCAGATGACACCACCCTTAGGGCAGAAAGTGAAGAGGAACTCAAAAGCCTCTTGATGAAAGTGAAAGAGGAGGGTGAAAAAGTAGGCTTAAAGCTCAACATTCAGAAAACGAAGATCATGGCATCTGGTCCCATCACTTCATGGGAAATAGATGAGGAAACAGTGGAAATAGTGCCAGACTTTATTTCTGGGGGCTCCAAAATCACTGCAGATGGTGATTGCAGCCATGAAATTAAAAGACACTTACTCCTTGGAAGGAAAGTTATGACCTAAATAGCATATTGAAAAGCAGAGACATTACTTTGCCAACAAAGGTTCGTCTAGTCAAGGCTATGGTTATTCCAGTGGTCATGCATGGATATGAGAGTTGGACCATAAAGAAAGCTAAGTGCCAAAGAATTGATGCTTTTGAACTGTGGTGTTGGAGAAGACTCTTGAGAGTCCCTTGGACTGCAAGGAGATCCAACCAGTCCATTCTAAAGGAGATCAGTCCTGGGCGTTCTTTGGAAGGACTCATGCTAAAGCTGAAACTCCAATACTTTGGCCACCTCATGTAAAGAGTTGACTCAGTGGAAAAGACTCTGATGCTGGGAGGGATTGGGGGCAGGGGGAGAAGGGGACGACAGAGGATGAGATGGCTGGATGGCATCACCGACTTGATGGACGTGAGTTTGGGTGAACTCCAGGAGTTGGTGATGGACAGGGAGGCCTGGTATGCTGCAATCATGGGGTCGCAAAGAGTCGGACATGACTGAGCGACTGAAGATATTCACAGTTGGAAAAAAAAAAGTCCAGTTGCATAATCTACCAAACCCTGCTACCCATTAGACTTTTTAGTTTATCCTTTGACAGTAATTTACAAACATGCCTTTCCCAAGGTCAAAAATGAATCTCTCAACGTACCTCTGTCTAATCTGGTCCAGTTTTTCAGGGTCTGTAATAACCACTTGTACACCAAGCTTCATTTTTGTTTTCTGCAGGCTGAAGTCAAGGCAAGCAATTTTTGCATTAACTATTCTCTTGGGCATGCCTAAAATTGAACATAACATTAAGTACCTTTACAATTAACAATGCTATATTTTATAAAACACACCTATCCTTAGAAAGAACTGCACAGATTTTAAATCGTTATAGGTAAACACACAAATTTAGATTTTATTACTTTTAACATTATAAACTAACACTCATGACATTAAACACATGTGCTTTCTTTTAATTGGCATCTTTCTTAATCATATGCAATTACATTACAAAGAAACTGGCAACACGATGTACCATTTCCTTTATCTCTGGGCTTCACTAAAGAATAAAAGTACACATGTTGGATAGTTCATCTGAAGATGGAGTAGATAATCCACAAACAGCTAGCTTTATCCTTTAGCACAATGGTTATATGACAAAGTGAAATCACAAGCCTTACCCTGGGATCCCACCACACAGTTGAGAGCATAGCCGTTGATGAGCATACTCTCCATCTGACTTCTGCCATGGGCTTTCAGAACATTAATGGAGTTGACTGGATAGCGAGGCTGGCCTCTGGTATCTGTGTATTTAATAGCAAGCACAGCATCTACCACCAGGTTAGCGAAGAAATCACCATTTCTAAGCCAGCAGTTAAGGAAAACAAGAGACTTGGGATGGATAGCGGGCGCCCATGAAGATCAAGGGTAACACAAAGGCACTTCCCTTTAGCAATCTCACCAAAGAAACAAGCATGATATATGCCACTGAAATGTTAGAAAACTGTTTATCACCATCTGCACACTACTTTCACAATACTTTGTATTACCCTTCCCTGCGGAAAAAGGAAAATAGGCAACTTCAATACAGCATCATCTGGCACAAAAACTAACACAGGGTTTTACTTTTAAAAAGCCTAAACTTTATTAGACCATCACAAGGATACATTCCAATGACTTTGGAAGACATCGATGTCTTAGCAGCATTAATCAGGCAATCCCTTCCAAGCTCATCGGTGTTAATAATCAGATTTTCACTGATATAACGCACTGCTTCCCTGTTTGAAGTGTGGGGGAGAAAACAATTCACTACTCAGAATCTTGTTTTATCAGTGTGTCACAATATTTAGGGCATCAATGCTCTGTTCAGCCATTTCATATAGGAGGAGGACACGAGCAAATCCCCCCTCTTCAGATCACGGCAGTTCTTATCTATCCCACAAGCATAGCCACTAAAATCTATCAGGAGATAATGTGGTAGTCAAATGGGAAAAAAGGGATACTGGCCCTAGTTCTTATTTCAAGTGTTACTACACATACACTAAAACACAGCTTTATCAAAGTATAGTCATCAACTGGAAAATTCAAAGAACAGAGACTCTAAACTATTACATCAAACAACAAATAAAATTTTTTCTGAATGTAACAATCTTACTTGCAAGCAAGTCGATAGCCACTAATAACTGATGTGGGATGAATTTTCTGTTTGACTAGTTCATCTGCATTTTTTAGAAGTTCTGCTGCAATAATAACCTGCAGAGAAAACATCCATTGCTCTCATGTTATCCTGACATTATGGGCAACACGTATGTACAAATACTAACACACATCAGATAATAATAATGAGAATGATAGGGGCAAAGAGATTAACTCCTTATTAGAAATCAGAAAAAGATAACCCTACACAGTATCTCATATGGAAATGGATAAAGCCAGATAGGAGTCAGCAAACTGTTCTGGCTCTTAACTAGAATAAGCTAGTTCTGCAGTAGAACAGTAGAGACGATTCATTCATTCCTTTTCAAGATGAAGTGCTTACATAGCTTTCAACATAAGCTAAATGAAGAGCCTGACAATTAAATGATCTGCACTGTTTAATTATTTATTTATTTTGGACACTCCACTCAGCATCTGGGATCTTAGCTTTTGGACCAGGGATTGAACTCAGGCTCTCAGCAGTGAAAGCTTGGGAGTCCTAACCACTAGACTACCAGGAAATGCCTGATCTGTACTATTTTAGATTGTTATTTAGAAAATCATCCTTTTACGGAGACCAAAAATTACGCTTTAATCAAAAAGACTTTAAAATTCTTGCCTGCATCTTTTGGGGGAAAATTAATTGTATTTAAAAAGCTTTGGTATCATGTACAAGTTACTTAGCAAAGATCATTCTTTCAGAAGAGGTGGATTCCATTCTTCCATGGCTTAGAGATTAAACATTTCCCCACAAACCAGTGCTTTTTTTTAAGACAGCAAATTATTATTTTTTCCCCTCATCAAATATTAAGTGTTTCTACTACATCAGTGTGCTGGGTGATCTTCAAGGCGTTTATATCATGTTATTGATCATGTTTACCAACTCTCTCAAACTCCCATTTGAACTCATGAGTTCACTTGTCAGCATTTAAAATATAGAAACATCTTGTTTTTTTTTAAATACTTGGTAAGGTTTTAGGAATTTCTTCTGCGCCTCAGGTTGTAAGAGAAAAAGAAAACATTTTTTTTTTCCTTTAAATGACTTACTTATGGTTAGGGCTTTATTTTCTGAAACTTTGATTTTAGGGGGGAAAAAAACACTAGTCCTCAGTTAGCAGTCTTTACCTACCACGGAGGTGGTCCCATCTCCCACTTCTTTGTCTTGCAGATCTGCTAGCTCACAGAGAACTTTGGCTGCAGGATGCTCTACCTCCAGTAGCTTCAGGATGGTTGCACCATCATTAGTAATGGTTACATCCTAAGAAATTTCCAGGGGAGAAAAAAATGACATAATCACCCACAGAAAGAGACTATCCCCTAAATTAGCCCAACCCTGTTATGATACATTCACCTTCTGTATACCTTCCAATACCAGCACTCTGACAAACACAAGTGAGATATTCATGAACTTATTCTTTAAAGTAATGAACACTACGTGTAGACATATACTCACACCAATGTCATCCACCAACATTTTATCCAAGCCAACTGGACCAAGAGAACTTTTCACAATATTGGCAATTGAAGCTGCAGCCATGACTGTAAATACAAAAAAATTTTTTTGAAAACTCAAGATCCCAAGAGACAATCATTTCGGTCTAAAAGAAGTAAATGACAGCCTCTGAATTTTCAAATTTATCTAATCTGTCCTAATCTGAAAATCAACCAAAAGTCTAATGTAAGGAGAGAGAGCACCCAGTAATATACAGTTTTAATTCAACTGCAGACAGACACCAAGTGTTATTAAGAGTACTCACTTCATCGCTTTAAAGAAAAAATAATCACCTACTAGTCCTCACTGCAGATTCTGCCACTCCACACAAAACAAAAAGATACCAGCCTTTTTCAGATTCTGGCAAGTTAAAAAAAAAGTTATTTAAAAAAACTTAGTAATTCGAATGTTCTGACTATACTTCAAATTTGCCCACGACAAAAATCAATAATCTATCAAATAACGGTAAGACTGACTGATTTCAACTGGTAAGATTCACAAGATCTGTGACTTCAAGCGACTCAACAACAAATGCTTTAACAGGTTAAAGTTTACTAGATAAACTCATTTTAAGTACCGCTTATGTTAACATTCAACTAAGATCATGGCATCCGGTCCCATCACTTTCTGGCAAATAGATGGGGAAACAATGGAAACGTGACAAACTTTATTCTTTGGGGCTCCCAGATCACTGCAGGCGGTAACTGCAGCCATGAAATTAAAAGACGCTTGCTCCTTGGAAGAAAAGCTACGACCAACCTGGACAGCATCTTAAAAAGCAGAGGTATTACTTTGCCGACAAAGGTCTGTCTAGTCAAAGCTATGGGTTTTCCAGTAATCATGTACAGATGTGTGTTGGATCATAAAGAAAGCTGAGCGACCGAAGAATTGATGCTTTTGAACTGTGGTGCTGGAGAACTCTTGAGAGTCCCTTGGACTGCAAGGAGATTAAACCAGTCAATCCTAAAGAAAATCAGTCCTGAATATTCACTGGAAGAACTGATGTTGAAAGTGAAGTTCCAATACTTGGGCCACCTGAGGCGAAGAACTGACTCACTGGAAAAGACCCTAATGCTGGGAAAGACTGAAGGCAGAAGGGGACGACAGAGAATGAGATGGTTGGATGGCATCACCAAATCGATGGACACGAGTTTGAGCAAGCTCCGAGAGTTGGTGATGGAGAGGGAAGCCTGGCGTGCTGCAATCCACGGGGTCGCAAACAGTTGGGCCTCGACTGAGCGACTGAACAATGTGCAAGTCATCTGAATAGCGGTCTATGGTCACGCACTCATCAATAATACAAAAACAAAGCAGTTAGAGATAATTCTGTCTGGTTAACGGCCGTAAAACGAGACCCAGAGACGCCTTTCTGGACTAGAACCGAAACAAAAGGGCGGGCGCAGGGGCCCGGCCGGCAGGGACTGGAGGTGCGGCGGCACGTGCCGGTGCGCGGAACTCGCTCTCCCAGCCCCCGGCCTCCGCAGCATCCGGTCAAACCGCGCTACGCCCTCGGCGGAGACCCGCCGCGGGACGGAGAGGCCACCCACCACTCCCAGGGGCCCTGTCGGGGGGTAGAGAAGGGAAGCCACGAAGACGGCAACCAAGGCCGAGGCGGGGGTGAGGGGGACGCGCACCTCCGCGGGCCCGCCTTAGGCCTCGCTCAGACCCTCACCGTTCTGGGAGCGGATCGCCTCCCCAGTGCTGCGGTCCCCGAACACGGACAAAGGACCCTCCATCCTGGCGGCGGGGCGCACGTCGAGTTTCCCTCACACCGCGGGCAACCAGCGTCTCACGGTCCCCGGGCCGGGCGGTGGCCACTGCAGCCGCGACGGCGTGGAAAGGACCCGAGCGACGTCGCTCGCGGGGGCTGCTGGGAACGCCGCTCCCAGCCTCTCCCCTCCCCAGACACAGACCTTGCCGGGCCGCGCCGCGGGGCAGGACGGGGAAGAAGGTGGAGAAGCGAGAGCGCGCCGGAAGTGAGCAGACGGAAGGGGCGGTCGCAGCACGTTCGCCCAATTAGAGAGCGAATGAGAAGGGCGCGAAGGTAGGAGAGCGGAAGTCAGTATCTTGGACCGCTAAAGGGAGGAGGTACTCGACTGACGCTTTCTCCCAATAGGCACAGGTTGCGCGTGCGCTTCTGCACATTCTGGCACCTTCTAGAAAAGGTGGGCGGTAGGGCGGAGCTTGGAGTGTGGCGGAAAGTGGGTGGGTGGTGTAAGGTGGTGTGTCTGAGGTAGGACCGAGGTTCTGTACGGTTCTTGGTGGTTTATAAATCGGCGTCCTTGTTTTCCTTAAGTATGAGCTCGAGCGGAGAGCGCGCAAAACAAGCGCTCTATTCCCGGCCTCAATAGTTCAGGCTTGGGAGCCTGAGTGGGACCGCGTAAGGGTTCTCCATGAGTCATTAGGGAAAACAACCATAACATCTGAAGAGAAAACCGCCTCGCGCTGCCGTTTTCTCGCAGAGACCAACGTGTGTGTGTGTGTGTGTGTGTGTGCGTGCGTGCCCGACGATTATCGAGCCCAAGTAAGGTACCAAAACGCCTTGCGGGCCAGCGACGCAGGATGCTGCAGACAAGCGCGGACCGGCTTAACGGACCGTGCCCAACCCCTCTTCTGGCTCACTGCGAGGTGGTTGGCTGGCTCCGGCGTCTCCGTGCGCCACAGCGTATGCGCTGATTGGAGGAATGGAGATGACGGATTGCACTCTCCGTCACTCAGCTGCAGAGGCTCGTTAGCGCGGCGATCTAGGCCTCTATGACCTTACGTCATTCGAAGGCTTTTCCCTGAGTAAGTATGGCTGCCGCTGGCGGCTCTTTGGGACGCCGTTGAGGAGAAGAGGGCGAGGTCTATCCGAGGCTTTGGCTGCGATTCTCCTCAGCGATGGCGCTTCGGTCGCGGTCCTGGGAGTTGTTGCCGGTTTGCAGAAACCCCGGTAATTCGTTTCAGGTTACACCCCGGGGTCTGCACTGGCAAATGGTCGTTGTATATGCAGCATGCATTATGCATGCTCAGTCGAGTCCAACTCTGTCGACCCCGTGGACTGTAGCCACCCAGGCTCCTCTATCCATGGAATTCTCCAGGCAAGAGTACTGGAGTGGGTTGCCATTCTTTTCTCGAGGGGAATCTTCCCCACCCTGGATCGAACCTGCCTCTCTGGCGTGTCCTGCCCGGGCAGGCAGATTCTTTAGGCTCCTGGGAAGCCATCATTTCCCACGGAAAAGTAAAGGAGCTAACGGTAGCGTGGTGACGACATTAGTAGAAAATTAAGGACCAGGTTCTGTGGTGACGACACCCCGTTACCGAACATATCTCTTGTACCTTTTCCAGGGCGCGAGGCCTGAAGTGGGGAAAGATGGGCACAAGTTACATCATGTTCCTGATTTGTCCGTATTCGTCATTCTCTTAAGATCCATGTGGTGGTTTTTGTTCTTTAGGATGTCGGGTGGCAGCGTTCTCGACCAGTGCTAAGCCAGTGGTGAAGCCTGAGGCGGACCCCGTGGGAAATGAAGCCGTTGCCCCAGAGTTCACCAACCGGAACCCCCGGAATCTGGAGCTCTTAGCTGTGGCCAGAAAAGAGCGGGGTTGGGGGACCGTGTGGCCCTCCCGTGAGTTCTGGCACAGGTAATTAAGTTGCTCCGTGTTGACCACACAGCCCTGCACGGCAGTTCGTTTAAGGAGCGTGCCAGGTAGCTGCTGGCGATTCTCAGACTTGTGCTGGGTCTAGGAGGGGAAGAGGGAGGCAAACGGTAAATAAATAGGTGTCATGGAAAAAAGGTAAAGAATAGGAGACTGGTTGCCTACCCAAACTCTCCGAAAATAGAATAAAACCAAACTATCTGCCAAGAAGAAGGTACCTAATAGAGGAAAACAGCTAGGGTGGGAATGAGCTAGGTGTGTTTGAGGAACCGAAAGGCTTGTGTACCTAGAGCTCTGGGCCAGAAGGTGAATGGAGAGGTAGGTAGGATACACGTCATTAGCTTTGTAAATCAAGGAAGCGTTGGGGGCTTTATTTTTATTGTAGTGGGAAACTGACTTTAGTTTAACCCTGAATGGAAGATCATTCTGGTTCCTTTGAGGAGAACAGATTTTTAAGGGGGCAGTGGTAAAGGCAGGAGAGCAGTTAGGGGTTTATTCTTTGTTATAAAGATGGTGAATTATTGAATACTTTCTATTTGCCAGGAACCTGATGCTAGGCACTTTATATGCATTTTCTCATTTACTCCTAAAAAGTACTTTTTGAGGCAAGTGCAGTAAATTCCCCCATTTTATAGAGCAGGGGAATTGAGGCTTAGGGAAGGAAACACGAGGGTTCAAAGAAAGGTGGCAGGGCAGTTCATATTCAAATAATCTGACTCTTAAGTCTAGAATTTTTTTTGAAACACTCAAACTATTATTTTCTGTTAATATTTGGATATTTAAATAATTGGAGACCTACCTCCCCCTTCCCCCCATTTGTCCTGTTCACAGTACTACCAGTAGAAAATTGGAAGTGACCTTGGAGATAATGAGTCCCACTCTTTTATTGCACAGATGGTTTAAGACAAGGATCAGCAGACTTTTGCTCCTGGGCCAAAGCTGGCTTGGTAGCTAAATATTTTTACATTTTTGAAAGGTTCAAATAAAATGCAAAGAATATTTTGTGACATGAAAACTGTAAAATTCAAATTTCTTTATCCACAAAGAAAGTTTTCTTGGCACACAGCCACCACCCATTCTCACCTGGCTGTTCTGGTATTACTGTGGCTGAGTTGAATAGTTGACCTATATTGTTACCTGAAAACTAGGTTCGCCTCTTGGTGGGTGTCAGGCCAGAAGGCACAACCAAGATCAGGAGAGGGAGGGGTTTATTACTTGCAGCAAGTAAAGAGAACACTGGGTGTCTTCCTCAAAGCAGTGTTTCCCCAGACAGCATAACTGGGGAAGTTTTAAGTTAAGGTTACACACATATTCATGAAGGGGCTTGAGCAGAGGAGCACTCAGTATAGAATAGAATCAGGGCCAAGGTCTACAGAGTGCTAGCTTTAGTTTGTTGAAGTCACAGGGTCAGCATCGTCATTTCCTTCCTCCACCTGAGTGCAGAAATCCAAGGCGGTATCAAATTGTTCTCTATGTCCCTTGAGGAGGAATCAGGACTCTCTTTTATTCTTTTGTTTCTTGATTGCTTTTCCTTTGTTCCTTCATTCCCTTACTTCCCTTAAGATCATTAATTACTGAGACCTATTCAAGAGCAGTTACAGTGGCCAATCTTAGATCACAAAATGGCTTAGGTCAAAAATGGCTTCTCTTAGGTCAAGAAAGCCACACCTGGTTCTCTTTCTCCAGGGACCCACTACCCTTTCTGCTTTCAATCTGGTCCCTTATAGAAAAAGTGTGTTGACCACTGAATTAAGAGTTTGTGATTTTTTACTAAGACTAACAGCAAAACCAGGAGTAGAACCCATATTTCTAAATCTAGTGCTTTTTATGCTGTTTCATACTAAGAACCTTTCTATAGTCTAATTTCAGCGTTTTCTCCGCACCCCCCCCCCCCGTGTTTTCTTTATCGTGAACTTAATTTCTAAATGTGTAATGTATGCAAATGTTATAAAATCCAAAAAGGAGTAGTTTCTCATGTACCCTTCTATAGCTAGTCTGTGCACATAAGTATAAACTTGTAATTTTTTTTAACATAAATCTTAACATATCTGTTGTTCTGCATTTCCCCACCCATTCCTTCACCACTACCCCCACCTCCGCCACAGAATACGTCTTGGAAGTATTTTGTGTTGGTTGGGAACATTGGCTCTGGAGCCAGTCTCCTGGACTTAAATCCTGCCTATGACCATTTCTTACCATTAGTTGTAATATCGCTCAAGTTATTTAACCTTTCTGTGTTGGTTTCTGCAGCCCAAAAGGAAAGAAAGGATAATGGGATTAGTTTGAGACATGAGCTGTACCTGTAAACAATTAGGACTCCCTGGTACAGTCAGTGTTCAATAAATGCTTGCAGCAGCAGTAGCAGCATAAAGTGCTACTTTGTTCTTAACTGTGTAAAATAACTTTAAAGTTACTGTAAAATACCATTGCGTGACTGTTTTAATTCATTGATTCCGGATTGATGATTATCTTTTATTATTTCAACCAGTGTTGCAATTAATTGTCTCATGCATGCAGTTTAGCACTGAGATTGGGCATATATTCATGGGTTTTAAGAGTCATTAATAGTTTCCTTCTCTGTGAACAGTCTGTCCAAATCCTTTGCCTAGTAAGTTACTGGTCATTTTCTTATTGATGATAGGAGGCTTTTTATATATTATGGGAATTAGCCCTTTGAACAATATATGATTTTAAAATATTTTTTGTTTCTTTGTTTGCCTGTTGACTTTACTGTTTTTTTTTGTTTTTCTTAGCATGCAGAAAACTCACTTTTTTTCTTTTTTATAAAAGCCATAGGATATAGTTTGATGTTATGTTAACTAGCTTGATATAGTTAAATAGGCTTATTTTACTTTGAGATTGTTTAAAAATATGTTGTCTTCTAGTACTCACATGACTTCTGTTTTTATATTTAAATGTTTGAGCCATCTTACATTTATTTTGGAAAATACAGAGTAAGTATATCTTTATCCAGTGAAGAGTCAGCAAGTTAGCTCTGCCTCCTCAGTTCCTTTTTTGAAGTAGATACTGTGTAAATCTCAGCTCTAAAATGCCAACTTTCTTCTGGGTATTTGAGGCTAAGTAGAAATGTTTGGTTTACTATTGAGGATATCCTCATAAAGGCAGAGGGAAAACAACTCTCCCAAGTAAAAACCAGGTTGAGTATGTTGACATAAATGAACGAGACATTGCATTCTTGAGAAGTACTTTTGCACTTATTCACCTGAAGTCATTTGTCTTTAGAATTCTTCTATGATTTTTGTCCTCCTCTCACCTTGTGTAGGTTGCGAGTTATAAGGAGCCAGCATCACATAGAAGCGCTTGTTGAGCATCGCAACGGCCAGGTTGTGGTGTCAGCCTCCACTCGTGAATGGGCCATTAAGAAGCACCTTTATAGCACCAAAAGTGTGGTGGCTTGTGAGAGTGTAGGACGAGTGCTGGCACAGCGGTGCTTGGAAGCAGGAATCAACTTCATGGTCTACCAACCCACGCCTTGGGAGGCAGCGTCAGACTCGGTATTTTTGTTCTCACTACTTAGTTAGGAGGTGTCGTGTTAATTCTTGACATTAGATACTTACATAATAGTAGTTTGTTTATAAAGTTCTTTCCAAGTGTCTGAGCCTGAGTTAAGTGTCCTGATGCGCGGTACCTCACTTCAGCTTCACAGCAGCCTTAGCATCAGGAATCATGGTCTCTCTTCTGTAAGTTAGCTGAGGTTGGCTGACTGGCTCAGTGTGGTGCTGGGCAGGGTTCAAACCCATGCGACCAATTCTATAGCTGTAATGTTGACTTCTCTGCCGTTCATATAGTATCATCTTGTCCACAGAATATTTTCAAATACTGCTAATCCTTAACATCTCTATACCTTCTTTTATCTGTGTCATTATTAAGATCACTTTCTGAAAAAAACAGTGTAGGCTGGGAAGTTAGCAAGGAGCAGATCGGTGGTTTATTTCTCTTCCTCTTAAGAAGTGAGCTATTTATGGTCAGCTTTTAGTGTTAACTTCATCTTTTCCTTCTTTCTTGATCTTCAAAACCAGATGAAACGACTACAGATTGGCATGATAGAGGGTGGTGTGGTGCTGCAGGAGCCTCGGAGAATCTATGAATGAAGCAGAAGCATTGTTTGGAACTTGTAAATGAAAGCTGTCAGCTCTTCATTCATCAGAAAAGCGCCTCGGGAAGAACTGCCAGCTTGGACGTTTTATACAAAAATTAACAGCAGAATGTTATTAGTTAAGGTTGTCTCCTTCTCCCCTTCAGTATGTTTGTCTTAAATCCAGGGCTGAATTCTTCGTTCTTGGACATGAGAGAAGTGTCTGAGAAAAATTGTTGCCAATTGTAATTGACTTCTGAAGGACAAATTAAATTGTTGTTTATAAGTTAAAGAATAAAGGTATATTATTAACTCTTATTTTTTAGTTATATGGCATTTTCTCCCAACTATGAACTCTCGGTGGCAAGGATACACATTAAAGGTTTGTGCACTTGGTCATAGCAGGTGGTCTCAGTAAATGAGAACTGTTGCTGCTCAGGTGTGGAGGCTTTTTTTTTAAGTAGGAGATGTCAGTATCAGTTTATTATAAACAGTAATGCAAAGATAAGAGCAAATCCTAACCTTATTGGGCTCCTGGATCCTAACAGAGCCAGATTTGAAGAAAGGAATGCAGTGAGAAAAGGAAATAAGGTGTCTATACCATCTAGAGAAGCTGTTGGGAGATGGAGCCTGAAGTGCATTTGGGTTAATTTAAAGTTGAGGTAGGGTAGATGGGAATCATGGCAGGTCTCTTAAATGAGTGATTAAGTCAGAGTAAGGTGTTAACTGATCTTGGCTATTTAAGAAATGTGGTGAGGAAGAGCCAGTAAGCACAGTGGCTTCTAGCATATTCCCCCCACATTTTAAATATGAAGTCCAATTCTGTATTTATATAGAAGTGAAATAATATTGCTATCATCAATCTGAATATTCAGGGTATTATTTTAAAAGGAAAATGTATGCAATCAACGTTTTTTGAAAGTTTGATTCATTCTGAGAGGCTTTCAGAATGCAATGCTTAGTTTTCCTTTTGATCTGTAGCTATTACAGTAAAGACATTTATAGGTATGTATTAATAGTTCTGGGCTTCCCTGGTGGTTCAGATGGTAAAGAATCTGCCTGCAATGCAGATCTGGGTTTGAACCCTGGGTTGGGAAGATCCCCCTGGAGAAGGGAATGGCCACCCACTCCAGTATTCTTGCCTGGAGATTCCCATGGACAGAGGAGCCTAGCAGGGTCCATGGAGTCACAGAGTCAGGCACGACTGTGTCTAACACCACCACCATGATAGTTTTAATATTTTCTTCTCTCATCTTAAAGACCACAGTTCTAAAAGGCTGTCAAAACAAGTCTAGAATTCAAGGGAGGACACAAGACCATGGACTGGGGTAGTGTGGCTTTGGAAATTGACAACAGGGTTCACCTGTAAATGGTAGTGGTTCAGTTGATTAGTGGAGTCTGCGACCCCATGGACTAAAACTGGACAGGCTCCTCTGTCCGTGGAATTTCCCAAGCAAGAATATTGGAATGCGTTGTGATTTCCTTCTCCAGGGGATCTTGGGCACTTAGAGATCAAACCCACCTCTCCCTCACTGACAGGTGGATTCTTTACCACTGCACCACCTGGTGGGGATTTTTTTCTTGGAGGCATAGGATCTAGATCATCTCAGTATCAAGAATTCCTTCAGTTTGGGCAATTTTTGAGACTTGGTATAGCAAGTATGATAAATGGTGTTACAAAGGCAACAGCAATGCCAAATAGGGAAAAGGGGACCGGGGAGGAGAGGAGGGTACGGGGCAAACGTATGTTAACAGTGATGGCCAAGGTGGCAAGAAGTGATTTAAAAACCAGAGGCTATGCGGGCCCCCTATCCCCGCACCATGGCTGCAGTACCTGCTTTATTGCAGTTCCTTCAGGCTCTGTTTACTGGTCTGTTTTTACTCTTTCGGGCACTACTTTGTCCTACCATTGCCTCTTTTTTTTTTTTCTTCTAATTTTATTTTTAAACTTTACATAATTGTATTAGTTTTGCCAAATATCAAAATGAATCCGCCACAGGTATACATGTGTTCCCCATCCTGAACCCTCCTCCCTCCTCCCTCCCCATACCATCCCTCTGGGTCGTCCCAGTGCACTAGCCCCAAGCATCCAGTATCGTGCATCGAACCTGGACTGGCAACTCGTTTCTTACATGATATTTTACATGTTTCAATGCCATTCTCCCAAATCTTCGCACCCTCTCCCTCTCCCACAGAGTCCATAAGACTGTTCTATACATCAGTGTCTCTTTTGCTGTCTCATACACAGGGTTATTGTTACCATCTTTCTAAATTCCATATATATGCGTTAGTATACTGTATTTATGTTTTTCCTTCTGGCTTACTTCACTCTGTATAATAGGCTCCAGTTTCATCCACCTCATTAGAACTGATTCAAATGTATTCTTTTTAATGGCTGAGTAATACTCCATTGTGTATATGTACCACAGCTTTCTTATCCATTCATTTGCTGATGGACATCTAGGTTGCTTCCATGTCCTGGCAATTATAAACAGTGCTGCGATGAACACTGGGGTACACGTGTCTCTTTCCCTTCTGGTTTCCTCAGTGTGTATGCCCAGCAGTGGGATTGCTGGATCATAAGGCAGTTCTATTTCCAGTGTTTTAAGGAATCGCCACACTGTTCTCCATAGTGGCTGTACTAGTTTGCATTCCCACCAATAGTGTAAGAGGGTTCCCTTTTCTCCACACCCTGTCCAGCATTTATTATTTGTAGACTTTTGGATCGCAGCCATTCTGACTGGTGTGAAATGGTACCTCATAGTGGTTTTGATTTGTATTTCTCTGATAATGAGTGATGTTGAGCATCTTTTCATGTGTTTGTTAGCCATCTGTATGTCTTTGGAGAAATGTCTATTTAGTTCTTTGGCCCATTTTTTGATTGGGTCGTTTATTTTTCTGGAGTTGAGCTGTAGGAGTTGCTTGTATATTTTTGAGATTAGTTGTTTGTCGGTTGCTTCATTTGCTATTATTTTCTGCCATTCTGAAGGCTGTCTTTTCACCTTGCTAATAGTTTGCTTTGATGTGCAGAAGCTTCTTAATATTCCAGGTCTACATAAATGACATTCTCCCCTTATAGGGATTGCAAAGGAATTGTTGCGGAGCGTAAACGACCTTTGATTGCTAGGGCGGGGGTCTAAGCGATCCTTAACCCTAGGGGATCAAATAAATACAAGATGAAACACCTGTGGGCAGGCAGGTGCGCTGCCTGCCGGGGCTGGTGGGCGCGGGGGCTGTGCGTTTCTTCACTCCGCCCCCCCCCCACCTCCGCGAGCCCTTTAAGGCGCCGGCGCGGCGCTTGCGTGTAAGTGCGAGGCGACGCGTGGCCGCACTCACTGGGCGCCCTCCGCCGAGCTGCTGCGTGGCCATGGACATAGGCGCCGATGAGTTTGAGCAGAGCCTCCCTCTGCTGCAGGAGCTCGTCCTGGGTGCGGACTTCGTGGGTAAGGCCCCGGGATCCCAGGCTTTGGCGCCGGAGCTGGCTGGCCGGCGCTCCTGGGGAGGGTATGGTTCTCGGGCCAGACCGGGCGGGAGAGGTGAGGCCCAGCCGGGTGGTCTCCAGGCCACAGGAGACTCAAGCAGGGCTCCTCGGAAGGACAGTGGGACTCCTCAAGTTTGGGCAGTGGGATGTTGGTCAGCAGTTCCATTCGTAGTCCCCGTGTAGTCCAGGTGGAATGGGGTGGCCTGGCATCCTCGCTTTGGCTCCCTGTTTTCCTTTCTCGACCTCACCTGGCTTCTCGAGTGCCAAGAAGGTGAGCCAGTGCTTTTGCTACCTGCAGCGTTTATAGCATGAAGAGCCTTGCGATGGTCTGTGCCTGGGGACTCTTTTTTTTTTTTTTTTTGCCTTCCCTGCAGGTCTGGACATAGAGTTCACGGGCCTTCGTTCTAACCTGTCTGGGCCCCAGCAGATCAGGTAAAGCTAAAGCTGCCTTAGAGCTGGGCTGGAAAGCCTCTTTTGTGCCCTGGTTGACCAGCATTACTTAGTAGCGGGCACCCTGTTGGCAGCAGCTGGGCAGGACAGCTTTTTGGGGGGGGGGGTTGCGGACCTGGCTGGCTTTCCACAAAAGGCAGGTTCCCTAGTTGTTGTAACAAGGAAAGCGCTGCCCTGGTTGAGAGCTGCTAACCCAGCGTGGAGGCTGCTGCCTTGATAGCATCTCTTTGCCTCTGGACTGAGACGTCTGTTTTTCTCACAGTCTGTTTGACTTGCCATCAGAGTGGTATCTAAAGACCCGTCAGAGTGTTCAGCAGTTCACCATCTGTCAGATCGGTGAGTTTAACCTTCAGCTGTTTGTTTTGAGTTATTGAAAAAAACCTTTTTTTTTATTGTCTCTGTGTTTCCTACTGGTAAAACCTCTTTGGCGCCGTTCTGAGACACTGGCTGTCATTTTGCATGCTCGTTTGGTGTTTGGCCATGTCTTGCCTGAGAGACCTAACTCTTCAGAATAAGTAGAAACTTGATCTCCATGCCGGAATCAACATTGAGGCACTTGGACCATCTTCCAGGGGAAAGTGTATGTTTTCTTTAAGCAAAAATCATACATAGCAAGATTATACTATAAATATGTTGTTCTGCATATCCCCCCCCCCCGCCCCCGCAAATAGAGCTTTTTCTATATCAGCTTATACAGATTTCCGGTTCAGTTAAAAAAATTTTTTTTTTAATTGGAGGAAATTACTTTAAATATTGCATTGGTGTCTGCCATACATCACCATGAATCAGCCATAGGTATACGAATGTCCCCTCCGTCTTAAATCTCCCACCCCATCCCTCTAGGTTTTCACGGAGCACCTGATTTCAGCTCCCTGTATCATGCAGCAAATTTCCACTGGCTGTCTACTTTACATGTGGTAATTTATTTGTTTAGCACTCCTAACTCTGTGTATGGTTTGGCTCTATCTCCTAATGATGAATGCTTTGGTTGCCATTTGTATGTGATGAAACAAGGTTGCATTGACTGTCTTAGCTCTTATATATTACTGTGCAGTCCTGAGTGTATGTGTTTGGTGTACTTGTAAAAGACCAAAGTAAATATTTTAGGTTTTGTGGGTCATATGGTCTACATATGAAGTTACAACAACTCAGTGCTGCCTTTGTTAATGAGGAATCAGCTGTAGTTAATACATAAATGAATTGAGCATGGCTGTATTTCAGTAAAACTGTTTAAAAAAAAAACAGGTCCTGAGATATTTTACTGATTGTTGCTTTTCCTGTGAATGAGTAACACCTGTGTGTGTTCTCTGTCTGTCTGCTGTTTTCTTATTTATTTGTCCTTTGCTGTTTTCTTATTTATTTTTGGATGCTGGATCTTCATTGTGCGGGAGGGCTTTCTCTAGTTGCAGTGCCCTGGGCTGCTCTTTGTGCATCCTTTGGAGCGTAGGATGCTCTTGTTGCAGAGCACGGGCTTTTAGTTGCCCGAGGCATGTGGAATCTTCCAAGACCAGGGACCAAACCCATGACCCCTGCATCAGCCTGCAGTTTCTTATCCACTGTATCATGAGGGAAGTCCTGCTGTTTTTCTGTTGTGATTGTGTTTAATTGTGAGACCTCTTTGAAAGTATGGGAAACAGCACTTGAATACGTTCGTATTGTTTCCCCCTTCTTCAAAGTCTTTTACTTTTGATCTTTTTAACAACACAAACATTTAAAAATTGTTCAAATGTGTAAATCTTCATAGATTTTAGTGTCTCTTGTTTTAAAACTATAAAAGTGTCTTGTAAAGCAACTATACTGCAATAAAAATTAATAAACTAAAAACTAATAAAACTGTAAGTGTCAATATTCTGTGTTTGAACAGCCATTTACAGTTATTTCAGGAATTTGTGTGAATTACAGTTTGACGGTTCTCATGTTTTGACTCTTTCCCTTCCTCCCTTCATTCCTTTCTTCCTTCCTTTGTTTCTTTTTTAGAATTTATCCTAAAGCCTATGTAGTAACTTTGGGTGTAAAGAACTGACTCCTGATTTGATACTCAGAGAGGCAAGAACCCCATTCCAGTGCTAGAGGGGATATGTGCAGGACGTTTTTTGAGTTAGCTTCCGGTAGCTTTTCTCTTGGCATTCATTCTGTCCACCATCACTCTTCTAGGATTGTCTGTGTTCTCCAGTATTGAAGGCGAGTCGAACAAGTATGTATAAAGACCTTTGGCGAAACACCTGGCTCTCGCCTGTTTCTCTTCTCCACCTGCTCCCCCTTCAAATTCTGCTTCAGGCTCTGACCCCTTTGGCCCTGGATGCCCCACAGTCTCCCTGCTCCCGGGCCCGCCACCCTGCCTCCCCTGCAGACGCCGGCTGGCCCTTCAAGTCTCTCAAAGCAGCACCGTCCCTGGGGGCTCTCCCAGCACCCCCTGGACCGTCAGTGCCCCTTGCCACGCGTCCTTCACTCCTGTGTGTTTCTTCAGGATTGCAGTCAGCAGTGTTACAATGAGGGGGACGCAGCTCCCAGGCCCCAGCGGCCAGAAAGGATGTGAATGGCACCCCCCTCTCTCAGTGGGGGTCAGACTGTGTGCCTTTGTTCACTGGCCCCCAGCACCAGTCATAGTACTTGAAACACAGCTGGCATTCAAATACAGCGAACCCTTGAATAACACAGGGTTTGAACTGCCTGAGCCCACTTACACTCACTAAATACACACTGTGGTACTGTACGCCCCAGAGTGGGGTCTGTGGGTGCAGAGGGCCTGTGGCTGGACCCAGGGCAGGCTCTAAAGTATACTCAGATGTCTGGCTGTAAGAACAGCTGGTGCCCCTAACCCCCATGTTGTTCAGGGGTCAGCTGGACTTCTCAAGGGGAAGGAGGAGCCCACTAGGAAGCCTGCTCCATGAGCCAGAATTTTAAGTGTTTTCTGTCTTTTTCTCCTTCTGTTTGTTTTTGTTGCTAGGTATGTAGCTCATTCATGTAACTTCTTCCTCTTCCCTACGACATTTGGGGTTTTGGACTCAGAGTTCTCTTTCCAGGCTTCCAGTGTTCAGTTTTTGAACCAGTATGGCTTCGACTATAACAAGGTATGGCCTGGGAGGAGGGGGCCCAGAGGGTTGAGGGGCCGGGTGTCCACCTGGTCCCAGTCCGCTTCCTGTCGCCCTTCTGACTTGTCCACGTACAAGCGGACGACAAAGGTTTCTTTCTGTGCTGTCACACAGATGATGCCACTGACTCGTTTCCTGGTCTCTCCCTGTCTTTAGTTTCTCAAAAATGGGATCCCCTATATGAACGAAGAACAGGAGAAGAAAATTAAGCACAACATTCTGACTGGGAACTGGAAAGTTCGCAGGTAAAGCCCGCTTCTCCGGGTGCTCTGTAGGTTTCTTTGTTGCTGCTGTGTTTCTGGCTTTGCTGGACGTGGTAACCTCACACTGTCCCCTTAAGCTGGGCTCAGCCACACATGACAGCCCGGAGTGCTGGTATGCCGTTCCTATGCCTGAGATCAGAAACCTCTCACTGCATAGCGTGGGATGAAGGGGCAAAAGAACTGACTCTTAACTTGGTCCTCAAAGAGGCAGGAACTCCATTCCAGTGCTAGAGGGGGAAAATGGCTCTGTGGGACTTCCTGTGAGAGCCTTAGGGTTTTTCAAGGCAGGTCACAGGTAACCTTGACCATGTGGCCCTGTAGCTCAGCTTGGTCATGTTGCCCCATGAGTTTGATCTGTGTGTTCCCCGAGGGCAGGGTCTCTGCCTTGTCTCTCTGGCCTCCAGTGCCTGTTGTTGTATGTTAACCCGGTCGTGCTGTGGGGCTTGGGCCAGGCCTGCTCAGTGGCCTTGTGCGTTGGAAGGAGCCGCCACCTGGGCCCAGGTCTGCTGAGCATTGTGCGGTTCTGAGCCAATCCTTTAAGTTCCTTGGGTTTTCGATTCTTTGCCTTTATCGGTGAGAGGGTTAAATTAGACAGCTTTTAATTCTGGAATGTTATGATTGTCTGGTCCAAATCATTATGTAACGTTGGAATTTTATCCTTGTTCTTGGTTTTATATAAAAATACTGCTTTGGAAGGGAAAAGCAACTTGAATTTTTAATCTTCTGTTATGTTCAAATGTTCGAGAAAAGGCTTTCCTTTTCTCCATGTGACACAGTGTTCTTGTATATTTAACACAGGAAAAGATGTACTTACCAAAGTTCCTTTCTTTTCCATTCTTCACCAGATGGTGCTTTTCCACCTCTGAGAGGGGCACTGAGGAGACGGACCCGATAGGCTCCCTTAGTGTTGGTTGTCTCCCAGCCCCTTCCCCCCACAGGCCGGTCAGCGGGAGGGGGGCGTGCCCCTGTGGACAGACCCGAGGGTGGAGGCCAGGTGTTTGGTTTCCTCTTGCAACACAAGACTCGGAAAAGAAATGGTCTTTCTGGGGTCCGTTTTCTTGCCAGGATCACAGGGTGAAAACGGGCGCCTTCAGAATCCCCTCCCGCATTAGTGTTGTCTCACGTGCCCATTTTCAGCTCTCTGGACAAAGACCAGATCAAGGTGGTGATTGACGAGGTGACGCGCTGGCTGGACCTGGCGGAGGAAGGGGACTGGATGACCCTCCCTGGTATTGCTGGTAGGCAGGGGCGGCCCCCCGACCTGGGAGCTGGGAGCAGGAACTGTCACCTGTGGGGAGCATCCCTTCTCCTCCGGTGGACCCTGGGTGTCGGCTCAGCAGACACGTGGTCCCTGTGATTAGATGGAGCTCTGACCTCGGGTGGGAGGTTGGGGGGCTGTCCACCTGTTCTTAATTTTAAGGTTGAGGAAGTCAGGTTCCGCTCAGCACCATCCTTTTCATCCCAATCCTTAGTGCCCCTTGGACTCTTTCTTTATTTCTGTTAATCTCTGAATGTTTCCCCCACAGTTCAGTGTGGGGTTGCTGCCCTACATTAGCAGTTCTCAGCCTTGGTCATTGGACCCCAGGGGTTGCTGAGACCCTTTCCATGGGGTCCATGAGGTCAGAATGGTTCTGAAAACATGGTTTGGCTGCTGCTTGCTGCTGTCCTTGTGCCATCTGCACTGGCGGTCCCGCAGCCCCTGTGAGTGATGCCCCTGGCGCCTCCGCACAGGTGGCGTGGGAGCATCTGGCCGCACAGCACTCATGTTCTTTGTTGCCACTTCCAGTTTAAAAAAATTCTGACTGAAGAACCTTGTGAGTGAAATAATAATTCTTAGTTTTATTAAATTTCAACATTTCATTGCTCGTCTTTTACAACGTTCTGTGCATCAATAGAAGTATGGAAGAAATAAATGTGCGTGAAATGTGGCTGCTGCTTCCTGCAGTACAGTGGTTACCTCAAGGAAAAGCACTTGGGCAGGATTTTGTGTTGAGAGCTGAGTTAGCTGCCTTCTATTTTTTTTTAATTTTTTTTTTAAGGAAAGTAATTTTTTTTTTTCTTGGCCATGCTGTGAGGCTTGTGGGATCTTAGTCACCTGAGCAGGAATTGAACCTTAAACCTTTGGCAGTGAAAGCAAGGAACCCTAATCACTGGACTGCCAGGGAATTCCCCAAAGGAATATAATTTTCACTTGAAGGAACTGACTGGTTGTTTTGATGTGGGTATTTTCAGTCACCTTCTCAAGTGAAAAAAGTAAGCCTTGTCTTCAGGAAGACTAACCCCTAGTGTTTAGTAGAGATGAGATTTGAGCTTTCAGTCAGAAACTGAAATTTGAGATTTCATCTCTCACGGTTAGCTCGACAGCTTTATGAGACTTTCTGATGAGATCAGTGGCCACATGTACGAGTGTGTCTTGATGGCATCTCATGATATGTGAGCATGTGGAAGGTGGTGTGTATAATCAGGAAAACAACATTCTCCAGATAACCAGTGCGTGGCGTCACACAATCATAGGCAAAAGTGTAATGGGTTTATTATTTTTCAAACCTTACAGTTTTTAGTGTCATGTGTATGGTTTTAATTTCTGACATGGTGGACATCAAGACCTGTAACCCACACACACAAAGGCTCTTTGGGGTCCTCCGTTTGAGAGTGGCCCTGAGATCAGAGACTCAGAGAAAGCTGCCCTGGTTCATGCCGGGCCGCCCCCGTCACTCGGCCTGGGGACAGCGAAGAGCTGTCTTCCCACGTGCTTCCTCCATCTCTCTGCTGCTGCTGCCTGCGAGGCTTCTCCTGAGGGGAGGGTGAGCTGCCCTGCCAGCATCTCTGGTGATTCCGTGCAAGCCTTGTTTCCTTGCTGCAGGCTTCCAGGCCTTCGAGGTCCAGCTCGTACTGAGGAAGGCCCTCCCTGACATCTGGACGGTGCTGAGAGACCAAGGGGTGAGTTCCCACCTGGAGGGGCCAGCCCCCATCATTTCTGTCTCATTTGGCCAAATCGGGCCTCTGTGAAAGGCTTCTTCCCCCCACTCCTTCCCGTTTGACATGAGGGACCACTTCTTTGGCCCCATTCCCGGGATGCTCCATGCTAAGTCCCTTCAGTCATGTCCGACTCTTTGCGACCACATGGACTGTAGGCCAGGCTCCTCTGTCCTTGGGATTCTCCAGGCAGGAATACTGGAGTGGGTTGCCATTTCCTCCTCCAGGGGATTTTCCCGACCCATGGAAAATGGGGATGGAACCTGTGTCTCTTACGTCTCCTGCATTGGCAGGCGAGTTCTTTACCACCAGCGCCACCTGGGAACCCCAGAGAGGCCTTGGGGCGTCTGCCTGGTGGCTCAGTGGTAAAGGGTCCACCTGCCATCGCAGGAGACATGGGTTTGATTCCTGGTCCGGCAAGATCCCACCTGCCACTGCAGAGCCTAAACCCCTGCACCAGCGGTGGGGCCTGGGAGCATTCCCAGGATTCGGGAGCTTGTCTCCTCCTCTTGCGCTCAGGTGATCGTGAAGAAGGTGAGTACGCAGCACCGCTGGTATCTTGAGACCACCTCCTGTGATCGAGAGAGCTGCTGGAAGGAGAAGATTCTTCTCTCTGCAAGGGGCTTTTCTGTGTTTTTCCAGATGCTGGTGAAAGCCCGGAAGGTAGGGAGAGAATTCTCTTTCCTTGGTCTTTTTGCAGTGTTTTGTATCTGACTGTAGAGACAAATGAGTCCTTCAACAGTAAACTCAGATTCCTTAAAATGAGTGGTTTCTTTTTGTTAACTAACTTTGTGGATCTAACCTTGTTTTACAAAGTCATGATAGACTAATTTGGGGAAAGACTGTCCCTGTGAAATATTACCATTCCCTTGCTCCTTTCGTGCACACAGGCATTTCAATACAAATTGACTTAAAACTGCTTGGGGACCGCGTGTGTCTGCTTCACAGCTTAGATCCCAGTGTGGCTGGGGCCTCAAGTCCCTCTGACCCACTGGTTTGCCTTTCTAGCATTTGAGCAGTCCAGCTGCCTTTCACGGGAGTGGATTGCGTGTGGGGATGGAATTACCATGTCATCAGAATGCAGTGGGTTCTAAAGCTACACTCTTTGGCAGAGACAGCAGTTAGTCTACAGCGTTTGTTTTATTTTTAAAATTTCATTTCTCTCACCTGTCGATTTCCTCCAAGTAGCCCTTAGTGGGACATAACATGATGATGGATCTGCTGCATCTCCATGAGAAGTTCTTCAGACCTCTCCCAGGTAGGGCCGACCCATCCTTCTCCTTCCTCTGACTCAGCTTGCCATCGGGCAGGGGGGTGGGCCCGGCTTTGTGCTCCTGAGCAGCCCCTACAGGCATCGGGTTTCCAGAGAGGTCCGGCGCATCTGTGCCTGTTACTGTTTTCCTGGAACTAGGTGACTTTCTCGGAGAAGGCAATGTCAACCCACTCCAGTACTCTTGCCTGGAAAATCCCATGGACAGAGGAGCCTGGAAGGCTGCAGTCCATGGGGTCGCTGAGTCAGACACGACTGAGTGACTTCACTTTCACTTTTCACTTTCATGCACTGGAGAAGGAAATGGCAACCCACTCCAATGTTCTTACCTGGAGAATCCCAGGGACGGGGGAGCCTGGTGGGCTGCCATCTATGGGGTCGCACAGAGTCGGGCACAACTGAAGCGACTTAGCAGCAGCAGCAGGTGACTTTCTCAGGGAGAAAAACTTATATTTGATTGATACTCCCCACCCCCCACCCCCGCATTACAGAAGTTGTTCAGTCTCACTGTAAAACTTAGTGAAATCAGAGATGTGCAGGAAAAACAAACTTGCCTTTAATCACGGCTGTAATTCTTACACTTTTTGCTTTTTCTTCTGTTTTGACTTTTCCATGGGCTTCCCGGGTGTCGCATTGGTAAAGTGCCTGCCAGCCAATGCAGGAGATGTAAGAGACCTGGGCTTCATCCCTGGGTTGGGAAGATCCCCTGGAGGAGGAAATGGCAACCCACTCCAGTATTCTTGCCTAGAGAATGCCATTGACAGAGGACCCTGGTGGGCTGTAGTCCATAGGGTCGCAAAGAGTCGGTCGCACACACACACATAATCTTAATTTGCTTTTTCCTTTGTTTTGGCTTTTACATATTTGACCACACAGTGTATTTTATTCCGTTTGGCTTTTTTTCCACTCACCCAAAGCATTTATTTATGTCCTTAACTTGAAATCATTTCAGTGGCCATACGGTACTGTCTAATGGCTGTCCCAGTCTTTTCCATGACGGATGCTGTTGGACACACTGCAGTGTGATGGAGTGTTAACAGCATGCATTCAAGAGTCGTGCTTGAATCCTCATTCCATCCCTTGTTACACATGATCCTGAGCAAGTTACTTTAATGTAGCTGTTCTGTTTCCTTATCTGTAAAATGGGGATGATCATAGTATCAGAATTGGGGATTAAATGAACTAACACTGCTCAGAGAACACTATTCTGCTGTTCAGTCGCTCAGTCATATCCCACTCTCTGCACCTCCATGGGCTGTGGTACACCAGGCTTGCCTGTCCTCCACTGTCTCCCAGAGTTTGTTCAAGCTCATGTTCATTGAGTCAATGATGCCATCCAACCGTCTTATCCTCTGTCACCCCCTTCTCCTGCCCTCAGTCTTTCCCAGCATCAAGGTCTTTTCCAGTGAGTCGGCTCTTTGCATCAGGTGGTCAAGGCATTAGAAAACACTAGCATAGCTGGAAAGGGGTGAACAGTTTCCCTGAGATTTTTCTAGGAAATGAATTAATAAAACACCTCAGTTTGAGCATCTTGAGAGATTTGGGGAAGAATTAAGTGTCAAATAATCACTTCCCCCAAACTAAGCAGACAGGCAAACAAAGAAATTGCTGAAACAAAAGCTATGGCAGAAAGGCCCCTGGAGGCGACCGGCTGGCCCCATGGAGAGAGCTGTGCAGGTGCTGGGGGTGGTGAGTGGCCCAGGGCGGGGCAGGCGATCCTCTCACCTTGTGGGGGTCCAGAGTTAATGCCCCAAACTGGGAGACCACTGAGCAGCATAAGCTTTGTTTAGAAGTGGTGGGAGTACACACCAAAGGAAAAAATTGAAGATCACTGCCGTCAGGGAATAGGAAATGGGAGGTAAATGAGGAGAGGGTGAGCAGAGAGATTTTGGTTTGTTGGTTTTGCAGTGAGCCTCTTTAAAAGGTATGTGGTATAATTTTGACAAATATGCAAATTATAGGTGATTTTTATCAAGGCACTTACAATTTTTAACTTACTGGATTTTTCTCTGAACAGTTATTTACAGATTTCACATTTGCCTTTTCAGTAATCTCTTTCTCCCTTTTACCATTGACTACAACTTTGCAAACTGCATTAACTAAGGTTGGTTATAGACAATAGTCTGAATTTAATGGAAAACTGTTCGACTTCTGCTGTAATAAAGGGTAATGTCAGGTTGGTTTAAGATTCAGAAATCCTTAATGATGAGGAGCAAGGATGTTTTCAATTCCTGTTTTGTTTTATTTGCTTTAGTAACCAGTGTTGGTGACAAGCTAGATTGGAGAATTTCTTCCCATTTTTACCGTGAACTCACTTCTGACTACCTGGGTCTTTCCCTTCAGAAAGCTACGATGAGTTTAAGCTGAATATCCACAACCTATTTCCTGTTCTCATTGACACCAAGAATGTGACAAAGGATATCTGGAAGGTAATTAAACTCCTTTGGGAAAGGAACACTTCATTAGTCCCAGGAACATTTAGCTTTCTCACTCTTTTCAGAAATTGTTTCGTGAACCCTTTTCTCATATTTTATAGCCAGTATTGGTTTTTTAATTTGACTACCTGTGAGTCATATTGGCTTATATGTGGTCTTTTTTTCTTTCCCTCCTTCGAGTTCTCATGCTTTGACTTATTGCTGTCTAGTTCATGGGCTTATTTAGATGGGTCAACAGAACAACTTATTCTAGAGCTTGGTAGATACCTTGTGTGTGTTTCAATGTGCTTAAAAGTTGTCAGGGTTGGGGGGCAGGGACCCCGCTTGAAAAATTTTACAGAGCATTCGGGTCAAGGAATTTCAACTCAGATAACAAAATCACCTGAGAAGGTGAATATTGATACCTGGGCCACACCTTTAGCTCCTCTGGTGTAGAGGGGCTGGGAGCGGCATTTCTCCAGCTGCCAGGTGACTTCTGTGGTGCAGCTGGGGTTGTGCACTGCCCATGGAGAAGAGAAGCACCCAGCTAGTTAAGATCCTGCTTAAAAGTTAAACTGAGTGTTCTAAATAAAGCCTTAAGCTGACGCCACAGAACTGGGACTGGGTTACTTGGTACGTCTTTGCCCAGGGACACACTTACTGCTCGTACCTATATTTGCAGCTCTGACGGTGTGCTGTGATGCTGCCCGTCTCTACGTAACTGAGTCATAGGGCAAAGTGGGGAGGACGTGGGGGCTGATCTGAGGGAGTGAAGATAAGGTGAACTCTAGGACTTGGTGACCTGGCAGGTCCTTAGACTGCCCAGCGACCATATGAGTCCCTGGCCACAGTTTGATGCCAGGGAGTCCTTAAACACTTGTCTTTGAGGGAAGATGGTATGAGTTGTTTGTGGCAGTGTTTGTTTTTTTTTACTGGAGGACAATTGCTTTACAATATTATGTTGGTATCTGCCATACATCAACATAAATCAGCCACAGGTATACATATGTCTCCTCCTCTTGAGTCTCCTTTCCACCTCTTACCCCATCTCACTCCTCTAGGTTGTCAGAGGGCACTGGGTTGAGCCCCCTGGGTCCACAGCAAATTCCCACTGGCTATCTGTTTTACATACGGTAATATATATGTTTCCACGCTACTCTCCCTTGTGCCCTCTCCTTCCCACACTGTGCACCAGCTGTTTTCTCAGTCTGCATCTCCTTTGCTGCCCTGCACATATGTTCATCAGTACCATCCTTCTAGATTCCACATGTATGTGCTAATATACAGTATTTGTCTTTCTCTTGCTGGCTGACTCCACTCTATGCAGAGTGGAGTAGATGTAGATTCATCTACCTCATTAGAACTGACTCATGCATTTCTTTTTTTATAGCTGAGTAATATTCCATTGTATATATGTATGTGGCAGTTTTTTTCTAGGCTGGGTTATCGGGTCCCAACCAAGTACACTAGGTACTCTGTCATTCACAGTTAAGGAATAAGGACCAGGTGTGCGTGAAGAGGACCTGGAGTTTTCAAGGTCTTTTAATGGCCACTTGGTAATACCCGAGGTGCTCGCATGCTCAGTCGTGCTCAACTCTTTGTAACCTTGTGGACTGGAGCCCACCAGCCCCTCCTGTCCATGGGATTCTCCATGCAAGAATACTGGAGTGTGGGTAGCCATATCCTCCTTCAGGGGGTCTTCCCAAACCAGGGACTGAACCCTCGTTTCCCGCACTGTAGGCGGACTCTACCACTGAGCCAGCCACCTGGGAAGTCCATTAAGCAGAGAGGAAACAAAACCTCAAATGTCTTACTCTCCCTCATTTGTTTTCCATAATTACAGGAACTCAATTTCCCAAGGGTTTCAAATCTCTCAGAAGTTTATGAAGTCCTGAACAGGTAAGGAGGCTGTTTTCGGGGGGTGCTTAGAGAGCAGGGGTTCCCAGCTGGGCCAGTTTTGTTCCCTAGGGCACCTTTGGCAGCACCGAGACATTTCGGTTGTTTCAGCTCAGGGAGCTCCTGGCACCTCGTGAGCAGAGGCCAGGATGCACAGGAGAACCTTCAACACAAAGAATTCTCCAGTCCCAGATGTCACTGGTGCTGAGCTGAGGAACCCTGTTCTAGAGGGGAGGGGGCCTGGGAGGGGACTTAGAGCTGTTTGATTTCAGTTCATTTGCTCAGTTGTGTCTGACTCTTTGCGACCCCATGAACCATGGTGCTTTCTGTTTGGCCAGGGTTTTATTTCTCTTGTGATCTGTTTGATTGTTGGAGTGATAAGCTCCATGGGAACAGGTTTTATTCTTCCTTTGCACTCTTTCCTTTGGGCCTAAACAGTGCGAGGCACAGTAGGTGCACATTAAACTTCTGAGCTACTGAATGAACCTGGTACCTGGTCAAGTTCCTGATCTTCCCACGGGAATAGCAGTCCAGTTTTCCCTCATGCCTGGCCATACCGCGGACATGTGCCGGTGGGAACGTGTTGTCTGCAAGGAGGAGGCTGGGGTCTGCTCTGCCGGCTCCTCCCTCCCCAGCTGGTGTCTTTCCCCATCCTTCACCAGCTCCCGGAGCTTGCTCAGCCCAAGTCCATTGAGTCAGTGATGCCATCCAACCATCTCATCCTCTATCATCCCCTTCTCCTCCTGCCCTCAATCTTTCCCAGCATCAGGGTCTTTTCCAGTGAGTTGGTTCTTTGCATCAGGTGGCCAAAGTATTGGAGCTTCAGCTTCAGCATCAGTCCTTCCAATGAACATTCAGGACTGATTTCCTTTAGGATGGACAGGTTGGATCTCCTAGCAGTCCAAGGGATTCTCAAGAGTCTTCTCCAACACCACAACTCAAAAGCATTAATTCTTCAGCACCCAGCTTTCTTTATGATCCAGCTCTCACATCCGTACATGACTACTGGAAAAGCCATAGTTGACTAGACGGACCTTTGTCGGCCAAGTAATGTCTCTGCTTTTTAATACTCTGCCTAGGTTTGGGGCGTGGAGGGTGGCTGGGGGCAGTTGCAGGTGGGACCTCTTAGGGAAGAAGCTGTCTCTGTTGGTCACCGTCGTCCAGCCACGCCCATGAGTGCCTGGCCCGGTCCCCAGTGGCCTCTTACGAGTTTCCAGGAGGTGCTCTTTCCTCTACTCACAGCATCACTTACTTGCGATGTGACAGTGTCCTCTGGCCTCTTATGCTTCATCTTTTTTTCCTTTCTCACACGGACCTCCTGGTCCTTGTGAAGCCAGAGGCGGGAATCTTTCAGCGTCCCCTCCTCGCCTGCAGACGCGTCTGCGGTGTTGTCACCTTCAGCACCCTCTCTCCCGTCACATCGGATCCCCTCCAGTGTCCTGCAGGGCAGGAAGGGCTGTCCTCCCACGGCCTGCCCGCCCTCCTGGCCCCACCCCTTCCCTCCTCGCCTCGCCCTCCGTGACACCCCTCCACCACCCCCCCCCTCCTTACCTCGCCCCTTCCCTCATCGGCCCCTCCCCCTCCCTCCTGGGCCCCCACCCCTTCCCTCCTCACCCCCGTCCCCCGCCCTCCTCACCCTCACCGCCTGCAAAGTCCCAGCCCCTCCCTCTGTCTGTCCCTCGGCTTCAGCATCCCTTCTTCTAGCTCAGAAAGCATGATGCTCTCCTTGGTCCCCACCCCTCCACCGCGGTCCTTGTCCTTCTTGTTACAGCAAGTCTGTTCAGAGGCCCCGCCTCCGCCCTGGTGCCCTGAGGCCAGTTGTCTTCTCTCCACAGCACTCTGTTTCCCCATCTGGTGGGAGGATGCACAGAGGCGTTTGGACCAGGGCGTGGCAGGGGTGGGGGGGGGGCGGGTAAGGGGAACCCCTCGCTGGCATCTGACGCAGTGGGCACCCCTCCCGCTTCCCTTCAGTTGAGCCCTCTCCTGGATCTCTTATTTTATGGTGAGGGTTTTCCTCTCTCTTCTGCGTGCTCCCCTGTGGTCCCTCCACTCTTGAGGGCCCCTCCGCAGCTCTCTTCTTCCTCCTGACCATGCCCCTGGGTGACTGAGTCTACCTCGTCAGCCTCAGCAACCGCTTCTGTCCCACCGGGGCTCCAGACTCCTGCTTGCTGTCCTTGGTGGTTCCTGCCCCAGGAGGCCTGCAGGCACCTTCTCGGCCCCCCTGCCCCCCTGTCCATCCGTCAAGCCTGCTGCTGTTGAGTTGCTGCAGCAACTTCTGCCGCCCCAGCGCCGGGCTGACAGCATCTGTGCGGGCGCTGAATCTAGACCTCTTGGGCTTAAACCCCAGCTTTGCGGCTCGCTGGCTTTGTGCGTGAGCTTGAGAACGGCTTAACCTCTGCATGCCTCAGTGTTACCACCTGAAGAGAGGGGGTCATTGCACAGAACACCCACGCTGGCCCTGAGGGTTACACGAGCTCGCACGTGGGAGGGGAGCTGGGGTGTGCCCTGCGTGTCGTCGACATTTAGCGGGACGTCCCCTGCCGGGCAGATCCACGGCCACCTTGCGGCCCAGGCACATGCCGCTTAACAGATGAGGAAGCGGCGTCACAGCTAGTAAGTGGATAGGGAGGCGCCAGTAGATTCTGTTGGGAATCAAATGAAGGGAAGATTTCCCTGTTGAGGGCTGCCCTCGTTCACCCACGTGCCAGGACCGAGCCCTGGAACGCATCCCAGAGCCGGACTTCCTGTATCTTCTAGTCTAGTCCTGTGAGTTTTACTCCCCGAACGTCCTACACTCTGTTCCTTTTTCGGCATCCTCAAGAGTCATTGCTTTCACTCAGGCTTTTACCTTTTATTCCTGTGGTGTCGGGAGCTCCTACCTGGTAGCTGGTTGTCCCTGACCTACTTTATTTCTTGTGCTGAGTGATCACCACTGGAGTGATCTTCTACAACGTGAATTCGACTGGATCCTGTTTCTCTTCTGTGGTTCTTGACGCCCCCATGCATCACCCGAGCTCTTTCCCGAGCCCCTGCTTTCACCGCGGGCTGCGGCCACATTCAGGTTTCGGCGTCACAGGTCGGGGCTCGCCCTTTGCGTCGTGTCTCCGCCTGCTCTTCTGTCGGCCCCAACACCTGGTGCCACCCGCTGTCCACTCAGCCCCACTGATTTCCTGGGCTCAAGGCTTCCTGGAAGACCAGCACCGTGGGCACTGCATTCCTCGGGTGCGCTGGACAGTAAGGCCCCGAGGGCAGAGCCGGCCCGGAGTTGGTCCTGGCGCCTTCCTGGGGTCACACGTCTGGTAGATGCTCAGAAAGATGCAGGTGGAGCTTCTCACATTGCTGTTCTTTCCTCTGTCCTGTTGCCGGGTTACTGAGACCCATCTGCCCATGCCTAGATCCCTGGTTTTTGTCTGCTTAAATTTTACATTCTATTAGAAGCACAGTTTGTTGTGATTTAAAAAGAGTCCTTTTTAAATCGCACACTGTGTCTGTGTGTCTGTACACACATGTGCACAGTCACGTCTGACTCATTATGACCCCATGGACTATAGCCCACCAGGTTCCTCCGTCCATGGAATTCTCCAGGCAAGAATACTGGAGTGGGTTGCCATTTCTTTCTCCAGGGGATCTTCCCAACCCAGGGACTGAACCCCCGTTTCTTGTGTCTCCTGCAACCACAGGCAGGTTCTTTCCCAACTTCGCCCCCTAGTCCCAGTACGGAGGGCACTTTTGGTTAACTCGAGAGGGTGAAGGGCAAACAGAGGGACCGTTTTCAGCGAACGTTCTTTACCTTTCTTCTCTCCTAGTGACTTGAACCCCACCAAGAACTCTGGGCCGGTGATCATTCACGCCAGCAGGTGTGAGAAGTACGGTAGGTCCCCTGGGCCGGGCTCCCACGTGGTCAGCGTGGCTTTGAGGTGCTGGCGCTCAGGCCAGTCCCCACGTGGAGGTGTGGGGGGGCCAGGTGGGGCTTCTCCAGCACCCTGTCCATGTTGTAACCCCTCCCTCAAAAGGAGCAGTCCCAGGGGCCATGAGTCTGTTGGGAAGTCCTCTGCTTCCTGCTTCCATGGGTCCTCTTGCCACCATGTGTGTGAGGGGGACTAGGTCAGGGTGGCATGAAGCTGGGACAAGGGTCATGGTCTCTGGAGGAATAGCCGTGGGTGTGTTGTGTGTGCATGGCCGACGTGGGTGCGTACCTGGGGGACCTGGGGGCGTGCCCTCTCCCAGGCTGCGTTCTAATGGCTGTCCTCGTGCTTCTGGGGAAACCCTGCAGTGGAGACCAAGTACCCCCACGAAGCGGCATACGACGCCTTCCTGTGTGGGTCAGGTGAGCGCCACCGCCCCCTTCCAAAGTTGGGGGTGGCTTGCGTCTTCTTTGCAATAATCCCCCACTGTCCCTGGGCACCCCCCGCCCCATTTACTTCCAGGTGGGCGGCCCCTTGGAAGTAAAGCCTGAGTTTGCGTATCACGATAAGGTGGGCGGGTGTGCCTTGGTGTCTGTCACGTTGCTAGCTTCTTCTCTTCCAGTTCTGTTGAAAGTGGCGCACCTGCTCCTGTGGAAGGTACACAGGTGAGTGTCGCTCTCATCCTGTGACCGGTCCGTGGTCGGGGGTGAGCCAGGGCCGCGGGGCGCCCACGCTCTCCCAGAGGAGGAGGATGCGTGTTGTGTAAACAACATGTTCATGAGCAGCGGGCAGCTCGCCTCCATGGGTGGCCTTCCCCCCTGACCCCTGGGCTGGTCCCTGCCCTCCTGCCTCTTGTCCCAGCCTTGGGAAAAGTCCCTGTCAGGCCAGGCCGTGGGTGAGGCTCGGGTCCCAGTGCCGTGTGCCCGCTCCATCTGTTACCCTCCTGTTTCCTCATACCGTGTGAATCACAGTGAGCTGAGAAAACAGAGCTGATCCGGGGGACAGATAATCCGTGCCGGGTTCACAGTCGGGCTGGGGGAGAGGGCAGGGACTTGGACTAAGGCACCTGCAGGGGAGGTTCTTAAAACCCCAGACTGGAATCGGAGCCGTGCATTCTCAGGGCCTCAGCCTCCCTGCAGGGCCCTGCTCGTGGGCACCAGCTGCACGTGTGCCTCACGCTCAGCAGCACCACCCTTGCCGCACACGTGTGCCCGGTAGGATACAGCATGCCCGGGGCAGGAGCCAAACAAAGTTGTGTTCTCTGGGGCTGACCTAAAAGTTTTCAGACTGTACCCTGTTCATCTGGGTATTGCCTGCACTTGTCCATTTTGGCAGAGGGTACCATACTGGCAACCCACTCCAATATTCTCACCTGGAGAATCCCATGGGCAGAGGAACCTGGCGTGCCATGGTCCATAGGGTCGCAGAGAGCTGGACATGACTGAAGCGACTAAGCACGCATGCACTGTACATAGAAATAGCCTGTGACACGCCGGTGTGAAGCTTGTAACTTGTGAGATGTTGATAGCTTAAGAAATCCACCCCCTCCCTGCCCCCATCTCTGTCTTCCCTGCACCCTGACAGCGGGGAGCAGTGGAGCCTTTTGGTGCCCTGGTATCTGGGCCTTGCCTCCTTCATTTCTTTTACTCCTCACCACCTAACCACCCTCCTTGGTGTAGAGGGGTTCCGCGGCAGCCCAGGCCCTCCTGACCCCATGGCTCCTACTTTCTCGGACGTGTGGCGGGGGCTGGTGACAGAACCAGGCCGTGGGGGGAGGGACGGTCCTTTGGACAAAGTGGGGGGTGATGCCCTCTCGAGGGGCGACAGAAGGGACCTTCCTCTCATTCTCTGACCTGTGGCTGGTGCTCATCAGCCCAGAGGTGTTCACCGAAGTGTTGCCAGCAGATGGTGACCCCTGGACGCTCCCCCTGGGCTGGGGCTATGCTGAGAGCTCGCTGGTTGTGAGGGGGACATCCAGCAACAGGAGCCCTAGAGCTTGCAAGGAGGGGTAGGAGGGTGGTGTCGGGCAGCACAGTCCCGCTGTCCCCAGGCCCCAGCTTCGGCCGAGGGCCGGGCACGGCGCCCGTAGGCTGAGCACCACGGCGTTTTCCGCCCTCGCAGCGCTGTTCCCATCCCCGAGCCCAGCTTCCCGCTCTACCTGGACGTGCTGGCTCCCTACGTGAACCAGGTGAATCTTATCCGAGCCGGGGTGCCCAAAATCGTAAGTAGACTTCACTCTGCCCTTTGTAGGGGAGGGGGACAGGCTCGTGCTAGGATGCAGCATGCTCCTCTGGGCTCTCTAGGGCTTCTGACAGGAGCCAGACTCAGAGTCGAGAAGGGTGCTCACACTGAGCCTGTTATTTTCTTTCTCGTGCTTCCATGCCAGAAGCAAGGTGACCTCGCTTGTTCCTTCTTTCTCTCCCACCACCACCACCCCTGGCAAACAGGGCCTTTCCTAGTTTCTCTTTCAGGATGTTCAAGCTGGGTGGGTGGTCAGTCCGTAGGAGCTGTGGGAAATCTCTTCTCCTCCCTGCCTTCTAGAACAAGCTGGGTGGGTGGTCCGTCCATAGGAGCTGTGGGAAATCTCTTCTGCTTCCCCTCCCTGTCTTCTAGAACTTTGCGGGCCCAGACTCCCCTAGCATCCGCCCCCCCATCCTCATCCTCACCGTCAGGAAGTGGCCTGGGGTCAGCGAGCAGCAGGTCTACCGCGAGTTTCAGAACCTCTGCAAATTTGACGTCAGGAGGCTCACGCGGAGCCAGTTCCTGCTCATGACCAATAAGTTCAAGGAGTAGGTGCCTGGGCTCTCGGCCCGCCCCGCCCCCGGGAGCAGGCCAGGCCCCCGCGTCCCTGACTGTGCCCTTCCCTTGGCAGCACGCGGAGCATCCTGAAGGAGTACAGGTGCCACCCGACACTGCGGATCTCCCTGTACCGCTACTGGAGACACTCCCCGGACATCAACTGCCTGCTGCAGTAAGTGGCCGGCACGGAGCCTGCCTCGCGGGGCTGGTGGTCCCCGAGCGGGGCGAGTCGACACGGCTTGCTGGCTGGAGTGTGTTGTAAAGGGGTCGTAGACCCATAGACCCGTAGAGCACTGTGGACCTCTTTGCGACCCCCATGGACTGTAGCCCACCAGGCTCCTCCATCCATAGGATTTTCCAGGCAAGGGGACTGGAGTGGGTTGCCATTTCCTTCTCCAGGGGATTTTCCCAACCCAAGGGTCAAACCCAGGTCTCCTGCATTGCAGGCAGATGCTTTACCATCTGAGCCACTAAGGAAGCCTCTCCTGTAGGGAATAGCAGATTATTACTCGAGCATCTGCAATGCAGTGGCAACCCACTCCAGTATTCTTGCCTAGAGAATCCTGTGGACGGAGGAGCCTGGTGGGCTGCTGTCCATGGGGTCGCACAGAGTCGGACACGACTGAAGCGACTTAGTATGCATGCGTGCATTGGAGAAGGAAGTGTCAACCCATTCCAGTATTCCTGCCTGGACAATCCCAGGGACAGAGGAACCTGGTGGGCTGCCATCTGTGGGGTCACACAGAGTCGGACACGACTGAAGTGACTTAGCAGTAGCAGCAGCAGCAGCAGCAGCAGACAATGAACAGGTGAATTGCATGGTCTGGTAGGTGATGAAAGAGAAATGAGCAGGGTCAGGAGGCAAGAGCGGTGGCCTGAGGGGAGGTTGCTCTTTGAAGGGGAAGATGGGGGCCCTTGTCGAAGACTGGCCAGGAGGGGAAGGGAGTGAGCCAAGCACACGGACAGTGGAGGGACCGGCATCCGTCCAAGCAGAGGGGGTGGTGGAGAGGGGGGCCCTCAAGTGGGGCCTCCTAGTGTTGTCGAGGGGCAGCGAGAAGCCACTGAGACAGGACAGAAGGGGCAGGAGGCGAGGCCGCAGAGGCTGGCAGGTCCCAATGGAGCGGAGGGCGCTGGGTGAGGACTGGGCGAAGCTGGGTCTCCATCGATAGTCCTGGCAGAGCAGTGGCGCATCGCTCCTCACTAAGACACTGGGGGACACAGGGCAGGAGTCGTCAGGAAGCCAGGCCACCTGGACACACGGTTCCATTGCAGCTTGTGCCCCTCGGTGACAGAGGGGTGATGGGGGTGGTGGAGCTGGGAGCCGACAGACAGGAGCACGGTCAAGTTTAAATCCAGGGTCTGGCGCCTGAGCAACTGGGAAGATGGGACTGCTCTTGACTGAGCTTCAAAGGTTTCGGATTCCCGTTAGGGGCCAGATCCACTGAAAACCACGTCGTCATCGTTGTCTAGTTGGCATAAAAACTCCTTCTATGTCAACCGCATGGTGGTGGTGGAGTCGCTCAGTCGTGTCCGACTCTTGCAACCCCATAGACTGTAGCCTTCCAGGCTCTTCTGCCCGTGGAATTTTCCAGGCAAGAATACTGCCATGGGTTGCCATTCCCTTCTCTGTGCAAGCCACACCGTTGGCATATAAGTAAGTTCTTTATGTTATAATCCCAAGAAACTATTAGCTGTGGCTTGTGTATGCATTAATACTACTTGTTGTCTGCTTATAAATTAAACTTTTCTTGTTTTGAAGTGAGATGTCTTTTTTTGTAGATGTCATATGATTAAGATATCATATTTGTAGATGTTCCTTTTGAGCATCTACATATATGAAATTTGAGAAACGTTAAATAATATAACCATGGGAAAATAACCTGCAGAGATGGAAGCCTGAGCAAATGTTTCGATAATAGGCAAAGAAACTAGCAAAACAGGCAAGATATTTTGGTGACAACTAAATTTAAATGAAATCTTCATACAAAATCCCATTAAAATAAATGCTGAAAATTCTGGAGAGAGCAAAAACTCTTGGCTGCTCAGCAGTCCATTTACCTCTCCTCCTCCAACGTAAGCCACCAGGGAAGATGCCCTCTGCGTCCCAGGGCTGGTCCAGCCTCGAGAAAACGTGGGCTCCGGAGGCACACAGAAAGAACATGCCATCCGGGCAAGCGGAGGTGGGAAGGGAGAGGGGGCGGAGCCCGCGCCAGCCTCACCCGCTGGGTGCAGCCGGGGCCTCCGCGCGGGCCAGGCTGCTGACCCGGGTCCTTGTCTTGCAGAGTCTGCAGCGTCATTACCACCTGGGCCTTCATTGCGTTTCTCCTGGGAGGAGCTGGCCTGTGAGGGCAGCGAGGCCGCCTGCAGCTCCGTCCTGTCTGCACGCGACCCCCGTAGGGCTGTTTGCCTCACATCCTCCGTGCAAGTGGATCGGTACCGTCCCCACAGGAAACTGTGTTCTGGTTTCAACGTGAAAAAGTCTGTAAATATTATCACCGATAAGTCCTTTGTTTGTGGCCCAAACGTTTCTTTCTATAAATGACTGAGGAGAAGTAACGTCTCCTGGGCGTTTAAGCTCACGTTCCAGAGCATCTTCTGAACGGACAGCTAGGCATCCAGCGGAGCTGGCCACTGAGCGAGCCAAAGGCTCTGTTATTTCTGGCAGAGAAATCATTAGCCAATCGGTTGACAGGGATTTAGGCCTTAGAAATGGCCTACGTTTTAGTAAGGGGGAAAAGTAAAGCCAAGTGTCCATGTGCACAGGTGTTGATCTGTTTTTATTTATTTTGGGGTTTCTCTTTGGGGTTTTTTGGTTTGTTTGTTTTCTGGGTCAAAAATAGTTTTTACTGAGGAGAAAAGACTCCAGCCTACAAATGTGCTACTTGTAGTTAAAATTTTATATGTTTAAGTTGTAGAATATAGTATTTCATAGGTTAGAACAGAGAACAGTTAATATCAGAATCATGGAAAATGCCATGCAGAACAAGTAAATAGGACATCGTATTGTTAGGTTTGTGTAGCTCAACTCTAGTGAGTGTAAAGGTAGGTTGATTTTCCTTATTCATCTGTTCACTGATTCAGCAAATATTTACTGAACTTCTATGATGCCTAAGATGTTAGAACGTGTTTTTTGGATGTTTATGGTAATAGTCATTTAGTTTTTGTTTTTTAATTAGGTTGCCATTTATAAAATCATACACGGCCCCTGATGTTTTGCTAAGAAGCTTCCCCTCGGATAAATAGGGGTAGAGCAGACTACGGTTTTATGGTCCATGTTTGAGATAAACATTATAAACCATAAAGCATTAATACTCACTTTGGAAACAAAGTGACCTGTAGCACAGGTGTGTGCCCCGAAACAGGTAGGATCAGATTCTTTTCTTTCCTCAGCAGTGACGTGCACGTCACTTGGCCTTATCGGGAGCTGTTCTCTGTTGGGGGTTGAACTTGGCTGGGCTGTGTGCTCAGCCTTGAACTTGACTTCATTATTCAGCAAAGCCTTGAGCTCTGTGCAAAAGAGGTTTTTTCCTCTGTAAAAGCAGAAGTGTTAAGAGATGGCAGTCACCCAGAAGAAGAGTTTGGAAGCTGCCATTCTGGAACTCCCCTGTTGTCCTGGGGTGTGAGTGACACGCTGACTGATGGGCTGCTGTCCCTACAGCCTTCCGGGCAGCTCTTGTGTTCAGACCAGTGAAAGGCTTCCCTCGGTCGGGGGAAGGGGGCTTTGTCCATCTGTCCACACAGCGTCTTAGGGGAATTTTTTTCTTTTTTTAATTTATTTGGCCGCACCAGGTCTTAACTGTGGCATGCAGGGAGTCTTAGTTGGCAGCATGTGGGATATAGTTCTCTGACCAGGGATCGAACCCGGGCACCCTGCATTGATAGCACTGAGTCTTAGCCACTGGACCACCATGGAAGTCCTGGGGGATTTTGTTTTGTTTTTGTCTTCCTATTGGATATTCCTTTGTGTATGCTGTGGAAAATTCCCACTGTTTATGGGCTTTTGGGACCCTGTCTCATGGATGTGAGCCGTGCAGTCAGTAAGCAAACCTGGGAAGTGAAAACAGATTTCTCAGCTGAGCCTGTGCAGTGGCCATGTTGACCTCCTGGTGTCAGGGCGCTGAGCACTAAGCTGTCTTAGTTCTGGAGCAAGAGACCCTGTAGTTGTTTTATCAGATGTTACCCATTTGCTCTTTAACTCTTTGTCTCTTCATAAGTTGTTGCGGAGTCTGTGCTAAGGGTGCCCTCACCAGGGCCTCTGTGCTGCAGTCAGCGTCCTGCTGTCCATCTGTCCGTGGGGACCCCGGCTGGCTGCATGGTCTGCTTTCCCTCCTGGAGGAGGCTTTGGTGGTGGGATCTGAGCTGCTCAACCCATGACCTCGATCTGCTTCTGTTTATTAACTTCCCTGAGGATTCTCCACGGGTGCCGCGCTGGAGGTGCCGAGTCCAGGAAGCGCCCTGCTCGTACCACCTCCCACCCTGTGTCCCCAGACAGAGCCTCGGGGGCTTGGGGGGCAGCTCTGGGGCTCTTGCCCCCGCTCTCTCCTCAGCTCAGCTAGTTCTTCACGTCGGTGCATCTTGTGCCGTGCCTTCCCCGTCATCAAAGGAAAGAACCAAAGTGAGAAACAGATAAAGCAGACTCTCCCCTCCAGTCTGTGTGTACATGAGTGTGTGTGTCTCACGTCTTCCATTGTTTCCCTGTCTTGGCTGCGGTGAATAATGCTGCAGGAAACGGTGGGTGTGCATATCTCTCTTTGATAGTTTGTTTTCATTTCCTTTGGATATATACCCAGAGGTGGGACTGCTGGATCATATGGTAGTTTCATTTTTAATTTTTTGAGAAACCTCGATGTCGTCCTCCATAGTGACTGAACCAGTTTACAGTCCCACCAGTCGTGCACATGGGTTGCCTTTTCCCCACAGCTTTGCCAGTACTCAACTTGCAACCTGTCGTCGTCTTGATAATAGCCATTCGTACAGATGTGAGTTTATCTCATTGTCTCATTGTGGGTTTGTTTGTTTTGATTTTTTTTTTTTTTTGGCTGTGCCACTGGCTTGTAGGGTCTTAGTTCACTGATCAGGGATTGAACCCAGGCCCTGGCGGTGAAAGCGCCAAGTCCTGAATCCCAACCCCTGGACTGACAAGGGGATTCTCTCATTGTGGGTGGTTTTGATTTGCATTTCTCTGACAGGGCTCAGTGGTGAAGAACCCACCTGCCATGCAGAAGGTGTAGGTTCAACCCTGGGTTAGGAAAATCCTCTGGAGAAGGAAATAGCAACCCACTCCCAGTATTCTTGCCTAGGAAATCCTGTGGCCAGAAGACAGAGGTGGGCCACAGTCCACGGGGTCGCAGAGGAGTCCGTCACAACTTGGCGCCTCAGCAACAACAAACAGCAACAATTAGTGACGCTGAGCACCTCTCATGTACCTGTTGGTCATTTGAACGTCTTCATTGGAAAAATGTCTATTTGGTTTCTCTGCCTGTTTTAAAATTGGACTGTTTGTTTTTTTCTTCATTGAATTATGTCAGTTCTTTATATACTTTGGGGTGTTAACCCCTTATCTGATACAGATTTCCCCCACTCTCTGAAAGCAGAGCTTTCCTGTGAAACCTTCTGAAAGCCCCAATGGAGCAAAGGGAAGAAGCAGTTACCTGGGGACACATGTTGCTCGTAAAATGTCCAGATGGATGGGGATAAAGCACAGATGCTCAGAGACAGTGAGGACCATAGAGTGGGGTGCCGAGGTGCTAGAGTGTAGCTCCTGGGGGAGGAGCCTGGTAACGCCAGTCTTGCTCTTGAGGTGACGCTGCCCCTAGGACGTCTTGCTGCAAAACAAATACTGAACACTGTCTCTGCTTTTTATCTTTTTCCATAAAAATGAAAAACTTGATTCCTTTCAGCTAGGAATATCAGGTACTAATGTAGGCCTTTTGAAAAAGCAAAGTGGCTTAAAACCAAAAGTGGGGGAGATCTCTCCATGGTTGTGCAGCTCTTTCTCCCATTCTGCAGGCTGCCTTTTTGTTGTGCTGATTGTCCATTTGGCAGCGCAGAAACGTTTAAATGTGATGTAGCCCCACGTGTTAATTTTTTTTTTCCTCTTTCTGCTTTTGGTGTCATATCCTAAAATCATTGCCAAGAGCAATGTTGAGAGGCTTCCTCCTTATATTTTTCTCCTAGGAATTTGATAGTTTCAGGTCTTAGGTTTAAGTCTGAGCCCCTTCGAGTTACTTTTTGTGTGTGGTGTAAGATAAGGGGTTCATTTCATTTTTCTACTGTATTCAGTTTTCCTAACACCTTTTGTTGAGACAACCCCTTCCTCATTATATGTTCTTGGCTCCCTTAAGAAATATTAGTTGACCATATTATAAGATCTTAATTTTATCTTTATCATTCATTATAAGAACTCATGCAAGTCCTCTAGAATGTTTTATGTAATTAAGAAGGGTAAGGAACTTTCCTGGCAGTACAGTGGTTGAAACTGTGCATCTGCTGCAGGGGGCCCAGGTTCGATCCCTGATCAGAGCACTAAGATCCCGCATGGCACAGCCCCAAAAAAGGGGGAAAAAAACAAAGTAGTGAATATTTATGGATGGACATTTCTTACAATTTCGTGTCTATAGGACTTCACTGGGTACCCCCCCTTCTCCTTGCAGCAATGTAACTGCTGTGGAAACAGGACGCTATTAATATTCTTACAGATCAGAGCAGACAGGGGTCCCCATGAGAACTGGGGATGAGAAGGCAGGGGACTAATGTACAACCAGAACTGTGGGCTTATTTGGCCACGTAGAGTCTTATTTACCTGAAGACCTGAAAACTCCACTTTCCACTCGTGGAAGAAATGAGCTAGTCTTACCTTTAAGATCGCCACATGCTAGTTTTGATCCAGATACTCTGCTTTTGTGTCTTCCAATAAATACAATGTGTGAAATTTCTAATCTGTTTTGTGCAGTATTTTGTTTAAGTCCTCTAGCATCCACATTTGCCTTGAAGATCATTCTGAACTTTTTGGTTGTTGCTGGTGTCAGCGCTCTGATCTCTACTTGACCTTTGGAACAAGTTCAAGGGCAGAGACCCACAAAGCTGAAGGAGCGGTGTGGGTGATGGCTAAATATTGTGACGTTATCTTGGGCAGAAAACAAAGGAATGTCATTAAAATCCCTTTGAGTGCTGCCTCGTAGAAATTCAGAATGTCTGTCATGACTTTAAAAAACAGCCTGTTTAATTTGGGGAGATGGCTCAGTGGGTGAAGAATCCGCTTGCGATGCAGGAGACTCAGGAGACATGGTGGGTTCGATCCCTGGGTTGGGAAGATCCCCTGGAGAAGGAAATGGTAACCCACGCTAGTATTCTTACCTGGAAAATCCCATGGACAGAGGAGCCTGGTGGGCCACAGTCCATGGGGCCACAAAGAGTCGGACACAACTGAGCAATTAAGCACACACATACAAGGTAAAGGAATCTTCCCTTGTCTTTTGGGGGAAATTCCCCTAAAGTAACTGTTGAAGAGTGTTCATTCAAATGATCTCCATTTTGTAATAACCTGAATCACCACTTGATGGCACCAAAAAGTAAGAAACCCAGAAGGGCTTCCCACTGCTGACCAGAGGAGGCGTTTAAACGTCATTTTTCCCAGCGGGAGGGAGGGATGCTATTGTTTGAAATAATGTTTGGATGTATTTTGTTCTCGGAAGAGCTTGTTACCTGTGACTCCCTCTTCCCCTCCCTAGGACAGACACCGTTGTCCAGGCTGGAGTTGAAATGAGCTTAGAAAGGGATGGCTCAGACAGTGATGGGGGGCTCCTGGGGAACTTGAGGGCGGCGCCATGAACGCCCACAGGTCTGGTCTGGAGGACCATAGGCTAGAGGGTTGGTTTTAAGACAGGCTGCAGACTCTCGGGGGCTAGTGCCGGCCAGGAAGTCCTAGCAGAGCTGGCACAGGACGCGGGAAGGTGGGGGGCAGCAGATTGGGGGACACTCGACACGGACCCCAAGGGAAGGGTCCCCCAGAGAGTGTGGGACCTTCAGGGGAGGTGGCGCCACGCTGCTTCCTTCCTGGCTGGGGGAGCGGCCGCGGTGGGGCAGGTGTCACATGGCGGCCTGGGGATGACCTCCTGCTTCACTGTGCAGGGCGAGAACCAGCGCTGGGGGTGGAGGTGGGGTGCCGCAGGGAGACGTCCCAGAGCCAGGCCAGGAGCGGGCCCTGCGGAGCCAGCACTAGGCACGGCCATGGGGAGGACACTGTCCGGGGCCCGGGTTCCCCCTTCGTGTGCGCCCCGTCCGGCCTTCTGCCGGCGGATCCGACGCGTCTGCCAGCTGTCCTCCCGCCCCTTCGCTCAGGGTGAGGCTCGCCTGGGGTCTGGCGCCTCCCAGCGGCTGCTCTCTTCCCGTCTCGTCTCTCGTCTCACGCCGGCATCTCACCTCACACCATTCCTGTATGCGAATCCTGCCTCGTTTGCCTCTCAGGGGCCAGGGAGGGGGGCGCTCACACCCCCTCCTGACACCCCGAGGTCCCAGAGCCGCCCTTACAGGCAGCGCTGTATCCACTCTGCAGAGCGGGAGGGAGGGAAGGACTGGGTGGGCATTGAAATGGCTGAGCTGAGCATCTTAACTGCCTCTGAACCTGAAAGAAGCCATTTAAACCTGAAGCGATGAGTACTGTCAAGGCGCCAAAATTAAGGATGTTTCCAGAACAAAGCGGTTCCGGGAGTTCTCGCTTGGCTCTGGAAAATTCAAAAGGGATGTAGTTCTCCATATCTGAGTCAGAGGGAATCAAGCTACACCTGGTTCGTTGCTCACGGGACCCTGTCCGGGTTGCTCTTGACTTGTGAATCTGGGGCGCCCCAGTGACCACTCACCTCAGTGGCTCCTTTGTGATGGGCTGGCTCTGTCTTGCTAGTGGGATGGAGCTTTGGGAGGGGAATTCCTTCTTAGAGTGTGTTGAACAGTGTCCCTCCCAAAGTCACGTCCACACAGAGCCTCGGGATGTGAACTTATTTGGAAATAAGGTCTTTGCAGGTGTCACTGAGGGTCAAGCTGAGGTTACCCTACAGCCCTGAATCCCTGAGGGTCTCCCCTAAGAGACAGACACAGAGGGGGAGGCCACGAAGACAGGGGCAGGGAACGGAGGGTGCTGGGAGCCCAGAAGCTGGAGGAGGCCTTTTCTCCTAGAGACTCTGTGGGCCACAGGCCCTGTGTACACCTTGATCTCAAGCTTCTGGCCTCCAGGACCGTGGTGTTCTGTCGCTCTGTCCTATCCGACTCTCTGCGACCCCATGGATTGCAGCACACCAGGCTTCCTTGTTCTTCGCTGTTTCCTGGAGCTTGCTCAAACTCATCCACCCAGGAGCAACTGCCAAATGGTTAAACAGCATGAGGGCTATCCATAGAATATGATTCAGCGTCGAAAAGGACCTTCTAGGGGGCAAAAGAAAAAGAAAAGGACATTCTAACACATGGTATAACCCGGATGGACCTGGAAAGCATCAAGCTGGGACTTCCGTGGTGGCCGAGTGGTTAAGAATCTGTGCTTCCACTGCAGGGGGAGTGAGTTCCATCCCTAGTCAGAGAACTCGGGTTCCACTTGCCACACAGAGTGGAAAAGCAAACAAGAACCAAGACATCATGCTAAGTGACACAAGCCAGCTCCAGACCAGTGCTGTGTGACTCGCTTACATGAGGCATCCAGAGCAGTGAAACTCAGCTGACTAGAGCTTACAGGGCCCAGAGGAGGGAGCAGCGGGGACTTGGTGTTCAGTGGGTACACAGCGTCAGTTTGGGAAGATGGAAAAGCACTGGGAATAGTGAAGTTTGCACAGGATTGTTGGTTGCAGTTAGTGCTGCTGAACTGTACGCTTAAATTCAAGTGTATGTTTTCTGTCATGCATATTTAACCACATCAAAAAAACACAAGATACCAAACTGTTCAATATAATGTGTTCTATTGTTCGACCTTGACAAATATAGTTCAGTAACAACTGGAAGGCCGGCTGGGTTCACGCTGAGACTTCGTGGACTCCTTGGAGTTCTGGGCTGGAACACGGCCACACTGGGGAGCTGGGCCCTGACCTGTGGTCAGCCTTCTCCTCTCTCCCTGCATTGGGCCCCGTCCCTGACCCCGAGGGGCCTCACGCACGGCTGGCCGTGTAGATGCCCTTCGCCGCACATGAGGGCTCCTGGCAGCATGGTTGACCCTCATGGAGGTGGGACCAGGCCCTGGAGGCAGGCTCAGAGCTGTTTGGCCCAGAGCACCAGGGTCCTGGGTGCTCAGAGCATGGCCTATGGCTTCAGGCCGGCCCAGAGCCTGTGGCTGTGAACTTTGGTGGGTGGGACTTGATGGGGCAGGTCACTGGGGCCTTTAAAATGTGGGGCTTGGGGTAGGGGGCCCGCTTCTCAGGCCTAGGGCAGTATAGGACAGTTGGGGACCACTGTTATCTGTGTTGAGATGGGGCGAAGGCTAGAGAAGCCATCAGCCTGACCTGGATCCCTGTTTCTCTTTTTGGCCCTGCAGAATCCGGGTCCCTGCCCACCCCCCTGCCCCCACCATGGGAGGGTTCCCAGCCTCCCTTCCAGTGGGCTGAGGCACTTGACCTTGGAGAGCAGTCAGCCAGATTCAGCCTGCCTGGGCTTTGCCTTGGCTGCTGGTGACAAGAAGGAGGTGGGACACTGAGAGTCCCCCCTGGTGGGGGCAGGTGCCGAGGGGAGGACCCAGAGCCCAGGGCAGCAGCAGCAGGGCTGTGAGGGCAAGGGAAGAACGGAAGAGCTTGGCGGAGGCAGCGGCGCGTCTTGATGAAGCTAATTCTGCCGCACGATTTTAGCATCACGCAGTTGTTTTTGGCATCGTAACTTAGCCTGGATTTTTCTGTCCTCCTGGAGATTCTGTGAGTTGGCGAATGTGCTTTTAATAAATCGCCGTTCTACTCAAATTAGCCAGAGTCTGTTTCTGTTGTTTGCAGTTAAGAGCCCAGACTGATAACAGCTCCCTGGGCACACGTGGAGCTTAGGGGCTAGAAGTACCTGCAAAGTAGCTTCTGTGTGGCTTTCTTTTTCGTTAAATTTATTCTGTTTTTGGCCGTGGTGGGTCCTCGTTACTGCACGTGGGCTTTCTCTAGTTGTGGCGAGCAGGGGCCACTCGCTGGTTGTGGCCACGGCTTCTCTCTGTGGTGGCTTCTCTTGTGGAACACGGGCCCTAGGGCTCACGGGCTTCAGGAGTTGCAGCACATGGGCTTGGTAGTTGCGGCTCCCAGGCTCTGGAGGGCTGGCTCAGTAGTTGGGGTGCATGGGCTTAGTTGTTCCACGGCATGTGGCGTCTTCCCAGACCAGGGATTGAACCAGTGTCTCTTGCATTGCAAGGTGGATTCTCAACCAGTAGACCACCAGGGAAGGCCCCTTTCTGTGTAGTTTTAAGTGAAGCCTCCTGGGTTATTGATTGCAGGATGTGCCTGAGAACGGGGTGGGAAAAAGGGTATTTGGGTTTTGATTTATAATGCAGCATTCTTAAAAAGGACATCCTCCAAAAACCCAAGTGTCCATCATTGGATGGACAGAGAAATCAAACGTGCTGCACACACCTTCCCCTCCACACACAGAACACTATGCAGCCTTTGGAAGGAGTGGAGTTCTGACACTCATGACAACATGGATGCCCCTTGAAGACCTCATGCCAGGATGGATATCGTGCAGACCCAGAAGGACACGTATGATTCCACGTGTGTGAGGTTGCTAGAGTAGTCAAGTCCATAGAGACAGAAAGTAGAAGGATGGTAGCCGGGGCCTGGGGAAAAGGGCTAATGGGGAACCTTTGCGGAAGGGGCAGGGTTTCAGTTTGGGAAGATGAAGAACATTCTGGAGATGGATGGTGGCGATGGTTACACAACAAGGTGAATGCATTTAACGCCAATGACCTGTACATTCAAACATGGTTAAAATGATACATTTCGTGTTATGTATATTTTAGCATAAAAATTACTGAAAGTAGAGGTCTTCCAGAGAGAAGCTTTTGTGTATCAGAGTCTGTCTGATCGTGAGACTTGAACCCGCATTAGATTTCCTAAGTCTTCAAGTGGGCCCCTAGAAGCTGCTTGCAGGAGGATGTGGATAGGGCTGTCTCTGTGGTAAGGCCTGGCCGTGGTCCCCTCACGTGACCGCTCATTGAAACCAAAGCAGATGCTGACGGTCTGAGGTGGGGCTGTCTGTGTGCGTGCTCAGTCGCGTCCGACTCTGGCCCCAGGGACTGTAGCCTACCAGGCTCCTCTGTCCATGGAGTTCTCCAGGCAAGAATACTGGAGTGGGTTGCCATTTTCTTCTCCAGGGGGTCTTACCAACCCAGGGATTGATCCCAGGTCTCCTGTGTTGCCCTGGAAAAGTGAATGGCAACCCACTCTAGTATTCTTGCCTGGAGAATCCCATGGACAGGGGAGCCTGGTGGGCTACAGTCCATGGGGTCGCAAAGAGTCAAATATGACTGAGCAACTAACACTGACGCTCCTGCATTGCAGGCAGATTCTTAACTGTCGGAGCCACCGAGGAGAGAGCCCCACTGCAAAACTGAGCCCTCCGCGGCACCAGGCAGCTCTGGCCTGCTTCATTTGGGGCAGGAGACGGAGGAGGATGTAGGTGGGATGGTCCAGAGCTGCGGGCCTTAGGAAAGCTTGTGTCTCGGAGGAGCCTCAACATTTCACTGCAAACTAGAGTAGAATAGAAGGCAGTGTTGACCTAAGTGCTGCACAGCCCTGTTCCAGGGTGGTCTTTCCTCTTGATAAATTGCCGGGGTCCAGCCCCGGCTGATCCAGAGTATTCAAAGTGGGGACGGCGTCGGCGAGGGTCAGGATACAATAGCTTCAATTAGATATTAATTAAAGATATAAAGAGTAATAGAATAAGGATAGCTCAGTAGGAAAATTCAGTGGAGAAAAGAGGCTGAGTAGCTTGGTTTACGCGGGAGACCAATAAAACTTCAAGACAAGAAGCTTGCACCACTTACGTAGGCCGCAGGCATCCTTCCGTTCTCCCGAAGGAGAGGAGACACTGAGGCCTCCCCGGTCGGATCTTAGAAGCCCAGGCATAATTAGTAAGCATGGCGGGTTCCGCGCTCCAGATGGAGACTCAACCAGAGTAGAGAGAGAGCGACATGGGGAGACCAGTATTTTGAGAAACTGATCCCAATTCTTTATTTTCCAGAGTCTGTTTTTATACACTGAGATGTTATACAAAAGTCACGTGGGGACAGCAGTCCTGACTTTTATTAAAGTCAGGTGCTTCACACAAATGTATACAGAGGTCTTAGGGGTGTTACATCATCTTCTGGCCAGGGGGCCTGCTGACAATTTACGACCCTCTCCTTGTGACAGTGGTCAGAACTCTTTTTTCTCCAAGGGTGATTATTCTTAAAACAGACACCACCCAAATAAAGTTACATTCCTATAGGGTGAGGGTGTAGTGGGTTTTAGTTAAGGAAAGAATTTACTTAGCCTAAGGTCTAACGCGATTAATATCAAAGGTTAATAGTTATTTCTTCTATATATTCATTAATGTGTGTAAGGGCAGGGGATATGGAGACTTAGCAACAAACATTGGCTCAACAAATGAAAAACCCTTCACCAACACAATTTCTAATCAGCCCATTATACTTATACTAATAGTTTTCTAATTTTTCTAAGGAACCTGTTTTTAGAAGGTTTAAAGCATCTCGTGCCTCTCACAGTTGGGAGGCTGTGAGCAATCACATGTGGCCGGACAAGCCTGTCAGGCAGGCTAGAGAACCTTCAGAGGAGTTTGTAGGTTAAAACACTCTTATCACGCCCAGGAATTATTATTAACTGGCGCTCTAAGTTAACTCCTTCTCCAAAAGAGGTGGTGGGGGACAGCCCCCCGTAAAGTCAGAGGTGTAGGTGAAAGCACAAAGTAGCAAAGTAGGCAGGCTCTGGTTATGGGGGTAGATGCTTGAGGATTTCCAGGGGGACTCCTGAGGCTCGATCCCGCCTTTGCGTACGTCGAGCCTCCTTCCTCATGACCTTTGGCATGGGCGGAGTACCTCACTCCGGCCCCCAACAATAAATGTTCATTGTTCAGGACGCATCAGTGATGATTGCAGACTTCGGAGAAGGCACATTCTTCCAAGAAGGCAGGATGTGGTCACTCTGAACGCCTCGAGACTACCGTATCCAGAGGGTGATATTGACTTTAGGGACACTTAGGAGTCGACTCTTCGAGACAGCAAGGCACAGGTATTGTATGTCCACGCTGGTTGTGGGAGGGACTTGGGAGCATGAGTCTGGGCATGCACTGATGTGTCTGCCCAGGCCACGTGTCCTGTGCGGGTTGGCTCCCCCTGGGCCAGAATCCTTACATTTCAGGGTATGGGCCTCCTGCTAGAAGAATCCTCTTACACAGGGGTGATGCATGCAGCATGGTCCTCAGCCAGGGAAAGGTGGAGATCTAGAACCATCCACCAACTGCTCCCAAGGCGGCCTCAACTGGGGAGATTTAATGAAACTTCCCAAAGATGCTAGACGGTTGTGTGTCCTTAATGCCCCTGGGAAACATCTCAAGTGGGGGCAACCTAGGTTGTTCATCTCCATCTGGAAGGAGTGGAGATGCAGAATCCTAACCCAGCGGCAACTGCTTTCAGGGATAAACACAAGAACTGTGTGAAGAGCTGCTGATGCGTCCTGGGGCTGCTCAGAGGTGAACAGGTGAAGGCTGGGGGCCAGAGGAAGGCCTTGGGGGCTGTTGGGACACAGGGTGTTGCTGGGGAGCCAGGGCCTGCAGGACAGGAGCAAGGTGGTCAGCTGCTGAAGCCCCCCCCAAGAGGCCTCTCCTGCGACAGTTTAGGCCTTACCTAACTGGTCACTGTTGTGAGCTGAGTTGCATCCCCCAGATTGATGTGTCTAAGCCCCAGCACCCCAGAATGTGGCTGTATGTGAAGACAAGACCCTTTAAAGAGATGGTTAAGTTACAATGAGGTTCTCAGGGTGGGCCCTGATCCAGATGACTGGGGTCCTTATGGGAAGAGATTAGGACACAGACACACACAGAGTGACGTGAGGAGGCAGAGAGAAAACGGCCATCTGCGTGCCAAGGAGAGAGGTCTCAGGAGGAACCCACCCTGCCGGCACTGTGACCTCAGACCTCCGGTGTAAGTTAGGCAAAATAATAAAGCCTTAATTTGTCCCAACTTTAAGCTGGACACTTGTGTTTTTGTCTGATACAATTTTTATAACCAAGCACAGGGCAGCTGAGTAGGTCTAACGTAGCTATGGTTGCAGGAGACATTTAACTATTGTTTTCTTCTGGCTGCAGACACCGCAGAGTGTCCTACTTGGGGGCAACATACACATGTTGACTTACCAATATTGAGCTTGTCGTATGGGTTGTTTTCAAACAATGGGAGCAAGGCTAGTTGGATCCATTTTCACCTCTGTGACCTGCCACCCAGATTGCCTGGCAGTTACACAGTAGGCCACAATAAGGCACTCTGGTTTTGCAAAAGAGTCACAAGCCCTTACCCTCTAAAATACCGCAGGCCTAACGCCCAAGGACCCCCTCAAAGCCCTGAGCAAACAGAAGTCAGCAGCATGGCATCATGTTATATTCAGAAGCATTTGCTAGGTGCTAATTGTAATCAGTGGAGACAGATTAGTTCATCAAACCATCACCTGAGGGCTTTGGAGTTTCCCTCTCAGTGACGTGAAGCCAGGTATTTGTCAAACCACCTGTCCGTGCTCAGCCCTGGTGTTCTCAGGGAATGTAGATGTGGTTCCTTCTCCAAGTGGTGTACAGTGCAGCTGGGGAAATTAAACTAACATTCAACAAAGAATTAGAAAACAAGCAGTATTTAAAATTGTGGTCCCAGGCTTCCTTGGTGTGCTCAGTGGTAAAGAATCTGCCTGCAGTGCAGGAGACCCGGGTTCAATCCCTGGGTCAGGAAGATCCCCTAGAGAAGGACATAGCAACCCACTCCAGTTATTCCTGCCCTGGAGAATCCCCATGGACAGAGGAGCCTGGCGGGCTACAGTCCATGGGGTCACAAAGAGTCAGACACGACTGAGCGACTTCACTATAAACTACCTGGATAACAATGAGTCTACTTAATATCGGATCATGATGCATGATCCTTTAAGAGACAATTAAGAATGACTGCCAAAACAATGGGTGTATTTGAGGAAGAGATAGTTAAAGCTTCCTGATACTTAGTAGGAACACTTATAAACATTTTATTTACAGCAAAAAAAAAAAAAAAAAAAATCTGCCCCCCAGTGCAGGACACACGGGTTCGATCCCTGGTCTGGGGAGGTCTCCCATGCCTGGGAACAACGAAGCCTGTGCACCACAACTATTGAACCTGTGCTCTAGAGCCTGAGAGCTGTGACTACTGAGCCCACGTGTCCTAGAGCCCAGGCTTCACGAGAGAAGCCACCACAATGAGAAGCCCACACACAGCACCTAGAGAGTAGTCTCCAAGACTAGACAAAAGCCCAAGCGGCAACGAAGACCCCGCACAACCCCAAACAAGGAAATGCATACAATTATTAAAAGGTAAGTAAAAATAAAATCGTGGTACTAACTTTATACATAATTGATTTATTTAACTTACCCTTTCACTCAGCCTATGCCAGATGAGTAAGACTTTATCTCTGCCTCCAGGGCCTAAGTGTCTGGAGGTAAACAGACACATAAACAAGTAACTCTAATAAAATAATTTAATAGGTGCAGTCACTGAGCACCCAAGAATGGATGCTTTTGAACCATGGGGTTGGAGAAGACTGTTGAGAGTCCCTGGACTTCAAGGAGATCCAACCAGTCCATCCTAAAGGAAGTCAGTCGTGAATATTCATTGGAAGGAGTGATGCTGAAGCTGAAGCTCCAGTATTTTAGCCACCTGATGCGAAGGGCCAACACATGGGAAAAGACCCTGATGCTGGGAAAGATTGAAGGTAGGCGGAGAAGCGGCCGACAGAGGATGAGATGGTTCAGTAGCATCACTGACTGAATGGACATGAGTTTGAGCAAGCTCCAGGAGATGGTGAAGGACAGGGAAGCCTGGTGTGCTGCAGTCCATGGGGTCTCAAAGAGTTGGACATGACTTAGCGACTGAACAACAGCAACAACAAATCACAAAAGTTAGCGAACTCTTCTGCATGGGTCCAAAGTCCCAGCTATTCAGGTTAGCTACTTGTGGTACTCTCAATATGTGAATTTTTGTCATTTGAAGATGACTGATATTTTCAGTCTCCTTGAAAAAATTGTAGGTGGAAAAACATTGTTTGCCCAAACCCATAGTCATTGGCAGAAAAAGACAATGGGTAGAAGTTTGTGTCCAAATTTGACCTTGGACTAAATTTGTAATTTCAGACATTCTTTTAAGTAGCCTTGTGGGACATTTGGAAAGGCAGGTCAAAAATGTGTCTTCAAGCTTCCTAGAAGGAAAAGAAAACCCCTAATTGCACACTTTATGGTGTTCTATTGACATAAACAAATTGGCTGCTGCAGTCCCTCCGGATGCAGAAATCTCTGACAGGAGACTCTGGAGTTACGGTGGGAAGCCTGCTAGCCGGTTCCAACATGAACACAGTCTTCATCTTTTTATGTCTCTCTCTCTTTTTTTAATAGAGCCTCTAAATGTTAGCTGATGAATATCTCCAAAGGATAATTTAGAAAGTACAGTTTTATGAAGGGCCGAGACAATGCTGGCCAAGAATGCAGGGCTGAACCCAGGGTAATATTTAGAACATCCAGAGGGATGGACAAACTCCATGACCCCAGGCAGTGCTCCAAAAATACTCTTTCTCACAAGTGGAGTTTTCATGATGTTTGGACAAGGGAGAGCACACGATTACAATCTAGGTAAGGAATCTAGAGGGCAAGTGTCTATGTTGCCAATTCGGTGCTGACTCAGAGCAGAAGGAAATGGTCCATCTGTTATCATTAAGGAAGATGCCCGATGCTTCAGCTGTGTCTACACGGGTGACCGCCACACCACGAGTGTCCCCACTGCCCCTCGGGGTCGAGAGCCATCTTGCTTGAGGACCGCTAGCCTCATTGTGGGTCACTTCACACTCTCCCTGCAAAGGCGCTTCGTGCTGGGCTGGAAGAATCTTTCTGGCAGATTCTAAATACTGAGAGGAGACCGGGGGAGGCTCAGGGCAGGGGACCTAGTCCCCCACAGCAGGGCCTAATCTGAGCTCCGGCTCCTCCCAGAGTCCACGCGGAGGGGCTGCTTCCACAGCCTCTGGTGGGTCTGCTTTCCCCAGCGTGGCTCCCGCCATGGGCTCTGCTCCACCATATTCTCATGGTCCCCAGCACGCCGGCCTGCCTGGTCCGAGGAAAACATAGGGCAGGGTGTCAAACGTGCATTTCTCTTTAAGATTCGATGTTTAAGAAACGTGCACTGAAAGTAAAGATCCTTACTTGGGAGAGACCCAACTGATGCCGGGCCAGGGCAGGCGAGGAGAAGCAGGGCAAAGATTCCCCGAGGCTGATGGGATTCGGAGCAGATTTCTGTTCTCAGGGTTTTATCTTGGGCTTTTATCTGGCCAATGGCATCTGAGGTCCCTTTTGCAGGACTGGAGGGCAGAGGGCGGGGCCAGGCCCATTCTGAGATCCTGTCAATCAAACAGATGGGATAAAACTTCACTCATCACTCCAATCAAGCTTGCGAGTCCCAATTTCTAGCAGACCTGAAGTTGCTTAGCTGACAAATGGTGAACCGAGACAACTGGGGCTAAATGACTCGCCTGCCATTTTGAGGAGCTGCTGCTCCAGCACTGACTCTGGGGCCATCTTTCCCCGTGGACATGAGGGCTCACACCTGCCCCACCTGGGGCCTTTCTCTTGGTCTGAGCGGCCCGCCCTCTTCCTCTGCTAGCTCTCAAATCTTTCTAACTCTAAAGGGGAGTGCTGGCCTTTGGGAAGTTCTAAGTTCTCTAACTTCTGTGGTTCGTTGTTGCTGTTACTCGATTGCTAAGTCAGGTCCCACTCTTCATCTCCTGGAGTTTGCTCAAACTCTTGTCCACTGAGTCGGTGAGCCCACCCAACCATCTCATCCTCTGTTGCCCCCTTATCCTCCTGCCCTTAATCTTTCCCAGCACTGTTTGGGAAGGGCTTTGGGAAGCACTGGATAGCTGTTTCCCCGTAACCCAGGGCTTGATAGCCAAGGTACAGTAGAGGTCCGTCCAGATGGAGAGAACATCCTAGGGTGTGACTGGAGTTCACTGGGCGTCCATGGGGTTAGCACAGAGCAAAGTCCACATGGCATTCAGAGGGTTTGGAACTTAAGAGTAAACTCTTGAGGAAACGGGGCTTCCGTGGTGGCTCAGCAGGAAAGAATCTGCCTGCAGTACTGGAGCTGCAGGAGACTCAGTTTCAGTCCCTGGGTTGGGAAGTTCCCCTGGAACAAGAAATGGCAAACCACTCCAGTGTTCTTATCTGGAGAATCCCATGGACAGAGAAACCTGGCGGGCTACCGTCCATAGGTTGCAAAGAGTCGGACACGACTGAAGTGACTGAGCACGCATGCACACTTGATGAAGGAAAGGGTTTCTACTGTGTGTGGCTCTGTTTCTGGCTTCCACCACCTGATGGGTCTACCATTCATGTGTTGCTCTACTTCTGGGTCCACTCTGTGGCCTCCTTGGTTACCAAGCTTACTCCTCACTTGATCCCATAAAGCCCTTCCCTGGCCACGTCTGCCATGTTTCCCTGTTGTTTGATGGGATAAAGAGGGATGTTGTTTCTGTAGGCAACTTGTGGAGGTGAAAGCTAGAACTTCATCCCACCCTGGATGTTTGGGACCATGGAGTCCTCATTTTGGGCCTCTGCCATCTCTGTTGCCCCTTCTCTCTACACTTCCCCCACCCCAGACTCTGCCTGCCTCTCAAGAGGAGGACGATTACTCACAAAGACCAGCCGGGCACAGAAATAGCCAACCTATTTGTGGTTTAAATGCAAGCAGTTTTATTTTTACAGAGAGTTGCTGCGTTTTCTCTAAGTATAAAGCATCATCTACCACGAGTGAAACGCCTGCTCCATCTGCAAGAGTCCCCGCTTTTGTTAGTGGTGCCAATTAGTCACAAAACAATCAGCGCCTCCCCCTACCCGTTTGATCAGGGGAGGAGAGTGCCATCTCCTCCAGGCTTCCCCCGGGGCGTCTCCTCCTACCTGGACCCCATCTGGCCACTCCAGGCACCGCTTCCCGCTGCCTTGTTTTTTTGTTTACCTGGTGACCGTTACCAGTTTCCAAATGTGGCATCTTGTTCCCTGCAGGATGGACAGATGCCTCTGCTCTGTTAGGAACTGGGAGAAGCAAATTGGGGAGGCCCTCTGTTCTGTTGACTTAAATCGTGACGTTGTAGACTTTCTTCCCGTGGGTCCCTCAGCTGAGAGTTTCACAGCCCCCGAAAGGACAGGGTGAAAGGTTCATAGATCCAGACAGTCCCTGAGCTTCTGAGGAGTGCAGCGCTCCCCATCCTTCATTCCTCTTTCCCTTCTGGTCTCTTCCTTCCCGCCCGTGACCTTGGCACCTTCTCAGCCAGCCTGATCCTTCTCTCCCAATCGTACTTGCTTCTGCGTGTCTGATCTCCTCTCCTCCGACCGCTCCTTTCTCTCGGCCTGGCTGGTGGCCTCAGGCAGTCCCGGTTTCCCTGCAGTTTCTGATGATCCTCGGGGGAAAGGAAAGGTCTTCAGAAGGCTGACTCTCCTTCTTTGGAGCATCGCATCCAGGTAATGAAATCGCACTGAGTCTCCCCCATCTTCTGCTCTGCTGCTCAGCACTGCCTGCCCAGTAGGTGCCCGGACCTCACCTTGTTCTGCCTGCCGTTTGGAGATCTTCGGGGAGGTGCCCTGGTACCCCCCTCCTCTTCCACTGGAGGGCAGAGCCGCAGGTCAGGTTTCCCACAAGGCCAGTTTGGCTGGCCTCTCATCTTCCTGCTTATGAAAACAGTCCGAAGAAAGCTCCGTCTGTGGGTTCCTAAGGCTGCTTTCCCACAGAATCCCAATTTGCTTTCCTGCCCTCTGTTGATCAAGTCATTCCCAGGAGTCCACAGCTACTTTGCCACAGTAACCATGAAGGAATACTTTGGGGAAAAAAAAAAGGAATAAATGCTGCCACAAATGGGTGGTGGGGTTCTTCACCGCAAGGCTTGGTTACTCAGACCTTCCAGAAGCCTCTTGCTTGGTCTTGGCACCTTCACGTGGGGTCTGTTGACCAAGAAGAGGGTCTTGGGAGAAAGTAACCTGACTGCCTGGGTGAGGATCTGCATCTCACAGAAACAGCTGCTCCCAGGAATCATCTGTGAGCCAGGCTGAGATGCGAGCTGGGCACTGGTGCTCATCCACTCCTGGGACCCAGTTCTGGGCTCTCTCTCTCCTTCTCCCTCCTGCATTGCATCACGTTTGCACACTCACATGGGCATGAGACTCTCTGAACATGGGTTGTAGGAAAGGGAAGTGTCAGTCGCTCAGTCATGTCCGACTCTTTGCGACCCCATGGGTTGTAGCCCACCAGGCTCCTCTGTCCTCAGGGATTCTCCAGGCAAGAACACTGGAGTGGTTTGCCATGCCCTTCTCCAGGGGATCTTCCCCACCTAGGGATCAAACCCAGGTCTCCCTCATTGCAGGCAGATTCTTTAGCGTCTGAGCCACCAGGGAAGCCCTGCAGGAAGGGAGGGGATGTTTAATTGTTTAACCACAGGTCCCTCACTGTGCAGGTGCGTTCCTATACCTCATTTAACCATTGCAGCTTTGGGTCATGATGAGTTCCATTCTACAGGGGACAAGACTGAGTCTTCCAGAGCTTGGCAGAGATCACTTGGCCAGTCACAGGCTGAGTCAGGAATCTGAGCTGCGGCTGTCTTTCGGCTACACACGTGATTTTGCCCTTCTGTGCAGTGTTTCTCTGGGCCGTCTTCTTCCTCAACCCTGGCTGGCCCTGGTGGTTCGGGGTAGGGGGGAGGTCAGTCACCTCACGTGATCACCAGCCTAGTCCCACTCTGGATCGGAGTGAAGATTTTCACTTAAGCGTGTCACTGAGCTATGCCATTTGAAGCACAGCTTCTGCTGATAAGCGTGGGACCATCTGCTTGGCACATCTCGAATTTTTTCAGCAGTGGGAGAGCAGCTCTGATTTCCTCAGAGAAGGCAGGCTGCAGCCTGCCTGGAGGGGATGTGGGCACAGGGGACCCTGCAGGTCGGCAGGACAGCAGCGCCCAGGACGCGAAGGTCCAGCCTCCCGGCCGCCACCTCTGACTCTCTCTGAGTGAATGGACTGCGTGAGCCTGCACCCTGGTTTCTAATTGTTCAGCTGACCTTGACAACCAAAGTAAGATTTTTCCATCTTCCAAAAGCTATTGCCCGGGCCACTCTTTCTGTGCTGGTGGTTTTAACGGTGTCTTAGATGTCTGCTCTGTGTTGCCAAAAACCTCTCTCTCCTGCCTTTGTTTTGGAAAATTTGCTTCTATTGCTGCATTAACTGTCCCCGGACGTCGGTTTTCAACTTTTGGGGTCGAAACTTCCACACTAACTTTTTCTTTCTGACTCGTGACAGGGGGCGAGAATCTTGGGGGCAAGAATCTTGGCAAGAATCTCAGTTCCCAGAGTCAGTGGTGGACTTAGAGGTGGTCAAGGTTGTTTAAGGGGATATTATCAGGGATAAAGGAATTGGGGTTTAAAGGGGTTGTTACCGTGTGTTTGATTCCTCTGGGGACATCACTTGGCTGGAGGCAGCGGGGTTGAGTCTCCTCTGCCTTCCTCAGAGGGTACGGTGTGTTAGTCGTGGTTTCCGTCGCTTCTCAAGTCAGGTGCGCAGGTGGTGAGGTTCTGTTGAAAGGATTCCCCTGTTCTTTGATGTGAGCATCTTGGCAGCATTTCCCAGGCAGGGTGGGTAAGGGGAACTGGAGAGAGAACATGCAGGATTTCGTCCGATCGCTATGCAGAGAGCAGGGAGAAGGTGGTAAGAAGCCCACCGCTAGGTATCTTGACCTTGGCATCATGACATTTGGCGCTAGAAATTCTTCCCTGTGGGAAACTCTTTCCTGTGGGAAGCTCCTAGGATGTTGAACAGCATCCCTGGTCTCAGCCCACTGGGTGCCAGTTCCCTCCTCCTCTCAGTGTGACCATCAAAGCGCCGAATGTCCCCTCAGATATAAAATCACCCAACTCCCCCCACGTTCGAGATGAGTGGTCTAAGGTGACCTTGCTGTACCCTTGGAAAGGGAGTGAGGAGTTTCTGCTTCTCTGTGCAGACGGCTCGAGGGAATGAGGCATTTAATACAAGGACAGATGTCCCTGCCGGCACATTCCCATCAGATCCGGTGCCTGCCATGGAAATTCCACCTCTCGAATGGGTCTCTGTTTGTCCAGGTTACCGCACACACACCGAGGCAGGTGCCCGTCTCTCCGGAGCTGCACACCCGCACAGTCCAGCCTGGGGGCCGGTCCCTCCTTTCGGTTGCCTAGGAGCGTACGAAGTTTCAGGTGGCCTACCCTGGACGCTGGCTGGCTTCTCACTCTTGCTCTTTTTCCTTTCCTTTCCTTTCTCCCTCCTTCTCTCCCTCCATCCCTCTCTTCCTTCCTTCCTAAGACGGCTATGATAGCCTGAGAATTCAGGACCAGGGCGGACCTTGGGCACCTGAGTGGAGAGGGAGCTATGGCAGAGGATGCTTTTCTTTCTAGATTTTAAGAGAAAACTTCAGCAAGCACCTGAACAGAGCCTTTAAAACTCTGCCTTCTACCTCCTTGAAGCTGGAATGCCCCCATGACTCTGCCCTCTCTCATCTCTCTTGCTTTTCTGTCACCCTCGCTGCCCATCTGTTCACTGAGAAGTGAATGCAGGTAGCAGTTTCAAGTAGACCTGCCAGCCCGCTTCCTTAAACATCTATGGAAACCACCACGCTTGTTTTCTCTGCTTGTTGATTTATGATCTCAGTTCGGCGTTTCCATGAGACTTGTACTGGCAAAGTGCTTTTCAGTCTCTAGCTTTTCTGACACCCCAGGCTTCCAGAAATACAGTAAAATATGTGCCAACGCTGCGAAGAACCTGGGGTTCAGAGGGGCTAAGCTGCTTTGTTCAGGACTCACACCTGAACAAAGGTCAGTTGGAGTGAAAGTGTGGCTCTCAGGCAAAGTAGGATAAACAGACAGAATACAGTCACCCCTGGGACATAATTTGAACAATGTCCAACTTTTTTTTCTGAACATTTCTTTTGCATTCAAATGCTTTACTGACTATGATTCTTTTATGTTTGCGGGAGGGAGGTGGGTGTTATGTTCTATCATAGCCTGGTTCATCATCAGTTCAGTTCAGTTCAGTCACTCAGTCCTGTTTGACTCTTTGCGACCCCATGGACGGCAGCATGCCAGGCTTCCCTGTCCATCACCAACTCCCAGAGCTTGATCAAACTCAAGTCTATCTAGTCAGTGATGCCATCCAGCCACCTCATCCTCTGTCATCCCCTTCTCCTCCTGCCTTCAATCTTTCCCAATCAGGGTCTTTTCCAATGAGTCAGGTCACCAAAGTATTGGAGCTTCAGCTTTAGCATCAGTCCTTTCAATGAATATTCAGGACTTTTTTCCTTTAGGATTGACCGGTTTGATCTCCTTGCAGTCCAAGGGACTCTCAAGAGTCTCCTTCAACACCACAGTTCAAGAGCATCAGTTCTTCAGCACTCAGCTTTCTTTTTGGTTCAACTCTCACACCATACATGACTATTGGAAAAGCCATAGCTTTGACTAAATGGACCTTTGTCAGTAAAGTAATGTCTCTGCCTTCTAATATGGTGTTAGGATTATCCTAGCTTTTCTTCCAAGGAACAAGCACCTTTTAATTTCATGGCTGCAGTCACCATCTGCAGTGATTTGGGATCCCAAGAAAATAAAGTCTCTCACTGTTTCCATTGTTTCCCCATCTATTTGCCATGAAGTGATGGGACCAGATGCCATGATCTGAATTTTTTGAATGTTGAGTTTTAAGCCAGTTTTTTTTTTTTTTTTTTTTTTTACTCTCCCCTTTAACTTTCATCAAGAGGCTCTTTAGTCCCTCTTCACTTTCTGCCATAAAGGTGGTGTCATCTGCCTATCTGAGGTTATTGATATTTCTCACTGCAATCTTGATTCCAGCTTGTGCTTCTTCCAGCCCAGCATTTCTCATGATGTACTCTGCATAGAAGTTAAATAAGCAGGGTGACAATATACAGCCTTGACATACTCCTTTTCCAATTTGGAACCAGTCTGTTGTTGCATGTCCAGTTCTAACTGTTGCTTCCTGACCTGCGTACAGATTTCTCAGGAGGCGTGTAAGGTGGTCTGGTATTCCCATCTCTTAAGAATTTTCCACAGTTTATTGTGATCCACACAGTCAAAGGCTTTAGCATAGTCAGTGAAGCAGAAGTAGACGGGTTTTTTTTTCCTGGAATTCTCTTGCTTTTTCGATGATCCAGTGGATGTTGGCAATTTGACCTCTGGTTCATCTGCCTTTTCTAAATCCAGCTTGAACATCTGGAAATTCTCAGTTTACATACTGTTAAAGCCTGTCTTGGAGAATTTTGAGCATTACTTTGCTAGCATGTGAGATGAGTACAATTGTGTGGTAGTTTGAACATTCTTTGGCATTGCCTTTATTTGGGATTGGAATGAAAATAGACCTTTTCCAGTCCTGTGGCCACTGCTGAGTTTTCCAAATTTGCTGGCATTTTGAGTGCAACACTTTCACAGCATCATCTTTTAGAACTTGAAATAGCTCACCTGGAATTCCATCACATCCACTAGCTTTGTTCTTAGTGATGCTTCCTAAGGCCCACTTGACTTTGCACTCCAGGATGTCTGGCTCTAGGTGAGTGATCACACCATTGTGATTATCTGTGTCATGAAGATCTTATTTGTATAGCTCTTCTGTGTATTCTTGCCTCCTCTTCTTAATATCTTCTGCTTCTGTTAGGTCCATACCGTTTCTGTCCTTATCGAGCCCGTCTTTGCATGAAATGTTCCCTTGGTATCTCTAATTTTCTTGAAGAGATCTCTAGTCTTTCCCGTTCTATTGTTTTCCTCTATTTCTTTGCATTGATCACTGAGGAAGTCTTTCTTATCTCTCCTTGCTATTCTTTGGAACTCTGCATTCAGATGGATATATCTTTCCTTTTCTCCTTTGCCTTTTGCTTCTCTTCTTTTCTCAGCTATTTGTAAGGCCTCCTCAGAGAACGATATTGCCTTTTTCCATTTCTTCTTCTTGAGGATGATTTTGATCACCGCTTCCTGTACAGTGTTAGGAACCTCCATTCATAAGTTTGTCAGGCACTCTATCTATCAAATCTAACCCCTTGAATCTATTTTTCATTTCCACTGTATAATCGTAAGGGATTTGATTTAGGTCATATGTGGATTGTCTGGTGGTTTCCCACTCTCTTCAAGTCTGAATTTTGCAATAAGGAGTTCATGAACTGAGCCACAGTCATTTTCTGGCCTTGTTTTTGCTGACTGTAAGAGCTTCTCCATCTTCAGCTGCAAGGAATATAATCAATCTGATTTCGGTATTGACCATCTGGTGATGTCCACATGTTGAGTTGTCTCCTGTGTTGTTGGAAGAGAGTGTTTGCTATGACCAGGGTGATCTCTTGGCAAAACTCTGTTAGCCTTTTCCCTGCTTCCTTTTGTACTCCAAGGCCAAACTTGCCTGATGAGCCAAACAATATGAAAAATGACTCATCGTGGCTTGTATGAAGTGGGGGAATCTGAGCAGGGGAGGAACAGCCATCGGGGAGCAGCCCAGCTAGGTGAAGAGGGTGGTGGTGATATGGCAGGGCAAGAAAGCCATCTGCACAGCAAGGGAGGAAACCTGGGGCCAGGTTCAGGTCTTCTGTTGAGGGGAGAAGTGTGTCCCAGGGCAGGAGACAGTGGCAGTGTTAGACACAGGAGAGTGATTGCCCGTAGCGGGGTTGATTGAATAGGTAAATGCTTGAGGGCGATGGGAGCCAGGTTTCTTACCATCAGAGATAGGAATTACAAACGAGAAGGGGAAGAAAACGAAACTGAACTCAGTGATGCTGGATCCAAATTGGAGATACTGATGTGAATTCAGTGGTATTCAATGCATATGTAGAAACTTACAAAAATATGGATGTCAGTCTCTATATGTATGTATATATGTATTCATATACATATATTCCTTAGCTCTGTGCCTGGGAGCAGTGACACCTCAGTAGCACTGGGTATTCACAGTATCCAGATCTTGGCTTCTATAGCCCCTTCTCTGCTAGGAGGAACCAGGGCTCCTTGAGAAAAGCCTACTTCCAGGGACTGTGCAGGGAACATACAAGGTGAGTAGTGCCTGGTAAAACATCCGTTTTTTTTTTGTTTGTTTTGTTTTGTTTTGGCTTGGAAGGCTAAAAACATCAGAGGAGGTATGGAACAGCCTTTTCATACTGTTCATGGGGTTCTCAAGGCAAGAACACTGATATGGTTTGCCATTCCCTTCTTCAGTGGACCAATACTCTGGCCACCTGATACAAAGAACTGACTCATTGGAGAAGACCCTGACACTGGGAAAGACTGAGGGCAGGAGGAGAAGGGGACGACAGAAGATGAGATAGTTGGGTGGCATCACTGACCCGATGGACATGAGTTTGAGCAAGCTCCAGGAGCTGGTGACGGACAGGACAAGCCTGGCGTGCTGCAGTCCATGGGGTCGCAAAGAGTCGGACGTGACTGAGCGACTGAACTGAACTGATGGAACAGCAGGGAAGCTCTGATTTCTGTTGTGGATCAGCTGAGGTTTGTGTGCTGCTATGTGAGGCCCAGTTAAAATCTCCAGGGCTATTATTAATAGCGTCTGATAGTCTGGAGAGATGTCTGAGTTAGAACTGTCAACTTGGACTCCATCGGGATATGATAATAGTTGAAATGAGGGAATCGAATGAAACCACCAGTGCATGTTTACAGAGTAAGAAGAGAGGAGGGCCAGGGATGGAGCCTGGTGACCCAAAGAGAGGGTGAGGACAGATCCAGGAAGCGAGACAGAGAAGAAACTACAGAGAGACAGGGGGAGAGCCAGAGGGAAGAAAGCACGTCCAGGCAGCAGTGTCCCCTCGAGGCCACAGCATGGAGATGCAACGGCATCTCATAACACACGCTGTATCATGTCTGGGTGAGGCGGGTGTGAGAACTCTATCATTCCTAATCTGTTTCGGGGGACTTGTCTAAAAGCTGTTGAATGGATCACCTTGCTTTAGTTGTTTTCTAATAGAGCTGTTGATAGTGGTGATGACTGTGGTCACTCCATTTTGCAGAAGAAAGTAGTGGATGAGCAGAAACTGAAACCATTTTTATTGTTGTTCTGTGTTTGGCATTGGATAGATGGTGCTTTAATAAATAAAAATCTACCCACTGATGAGTAATAACATTCTCTGAGAAACAAAAAGTCCATTCCTTGGAACTTTAAATAAAAATCTTTACTACTAATCACTTTGATTGCGGTAATCACTCTGGTGACATTAAGGCCATTGCTAAATGTCCCCAAAGTTCTATTTGCCTCTTAACGTGGGTGAGTGAATTTCACACACACATCAACTATTGACAGAAGCCTGGGGTGGGCAGGAGAAATAGTGCCCACTTGAACCTGGGCAATGTAGGGTCCATTGCTGGCGTGGCTGCCAACTCAGTATGTGATCTTGCTAGTCATGAGCTGGATTCCTCACCTGTAAGACAAAGAGTGGTTTACAGTATATATAGAATCCTTTCAACTTCCAAACCTCAATTATCAGCAGAGTACAGGCAGACTTGTAACAGTTGTTACTGTCCAGTTGCTCAGTCGTCTTCAATTCTTTGCAGCCCCCTGGACTGCAGCACATCAGGCTTCTCTGTCCTTCACTATCTCCAGGAGTTTTCTCAAATTCATGTCCATTGAGTCAGTGATGCCATCCAACCATCTCGTCCTCTGTCATCCCCTCCTTCTCCTGCCTTCTATCTTTCCCAGCATCAGGGTCTTTGTAACAGTAAGGAAATGCTTTTAAGAAAACTTCAAGCTGTATCTTACATCTTCTACCCCAGTTTCAGAGGAAAGAATTTCTAACATATATGGCAAAATATTATATTTTCAAAGAATTATTGCAGCTCTGTAAAAGAACATGAAAAAAGAATCTGTCAAAGAAGAAATTCAAGTGACTGTTAACATGAAAAATATTCAAACTCATGAGAGATCAAATAAATGCAAATTAAAGCAAAATGCCTTTTTAATCAGCTACCAAAGTTGGGAATTTTAAAAAGTGGAGATGCTGTGGGGACAAAAAATGTATATATGCTGTGAAAAAAAAAAAGTTATACTGTTGATATCAGTATAATTGGTACAGTTTTGGGAAGACAACTTGTTAAAATGTTTTAAAATCTTGAAAAATATTTATACTGTTTAATTCAGCAATTCCACTTTTAGAAATATGTCCTAAGGAGATGATGAAAGACGTGCACAAAATTTGTATCCAAGAAAGTTCATTATAGTCACTTGTTTTTTGAAAAATAATGGTGGAAAGTCAGAAGCAACTGGGATGTCCACAGTTAAAGGATTATTAAAAATAAATCATGGCACATCCACACAGTGACAGTCAAAGTCATGTTCTTCTGTAATATATGCTGACAGAGAAAATGTTTCCAATATGACACTGAGTGAAAAAAAAGAAAGCAGGCAACCACACAGACTATAAGACGCAGTCTCAATTTTAAAAGACAGTGTATGTGAGATGGGGGAAAAAAAGACTAGAAAGAAACATCCCCAAATGTTCGATCAGGTTAATTTTGAGTAATGGTTTAATGTGTGATTTTTTTTTCCTTACTGAATTTTCCAAATTTTCTTCAGTGAACAAAAATATTGTTTTATAATTAGAGAAAAAAGCAATGAAAAAAAGTTAAATCCCCCTCATTTTGTGTTAAGATTAAACTGGCTACAAAAATGAGCCCATCGGGGGAGCCCTCGGGTCCTCTGGGGCTGTGTAAGCTGCACTGGCGGCTCCTTGGCTTCACGTGGACTTGGAATATGGAGACCATCCAGTGGTCTCCATCCAGCATTAGCAGAGTCATAATCAGGAATTAAATGAGAAAAAAAAATCCTATAACATAAGAGAATGTGATGCCTTCTGTTCCTTAAGTAGGAAGGATTAGAGGCAGGCTAGATTAGAAAATTTATAACAGAGAGGCTATAAAAGGTAAGGTCTTAAAAATAGGATTCCGCCCCAGGGCAGAGTGGGATGAGCTCAGAGAACGAATCAGGAGCTCCCAGCTGCTGGGCCTGCAGAACTGAGTTGGGATTTTATGTGTCTCCAGCTTCTCTTTAGTGGTCGGCAAAATGCGGGTGGCTGGTTAGAACAGTGGTTTCCAGACTGTTTTTTTTTTAAGTAGGAGACTGGAACTTGGGGGACCTGGATTCCCACCCTGGCCATCAGGGTTCAGGATCCACGTGAACTTTCAGGCCTCGATGCTCTGCAGGGCCCAGGGAGCAGCGGACTCGGAGCGGATGAGTGGTGGAGCCCCCTGGAGCTGTGTGATGCAGTGACTCTGAACCCTACCCCTGCCGAGTTTTTCCCTGTAAAATGAGGGCAATGTCTCCTTCCTTCCTTATGTTGACTGAAAAAAAAAAGAAACAACCCCCCCTCAAAACCATACAACCTAAAAATGGATGGTGGTGTGTCGTGTCTGACTCTGCAACCCCATGGACCACAGCACGCCAGGCCTCCCTGTCCATCATCAACTCCTGGAGCTTGCTCAGACTCATGTCCATCTAGTCGGTGATGCCATCCAACCATCTCACCCTCTGTCGTCCCCTTCTCCTCCCACCTTCAATCTTTCCCAGCATCAGGGTCTTTTCAAATGAGTCAGTTCTTCCCATCAGGTGGCCAAAGTATTGGAGTTTCAGCTTCAGCATCAGTCCTTCCAATGAATATTCAGGACTGATTTCCTTTAGGATGGATTGGTTGGATCTCCTTGCAGTCCAAGGGATTCTCAAGAGTCTTCTCCAACACTGCATTTCTAAAGCATCGATTCTTCAGTGCTCAGCCTTCTTTTTGACCCAAGTCTCACATCCATACATGACTATTGGAAAAACCTGGATTTTTCCTACTGGAAAAATCTACACATCCATACATAACTACTGGAAAATAATAGTTATGCTTTATTTGGTGGAAAAACAGAGGACTAAAGCTTGAGACACAGCGTCTCAGATCACTCTGAGGGACTGCTTCAGAGGATAAGAGTGGAACCAGGATATATAGGAGCTTTTGCAGCAAAGCCAGGTAGATGGTACACCAAAAGATTACTATTAATTAGAGAAAACCAGGCATCTCAAATTACGGGATTTAGTGCATATCTGTGTATGAGAAGATGTAAGGCTGGGCTCACTGAAATGACTCCTTTGATGTGTATCTCAGCTATCTGGGCCCGGATCCCGTGATTTTTCACCCGAGTCTCCTCAGGTGCACCTTTGGGGTGGCTGCAGCATCTGACTGCCTGATGGTGGGCATCAGGCCTCCATCCTGAGTTCCCTCGGGTCTTACCATCAACGGGGTGGCTCTAATATTGGCACTTGACGGTTACAACATCCTTTGTTTACTGATAATGGCAGGCGATGTCAGTATTTTCATTCACACTTCTCAGCCTCCCAAGCCGATTGAAGGACCCAGAGCTGACCCGAAGGGAAGTCGCTTTGAACCCTGAAGTCCTATGTGACGGCATTCTCGCACTCCACCTGACGGCTGTCTCCTGGGGACTTGTAGGGAATAAGAGGGAAGAGAGGCTGGGATAGCGCTTCCCAGAATCATGCTCCACTCATATCTGTTCTCAAGCACATGGTGGGGTTTCCACCCACCACTGTGTTGCTGTGTTACTGACCACGTTGCAGGCACAGAGGGCCGTCAAGACGTTTTGCCTCCATCCAGGACTATCAGTTCAGTTCAGTTCAGTCACTCAGTCATGTCCAACTTTTTGCAACCCCATGGACACAATCCAGGACAGTCCCTGCCGGCTAAACATTGTTGTGTTGTATTAGTTGCTCAGTCGTGTCTGACTCTTTGTGACCCCATGGACTGAAGCCTGCCAGGCTCCTCCGTCCATGGAATTCTCCAGGCGAGAATACTGGAGTGGGTTGCCATTCCCTTTTCCAGGGGATCTTCCCGACCCAGGGATGGAATCCGGGTGTCCTGCATTGCAGGCGGATTCTTTATGTTTTTTTGAGCCACCACGGCAGGTATGTTTGCCACCTAGAAACAGACGTACATAAAGAAGATGCTGTGTGTGTTGAACAGAGGAGCCCACAGGACCAGGACTGGGTTGACCTGGAGACAAGTTACCCACGGTGGTTAATACTGCAGTGCTATTGCTTCCTCCCATCTTCCCTGCTATCTGAGCTAGACGGTCTTGTCAGTGAGTCGCACCCACCCTTCTGTTCTCCTTATTCTTCCCGACCTCAAACACCCTAGTCATCCAGCCTCAGAGATGAATGGTATCCAAAATGACCAAGGTGCCCAGAGGAAGAAAGATTTGGGGAGCTGGTGAGCAGATAGGACCAGCTGTGTTCAAGGCACTTCTTGCTACCCTCTGCTATTTCACTTGAGGGACTGAAATTCAGTTTGGTCTGGTAAGTCTGGGAATGTCATTTTTAGTAATGTGTTCATTTAAGTAAAACTGTGCTGCAGCAGATCAATTTGGAGGGTTATTGTTAGTTTTTAGTGAGAATTAGTTTTAATGGGATTTTTTATTTGCTTTCCAACCACATCATGACCAAAGTCTGCCCAGGTACGGGATTCATGAGTTATATTAATCATTAGAGAACCTTTTATTAACTGTGGCTGCCTAGGCTCAAGACAGCGGTTTTCTTTCTCAGGTAACCAGGGTACATTCTCAGGGCCATTGTGATGGGCTTTATTTCTTGGAATAATTCAATAAATATTTATTGAATGGCTATGCCAAGTCCTGGAGAGTCAGACGTGAATAATACAGTTTTGCCTTGGAGGAGTTTGTGGTTTAACAACAGAGATGCAATTTTAACTCTATGGGGAGGAATGTCATGGCTATGGAGGTAATTAATGGGTTACACCAGAGTAGTGGAGGGAATATTAGAACAGGAAGGGATGGCAGCATGAGGGTCTGGGAGGGGCAGATTGGTGCAGGGAGCAAGGAGAACAGGAAATGAGGGGAGTGATCCCAGGAGGCTAGGCCAGAGGCCTGAGACTAGAAGAGGAACACATGGTCTCAGGTGACTTCTGCATCTGAAATTTACTTTTTCATTTTCATTTTTAAAACAATTTTATTGGAGTATAGTTGATTTGCAATGTGGTGTTAGTTTCAGGTGTATACCAAAGTGAATCAGTTACACACACTGCATTTGGCAAATGCACAGTAACAATGTTCTAAAGGTCTCCTATGTGTGTCTATTATTAGTATTTTTTAAATGCAGTTCTACTTATTAAAGGATGTAGGCCCTCAGGAGGGAGAACATACAGGTGAGCAGATCTGGAACCCACCCTTCTGTGTGTCCACTGATGCTTCATTCTCAACACACCGTGAACCCAGTTGCTGGTTCCCCCGGCCACTGTCCCTCCTGCTCCCGATCTCAGCCACCAAGCATTTGTCTACACAGCCTCTTCAGATGGGAGGCTCAGTCCACTCACTGCCCTGTCTCTCTCCCCCTTGGTGGACACAGGAATCTGACTGGCCTGCTCTGAAATGTCTCTGGAATCCATTCGTTCCTCTAGCCACTATCCTAGTTCTCATTTCTCACTGGGGCTATTTCAACAACACCTTACTGGCTTTCTTGCTCCGTCTGTAACTCCCTTCCATTCAGGCTGTAGACTGTGACCAGGGTAACCTTTCTAAAACATGGTTCAGGCCACCTCCCAGGCCTGCACTGAAACTTTAATGGCTCCAGAGCTTTGCAAAGGGTTGTGTTTTTCAAACCATGGCCTAGGACCCATCTGCATCAGAATCCCCTGGGTTATGAAAATTCAGATTCCAAGGCCCCAGCCCAGGCTTCTTGAAATAGTGGGGCCCTGGAATTTGCATTTTTAATAAGGAACCCTATGTAATTTTTAAGCACTACTGTTGGATAAGTATAACCTATAAAATAAGTCTGATATTTAAAGAAGCATCATAGCCAGGCCTTCATGCTTCAGTCCAGTTGTTTCTTTGTAAAGCCATACATCCACCCAAGGCCCACCAGGTTCCTCAGACTCCACCACCAACTTCCTGTGCCTCCTGCCGCCACACCCCTGTCCATCTGTTCTCTTTTCTTAAAATGCCTTTCTTTCTCTTCCTCAGCTAACAAACTCCTATTGACCTTTCAAGGCCCAGCCCTGTGAAGCCTTCCTTGAAATCCTGAGACGTGGCTTCCTGGTGTGTGCTTGCTCTGATGCGATCAGTCTCCTTTATTCCATTTCCCATACTGAATTAGTTTCAGTTCTGCCTGCCTCCCCTGCCAAACTGTGCATGAGGTTGTATCTTGTTTATTTCTGCCTCTTTAACTCTTAGAATGGTAACTGAAACCTACGTGTTGGTTGGGAAATGAAAAGATCACCTATCTTCAGAGAGGGACTTGGTGACTTGGGTTTGACTGTAATAGAAAAATGCAGTTTGGTCTCGTGGGTTGAAACATCTTTCCTAACTGATTTTCACGAGTACACGAGCGCTCTCATGCACGCAATGACAAACTAAAGGCTGAATGGTGCTGTGGTCCACACGAGATTCTGGCGTCTGAACCTGAGTCAGAAAGATTGTTCTTGTCCCTTTTCTTAGAAATTTTGATTAGGTCCTGATTTTACGCTCTAGTCTTCGATTTTGGTTTAAGTTCTCTTGGCTTTGACAGCCCCGCTAGACCTGCAGCAGCCAATACGGTGGCCACGGGCCCGCGTGGCCACCTACGTGTGACACGTGGCTGGTCTGAGGCAAGATGCTCCGTGAGAGTAAGATACACACTGGGTTCTGGAGACTTAACGTGAAAAAAGAAACTGAAGTAGCCCATTAATCATTATAAATCAGTTACATGTTCAAATGAGATTTTGAGTACACTGGGTTAAATAAAATATTGAAATTCATTTCGCTTGTTTCTCCTTATATTTTATGGCTCTCAGAAAACCTTAAATTACGCATATGGCTCACATTGCATTTCTGTTGGACAAAGCTGATCGAGACCCTTCCTCCCTCTACCATTTTTGTGTCTCAGGTTATTCTGTTTGCTTCTTCTCTCCCCCCGAAACACTATTACCACCACCACCACCACCAAAGCACCCAGCTCTGAAGTGCACACCATCCAACCATCTCACTTACCACCCCCTTACTGTGACCATCTACAGACCCCCGGGCCGCTCTCTCAAATTCCTTGAAGATTGAACACCTGGCTCACAGCCAGCTTTTCTCTAACGATGTCCTGTATTCCAGCCCTGTTTCCCAGTGATTTCAATGTCTATGTAGACAATTCTTCTAACACTCGGGTCTTGATCTCATGTCAGAAGATATTGTCTTCCCCTCTCCTCTAGCTATTCACTCCCATGGTCATGGGCTACATGTATCAATACCAATAACCACACTTATCAATACCAATAATCAATACCCAAACCACGCCACCACAGGCTCGGCTTTGGGCATCCCGCTCTTCGACCTCTGCCTCCGATTTTCCAGTTCTCTGCCTTCAGGACTCGGGCCTCAGCAGTTAGTTCTCTGACACCGATGGGATCTACAAAGGCTCCTATTTCCTGTTCACCAACTCTCACCTCTCTCCTGGCCTCAACTCTCTCCTAATCTTGTTGAATTCCATAGTCTCTGCGCTTCAGTTCCTTTGGTCTCCAGTTTCCTTTGCACCAGCCCGGTAGAACCCCAATCCTGGTTAAATCCAACTCTCCTCTTTCTGCACATTCACACCTGGACAGCTGAGCCATAGCTGGAGAAAAACCAGTGCTAATCATCTCACTCAAGATTCCTGAGCCCCAGTCCAGGCAGGCTCTGTTTGCCTAGAAATGTTGCTCTCTTTCCTGCTTTCACTTAATTACATCTTGCCCGCTTTCCTTAAACTCATAACACCTCCTCATTCTTAGCAGATGACCTTGCTCTTGACTTTGCTGAAAACAGAGATACTGTACATCCAAAAGAGAACTTCTTGTAACTTCTAACACCCCCTCTTCACTTTACCTAGCTGTCTGTACTTTAAACTGCACACTCGGCCTTCCCTCCTGCTCTCATGAATAAATTATGCTCCTAGCCTCCCAGATTCTTTTGCTTCCTTCTCCTCATCCCCCAACCCCTAAGCTTTGAAATGCCCCAAGGCTCAGTCCTTGGACCTCTTCTCCTTTTTAAGGACCCAGGTTTCATAAGCAATCTCATCTAGCCTCATGATTTTATACTTCACCTGTTCTCGCTGCTTCTGCCCCAACCCCAGCTCCCAACATGCTCCAAGACAGCTACATGTGGCAGCTGCATAAGATTCCCAAGCTCCATATGACCCCTCCCAACCCGCTCCCCCTGCGCCTTGTCCAGACAACAAATGGCTAAAAGCCATTCTCTTTTCCTACAATAACTCCTGTCTCACCTGGTAGCAACTCAGCGTGCATCTAGACCCTAACCACGTCTCACTGCCTCCACAATTACACTCTGGTCCCGCCGTGGTCCAGGCTTTTCTTTTCTCTGTGGCGCTTATTCCAATCGAACATCCATTGGTTTGTTGCTGCTGTTATTGGGTATTGACTGCCTCCCACTGAAGCCTCCCAGAGGTTGGTACTTTGTCTGTTTCATTCACTGCTGTAGCCCCATTCCTGGAACAGTGCCTGACCTGAAGTTGGCATTGAATAAATCTTTGATGGACGAACTTGGGGAACACAGCTATCTCACACCTACAAACTTTTAACAAAGCCTGGTCTGTACAGCAGTACCGTGGGATTGTGAATTCTGGGCCTTGCGTTGGGCTCCTGAGAGCTTTGGAGTCTCTCCCTCTATGGTCTGATTATGAAACGAAAAGAGAATGTGCTCCAGGAAAAATAATTTCCAGCATCTCAGCAGAGCAACTGAGGGGAGTGTTGGTAAGGAGAGGAAAGCTAGCTGTGTGGGCTCCAGGGTCTCATCACCTAGAATGTGACCACCACTCCCGCACCTGCTCACAAAATAGCACGTCTAGGTTCTGTTCTGCCTCTGGTGAGGTCATGAGGAAAAGCGGCAGTCTGCGAACTAACTTTCTTTTTCTTTATTTTTGGCTGTGCTGAGTCCTTATTGCTGTTTGGGCTTCCCTCTAGTTGTGGCGATCGGGGGCTGCTCCCTTGGTTGCTGCGTGCTGACTTCTTATTGCAGTGGCTTCTCTTGTTGCAGAGCCTGGGTTTAGGGGCAGGTGGGCTCAGGAATTGCAGGCTCTAGGGCACAGGTCAGTAGTTAGGGCACACAGGCTCAGCTGCCCCATGGCACGTGAGATCTTCCCGGATCTGAGATTGAAGTAGTTGGGGCACACAGGCTCAGCTGCCCCATGGCACGTGAGATCTTCCTGGAGCTGAGATTGAACTGGTGTTCCTTGCATTGCAAGGCAGAGTCTTTACCACTGAGCCACTGGGGAGCCCCTAGTAAGTAACTTTCTAAAGGTCGATTATTTTGCACATATAGGGCCCCGGTCTGCAAGGACCAAAAGCAGAGAACAATATTTTACCACCACCATCAAAAATAAAAAGCCAAGGACGCCATGAATAGAAGCAAAGAAGGTGACCGCTGTGGGCACCTGCCTTTTCTGTTCCCCAGCAGTGGAAGTGGCTTATGTACATTTGTTACATAATAGGAAAGGGGAGGGGGGCGTGCATACATTTATTTAGCAGTTCCTAAAGTGTGAGGGGAAATTGCTGATAATGGTGTTTTGCAGTCTCAGATATTTAGCATTTTACTGGGCTTGGGTCAGGGCTTTGTTTACTATCGATCGGTAGTGTTTTCCAGCGTGGTCTGGCCCATGGAGCTCGGGGATGTGAATACATCTTGTTGAAATGTGCCATCTGTTCCCCAGGGATGGTTTGCACTGCACACTTGGTCTGAGTTAGGTACACAGCTTCATCACAGATATTGAGACTATAGAAAACACATACTTCTAATTGGTCACACTTGTGAAGATATTGGTGCACTATTGAACCTATTTTTTTCTATGTCTCCCTTCTCACTCACCCATCACTTACGGCACTTTGTTCATTAAAAGGTGACAGCAGTAGTGTGGCCCCAACATGTACTTTGTCATCGAATTCTAACGCGGTTAACCTGGTCTCTCAGGCCAGGAGATGAAGGAACAGAAGATGAGATGATTTTCAAAACGCCGTTCAGAAAGCTTGGGCCAGACCAGAAATGGACACCAGAAACCTGATCCTCTTGCTCTGATGGACCCCCTTTGGTGCTGAACCACAAGCAACAGTACAGAGCCAAAGGCTGCTGGGGGGGCTTCCAAAAGGCCATTAGATCAGTTCTCTCTTGGTGAAGTGCCTCATTTTCACCTTCGTTGGAAAGAGAATTGTACAGTCCAGTAGACATGTTCTCCTGTATGACATGAAGGTTACAAGCCATAGCTGAAATCTTTTACTGCAATTCATCAACCTTGATTTTCTTTCTAAACTTATTTACAGAAAACTACCCGAAGAACCCAGACTGAGGCCCCCTCATGGATGAGGCAAACGGGACATCATTTGTTGCTGAGGAGCCCTCCAACGCCTCAACCAGCGGGAACACCTCCGTCAAGGACCCGCGCCGGGAAATTCCCATCGTGCACTGGGTGATCATGAGCATCTCCCCGCTGGGCTTTGTTGAGAACGGAATCCTCCTCTGGTTCCTCTGCTTCCGGATGAGAAGAAACCCCTTCACCGTCTACATCACCCACTTGTCCATCGCGGACATCTCGTTGCTCTTTTGCATCTTTATTCTGTCTGTTGATTATGCTTTAGATTACGAGCTGTCTTCTGGCTATTACTACACAATTGTCACGTTATCGGTGACGTTTCTCTTTGGCTACAACACAGGCCTGTACCTGCTGACGGCCATCAGCGTGGAGAGGTGCCTGTCTGTCCTGTACCCCATCTGGTACCGGTGCCACCGCCCCAAGCACCAGTCGGCGTTCGTCTGTGCCCTCCTGTGGGCACTCTCCTGCTTGGTGACCACCATGGAATACGTCATGTGCATTGACAGTGAGGGACAGACCCACTCCCGAGGAGACTGCAGGGCCGTGATCATCTTCATAGCCATTCTGAGCTTCCTGGTCTTTACTCCCCTCATGGTGGTGTCCAGCACCATCTTGGTGGTGAAGATCCGGAAGAACTCGTGGGCGTCCCACTCCTCGAAGCTGTACCTGGTCATCACCGTCACCATCATCATATTCTTCATCTTCGCCATGCCCATGAGGCTCCTCTACCTGCTCTATTACGAGTACTGGTCGACATTCAAGAACTTGCACCACGTTTCTCTTCTCTTCTCTACCATCAATAGCAGCGCCAACCCTTTTATTTACTTCTTTGTGGGCAGCAGCAGGAAGAAGCGGTTCAAAGAGTCCTTGAAAGTGGTTCTGACCAGGGCTTTCAAAGATGAAATGCAGCCCAGGCAACCAGAAGACCACACGGCCACCACAGCAACTGAGACTGTTGTCTGACCAGCAGAAGGAGATTGTATAGACCAAAACAGTGGGACGAAGATGAGCCGCAGTTTGTACTTGGGAATGAAAATGAATACCCCCTAAAATACGATATGGAAGGACACCCTACCCCACATGCATGAGATGCAAATTAATGCTGAGATTGTACTCTTGTGCTGTACCTTCTGGAAATGCCTGACTACGTGTCGAAATTTCATCCTTTCTGTAACTTCCAAAAAAATTCCTTCTATTCCTCTTCAGCTCTCCTGGAAGCATTTCTCCATGAACTATAAAAATTACACCAGCAGGAAGGTTTACAGGTGTGTAAAGGCACAAGTATTTGATGAACCTTGAAAAAGTAAAGCCATATTGTAGGAAGAACATGAGTTTCGGAATCAGACTGACTCTGTCCTTTGCCGCTGGTTTGACCTGTTTTAACCCCCAGGGACCTCATTTCCTCAGTATAAAATGGAAGCAGTAGTAGTCCATACCTCCTGGACTTGTGGTGAAGATGACACTGGAAGATGAGGTATGCGAAGGGTCTGGCACACGTCAGTGTTAAGAAACATCAGTCTCTGTGACTCTTTGAAGTGGAAGAAGAAATACACATTTCTGTTTTGTAAAGCACACACACACTCCCACACACACAGCTCTATCATGTACAAATAATTGTTACATGTTTTTAAATGATGACTGTAATTTACAAAGGTCTTCTGTCCGTTTGCTGCACGAGAACTCTTTGTGGGACATCACCATCTGAGATGTTAGGACCCCCAACCGCTGTGTGCTGGGGCATCATTTTGGGTTGGGAGGGGAAGCATTTGGCCACCAGCACAGGAGTTCCTTGCGGCTTCCCTTCCCTCTGCGGGAATGCTTCATGAAATGAAAGTCTGTTTTGAAATCCTTTGCTTGATATAAATGTTCATGAATGAAATCATGCGGGTGATTGTGTTTTTGGAACCCCCTCCCTTCATGAAGAGGGTTATGTATTTATAGTCACAAAGTTCCCATTGGCACAACAGGCCAATAAATCGGCAGACAATTTGTTGGAACCAGGAATAACGGCTTTAATGGGAAAGCTAGCAGACTGAAAAGATGGCAGACTAGTATCTTAAAAGAAAAACCCCATCTTCCCTCACCAGGTTCCTTTTATTTCCAAGAGGGAGAGGGGCCCACTGCGGCACCAACTGGCACCTGGACCTCTTGCTCCAACTGGTGCCTGCCTCACTGCCATTGCGTCCTGCTCATCTCCTTGCCTTGCTCTGGAAGGAGGCTCAGCAGCAGGGCTGAGGACAGCATGGCCACATCTCAGAGGGAAACAGGACGTTTCTCCCCAGACAGACCTCAGCAGGATTTCCCCGCACTTCAGTGAGCTGTGGCTTACCTGTTGGGACCTGTGTCTGCACCTTCGGGCGGCACGTCCTAGCCTGGAGACCATGCTTGCTTTCCTGCTCTCCTTTCTGGGTGTCCCACGAAAAATGGCAATGCTCCATGTGGCTCTGTGGGGAGTAAAATGTTCACATCCATAAATGGGCCCATTACTATTTATGGACTTCCCAGGTGGTTCAGTGGTAAAGAATCCACCTGCCACTGTGGGAGACATGGGTTCAGTCCCTGGGTCGGGAAGATCCCCTGGAGAAGGAAATGGCAACCCACTCCAGTACTCTTGCCTGGGAAATCCCTTGGACAGAGGAGCCTGGCGGGCTACAGTCACAAAGAGTCGGACACGACTGAACAAGTATTTCTGTAACTGTTGGGCTCCGAAGGGTCAGAGAAGCTGTGATAACCTGGGTCTCAGTTGCCACCTGTTTCTGCTCCATCCCCTTTCTTTAACAGGAAATGGTCACCTGTAACCAAGGGGGCAGCCTCGCTGGGAGAGATGTATGAGGCTTTCCCACCCAGCCCAGTTTGGAGGTGGGAGGCTTTTCAGTGGGTGATGACATCTGATCAGAAACAAGGCAGCTTGCTTTCAGGAGTCCAGATGGATGTTGAGTGGTGACATTTAGGATGATCTTGTTTTTGATTGAAAACAGAGCATCTTCACTGGGGAAGAACAGAAAACGGGAGATCAGAGTCACTCTGCTTTGTTTATGTCATCTCCCCTAATGCCTCTGGGTCAGTGAAAAATGGAGCAACTTCATCTCGTCTCAAATGGATCTTGGTCTCAAAGAGGAACTCAGATACTCTTGGAAACAAGGAATTTTCACCCAAGGAGAATATGATGAACTAAATGGGAAGCCCCCCACTTACTGCCTTCCTAAAGCGGGGAAATTTAACGTAATAATGAATATAAAAATTCTCCTAATGTTTTAAAGAGTAATGCCTTGTAAAGAAGTGAGAGTCAGAATCTGACAGGGTTTCCAGGACAAATGTCTCTCTCTTCATCTAAAACCTGCTCCCAAAAGTGATTTATAAAGTTAAAACTAAAACAAGAAGAGTTAAAATAATATGCAAATATGAAGAGGAGACTAGATCATCATTTATATCCACTGGATATTTAGACAATCTGCTTAAGTCATCATGGCTTACTAGGTGCCATTCTGAGAATTCCTAGGGCACAGGGATGAGGCTGCTAGAATAGAATGCTTGGTCTTGATGAAGAGGAAGGATTTGAAGCATCTCTGCTGCAAATATTCACACATGGCTTTCTCTGCCAAACTCCAGGATCAGAACAAGGCCAAGATGAGCAAGTAGAAGCCCCAGTCTTCTAGAAGAGGAGAGGAAGGTACACACAGGCAACTACAGCTCCAAGCTGCACACAGTCAGTGTCAGGAGGGTGTTATAAACAAAGCTGGGTGGCAGTCAGGAGAAAGGGGAATCCAATCTTTTGTAGTAAAAGGGGAATGTTCCATGGAGGTACCCTTTGGTTGCTGGAAGGGAGGTGGGATTTCAAAAAACTAAGGAGCGAGAGGATTCCAGGCAGAGGGCAGGCAGGAGTGAAGGCAAGGACACGCCACATGGGGTGGGGGTGGGAGGGGTGCTGGGGAGCAAGGCCAGCCACTCTCAGTCTGCAGACCGGCTGGGGAAGTGGTCCTTGGAGACCCATCCGCTCCTGCCCACCACCCCCTCCTGTCTCTTTGTCGCTATTATTTTTGGCATCCTGGCACCACATTCTTCAAGTTCCTTGGAATACAGCTCCCAGGCCTCTTTCTCTTCCCACTCACATTGTCGTCCAGCCTGGCCAGGGTGGCATTCTAATGTCTTAGAATTTCTCCACAAGTCCTCCACTGGCCTGCTTCCCTGTGTCAATTCAAGGGACCTGCAGCTCCTCTCCTTTCTGGGCTGTACCCTGAGTCTCACTGCAACTCAAGCCAGTCTCCTGGAAACCAAAGCCCCATGGCGCAACTGTCTGATCACAATCACCTGCTTTCTCCCTCACTACCCCTGGGTTTCTACACCACAGAGACCCTTACCTCTGACTGTGGGCCCACCCCTTCTTGAGTCCCCTCTGTATCATCTCTCGCCCAGTCTGCGAGACCTCTGGTGGCCCGGGTCCAGCCACTCTCATCTTATGTGTCTCTTGAGTCTCTCACCCCCTCATTCTCTGTCCCACCCAGACTGCTGAGTGGAGCAGAGAACCCTCCCTTTGATCTTATTAGGTAAATAGAATAGGGAAAAAGGAGTCCAGAATAGCCGAGTCACAGCACCATAGATGTCGGGGGAGTTTGTAATTTCCTCGGTTCTGTCTCATTGCAACAAAAATATGAAGTGACGGACGGACCAGTATTACAGCTCTGTGTTACAGCTCAGTTTTATTTAGAAAGTAAAGGAAAATAAATCTTTGAGGCATGTGGGCATGCTGACCCAAAAGACTCGAAGAGAAGAGAGGCCCCCAGCCCAATTTTGGCCCCTCTTTTTATATGTGTTTTCTCCTCCCACTGGGCCTGCCCTATGTAAATTGGGATAGCCAGGAGTCCTGCTTGTTTTACCTGAGGTCCTAACTCCAATACTAGGACCTTCCTTTGTTCTATTTTTGTGGGCTTTTTCCTTCCTTGTCTTTTAGCCACCACCATTCTGGACTCCTTTTTGCTATTCTACCTAACCGCCTGATCAGGGCTTCTGCCCAGGGGTTGGAGTCCTAGCAGACTGGCCTCTCACCAGGTTCCCTTTAACTCCTCCTCCATCCACTGGGCAGCTCTTCTGAACTCCCTCTGTCTCCGCACTCTGCCTGGCACTTTCCCCTCACCCTTTTTCTCTCCTCACTACCCTGCTGGATCGATCCCTGAAAAAAGAAAAGCTGTTAGGCAAGAACTCTCAGATTCCCCCACCGAGGAGGACCCCAGCCCCCATAAACCTATTCATTCCACACTTGTTTATAGTTATCAGTCTTGACAGATCCGGTATATCCTGCTGAAAATAGGACCATTTCCCTGAGTACATTTTTACAAAGCAGTCTGATTGAGGTTAGATTCTCTGTGAGCAGTCTCAGTTGAGGCCATTTGTTCCCCAGGGCACTCCCTGTAAGAAAGAGAGTTCTAGGCTAACACTCCCTTTCTAATCTCTCTCAGCCAAGACCAGACTAAATGCTTGGGGCAGAGACCTCGTCTTACAAGGAGGGGAGAAGCGAGCGGACACTGCACTTGGAATGAGAAGAGGAGGGCTAAGGTGTACTAGGTGCGCATGGGTCAGCATGTTACCCTCTGACTCTGTTATCTATACTCTGTAGTGTAGATATGTAGACAGTTATCTATATTGTCCAAAGCAGAGCCTGAGGCAAGGATTTTGTGTCTGTAGTCTCTGTGGAAGGTTGTCCCAGGGAATACAAGAGGGAGTGAGGAATTCAGACTGAAGCGAGGAAGTCAAAATAGGGTGACTTGGGGAGTACAGGGGCCCAGGACAGTGGGGACCCTCTAAGGGATGCAAGTAACTCACCTCAGAACTGTCCTCCTTGGGGATGAAAGTGGTGCCACCTCCCACCCCTCATAGGCATGAGCCACTCTCAGAGTGACAACCTCCAGCTCTTCTGGGCCTTTCCTGTGTCTAGGTGCAGTGTGGCTCGAGGTGAGAACACTGTTTGCAGGTGACCTCAGGGTAGCCCCAGAGTTGCCTGACAGATTCTGTTCTAATGGAGTAAGATAACCTGCCCCACAAAGTAGCTGTGCCAAGTCAGAGAGATAATGTGCGTGAAACTCCGTGTAAACTGGGAAAGCGCAGTGAAAGTGTCAGTCGCTCAGTCATGTCTGACTTTCTGTGACCCCGTGGACTACAGCCCGTCAGGCTCCTCTGTCCACGGGATTCTCCAGGCAAGAATACTGGAGTGGGTTGCCATTCTCTTCTCCAGGGGATCGTCCCAACCCAGGGATCGAACCTGGGTCTCCTGCATTACAGGCAGATTCTTTACCATCTGAGCCCCTAGGGAAGCCTAAACAGCCACCAAAAGTCAGTTGTTCCTTGAAGACATCATTCTAAGCAATGGACCAACCACAAAAGGACAAACACTACATGATTCCTCACAAGTGAGGTGCCCAAAGAAAGCAAATTCCTAGAGACAGAAAGTGGAGGGGTGGGTGCTAGGGGCTGCAGGAGGAGGAGCAGGGAGCTATTGTCTAGTGGGGACTGAGTTTGAGTCTGGGAAGATGAAAAAGCTCTGGAGACGTGGTGATGGCTGCACATCACTGTGAAAGTCCTTAATGCCACTGAACTGTATACTCAAAAATTAACATGGTGAATTTCATGTGACATCTATTTTAGGAAAATAAAACAATCAGTGCTCACACTTTTGAGGCAGTAGGTGTGCTTCTCAGCTCTCTTGATGGTGTGTAGCCCGTGCTGAGCACCAAGCTCATAGTATTAATGACAAGGAAAGGAGACAGACTTCCTCTGTCACCCAGGGGTGCGTGGCCCTGGTGCTGTCCCCAGGGCCAGCACAGAGACAGGAGGTTAATCAACAACATAGCTCAGAGTCAGTATTTTCAAATGAATGTGGTCTCCTCTGAAGCAGACCCACTCGACCTCAGCAAAACCATGCAGAGGTCACAGAGGAAGCCTTTGGGGCTTGGGGAGCCTTGCAATCTATGTTTCAAGAACTCAGCTCTGCCATTTTTTTATTTGAAAGCAGCTGGAAACCATAGTAAATGAATGAGCATGGCTGTGTGCCAATTGTACTTTATTTACAGATACTAAAAATTAAATCTCGTATAATTTATGTGTGTCATAAAAATTCTTTCTTTTTTCTTAAACCATTAAAAAATGTGAAAAATCACTCTTAATTTGTAGAAAAACAAGAAGTGGTGGCCAGCTTTGGTGGCAGCTGTCCCATGCTACTCCTGACCTAGAGAATTTAGGGAATCCCTCTTCTGGAATTGCCTTCGGGTTGACAGCCCATCTACTTGAGATCCTGACCTCGCTGTTTCCTGGAGACTGGACTTTGGAAAAGGACCAGCAGACATCCGGACTCAAACCTGAGGGATGAGACTGGTGTAAAGCTGAGAAATGTCATTTTTCAAAAATCATAAGGTGATACTATTAGCAGAAAATGAAGAAGAAATAATCTATCATCGAAATACTCTTGGTTGTAAATATGATTTCAATTCTATTCTCAGAGACTGTTTTATTCAGCCATACCACACTGTATTCTCTGAATCCAGAGGCACTTATTGGAGTTTTTCAGGAACTAGGAATGAAATATTGGTGAATAAGAATTCTTGTTAGGGTTTTAGAAGGATAAAACTCTCACATATGGCTCTTGGGTACAGCATGAATAAACCCTAATTGCTAACAAATTTAAAAAACAGAACATTCTTAATATTGGATTGATTAGTACTTGCAAGCTTTGTACCATCACCATCCTCATGTAAGAACATAAGCCTTGTCCCTAGTTGTGGGATAAATATTTCAGGATATTACTAATGCAAATGTCATGATCACACTGACGTACCGATGTAGGCTTTTCATCAAAGCATCCCCTTTAGAATGACTCGCTCTTAGTCAAACACAGAAAGCTAACAATATTCCTTAGAACACAAGTAAAATAATGGCACAATGAACCACCATTAAAAATCCTTTGGCATCTTACAGCTTGAGTATGCACAAATATTCACGGGAAATCCAAGTGGGCTCCCAAGCCTTCCTACCTTCCTTCTTCCAAGGAGAGAGGAGATAGATGTGGCTGAGAGAAACCAAGGGGTCCTTTTCCTCCTGCGTCTGACTAAGTCAAAGACTCACTACCCCAGTGAGGGCAGCTCAGATTGCATTTTTGGAGGGCTTACCACCCCCACCCCCATCTTGCCTTTTATCTCTGCAGACCAAGAACAAGGGTGTTTGTGATAGAGTGTCAGATTTGAAGGGCCTTCTGTTAGACACATTAAGTAAGGAGATCAATGTTAGTCTCACTTGCATGGAGCGTGTCCATCAGCTGGGTGGCCCTGCTCCGTCCTCCCTGTCCTCTGTGTTCTCTGGGCCCGACCTCAGGGAGGCAGGTACAGAGCCCTCTCCACGCCCACCTGCCGGTGTTAATCATCACTCTTAGACTGCTGCTGCTCACTTTGACATTTTTCTCACAGAATGTATCAGAGAAGGCAATGGCAATCCACTCCAGTGTTCTTGCCTGGAGAATGCCAGGGATGGGGGAGCCTGGCGGGCTGCCGTCTATGGGGTCACACAGAGTCAGACACGACTGAAGCAGCTTAGCAGCAGCAGCACCAGCACAAAATTTATTCCTCACTTTCATTTTCCTTGTCTTAAAATCTGATGAACTGAGATGAGGGAAGATGATGCTAGAGATGGCCAAGCATCACTGAAGATACAGATGTCAGAGACCCTGGGTCCTCGTGTGTCTCCTCCCCGTGCTGGTGTGTGACTCTCTGCAATCCCATGGACTGTAGCTTACCAGGCCCCTCCGTCCATGGAATTTTCCAAGCAAGAGTACTAGAGTGGGTTGCCATTTCCTTCTCCAGCGGATCTTCCCAACCCAGGGATTGAACCTGGGTCTCCCACATTGCAGGCAGATGCTCTACCCTCTGAGCCACCAGGGAAGCCCGAAGGCAGCACAAAGGAGAACAAAACAAAACTGTAATGCTGGGCGAGTGGCCCAGGAGATGGAGTGACTGGTCCCCTCTCTGAGTGACCGGGGTGCTCATTAAAGCTGGTCCGAGTTTGGTGATGGCAGTATCAGGGAGGACAAGGCTGGACACTGGGGTCTTAAGAGTTGAGTGGTGTTTGTTAGATGCTGGAGAACTAACTGCAGGTTAAGGTTATCTCAGGAGGTGTCCCCAAAGACATGCCAGCTCCCTGCTTGGTCTGCAGCCTGGGACAAGACCAGGGGAGGACTCCTGTTCTCAGAGAAAGGCCTTCTTCCAGCCGAGTGACTCTTGGACTGGTTCCTGGTCCACAAGGAGATCACACCGAGAGGAAGCTTTGAGAAAGGTGATAGTCATTAGGGAGAAGAGTTTCACGTCTGGGTGGAGTCTGATAATGAAGACACTGGACTAGTACTTTGCACGACTTTGTCTCCCACTTCATTTTTCCAGTCGTTTTCTTTTGTCACATTTTGCAAAAGAAACAATCTGCGATGGGTCATTAATAAAAGTAAGAAGATAATGTCGTGGTGATGGATCGTTGGGAAGCACAGCTCTGAGGCTCTGTGGACTTAGGCCGTCCCTGCTTCTTGTCCTCTCTCCCTCGGGGGAGTCGTTCTCACGAAGCCCTGCTGTGGTGTCCTGCTGTGCTGTACGGGTCACCCTGGACACAGGGCAGCAGGCATCGGTGTGTGACCTCACCAACAGAAAGTGCCTGGGCTGCTGCCCAGTGGGCTGAGTGGCGGCGTCACGCAGAGCTGGTCCGGCTACTGCTGTTGACACTGGCCGCGTCCCCATCGCCTGGAGCCTGGGCTGGGCCGCCTGTCGCCGCTGCCTGCCACGGGGTTACTGTGCTGGGCAGAGTCAGGACCCGGCTGCCGCGGGGCAGGTGGAAGGGGCTCCTCCCTCCAGAGGCCTGGACCTCTGCAGTCCACAGACGCTCCGCGTCCTCGGACCCTCGGAAACGGCAAATGCCTGGTCCGAGTCCAGGTTGGCCCACCGTCTTTGCGGCCCTGCGGTCCACACAGGCCCCGCCCCCATTTCTACGGACCACCCCCGACCTACCTCCTTCTCCAGCACAAGGCACCTCCAGTTACCGCATCAGCTCCGAGTCCAGAATGTCCGGAGGTTGCCTTTTCTCACTCTTTTTTTCTTTTTGACTATGCTGGGTCTTTGTTGCTGCTCGGGCTTCTCACTGCGGCGGCTTCACTTGTTACAGAGCACGGGCCCTAGGGCGCATGGGCTCAGAAGTTGTGACTCCCAGGCTCTAGAACACAGACTCAATAGATGTGAGGCACGGGCTTAGTGCTCCTCGGCACGTGGGATCTTCCCGGTCCAGGGATCGAACCCATGTCTCCTACATCGGCAGGCAGATTCTTTACCACTGAGCCATCAGGGAAGCCCCTCTCCCACTTTCTTGCCCTGAAATCCTGTTCTGGATTTAGAGGGAAGCAACGAAATAGGAAATTCTAAACATAAAGGCACGGGGTCGCAAATATCCATCATTTCAGTAATTAGCCTCTGAAAAATTAAGATATTTTTCATTCAGTTTACATCCTGTTGAGCTTCAATTTGAGCATCTAAATGATACATCTTATGGTACAGTTTTCACACGATCTACATGTGGTGAGTGGAGGATAATAAACAGTTATATAATGACCAGCAGCATGAGTTTTCCTTCAATTCTATGATTTTTCATAAGAAGCTATAGGACAAACTTTCTCACTGTTTCTAGAAAGTTAGGCAACTTTACGTTTGGGTATGTGTGGGACTCATGTTTTAAACAGAAGGGGGAAGAGTTGATTTTGTGCGGCAAATTTTTCACATCTCTTAGAGCAATGTTCTTTGGTAAAAAAGATTCATTTCATTGAAGCAGAGTTGATTTACAACAATGTGTTCATTTCTGCTGTATAGCAAAGTGATTCAGTTATACATACATGTTCTTTTTCCTAGTCTTTCCCACTGTGGTTCATTACAGGATATTGAATATTCCCTGCGCTATTTAATGGGACTTTGCTGTTTGCTCATTCTGTATTGAATAGTTTGCGTCTGCTGATCCCAAACTCCCAATCCGGCCTCCCCCTGCCCCCACCCCTGGGCATCACACGTCTGTGTCTGTGTCTGTTTCAGGATAAGTTCAGGATAAGTTGTGTTATTTTTAGGTTCCACATGTAGGTGATGTCACATGGTATTTATCTTTCTCTTTTCGACTCACTTCATTTAGTAGGATAATCTCTAGGTCTATTCATGTTGCTGCACATGGCATTAGTTCATTCTCTTATGGCTGAGTAGTATTCCATCATGTATATACACCACACCTTCCGTATCTGTTGATGGACATTTAGACTGGTTCCGTGTCTTGGTTATTGTGCATAGTGCTGCTATGAACATAGGGGTGCGTCTATCTTTCTGAATTACACTTTTGTCTGGGTATATTCCTAGGAGTGAGATTTAGAGCAATGCTCTTTTCTGGACTTTGCGTGAGTTCAGAAGTAAGACCAATTGGCCACTCTTATGAGACTTTGCGTAAAGAATGACACCTACTTCGTGAGAAGTAGAAATTAATACTACAAGCTTGAATGGATATCTGCTATTTGACAGGCACTTTTCTTAGATTTAGTGAGATATCTATCTCAATTAATGCAGACTTATGAAAGTGTTAGTTGCTCAGTGGTGTCCGACTCTTTGAGACCCTCTGGACTATACAAGGCTCCTCTGCCCATGGAATTCTCCAGGCCAAGAATACTGGAGTGGGTGGCCATTTCCTTCTCCAGGGGATCTTCCCGACCCAAAGATCAAACCCAGGTCTCCTGCATTGTAGGCAAATTCTTACTGTCTGAGCCACCAGGGAAGCCCAATGCAGTCTTATAAGGACATACTATTATTATCCCTATTTTTCTGACCTACGTCCTCACGCCAGTTGATGGTAGCTGTGACTACGAGAACCCAAGCTGTGACAGTCTAACTCCAGACCTTCTCCTCATCTTACTTCTGTATTAGAATCTTTTTCATGGTGACCAAAGATGGCTTTCAGTGTGAGCTCTGAAAAGGAAGTGGAGAGATCTATATCGTGTAGATGACATGAGGAATCACTGGGGAGAGATTAAGACTTCCTTCCAGCTCGACATCTTTTGCAGAGATAAGCATGGCAGAGTTTCGCTGGTAGGAAAACGAAATCTTGCTGTTCTGGCTTCTCAGTTTTGTCCCCTGTCTTCCTCCCCCAATGCAGCAGCTAATAGCACTATTAAGCTCTAAGAAGAAACAAAGCTGGGGCCTCTCCAAGGTTCTCATCTCAGGTTTTCAAGGAAGGTTCTGTAGGATGCTAAGCTGCGACTCCCCACCCAGCAGACAGCAAGAACCGGGGGAGTGGAGGATTAGGGCAGCCTCTAGGGAGTGTTTCAAATTCCTGCTTCGTGGGCCATTTTTATTGACACTTTGTGGTGGTTCTTTGGGAAATGGATCTGGTGGCCCCATGCCTTGTAGATGTTCCTGTGCAGAATGTGGCAAGTTGCAGGGTACAGAATGAAAATGTAAGACAGATGGAGCTGGAAGCACAAAGGGCTAAAGCGTCTTCAGGGGAATCAGAGAGAAATCAGTCAATGTCACATGAGGCTAAAGGACATGACCAAACACTCGAGCAATGAGCGAAGAAGGCTGGAATTAGCTTGAGAAAGATAAGAATGAACAGTACACAAGATTATGAATAAAACATGAATTGTGTCATGGTTACAGGAATTGAAATCTTCTTTCATCAAGGAGCTTAATGTTTCAAAAATAAAATTTAAGCTCTTTATGTACCCTGTCTCCCTCCCCCCTTTTGAAGCCCCTTCCTTTCCCAGATTGAGCCAGGGCTGACCCACCCACCCTTTTAGCCTCCAGAGAAGACCCCTCTCTGACAGCTCTTGTCTCAATAGCTGTTGAATGAATGAAGGAAGGAAACTTTCACAGCAAAAACTGACCATGAATAAGTGATTTGTCCTCTTTCGCCTTCTGTGTGCCAGGCTCAGATTTTGCTTTTGGAAATTCCTTCAGGGCAGCCAAGACATCCACGTTGAATCCATTCCACTCCCACTGATCACTGTCTTTCAGTTAACATTTCTTCATGCATGTTACCTAACATGTCATTTACCTTTGTGTGTTTCGTAAAAAATGGTATCATGTTCTATGTAGTTTTTGTATAAAAATGATATCACGTTCTATGTAGTTTTTGTATAAAAATGCTATCATATTCTATGTTGTTTTCTGCAAATTGCTTTTTTCCCTGCACTCAACATTGTGTTGAGAAATTCCCCTATGCTCTTGTGTGTGGTGTAGTCCATTTGCTTTGACGGCTGAAAGACCACAGTTTATTTATTCTCTTGTAAGTGAATTGTTTTCAGGTGTCTTTTTTTTTTTAACCAGAAATGCTGCTATTTAGAAGTTTTACTATATATGTCTTTTGGTGCTCTTGGGCGAGAATTCCCCTCGGGCACATGCCTGGAAGCGAGCTTGTGGAGGCATCATAGCGGAGTGTTTTCTGCAGTGTGATGGGTTAGGTGGCATGAACCAGCTCTCGCTTCCCCACACGTGAGTCCACCTGATCCATTCACTGGTCTGGAGGATCTGGCGGATCCTCTCTGCACATCTCAATGCTCCCAGTTGAGAGGAATGAAAACCAGTGTACTGTGGTAGACCTAATTTGCATTTACCAGAGTCTGAAAGGGCTGGACATCTTTCTGTGGTGATTAGCCGTTTATGACTTGAATAGTGTCCTCTCCTCCCCCCCCAAATTCATGTCCACTCCAAATAAATAAATAAAAACAAAAAAATTTACATGTCCACTCAGAATCTCAGACTGTAACCTTATTTGGAAACAGAGTCTTTGAAACTTATGCAGTTAAGTTATGATGGGGTCATTTTAGACGAGAGCAAGCCTTGAATCCATTGACTGGTGTGCTGGGAAGGGTGCCACGTGGAGACACAAGTGGAGACTGGAGATGCATCTACATGCTGAGGACCGCTAAGGACGGCAGCAGCCACCAGGAGGCAAGGAAGACTTCCTCTCTCGAGCCCGTAGAGAAAGCATGGCCCTGCCGGCACCTTGAAATTTTTTCCACTGGTCAAATTTTTTAAAAAATCTCTCTGACAAGACCATACTGCCTTAATTACCAATAGCTTTAGATAAGTCTCGATATCCATTAGCGAACTTTCCTCACATGACTTACTTTTTGTAGGAGCGATGTAGCAAATGCTGTCATGTCTTCCTTGAATTCCTTTACTTGGCCATTTCACCATTAGTTTCTCAGGAACATTTCCTAATAATCCATTTTCCCATGGACCCCTCTCTCACGGTCTTTTGGGGAATGATTTTAACATTCTGATGTTACACGTACATTTTAGAATATCTTTTCGGGTTACATAAAATCCTATGGAGATTGTGTTTGGAATTGTTTGGAAAACGTAGATCAGTTTAGGTAGAGAATTATGCATTTATGATATGAAATATTTTTTACACATGAATATGAAATATTTTTCTATTTGTAAGTCATTTGAGCGAATTTCAATGAAAGTTTCGTTTTCTGAGTAATCATCTTGCACATATCTTATCAGATTCATTTCTATGGTTTTCATGGCTGTTGTAAATGGTGAGGGTTTTGTTTTGTTTTAATTTTGCTTCCTAACTGCTGCTAGTGTGTAGAAATACAGTTTATTTTATGCTTGGTCCTATGTCTTTGATATGCCTGGTCATTTTTGATTGAGCTCTGGACTTTGTATATGAGAAATATGTACCAGGATCTCCTTGTCAACCTAGCGATTCCTTTTTTATTTTTGTAAATTAATTTTTACTGGAGTATAGTTGCTTTACAATGTTGTATTCGTTCCTACTGTACAGCAAAGTGAACCAGTTATACATATACACATGACCCCTCTCTTTTGGATTTCCATCCCATTTAGGTCACCATAGACCACTGAGTGGGGTTTCCTGAGGTATACAGTAGGTTCTCATTAGTGATCTATTTTATATACAATATCAATAGTGTATATGTGCCTATTCCAGTCTCCCAATTCATCCCACCCAATTCCCTCCTTGATGTCCGTATATTTGTTCTCTATGTGTCTCTATTTCTGTTTTGCAAATAAGATCTTCTATACCATTTCTCTAGATTCCACATATATGTGTTAATATATGTTATTTTTCTCTTTCTGATTTACTTCTAGTGATTCTTCCTTAGAAGTGAAGTGACAGTCACTCAGTTGTGTCCGACTCTTTGTGACCCCATGGACTATAGCCCTCTGTCTATGGGATTCTCCAGGCAAGAATACTGGAGTGGGTTGCCATTTCCTTCTCCACTTCCTTAGAAGAATATTTTTAAACGCAAAGAATAAAATGCACGAGATTACAAAGAAACCAGTTATATTGAACTGTAGCTCAAACGACCTGGGCGCCCACAGATCCTAGTTTAAGAACAGTGCAGAGGTTCTGGGTGATGTTGCTGTCCACCAGAGAAGGTTCACTGCAAGCTTTGGGGAAGCAGATGGAGTGGAGTTTGAGGACTTCAGCCCAGTCATGAGCTGAGCTGATTTGAGACTCAACTGCAGTTTTGGAAGACTCTGTCTGTTTCAGGTTTGCACTCCCCTGCCGGGGGTGCACCCTCCTTGGGTCCCAGTAGGAGCTTAGTTTACTTCTGCTGATTTCGAACAAAGAGAAAATCTCAAGCATCCCATGTCTTAGGGTATAATATATCTGGCAGAAGCAGCTATCTTTCTACAGATAATAGGCTCCGACAGATTGTAGATCTCAAGACACTTAATCACGGGGTTCTGACATTTAACAACTCAGGAGTTTGGAGTTTTGTTGGCTTTCAAAGATAAGCAGAACATAATAAGCCAAATAAATTATTCTTCAGTTTTCTGCTGAAAATGCTATAAATAACATTTTACAAGTTCTGTCTCATCTTTTTATGAGGAACATTAATTCTTCCTCTAGCATAATATTTTTGTGAAGGAAAGGACATTTCTAAATATATTTATTAATTACTGAATAACAAGACAAATGAAAGGTTGGGGTCAGTTGTCTCCTATATTTTCTTTCAATGATCCAAAAAATTGCATGTTTTTACTGTACAGTTCTGAACTTTTAGTTAATTTACATCGGGCTTTGGCAACAGAAAGGGTTATATAATTGTGCAGCTTTCTTCTACCACATAGAGATCTGAGTTTTGAAAAAATAATCTCACTATTTAAATTTAGGAAATAATGAATGCTTGGTTAAGAAGGAAATTTTTTAAGACTTAATTTTTTTTAGCGTTGTTTCAAGTTCACAACAAAATTTAGAGAAAGATGCAGAGATTCCATGTATGCCCGCAGCCCCACATATGTACAGCCCCCTCTGTTATCAACAGTCTCCGCCAGAGGCGAGATCGGGCACCGCTGATGGATCTGCACTGGCGCATCGTAATCCCCCGCAGTCCATGGTTTACGGGCAGTTCAGTGTGTGCTGTGGATTTGAATGCATAGTGATATACATCCATCACTACAGTATCTATCAACGGAGTAGTCTCATTGCTCTAGAAATCCTCCGTGCTCTAACTAGTCATCTCTCCCCCAAACCCCAGGCAACCACGGACCTTTTTTTTTTAACTGTCTCTATAGTTTTTCCTTTTCCAGAATGTTATTTATTAATAGTTGAAACCATACAGTAAGTAGCCAGTTCAGATTGACTTCTTTGATTTAGTAATTTGTATTTGAAGTGTCTTTTTGTGGCGTGACAGCTCATTTCTTTTTAAGCCAGAATAATATTCTATAGTCTGGAGAAGGCAATGGCACCCCACTCCAGTACTCTTGCCTGGAAAATCCCACGGACAGAGGAGCCTGGTAGGCTGCAGTCCATGGGGTCACTAAGAGTCGGACACGACTGAGCGACTTTACTTTGACTTTTCACTTTCATGCATTGGAGAAGGAAATGGCACCCCACTCCAGTATTCTTGCCTGGAGAATCCCAGGGACAGAGGAGCCTAGTGGGCTGCTGTCTATGAGGACGCACAGAGTTGGACATGACTGAAGCGACTTAGCAGCAGCAGTATGTACCATAGCTTATTTATCTACTCACCTATTAAGGCACTTTGTTGGTTCCAAGTTTTGGCCATTTTGAATAAAGCCACTGTAAACACTTATGCACAGGTTTTTGTGTGGACCTAGCTGACCTTTTCATTTGAAAAGACCCTGATGCTGGGAAAGATTGAGGGCAGGAGGAGAAGGGGACGACAGAGGATGAGATGGTTGGATGGCATCACTGACTCAATGGACATGAGTTTGGGTGAACTCCAGGAGTTGGTGATGGACAGGGAGGCCTGGCGTGCTGCGGTTCATGGGGTTGCAAAGAGTCGGACACGACTGAGCGACTGAACTGAACTGAACTGAGGTTTTCAACAGGCTTCCCTGGTGTCTCAGCAGTAAAGAATCCGCCTGCCAGTACAGGAGACTCAGGTTCAACCCCTGGGTTGGGAAGATCCCCTGGAGAAGGAAATGGCAACGCACTCTGGTATTATTGCCTGGAGAATTCCATGGACAGAGGAGCCAGGTGGGCTACAGTCCACAGGGTCACAAAGGATCGGACTTGACTGAGCGACTAAGCAACAACCACGTTTTCAGTGCTTCTGGGTAAATACCAAGGAGCAGGACTGTGGGGTCATATGGTACGTTTAGGATGTTTAGTTTTGTAAGGAACTTTACAAAACTGCCCAACTGTCTTCCACAGAGACAGTAACATTTTGCCTTCCCACCAGCATGAATGAGCCTTCCTGTTGTTCCGCATCCTCACCAGTAGTTGGCCTTGTCAGACTTCTGGATTCTGGCCATTCTACTCGTGCAGTGGTATCCCATGGTCATTTTAGATTGAACCAGTCAATCCTAAAGGAAGTCAGTCCTGAATATTCATTGGAAGGACTGATGCTGAAGCTGAAACTCTACTTTGGCTACCTGATGAGAAGAACTGACTCATTGGAAAAGACCCTGATTCTGGGAAAGATTGAAGGCTGGAAAAGAAGGGGATGACAGAGGATGAGATGTTTGGATGGCATCACTGACTCGATGGACATGAGTTTGAACAAGCTCTGGGAGTTGGTGATGGACAGGGAGGCCTGGAGTGCTGCAGTCCACGGGTCGCTGAATCAGACACAACTGAGCGACTGAACTGAAGTGTTCTTTGTATATTTTGAATGACAGTTCTTTATCAGATGTGTCTTTTGCAAATGTTTTTCCCATCCTGTGGCCTGTCTTCTCATTCTCTTGACATTGTCTTTTGCAGAGCAGAAGTTTTAAAATTTTGATGAAGTTCAGTTTACCAAAATTTTTTTTGACTGCACCATCAGCTTTTGAGGACCTAGTTCCCCAGCCAGGGATCAAACGTGGGCCCCTGTCAGTGAAACTGAATCCTTACCACTGGAATGCCAGGGAATTCCTTATCAACTATTTTCTTCACAGATCATGCAAGAAGAATTTTTCCCTTTTGATTTTTTAAACAAATTTTCTCTTATTAATAAAGAATACAAAAATAAATACATTACAGTATTCTCAATATTATATTATTTCAATTACTTGAGAGCCACTAGAAGAAAAAGACAGTTCTTCATAGTATATAGATTTAAAATTGTTATAATTCTCCAACTTATCTGTTCAAATCAGTTCAAACATTTATGGAGCATCTTCTACATGCCATATACTATGCTAAGCATCAGCTTGTGGTCCTGGCTTAAAGAATCTATGTTCTGTACCAGGCTTCAGTATAAGCAGTGGATAGGCTGAGTGTACCAACAAGCCAGGGTCACAACCTAAGCAAAACAAAGCGTTTTTTGAACATGATATATTTGTTTTCCATAAACTTACTTAGCATTTTGCAGAAAAATCTAGACGTGATTGTTAATTTCAGCACACATGTAAGCTTGGAATGTTATAGTTTAGTGTTCTTGTTTTGAAGTTCATCGAGGGCAGCTGGTGGACATCAGGACCTTTTCAGTGCTGGGCGCCACTAAAGGTCTCAGTGTAGTTTAAGTTCTGACTTTGCTATTCTTGGTTGAGATCAGCTTAGAAGATGGGGATGGGATACTGCATTCACCCTACCTGCTTCTCCTCCCCAGCACACCCTCAAGAATTCTTTGGGCTGTGGACAAGAAATTAAAGGAGGATGGGGACAAATCTGATGCGAAGAGCAGGGGGATTTCAACGTTACCCTTCTTCCGAGAGTTCAGACAGGGCAGGAAGGGTCATACAGAAGTTCTTCCAGGAGACGCTGTTGAGGCCGATCAAGGAGGAGACAAGACCACAAGGTGGCAGTGTTGCACAACCAGCTTTATTGGGTGACACTTGAGAGGTGGCCTATGAGAAGGTCCCTCTCAACAGGAGACGCTCCGGGGACAGGCGGCACGGCGCCACCACCTTATGGAGGAAGAGGACAGGGAACTCCCAGGGCAGAGGGGGCTTACACATCCAGCTGGTGTCACTCAGCAGCAGGGTAAGTTGGAGTGCGCCCAAGGGCAGCAGGGCTCTAGGGTGGTTAATTTAATGTATCAACTTGACTGGACCATGGGGTGCTCAGATTTTTGGCTAAACATGACTCTGGGTGTTTCAGGGTGAGATTAACATTTGAACTGATAGACTCCCCCTGCCCAACACGGATGGGCCTCATCCGACCCACTGGAGACTTGAACAGAAGAGGCTGAGTGAGGGAGAATGCGCCTCCTTTGCCTGCCTGCCTCCAGGTGGCGACCTCGCTTTGGACTTGGACTTGACCTGGAATCTACACCATCAGCCCTCCTGGATATCCAGTTGCCAGCTGCAAATCTAAGGAAGTATCAGCCTCCGAATCACATGAGCCAATTCCTTATAACTAACCTTTTGTATCGATACCCATATCTTCTGTATCTATCTATCTTACCTATTGATTCTGTTCACCACCAGGCTCGTCTTCTCCATGGCTCATGGATACGTTATGTCTATGTGGGTTATTTCTGATCTGACGATACGTCAGCTTACGTGGCTCTGAACATTTTGGAGCAAGTCTTCTGGTGAACATACGTGTGCACCTGCGTTTGGTGTTTACTGGAGAGTGGGGTGGCTGCGTCGTGAGTGTGTCCGTGTCCCTCTTTAGGAGATAGGACCTGTCAGTAATGCCTAACGGAGCTCCAGACAGTCCAGCTCCAGCAAGGACCTACGCGTTTTCTGAAGTAGTGGCCCCGACAGCCGTGGACGAGGGTTCCTGTGGCTCCACACCCTCAGCAGCGCTTGGTGTCGTCAGGGTTTATTTTAATGATTCTGGTGCATGTGTAGTGGTATCTCATTGGGGTTTTATTTTGCATTTTCTTAATAAGTAAAAGGGTTTCCCAGGTGGCACTAGTGGTAAAGAACCTTCCAAACATTGCCAAAGCAAGAGATGTAGAGACGTGAGTTTGATCCCTGGATTGGGAAGATCCCCTGGAGAAGGGCATGGCAACCCACTCCAGTATTCTTGCCTGGAGAAGCCCATGGACAGAGGAGCCTGGTGGGCTACGTCCATGGGGTCGCAGACAGCACAGCACAGCGGGTGTGTTGGTTGCTGTTTCACTGGGTATGTAAAGTAGGTAGGCTCCAAATGGCTACAAATATATTTATTTAGACTATCCATGGAACAACTGAATGTATGAGAACCTGAGGTTGAGTGCCAGTGGGCTCTGAGCTAACAGTCCTAGCTTGTGTGAAGAAGAAAATGCCATGGGGACCATTTTAGGCAATGCACTGGAACCTTCTCTGGCCCATTTATGTAACAACTCTGGAGGGAAAAGAGGAGAGTCCTTCATTAGTCAAAGTCTTGGTAGCTAATGGTGCTTTCCCTGATTCTTGAGTCCTCTTTGTTTCAGGATGGCAATGAGCTGGGGGGATCTTACATTTCACGTGAACTCTCTGTCACTCCAGTCGGTCCATACCACACCAGCATGGAAAGGGGGGGCAAGGGCTCAGGTAACCATAGCAACAGGAACAAAAATAGCTGCATCCTCTCAGCCACCGTCTATGCCCTTACTTACCCCTGGCAGAGTGCCATGCAGCTCTCCTTGGCTGGCAGCCACTTCAGGGCACCTACTGCAGCTACTGTGTTTGCTTAATAATGCTTATCTTGTTTCAATAATTGAAATATATTAAATGCTTATTACAGAGGATCTGGGAAGTAGAAAAATACAGAGGACTAATAGTGATCAATACTAGAGATAACTCTTAACACTTTTATATACTTCCTCTTAGTAAACAGAGGAGCCTGGTAGGCTGCAGTCCATGGGGTCGAGAAGAGTCGGACACGACTGAGCAACTTCACTTTCACTTTTCACTTTCATGCATTGGAGAAGGAAATGGCAACCCACTCCAGTGTTCCTGCCTGGAGAATCCCAGGGACAGGGGAGCCTGGTGGGCTGCCGTCTATGGGGTCGCACAGAGTCAGACACGACTGAAGCGGCTTAGCAGCAGCAGCAGTAATTTTTTAAGCTTTTTATTGTGTATTGGGATATAGCCAATGAACAGTGTTGTGATAATTTCAGGTGAGCACTGAAGGAACTCTGCCGTACATGCACACGTGTCCATTCTCCCCCAGACTCCCCTCTCATCCAGGCTGCCACGTAACGTTGAGCAGAGTTACATGTGCTATAAAGTAATTCCTTGTTGGCTGTCCACTTTAAATGTGGCAGAGTGTACCTGTCCATCCCAAACTCTCTGACTACCCCTTCTTCTCATCCTTCCTCTTCCTACTTTTAAAGGGGTATTTATAAATACTGAACATCATTACTGTTTTGTATTCATTTTTTTGCGCCTTACATTAAACCATATGATTTTCCTGTGTCATGAAATACGCTCTAGAAACAAAATTCTTTTTGACCATGCTACGTGGCGTGAGGGATGCTCGTTCTGATACATGTTACAACACGGGTGAGCCTTGAAGACATCATGCTAAGTGAAATAAGCCAGACAGAAAAGGATTCCACGTAAGTGAGGTGCTTAGGGTAACGAGATTCATGGTACAGAAAGTCAAATGTTATTTGCTAGAGGTTGGGGAGAGGGACCAATGAGGGGCTGTTGTTTAATGGACATGGTTTCAGTTTTACGAGATAAAAAAGTCCTGGAGATGGACGGTGGTGATGGCTGTACAACACTGCAAGCGTACTTAGAACCCCTGAACTGTACATGTAAGCATGATTCAGATGGTCCAATTTTGTTATGTTTATTTTCCACCAAGAATACACGTGCATGCAATAGTCAGCACAGGGACAGAGCCTGATGCTAGAATCTAGCAGAAGCGTGAAAGACTTTAATGTATTTAGCCTTTTAACTTTATTAATCTTTTTATATTTATAAGTTTACAAACTTCTTGATGTTTTCTTTAATGGTTCCACAGGTTTAAAAAATTTATTTTATTTTTGGCCATGCCACGCAGCATATGGGATCTGACCAGAGGTCAAACTCACACCACCTGCATTTGAAGCTGAGTCTTAACCACTGGACCACCAGGGAATTCCTTCCAAGTTTTTATTTTATATTGCAGTATTGATGTTTGAGTTACAAAGTTGTGTTAGTTTCAGGTAAAAGCAAAGTGATTTAGTTACATACATATATATATTTTTTCTTTTTCAGATTCTTTTCCTATGTAGGTTATTACAGATTATTGAGTTGAGTTCCCTGTGCTATAATCAACAGTATGTCCTTGTTGATTACTACTACTATATATTATACTTACCACTACTATATATTAATATTATATATATTATATATATATATAATCTGTTAATTACACTACTGTGTATCTGTTATATTATATATATATGTTATCTGTTATGTTACACTGCTATATATCTGTTTGGGGCTTCCCTGTGGCTCAGATGGTAAAGAATCTGCCTGCAATGCAGGAGACCCGGGTTCAATCCCTGAGTCGGGAAAATCCCCTGGAGAAGGGAATGGCAACCCACTCCAGATTTCTTGCCTGAAGAATTCCATGGACAGAAGAGCCTTGCGGGCTACAGTCCACAGGGTTGCAAAGAGTGGGACATGACTGAGTAGCTAACACACACATGTATCTGTTATATTATATGTATATATATATATGTTATCCATTATATTGCATTACTATATCTGTTTTATATACAGTGGTGTGTATACATTTGAGAAGATTGGCTGGCATTACCGACTCAATCAATGGACATGAGTCTGAGCAAAACCCCAGCATACGGTGATAGACAGGGAAGACCGGTATGCTGCAGTCCATGGGGATCACAAAGAGTTGCACACAATTTAGTGACTGAACAATAACAAAAATACATTAATCCCCACCTTCTAATTTACCGTTCCCCGCAACCTTCCCCCTTTGGTAATCATAAGTTGCTTTCTAAATCTATGAGTCTTTTTCATTTTGTAAATAAATTCATTTGTGTCACTTTGTAGCTTCCACATAAGCAATATCATACCGTATTTGTCTTTAGGTCCGACCTACTTCACTTAGTGTGATAATCTCTAGGTCTATCCATGTTGCTGTAAACGGCATTATTTCATTCTTTTTATGGCTGCGTAATATTCCACTGTATACATGTACCACATCTTCCTTACCCATCCTCTGTAGATGGACATTGTGGTGGCTTCCATGTCTGGGCTGTGGTTGCAGAGCAGCAGAGGTGGAGCTCGATGCTAGAACCTGGTAGAAGAGTAAAAGGCTTGTTTAAAAAAGAGTCCAGGTTGCCTGCCAAGTCCACCAGGGCAGGAGTAGTACCTACCTTGCTGATATTATATGCTTTGCATGGAGAACGGGGCTGGCATCTAAGAGGTGCTCAAAGCTTATTGTAGGGATACAGCTCAGTTGGAAATGCTGAGCACAAGCAGGGGTCAGAGGGAGCCCTCTGGGCCAGACATCAACCAACTCACCTGATTACTTTCACCAACTAGCCCCTACACTCGCTGGGTAATGCGCGGGCTCTGCAAACCAGGCCTTCCCTTGTGGCTCAGCTGGTACAGAATCTGCCTGCAATGCGGGAAACCTGGATTGGGAAGATCCCTTGGAGAAGGGAAGGGCTACCCACTCCAGTATTCTGGCCTGGAGAATTCAGCATGGACTGTATAGACCATGGGGGTCACAAAGAGTCAGACATGACTGAGCGACTTGCACACTGCAAACAAAGGTCTGATTTGCAGTGGCTCCTCCCAGGTTCTGCCAGGTGGGGGCACCACAGGGAAGGCTGAAGAGGGGCAGCTCCTTCCTGCTTGCTTCCTATGGGTTCCGTGCCTGCTTCTGTGCTGAGAAGCCAGAGCTGGTGTATTGAACCAGGAATACGCACATTATGACCCGCTGAATGGGGAGCGGAGGGGAGAGCACAAAAGCCCCCTCCCAGGGGTGGCAGGGAGCTCCCTCCATATCTGAGCTCCACTTTGGGGAAGTGAAAAGCCCGGGGGTCATTTTGACTGAAGGTGCAGTTTCAATAAACCCACACGAAGGAAGTGGAGTCACAAGATGTATTATTACTGACAGATCCCAGAAGGGAGGGGGCCTAGTGAGCCAAGGAGGGGGCCAGCCCCCATCCCAGGTCACTGGGGAGCAAACAGCCACTGCATATTAGATGGTTGGGGCTGGCTTTTCACAGGCTTAACTCTTAAGTGGTCTTTTTTTTTTTATAGTGGTCATTTTTACAAGGCGCCCTGGGAAGAATAAAGCAGGAACCGGTGGCAGGCGTCTTAAACTCTTATCTCCAGGCTCTGTGTGTGAGCAGGGTTATCAGACAGTAAAATGCCTAAGTGGCAGCTCAGAAAAACAGAGTTGTTTTCCTTAAAGACTTTCTCAAGAGTTGTTTTTCCCATCACAGCTTGTGATCCCATGACCGCCAGCCCCCCCTGCATCACTGAGCCCACTTTAGAGACTCCAGCGCCTCAGAGACCTGGATTCCAGGGTCTTGGGGGCCTCCTCCAGGCTCACAGGCTTAGTAACACAAGCCTCGTCTCTTCTCTTTGCTCCCCAGTCTCAGGGTACATCTCCTGCAGTTCTGTGAAAAGTGTCATGCGTTCTTAAAGGTAGTTTATAGCTTCCTCTTGTATTTCAGTCCCTAGTTTACAACTTTAAATGTAAAGACAGTTTCCCTGATAGTTCAGTTGGTAAAGAATCTGCCTGCAGTGCAGGAGACCCCTGTTTGATTTCTGGGTCGGGAAGACCTGCTGGAGAAGGGGTAGGCTACCCACTCCAGGATTCTTGGGCTTCAGGATTGGGCTTCACTCCAGGATTCTTGTAGTTCAGCTGGTAAAGAAACTGCTTGCAGTGCAGGAGACCTGGGTTTAATCCCTGGGTTGGGAAGATCCCCTGGAGAAGGGAAAGGCTATCCACTCCAGTATTCTTGCTGGAGAATTCCATGGACTGTATAGACCATGAGGTCGCAAAGAGTTAGACACAACTGAGCGACTTTCACTTTCACACTTTTTGCTTTCATAATTATATTTATTGACTTTTGGCTGTGCAGGGTCTTCCTTGCTGCACGGGCTTTTCTCTAGTTGCAATGTGCGGGTTTCTCATCGCAGTGGCCTCTCTTGTCGTGGAATATAAGCTCTAGGGCTCTCACACCTCAGTACTCATGGCTCCCGAGCTCTTGAGCACAGGCTCAGTAGTGCTCCCGGACCAGGGATTGAACCCATGTCTCCCGCATCAGCAAGCGGACTCTTTACCACCCAGCCGTCATCAGGGAAGCCCCTGTAAATGACAGTTACGAAATTCTTTCTGCTCACATAGCTGATGTGGGCCCTGACTCCTGCCCAGGTGCTGAATGAGGAGTTCTGCAGGAGAAGGCGTGTGTGAGGGATCCCTGGTGGGGAAGGCCCAGCCATCCTTCTTATCTTTAACTTGTGTTGAGCTTGCAGGTGGCTATTGCCACCCTCGGGGGCTTCCTACAGCTTCTGTTAGGAGAGGGCAGGAGCGGGTACAGCCAGCTGACCATCCCTCAGGGCCACACTCAAATACCAGGCAGGAGATGGAAAAGACGGGCCTGGCCAGGAACACGGCCAGGAACGCTGGGGACAGCAAGGAACCGAAGGGCCCGTGTTGGGGAGCAGACGCAGGCAACCCACCGCTGCCCTGAGAGAGGCGGGCTCCGCGGGGCCCAATCTTCTCAGGTTTTAAGAGAAGCCGCAAATCTGGATTTTCACGTGATAGAACCCCCTCCCCACCATTTCAAAACCTTGCTAAGTAGTTAAAAAACTGTTTGTGAATCAGACACGGAATGACCAGGAACTGTCATCCGCCAGCGTGTGGTGTCTGCCCGGACAGTCCACCCCCAGAAGGCCCTCACCATGCATGGCCCGGCAGGCCTGGGGTGTTCGCCTTGGTCTTTCTCTGAGAGCTTCAATGTCAAGGTCATGAGGTTCCACGGGTGCCTTTACTTCCTTCCCCAGGAGGCCAACCGACCCGGGAAAATCCCAGAGGTGTCCCTCCCAGGTTCTGCTAGCAGGGCGTGCAGATGGGGATCCCACAGGACTCTGGCTCCTTTCGGTATTTCTGACTCTACATAGATGCAACGCGAGACCCAGTTTTAACCTGGCCAGGGCTACCTTGCTGGGCTTGGAAAATCAGGGCAGCATCTCCTTGAAGCAAGGAAGTAGGGTGACTGTTAATCTGATTAGTACCTAAGGAAATGTTTGCTTGAAAACCAAAGAAAGGGCAAGACAGCCTGTTTTCATTTGTAGAGTTTTGAAGGAGAAGATGAGACCAGGATATCTGGGGCTTGGGAGGCCTGCCTGACATGCAGTGTTTTGCTCCCTGGAAATACACCAAGTCATTTCTGCTCAGGACCTGGCTCGAGGAGGGTCCCTCTGCTCAGGATGTCTTGAGGAGGCTCCTGCAGGTGGGGTGGCGTTGGGGGTGGATGGGGCCAGAGGAGGAGGAACCAGGGGGTGATAGTGAGGTGCATGCAGGCCAATGGCTCCCTGTCTTTGCTCTGAGGTCACCCATTCACACCCCCACCCCGTGACCTGTTCACCCGGTGCCCCAAGTCCACCCACACTTACCCTTTGTTAGCAGACAATTTCCACAATTTTTGCTTCTACAAACTCACAAGCAGAAACTCACAAGCAGTCCCTAATTTTTCTCATGATAAAGGAAAAAATAATATTGTCTCTGTGGATGAAAGAGTCAACACAGGCATTAAACAGGCACAGGTTCCGCGTGTTCATCAAGCACACTGGAGGTAGCGGCACAGTCACCAGTGACCGTGAACTGTGGGCCAAGTGTGTGTGAACGTCCCTCAGCCCCAGGGAGCTTATCGTAACTCAGACCACAGGGCTCACTGATGGGGCGAAGACCCCTAATACACATAGGGACTCTTAATTTTTTGGCCATGCTGCACAGCACGCGGCATCCTAGCTCCCAATCAGGGATTGAGTGTGCCCCTCCAGTGGAAGCACTGAGCCTTTGCCGCTGACCTCCAGGGAAGGCCCTGGGGACACTTTTTGTTTTGCACAAAAGAAAGATAATAATCAACATGGGACTTGAGGGCACACAACTGAGCTTGGCCTTAAAAGGACAGTCACTCAGGCGTGTCTGACTCTTTGTAACCACATGGACGGTAGCCCGCCAGGCTCCTCTCTCCATGGGGTTCTCCAGGCAAGAATACTGGAGCTGGTTGCCATTTCCTACTCCAGGGGATCTTTCTGACCCAGGGACTGGATGCTTGTCTCTTATGTCTCCTGCGTTGGCAGGTGGATTCTTTACTGCTAGAGCCACCCAGAAAGCCCTAAGGGGACTCTGAGTGAGTGAGTGAAAGTCGCTCAGTCATGTCTGACTCTTTGCGACCCCATGGACTGTACAGTCCATGAATTCTCCAGGCCAGAATACTGGAGTGGGTAGCCTCTCCCTCCTGCAGGGGATCTTCCCAACCCAGGGATCGAACCCAGCTCTCCAGCACTGCAGGCAGATTCTTTACCAGCTGAGTCACAAGGAGCAAAGTAAGGGCACTTGGAGCTTCCCAGAAGCTCCACCACTGCAGCATCAGCTTGGAGTTCACGTGTGAGCTCAAGGGAGGCCAAATTCACCGCCTGCTGCACTTGGAGGAGCGCGCTGCCCACCCATCCCCCACGCAGGCTGTGCTGAGGCCTCGCCCTGGTGCCCTGTTAAGCAGGCTTCTCTCTCTGTTTCTAGGCAGGCCAGTGGCTGGGAGGTCTTGCTCTCGGTGTGTTTTTGTCTGAACTGACCCCTGGGAGACAGTCTCTCTGCAGGGACAGAATTAATTATAACACCAGTGGACTTTAACATACAAATTTTCTTTTGCACTAAGGCTTTGTTACCAAACAATAAGCCCATAAAAAGTGACCTGTTCAGCTTGGACGCAGGGCAGCCCTGAGCCCCACTCGCCCATGAGCCGATCGCCGACAGCGCCAATGCTGCCTTTGCCTCGAGTCCTCTGGGACACCTCGTTCTCCCGGATCACACGTCCAGTGTGGCAGAAAACCCTCCTCCCTCTCCTCCGAGACCTCGCCTTCCCTCTCATCTCCCCACTCAGCCACCTGCTCCAGGCCCCCTTCACCTCGAACTTGGATCAGTGCAGGGGCCTTATCGGGTTTCCCTGCTTCTTCCCTTGCCCACCTGCTGAAGTGCCTTTGCAGGTAACAGCCAAGTCACGTCGTCTTACTGCTCAAAGCTGACAGTGTCCCTGGCGGGACAGTGATTGAGACTCTGTGCTTCCAATGCAGGGGGCACAGGGAAAGAAATGCACCAACTCTTTCAGTCAGTTAAGTCACTCAGGTGTGTCCGACTCTTTGCGACCCCGTGGACTGCAGCACGCCAGGCCTCCCTGTCCATCACCAACTCCCAGAGTTTACTCAAACTCATGTTCATTGAGTCAGTGATGCTATCCAACCATCTCATCCTCTGTCATCCCCTTTTCCTCCTGCCTTCAATCTTTCCCAGCATCAGGGTCTTTTCCAATGAGTCAGTTCTTCGAACGAGGTGGCCAAAGTATTGGAATTTCAACTTCAACATCAGTCCTTCCAATGAATATTCAGGACCAACTCTTTATCTGATTGAAAACTGTGGGGGAAAAAGAGATTATCATGAACTTGAAAGACCTTTTTGACAAGAAGTGGGACTTGGAGGCAGTATGTTACAGCTCTATGACACACCCCACTGCTTGGCCGAAGAATTGATGCTTTTGGACTCTAGTATTGGCTCTTGAGAGTCCCTTGGACTGCAAGGAGAAACATCTTAAAGGAAATCAGTCCTAAATATTCACTGGAAGGACTGATGCTGAAGCTCCAATACTTTGGCCACCTGATGTGAAGAACTGACTCACTGGAAAAGACCAGACCCTTATGCTGGGAAAGGTTGAAGGCAAGAGGAGAAGGGGACGACAGAGGATGAGATGGTTGGATGGCATCACTGACTCAAAGGACATGACTTTGGGTAAATTCCGGGAGTTGGTGATGGCCAGGGAGGCCTGGCATGCTTCGGTCCATGGGGTTGCAAAGAGTTGGACACAACCGAGCGACTGAACTGAACTGAACTGCTTGGTCTGATGCCAAAGAGCCTAGTTGCACTGATGCTGGAAAGGGAGCACTCAGCTCCTCAGCTCCCCCTCCCCCAGGTCTCACTGGAACATCTACAATTAGGCTTCAGAACCCAAGTGTGATCTCCTCTGACGCCATGTCTCTTTCCTCCTACAGCTTACCTGAAAGGAAAGTCACCACCAGCCTCCAGGTCTACTTGTGACTGACTGGTATCATTGCTACATGGGCATCGTCAGGGGCTTCATGTCTGATCACTGATCGTTCTAGATTGGCTTCGACGGGCCCCCTTTGACGGGCCCCCAAGAAGCCTTTGCCAAATGGTCAACAACCGCAGTCTTCCTACCTCCTTATTTTTAGGTCCTGGTTTGTGTGGAATGTCTCCAGCCTGCAGAGAAAGCCAAAGGGCTCAGTGGACACCAAAGAGGCAGGTGGACCAATGTGATGTGGATGGGCCCAGAGAGGGATCTTGGAATAAGACAGAAGAATCCTAGACACAAAGAGGGTTGAAGGAGCAGGTGGTGGAGAATAGAGAGGAGGATGGGCCCCTGGGCTGCGTGGCCCCTTCTTTGAGGTCATTGCATTTATCCAAGAGGAGGCAGAATGTGTTAACGAGGAACCCGATGTTGGGTCCCTTTGCCTGAGTCTGTGTTCAAGCTGTGCCAGTTCCCTAGCTGGCTCCTCCAAACCTCACCCTCCCCGTGACCCAGTTTCTTTATCTGCACAACTGGAATGAGTGTAATAGTGTTCATCTCATGCCTGGTTGTGAGCATTAAGTGCTACTCTATGTGCAGCACTCGGAGTGTGGTGCGAGGTCAGCTGCAGGGCATCGATCCCGGTGACTTCTCAGCCCTCGGGGCCTTGGCTGGGGATGAGACGTGGTTGTGGATGTGGAATCAGCTCAGACCAGCCGGGTACATTGATTAAACACCTTGGACATGGCTCTGGCCCATGTCAATTCACTTGCTCCCCTACAGAGACCTTGCAGGGCGGTGGTCAGCCCCTCTATGCTATAAATACATGAGAGAAGTCAAGGCTCAGAGAGGGTGTCTTGCTTGGAGTCACACAGCAGGACGTGGCTTCATACTTACCTCCTCTCCTCTGTCTGAACCTCCCTCCTCCCCTGCCCCTTGCTCTTGGGGAGGGTGGCCATCCCTAAGAGCATGCCTGCTGAAATTAAAGTAGGAGGCGAGGGCCCTGGCTATCCTTCCGAAGCCCTGACCAGTGACATTCCTGGAAGGACCTCGCTCCGTGATGCTGTTCTGGGGCCTCCAGGGCCATTGTGGGGCCGTGAGCCCCACCTCGGGAAGCCTCTTTCATAGCTACTGTTGCCTTCGGAAGCTCCTGGTGCTCCTGGATCACAGCTTGACCACAGCTTGAAACCGCGTGGTGAAGGAAGGAAGCCTGCTGGAGACCTCAGTCCGAGTTCCAGCCACCGAGCCCTGCAGAATCCCACCAATGGACTGGTCCTGCAGAGGCTCGTTCATTTCTGTGACAGGATGGTGTTTGGCTCTATGAGCTCCAATAAGAGAGCCTCCATGTCCATCTCTTTACATAAAAAGACCCCACAAGATTTTACAGAACTTCCACAAGACTAGAGGATGATGCCACCTTATGAAAGTGAAGAGGAACTAAAGAGCCTCTTGATGAAGGTGAAAGAGGAGAGTGAAAAAGCTGATTTAAAACCCAACATTCAGAAAATCAAGATCATGGCATCAGGTCCCATCACTTCATGGCAAATAGATGTGAAAAAATGGAAACAGTGGCAGATTTTACTTTCTTGGGCTCCAAAATCACTGCGGATGGTGACTGCAGCCATGAAATTAAAAGGCACTTCCTTGTTGGAAAAAAATCTATGACAAATTTAGACAGTTTACTAAAAAGCAGAGACACCACTTTGCCGACAGAAGTCTGTCTAGTCAAAGCTGTGGTTTTTCCAGTAGTCTTCCAATGTGAGAGTTGGACCATAAAGACGTCTGAGAACCTAAGAAATGATGCTTTCAAACTGTGCTGCTGGAGAAGACTCTTGAGAGTTCCTTGGACTGCAAGGAGATCCAACCAGTCCATCCTAAAGGAAATCAGTCCTGAATATTCATTGGAAGGACCGATGCTGAAGTGGGAGCTCCGGTACTTTGGCCACCTTATGCGAAGAGCCAACTCATTGGAAAAGACCCTGATGCTGGGAAAGATTGAAAGCAGGAGGAGAAGGGGACGACAGAGGATGAGATGGTTGGATGGCGTCAACCACCCAATGGACATGAGCGAGCTCAGGGAGATGGTGAAGGACAGGGAAGCCTGGCATCCTGCAGTCCATGGGGTCGCAAAGAGTCAGACACACTTAGTGACTGAACAAATGGTGCAAGAGTTTAAACATGTAAGGAAAGAAAGAGAAATTGAAGCCCAAGACCTAGCTCTCTGTTTTCCTGTCTTTACCAGGTTCATATTTGCCATTCTGTTGTTCTTGGTTGTGGGAGTAATCCAAAGCCCCAAGTATGCAGAAACCAGTTGGAAGTGTTTTGAAAGGGCAGCCAAATAGGCATTTCTCTTCCAAATAACAAGTCTGATTCCACTGGATTTTTTTTAAACTTTTGTTTATCTCCACGAATTATTTGACTTTGATTTTTAGTGCTTTCTCACTGAATAAATATGCCTAAATAGGTTAAAAAAGCAGAAAAATAAGATCATCCAAAAACATGAGTCATGCAACGTGCTCTAGTGATAAGAGTCCTGGATGGGACTGAGGAAATGTGGTTTTGCTTCTGACCCTACCGTGGGGCACAGACTCTGGGCGCCACTGACCTCTCGGGGCCTATTTCTTCCTCTGTCAGATTATGTATGACTCTCGGGGAGGGGGGGGAATGATTCTTTTGGGGATGTTCATTTTCTGTCTCCTTTCTCTTCTGGTCATGCAACCATGGGTTTCCTTTGGAGAACCACCCCTGTTCTGCTGCTATGTCTTCCTGATGGGGCTCTACCCAGAGCCATCTGATTTGGGGGTCCCCTCTGTGGCAGGAAAAGTGGGAAGGGATGCTTCTTGTAGCATGAAGGGGACATCCTAGGAACAAAATGTTTATAAAGTCCAAGCGGCTAACACACAAAAACATATCTCATTCCCTTTATCAGTTAACCATTGCTGTGTAACAAATTCCCACAAACTTAGCAGCTTAAAATAACACTTATTCGGCATCGCAGAGTTTCTGTGGGTGAGGAATCTGCGCAGGACTTAGTTGGATCCTTGGCTACAGCACCTCACCAGGCTGTGGTCAAGATGTTGGTCAGGGCTGAGTAAGGCTGTTTCCCTTGCTCCCTCGGGTTGTTGACAAAATTCATTTACTTCCTGTTGCAAGGCTAAGGCTTCAGCTTCTTGCTGGAGGCTGCTCTCTGCAAGTAGAGGCACCCACAGTTTCCCGCCCTGTGGGCTGCTCTACCCTGGCTGTTGACTTCTTGATGGCTTCTTCAAGGCCAGTGAGGCAGCACCTAGCATGTTTGTTACAAGACAAATCTCGTCCATATGTGGTGAGCTGGCCAAGGAGTGACATCCCATCATCCCTGCCACATTCTCTTGGCTACAAGCAAGTCCCAAGTCCTGCCCACACTCAGGGGGAGGGGAATCACACAAAGGTGTGAACCCCAGGAGTCCTGTGTCCTTGGGGGTTACCGAGGGTGGTTCACACATTCTCTATTAGACTGTCTCTGGGGGAAGATGAGTCTCTAACACCTTCCTTGTTCTGGGGGTAAGGACCTCACAGTCTCAGATTGAAGCTGCCCTTGTGTATGCTGTGCAGTGGTTAGTATGAAGCTGAATGTCTCCTTGTGATTTTTATATTTTAGTAACAGCTGTCCAAGGTGTTGAGGTCCAAGATAGACCTGTCTTTCATGGAATTCCATTCCAAATGGGTATTGTCAGGGTCAGACTCCAGGGACTCTGTTTTCGTTTCGACATTGGTGTTTACTGGATGGGCTTCCTCCTGGCAAAGATGTAACTAGGAGACAAGTTGGTGTTAGGGGGTGACAGACCCTGTGCTTTTATCTTTATCCACTTTTGGGATTATCCCACTAGGGGGATACTCTTTAGCATCATCCTTGCCAACCCTGCTTCCCAGCTCATAGATGTCTTCTATCGTTATTGCATAAAAGCTGTGGTGAGACGCGGTGACAGCCTGAAGTTCTCACCTCTAAACTTATGCTTTCGTACCTTCCGTAAGCACTGAACATCTCCAGACTCTCCTTTGAGGAGACTTGCAAAATCTGTTCTACATATCTCTGATTAAACCAGGAGAAAGACATAATCAGTGCTGGGGAGAAGGAAAAACAGATCGAAGGGTGTTTTCACCCAGAAGCGTGGGGGAGAAACAAAAACACACTCACCTCAGCTTCCTGGCGCATCTCAGGACCATCCTACAGCTTGGAGAAGTAAACACCGCATCCGAGAGGAGCCTCTGGAGGATGGGAGGTTAATGGTCAGTTTTCATTTGGGAAGATGAAAATGAAGAAGGCGGTTACCTTTTAGAACTGCCATCTTATTTTTCAGCAGTTTGAGTAAATCTTCTCTTTCTGTAGCTTCTTTTTCACATGGCTATGTTGATTTTTTTAAAAATAATGTTTTAATTTTAGAACAGCTTTTTATTTACAGTTTGTGAAGATGGTACTGAGGGATTTCACAGGCGCTGGCCTCCCTTTCTGCGCAAAGCTTTCCGGTATGTAGTCACCAGGCTGACACAGATCATCAGCGCTGTGCCCCTGGGATGTGGGGCATGAGGCAGGACCTCTTCTTCCATTTCCTTTTTAGTGTGTAACTGGCTCACAATTTTCAAAGCAGAGGATTGGAGTGATGTTGGGCAATAGAGTAACATTCTCAAATTGTATTTTCATGGCTAATTTCAGTCTCCCTACCATCTGCCCATCTTTCTAGAAACTGCTAGCGAGTGTCCAGCTGGGTGACGGGTGCTCGTTCCAGGAGGGGCCGTACGAGGCCGCTGGGCTTGCTCTGTCTGGTTCAGGTGCTGGCTTAGGGCGTGCTCAGTCGTGTTTGACTCTTTGCGGCCCCATGGACTGTATGTAGCCCGCCAGACTCCCCTGTCCATGGAATTTTCCAGGTAAGAATACTGGAGCAGGTTGCCATTTCCTCCTCCAGGGGATCTTCCTGACCAGGGAGTTGAACTTGTGTCTCCTGCATTGGCAGACGGGTTCTTCACCACTGGCACCACCTGGGAAGCCTGTTGGTTTAGGTGGCAAAAAGCAAACGACAGGGCAATTTTCTGCAGTTTCCCATCATTGATATTCTTCACAGCAGCAACAGAGTGTTCTCTACTGCAACCTGCACAGCAGCTGTTCTAAGACCATTTAAGTGAAAGGTAGACCCCGCTGTCCTCTGGGAGGAGAAAGCAGGCTTTTCTTGTTCAGGGAAGAAAGAAGGACCCGCAGACTCTGCCGGGTGGAATGGACATCAGGTTTATTTAAGCTTCTCAACACACCTTAAATTCTGGTGCTGTAATAGAAACAGCGTGGCGTTGATAGACAAGTGCATAGATCAGTGGAGCAGAAAAGAGAGCCCAGGTGAGAGGACAAATAGCAGCTCAGCAGAATAGTGTGTGTGTGTGTTATCCGCTCAGTCATGTCTGACTCTCTGTGACCCCATGGACTGTAGCCCACCAAGATTCTTTGTCCATGGAGTTTTCTGGGCAAGAACATTGGGGTGGGTTGCCATTTCCTTCTCCAGAGGATATTCCCGACCCAGGGGTCAAACCCAGGCCTCCTGCACTATAGGCAGATTCTTTACCATCTGAGACACCTGGGAAGCCCCACAACAGAATATTACACAGCCAGGAAACGGAATGGACCATTGATCCATGGAACACCATGGATGAGTCCCAAAATTATTATTTTGAATAAAGGCATCCAGACAAATGGAGTCCATATTGTAAGAATCCATTTATGGCAAAGTCTAGAAAATGCAAAATAGTCTGCAGTGCCTGAAAGCAGATCTGTGGTTGCTGGAGGGAAGCAGGGAGGGACAGAGAGAAGGGCTGACGAAGGAGAAAGTTTGGGAGGGGTGCATCTTTCCACCTTTCTGACTGTGGTGATTGTTTCACAAGTGTGTATGTCTATCAGGATTTGCCAAGCTGTCTGCCTTGAATGGAGAGTTTATTATCTGTCAATGTACACTTTATTGCATGTCAATGATACCTCAATAAAGCTATTGAAATTTTCAAAATTCTTCCGTTGAACAACTGCCAAGAGCTTTTCAGCAGAGCTCCCTTTGTTAGAATCAGAGATAAGCCAGGGCCAAAAGTTGCAAGCCAGAAGTCACTTGTCCCAAATGAGACTAGAGTTTTCTGTGTAGAGTTCAGTCCGAGTGACAGGGTGAGGGGCTGGAGAAGAGTGGGTTGGTTCTTCAACCTTCACCTGCAAGACAGCTGCCTTGGCTGGACTGACCTCCAATAGCAGGGCTTCCTTGTGTGGTATTAATACAAATGCCTTGCGATTTTCCACAGGACAGGTCAGAACTTGAGTCCTGGCTCCACCTCGCACTGGTCTCAGCCTTGCCCTCTTGTGTCCTGGCTCAGTCAACATGGGGGAGATTATTAACCCCTCAATGGAGGGTTGAACGTATTTGTGAGGGGATGGGTGTACTGATGAGAAGGAGTGCCTGGGCTTGAGTGGTGTTCAGTGTGGGCTTTTACTCCTCCCTTCCCTTTCCTCAGGCTTCCCTGGTGGCTTAGAGGTTAAAGCATCTGTCTGGAATGCAGGAGACCCGAGTTCGATCCCTGGGTTGGGAGGATCCCCTGGAGAAGGAAATGGCAACCCACTCCAGTACTCTTGCCTGGAGAATCCCATGGAGGGAGGAACCTGGTAGGCTACAGTCCATGGGGTTGCAAAGAGTCGGACACGACTGAGCGACTTCACTTTCCCTTTCCTCATTCTGCTGGACTTGAGTCTCAGTCTACCAAGTCAGACATGCCAGAAATTAGCTTTTTTCCTACTTTTCTGATACTGAATTTTTTTCTTTTATGTATTTATTTTTTAATTTGAGTAGTTCAAACCAGTCAAACCTAAGGGAAATCAACCTTGAAATATTCTTTGGAAGGACTGTTGCTGAAGCTCCAATACTTTGGCCACCTGATGCAAAGAGCCAACTTGTTGGAAAAGACCCCGATGCTGGGAAAGATTGAAGGCAGGAGGAGAAGGGGACGACAGAGGATGAGATGGTTAGATAGTACCACTGACTCAATGGACACGAATTGGAGCAAACTCTGGGACATATAGTAGAAGACAGAGGACCCTGGAGTGCTGCTGTCCATGGAGCTGCGAAGAGTCGGACATGACTTAGTCACAGAACAACAAACAGATCGTTCATTTACAATGTGTATTAGCTTTAGGTTACAGCAAAGTGATTCAGTTACATACATACATATGTGTGTGTGTATATGTGTGCGTGTGTGTGTGTGTGTATACATACACCCATATTCCCTTCTCCAGGGTATTGTCCCAATCCAGGGATTAAACCTGGGTCTCCTGCATTGCAGGCAGATTCCTTTCTGTCTTTTTCCGATTCAGTTGTACATACTTATATATGTATGTGTATAAATAGACATATATACATATATATATTCTTTTTCAGATTCTTTTCCCTTATGGGTTATTGCAAGACATTGACTCGAATTCCCTGCCTTATACAGGTCTAATTGTTTATCTATTTCACACATAGTAGTGTGTATATATGTATATGTTAATTGATCTGCCCTCCCTCGCCCCCTGTGGTAACCATATGTCTGTGAGTCTAATACTTTTTGACACTGGATTTAATTTCTGCTTTGAGCCATCAGTCCACTGAAGAGTGGGAATCGGTCAGTTTGGTGGGTGCCTTTCCCCAAACTAACTTCCAAGTTTCCGGGCCATGGTGGGGCTGGAGGTCTGCTCAGATGTCCTGACTGGCCCCTGGAGGACAAGCGGACCGGCTCAGGGTTGAATCACCCCGGGCTCGACCTCAACCCCCTGCAGGCCACGCCCCTTTGCCTCCTCGCGCCCCATCCAGGGAAGCGGTTGGCACGGAAGTCAGAGGCGTGGGCCTGGAGACCGCTGGGGTGCGCAGCGATGCCCCACCATTTCCGAGCAAGGCAGAAACTTCATTTTTCACATCTGAAGACAATAGAGATTAAAATAATTTAACTCGTAGGGTGTTTGTGAAAGTCAAATGAGTCAGCACTAAAACAGCACCCAGGACTTGGCGTAAATCTAGCGTAAGGGACGCTGACTTTGTCATGCTGGGGGGCGAGCGGACCCTGTCTGTCCTGCTGCGGGCCCTCCAGGTTCTCACAGGAAAGGAGGCCCTTTGCCCTTGCGATCTTCCCCTTGATGACTCGGGTGTTCCCAGGGGTGAAGAGGGCAGAGCCCGGGGCTCCATCACACTCTGCTTGCTTGAGGCTCTTCCCTCCAGAGAGGCCCTGCCTGGGAACCTTTCTCCTGTCTGGGGGAGAAGGGATCGGGGCAGAGCACCTTGCTGCACTCTTCCCAAGAATACACCCGTAAGTATCCTCCCAGGCTCACAAATCTCAAAGCCAAGGCCCGAAGCTTTCGCTTTTGCATTCTACGTGACACAGGGCACAAGAGACAAGGGGCACATGCAGACACCCATGACGGAATGCAGGAGGCACTCGGGCACCGGGACATACAGGGGGCACCCTTTGTTAACATCTCTAAATGCTCTCTTCCGCCTGGTTTGCTGGAGTCCAAGAGGAGGCTCCTGGTGCAGAGGGAGAGTTGCCAGCAGAAGCCTCCTGGCGCCCTGACCCCGCATGTACTGAAGCCAGATGACCGAGTTAGATTTCCCCACACGGAGACCAAGTGGGGTCAGAATCCCCTGCAGCAGAGGCCCCTGCAGGAGAGGGGGCTACCTGTGACTTGATGCCCTTTGCAAAGGTCAGGGCTCAGCAGAAAGGGGTGAGGCTGATCCAGGAGTAAAATGAACTCTTAACTCCACTCTTCCGGGCACACAGGATGTGTGGGCACACAGGATGTGTGGGCACACGTGATGTGTTCTAAGGTAGCTTAACGGGTGGGCTGATCATGTTTTGGAGAACTCGAGTTGAAAAATACGAATTGAAGAGCAATGTCATTCTGCCACCTGGTGGCGATATCGTTCTGTGAATTCTTTTTGTTTCTGTAGCCAGCAACCTAAGGACTAGCAGGAAGCATTAACTTCTCCTGAAAGGATGAGTGTTTAATCCTACATCGTGTCTTTTTAACTTCCATTAAGCTCTGTATGGGCTTCCCTGGTGGTTCAGCTGGTAAAGAATCTGCCTACAATGTGGGAGACCTGGGTTCGATCCCTGGGTTGGGAAGATCCCCTGGAGGAGGGAAGGGCTGCCCACTCCAGTATTCTGGCCTGGAGAATTCCATGAACTGTACCATCCATGGGGTCACAAAGGGTCGTTCACAACTGAGCGACTTTCACTCAGATCAGAAAGACAGATTACTTAAAATATCCCATTAAGATCAGTCTTTGAGGTTATGACACTTAAAATATTCATTCAACAAGCATCACAAGGTTCTGGGGGGAAAAACATACAGCTTCTGTCTTCAACAAGCCTAAAATAGACCTGAAGAAACAAGTACATTTTATGCAAATTTATATATTACAAGGCAAAACCCTAAAGTATGTGTGTCATATGAAGGGCTCTGGATAGATGGGGAAGGAAGTTGATGACTTCATGGGAAACTAGGTGGGGGTGGGTCTGATGAGGGAGGTGGCATCGGAGATCAGGACGCCACCCAGCACAGGAGGGCCACGAGAGGGTCTTCGAGGTAGAAAGCTCACTGGATTAGAGAAGTGACCTGCAAACTTTTTAAATCATGTACCTCTAAAAAATCAAACAAACGAAGTGAGCATGCATCCCATTAAAAATGTCTCGTTCATAAATGATAAACATTTGCAGATATAGCACGTACATTATAAGGCATATATTACAAGGAATAGACTAAAATAACAAAAGAGATCAGTCTTGGTATTTCTTCATATTCCCACTGGTCTGTTAGCCAGCACCCCCCCCCACCCACTCTGGGCAGGGAGGCACCCTCACAGACCACCAGTGTGCCGATCTGTTCTTCTACGCCCCCAGGAGGAAGGGCCGATTCTCCTGATGACCAGGGTCAATTCCCCCTGTTGGCATGATGAATCCTTTTTTTTTTTTTTTTGCCAGCTTATCTCTTTATTTCTTTATTTTTTTGTCTGTGCTGGGTCTTTGTTGCTGCGGGTGTTTCTCTAGTTGCGATGAGCGGGCTTCTCTCATTGCAATAGCTTCTCTAGTTGGGGAACACGGACTCTAGGGAGCCCAGGATTCAGGAGTTGCAGCACCCGGGCTCAGCAGTTTCGGCTCCCAGCCTCTAGAGCACAGGCTCAATAGTTGTGGTGGTGGCCTTAGTTGCTCTGAGACGTGTGGGATCTTCCCAGACTGAGGATCAAACCTGTGTCCCTCGCATTGGCAGGTGAATTCTTAACCACTGGACCAAGCTGTGGTTTTTCTAGTAGTCATGTATGGATGTGAGAGTTGGACTATAAAGAAAGCTGAGCACTGAAGAATTGATGCTTTTGAACTGTGGTGTTGGAGAAGACTCTTGAGAGTCCCTTGGACTGCAAGGAGATCCAACCAGTCGATCCTAAAGGAGATCAGTCCTTCCAATATTGGACTTATGCTGAAGCTGAAACCCCAATACTTTGGCCCCCTGATGCAAAGAACTGACTCATTTGGAAAGACCCTGACGCTGGGAAAGATTAAAGGCAGGAGGAGGAGGGGACAACAGAGAATGAGATGGTTGGATGGCATCACTGACTCAATGGACATGAGTTTGAGTCAACTCTGGGAGTTGGTGATGGCAGGGAGGTCTGGTGTGCTGCAGTCCATGGGGTCTCAGAGAGTCGGACATAACTGAGCGACTGAACTGAACTGGACCTCCAGGGAAGTCCCACCAGCTTATCTCTTGCTGCACAGGCATCTGGTGGCCACTGTGGCCCAAAGGGAAGCAGACCTTTTCTGGAAAGCAGGGCCTCTAAGCCCTAAGATCCAGGCTCCTTCTGGATTCATCCATCCATCCTGTACTGAGAACATTCCCTGTGCAGTGTTCTTCCGAAGGAGTCCTGTTTCCTGTCTGGTGGGAGCTGAACCATTAGCCTAGGGTTTGGACTCAGACCAGGGGTACAGCTGTGCTCCCTTGAGTGCCGCCTGATGCTGCCTGTGGTGACTGGAGTCTCTGTAACTAACAAGAAGAGGAACAGGGAAAAATGTGAGTCCTTCTGCTGCAACAGGCCTGGTAGGGAGTAACTCAGTCAGTTCTAGAACAAACATCGTGCCCTTGTCAACAATACAGATCTCATTCTTTGCATTGCATGATGTTTCTTTTCCATTAGCATGTAATGCGTTTTCATTGCGGACCTTCCCTGGTCATCAAATACCTCCATCTTGTTTTAGAATTTCTTGTCCTTATTTTTGGATAATTCAAGGTGTCTCCATCTCAGGGTTGTAGAAATTCCCCAAATGAAATTAATTTTAATTCCCCTAAAATACCAAACCCCATAATTATTAAGGGTGGAGAAGAGCAGAGAGGGAAGAGAAAGACTATTTGAGCAAACAAGTGAGAGATGTCATCACTCCCCAAATGTAGGGAATCATAATGAATCATATTCTGGGTCTTACGTGTGAATGGCTCGGGGTTAGGGGGGGCGGGGAGGGCGGGGTTAGGCTTGCCTCTGCTACCAGTTGCTGATTTTTGATGTTTCTGACTTTCCATGCTGTTTACCGCAGCTAAGAAAAGCTTGAAGGCTGTAACAGCAAATAGAAGGTTTGAATCATTCAATTCTTGCCAGAGAAAAGTTCACCTAGCACTGTCTGGACTGACCTGCTTTTCAACTTTATAAAGAATAGGTCATGACTGGTTCTTCTACTGTGTTGTCCAACCCTTCATGTTAGGCCAAATGCCTAATCTCAGTCTTCTTCCTGGCATTTATCCCTCTCACTCAGACTTCTTAGGAAAAATAGAATATACTCATTAGGATGTTACTTTCCTGTTCATTTCTTTATCAACCATTTTATTGAATTCTTCTTATGTGCACAGTATTGAATTGGTCACTTAGAGGCCACAGCATTGAATGTGTTCTTGGCTCAAAAGGGTGATGAGCCAGGTGGTGCGGTACCAGGGGTTTGCTAGACCTTGTAGAGCAAGGTTTGCTTTATCCAGAATAGGTATATTGGAAAAGATCTCCAACTCCATTCCACAGATGCCTGGTATTTAAAAAAAAAAAACAAACCATGATTTAGACAGGTTTATTGAGGCTTCCCTAGTGGCTTAGATGGTAAAGAATCTGCCTGCAATGCAGGAGAGGTGGGTTCGATCCCTGAGTTGGGAAGATCCCCTGGAGTAGGAAATGGCAACCCACTCTAGTATTCTTGCCTGGAAAATTCCATGGGCAGAGGAGCCTGGTGGGCTACAGTCCATGGGGTTGTAAACGGTCAGACATGACTGAGTGACTAACACTTTCACTGAGATATAATTCATATACCGTACAATTTGCCTATTTAAAGTGTATCATTCAGTGGTATTTACATGTATTCACAGGTAGGGGCAGTCATCACCACCATCAGTTTTAGAGCATTTTCATCACTTCAGAAAGAAACCCCTTCCTCTCTGGCTACCCATTCCCCCACCTCCCCTCTTCCTATGCCTAAGCAACTCCTCACCTTCTTTCTCTGTAGATTTCCCTTTCTTGGGCATTTCATACAAACGGATTTACATCCTATGTGCTATTTGTGTGCTTGTCAACACTTGGCGCACCTTTTTGCTTTGAGCCATTCCGGCGAGTGTGAAGTGGTACCCTGCGGCTTTGACTTGCGTGTCCCTGGTGACTGATGCTGTTGAGTATCTTTTCATGCACTTACTGGCCTTTTGTATATCTTTCTTGTAGAAGAGACTATCGCATTCCTCTGCCAATTTTAAAATCAGCCTATTTGTCTTTTTATAATCGCATTGTAGGAAGGTGTGTGGTCTTTAAAATGAGTTGATATTTAAAGCAGCATATTTCAACCAGGGGATACATGGCCCTTAGGAGTTTAATATATGTATCATGTTTTAAAAAAAACTTTCCAGAAAGTATACATATACCAATCATGAAGTCTCACAAAGCAATTTAACTCTCAGATTTCTTTCCTTGAGTCAAGGATTATCACAACCTAGCATGGTCACATGAGTTACGTCAGGCTCATCAGCAGCTGATGGTATGGAGTTCTCTGGAGTGAAATTGATGACCCAGACACTGTGGACAGAGCCACCCCTCAGTGTCTGAACTGGACACACCCAACACGCACGCAGCCTCAGACAAGAAAAGAAAGTGACACGCCAGATTTTAGCAGTGTGTGTGGCCATTTATTCACTCAACAAACAGGAGGCATTTTGTTTGTGGCAAACCTGTGAGAATAATTTCTGAGGGAATAATTGATTTCCACCCATCTCTTCTGTAGATGAGATTTCTTTTTTAAGATAACTAATTTACTTATGTATTTTTGGTTGTGCTGAGTGTTCACTGCTGTGAGTGGGCCTTCCCTAGTCGAGGAGAGTGGAGGCTACTCTTGGTGCACGGGCTTCTCTGGCCGTGGAGCACCGGCTCTCGGGCGTACGGGCTTCAGTAGTTGCAGCAGGAGGGCTTCGGTAGTCGTGGCTCCCAGGCTGTAGAATGCAGGCTCGGCAGTTGTGGTGCACGGCTTTAGTTGCTTCGCAGCATGTGGGATCTTCCTAGACCAGGGGTCAAACCCACGTTCCCTGCATTGGCAGGCAGATTCTTATCCACCAGACCACAAGGGAAGTCCTGCAGATTGTTATTCAAAAGGAGACCACATTCATTATCACTATTACCACATGCATTACCATTATTATTTCAGCATTCTTCTGGCTAAAGATAATCTACTCCATTTTCTTATACCTTGTTATCATTTATCATGCTCTCTCCAGGGTCTTCATTAGCAAATATGTAATGTGTATAACTGTGGGAAGTTCTTAAGGAGATGGGAATACCAATCCACCTGACCTGTCTCCTGAGAAATCTGTATGCAGGTGAAGAAGCAACAGTTAGGAACGGGCATGGAACAACGGACTGGTTCCATATTGGGAAAGGAGTACATCAAGGCTGTGTATTGTCACCTTACTTATTTAACTTACATGCAGAGTATATCATGCGAAATGCTGGGCTAGATGAAGCACAAGCTGGAATCAAGATTGCCAGAAGAAATATCAATAACCTCAGATATGCAGATGACACCACTCTTATGGCAGAAAGCGAAGAGGAAATAAAGAACGTCTTGATGCAAGTGAAAGAGGAGAGTGAAAAAGCTGGCTTAAAACTCAACATTCAGAAAACTAAGATCATGGCATCTGATCCCATCACTTTATGACAAATAGATGGGAAAACAATGGAAACAGTGAGAGACTTTATTTTTTTGGGCTCCAAAATCACTGCAGAAGGTGACCGCAGCCATGAAATTAAAAGGTGCTTGCTCCTTGGAAGAAAAGCTATGACAAACCTAGACAGCATATTAAAAAGCAGAGAAATTACTTGGCCAACAAAGGTCTGTCTAGTCAAAGCTACGGTTTTTCCAGTAGTCATGTATGGATGGGAGAGTTGGACTATAAAGAAAGCTGAGCACTGAAGAATTGATGCTTTTGAACTGTGGTGTTGGAGGAGACTCTTAAGAGTCACTTGGACTGCAAGGAGATCCAACCAGTCAATCTTAAAGGAACTCAGTCCTGAATATTCATTGGAAGGACTGATACTGAAGCTGAAGGTCTAATCCTTTGACCACCTAATGAGAAGAGCCGACTCATTAGAAAAGACCCTGATGCTGGGAAAGATTGAAGGCAGGAGAAGGGGACGACAGAGGATGAGATGGTCGGATGGCATCACCGACTTGATGGACATGAGTTTGAGTAAACTCCGGGAGCTGGTGATGGACAGGGAGGCCTGGCGTGCTGCAGGCCATGAGGTTGCAGAGTTGGACACGACTGAGCGACTGAATTGAACTGAATGTGTATAAAGCATAGGGTTATAATTTGGACATATGGCTCTATTTTAGAATCTCACCAATGGCAGAGCAGAAGGCTGGCTATGTTCTGTTCCTATCCATATACTCTGGCATCATCTATTCCTATCGAAAAACTCCAGCATCCCCTGATCTAACTGATACACTCCGGCATCTCCTATTCCTGTTGATGATACAGTCTGGCATGCTGCTTATCCTAGAATCCCTTCCCTCCTCCAAATCATGGACACCACTTCCTTTTCTAATATGGAAGAATTTTTAAACTGTAGTGAGCATTGTTGTCCTCTCTGAAATTTTTGCTAGGGTCTGTGTGCCTTCCCCACTCCTGTCTCTTGACCACAGTGTCAGTTTTCTCTCCCCAGGCTGTCACGGTGCGCACTCTCTGCAAGGCCTTCTCCAAATTTGCTGAGTACAATCAGTCATTTCCAGCCATGAACTTCCTGTGCACTTTCCAGAGTCCTTAATGATGCTGGTTAATTCCTTTGCTTATTTGTCCATTTATTAAACAGTTATTTGCGGGTACCTACTACTTTCCTGGAGATCCCACGGACAGAGGAGCCTGGTGGGCTACAGTCCATGGGGTCGCAAGACAATACGACTTGGTCGGACACGACTTGGTGACTAAACCACCACCACCACCACTACAGGCAGGTGCTGGGCTAGAAGGACAGAAACCACTGCAGCGAAATCCCCACCCTCACCGAGCTGACAGCCTAGCAGGGGAACCTATAGACAAATAAGTGACAATACAGTGTGAAACGCTATGGAGTGAAAAAGCAAAGAAAAGAATGCTGAGATAGAGAAGACGACGTGGAGAGAACAACCGTTTGGCTTGCTTGCAGCTGGCCTCTCTGAATTTGAGAAGGCGCCAGTTTCCTCTGCTGGTGTGGGAAAGCATGTTCCTGGCAGAAGAAACTGGAGCCACATGAGCCTGAGTCAGGAAAGAACGCGGGAGCGCTGTTCACAAAAGGGGCCAGTGGGACAAAAGGTTAGTGTGTGCGGCGGGGGAGGTGGAACCAGAGGGAGAAGAACAGGTTCGGGATCTTGGAGGCCCGAAGCCAAAGTGTGGATTCATTCACAAGGAAACAATATTCCTTTAGCAGGAGATCGCAGCCACCTCATAATAGGCATGCATGTTGGGATCCACAGACCAGGGTGTGCAGACAGGTGACTTCTCCAAAATGGATTTCGACTTAGCTGACAACGTTTTGTTTCTTTTGAAGGAGGAGAACTTCATCTTGCTGTAATCCGGTTCCCTCTGGTCTCTGGGCTTCCCTGGTGGCTCAGCAGTAAAGAAAGCTGCCTGCAACGCAGGAGTCACAGGAGATATGGGTTTGATCCCTGGGTTGGGAAGATCCCCTGGAGGAGGCAATGGCTACCCACTCCAGTATTCTTGCCTGGAGAATCCCTTGGACAGGGGAACCTGTCCATAGGGTCTCAAAGAGTCGAACTCGACTGAAGCAACTTAGCATGCACACATGCTGATCTCTTTGGGGAAAGTGCTTGGTGAATTGATGATCCTCTCCAACTTCTCTCCCCGGGTGATGCTGGGGTTCGGGGGAGGCTCCCACACCGTTCTGAGGTGGGGAGGTGCTCACGGTCCTTGGTCATCGTGTTCTTGTTGGCCTCCAAGGAGGCACCCCATTCTGCAAGGCCACCCTCACCGGGCCGTCTTCACTGGTCTCTGTCTCAATGGGGAGAGCCCTGCCGGGGCCTCTGGCCACTCCGGCTGGTTCCCTGCTGCCCCGCGCCTCTGAGAAGCTTCTTGCAAGCCCACCTGCCTGAGCACCTTAGCATTGCTGCCCAACTACACAGGTGCCCCGTGGGCACAGAAATTGTCTTGGGGGTTTGCAGCCTGTAGGCCGATGCCCCGGGCGCCAGGCATCCTTCAGTTTATGTGGGATTTCCACCACGCTGGCGGGACTCTCCCGTTCTAGCAGTCAGCCCGGGAGATGGTGCTGGGCCCTCTCAGCATCTCAGTATGGATGACTCACCATTTCCTTTTTTTCTCACCTGCAGGCTGAACTCCGCCTTTTGGGTGGGAAGTGACTCTTAAGCTTCCACCATTTTCCGTCCTGGAGGCAGGGTTGCCCTAATCCTGGAAAGTGTAACAGGGTCCCGGCATTCTACCTGGGGGGTTTAAAAACTGGGTCTACCTAAGCCCACCTTGATCAAAGGTCAGCTCTCCCTTCAATCTGCCAGCCCCACTTCAGGATGCCTACCTCCAGGAGAACCTCTGTCCTTACTCTGGGGGACTCTGGCGCATCCTGGGTCCTCAGACAGTGCACTGCGAAGTCTTGAGGCACAAGTGTGAGAACCTGCCAACCAGAACCTTTAGACTGGCGGGCATCAGGCTGCTGGTTATCACCAAAGGGCACCAACAGCTGGTCTCTGCCTCTTTCAGCCTCAAGGCTGTCAGAGGCCACGCCTGGTGTTCTGGGAGGGATCCCCCTACCTTCCCCTCTGCTTCTTCGGCTCCTGAAATTTGACGTTGTTTGGCTGTGCCGGGCCTTAGCGGTGGTACTCGGAATCTTTGATCTCCGTTGCAGCACGTGGCATCTTTAATTGTGGTGTGCAAACTCTTAGCTGGGTCATGTGCGATCGAGTTTCCTGACCAGGGACTGAACTCTAGCCTGCTGCGTTGGAAGCTCGAAGACGTAGCCACTGGACCACCAGGGAAGTCCCATCTTGGCACGTCCTATCTCTGCTCTGGGAACCTAACCTGGGTCAGGAACTTCGCATCTGAGTCTTCACGTCCTCAGGGCCCCCAGACGACGGCTACTGAGCCCGGCTGACAAGTCCTTGGAATCATTCTTCCCATCTGGGTTGCGTGGGTGACTCAGGCCCACGGGTAGGGAGGAGGGCCAGGGTTACCAGAGGACAGCTTTCAGGTGGAGGGGGCTTGGATCGCTGAGAGGGAAACTCACTGGCGAGTGCACTGAAACTTGATTCTGGAACATTTTGAACATCTAAAACGTCCCAGTGGCTGTTGCATAGCAGCAGAGAATGGAAGAAGACCAGTCAGGAAGCTAGAGTGGATGATGGGCTGGGCCTGGGGGTGGCCCTGGCACTGGGGTCACACAGAACTGTACTGATTTGTTCTGGGTTTTGTAGACCTGCTATCGGGCTTCCCTGGCGGCTCAGATGGTAAAGAATCTGCCTGCCACGCAGGAGATCCGGGTTTGATCCCTGGGTCAGGAAGATCCGCTGGAGAAGGGAATGGCATCCCACTCCAGTATTCCACTGTGTGTGCCTCTAAGTCAGGGACCTCACTTCACGATTTCAAGGATGCTTGAAATAATGCAGACGAGTTCTGCATACAAGTGGAATTTATGAACTCCATTTCAGTCTGTTGTTGAGCCTTTCAGGGTCATCTTGATGACATTCTTGTTCTGGCAAAGACTAGCCATTTCATATAAATTTTGATTAATGGCAACGACTAGCCAAAGAAAGCAGCTGTCTTTTGTAAACACACTCAGAATGTATTTTGTCTCCTGAAGAGTCATCTCCTGAGGGGATACATTCAGGAAGGATCCTGTTTGGAGGCGATTAGACAGTGTAATTAAAAGAGAATGTGCATTTGTGGTTTGTTCTTGAAAGTCATCTAGTTTCTCTCTTTAGCCTAAAGCCGGCAAGTCCCCAATTTGGGCAAATAAGAGTTCGGGAAGGCTTGGCACAGCCCACACGAGCGATCTTCTTCATTTTCCAAAAAGGAAAGATTTCCTGGTGGGACACCCAGGTCAATGGGCAACACACCCCCTGGGGCTCGTGTGACTCCCACGGAGACTTCCTGTCCCTTTGGTGACAAAGCTGTCTGGGCTGTGTGAACAATCACACCATCTGCCTTGAGTCTACGGGACAGGAAAGCATGAAGCAACAGCCCCTATGTATAATCAGCCCACCCTACCAGGCTTTTCTAACTTCTGTAACCACAATGCCTCTAGCATACTCTTGGGAAACAGAAAATCATGATAAGAACTGCTCAGTGGAGCTATCTCACAGACGCTAGAATAGAACTGCTTCAAGTTCAAGGTGGGAAATCAAACACAGAGCAAAGGCACACTCAGAACAGCTGGTTCCTGGGAACCATTTTCTGGAGTAGCAGCCTGCAACGCTGGACGTTTTTCTTAAGCTACGAGGAAGATGGACCCTTCCATGAGAGCATCTGTAGGCCTGGAGCCAGGGAGGGACGTTGCTTATTTCAAGGCTGTTAATTGTAAACAGGGGTGCTGGCAGGGTTTCTTTAAATGGACCAGAAAAATGTATTTTAAAATCAAAGAGCATCCTTACCCTTGCTCCCACGGCGTTATGACAAAGATAATGAAGACTAAGGTGACTGCTGCGTGAAGGTGGGTGAGGTGATGTCATACTGCACTTAGAAACTAGAAGCGTCTTATTCTAGGGGTCCTGAGCCTTTTGGCTTCAGGATTCCTTTGCACTCTTAAAAATTACTGAGGGCCTCAAAGTGGTTTGTTTGTTTTTTAATGTAGGTTAAATCTACTGATGGGCTTCCCTGGTGGCTCAGATGGTGAAGAGTCCACCTGGTCAGGAAGATACCCTGGAGGAAGGCATGGCAACCCACTCCAGTATCTTGCCTGGAGAATTCTATGGACAGAGGAGCCTGGCGGGCTACAGTCCATGGGGTCGCAAAGCGTTGAAGACGACTGAGTGACGAACACTTTCACTTTTTAAAATATCTACTGACATTTACCATATTCTATATTAAAACTGAGAAATTTAAAAAACACAGGAATAATGAAACCCATATGCCATTAGCTGAAAGATCTGACGTCACTTCAGAGAGACTCGGGAAGACACTACTGTACGAGTGTTAAAGAGGAAAAAAGGAAAAATGAATCTTAGTATTACTAGAAAAACAGCTTTGATCTCATGGACACCGTGAGGAGGTCTCAGGACCCCTCAGGGGCCCATGGACCACACTTTGAGGACCACCGGTGTAGAGGCATGTGACTGGCTCCTGGCTCTCTGCTGAATGCCACGGAAGAATGAATCCTGTGCACAGAAGGACACAGTTAATAGTGTCTAGTGTGACATCTACAGCCCAAAGGAAGGGTCACAGCACAGTGTGGATGGGGAGTCCCACTGTATGGAGACTCACTGTGCCTTCTTCTGAGCAGCGGTACAGCTAGAGAGGAGCAGTTGAATGTCAGGTTTCTTTCTGTTAATTCTCAGTCTGCCTTTTCACATGCATTCAACACAGGATTTGGCCACTGATATTTAAAAAACCGTCACCACACCTATACTATTTATTGAGCACTGCACATGTGTGGAGCACATGGACGCTCTCCATCAGGACAGAGCTGGGCCCGTCCCAGGCCCTAACTGCTATCTGTATTTTACAGATTCAGAAATTAAAGCAGAGGGAGGTTAAGTCAGTCATCCAGGTGGCCCAGTAAGAAGGCAGGAGGAGAAGAGGGTTCCAGACCCAGGACGCCTTTTGAAAGCCCAGATCTTAACTACAAAACCTTAGTACGTGGGGACTTCCTCGGTGGTCCAGTGGTTGAGAACCCTCCTGCCAACGCAGGGGACACGGGTTCGATCCCGGGTCCAGGAAGATCCCACGTGCCTTGGAGCAACTAAGCCTACATGCTGCGACTACTGAGCCGGTTCCCCAGAGCCTGTGCTCCACAACAAGAGGAGCCACCTCTGTGAGAAGCCCACACGCAAGTAGAGAGTTAGCCCCTGCTCCCCGCAACTAGAGAAAGCCTGCATGCTGCAACAAAGGCCTAGTGTGGCCAAAAACCAACCCACATAGTCCATTCCGAAAACACACTGTGCCTTCAAGGGCTGTGAGAACAAGGCTCAGACACCAGTCGGTCTCTCTTGCTAGGTGGATTCAACATCCAGTGTACGCGTGCATGCCTGCGTGCTCAACCGACTCTTTGCGTCAACATCCATTAACGGAATGTTATGACATGCTTGGTGTTGTGGGGAAGAACAACTTTTCCCTTCCTCCCTTGATTGCTAAGTCGCTTCAGTCGTGTCCAACTCTGTGTGACCCCATAGACGGCAGCCCACCAGGCTCCCCCGTCCCTGGGATTCTCCAGGCAAGAACACTGGAGTGGGTTGCCATTTCCTTCTCCAAGGCATGAAAGTGAAAAGTGAAAGTGAAGTCGCTCAGTCGTATCTGACTCTTTGAGACCCTATGGACTGCAGCCCACCAGGCTCCTCTGCCCATGGCATTTTCCAGGCAAGAGTACTGGAGTGGGGTGCCATTGCCTTCTCCGCCTCCCTTGATTAAATTGGTCTAATAATTAATAATTATATTGACTGGTCTAACAACTAAATTTGGCTTCCCTGGTGGCTCAGCTAGTAAACAATCCGCCTGCAATGCAGGAGATCTGGGTTCTATCCCTGGGTTGGGAAGATCCCCTGGGGAAGGGAATGGCTGTCCATTCCAGTATTCTGGCCTAGAGAATTCCATGGTCCATGGACCCCGGGGGGTATGGTCCATGGGGTCACAAGAGTCAGACACGACTGAGTGACTTTCACTTTTCAACAACTAATTTGATATGACAGATTAACAGGAGAAAACCAAATTTAATTACATGGGAGCCCAAAGACGTGAGGCTCAGGGCAGGTCGGGCAGCTGGGGCTTATGTGAGGTTCTAAGGTAAGGAGTGGGATGGAGTCTGGGCCTTTCAAGAGGAGGAAGGTGGTTTGTTCAGAGGCCATGAGAAGAGCAGGTGTTTGGTAATTGGATGTTTCCCCTGCCACAGATAGGTCATTCAGATAAAATGTTATCTCTAGAAATAGCTCCCTTTCTGGCCCTGTCTAATTTTTTTCAGGTAGTTAAGGGAAAAGTAATCAGTTTTCTTGACTCTGCTGGGTCTTGATTGCCTTCGGCTAAAAACAGTCCACTCGGCAAGGTGGTGCATTTTGGGGTGGCCTGGCCTACTCCACTTCAGCCTTGTATCCGATCCTGTGGAGGACACAAGAAATAACACGTAGGCACAGAAATCATATAAAATATAGCCCCTGCCTTTGAGTTTACCAAAATAAATACCCTTACATGGGAGGTTAACTAACCACATGTATTCGTATATGAAGTTGAGAAGTGAGAGTGTTGGTCACTTGAGTCATACCCGACTCCGTGTGACACCATGGACTGTAGCCCACCAGGCTCATCTGCTCATGAAATTCTCCAGGCAAGAAAACTGGAGCAGGTTGCCATGCCCTTCGTTACGGGATCTTCCCAACCTAGGAATCAAAGCCGGGTCTCCCGCATTGCAGAGATTCTTCACCATCTGAGCCACCAGGGAAGCCGTAGTTAGTGTATAGTGAATGCCAAACAAGAGGAGTGTCCTTGGCATTCCAAGTCGAGAGGCCACTGGGCCAGAGGGACCCACTATGCCATCATGGAGAAGGAGGATTTGTGCTCGGCTGAAAGGCAAGATGTATGGTTGTGCGAGTTGGACTGTAAAGAAAGCTGAGCGCCAAAGAATTGATGCTTTTGAAGTGTGGTGTTGGAGAAGACTCTTGAGAGTCCCTTGGACTGCAAGGAGAGCCAACCAGTCAATACTAAAGGAAATCAGTCCTAAATATTCATTGGAAGGACTGATGCTGAAGCTGAAGCTCCAATACTTTGGCCACCTGATGTGAAGAGCTGACTCATTTGAAAAGACCCTGATGCTGGGAAAGACTGAAGGCAGGAGAAGGGGACGACAGAGGATGAGATGGTTGGATGGCATCACTGACTCAAGGACATGAGTATGAGCAAACTCTAGGAGTTGGTAATGGACAGGGAAGCCTGGCACACTGCAGTCCATGGGGTTGCAGAGTCGGACACGACTGAGCGACTGAACTGAACTGAAAGGCAAGAGACAGGGTCTACAGGAAGACCAGAATCAGAAACCAGACTTCAGCTGAGCCCCAGTTCTGTCGTCACTCAGATGGACGAGCTGGAGCCCAGTCAAGGCATCCTGGGTGAGAGGGAAGCCACGCAGCTGGGACATGCAGGCACTGACATGGCCTCACTCTCTCTGGGCGGCAGTCAGCCCCTTTCCTTGCTGACATGCAATGGGCGCGTCCCAAGTCCTGCCACCCCCGTGTGGCCTGTCCAGCCTGGAGCTGGTCCTCAGCCAGTGGCACCCCATAAACATCAGCTCCACTCATTCTTCTCATAGTTTCCCAGCTGAGCACGTCTGCCCGAACCTCCTCTGCATCTCACAGACACGTATTTCAGGCCCTCCGCTCCCGTGTTCTACAACCTAAGGCAAGTCGCTCTGACCTCTTGTGAACCACAATTTGCTCCTGTGTAAAGTGAAGAAAATGATGCCTGGGACTGCCCCAGCAGTCCAGGGGCTAAGACTCCAAGTTCCCAGTGCAGGGGACCTGGTTTCAATCCCTGCTCAGGGAATTAGATCCTCCATACCACAACTAAGATCTGGCACAGCCAAATAAATTAATAGTTTTCAAAGTGATGCCTTTCAGAGTTTTGAAAGTGAATGATTGTCAACCAGCCCCTATAATACTCGGCACGTCATAAGTTCTTGATAAGTTAGGACGGCTATTTATGATCCCTCTCTGGTTTACTTTACCTATGACACAGTTGCCAGCAATACAGTTTATGAGATGTTGTACTGGATTGCTTAATGTCTTTGTTTCAGATATCAAGTAATCATGGAACTAGGTTCATCGTGGAAAGATAAAAAATAAATAGAAAAAAAAAACTTGCTACTTGAGCAAAACATCTCTAGGGAAAGACAGAGGGAGAATGAGACATTTTAACTTTAAAAGCTGCTGGGTACTTCTTGATCTTCATAAATAACCACAGCCCTGCTTAGTCGCTCAGTCAAGTCTGACTCTTTGTGACCCCATGGACAGTAGCCCGCCGGGATCCTGTGCTCATGGGATTCTCCAGGCAAGAATATTGGAGTGGGTTGCCATTGTCTTCTTCAGGGAATCTTCTTGACCCTGAGATCAAACCCTGGTCTCCCTCACTGGAGGCAGAGTCTTTACCATCCGAGCCACCAGGGAATCCTCTGAGCCACCAGTAAATCCTCTCTGAGGGCTAGTCAGACCTAGTACACAGTGATTTACTCAGGGGCAGCAGATGGCTGGCTAATCAAAGAGGAGTGATTTGTTTATTGATCTTTGGCTGCACCTCGTCTTCGTGGCTTACGCGGGCTCTCTTTAGTCTCATTACAGCGGCTTCTCTTATTGCAGCTTGGACTCCAGGTGTGTAGGTTCTAGTTGTAGCAAGCAGGCTCTGTTGCCCTGCGGCACATGGGATCTTCCCCTGTCCCCTGCATTAGCAGGCAGATTCTTAACTGCCGGACCACCAGGGAAGCCCAAAGAAGGATGTTTTTTTGACTCTAGTCTCATGTCCCTCAAACTCAGCTTTCCCCATTGCTGTTTGCCAGAAAAGGAAGGCAGGAAGGAAGAAAGGAAGTTAGTTTTGCAAAAACCTTCACCCACGACTTCATCGTTTTGATAGGCTAATAATTACTGCTGGCTTCTTCCCACCAGGTTTTTTTTCTCATGGTTGGGGATCTCAAACTAGGAGAAGTGACGGCTTGCAATTAAAAAAAAAATTATTCAAGACAGATGAGGATTTCATTTTTAATGAAATAAAGATGTCAAAGACCTTTAACAATGTGACTGAGATCCAGTGATGATTTGGGGGAGGACTTGTGTGATTATTTTAATATTACCAATACTCATGTTGGCTGAGCTCTATAATTGGCATGCCATGGTCACACCCACTGCCATACCATTTAAATCTTTAGATCTCATAACTACCCTTTGAATGGGGTTTTCACTTAGGATGCTTTTAGCTGAAATAACAGATAACCCACTTCAAAGTTAATATGGAGAAGTTGGACTTTTTTTTTTTTAGCTCACATGCAAAGAAGTCTAGAGAAAAGTTTCTCTTTGCCATTTGCATTGTCAAATGTTCCCTAAGGCTGCTGGATGGATGCTGGTGGTGATTAGATCTGTAAGATTCCCCATTTATGCCTTGGGGAGAGAGAGGCTAGCTTTCTGCAGCAGCATTTTCTTAAAAGCAAGACCTCAGTTTTCCAGAAGCCTCCAGGAATCCACTCTTCACGTCTCACTGATTCAGAATGAGTTGGGCACGTCCATTTCTAAATTAAAACAGTTCAGGAGATAGACATCTTTGATTGGCTTAGATTACTAAATAGTCAACCACAACATCCTCAAAATGTGCCCATTTTCTAGCTCCAGGTTGGCAGACTGTATAGCCCTTGGACCAAATCTGGCTAACTGGCGGTCCTTGTAAATAAAGTTTTATTGAAACACAGCCACGCTCATTTATTTATGTAGATTTATAGCTGCTTTCATGCTTCTATAGTAGAGCTGAAAAGTCATGACGGAGACCACAATGCCTAAAATATTTGCCATCTAGTCTTAATAGAGAGTTTTGAACACTGGATCTAAAGGAAGAAAGTGTAGTTGAGGTTAAACAACCCTCAAAGTCAAAAAGCTCATTGGAGGCTGGGACCAGATTGTCACTCAGAAGCCAAGGCTCCCTCTGCTACCAGTTCCACTGGGAGAGTTTCTTGGGATAGGCTTGCATTTTTTGTGGTGTGTGCCGTTTGCACACAGCATCACAGACATGGGCCTGCTGAAATAAATATGTCCATAATGATGAACTCAGTTCTTAGGAACAAGGTCACCTGTTGCTATAAACAGAGGAATAGGTTGGGGCATGAGAACACTGAATTCTAGAATTTATCATGATAAGTCTAACACACCATCAAAAAATCCCACAAATCCAACTGGGATAGGAATAAAATTTGTTGATAACTATTGGGATACAATTAAAGATTTTCAAAAAAATAACTTCACATAAGTGAAAGGTTGATTTGTGTTACCTTGATGAGTTTTTTAATCACTGAAAATGAGTCTTGGAAATGAAAGAGAAAACAGTGAAATAAATGAATATAGTAGCACGAAAAAGACTTACCCATGATATCTGTTTTTCCTTGATCATGCATTTACCTTCTCCTTCTGACTTTCTATAGCAACCAGTCTCCAAGAGGACATCCAGTTACCCTCACCTTCTGCATTCACGCTTTTGTGTAATTCCCTCCCATGTTATATAAGCACTGGTCGATGAGACTACAGAATATGGCCAAAGTGATGAAACTGGAGGGTTTTGTCACAGAAGGTATTGCAGCTTCTGTCTTGGTTTCCTGGATTGCTTGCTCTGAGGGAAACCCGCTCACCATGCTGTGAGGACATTCAAGCAATTCTGGGGAGAGGCCCCCACACAGAGGGGCCGAAGCCTCCCGCCGACAGCCGAGCAAACTCACTGGCCACGCGAGTGAGAGCCGTGGAAGCGGATCCAGCCTCTGCCAAACCTTCAAGTGACGGCAACATTGATTCACATTCAACTGCGACCTCAGGAGAGACGCTGAGTCAGAACTTCTCTGCCAAACCACAGAAAGTGGGAGATAATAAATGCTTACTGCTATTTCAAGTCATCAAGTTTGGGGTTTTTTTGTTAAACAGCAAGACTCAACTGACATATATTTCTCCCATATTGGGTCAAAAGACTCATGGTATATTTATTATATAAATATATATTATTTATAATATATTATATGTAAACATTTATTTTTAAAAGTTATATGGAACGGATGCTGAAGCTCCAATACTTTGACAACCTGATGCGAAGAGCCGACTCATTGGAAAAGACCCTGATGCTGGGAAAGATTGAAGGCAGGAGGAGAAGGGGACGACAGAGGATGAGATGGTTGGATGGTATCACTGACTTTATGGACATGAGTTTGAGCAAACTCCTGGAGATAGTGAAGGACGGGGAAGCCTGGCGTGCTGCAGTCCATGGGATCACAAAGAGTAGGACACAACTTAGCAAATGAATAACAACAACAATGAAACTTTTGAAACTTGATGAGATGAGAGAAAGTGTTGAAAATATCTATGTGGGTACTGTGCGTGCATGTTCAGTTGCTTCAGTCGTGTCTGACTCTTTGTGACCCCGTGGACTGTGACCCACCAGGCTCCTCTGTCCATGGGATTCTCCAGGCAAGAATGCTGGCATGAGTTGTTGTGCCCTCCTCCAGGGGATCTACCCGACCCAGAGATCGAACTTGCATCTGCCTGTGTCTCTTGCATTGCAGGCTGATTCCCTACCCACTGAACCATCTGGGAAGTCCCGTATGTGTATTGCAGGTATTCCCTATTTCGTTTAGTTTTTCTACTCACTCAATAAACATGTAGGTCCTGCACTGTCACTGTTATGATCCTGGGAACCAGAACAAGCCAAACACAGTCACAGAGCTTGCGTTTTAGGAGGATTTTCTCTTCTTCAGTGGTAGCATCCCCAAATACCTTGTCCCCCTGCCAGATACCTGGGAGTCAGCCCAATGCCTCTCTTTCAGCCTTCACGGCTGGTCCCCTGCAAACTGTTAAATTTGTAGTTCTCTCTATTCTCTGTTCCCGCTGCTGCTGCTGCCTTCGTGGGAATGCTCATCAAAATCCTACCCTGATGGGTCAGTTTCCTGGGGCTGCTCCAGCCACGTACCATGCTGGTGACTGGTGGCTGAGAGCCACTGAAATGTATCACCTCCCAGTTCTGGAGGCCAGAAGTCTGAGATCAAGCTGCTGGCCGGCTCAGGCTCAGCTGAAGGTTCCTGGGAAGGGCCTGTTGCAGGCGTCTCTCTGAACTTCCAGTTGTTCCTTGGCTCGTGGTGGCGTAATTCCAGCCTTCCCTTGGCATCCTCCTGCTGTGCCCGTCTGCCCCTTCACACCATGTTCTTTCTATGAGGACACCTGTCACGTTGGATTAAGGGCCCGCCCTACATCAGAATGACGTCAACTTAACCCAGCACCTCTGCAACAGCTCTGTTTCCAAATAAGGTCACATTGTGGGTTAATGGGCTTCCCTAGTGGCTCAGCGGTAAAGAACGTGCCTGCAAAGCAGGAGACATGAGTTCAATCCCTGGGTTTGGAAGATCCCCTGGAGGGGTAAATGGCAACCCACTCCAGTATTCTTGCCTGGAAAATTCCATGAACAGAGGAAAGGACTGAGACTTTAACACTTCATGAGGGATACAGTTCAACCTAACACCTGGGTTATGTCACAGTCTTTCAACCAGCCTCCCTGCCTCCAGTGAGTCACCCTCATGTGACCCCCACATTTGTCCTTCACAGGGTGGTCAGTGTGGTCTGCCTAAAATAAAAATCTCATGATGTGGCTACTCAGCTAAAAATCATCTGAGTTTCATTTCTCTTTATCATTATTATTCAGTTCAGTTCAGTTCAGTTGCTCAGTTGTATCTAACTCTTTGTGACCCCATGAACCGCAGCACATCAGGCCTCCCTGTCCATCACCAACTCCCACAGTCCACCCAAACCCATGTCCATCGAGTTGGTGATGCCATCCAACCATCTCATCCTCTGTCGTCCCCTTCTCCTCCTGCCCCTCAATCTTTCGCAGCATCAGGGTTTTTTCAAATGAGTCAGCTCTTCACATCAGGTGGCCAAAGTATTGGAGTTTCAGCTTCAGCATCAGTCCTTCCAATGAACACCCAGGACTGATCTCCCTCAGGATGGACTGGTTGGATCTCCTTGCAGTCCAAGGGACTCTCAAGAGTCTTCAACACCACAGCTGAAAAGCATCAGTTCTTCGGCACTTAGCTTTCTTTATAGTCCAACTCTCACATCCATACATGACTACTGGAAAAACCATAGCCTTGACTAGATGGACGTCTGTTGGTAAAGTAATGTCTCTGCTTTTTAATATGCTGTCTAGGTTGGTCGTAACTTGTCACCCTGATTATTTATTATTATTGTTTCTATTTTATTGAAATATAGTCAATTTACAATGCTGAGTTAGTTTCTGATGCACAGCAAAGTGACTCAGTCCTACTTAGATGTAAATATATATACATATAAACGTATATGCATATACATATATACATACATATAAATATACCTTTTCACATTCTTTTCCAGTGTGATTTATTACAGGATATTGAATACAGTTCCCTGCACTACACAGCACGAGGGCCTTGTTGTTTATCTGTTCTGTATACGCGTGCGTGTGCTCAGCTGCTCAGTCGTGTCTGACTCTTTGTGACACCATGGACTGTAGCCTGCCAGGCTCCTCTGTCCATGGGACTTTTTTCCAGGTAAGAATACTGGAGTGGGGTGCCATTTCCTCCTCCAGGGATCTTCCTGAGCCTCAGATTGAAGCTGTGTCTCCTGCACTGGCAGGAGGACTCTTCACCACTAGTGCCGCCTGGGAAGCCCCATTCTATACACAGTAGTTCGCAAACTCCCAGTCCTTCCCTCCCCAAACCCCTGCCCCCTTGGCAACCACGAGTTTGTTTCTGTTTCAAGAGAAGCTCACTTGTGTCCTATTTTAGATTTCGTATGTAAAGTGACACGACATGGCATTTGTCTTTCTCTCTATGACTTACCTTCTCTTCAGCAAAGCACAAAGTTCCTCAAAATCTGGCCTGAGCTTCCCTCACGAGCGCCTCCCCTCTGCCTCCGCAATCCTTTCCGCTCCCTTCTGTTCTGGCTGTGTCGACTCCGAGATCATCTTCTCTGGGAATTTCTAGAGGAGATTCCATCTCCCTTAGTTCCCCGTGGGTAACTGCCCGTCTCCTTATCACACTAAGGAGTAAATCACTGGTTTCTTGTCTTCAATCTCTGAGTCCCTCCGGGAAGGGACTGTGCCTCCTTGGCATCCCTAGGGCCAGTACAGTGTCGATTAAAAACAACCTACTCAGTATGTGTTTGTTGAATTAACTTCACTGTCTTCTCGTGGGATGATGCGCTTTGCGGAGAGTGAGTGCAGAAGAGAGAGATGGTGTTCAAATGGTCACCTCATTTCTATTGCAGTTCTGCGAGAGCCCTCACTCACACAAGTCTCGCTAATACATAGCTAGGGCTTGTGTTTATTCACAAGCTCCTGACTCTCCTCGTAAACAACATTGTAAAGTGGGGAAACCACAGCCCATATCCTGAGTCAGATCACGGTTTGGTTGAAGAACGTTATTTCCCATCTTCTCACTTACTTCAGAAGAACTTGAATGAATATCTATGATTAATCTAAGGACTTTTCTTTCCAACCACCAACCTAAAATGATATTCCTGCTAGAGTTGCTACAGTGCTGCTGCTGCCGTTCATTCTCACGTGTGTGTTAGAGCGGGCTCCACAGTTCCAAGGGGAACTTCACAGGAACTTTCTCTTCCCTCTTGGCTCCCTCAGTTTTCTTTCCGTGCTTCTGCTCTTTTTCTGGCCTGGTCTCTCTTCCTCACAAACATGGTGCCCTCCAAGGGGGCACTTTGCATTTTTCAAACACGGCCACACCTTGATACCTGTCTCTTTCCCCTTGCTCATTGAGAGCTGGGGTCCAGGGTTCCTCCCCCTGAAGCTGGCGAGGGCCTACTAACTGCCTCCCCCAAACCGGTGATCTGGGACTTCCAAGCTGAGTCCCCCTCTCGACCCCTTCTCTCTCTCTCTGCTTGACTTGGAGCCTAGCCACCACGTTTGAAGGAGCTCAGGCCATAAGTCGAGGCCACATCCAAGGCATTCCAGCTGAGGGCTCAGCTGATAGCCACCACCAACCATCAGGCAGTGGAACGAAAGAACCTTCAGATAATTCCAGCCCTGAGCCCTCCAATCTTCTAGCTGAGGGCCAGAAGTCATGAAGCAGAAAGGAGACAACCCTACTGGACCCTGTCTGAATTCCTGATCTACAGAAACTTGTGAGAATTAATAAAGGATGCTTGTTACCTGAAGGTTATTTGTTATATTCCAATAGATCCTGATGCTGGGAAAGATTGAGGGCAGGAGGAGAAGGTGGTGACAGAGGATGAGATGGTTGGATGGCATTATTGACTCAATGGACTTGGGTTTGAGCAAACTCCAAGAGATAGAGAAGGACAGGGAAGCTTAGTGTTCGTGCTGCAGTCCATGGGGTCACAAAGAGTTGGACATGACTGAGTGACTGAACAACAACAAAAATAGATCACAGGTACACCAAGAATCCCTTTTGTTCTCTCCCTGGGCTGTTTTATTCACTGGACGCTATTGATGTCCAGTCACTGTGCCCGTCACCAATGCTCCTGTCTTTCCAAGTGTCTCCCCTGCAATTATTCCCAGCTCTGACTCCTTGGCCATGCTTAGCACTGTATTACCAGTGCCTGCAGGGCACCTCTTCCTGGGTATTCCTGACTCTTTACTGCACAGAAAGACACAGCACTTTTCTTTTCTAATCCAGTTTTCCTCTTCTGTTCCCTTCTGTTCTTGGCAGCACCAACTTTCCAATCTGGAAACTCTAATCTTCACTGATGCCTTCTGTCTGTCACGTCGAAACAGTTGCCAAGCGCTGCGCCGTGTTGTCAGTTGGTCTGCTTTAGGCTGCAAGTAATGCGAAAGCCAGCTAAGCACGCAGAGCAGTCTGGGTTCAATCAGAGAAACAGGGAGCTTCAATATGGAGAACCATTAACTCTGAAGAAAGAGCAGCTGTAAGACATAAAGGGACTCTATATGGTACTCTAGGGCTAGTACCAAGGGAGGATAAACTAGGAAGGGGTTTGGATCTCATTGGATAAGCTGTGGTTCAGCTCATTGAGCAGTAGAGAAGTTCCCTGGTGTGGCCAGGCTGGTCTGTAGGTCACCCTTCAGCATGCAGGTCAGGGAGGAGGTGGGCAGAGACCAGTGGTGTGGCTGTTCTGGAGACAGCAGGAGACTTTGCTCTCAAGATTTCCCTCCAGAGAATATTCAATTCAGAAAGTTTAACATCATGCTCATTGTAAAGAGAAGTGCTTATAAGAATTCCTTTGTTCACAAAATAGCATGTACTAAAGGGTGCACTTGTAGTGACAGGCAATAAATTATCAGCTAACACACTTGGCTTAAGCAAATTTATTTATCATGTCACAAAGTGAATGATCAGATACTGGCCAGTTCAGAAGTGGTCAGCAAAGACACTGAAGATCCTTTTTCCCACTGTGTTGACCATATCTTCTCTTGGAGTTTCAAGGGACTAGAGCAGCTACAAATGCCCTATCAGACAATACTGCTTCCAGAAAAAAAAAAAAAAAAAGAGAGAGGGGTGGAGAAGAGAGGATCTTCTTTGCATTTCTAATTTGAGGGAGAACTATTTTGCAAAAAATCTCGGGAGACTTCCCATCTATTCCCATGGTCAGAACTGGAGCACATGCCCTCCCTTGGGTTATAAAAAGGGATATGTTACAAGGGTCTCATACCTTTAGCCTTTTTAGTGGGAGGAGGGATTCACCAGCAAAGAAAGGCATGGTCAACCCCCATGGGAAGGCAGGCAACATCGTCTGCCCCTATCCCCTGTCCCTCTGTCCCCACCCCCCACTGCTCCAGGTAGTCACAGGGCACCTCATGCCCAAGGAAGTCACAAGACATGGGTTCTACTGTTGACCAGGTGTTAACCAAGTGGGAACGAGGCGCTCCTAGGGAAGGGCAGACACCTTTCCACTGTCTCTTTTGTCGCCTTAATTCTGGTGCTTTCATTAAAGTGGTTCTCAGTCCATCCTGCAGTCAGATGAATTTTCCTGATGTGTAACTATGAACTCTCTCTCTCACACACACACACACACACACACACACACATGCTCCAAATCTCCCAATGAGAAGGAAGTTTATGAGTTAAAATCACAGACTTTCTTACTAGATTATATGATTCACATCAAAGCTCTTACTCATTGCAAAACCTCAGGGAAGGTGTTTAATTTCTTTGTGCCTGAATTTCTCATGTTTAAAACGTGAATAGGATGACTATGCTCAGAGGACTGCTGTAAAGAGTAAATCATAAAATACAGGAATGTTTTTTGACACCTAGTGGCTCTTTAATAGGTAGTATATTGTTAGCTATTATTGTTCCTCATTTTGTGCTTAGTTGCTCAGTCGTGTCCAACTCTTTGTGACCTCGTGGACCATAGCCCACTATGCTCCTATGTCCATGGGGATTCTCCAGGCAAGAATACTGGAGTGGGTTGCCATGCCTTCCTCCAGTGGATTTTCTTAATGCAGGGATTGAATCCAGCTCTCCCACATTGCAGGTGGATTTTTTTTTTTTTCTTTTTTACCATCTGAGCCACCAGGGAAGCCTTTGGTAACTCACTTCAGTTGTGTCCAACTCCGTGCGACCCCAGAGACCGAAGCCCAACAGGCTCCCTCATCCCTGGGATTCTCCAGGCAAGAACACTGGAGTGGGTTGCCATTTCCTTCTATAAAAGGGAAGCCTTTTATATCCAATTAAATCTAAATTTCTTGCATGTGTACCTGCTCAGTCACTTCAGTTATGTCCAACTCTCTGCAACCCTATGGACTGTAGCCTGCCAGGCTCCTCTATCCATGAGATTCTCCAGGCAGGAATATTGGAATGGGTTGCCATGCCCTCCTCCAGGGAATCTTCCCAACACAGGGATCGAACCTGCATCGCCCGCATTAGCAGGCGGGTTCTTTACCACTAGCGCCACCTGGGAAACCATTACATTTCTTAGGTGACCACTTAAGATCCTGTAGGAGCTGACATCAATACAATTTTTTTCAAACTTACATTAAAATTCACTATCTCCCCTACTAAGCCATTAACTACTTGAAGAAAGGATTACGTTACCAAAAGGTGTGTGGTGGGTCCGCTGCTCGCCACTCAAAATGCTCAAAAGCCAATAAACAGGCCACGTTGGTGGAAAGGGAAAGTTTGCTTTATTTCAGATGCTGGCAACTTGCAAGGGATGAAGGGTGGTGGACATCTGTCCAAAGGCTGACTCCCCACCCCTGATAGGCAGAGAGTGAAAGCTTTTATAGACAGAGTCAGGGGCAGGCGGGGGCTACGTGCAGCTGTCAGTGCTACACGAAGCTTCAAATGGGTCATCGGTGGTCTGACTAGCATCTTCTTGGTTGTTTAGGTACAGTTAATCTTCAGTTCCAGAGTCCATTTGTTCCCATGTATTTGTGACCAGTTCTTAGAAATGTGGCATCTTCTGTTGTGGGTAGAGTCTGGTCATCATGTAGTTAATTTCTTCTTCCTGGTGTTTCAGTATCTATGAGGCAGCTCACAGGATACAGTTCAGAACATTATTTATAGCCCTTGAGAAAGAACTCAAGGTCCTTGACTATGCTTAATGACTACATTATTATTATTTGGTCTCCTTTGACTGTTTTCCTTTGTTCTCACATGTTCTAATTTCTCTGATCAAACTTCTTTGACTAAAGTTTTTCACAGACAAAAGGCAAGCAGAGGATGGGGGGAGGGGGAAGCATCACTGGATCCTGCTCTGTTTCAGGATCACATTCTAGAAGCCTAGCGTTTAGCACAACCTTCGGCCAGAGTCATTTCTCTGTGTTGCCATGTGGTTTTCATGTAAGCATCCCTTGACCTGTGGATCCATCACTTCTCCTTCCTTACCAGGTCATCTTCTCCCTGTGTGTCTCAGTGTCTCTGCCCCATTTCTTATGATGGCACCACTCACACTGGACTGAGCCCACCCTCCTGTCGTAGGATCTAATGAAAACAAATTACTCTGCAACAATTGTATTTCCAAGTAAGGTCACATTCCAAAGTCAAAAGGATTAGGACATCAATATATCTTTTTCGTGGTGGTGGTTTAGTGGTTTAGTTGCTAAGCCGTGACCCCATGAACTGTAGCCCACAAGGCTCCTCTGTCCATGGAATTCTCCAGGCAAGAATACTGGAGTGGGTTGTCATTTCCTCTTCCAGGAGATCTTCCTGACCCAGGGATCAAACCTGAGTCTCTTGTATCTTTTGCATTGGCATGTGGAGTCTTTAGCACTGAGCCACCAGGGAAGCCCCACATACTTTTTAGGGACATAATATGACCCATAACACAAGGTCTTGAGCTAATATTTTTAAGTCCTGCTTTTTCAAAGGTTTGCTGCAAAATTTAAATGAAATCCTGTACAGGAGAGTTATGCCCTCTACCATTTGACTTCAGAGTTTCTAATATACAACTTATGTTCAAATTTTCCCAATTATCCCCAACTGTCCCTTACACCTTCCATTTTTGGTATCTGGGCTCTAGTTAAGGGTCATGTGTCACATTTTGTTGTCTTGTCTTTTCAGTTCAATTCAGTTCAGTCACTCAGTCGCGTACAACTCTTTGTGGCCCCATGGACCTCAGCATGCCAGGCCTCCCTGTCCATCACCAGCTCCCAGAGCTTGCTCAAACTCATGTCCATTGAGTCGGTGATACCATTCAACCATCTCATCCTCTGTCATGCCCATCTCCTCCTGCCTTTAATCTTTCCCCAAAACAGGATCTTTTCCAGTGAATCAGTTCTTCACGTCAAGTGGCCAAAATATTGCAGTTTCAGCTTCAGCATCAGTCCTTCCAATGACTATTTAGGACTGATTTCCTTTAGGATTGACTGGTTGGATATCCTTTCAGTCCAAGGGACTCTCAAGAGTCTTCTCCAACACCACAGTTCAAACGCATTAATTCTTCGGTGCTCAGCGTTCTTTATAGTCCAGCTCTCACATTGGTACATGACTTCTGGGAAAACCATAGCCTTGACTAGATGGACCTTTGTTGGCAAACTAATGTCTCTGCTTTTTAACATGCTGTCTAGGTTGGTCACAACTTTCCTTCCAAGGAGCAAGTATCTTTTAATTTCATGGCTGCAGTCACCACGTGCAGTGATTTTGGAGCCCAGGAAAATAAAATCTCTCACTGTTTCCATTGTTTCCCCATCTATTTGCCACGAAGTGATGGGGCCAGATGCCATGATCTTAGTTTTATGAATGCTGAGTGTTAAACCAACTTTTTCACTCTCGTCTTTCACTTTCATCAAGATGCTCTTTAGTTCCTCTTCACTTTCTATCTATAAGGGTGATGTCATCTGCCTTTCCATGCTCCTTTAATTCAGGGTGGTGGTGAGACAAGTGGGAAGGGCAGGGTACAACCGTTAAAAGAGTGACACAGCCCTTGAGGATATAATAAAAACTGGTTAGAATCAATTCTGTCCAAGATGGCAGAAGATCTGCCTTCTAGTAGACCTTGGGCCTCATTATGCGCTCGTTGTAATACATCAGTCAAAGGACACACCCACAGGTGCCATCTCAGTTTGGATGTTTGAACGTAGTAGGCCAAAAAAGTAGGAAGTGGCTTAATTCCTGGAAATCCCCACCCCTTCCACCAAATAACTGGAATAATCCTCCCACTCATTAGCCTATGAAATTATCCAGCCCATAAAAACTAACCACCTCCACATCTCAGGCCTCTCTCGCCTACTGAGATGGACTGCATTCTGTCTATAGAATCCATTTCTCTCTAAATAAACTAGATTTCACCTTACTACGGGCTTTCCAGGTGGTGCTAGTGGTAAAAAACCTGCCTGTGAGTGCAGCAGACATAAGAGTTGCAGGTTCGATCCCTGGGTTGGGATGATCCCCTGGAGGAGAGCATGGCAACCCATTCCAGTATTCTTGCCTGGAGAACTCCCATAGACAGAGGTGCCTGGTGGGCTACAGTCCATGGGGTCACAAAGAGTCAGACAGGACTGCAGTGACTTAGCAGGCATGCCTGCACCCCTTACTACAGCCTCCTCTTGAGCTCCTTCCTGCACAGAGCCAAGGACCTTCACTTGTCGGCCCAACCCAGGAATGCACCGGACACCCAGGACATGACTATTCTCTTGCTCACCCTTCTGCAACAGTAGTTCTCAGACCATCATGTGTATGAGAATCTCCTGGAAAGCTAGTGATCAAATTTTCTGGAGCCCATCTCCAAAGATTTTGACTCAGTGGGTCAGAGGGAGGCCCATGAATTTGGCATCTCTAACAAGCTGCCAAGTGATGCCAAAGTTGCTGGTCCAAACATACAATTTGGAGAACTGCTGATCTAGATCCAGGGTTGGCAAACTTTGGCTGTAGGGGATAGATGGTAAAATACTTTAGGCTCTATGGCAACCACTCAGTTCAGCCACTGTAGGCAAAAGCAGCCATCGACAATACATAACTGCATGCTGCTACATTCCAGTAAAACTTTATTTACAAAACAGCTGCCTGGTATCTCAGTCTGCTGTTTATTCTTGCCTTTTTGGAGGGGGAGGGGGAAGCAGAGGAGGTCTTTCAGAGCCCTGGCATTTTTGAATTGTCCTGTTCAGTTTTTCTGTAGAATGTTTCACAGTCTGGATTTGATCATTTTATTTTTGATTTAGTTTAAACATCTTGGCAAGAATACCACATAAGTGATATTGTACACTATAAGGGGATATTGTGAAAGACTTTGAAATGGACTAAAAAATTATTGGGTAACTTGAGGGGAAAGCTAGATGCTGTCTCATGCAACTTTGTGGGTTATCTGATTCTACAGGGTTTTACAGCTTTCATTATCTTCGAGCTCTTTTACAGTTCTCTAAATTGTGGAATACTGAAGGTAATGTCTAAGGTTCTCATCTCTAGAACTGCAAATTTTGTTCCTTTGACATCCATTTGACCTATGGGTCTTGACTAATCTTCCATCTATTAGGCAACATAACTTCAGCATTCCTGACTGTATGTGTATGTGTTGGGTTGTCTTTGGATTCTCTTTTGAACCCATTAGAACAGGTTACTGGTTCTCACATTAAAGAGTTCAGTATTATCTTTGACACATGTTCATTTTACATCTGCATCTGAGTCACCATTATATTATCTTTTAAATATTATCCATCAGCAATATTTTTCATTGCATCATTTTGTTGTTGTTGCTCAGTTGCTAAGTTGTGTCCGACTCTGCAGCCCCATGAACTGCAGCATGTCAGGCTTCCCTGACCTCCACTATCTCCTGCAGTTTGCTCAAAGTCAGGTTCATTGAGTCGATGATGCCATCCAACCATCTCATCCTCTGTTGCACTCCTCTCCTCCTGCCCTCAATCTTTCCCAGCATCAGGGTATTTCCAATGAGTTGGCTCTGCTGCATTTTGTACTCCAAGGCCAAACTTGCCTGTTACTTCAGGTATCTCTTGACTTCCAACTTTTGCATTCTAATCCCCTATGATGAAAAGGACATCTTTTTTCTTTGGTGTTAGTTCTAGAAGGTCTTGTAGGTCTTCATAAAACTGTTCAACTACAGCTTCTTTGGCATTAGTGGTTGGAGTATAAACTTGGATAACTGTGATGTAGAATGGTCTGCATCATTTTCAGTTCAGTTTAGTCTCTGTTGTGTCCGACTTTTTGTGACCCTACGGACTGCAGCACTCCAGGCCTCCCAGTTCATCACCAACTACCGGAGTCTACTCAAACTCATGTCCATTGAGTTGCTGATGCCATCCAACCATCTCATCCTTTATCATCCCCTTCTCCTCCTGCTTTCAATCTTTCCCAGCATCAGAGTCTTTTCCAGTGAGTCCGTTCTTCACATCAGGTGGCCAAAGTATTGGAGTTTCGGCTTCAGCATTAGTCCTTCTGATGAATATTCAGGACTGATTTCCTTTAGGATTGACTGGTTGGATCTCCTTTCAGTCCAAGGGACTCTTAAAAGTCTTTTCCAACACCACAGTTCAAAAGCATCAATTTTTTGGTGCTCAACTGTCTTTACAGTCCAGCTCTCACATCCACACATAACTACTGGAAAAACCATAGCTTTGACTAGACAGACCTTTGTTGGCATAGTAATATCTCTGCTTTTTAATATGCCATCTAGATTGGTCATAACTTTTCTTCCAAGGAGTGAGCGTCTTTTAATTTCATGGCTGCAGTCACCATATACAGTGATTTTGGAGTCCCCCAAAATAAAGTCTCTCACTGTTTCCACTGTTTCCCCATCTATTTGCCATGAAGCGATGGGACCAGAAGCCATGATCTTAGTTTTCTGAATGTTGAGTGTTAAGCCAACTTTTTCATTCTCCTCTTTCACTTTCATCAAGAGGCTCTTTAGTTCCTTGATTTCTGCCATAAGGGTGGTGTCATCTGCATATCTGAGGTTATTGATACTTCTCCCCGCAATCTTGATTCCAGCTTGTGTTTCCTCCAGCCCAGCGTTTCTCATGATGTACTCTGCATATAAGTTAAATAAGCACGGTGACAATATACAGCCTTGATGTACTCCTTTCCCTGTTGGAACCAGTCTGTTTTTCCATGTGCAGTTTTAACTGTTGCTTCCTGACTTGCATACAGATTTCTCAAGAGGCAGGTCAGGTGGTCTGGTATTCTCATCTTTAAGAATTTTCCACCCACAGTTTGCTGTGATCCACACAGTCGCAGGCTTTGGCATAGTCAATAAAGCAGAAGTAAATGTTTTTCTGGAACTCTCTTGCTTTTTCAAGGATGCAATGGATGTTGACAATTTGATCTCTGGTTCCTCTGGGTTTTCTATATCCAGTTTGAACATCTGGACGTTCACGGTTCACGTACTGTTGAAGCCTGGCTTGGAGAATTTTGAGCATTACTTTACTAGCATGTGAGATGAGTGCAATTGTGTGGTAGTTTCAGCATTTTTTGGCATTGCCTTTTTTTGGGATTGGAGTGAAAACTGATCTTTTCCAGTCCTGTGGCCACTGCTGAGTTTTCCAAATTTGTTGGCATTTTGAGTGCAGCACTTTCACAGCATCATCTTTTAGAACTTGAAATAGCTCACCTGGAATTCCATCACATCCACTAGCTTTGTTCTTAGTGATGCTTCCTCAGGCCCACTTGACTTTGCATTCCAGGATGTCTGGCTCTAGGTGAGTGATCACACTATCATGATTATCTGTGTCATAAAGATCTTTTTTGTATAGTTCTGTGTATTCTTGCCACCTCTTCTAAATATCTTTTGCTTCTGTTAGGTCCATATCATTTCTGTCCTTTATTGTGCCCATCTTTGCATGAAATGTTCTCTTGGTATCTCTAATTTTCTTGAAGAGATCTCTAGTCTTTCCCATTCTATTGTTTTCCTCTATTTTTTTGCATTGATCACTGAGGAAGGCTTTCTTATCTCTCTTTGCTATTCTTTGGAACTCTGCATTCAAATGAGTATATCTTTCCTTTTCTCCTTTGCCTTTTGCTTCTCTTCTTTTCACAGCTATTTGTAAGGCCTCCTCAGACAACCATTTTGCCTTTTTGCATTTCTTTTTCTCGGGGATGGTCTTGATTCCTGCCTCCTGTACAATGTCATGAACCTCCGACCATAGTTCTTCAGGTACTCTATTAGATCAAATCCCTTGAATCTACTTGTCACTTCCACTGTATAATCCTAAGTGATTTTATTTAGGTCATACCTGAATGGTCTAGTGATTTTCTCTACTTTCTTCAATTCAGGAAAAAATTGTGTCATTTTAGGAAGCAGAAAATATTATTTTTTTCCAAATATTGGTGCCACAAATTTTAATCACTTGATCAAGATGGTTCCACTAGATCTTTCCATTGTAAAGATATATTTTTCTTTAGTAGAGAAACATTCTTTTAGACAAAGTGAATTTTCTAGCTTACAATTATTTTTCACCTGATGGTTTCAGTTTCCACTGAAGATCTTTGGCTGTAGCAATTATAACATTCAGTTCAGTTCAGTTCAGTCGCTCAGTTGTGTTTGACTCTTTGCGACCCTATGAATCGAAGCACGCCAGGCCTCCCTGTCCATCACCAACTCCCGGAGTTCACTCAGACTCAAGTCTATTGAGTCAGGGATGCCATCCAGCCATCTCATCCGCTGTCGTCCCCTTCTCCTACTGCCCCCAATCCCTCCCAGCATCAGAGTCTTTTCCAATGACTCAACTCTTCGCATGAGGTGGCCAAAGTACTGGAGTTTCAGCTTTAGCATCATTCCTTCCAAAGAAATCCTAGGGCTGATCTCCTTCAGAATGGACTGCTTGGATCTCCTTGCAGTCCAAAGGACTCTCAAGAGTCTTCTCCAACACCACAGTTCAAAAGCATCAATTCTTCGGCACTCAGCCTTCTTCACAGTCCAACTCTCACATCCATACGTGACCGCAGGAAAAACCATAGCCTTGACTAGATGGACCTTTGTTGGCAAAGTAATGTCTCTGCTTTTGAATATGCTATCTAGGTTGGTCATAACTTTCCTTCCAAGGAGTAAGCGTCTTTTAATTTCATGGCTGCAGTCACCATCTGCAGTGCTTCTGGAGCCCAGAAAAATAAAGTCTGACACTGTTTCCCCATCTATTTCCCATGAAGTGACAGGACTGGATGCCATGATCTTCGTTTTCTGAATGTTGAGCTTTAAGCCAACTTTTTCACTCTCCACTTTCACTTTCATCAAGAGGCTTTTTAGTTCCTCTTCACTTTCTGCCATAAGGGTGGTGTCATCTGCATATCTGAGGTTATTGATATTTCTCCCGGCAATCTTGATTCCAGCTTGTGCTTCTTCCAGTCCAGCGTTTCTCATGATGTACTCTGCATATAAGTTAAATAAGCAGGGTGACAATATACAGCCTTGACATACTGCTTTTCCTATTTGGAACCAGTCTGCTGTTCCATGTCCAGTTTTAACTGTTGCTTCCTGACCTGCATACAGATTTCTCAAGAGGCAGGTCAGGTGGTCTGGTATTCCCATCTCTTTCAGAATTTTCCACAGTTTATTGTGACCCACACAGTCAAAGGCTTTGGCATAGTCAATAAAGCAGAAATAGATGTTTTTCTGGAACTCTCTTGCTTTTTCCATGATCCAGTGGATGTTGGCAATTTGATCTCTGGTTCCTCTTCCTTTTCTAAAACCAGCTTGAACATCAGGAAGTTCACGTTTCACATATTGCTGAAGCCTGGCTTGGAGAATTTTGAGCATTACTTTACTAGCATGTGAGATGAGTGCAAATTTTGTTGTTGTGCAAAATATGAACCCTTTTAGGATGCCCTCAGCAGGACATCTGAGCACCCTCTTAGGACCACAACTTTCCTTTCTTGGGCCATATTCCTCTTTGGCAATATACCACCATGGCTAAGCTGCAGGCTCTGGGACTGTCTGCTAAGTCACTTCAGTCGTGTCCGACTCTGTGCGACCCCATAGACAGCTGCCCACCAGGCCCCACCGTCCCTGGGATTCTCCAGGCAAGAACACTGGAGTGGGTTGCCATTTCCTTCTCCAATGCATGAAAGTGAAAAGTGAAAGAGAAGTCGCTCAGTCGTGTCCGACTCTTAGCGACCCAATGGACTGCAGCCTACGAGGCTCCTCAGTCCATGGGATTTTCCAGGCAAGAGTACTGGAGTGGGGTGCCATTGCCTTCTCCACTGGGACTGTCTAGCCTGTGCTTAAACTCTGGCTTCTCCACTTGGTAGCCATATGCCCTGCCAGCCTTTTAATCTGTCTGTGCCTCAGTTTCCTTATCTATAAAATGGGTGCTATGAAGATAGCCTTCTTCAGCGATCAATGCAAAGAAATAGAGGAAAACAACAGAACGGGAAAGACTAGAGATCTCTTCAAGAAAATCAGAGATACCAAAGGAACATTTCATGCAAAGATGGGCTTGATAAAGGACAGAAATGGTATGGACCTAACAGAAGCAGAAGATATTAAGAAGAGTGGCAAGAATACACAGAAGAACTGTACAAAAAAGATCTTCACGACCCAGATAATCACGATGGTGTGATCACTGACCTAGAGCCAGACATCCTGGAATGTGAAGTCAAGTGGGCCTTAGAAAGCATCACTATGAACAAAGCTAGTGGAGGTGATAGAATTCCAGTTGAGCTATTCCAAATACTGAAAGATGATGCTGTGAAAGTGCTGCACTCAATATGCCAGCAAATTTGGAAAACTCAGCAGTGGCCACAGGACTGGAAAAGGTCAGTTTTCATTCCAATCCCAAAGAAAGGCAATGCCAAAGAATGCTCAAACTACCACACAATTGCACTCATCTCACACGCCAGTAAAGTAATGCTCAAAATACTCCAAGCCAGGCTTCAGCAATATGTGAAACGTGAACTTCCTGATGTTCAAGCTGGTTTTAGAAAAGGCAGAGGAACCAGAGATCAAATTGCCAACATCCACTGGATCATGGAAAAAGCAAGAGAGTTCCAGAAAAACATCTATTTCTGCTTTATTGACTATGCCAAAGCCTTTGACTGTGTGGGTCACAATAAACTGTGGAAATTTCTGAAAGAGATGGGAATACCAGACCACCTGACCTGCCTCTTGAGAAATCTGTATGCAGGTCAGGAAGCAACAGTTAAAACTGGACATGGAACAGCAGACTGGTTCCAAATAGGAAAAGCAGTATGTCAAGGCTGTATATTGTCACCCTGCTTATTTAACTTATATGCAGAGTACATCATGAGAAACGCTGGACTGGAAGAAGCACAAGCTGGAATCAAGATTGCCGGGAGAAATATCAATAACCTCAGATATGCAGATGACACCACCCTTATGGCAGAAAGTGAAGAGGAACTAAAAAGCCTCTTGATGAAAGTGAAAGTGGAGAGTGAAAAAGTTGGCTTAAAGCTCAACATTCAGAAAACGAAGATCATGGCATCCAGTCCTGTCACTTCATGGGAAATAGATGGGGAAACAGTGTCAGACTTTATTTTTCTGGGCTCCAGAAGCACTGCAGATGGTGACTGCAGCCATGAAATTAAAAGACGCTTACTCCTTGGAAGGAAAGTTATGACCAACCTAGATAGCATATTCAAAAGCAGAGACATTACTTTGCCAACAAAGGTCCATCTAGTCAAGGCTATGGTTTTTCCTGCGGTCACGTATGGATGTGAGAGTTGGACTGTGAAGAAGGCTGAGTGCCGAAGAATTGATGCTTTTGAACTGTGGTGTTGGAGAAGACTCTTGAGAGTCCTTTGGACTGCAAGGAGATCCAAGCAGTCCATTCTGAAGGAGATCAGCCCTAGGATTTCTTTGGAAGGAATGATGCTAAAGCTGAAACTCCAGTACTTTGGCCACCTCATGCGAAGAGTTGAGTCATTGGAAAAGACTCTGATGCTGGGAGGGATTGGGGGCAGTAGGAGAAGGGGGCGACAGAGGATGAGATGGCTGGATGGCATCCCTGACTCGATAGACTTGAGTCTGAGTGAACTCCGGGAGCTGGTGATGGACAGGGAGGCCTGGCGTGCTGGGATTCATGGGGTTGAAAAGAGTCGGACACGACTGAGCGACTGATCTGATGAAAATATCTGTCTTACAGGATTGTGTTAAGATTAAATGAGCTAAATCAAAACATCAGAAGTATACTTGGCACATAATTAACTTGCTCAATAAACGTTAGCTATTACTGTATGTGTTTGAATTTCTCCTTTGCTGCATCAAAGTGGCTTTGCCTAAGTTACTTAACATCTCTGTGCCTCTGTTCCTCATTTAGAATATGGTTCCTGGATTCATGCATGGCAATTGCTAGTACAGTTTCTTATATGGAGTAAGCATTAAAAAACAGTTAACTGGGGACTTCCCTGGTGGTCGTGTCTAAGCCTTCATACATCCAATGCAGGGTACCTGGGTCCCACCCCGGATAAGGTAACTAGCTCCTCCATGAGGCAACGAAGACGTGGTCCAGCAAAAGTAATAAATATTAAAAAAAAAAAAAAATTGAACCGTTACCATCGTGGTTATTCTATAATCAGATTATTCTGTATCAGGTAAACTTCTTAAGCTCATGTCTTTTCAGATTCACCTTCTTATTCTCACTGTGCCTAGCTCAGCCATTCACACAGTTATGGGCTTAACAAAATACATGATTAGAGCGATTAAAAAGCTTTGCTGGGCGGCACTCGCTCGACAGTCACCCTTTTACCTCCTTTATGTTTCAAGTTCCTATATCTGGGCTGCCTTCCTTATTGGAGGAAGCCCACGCTTGGGAAATCACATTGCCACAGGTTTGTGAGAGGCTCTGGTGGGTGTGTAACGGTGGGAACACCGCGGTGCAGGGCTCAGCGATCGAACCCCCGGAGGGCAAGAAAAGTGGGTTCCCATTCATTAAGGGATCGAATGTATGGTAACAGGGCTGCGCGGCGGCCTTTACAGCACTTAGGTTCTAAACCTCATTTTCCCCCTCCCGGTCCGTCGAGGGTGGGAACATGGGAGTCCAGGTTGGGCAGCACCTCCATCTCCCGAGATCGCCCCCGGGGGAGCCACGGAGGCGGGGGGTCCCGGGGGGTAGCGGGGGGCACCGCAGGCCTGGGGGGGTTCCCGCACCTGCGCGCGCGCGCGCGACGTGCCGCTTCCGGCCGCGCGCGGGGCCGCGCTCACGTGACCGGGCCTGGGCGGAGCCGGGCGGGCGGGGATCACCTGAACAAGCTTGTCACGTGAGCGGGGCGGGGCGGGGGCGGGGCCGGGGCGGTCACGTGACAGGCCCCGGGGCCGCCGCCGAGCCCAGAAGAGCCGCGCGCCCCTCGAGCTCCCCCGGCTCGTCCGTGGCTCCTCGCGCTCCTGTCCGTCTCCGCCTGCCGCCCTGGCTGCACACCCGTGTCCCGGACGCCGCCCCCGGCCGCCGCGCGCCGCTCGCCCGGCTCCGGACGCGCAGCCCGGGCCCGGCGCGATGGAGGCGGCCGCCGGCCGGAGCTCGCACCTGGGGCCCGCGCCCGCCGGGCGCCCGCCGCGGTGCCCGCTCCTGCTGCAGCTGCAGCTGCTGCTGCTGCTGCTGCTGCTGCCGCCGGGCTGGGTTCCCGGGGCCGCGGGCACCCAGGGCGCCGAGTTCCCAGAGCTGTGCAGGTGGGTGGCTCGCCGGGGCACGGGCTTCGGTCGCGGTGCCCCAGCGCGCAGCGGGCGGGATGGGGGTGCAGGGGGCGCCCCCGGGGGAGGGCCCGGGGTCCCCGAGTCTTCTCCTTGTGTCTGCCCGTCCCCGATGGAAAGTTGCCACCGTGCCGGCGAAGGATAAGAGACCCGGGGGTGATCGGTGCCCACGGGCAGGGGGTGGGGGGCGCATGGCCCGCGCTGGCCCGGGGTCCGCCGTCCGGCCACTTGTGGCTGTCACCAAGTCCAGGGCGGGTTTGCGTGCGTGCGAGCGGCCGGGTGACACCCTGTGGGCGCCCTCACGCCCAGCGGTGCGCCTGCGAAAAAGTTGGGAGGACGCAGGAATCCCCGGCTTCGCTTTGTTCCCACTCCACGTTTCCCCCAAAGTTCTACCAGCGGGGCTTCAGATGCGCCCCTTAAGGTGGACAGACTCATCCGTAGGAACGGCCGTGGAGTTGGCCAGGCCGGGGGGGGGGGGGGGGGTTGGTTTCATTTGCTGATTGATTTCCTCCATGTGGGTTTTCCATTTTTAAAGTAGCTTTTTCTGCAGAAGTTGACTTTTTTTTTTTAATCGGGAGAATGGAGGGTGGTCATCCAGTATTGGCTTTCGAGACTTCACCCTTCACTTCTGCGAGCTGAACTTCCTGTCTCGCTGTTCACATGATGTCATTGTCTCCGGGTGGATTATTCTAGTGGAGTCTTTTGCTTTGGGAACCATGATTGTATAATCGTTGGTCCCAGTGAGGACTGTTAAGTGTTCTGCCATGGCCAGGAGTCCCGGGGTTGGAGAACTGCCGATTCCATGTATTTTTCTAACCAACCTTCTCTGGACTGTTTAGGATGATGGAAAATGCAGCTTTTAATTAATTTTTTAAAGCTTGGTGAAAAAGGGGTGAAAAGTTCTGGAAGAGTCGTGGACAAACAAGTCAGCAGTTATCCCTGGCACTAGCAAGTCACCTCTCAGAATGAAGCCAAGTTTAGCCCACTTGGACCTGAATTTTGAGCTTACGGTGAGGTGTATGGGGTCTTCTTTGCATTAGAGATGGTCTTATTACCCCTGAATTGAGAACTTTCAGAAATTATTACCCTGAGGAGAGTGAGGCTGAACGCACAGTGAAGCGGAAAGGCCCATATTCTTTGTCCTTTTTTGGAAAGGTATTGGGGGCCCGAGGGAGAGTTAACTGCACATTAGTTTGTAGGCCAGTTAACTGCCCTAAGATACATAGTTACTCATAGAAGCCCCCTGTTACAGTGAAAAGCTAGTCGCTGACCCAAGGTCAGGCTGTGACTGATCTTTAAAGGAGGACGTTTTTGGGGTAGTGGCTGCTGTAACCATATGCATCCATGAGAAATTAGCTCAGCTTGGCCTAGTGGTGTTGGTCTTGGTTGCTGGCAGATTGGAATTGATTTCTTAATAAAGTTGGCCTCAAGGGCAGACCCCTACTCTGGAGCTGCTGCAGGAGACTCTTGCTTTTACTTTAGGGTAGTCATCCCACGCCTGGACCGTGGTTCACAAACTCATCTCCAGATGGAACTTGGCCTCTTGGTCCAGTAGGAAATGGCCGTTGTATCTTGAAACGCCTCTCCTCACGGTCACACGTGGGCCTGACTTAGCAAGTGCTTGACAGTGTCCTGAGGGGACTTGCATTTTTTTAGCATGTGCCTTCTGTGGTCTTCAGACAGGTCCTTTTTGCCAGGCTTCTGAGGACTGCAGCCCCAGCTGGGTTGCAGCTGGGTGGGCTTCAGCACGTTTCTTTCCCGTTACTGCTCTGTGGTTTCACATTCAGACTTCTCTAGAGCCGCGTTTAACAGTCTCTACTTCAGACCCACTCCCTGAAATTTGAAATTTGTTTTGTTTGTTCCCGTTTCAAATGCATACCTTGGCTTAAATACTGAAAACATTTTTACCCCCCTCTAGGGAAGGGGTTTAAAAAAAAAAATCTGTTTTCTTGAATGAAGTCAGACTGCCTAAAAGTTCCTTCACTGTAGCGCATATTTAAATGGGAATGTGGGCTGATCATGTCTTTAAGTCCACTTTGAAAAATTCTACCGAGTGGCCCTGAAGCAGGCTGTTTTCTGTGGCCTTTTCTTCCAGCCCTGGGCGTCTGTCCGTAAATAGCTGCCCAGGCCTCACCGTGAGTGTGAAGAGCAGACTTCTGCTCTTGGTGTTTGCGCTGCTTGTCGGTGGCAGCGGTCCCCACGGACACAGGGGCACATTCCAAACGTCCGCAAATTGGTTGCTGGTAACGAGGAACACGTTTTTCCGTGGAAGACTCTCCCGGTTCCTGGTGGTTTGCTGCTTGGTGCAGTCCGCAGCCGCCTTCTCGCAGGTTTGGGGGTGCCTGGACACCTTCTGGTGGCCGCGAGAACCCTGGCAGGCAGGTCTCACGGTCCCTGGAAAGGGGGGTTGATTCTGGGGCAGCGGCCTCTCCTCCCAAGTCTAGCTTTTAGATCCCGGGAGGGTACCTTTCACCTATGGCCCCTTAAGACCAACAGGAGGGAAGTTGGGACCCGTTTCAGGGAGGCCTGCAGGGCACCCATGTGGCCCAGACCCATCTTGGGGTGAGCGTGGTGGGCAGGGGTCGTCCCCAAGTGGCTCGTTAGCAGAAGGGATGAAGGCAGCAGAGGAGGGACTGTGCTTGCAGCAGCTTTAGCGTCTTTAGCTGGGTGCTGCAGAGCAGGGATGACGACGGCCAGTCACCCAGAGTGTATCTGCTCTCCCGGCACTTTGAGCGCGTGTCCTTTGGACAGCCTCAGTCGTGCGATTTTGAAGCTTCGTGAGGATGGATGCACCCGGCGAGTCCTGCGCTGTGGAAGAAGTCGGAGGTTTTAATCCCTCGGCTGTTTCTTGGGAGGTGGTGTGTGGTGGAAAGAAAGCATTGGAATCCAGAGGCCACCTTGGCCGCGGTGGGTCTGGCAGGCACGGCGGGGCTGGGGCGTGGAGTGCTGAGCTGTGTGGGATGTGCAGAGGTTGGGGGGCAGGGTCTGCGGGGACAGGAGGTCAGGGGGCAGAGGCCAGAGGCCGTGCGAAGTCATCCGAAGAGACCAGAAGGCCCTCCGCTTGTCCACAGCTTCACCCTCTTTTGTACGAGATACACTTTGTAAAAGGCCGTTCTACACGTGCGTGGTAATGGGTGACTTTCTACCCTTTATTTTGGTGTTAACGACATTCTTAATGAGTGAAGGCTTAACAGTTTATACGAGTTATAAAATAATGCTTTGGGCTGTCTTGATTTAAGTAGTTAAGTACCTTAAAGTGTATTTAGAACAAGCTTTCCCCCAATTGTTTCTGTATAAAAGCTGCAACTTTTTTTTTTTTTTTTTTTTTTATTGAGGACAAGAGAGTAATGAAGCCAGCTGGGAGTTGAGGTTGGTTTAGTTGATGTCTCTAAGGAGACATTTTTTTCCCTGCGATTTTTCCGAAGGAACAGTGCTTATATGCCTAATTTGGGCCACATGTGGAACCTGGATCACATCCACTTGTGTGTATATGTTTCTTGCAACAATAAGTGTGTGTGTAGCCCAAGATTATTAACTGTGGGTAGACACATGCTTTAATTCTTTAAATTCTTTAATTCTTGTCAGGACCATCATCCTGACAAGATCCCAGGGAATGAACTCCTGATTGGGCTTCGTATCTTTTATCAGTGTTTCACAGAGGGAGTTTTAAAAGATGGGGTTGAGTGAAATCATTTAGGTGTCTCATCTTTATTTCGATCTTGGCATGTATAACTGTGCTGTGCTGGGAAGAGAGAATTCACAACAGTCGCAGAATGGGGACTGGTGGAAGAAAGTAACTCGTTACTTTGCAGATACTGTTCTTTTTCTCCTTTTTTTTTCCGCCTTTTTTTATTATCCCAGCCAGGAGCCGTTTTGGCAGTGACCCCACTGGTCATGGAGGTGGAGGTAGCTGAGATCGGATATACCTGTGAGTCCTTTGTATTTTCCGCATAGTTGACTCATGACCAGTGAGGGACAGAGGCCTGAATTCTTGTTAATGGTGTCTCCTCACCTTTAATCCTGGCAAGGTGACAAAGGACTCATTTATTCTCCAAGTGATCCATCGACATTTCTTAAGTAGGGGGGAAAACTGGGAGGGGTTAGAGCTGGAGACACCACCCTCTGGACAGCACTGGATCCAGAGAACTGGTGGCCACCACTGCTCCCCTTTTGCTAATTTTACTTTATTAAACTTTTGAATTTCTTTTGTTAATTTTAAGTAATGTGTAATCTAAGTTTTGATTTTTTTTTTTTTTTGACCCAAGACTAATCTAGATGTTACTAGTTTTTTGGGCTGTTACAAACAAAGCTGTTGTAAATATTCATGTACAAGATTTTGTGTGGACATATACTCTATTTTTGGATAGACACCTAGGAGTGAGATTGTTCAGTGGCTGGGGAGTGAGGGTTGATTTTATGGGAGCTGCAAACTGACTTCTGAAGGGGTTGTCCACGTTGCATCTCCATCATCGGTGTGAGAGTTCCGGTGTTTCTTCGTCCTTGTCAGCACTTGATCTTGTCAGTCTTTTTAATTTTAGCCATCCTAGTGGGGTTGTAGTGGTATCTCAGTATGGTTTTAATTTTCACATCCCTGCTGACTCATGACATTGAACATCTTTTCTTGTATTATTTGGATGCCTCATGAGGTTGAACATCTTTCATGTGCTTATTAACCACTTGAGTATCTTTTGTTGTGATTCTCAAAAAAATCTCTTGCCCCTCATCCCTGAACACACTTTTTGGGGGTCATCTTTTTGTGTTTCAAGAGTTCTTTATGTTTTTGGAGTCAGGTCCTTCCTCAGGTCTGTACCGGGTGTATTTTCCCCGCAGTCTTTGGATTGCTTTTTTTTTTTTTTTCATTAATATGTCCTTTGAAAAATAGGTATTTCTTAATTTTGATGAACTTCAGTTTACCTTTTTTTTTTTCTTTTTAAATCAGGCTTTTTGTAGCCTATGAAATCTTTGTACTGAGGTTTCTTAGCCTTAGCACATTTGACATTTGGCCTGAATAAATATTTGTTGTGGGGTCTGTCCTTTGCATTGTGGGATGTTAAGAGCACCCCGTTTTCCCAGGTGGCTCAGTGGTAAAGAATCTGTCCGCCAATGCAGGAGATGTGGGTTCAATCCCTGGGTTAGGAAGATCCCCTGGAGAAGGAAATGGCAACCCACTCAGTATTCTTTCCTGGAAAATTCCATGGACAGTGGAACCTGGTGGGCTACAGTCTGTGGGGCAACAAGGAGTCCGACATGACTGAGCACCCACACACGCATTTCCTGATGTTTTATGTAGGAAGCTTGCGACTGAGTTTTTAAGTGAGTTCAGGCTGCAGCTTTCTTTGCTGTATTATTCTTGGATGAGTTCAGTATCAAGAATGTTTTGCTTTGTGGGAAGAGCCAGTTAGTTTTTAGTATATTGTATGATATGGAATAGTTTTTGCATAGGATGGACAATTTCTGTTCCTTAAATTTTAGTAGAACTCAGTGGTAAAACTGTCTGGGCCTGTGCCTCTGTGGAGGTAGAACGTGGTGGAGGAGGAGTTTTGGTTACTGCTTCAGTTTTGTCTGTTTACTCAGATTCTATACTTTTTCTTGAGCAAGTTTTGATAATCTGTATTTTTCTAGGAAATTGTCATTTTAATTATGAATTCACATATAAATACGTAGCATTTACTCTTATGCTTTTGGAAATACCTTTTGAATCTGTAGGTAAATGTAAAAAATTCCTGATGTTAATTTATATATTTTTCCTGCTAATTAGGTTTACTAAAGATTTTTCTAGTCTTTTTAGTCTTTTCAAAACAACTAGTATTTATTTTACCATCTTTGTCACCATTAATTTTTTATTTTATTTATGTTCTCTGTTGTTAACTTTAAAAAATTTCTTTAAAAATTTTTTCTAATTTTTCTTAAAAATTTTTTTTTCTTAAATTTCTTTTAGTGCAGTAGAGTTGATTTACAATATTATGTTAATTTCTGCTGCACAAAAGGTGATTCAGTTATTCCTGCATGTTCTTTTTCATCTTCTTTTCCGTTTGGTTTATCACAGGATATTAACTATAATAGTTTCCTGTGCTGTACACTAGGATTTTGTTATTTATCCTCTTTTTTTCCCTAATTTAAATTGAAAGCTTAGATCTTTTAAATCAGCTTGAGTGACTAAACTATGAATTTAAAGCTGTGGGTTTCTTTGTCTGAGTACTATGCTACTTATGGGTTTTGATACATAGATTTTTCATCCTTCAGTTCTAAATATTTTCTTCTTGTACCCCAAAATGCTATTTGAACTTCTTGGATCCACCAGTTTTTAAAAATTTTTCATTCTCTAGGTAAATAGAGTTGTCCCCTCATGTGGGCAGTAAAAATGTGAAATTGTGGCCTAGAACCTCCTTGAGTTGCGTGTTCTGTGTGTTTGGGAAAAAAAGATTCTTTCTTTGGGTCAAAGTTTCCTTATTGTGCTGTTTAGCCTCGCTTTATCATAGCGTACTCGGTCCTGCTGGGTTTGTTCTTTATACTTTGTATCTGACCTCCATTGTGGGCAGGGCTCCAGAAGAATGGCTCTGTCCTCTTTCCCAGCCTAGCAGTTCTCCTGTTGTTTGTAAGCTCTTCAACTTTTTTCTGTTTCTTAGAAACATTCCAGCAGGGTCTAGAGTTGATGTATACTCACAGCTGCCTCTTCATGGTTGCCACGACTTCGCTCATCCCTTGGAAGACGTAAAGCGCTCCTCGGATTGCTCTATGAATTGCTCTTTCCTTGGGCCCAGTGTCTTTGTTGGCATCTGTCATCCCATTTTCATGGTGTGGGTGCCCTTGCGACGGCTGGTGCCTCTTGATTGTGCTCTTTGCATCGAGCCTCCGCTGGGACGCTTGTGGCCTCTTTTTGCGCAGCTGTGCAGGATGGAGCTGGGAGCAGTTGTTGAAGCTTGGCTGCAAGTTGCTGGGGGGAGGCGGGGGGATGGGCAGGGCGTTCCTCTGGCTGGTGTGTCCCTGTGGCTGGTCTTAGGTGCTTTTCCGTCCTCCTAAACATCACTCCCAGCCCTGTTCCTGCTCGGAGACAGCTGCTGGGCCCTCGTTGACGGCCGCTGGCAGAGGACAGTGTGTTCTGCCTGTAGCTGGAGTCCGCAGAGCTGGATTTCTGAGTTGGCGGTGGCCAGTCACCTCTTTCCTCTGCATCTCAGTTTCTTCCTCAGGAGGGCTGGGAGTGGAGTTTTGGAAGTCACTGTCCTGCTTTCGAATGTGGACTCTTTCTCCTCTTTACTAGTTGGAAAGCCTCACGGGCCAGTTAACTGACCTGCTGAGATTTTGATTTTCTTCTGTGTCAAATCAGGGTGCAAATCACGTTTTTAGGGTGGTGTGAGAACCAGAGTGTGTCTACGTGCCTAGCTACCCTTTGTGGTCATAAATGGTGGTGGTGGCGGTGATTGCTTTTTTCTGCAAGTTAGGGCTCTGTGCGCCAGGTCAGTGATATTTTTAGCTGGTTCCTCTGCACCTCCCTGGTTCTCTTAGTGTCCAGGGGCTTTTTGCCTCAACACGAGGGCGTTTCTTCTTCATCCATCCTATACATTGGCACTCCATGGGAAAGTTCTTTTGAGAAAGAAGTGTTTCCATCATTTAAAGTTTTAAAACCACGGGGCTGTGTGATTCTCAGGGTCTAGTTTGCATCCAGGCTTCTGCGGTTCTGAGGCTCCATTCTTCAGGATTCCTCCAGCTCCCAAGTAGCAGAAAGCCCAGCTCGAGTTTGCTTACACAAGGAGGAGCTTGCTGATAGGAGGTGTGGGGTTGGGGCGGGTGCCAGGTGCCATATGTCGGGTGGCCCCGGGCCCTTTCCTGCCTTTTTTTTGGCATTGTCCTCCTTCCTGTGGTGGCCACATTAGTCCACCACCCCGGGGAAGCGGGGGAGTGCAGAGCCTCCAGATTTTGTTTTTTGGTAGAAGGTCCTGAAGCCCCCGAGGACTTCTGCACGGGCGTCAGTGCTCTGGAGGGGCCCAGTCCCGTCTCCCTGGAGGCGGGTGGGTCTTGGATTCCAGGGCGTCTGCTGTAGGTGGGGACTGGGCGCAAGAATGCAGGCCAGTGGGAAGCGTTGTGAGAGCCCTTCGCCAGCTTCACGGTGCCGCATGACTTAAGAACCAGCTGCCACAGGCGGGGTTCTGAGGTGCCTGGAGTGGTGCGTCACACCTATTTCTGTCCTCGTGGTAACCAGCGCGGGGGGCCGGCCTGTGTGCATCCTCCATGGCTGGGGTGGGTGGAGGGGAAGATCCCAGCCCCTCTGAGTTTTGCAAGCATGAAGCTTGCCCTTCAGATGGGCCAGAGACCTTGGGTGGGATTTTTATGTTGTTGCTTTAAGATCCTTCCATGAATCTCTGGAGGGTGGCTTCCCCCCCGCAGGGCCAGGGGGTGGGTACAGTTTTGCACGTGTCACTCTTCACTTTGGGGCTCAGAGATGTAAGAAATCTGAGGTCGTGAAAGTTACCAATTCGAGTTTTGTTTTGGGGTAGAGGGAGTAGGGAAAGATGAAGGAACGTGGAGACAATGAAGCCTGGCCTTTGCCGGCGGGCAGCCAGGGAGGTCTTTTAAATCAGAGCCTGCGTGCTTAAGGGGATGGGAGCCCACTCCAGCATTCCTGCGTACAGAATCCCATGGACAGAGGAGCCTGGCGGGCCACAATCCGTGGGGTCATGTGCAATTCTTCCCACGTACGTGTGTGCGGGAATAAACACGTGGTGTGCACGTGAAGAGCTCTTCCAGGAGCTGACTGGCCACTGGATGTTGACTTGTAACGTTAGTTTGTCGCCATCTGGGTGACTCACTCTAGTCAAAAGCCAGTTAGACATCTTTAAAACACTTGTTTGGTACTGAAAGCCTCTCCCCAGCACCCCAGCCTGCAAACAGAAACCCCAAACCACGAACATGGATGTGCTGAAGGGTGGCTTCTTAGAAATGACAAGGATGTGTCCCCGCTGAGTCACCCCTCCGTGTCCTCCGAGGCCCCTCCGCCTGCCATCTGCCGGAGGAGTGTCACCACAAACAAAGCGAGAAACCCATGTGGCTCACTCTCCGCACTTCTGAGTGTCCATCCTTCGGTGGAGGTGGGTGAGTTAGCTGCTTGGGTGAGTGAGCGAGCCTAGGGAGAGGTGTATGGGGCGGGGCTGTTGGAGGGTGCTGGGTCCGCAGGCCTGTCTGTGGGGGGGACTTTTGCTTTTTTTAAGGAAGCGAGGGGGGTCACCTGCACATCTGACCCAGGGAAGGGTGTGTTAGGCAGAGGGATCACATTATCAAGTGTTCCAGCCAGGATGCTGGCTGACGTGGCTGGGAAGTGGCAGAGGGGCCGTCGTGTAGCAAGAGCAAGAAAGAGGGTGGGAGACGGGAATTTTTGGAGAGGGTTGGCTGGGGCCACGTCCCATAGGCCATCAAGAGTGACTCTAGAAGAGAGTGTGTAGGTGTGTTTAACTGAATCCCTTTGCCATGCAGCAGAAATGGGCACAGTGTTGTAAGTCAACTCCATTTCAATAAAAAATATTAAAAAAAAAAAGAAGAATGACTCTGAATTTTATTCTGAGGGAGGCGGAATCCTGGGAGGATTTTGAGCCCAGGAGTGACCTCGGGTGGGGACGGCCTGAGGGGAATTTTTGCCGGACCAGGTAAGCGGTTATAACAGATTGGACCAGGGTCGTGGTGCAGAGTGGTCCGATTCTGGGGACTTTGAAGGTGGAGCTGGTGGACTCTGCCTAGGACTGGATGTGGGATGGGGTGGGGTGGGGGGAGAGGGACTGAGCTGAAAGGATGGAGCTGCCGTTCTCAGAGGGGGTGGGGGGTGGGGAAGTAGGGGCCGCCTGGAGAGCGTGGGTGGAAGTTGTGACAGTGTGGGGGTCATTCCGAGGAAGTGCCCTGCGGGGGTGGGGAGCCGGTGGGGCCGCAGTCCTTTTAGGTGGCATGAAGGTGACGCTGACGTGGCCCTGCGCTTCCTGTTGCCAGCAGCGGGTGGTAGGGTTTCTGAGTCGTGTGACCCCAGCATCTTCAAAGCAGAGACTGTTCTCCTGCGGCAGCCTCCCTTTGTGAAGAACTCACCCTGGGTAGTGGCCCCATCACCATCCGAACTAACCGGCTGAGCTGACTGCCCGGAAAGTAGGAAGATGAGGGCTTCCCTGGTGGCTCTGTGGTAAAGAATCCACCTCCCAAGGCAGGAGACATGGGTTCGAGCCCCGATCCAGGATGATCCCACGTGCCGAGGAGGAGCTAAGCCCAAGCCCCCATCACTACTGAGTCTGTGGTCTGGAGCCTGGGAGCTGCAACTCCTGAAGCGTGAGCACCCTAAAACCTGTGCTCTGCAAGCAGAGAACTTTTGCAGGGCAGCAAAGAGGAAACCCTGCTTGCCTGAACTAGAGAAAAGTCTGCACAGCAATGAACCTGGCATAGCCTCCCCCGTGCCAAAAAAAAAGTTAGGAAGGCAGACTTTCTCTTGTCCTAGTGGCTTTGGAAGCAGGGGCAGGGTACTGGGTCCGTGAGGGTTTGGGGGACGTTGGTGATGGCCTCTGAGGGGACTGAGCCTTAAAGTTTGATCTCTATGCCATGGGCCGAGTTGATGTTAAAGGCAGTTGAATTCCGACATCCATGTGATGATTAAGGAGGAGGTTCAGCCTGTAATTCAAGCCTTCGTTTTGCATTTGAGGAACAAAGTAAGAAAGCACCCAGATTGTAAAAGGGGCCTCACGGAGCAGGGTTGAAACCCTGGCCTGCGTCCTGGGGCCGTAGAGTCGCTGGGAGCAAAAATGCAGCAAGTGCAGCAGCAGGCTCACCGGCCGGCCCTTGGAGGCGGATCTCGGGTGCGGAGGGCCGTGGCCGCCGGGTTCCTGGAAGCCCCTTGAGGAAGAGCGTGTCTGTCCTTTTCCCCAAGTTTCCGATCCATCAGGCCTTTGTTCTGGTGCAGCTGGTGGTTGCATGGTGCGGGCTTGGGTGGGCCCGAGTGCCTGTCCTGTTCTGAGAGATCCCAGGAGGCAGCTGGCGTGCGTGTGTCTGGGTGTGTGTTCTGAGCCCCCCCCCCCCACTCTCTGTCTTGAGCTTCATCAGCTCCGTGGAGCTGGCCCCCAAACCAGGCTCCCACCTCAATCCTGGCAGTGTCGTTAGGTGACAGTTCTTTCGAAAGGACTTAACCAGGCCAACTCAGTTTTTAACCTGTCTTTGAGTCCTGCTGGTGATCCAGATGAGGGCTTAGGTGACAGTCCCTCAACAGCTCCACGTTTCCAGTCTCGTTTTCCTGGTGGTGGCTGTCGGGTGGATGACTCTTGGCGACTGGAAGGTGAGGCTCTGAGTGCTTAAGTGTGTCCCGAAAGGCTGGGTCGGGGGGTGGGATTCAGGCCCACGGGTGTGGGCGCCTTACCCATCCCCTTGGCACCTCGTGGCTTGCCTTGGCTTCTCGGGACCTCTCCCAGACACTCAGGGTGCTGGCGTTAGAGCCGTGCCTGCCGACCCCCTGGCGCCTCCACTTTCATGCCGACCGGAGTCTCTCCTCCAGCGTGATCGCTCTCCAGACCACTGGCTTCCTGCTCCCAGACCCTGTGTCACTACAGGGAAAACCAGAAATTAATGTCTGGCATTTCCTTGCCTTTTTTTTTTTTTTTTTGCTGGCCTCATATCTTTATCCACAGCTTTGTGGGTTTGTTAGAATAGGAAGTGAAGTACTTCCTATATAAGTTTTGGCCACGATGCTCTATCAAACTCTTGTGTTCCCCTGCGCCTGCAGATCAGGGTGCTTATTCCTTGTGCCAAATCAGATTCTTCTCTCGTCGTGTCGGAAGCAGAGGGTTATTGACAACAGGGGTTACATTATGCTCTTGACATTTCTGCTGCAAATGTGCGTTTGGAAACCCTGCCTTCCTTTCCCCCTGCCACCCCTCCCCTCTCCCCACCATCCTCCCCCTTTGCTATTTTAGGAGAACGTTCCAGATTTTTGAGGGTCGGTGGTCTGGAGGGATGAGCTGAGAAACTCTCTGATAATGATAAGAGGCAGTGGTGAGCCAAATGTTCCCTGAGTGTTTCGTTAGAGCCCTTGGATGTAGGCCAGAAGCAGAGAAATCTTTTTTTTTTTGCTGTTCAGGTTGGAAAGACTTTGCATTCCCCTCGTCCCCCAGATTTGGTATTGGCTGCTCACTCTAGATTTAAAAAAACAGTTCTCTAGGCAGTGACCATGTTATGTGAATTTACTCGTATACCACCAACTTTTTCTTTTAAGGAAACCAAATTATAGATTCACACGTGCTTGTTAATTTTACTGCTGGTTCCATTGTACTTCTCATCTGCTTTATATACTGATGATGGTAGGCCAGTCATCAAATGTCTCATGGCCACATGACCATTATTACCATAACCCCAGGACTTGTGGGAGTGGGGGAACTAAGATCTCTAAAGAACATGGACAGAATGAAGGTTCATGGAGCTCCTTTGTGTTAGAGGGGAAGGGACTCAGTTTTCTGAGATTTGTTTTTTTTTTTTCCTTTAAGGTGTTGGGCATTCCAAACATTTTATAATTAAACTGTATGTACTTTGTTTTATCTATTTTTTAAAAATTTTACCTAGTTTTGGCTCTGCTGGGTCTTGGTTGCTTTGAGCAGGTTTTTCTCCAGTTGCCGTGAGCTGGGGCTGCTCACTGCGGAGGCTTCTCTTGTGGCGGAGCGTGGGCTCTAGAGGCAGAGGCTTCAGGAGTTGCAGCTCATGGGTGTAGTTGCTGCTCCTCAGCATGTGGAATCTTCCCGGACTAGGGATTGAACTCACTTCTCCTGCCTTGGCAGGCGGATTTTTATCCACAGCATTATCAGGGAAGTCCTAGACTTCAGTTTGGATGTTAGCTGTTTTAAGAATTAGAAAGAACCACCACATTGTATTTGCAGAGTGTTACACTTCTGCAGGTATTCAGTGGTGATGTGTACGAAAGCTTGAGAGGTGTCCTGTTAAGACACCAGTGTCAAATAGCTGAGAGGAGTTGTCCAGTTGTGGCCGTCTGGCTTTTTCTTTTGCTTTCTCTCTTTCGCACGGACGTTGGCACCACGTTGGTAGAGATGGCTCTCTGTTTCTCTTTGTGAACCTTTCTGATCTCCAGGCAGTTGTGATGGCCAGTTAGATTGGCTTTTTCCTTGCTGCCTCCGATTCGGTCCTGTTTTGACCGGGTCGGGCTCTCAGTGTGGCATTTGCCGGAGACAGTATCGGGAAGGTAGGAACGCCTTGCTGTCTCCGTTGGTTGACGGTCTGCTCGTTGTGTGCTTCCTTCTAACTGGTGATCTTCTAATTGGTTGTGTGCCAGCACTTTTCAGGATATTATGAAATGTAAACCAAATTAGATTAAAATGGAACCTCCGGGCCTCGGAACAGACGCAGGCTGACTGCTGTCTGTCATCCAAGGTGGTTTCGGCAGAGGCCGTGGGATCACGGTCAAGGGCAGATGGTCTCAAGCTTTCTTGAACTGAGGGACCACAGCCTGTGTCCTCAGTTTATCTGATGAGATGAATCGTCCACCCCCAGGGCCTATCAGCCACAGAATTCAGTTTGAGACCCAGGTTTGAGATTCCCTGGAGAAGGGAAAGGCTACCTTCTCTAGTATTCCTGCCTGGAGAATCCCGTGGACAGAGGTCCCTGACAGGCTACAGTCCATAGGGCTGCAGTCCATGGGGTTCGCAAAGAGCTGGACACGACTGAGCAACTAACAGTGAGCTCAGAAAAGTGTTTTTTTTGATCAGCATGGTGTGGAGTGGCCTGGATCTTCACAGAAGTCTTCACCAACAGCTTCTCCCCAGGGGCCACACTCAGGTGCATTCACTCACTCTGGAAATCAGCACTTGGGGTCTGCCATTTCAGGGGCACCTATTGCGACAAGACTGAAGCTCCTACAGTCTCCTGGAATGCTTTGCTACCTTCACTGTTGTACTTAAAAGTAAATATCTTCTGAAAAGTTAAAAAAAAAAAAAACTTAAAAAAAATTTCAGATAAATGAGGCAGTTGATCTTAGTGTGAGTATTTGCCCTTGGGGCTGGGATGGACCTGGGCTTGTGCCTGGCGTCGTCATTTCATAGCTGTGTGACGTTGAATAGGGGGTTTCATATCTCTGAGCCATGGAGTCTGGCTGTAAAGTGGAGGAATTAGAGAGGGTTGAGTAACCATGTACAGTGCCTGGGCGGCCTGCTGTACAGACATCAGGACCCGGGGTCCACTGGCCGGTTTCCTTCCCAGCCTGCCAGCATATGTTGATTCTGTCCATGTATATGTCACTATGTCATTCTGGGATGGAGGACACTCCTGTCCTGAGTCATGGGGCAGTGGGAGATACCAGGCACATAAGATCTACCAGTGGGTGGTGGGAAATGCCAGGAGAGTTGGTGTCAGAGCTGAGGATAACAGCAGGGGCCAGCCCATGCGGTCCAGAGGGCATTGTATGCAGACCTGTGTGTCTAATTGCCAGGTTTGCCTCGAAGTGAACTTGGGAGTTTTCAAGAGCGGGAGGGGGACATTGGCTGATGATGTTTCATACTCTGGAGAAAGAGGTAGCATGGCAAAGATTTTGCTTGCGTGTGCTACTTTTCGAAGCCAGGATTCTTGTCCAGGTGGTTTTGTGTCCAGAAGAGCGCTGCTAACTGAGGTTAGGCTGTCTCCTCGAAGAATTGGAACTGATTGTAAGACCCCGAAGTGGGCGGGGCCTCTGGGTGCTGGTTCCCAAAGACCAGGCACTTCCTGGGGTTCTGCTCCATCTCCTCGCGTCCTGTTTCTCACAGATGAGAGGGGGGGGGACAGCTTAGAACCACGGTGTCTCATAGAAGTCTTGGCCTGATAGGAGAGTCAAGAGTTCTGTGAAGATGCCCACTGGGCTTTTACACCATCTGCATGCTAGTCCATGCTTGTAAAGCAAATATATTTCAAACATGCGTGTGTGTGTGTGTGTGTGTGTGTGTCTGAATAAAGACTACATTTCCACCCAACTTGGAGATATTTTCTTCCATGGTTTGTTCCCCGCTAAAAGTTTAAAATTTTAATATTATAGCTCATTTTTCTCTTTGGTCTGACACGTTAGACTCATTTTTTCCTGTTAGTTTTTTTTTTTCCCCTTCTTTATTTATGTAAGCCCCAAAAGCTTAGTGTATAGACTTTTCTGGGAATCTCAGCTGAATGGTCTCAGTTGCTTGGCTCTTAAATAAATCTTACCGTTGTGTTTCCTCATTTTGGCTGTACGTGTTCACCTCATGTAGAGAATTTTCTAGTGGAAAACTTTTGGACGAAATATTAATATTCCTCTAACATTTCATTAAATTTTATTTAGTCTATGTACTTTTATTGTTTCTGAAGCCATTCTCTCATTCTCAAATACGATCAGAGTGCTTTAAAACTTCAGCATAAATTTAAAGAATGATTTCGGCCTCGGCCATTCTGGTAGTTTGCCTTTCAATCTTGGCAAGGAGGCTAGGATTATCTAGTGCCAAACGCGTAGTTCTCTCAAGTGCTAACGGATATTTATTTGACTTTCACATTTAGGGAAATCATCTTTAAAACGTGTTTATTAAGGATGATAATTTAATCTAACTGAGGGGCACAGAAGTTGACGCTGTAGGTTTTGGAATATGCTTCGTGAGTTTTCAGATTGATGATTTCAACTGAACAATCATTGCTGAGCTCCTAACGACGAGGCGCTGGGCGTGTGTGTCTGTTTTAAAGCAGAGACGTGTCTGTTGGAATCGGACCCTCTCAAGCGCTGACTGAGGACTCTTCACCCAAGAGCTGCAGTTTAGGTTTGTGAGTTACTGCCTCGTGTTGGTGGTTCAGGCAAACCCTCGAAGACACCCGGCACTCGAGTACTTTCACGGCACCCTCCCCCCTTACTCCCATAACCACTTATCATTTTGATGAAGCTTGACAGAACGCAAATATGAAATACAAGTAGAGAAAAGAAATACGATTGACTCGGGCAGCGTCTTTCTAGGAACTCTGATTGCCAGATCGTCAGGACAGCACCCCCCCCCCCACCATTTGCTCTCTCCTCTCTTTTCTGCTCCACTCACACATGCTGCTTACATCTGTCTTATTTAACTATCACCTCTGCAAAAATGGCAGTGGGTTTCTGTTTTAAGAAAAGCATAGTGTTTTCAGTCACCATGTGCATTTCTTTCGAGTTGATTGCTACCAGTTCACTCATTCTAAAATACCTTCACACACCTCTCGTGTTGTGGAACGTTTTCATGATGCCAGTGCTTTAAATTTGGTGTCTGCTATCCTGGAAAAACTTAGGGGCCCTGAGTAAGAGATTCACGATTTGCCTTAATTTAACTGTATTTAATAGAAAAGTCTACTAATACTCTGCACATAAAAACACTAGCTTAAAATTTTAAGGAAAAATCCGTAGTGTGGATCTTTGAGCAGCCTGTTTTTGCTTCAAGTTCAGAATCAAAACTGCTTTCTTTAGTCTCTGTGACCCGGTGTTCCCATCTCCTGGATCTCATCTGCTGCTTGCTCTCTCCACCTTGCTCCAACCACAGGGCCCTTCCTTCCCTTCCATCCGTGTGCTGTTTATTCCTGCCACAGGACCTCGGAATGACTGGTCAGTCTGCTGGGATATCCTTCCCACCAGGTCTTCCTCTGGGTTGTGCATTTTGTCATTCAAGTCTTAGCCTGAGTTTTATCTCAATTACTCTTCTGGATTCCAATCATATTTCTGTTACTTTGTTACTCTTTTGTGTTACAAGGTGGAATTCTCCTGTGTGTTCGCTTACCTGTTTATTTTTTGTCCTCCCCTGGAATATACACTCCAAGAGGGCAGGGGGTTTTCGGAATGATCATTGCTTGATCATTTCTGTACTCCTCACTAAGTACTTAAGACTTATTTGTGAAGCGAATGAAGAAAGGTTATGAAGGTCAAAAGAAACAGGCCTGGATAGATGACTTGCTGGCGCCTGGTATTACTTGGGTCATTTTCTTGGGCCATGGAGCTCTGGGCTTGGGGAGGTAAAAGGTGTTACTGGTAGGAAGGCTGAGTTTATAGTGGTAACTGCATCTGAGTCCAGTGTCATCCCAAGGCCGGCGCTTGCCAAAGCACTCCAGCCTGTTTTTCAGGTTTCTTGAAGTTCAGTGACTGTCAGAACTCTCAGCGGAGCATTCACAGCCCTGTCTGAGTGCTGACATGTGCCCAGGTCCTTGGTTTCCTGGCAGATGGCGTTGATCGGTCCCCAGATCTGGGTTCAGGAGCACACTTGGCTCCTTGTCTGCCAGTAACCTTCCTGTTGGGGTTCCTCATTGCTGGACGGGGCTCTTGGGGAGACTGCCTGTGGGCAAGGAAGGGTGCGTTGCCTGGGGTTTGTGCCGAGTCAGCGCTCTGACACCCAGTGAAAGGGGAGCCCGAAACGTGGACTGGTCCTATGGGGGCTGTATTTTCCCATCAAGCTGGTGCTGCCCACGGTAAGCTCCTGACACATACTTGTGGTTTCCAGGCTTAGCAACCTCAAGGTCTCATACCCGGTTCCTCCACAGTTCCAGGATAGGAATTCTGATTTATCTCCTGTCCTTTCGACAATACCGTTGCATTCATGTACCTTTTGCGTTTTGTGAGGAACTTTTTATTTGCTCTCGTTTCCTATCTACCCTTCTTGAGGAAATTTTTACAAAATTGACACAGCATTCTCCCTGGGAAGAGTGGAGAATTGAGAATCCTTACGAGAGAACTGGCAGACATTATCGTTGACCCTTGAATGACGCCCCACCCTGCCGTCCCCACCCCTCCTGAAAATCCCCATCCAGCTTTATAGTTCACGCTCTGCATCCACAGTTTGCATCTGTGTGTTCAGCCAACCATGGCTTGTGTCGTTAGGTATATGGCAGTACAGTACTTCATGAAAAAAATTGCTGTATAAGAGGACCCGTGCAGTTCAAATCCATGTTGTTCAAGGGTCAGCTGTATTTTGTCCCAAGTATGCAGATCGGTTCATGAACAGTTACTCAGTATCTACTTTGCCAGAGGTTTGAACAGCAAGTTTCAATGCATATAAAATACTTCATGTAGTGAATCAATCAAAAGTTAATTTTGTCTGATTTTGGATCTGTTGCCTGATGGCACAGCTTCATCTTGTCACTTCGGGTCTGAACTATTAAAGGTAAAACCAGAACCAGAACTATCTCACATGCTGTAACTAGTTTTTAAATAAGATAAACAAAATTAAAAACAAACATTTGGCTTTGCAGCATTCCACGGTGATTGGAAAGGTCACTGCGTTAAAACTCAACATAATTCTTGAGCAATTACTTAAATATCTGAGTTGGTATTCTTAAATTAATGGTAGAATTTTAAGTATTTTAATGCTTAGGGAGTCTTGAGGCTGCTTCAGAGCGGATTGAACCAGATCGAGGTGGTATTTAGTGGTTTCTGCCCTGGCTTCTATTCAACTTAACATAGTTTGACTTTAGTATTTTTGGCTAATGAAAGTGTATCTTCTAGGTTATGGAAGTCTTAAGCTTGAAAGTGGCTTGAATATGAAACTAGAGAGAAGTTTAATTATTGGCAGATCAGTGACAGTGACAAATTGCTTTTCTTCCTTTCTAGTTATACATGGGAAGCAGTGGATACCAAAAATAACATGCTTTATAAAATCAACATCTGTGGAAATATGGGTGTTGCCCAGTGTGGACCATCAAGTGCTGTCTGTATGCATGACTTGAAGACAGACAGCTTTCATTCTGTGGGTAAGTAAAACTGCCATTAGCTTCCTACACGTGCGGGATCCTGATTTTGCAAAAATGACTCTATGTATGTAAGCTGTCTATTTAACTATATAAGCTGATAATCCATAATATGTAGTTTATGTTTTATAGGAGTTCAAAGTGGTAGCAATGTAAATGTCTGCCCTGAGACAGCGTTAGGTTCCTCCCGTCCAGAGGATGCCGTGCAGTCAGTCGTTACGAAGATTGATGCGCCTTTGTGTTTATTGCTACAGGAGGATGTTTCCTATATGGCTCTGCCTTCTCCCGTTTTTTTCTTAAACTCTGTCTTTCCTTTTCTCTCTCTTTCCCCCCCATTTCCTCTGGCGCCCAACTCCCTTCCCGCTTGTATCTTTCTGCTTTCTGCTGTGGTGGTTTGAGTCTCAGGCAGTATTTATTCATGTGGGGTCATAGATGGTCCCCCTAAAAATTAAATGGTCCTAAGGGCTTCCTCCCAGAGGAAGAAGCACAGACCTCTTTCCTAGGGCTCATTTCATTTGCCCAGCAGCCCTGGTGGTGGGTTTTTTTTTTTTTTTCGGTCGAGATCCCTTTCCTTTGGGAGGATAATGGATCCACATGGTTGATGGCCCTGCCACATTACATGGAGCATGAAAGGGGCAGATGTGTAAAGAGACGTGGGGCGGATGTGAAAGCAGGAGGTGTCATCCTCGGGGGTGGTGGCATGGGTGTCCGTGGTGACCTGCGACCCGGGTGTTTTCAGGGGTGAGGTCTGACGGTGTGGGTTGGGGCGAAGTGGACACGGCATATGACTGGTGATGATGGTGTGGCGCCAGGGAGAGGAGACTCGGTTTTGGAGTTGGGAGGGGCGGGTTCCTTTGGTAGCTCCATCTGTCATCTTGAACGCAAATTCCTAAGCACACTTGAAAGGGCTTTTTAGAAAGTAATGTTTAGAAAAAGAAGAGTGAGGTCTGGGAGGTCTGCTGGTCCAGCTCCAGTGTCTGCCTGGCTTCCCTCTCCCCCGACATGGAGACAGTCTAGACCGGGAACAGTGGTCAGAGGGATTTGGGGCCCAGGATAGAGATCTGAGAAAGCACCAGCTCGTTCTGAACTCCTGGGCCAAATTTTACTATTTTGTGATATACCTAAAACATTTGTGGGACTTCCCTGGTGGTCCAGTGGTTAAGAGTCCTCACTCCCAATGCAGGGGTCCTGGGTTCAATCCCCTGGCCAGGAAACTAGAGCCTGCATGCCTCAGCAAAGAGGCAAGTTTGCATGCTACAATTAAGACCCAGGGCAGCCAAATTAAAAAAAAAAAGAGTGCAAATGAGATCATCAGTTTCTTAATTTGAACAGTTCTTGAACAGTTCAGGGAGAGAGGCCCCAAGTGGGCCTGCTGGCTGGTGTTACTTAGGTTTTCAGGAAGAGGAAAAGTAGTTTTCCTCTTGATTTTACTATAGCATGGGCTATAGTATTTTTGGCTAGTGAAAGTGTGCTTCTGGTTTGTGGCAGTGCAGAGCAGTGTAACGTACCAGACACACACAAGTCACTAGCAGGAGGATTTGTGAAGTTGGCACAAAATTTGAGAATGACCAAGTTAGATAGGCTTTGGAAGCCCAGGCAGGAGAGTTGGTCTTTTCTGGGGCAGATAGTGGATCCGTTATAAATTCTTTGTGACGGTAATTGGGGGAGGTGATCTGATAAAATGTGTTTTTAGAAAGCTGGGCCTGGTGGACTAGGAGAGGTTGGTTGAAAGGGAGAGTTAAAAAAGATGAGTTGTTACCGGTTGACAATGATATAAAACAGCTGTTTCTAATCTCGTTTTACTCCCAGACACACATGACATACTTCTCCCGGGGCCTCAGACCCCCCGGGGGAGAGAATGGCATGCTGGATGACGTGTGCTTTCAGCACTGGCCGTTACTGCCCTGTCCTTCAACTCAGGAAAGCACACGGGTGTGAGCGAGCGAGAGCGACGTTAACACGAGCACAGGTCGTCTTGAATCAGATCTCATTTTGCTCATCTGTGTTATACAGTCGAAATAACTAAATTTGTTCTTGAAAATTTAGTTTTATAGCTAATCACTAAACTTGGTGTGCACTTACATGCCAGGTGTTCTAAGTAAAAAGTATCTCATTTAATTCATTCATCAACTTCTGGAGTAGATGATCTCATTTCCCTCATTTTATAAGGGAGAAAGCTGAAACACTGCATGGATAAGCAGCTCGCCAGAGGTTGTGTGGTTGTGGATTTGAATGCTGACAGGCCAGCTGCGGAGCCTGTGGACTTGCTTGGCTTCTTGCTCTGCGATCACAGTGTCCCATCAGACAGTTACAGCGCTAGTACGGGAGCTATGGTGGGTAACCTGAACTCCTGGCTCTTAGAGGACCGCTGGACGCTAACACCAATTTGCTAGAAAGGGAAGACAAACGTGGATTTTGGAAAATAGCCGCAAAGACTGGCGCTCCCAACAGATCAGAGAGAAGAGCTAGTTTAGCAACAGATCCAAACACATGAGAACTGAATGTATAACCTGAAATTTGGATATAATTAAGCTATATATCTCCTAGGAAGCAATACTAGACATCTCCTTTGTATTGTGTTACAGAGATTATGGATTAAGATTAAAAGTAAAAAGACAATAGAACATTGTGGGGGAAACCTAGTAAAATAGAAATATAATCTGAAGGAGGTAGGAATTTCTCTTAATGATAAGAAAAACAATGCAGGAGCAAAATGGCAAAGTCTCTAAGAACAGGCAATTCACAAAAGAAGAAATCCAGATGGTCAATTCAGCTTCATTAGTAAGCCAGGCATAAATGCAAATCAAAGCAATAATGAAATCTAGTTTTCCTTCAGTCACATTGGCAGAACTTTAAATGGTTGAATCATGGAATGCTGGCAGGCAGCCTAGAAACGGGCACATTCATATATTACTATAGGAAGATGATTGTCTCTAACCCTTGTGGGAAGAAAATTGTTGATGTGAGTTTTATAGTGCCCATAGTTTTTGTACTTACAAACAAATATTAAAACCTCAACTTTGGTCTAAATAATATTACATTATTTTTGATTAAAAAAATCCTGTATTAGTTCTTCCTTAGGCCAGTGATATTGTTACATATATAAATCTAGCAGAGTTTAGCAGTCATTTTTATGGGGTCAGTGAACAATCATTTGGTTCCATTTACAACCTAGTTGAATCATCTTCATCACATTTTACAATGATTTATGCATTTTATACATTTGATTTCTGTTTAAAGTACATCAGATAATCTGATCTGACGATAAAAGTTTAAGGATTAACAATAATTCTTATAAATTTAATAGTTTAAATGTAGAAATATGATAAACTTGAAATTCTCTTAGCTGTTCTAATATTGCCACAGTTCTAAATCAGTTGCTTAGTTTATAACCTCTGAATTAGATGTAACATTAAACATCACAAGTATATAAAAATACTGAATATGTTCACATTCCTCCTAACAGCTTTAATATTAATACCATGATTTTCATTTAATTAATCTTTCTGGAGGTTGAAAATTATGTATGCACTTCATGAAGGCTATTATAGCCCCTTTCACCAAGGTAACAGACCCACTGTTAAGTGAGGTTACTCACCACCAAAGCCTGGGATTCTGACTGGCTTCTTATAGGTGACCTGGGGGTAGCACAGAGTGTGAAATTCAGCTGCAGTCGCTGGTCACGTGACTTCATTTACTCCAAGCAGACTGACTCCTAACTTAAGGTTATACCTAATGATCCCTGTGTGCATTCACAGAAGTCTACAGCAGCAATCCAGGTTGATCACTAGATTTACTTTCATGTCTCTTAACATGTGAAAATACCATTTCTTCTTGTGCCTTGTATCTTTCATTTTCAAAAAAGATATAACTCTGTTAGATATATAAGATGATACCTGGTGATACCTGGTTGCCTTCTAGGTGTAACTCATATTTTTATCTCATTTAGAGTCTCCTGATAGTCTAGAATTATCTGTTACATTTAAAAACTTAGATTCCTGTAACGTCTGTTGTACATAGACTTTTGTACAAAAAAAATTCCCCGTAGCATTGAAAATTGTGGCAAATATGCTGAAACAGCCTAACCATGGGATAGTTCAGTACATTGTAGTATATTCTGATTTACTTGGTTAAATCATAACATATATATGTATAAATTTTTTTTTTTTAAAAACAGCTAACACTTAATACTCATTTATTGATTTGTAACAAATATTTGAATGAATCAGTCACCAAAACGGACAAAAACCCCTTTTCTCACGGAGCTTACATTCTAGTGGAGAAGGAGGCACACAAGAAAGAAAGACAGTGGCTAAGTGGGATATTAAGACTGTGATGAATGCTGTAGAAAAGACAGGGGAAAGGCGGGAGTGCCAGGGGGCCTTGGGAGTGTGTGTTCAGGAATATTGAGCAGGGTGGGTGTTGCTGAGAAAGTGACATTTGAGCAAAGACTTGAAACTGAAAGCAGGAATTACCTGGCTCCGGGGTTAGGGGGCGGCGGGAGGGTGGTGGGGGTGGTCAAGGCTAGAGGGAGGGAGGGTCTGAGCGGGCAGGAGCCAGAGTAGAAATCTCTTGCGGAGTGTTCATAGAAAGAGGAGCGGAAAGGTGAGGCAGGAGGCGGAGGCGAGAGCTGGGCAGGGGGTTCTCTTTTTGGCGAAGAACACGCGAAACGGTACACATCGAAAGACACGATACACCAGAGCGCGGCGTGTTCCGCGAGGGGGCGGCCTGGCCGGAGCACGTCGCAGAGGGCTAGCGGCCCGGCTGGCAGGCCCTGAGCAAGGTGCTGAGAAGGCTCGGCGCCCGCAGGCTGGGCCCCGTGGCCGCCGGCGGAGGCGCGGTCGCCAGGCCGAGCAGCCTCAGCGAGGTCGGGTTGCGAGCTCGGCCGGGCTCGGCCGCGAGCGCCGAGGGCGGCAGGCGAGGCCCGGCCGGCCTGGCACGCGGCCTGGTCGGGCGGACTCTGGTGAGCGCGGCCGAGCGCGCAGGGTCTGCAGGACCCGGCGTGGCCTGGCCGGCGGCGCGTGGCTGGGGCTGGCGGGCGCGGGCGAGCGCTGCCGGACGGGCGCCCTGGCGCGCAGGGTCGAGAGGACCCGGCGCGGCCCGGGCTGCAGAGCGTGGCTGGGTCTGACGGGCTCGGGCGAGCGTGGCCTGGCGGGAGCCCTGGCGTGCAGGGTCGGGAGGACCTCGCGGGGCCTGGCCGGTAGCGTGTGGCCGGGTCTGGTGGGTCCGGGTGAACGTGGCCTGGTCTGGCGGGCCCGGGCGAGCGCGGCCTGGAGAGCCCGGCCTGGAGAGCGCTGTCTGGAGGGCCCAGCGCGTGGTCTGGCGGACCCGGCGCGGTCTGGCGGCCCCGGCCTGGAGACCGCGATCGGGTGGACCCGCCACTGCCTGGCGGGCTCGGCAAGTGCGGTTTGGTCTGGCGGGCCCAGGCGAGCGCGGCTCGGTCTGGGGGGCTCTGCCTGGAGGCTGCGGTCGGACAGGTCTGGCAGGCCCTGGACGCGCGGCCTGGTCTGGAGGACCCGGCCTGGAGAGCGCGGCCTGGAGGACCCGGCGCGGTCTAGTCTGGTGGGGTCTCGCCAGTGCTGTCTGGTCTGGTGGGCCCGGGTGAGCTCGGCCTGGTCTGGCGGACCTGGCCTGGAGAGCGCCGTCTGGAGGACCCGGCGCGGCCTGGCGGGCCCTGGCGAGCGCGGCCTGGCGGGCCCGGGGCGCAGGGTCTGAAGGACCCGGCGTGGCCTGGCTTGGAGAGCTCGGCCTGGTCTGGCGGACCCGGCCTGGAGAGCGCCGTCTGGTGGGCCTGGCGCGCGTGGCCTCGTTTGGAGGACCCGGCCTGGAGACCGTGATCTGGAGGGCCTGGAGCGCACGGTCTGGCGCGGTCCGGAGGACCCGGCGCGATCTGGTGGGCCCGGTGAGCGCGAGCTGGTCTGGTGGGCCCAGCGCGCGCGGCCTGGTCTGGTGGACCCGGCCTGGAGAGCGTGGTCTGGAGGACCCGGCGCGCGCGGTCTGGCGGGCCTGGCGCGGTCCGGTTGGCCGAGCGCGCGGTCTGGAGGACCCAGCGCGGTCTGGCGGACCCGGCCTGGAGAGCGCGGTCTGGAGGACCCGGCGCGGCCTGGCGGGCCTGGGCGGACGCGGCCTGGTCTGGCGGGCCCTGCCGGGAGACCGCGGTCTGGCCGGCACGGCGCGCGCAGCCCGGTCTGGAGGACCCGGCCTGGAGAGCGCGGCCTGGAGGACCCGGCGCGGTCTGGTCTGCTGGGGCCCCGCCAGTGTGGTCTGGTCTGGCGCGCCCGGCCTGGAGAGCGTGGTCTGGCGGGCCCGGCGCGCGGTCTGGAGGACCCGGCGCGATCTGGCGGGCCCGGCGAGCGCGGCCCAGCCCATTTGGCGCCGTCCTCGGGAGCTGGCCGTGGGCCTGGCGTGCTGGCCGCCGCCCCGCAGTCCTCGCCCGGCCTTCGTCCGGGGAGGACGGCCAGGCTGGCCGGGGTGCCGCGGGAGTCCGCCGCGGGGGCGCTGCCGCGGTGCACCGCGGCCTCTTGCCGAGTGCCGGGGTGGGCAATCGGTCCTGGCCAGTAGGCGGAGGAGCGGGCTGCAGGCAGGCTGGACGGGCGAGCGGGCGCGGTGCCGATGGGGCCTGACGCTGAGGGACGCCGCTGTCCCCAGCGCCGCGGCCGCGGAGCTCGGCCGGTCCGTCTCGGCTCAAGGCCAGGGCCCGTCTGGTCTGCGCGCAGGGCGAGCCCAGCAGTTATGAGGCGCCCCCGGGAGCTCTGGGCACAGGGCCGGATGGGGCCGCCGCGTTGGGGGGGACAGAGGCGCGGGGGAGGGTCTTTAAGGTTGGGGGGCTCCCCCCGCCCCCTGCCATGGCCCGGAAGCGCCCCCTTCTGGCGGCTGTGCGCACCGCCTCCCGCTGGCCGAGCCCGCCCCCCCCCCCACCTCCTGCGCCCCGAGTCTCCTGGAGCGCGCGCTGCTGGGGCGCGGGAGGCCCCGCCCCGTCACCAGCTTCCCTGGCCACGCCCACAGTGGGCGGAGCCGCGGGGCGCTGTCCGCGGTCCCGGAGCCGCCTCCGCAGGCCTCTGAGGCTGTTGGGTCGCGAGAGAAAAAAAATTTTTTTTCAGAGCAACCTCCTGGAGTTTTAGGCGCGGAAGAACGATCCTGGCAAACCTTTGCCGCGGTTTAGACAGGCAAGGTAGAGAACCGGTGTACTGTTAAATCTGGTTCTATGGAGCCTGAAAGCCATTATTATCTCCTCTCCATTGGCGTCTTAAAATTTTTACCCCTTCCCCTCTTTTTCTGTTTTTTTTTTTTTTCTCCCCTTGCTTAAAGATCTCCGGTGTAGGTATCAAAGTAGACCAGTTGTAATCCTGAGGTCATGACACTCACTCATCATTAGTCTGTGAGCTAATCTTTTTTTTCCGTTTTGTTTTTTAAATTAGCTGTTTTGGATAATGCAATGAAACCCTTCTCTCACAAAATCTAGGACCTTGAGAATAACCACTATCTCTCCATGCTCCTGTCTCTCCTCACTGGAGGTAATCATTTGCCCACATCCTGTATACCAACATTTCCTTTTTTCTCTCTTACTTTAGTCAGAGCCTGTCTGGCTGTATATGGTGTTTTTAACTTACTAAAAAGTGTATATCATGCAATGTGTAGTTTTGGAGGCGCTTAAGTGGTAACAGCATATTGCTAAAAAACAGCTGTATTGTTGTCTTTCCCTGATTTATTCCTCTGATGCCTATGTTGTAGTATTGTGTAGGTCTAGCAGGGTTGATTTATCCACTCTTCTTTTGATGGGCATTTGAGTTGTTTCCAGGTTTTCACTAGTGTGAAGAACACGAGATATTCTTTCACATGTTTTGGCTTTTGTTTATGTATTTACCTAAGAGTTGACTAGCTAAGGCATAGGGTATGTGATGTTCAGTGGTAGGACTCAGTGCCATGCCAACTTATGTACTGGTTAAACCAGTTCATACTTCCACCTGCAACACAGGAGAGCTCTGGGCTGTCTCTCCTTCAACATTTGGTACTTAATTTTTGTCCGTATAATGGCTGGGTTTGGTATGCCATGTGGTCTTGATCACCAGTGATGTTGAACATCTCTTTGTATTATGAAGATGTTTTTCTTCTGTCTGATCATGTCTTGCCCATTTCATATTGTTATCTATTGCATGTGATAAATTCTTTCCCTCTAGAAGCTTTAGAATTTTCTCTTTGCCTTTGATATTGAAATCGCCATACTATGACTTGGTGTGGGTTTTCCCCTTTTTCCTCTCAGCGTTTTCTCTCAGAGGTCATTTGTTTCCTTTTCTTTCCTAAAAGTATAAAAAATGATTTTGTTTTTGTGTATGAGTATATATATTCTTGATGCTAGTACTTTGCCAGCTCAGTGTATCGGCTAGTTTATAATTTGTTTCTGTTTTCCTCAAGGTACTTTTTGATGAATGTAAACTTTTAAACTTAATAAAAAGTCAAGTTTAAAATTTTTTTGGTAGTTAATGCTTTAGAGTCTTCAATATTTTGCTGCATTAGAATTTAAAAGATAACTATATATTTTATTAAGAGAATTTGGTTTCTCATGTTTATATATTTTAATCCATTTAGAGTTCATTTTTGTATACAATGGTAAGTGGGGATTCAGTTATCTTTTTGCCAGTGCAGATTGCTATTTTGTTTCCAGTTTTATCTACTGAACAGTCTCTTTGCTCACTGACTTGATACCTTGTATATCAAAGTTTGACTCAAGAACCCTGATGTCTGTGCTCTGTTCTGATGTCTTGATCTCTGTTCCAGTCTGTCTGTTCTTGTGCCAACTATCATCACTGATACTATATAGATTTTTTTATTATAATAATATCTCAGGCAAACTGAAAAGTGATCACCCCGATTTGTGGACTGTTCTAAACATTTTTGTTTTTACAGCGTGTATGTATGAAGTTATAGAAGGATTTCATCAGCCAAACTATATATTCTGATTTATGTTTTTGAAGATCAGACTGGGGCAAGATGGGTGGGAAAGGGAGGATGGTGAGGGACGAGACAGGAGTTGGAGGCGAGGGGTCCCATCAAGAGGCTGTAGCCAGAACACGGGTACCAGTGGTTGCAAGCGTCGTAGATGGAGAGACGTGGGTGGATCTGAGAAGAAGGCAGAAGTGCTGGGACTTGCCCGTGCTGACAGATGAGAGAAAGACAGGACTTCATGCCGTTTTCTTTGGGGCTTGAACAGCAGGAGGTGGGGCGAGGATGGCATTCCTGAGACAGAGAATTCTTGGGACAGGGCACTGTGTAAGCTTATAAGCTTTTCAGATGAACTGCAGTGCCATTTTTAGTGTGCTCGCACTTGGAAATAGCATTTGGTTAGGAATGTTTTCTAGCTTGCTCATGCTCTTTTCTCTCCGAATAGGTGACTCTCTTTTGAAAACCGCAAGCAGATCTCTTCTGGAATTTAACACAACAGTGAACTGTAAGCAGCAGAATCACAAAATTCAGAGTAGCATCACCTTCTTATGTGGGAAAACCTTGGTGAGTCCATGGGGAATCACTTCATAATCTTTCTTTTAAAAACATTTGTCCCTGGGGCGTTCTTGCTGTCCTGGTATTCTAAGACAAGTAAGTGAGTAAAATTAAAAACTCAAGCAAACAGATAAACAGAAACCCCAACCAAATGACCACCATCATTAAAAACCAATAAGTAAGCAAATCCTAAGCCTATAGTTACAATGTTTAAGTGAAACTTGACCCACATCCTGTGTACAAGGACAATGTAAAGATTAGTGTGTTTAAACTCAAAGCTCTGTTTAATGTTTATGTTGCAGGCATAATTTTTTTTTTCTTTCTGCATTTTCTTTTGATAGTTTTCAGGGCAGCGTGTTTGCTTCTTAAAGTGTTTTCTTTTTTTTTTTTCTCATTTACATTAATTGGACAAACTGACATCTATCAAGAAGAAACCTTGGCCAGTGGGTAATGGGGTGCCCAACTTTTGGGGTATTACTACTGTTGAAATGGAACATAATTGTTTAAAGCATGACATTTGTCCTCACTCTCTGCATATTGTATGTGATATTTTAGTTTTAGTCTTTACTGTTTAGAAAGGGACTCTCAGCAAATGATTGCTAGCTTTTAGGAAAAACGATTTGTGTACATGTTCTACGAGTGTTCTGTAATCAGAGTAAGAATCCAAGTGTTTAGAAAAATCAGAGAGAGTGAAGCTCACGTGGCTACCAGATTGCTTTAAAATATCATATTTAGAATTTAGTGCTGTGACTGTTGCATTTTTAAGCCCATCCTGTCTTGTGTGAAGAACTTGAAAAATAACTCAGTATTGTTAATTTTGGGCCAGATTGTCTGTTGCACTCTTGTCCATGTTGAAACTTTGGGAAATAATCTGTTTGCAGTGGTATGAAATCTGGAGATCTGAGTTACAGAGTAAGCTGTCGTTTGAATTTTAACTAACTTTTCTTGAGGAGTTCTGTGTTCATGCTACAAGAACCAGAATTTGCAGAGCTCCTTAGGCTTGCTCCGTGGAGTGTAGGGGTAAGTTCCCGCTGGGTCTTATCAACCAGCCACACCGTGGTCATTGCTGGTCCCCGTCTGTTAGAAGGGGCCCCCGTCCAGTGTGGGGGCGTTTAAGGAAGGCCGGTGTATGAGCTCGGTCAGGTCCAGATGGGCCTCCTCCATCGGCTTCCAGGAAGCATGAGGTCACATTTTCTGGCTTTGGTTTTGTTGGCATTTGGTTCAGAGAACATTTGGAGTTTGAGAGTGGAAGGTCTGCAAGGATTACTTCCCATGAGCTTACTGTACTCGCATAGCTGGGGCAGTAGAACAGTTTTGGATCAGTTAGAGCCAAATTCCATCATGATTTTATGAAGCTTTTGTCTCAGAAGTTTTGAGTTTGGGAACTTCTCACTCGGCTGACCTTGTTAACTAAAACAGTTGTGTGTTACTACCCCCCCGCCCACTGCTGCTAGTTTAAAATTTTTCGTTAGCCTTCATGGTTTCTAACTTTAGAAAAGGAGCACTTTACAATACGCAGTATGCTAACTTATTTTTACTTCTTTTAAAAATAGGGAACTCCCGAGTTTGTAACTGCAACAGATTGTGTGCATTACTTCGAGTGGAGGACTACTGCAGCCTGCAAAAAGAATATATTTAAAGCGAATAAAGAGGTAACAAGGGCCCTTCAGGGTTACATGCTTGTGAAGTACATTCTGGGACCTTAAGTGTTTGAAGTGCAGACACATACCTTTTTGAGGTAGAAGTCTGTTTTTGGTTTTCAAACTCCGTTTGAGCAGAGAGACCATATGATTTGGGCTTCCCTGATAGCTCAGATCTGCCTGCAATGCAGGAGATCTGGGTTCGATCCCTGGGTTGGGAAGATCTCCTAGAGAAGGAAACAGCAACCCACTGTAGTTATTCTTGCCTGAAGAATCCCATGGACAGAGGAGCCTGGCAGGCTACAGTCCATGGGGTCACAAAGAGTCAGATGTAACTGAGCAGCTGACACACATGCGCACAGGCACACCGCATGGTTTCCTTGATAACTTGTCCTGGATGGTTCTTACTTTTAGGACAGGGTGTTTTAAACACACAGGACAGACTGGAAATGGAACGGCTCACTCGCGTAGAGCAAGTGATTTCCTGGTTTCTGATGCCATGCATCTCAAGAACTAAGTCTCGAGTTGACTTTGGGGTTTAGATCACCACGCTGCCTGCAGAGACCATCTCCTTGGCCTGGGAGTGGCTTCTGAATGCATCTTGGATCCAGGTCAGGTGTGCCTGGCCCTTACATTCATTGCCAGCTCACCTCAGAGGCCAGATGACTGTCACTTCTTCCCTTGTTTCTCTGGTATCTGGCTCGTGTTCCTGGTGATCGATGAAGCACCATCCTCTCTAACCTATAGCCTCTGACTTTTCCCTGGCAGTGGAGGGGACAGAGGGCCCTTTCCTCTGCATCCTGGGATTTCAAGGTGGCTTTCCCGTGTTCACCCAGGCAATAGTCTTCCTGGGTTGAGCATTCTCTTTTTTCTCTATTCGCTTTCTGTTCTGTAGAGTTGAGTTCAGAGACCCTCTTAGGAGCTAGGAACTGGGAGTGATCAGTTATGGGAGTAATCTGTCATTTATCTGATGGCCTAATACGTTGTCATTTAAGAAGGGCAAAAAGAGACGTTTGTATCTTTTTTTTTTAAAAGCCACATTAAGTTACAAATACTGAGCTGTCACCGATTCTTCAGATGTGGCCATCTGTAAAAGAAAAGATAGTCGGAGTGCCTCCTGTGTGTAAGGAACGTTCAATGGGAAGGAAGTTCAAACTGTGGAAGCAAAGAAGATCTAATGAAATAACACTAGTAGGAGATGGTGTCAGATTTAAACTTTGCATTTAACAACTTAGGTTAGACTCTTTGCCAATATTTCGTTAGCAGCAGGTAAAGCATCCTTGAACCAGTGTGAAGTGCCTTCTGCTTTCCCAGGAGACCCCAGGCCCCATGGAGGTTCTCTCGGTCTCTGACTCTGCAAGCGATAGTTATTACCCCCATTTTTCCTGTTCTAACCGGGTCTCCCTTTTACCTTGCTTTGCTGAACTGACAGTTGTCTCCCACCACCTGAAGAATAATTACTTCCCCAAAGAAAGAAATGGTGACTTGTTTTTGGTTTTCTTTGTGTTTGTAGGTCAAGAAGTCACAAACTGCATCCTGTGTTTGTGCAGCCCCAGATCTAAGATTGTTTTTTTACATTTTTATAGGATTGTTAAAAAAAAAGCCGAGAATACACAGCAGAGACCTACGTCACTCATAAAGCCTAACATGTTTACAGAACGAGGGTGCTGACCCTGGACCTGAGCCGTTTTGGGGGGTGGAAATGGGGAGATTAGAGCCTATGTTTTTCTCAAAAGTGATGTTTAACTTTTCTTAGAAGCTGATCGAAAGATGCAGGGGGAATGTTGATTTGCTCCCAGTGACCTTTTCTTTGGGCTTGGTTGGCGGCAGGGCTTTTATCTGTTGAGTTTTCCTCTCTGGAGGGTTTCAGCGCCAGGAATGTCATTACATTTTGAAAACGCTGTTGCATTCATGGGGCCCGTAGACTGAAGGTGTGGGGGCATCTGCTCTGTCTTAGGTGTCGATGAGTAGAAAGAACACAAGAGCCTGATGCTTTCCTGGCAGCTCAGTTGGTAAAGAGTCTACCTGCAATGTGGGAGACCCAGGTTTGATCCCTGGGTAGGGAAGATCCTCTGGAGAGGGGAATGGCTACCCACTCCAGTATCCTTGCCTGGAGAATCCCATGGGCAGAGGAGCCTGGGGGGTTCAGTTCACGCAGTCCATGGAATTGCAGAGTCAGATACGACCGAGTGACTGACACACGTGAGAGCCTGATGGCTGCTGCAGGAGTGTTGCTCTCACTCCCTACAAGTCGTGGGAAAGCATATCCCCTTTTCTTTGTCTTCAGTAGGATTTGATTGCGTCATATAGGCTATACTATAACTTCAAGAATTACATTAAATGCAGAAACACTCATCATTCCTCTTTTAAAAAAAAAACAAACCTAGACTTGGTTTTGTGGCCATGTGGTCTTGACCGCCACCCATTCTTAGTGTCTCCTCATTGCTTCTGTTGTTTTGGCTTCATCAGATTTAGAATGGAGTGATGGGCAGAGAGCATGGGGCGGGGGTGGGCTCCAGAAAGTGTCGTCTAAACCCACCCGTGTCATGCTTTGCTCAGTGGATCCCGGTGGAGTCCTCTTAGATCGTAATTTCTTTACAAGATTGTGGACACACACCCCCTACCATTCCACCCCTAGGGAACACAGAAAACGCAGTCCTGGCAAGCGTGTGGGCCTAGCGGAGTTGCATAAATATGGTTAATGTACAGACGTACACCGTTAACAAGGGTGACTCAGTGTGCTGTGTGTGGAGCTGGCAGAGACCCCCTTTGCCGGCCGCCGCATTCCCGGGGCTGATGAATGTCTCCATTGCTCGGCTCAGTGGAGCAGGAAGTGGGAGGACTCTCCCCAGGAGCCTTGCTTGTTTTTCCGACGCTCGCTCCAATTCTGGGGGGCGCTGCGTCGGGCGTGTCTCCTGTTCCTTCCTGGAGTTGAGACACGGCCAGCAGTTGCTTGTGGCCTTGAGCTGGGGGGGTCTGCAGGCCTGGCTCACGGGGATCCGTCTAGCCTTGGGGTGACACAGAGCTAGTTTGAGGCAGGTGGCCCCTCTCCCCGCCTGCTGGGTGCTGTCCTGCTCACTCTCTTAATCTCGCAGCTGGAAAGTTGCTTCTTGTCTCCTGTCTCACCAGTCAGCCCAATTCCATCCCCCTCCTCTGAGTTAACACATTTCTGTTAACTGTATTACTCTGCTAGGGACTGGCAAGCTTTGAATTTGCAGGATCCAGGACGTGGGTTACTTCCACTGGAGCTTCGTCACGGTCTGCGGTCATCCCGCTCGTGCACTTCGATGGCCTTTCGGCAGGACGTGGTGCCAGGCGTGGCTTCTGGCCTCCTGCCCTCAACCCGCTCTGTGCCTGTGCCTGCCCTCCTTGGCTGGCATCGGGCTGTCTGGTCAGTGTCGCAGGCAGCGGGAAGCTTTGCTCTAAGGGTCTGGTTGACATGAGTTTGGGTCCGCCTCCCCCACCTCCGCCGAGGGGGTGCGAGTCCTTGGGTTTAATCCAGTAGCTCTCTCTGAAGTCTCTGCAAACAGAACAGGGGAAGAGGGTTAGTGGGTCAGAGCATTCCTGCAGGGTTGATAGCATCTTTCCGAGAAACATTTAAAAGCTAAACATTAACATGAAGCAGTTAACCTTTGTAAATGAACCTGCCTGTGAATAGCTTCAGTTTTCCAAATAAACAGTTTAAGGAAAATTACCCAGTGGAAATGATGAAATAGACTATCGATCCTTTGAAATGATTTGCAGAGAACATGAGATTTTAGAATATTTCTTGGCTAAGGCAGTTAACACGATGTGGTGTATTAGTTTGCAGTTGAGATTTGGGGGCTGTTTTACATAAACTTGGTGACCAGGCATTTCCTCAGGGGCACACCTGTGGGCTTGGCCGCTTTACCTTCAGAGTTTGGTGGAGCTTGGAAAGCACAGGGTCTTGCCCGCTATAATGGGTTTCATGTGTAACCTTCCCCTGGACCCCTTTTTCCTCCCCGCCACCGGTTTTATTGAGGTGTAATTCACAAATAAAATTGCATATATTTGAAGTGTACAATGCAGTGGTTTGGTTTAGTTCTCAATTTTTTAAAAACAGAGGCCATTCTTTTATAGAGATGAGAGAGTACATGTGAGTTAGAATCCAGTAGGGCTTCCCTGGTGACTCAGATGGTAAAGAATCTACCTGCCAATGCAGAAGTCCTGGGTTCAATCCCTGGGTCAGGAATATCCCTTAGAGAAGGGCATGGCAACCCACTCCAGTATTCTTTTCCTGGAGAGCCCTGTGGGCAGAGGAGCCTGGTGAGATACAGTCCCTGGGGTGGCAAAGAGTCAGAGGCGACTGAATGACTAACACACACTCACAAGCGTGGGCCAGATGCCCAGAGGAGGAACTTCAGGCTCCAAGCCATGTCCTGAGCCTTGCCTGGGGCCACAGCAGTGACAAAGCCCCCCGTCCTCAGGAGCTCACTCGCACGTTAGCAGGTGGAGGTGTCTGGTGACAGACACCAGTGCAATGAAGAAAAAGGGTAGGGGAGGCGCAGAGAGAGCTGGAGATGTTGAAAAGGCCACGCCAAGCAGGTGACGCTTCCCCCGGGGCCTGAGCAAGGTGAGAGGGGATGCCAGGGACTATTCCAGGCAGAGGCAGCGTCACTTCCCTGGGCTGAAGTGCCCCTCGAGGCCAGTGTGACTGCGTGGAGTGGTCCCCAGGGTCGGAGACAATGGAGAAGCTGGGATTGCACCCTCAAGGTGATGGGAAGTGGCCCCTGGTGGATTTTGAGCAGGAGTGGTGTAACTCAGGGGAATTTTACTTTAAAAAAAAGATTTTTTTTTGAGTTTTTTCTTCTTAAACTCTTTTATATTGAGGAATAGCTAAGGGACTCAGCAATATATATATACCTGTACCCACTGTCCCCCAAACTCCCCCTCCCCTGGTGGATTTTGAGCAGGAGTGATGTGACTCGAGGGAATTTTATTTAAAAAAAAAATTTTTTTTTTTTAGTTTTTCCTTTTTAAACTTTTTATTTTATATTGAGGAATAGCTGATCAACATCACTGTGATGGTTTCAGGTTGAATAGCGAAGGGACTCAGCCATGTATACACAGGTACCCATTCTCCCCCAAACTCCCCTCCCATCCAGGCGGCCACAGGACGTTGAGCCGAGTTCCCTGTGCTGTACAGCAGGCCCTTGTTGTGGGTCCACTTTAAATTCAGCAGGGTGTATGTGTCGATCTCAAACTCCCTAACCCTCCCTTCCCTCCGTCCTTCCCGGCAACTGTACGGCAACTGTAAGTTCATCGTCTTATGTCTGTGAGTGTGTTTTGTAAGTCAACTGAGCTGCATAGTGTCTTTTTAGATTCTGCACATCAGGCATGTCATACAGTATTTCTCCTCTGTCTGACTTAACTTCACTCGGTATGTGACAATCTCTTGTGACTTGGTGGAACTGTTAAAGGGTTGATCTGGTGGTTGTAGAGATGTTGGCTCAGAGTCGGGTACATGGAAGCTGGAACCTAGAGGCCCCCTTAAAAGAGATCATTGCAGGCAGGAGAGGACTTGCTGCCAGGGTGATGTGAGGTGGTTGCTAAGGGAGGGTAGGGACAGGGAGCCATGAGTGAGGACCCTGATGGGAACGGACCGTGTGGCGGGGAGGGAAGGGGCAGGCAGGAGATGCTCATGGGAGCAGCCGGAGCCCTGCAGGCCTTGATTATGCCGTCCTCGGGGGCCTCATTGGAGACCTGAGGCATGGAGCCCGGTGTCATGTGGCAGAGGTCGCAGGCTTAGCCTCACCCCTGCTCCCCACCCCGCCAAGGCGTGTGTGGAAGCCCCTCCTTCTCCCTTCTCTCTCCCAGGTGCCCTGTTACGCTTTCGACAGAGAGCTCAAGAAGCACGATTTAAACCCACTGATCAAGACCAGCGGTGCTTACTTGGTGGACGACTCTGACCCGGACACATCTCTGTTCATCAATGTCTGCAGGGACATAGGTCTGTGTCTGAGGGCGTCGGGTGTGGGAGTGGGGGAAAGATTTCTTTAGAGGCTTCAGTGCCTTTGCCCTGGCACCGTAGGGTTCCCATCCATGGCTCCGGGAGGAAGGGGTACATCCCTTAGCCGCCAGCCACGTCCCATGTCCCTGCTTCCCAGCCGCTCCTGCGGACAAGGGGCAGAGCCAGCGTTCTAGTGCTGCGTCCTCGCTTCCCAGCTGCCCAGCCGGGCAGAGAGCTCATCCCGTTGTCCACTTTCAGAGTGGGCCTTGGCTTGCCCAGGGTCTTGGGATGGGATCCTACTTGTCCTTGTTTCCAAATTTCTATTACCTTATATTGGAGACTTTAAGAAAATTTGACAGTTTTTACAAGAGCCCCTGGACCCAAGGTTTGAGTGTGATTGCTGTGCCCGGCGCGTGGTCTGATGCAGTGTCACATGTTACCTCTTCCAGAGGTGCTCCGGGCCTCGAGTCCACAAGTGCGCGTGTGTCCCACCGGCGCGGCCGCCTGCCTGGTGCGAGGGGACCGCGCGTTCGACGTGGGCCGGCCCCAGGAGGGGCTGAAGCTCGTGAGCAATGACAGGTCAGTTTGCTGCTGGCAGGGGCAGTCCTCAGCAAGAGCCTGGCTTTTTCAGGGGAGCTGCAAGAATACCCCTTTTCAACAGGGCTTGAGAAAGGCCTTGCCAAGTGACTACTACTTCACACGTGCTTGTAAACTTACTGGTCATTGCTTGAGTCGCACATTCTTGGTGACTTTCTAATCATTTCTTCCTTAGAGCAGGAACACATTTATCGCGATGCAGCCCGCATCCATCCATATGGTTTCCATTTTATGAGCTTGCCACTACCTTATGGTGTGTTTGAGTGTCTTCCCTGCTTCATCACCCCTGACATTGGTTTTATGTCCATAGTTTTATCTCTTCTTTAAAAAAAAACAGTCCTGGAGGGCAAGCGGCAGGAGGGCCACTTTGCCGTTGTTCTTCTGGGTACAGTTTGCTTCCCGACTGGGGTCCGGTGGGCCCCCTAGCCCGCCGTGGGCCCCCTAGCTTCCGGCAGGGGTGGTTCATTTTCTCTTAAGGAGCCCTGCTGTTGACACACACTCTCCTCCTGACTTGGGTTTGCCCCTGGCTTGGCAGAGAGCTTGCTGTCTCCGGTGGGTCCCACATGACCACGTCCTGAACTTGGAGTGAGGATTTTTATCCACTCTCTGTTCCCGGGGCCCTTTGGTAGACGTCTCGCCGCACCTGCTCCCGTCTGGAACTCGTGGTGTGTCAGCGTGTGCAATTATAGACTGCACTCTGTCCCCAGAAAACACTGGCGCGTGACCTAAATTGAAGCATGCTGGGAGATTCCCACGTGTGCGAGTGTGTTCGCCTGCCAGGGCCGCCCAGGCAAAGGGCTGCAGGATGCCCAGGCAGCTCCTCTAGCTCCCTCTCAGCTCTGGAGGCTGAGATGTCTGCAGGGGGCGTGGTGAGGGGCTCCTCCTGAGACCCTTGGTCTCAGCTTGTGGACGGCTGCCTTCTCCCCATGTCCCCTCATGGTCTTGGCCTGTGTGTCTGTGTCCCGAGCCCCTCTCCTTATAAGGACAGCTGTCCTGTCTCGGGGGCCCACTCCAGCGACCTCATCTTCATCCTCTCCTCCAAGGCCCCCCGTGTCCAAATACAGTCACGTCGGGGGTGCTGGGCATCGGGGCTTCCGCTTGTGAAATTTGCGGGGGCAGACTTCAGCCTCTTGCCCTGTCTTCAAGTGATAAACGGGCTCTTCTTCCTGCTGGCAGGGGCTGGAGAGGACTCTGGAGAGCATGGGCATGGAGCGAAAGCCCGAGGTCACCTTCAGAGACCAGGAAGGTTGTCTGTTTTTGGTGCCTCCGTGGCCACAGCCTGCAGCAAGGCCAGCGCCCCACGGGCCTTTCCAGGGTCTGTCTCCCTGCCGGTGGGAGGCCATGTGGCCAGTGCTCTGGGCGGTCATCGGGTTTAAAAAGGAAAGTCCTCGGTTTGCATTGAAAAGTTGTCATTTAGAGAGGAAGTGGTCGTGCGGCCTTGTGGGCTGAAACGCACTTGGCCAGCTGGGCTGTGTTTGTTTTGTTTTGTTAGATGGTTTATGATTTTGTTCCTTGTCCTCCCGACAGCTTTTCTAAGAACTTAAGTTTACATGGTGATTATTTGACTTTTTTTTGGGTTTTGTTTGTTTTTTGAGAAAGTACAGCAGTCATTGAAGTTCACTTAAATTTTATGTCCCCCAAATGAAAATAAACGCAAGTGAGTCTGTCCTGTGGTTTCTTTTATGTCTGTGACCTGCATCTGTTCTCCTCTCGCTTGAATGAGGGTGCTGAGGGCAGAATGAGGGCTGTGATGTCTGCGTTGCTCACCCCCACTCTCTCCCCGATGTGTGCATCTCCAGGCTCGTCCTGAGTTACGTGAAGGAAGGGGCCGGCCAGCCCGACTTCTGTGACGGCCACAGCCCGGCGGTGACCATCACGTTCGTGTGCCCGTCGGAGCGCAGAGAGGTGAGTGGCTTGACCTGAGCTCTGCACCCCAGTGGTGTTCAGCAGTCCTGCATCTGGGGGTCCTCGTGCAGAAGACGAGCCACCGTGGACGTGGAAGCCAAGCAGGCCCGGGCTGGACCCAGCTGTGTGCTGAACGTGCCTGGCTGGCTGTGTGCTATTTCGCAACCAGCCCGAGGGACCTCCGTCTACACCCACAGGATGGTGTTTTTGTTCAAGGGTCGCGCGGAATGACCTCCAGTGGTTCAGGGACAGATTTTTTTTTTTTTAAAAACTTCACAGCGAGGCGGATGTCAGTAAATATTTAAAAAAAAAAAATGTACATATGACCCTGAACCTGTGGATTTCACGTGTCTGTTGACTGCTTCGGGTGAGGCAAGGTAAAAACGGCTAAGTGGTTTTAGGAGCGTAGTAAGAAGCGAGTCATGCAGATGGCGTGTAGGCCTGGCAGACAGCGCTCTGGGGTTCCGGGGGTGGATCCTGGTGTAGGGGAAATGAGGGCCCGAAGGGAGATTCCTGTAGCCTCAAGAGAAGCGCGTTGGCCCCCTCACCTGCCTCCTGCCCCCTGCCCATGGGCAGATTGATGTCTCGCTGTTTACTCAAATTCCAGTGCCCGCTGTAAACTCCTTGAGGGTAGGGCCTTGCATCTGCTGTGTCCTTGGGCCCCGGGCCAGCGCAGTCCCTCAGGGCCTCTGCTGCTTAAGTGTCTTTGCAGATGGCAGTGCTGCTGAAGGGAGGCGTCCCCAGGGAGGAAGGGTAGGGCTTTCCTCCAATTTATTTCTGCCTGTCCTCCCCGCAGAATGAAGTAGGAGGAACGGAATTCTTTTGCCAAAGAATGTCCTCCCCCAAACAAACGTGGAATTTCTCTGCTTTCTGGCTGGCAGCTGGCCGTTTTGTGTGTGTGTGTGTGTGTGTGTGTGTGTGTGTGTGTGTGTGTGTGTGTTGCGGGTGGGGTGGTAGTGGAGAATGAGACTACAGTGCGGGTCCAGCCAGACTTCCGGGGCTGCATGGTGTCAACTCAGCCAAGACCCGGCGGGCCAGTAACCGACGCTGGTCCCGCATGTGATTGTGAGGAGTGTCATTTATACTCTTTTTTTGCATGTATTTGTGTATTTCTTCTTTCCATCCTACAAGTGGGAATCAGAATCAGGGAGATGTTCTAAGGCAGCCATGGTCTCAGCGTTTCCCCCTCTGATCTGTGCCGCGTCCAGCGAGCCTCAGTCCACACTCTCACGAGGGAGACGGTGGGGAGTGCCCCTCCACGCGAGGCGGTCGAGGCCAGTGTGTCCACCGTGGAGCTTACGAGGTTCTGTGTCCAGCCTGACTGTCGCCTGGGCAGAGCTTGGGTGACTTAGGCCCGGGGCCCTTAATACTTAGAAGGTTTATTGAAGCATTTTCACCGGCTCATTAAATGCTTTTAGGAGCTGGAACTTTAGTAAAACGTTCACCTTGTCACATAAATCTCTTTTAGAAAGCTTTACTTGAATTTACATACTGTAAAAATTTGCCCAGCCTAAGTGCAGTTTAATGGTTATTAGTGCACTAACCGAATTGCACAATTATCGCCTCAGAACTTTTCCATCACCCAGAGAAGCCTCGTGCCCAGCCACCATCACCCCTTGCTCACCCAGCCTTGGCCGCCGCCGTGAGCCCCCCCCCGCCCCTTGGCCTCTGCCTTTCCCGACCTCCCACGTACATGGAGTCACACCCCACACGGCCTTGGGCGTCCGGCTGCTCTCGCTCAGCTCTCGATCCACATCTCTGTTTGTTTGTCAGGCTGCCCTCAGCCAAGGGGTTAGTTAGGGCATCGATTTCCTGAGTAAGCGGTCGGGGCTGGACTTGGACCTCTGCAGCTTGCTGGCCACGTGATGGTAAAACTGGCACTGGGCCTCATGCCTGGCATGCAGCAGGTGTTCAGTAAGCATTGGCAGCGCGACGTGCCCAGAGGCAGCACGGCTGCCCCTGATGCCGGGGCCGGGGAGAGGGCCGCTTCCCCAGGGACGTCAGAAGGGTGGCACTGCGCCCTTGTTCACAGTGACTTACTGCTCAGCACCCTTCCCAGAGGGTGGCTTTGTGGCGGGGGGTGACAGCCTGGCCCCACCCGGGAGCAAAACTGATCTGAGTACAAGTGAAGCCTGCCCAAGACCCTGTGAACATTCCTAGGAAGGGGCTAGGGACCATCTCCCCTGTGGACATTCATAAGAAGGGGCTAGGAACCATCTCTCTCGTGGACATTCATGAGAGGGGGCTAGGGATCATCTCTCCCGTGGACATCCATGAGAGGGGGCTAGGGACCATCTCTCCCGTGGACATTCATAAGAGGGGGCTAGGGACCATCTCCGCCATGGACATTCTTAGGAAGGGGCTAGGGACTGTCTCCCCCATGGACTTTGATAAGAGGGGGCTAGGGACCATCTCCCCTGTGGACATTCCTTGGAGGCGTCTAGGGACTGTCTCCCCCCATGGACATTCCTAGGAGGGGCTAGGGACCGTCTTCCCTATGGACATTCCTAGGAGGGGCTAGGTTCCGTCTACCCCATGGACATTCCTAGGAGGGTCTAGGGACCGTCTACCCCATGGACATTCCTGGGAGGGGCTAGGGCCTGTCTCCCCAGGTGCGCACAGATGCAGTGATTTCCACCCCCCTGGTTGGGGGCAGGGGGTCCATCTGGCACCTGTGACAGAAAGGAGTGAACAGACCACAGGCCCTTCACACATTGTGACTGCTCACCAGGGGCATGGTGGGGCAGGGGAGACTGCATTCAGGGTGGGCTCCCAGGCTGAAGTTTGCATGTGACTCTGAAAGGGACCAGAAGAGCTGCGAGGAAGCAGAATAGTCAAGAGTCAAATCATCACAATCCGTTATGGGCCATGCGGTACTAGAATGAGAACAATGGTAAAGCCCAGCAGCACACCCTTGAGCTTTTCCGGAAGCAGAGAAACTCCGTCTGCATTTGAGCCGTGTGAATAAAACGAATCTTTCTCCCTTTTTCTCCGGGTTTGCGGCAGGGCACCATTCCCAAGCTCACAGCGAAATCCAACTGCCGCTTTGAGATCGAGTGGGTCACCGAGTACGCCTGCCACAGGGATTATCTGGAAAGCCGGAGCTGCTCCCTGAGCAGCGCGCAGCATGACGTGGCCGTCGACCTCCAGCCGTTGAGCCGGGTGGAAGGTGAGCTGGGGGCCGGGAGGGGGCCCAGGCCGAGCACCCCCTGCCTCAGGGCGGGCGCTGCAGGTCAGACGGGAGGACGCTGTGGCTGTCCCAGGCCTGTGAGCTTCGCGAAGCCCCTTCTCGTGTGTCCCCCTTTCCTTAGCCTCAGACTCCTTGTTCTACACCTCGGAGGCGGACGAGTATACATATTATTTGAGCATCTGCGGAGGAAGCCAAGCGCCCATCTGTAATAAGAAAGATGCTGCGGTGTGCCAAGTGAAAAAGGCAGATTCCACTCAAGTCAAAGTGGCCGGGAGACCCCAGAACCTGACCCTCCGGTGGGTATGGCCCCCGCGTGACTCTCAAGGGTGTCCTGCATGTCCCTGTGAAGCCTAACACACTCCCCTGCCAGATGCCTGCTTCCATTTTCCACAGGGAAGTCACCTAAGCACAGGGAAGTCAGCTAAGCTGGCATTTTTTTTCCTGCTTGAGTCAGGCAAGTGCCGTTCGTTCCTGACCCAGGGGGAAGTTTTCCTGGCTTCACACTACCACTGCTTCTGTTAGTACGGTTTGTTTTATGATCTGTTGTTTGTAGGGAACTGTACTGTAGCAAGGTTACATGGTAAGTTGATGTGGCTTTGGCGTTTTACAACTTACGTTTTTTAGAAGTTTTGATTTTTCTCTGGCGGTTTGAGAAATCTGAAACACCACTGGCATCACATCCAAGAGTTGAACAACCAGGAGAATGCATTCAGGACAATTCTCCTGAGCCCTGAAATCAGGACTTAGCTTCACAAAAGCTTTTATCAAAGCCTTAGTTCTCTGAAATTGTCATCTGGGGTCCCTCTGTCAGACTTTCTGTGGCAGTTGCTGGTAGAGCAGTGTCTTCTTGGGCATAAATTATTTTGTACAGAACCCCAAAATGAGAGCAGAAGAGTCCCCATGTTCCCAGTAGAAGCTTTCGTGCTTTCATCCAGCCAGTTATCACTTTGAAGTGAGAGGATGACAAGCGCATCCATTTGGGGCTCTTTTCCTCTGAACGGTCCTGCCCCAGACGGCGGGAGCGTGTCCCCACCTGTTTGCGTCTGTGCTGGTCTATGGATGGTGTGCAAAAGTCTTATGTAGAAATGCTTAGACGTTCAAGTTTCTTTCTTGGTTCTACCAAACGTGTGTGTGTGTGTATGTTACAAAAACCTAGGTACTCGGATGGAGACCTCACCTTGATCTATTTCGGGGGTGAAGAGTGCAGCTCCGGCTTCCAGCGGATGAGTGTCATCAACTTCGAGTGCAATCAGACAGCAGGTGAGTGCGCTTGGAGACAGTGGCGGCTCTGCGTCGGTGGGCTGGGTTCGTGGAAGCAGAGGGCTGGGGGGGTGGTCAGACCTTCTCCTGCAGACGGGGCCCCACAAGGTCCCCTCTGTGGTAGTGGGCAGGAGGACCCCCCCACCCACCCAGCCAATGGTGGACACACACATCCTGTTTTCATTTTCTGTTTGTTCTGGGAGTGGGCCCGGCACTCGCCTCGCCAGGAAAGCCTTTCTGTCCCGCGTTCAGCTCTCACTGGGGTGTGGACGGAGCCTGAGGCCTGGGCTGCTCACCACCTTCTGATGGGTTGTCACGCAACAACTCTGCTTCCAGGAAACGAGTTTCTAGGTGAACCTTTCTGCAGTTGGTTGCCCTGCTATAGAAGTTGGATTCCGGGGATTGTAAGAGGCCACAGGGCGTCTTTAAGTGGAGTGGAGGGCTTCCCTAGGGGCTCAGATAGTAAAGAATCAGCCTGCGATGCAGGAGACCTGGGTTTGATTCCCTAGGTTGGGAAGATCCCCTGTAGAAGGGAATGGCAGCCCACTCCGGTATTCTTGCCTGGAGAATCCCGTGGACAGAGGAGCCTGCTGGGCTACAGTCCATGGGGTCCACGACTGAACAACTGACACCCTGAGTCTTTCTAAGAGACTGAGAAGCTTCCCCGAGGCCACCGTGGCACTGCCGTTTCTGTTCCCACTCCAGCGATCCTCCATGCAGCTGGGGTCTGTTGAGAGGTGATGGGCTTCTCACCCTCATCAGAGCGCTATCCCCTCCCAGGCCCCCCAAACGGTGACCCCCCCGCTTCTCTGCATGCTGGCCGGGCCTCAGCCCAGAGCTGCAGCCTGGGAACCACCCGAGTCCGGCCCTGTCCGCGTAACCGGCCAGCTCGCCCCATCCCTCCACCCCGAGGGGCCCCTGGTTCCTCCCTCTGTTTGTTTTGTACGTTCCCATGGAAGAGCTTTAACCTTCTAGTCCCGGGGCAGGTTCCTACGTGATTTACCGGGGGTCTGGGAGAGGCAGCCGTGCATGGCGGGAGCCGAGCTTTAGAGGCAGGTGTCTGGAGGTGAACGCGGGCAGGAGAGGGGGTGACTCGCCCCTGGGGCACAAGCAGAGACTCACCTGGCAAGAAGCAGGTGGGAGGGCCTCAGGGCGCCCCTCGGTTCCCATTGCCCCCCGCCGCCATCCCTGTGGTTCACGGCCCTGCTTGTGGTCCGTCAGCCCCCCTCGCCCCCCACGCGCATCCTGGTCTTCACGTTGGAGTCCTGTTCTCAGTTGATTCATCGAACACGTTTTATGGATTCCTGTCTGCGAGGCCTGGGGACGCCTTGATGGCTGAGAGCTCTCTGGGTGTGTGCAGAGCAGAGGCAGGGGAGAAGGGTGCTGGGGACCACAGTTCAGGGTGGCGCGGGCGGGGTCAGGGCATCCGGCAAGGTCTGTCGCTGGGGGCCTGTGTCAGGAGGAAGGCCCCCAGGTCAGTGGGCTGGTGTCTGAGTCCCCCCTGAGGACTAGGAGGTGCTGTGTGGGTGAGGCCTACGGGACAGTGCAGGGGTGAGCCAGGCTCCAAAGACGGGGGCCACGGGGCTGACGCTCGTAGCAGGAGGAGAAGCTCACGCAGAGGTGGGCATCAGGGTCGCCACGAGCAGGTCAGAGCTGAAGGCCCCACCCCTGGCTAAAGAGAGTGTGGGGAGCACTGTGGGGATCTCATGTCCTGTGGAGGGTCTGGACTCTGTCCGGAAACCAGTGTGCAGGGGCTGGGTGGTGGTGGTGGTGGTGGTGGGGGGAGGTGGGACACACATCTGGCTTGGGTGCGGCCTCTGGATCTGTCTCCCTCCTGCTGGAAGGCCCCACGGCCCTCCCCGGACTCTCCATCCCTCTGCCGTCATCCCCAGCTCCTCCGGGCCCTCAGGAGGCCCTCTGTGAAGTCCACCCTTTCCTCTCCGCCTGGGCCTCCCGGGAAAGGCAGCCTTCTCCTCGCCCCCGAGTCCCCTGCCCAGACCCTCGGGCGGCCTGCCCCCACCCCAGCCTGGTGGGCGGCTCTGCTGCGGGCGCTCTGTGTGGGCCAGGGCCCCCTCCGCCCGGTCGCTGCCGCCTCCGGCCGCGCTCCGTCTGCGCTTTTTATTAATGACTTGGCCGAGGTGGTCGGGAATGCGCTGATCTCATCTGGGCACGTTGGGAGGATCGAATGATCACCCCCAAAGACCGCAGGAGGATGTTGAGGAGGGCCTCTGGTCAGGGACTCCCAGGAAAGACCCGGGAGTCGTGCCAGGAAGCTAGAGAGCCCAAGTGGGCTGGAGACTGGAAAAACGATTAGAGGTCATTTTTTTTTTTTTTTCCCTTTTTGTTAGGAAAGTTTTCGAATCTATAAGTAGAAGGAACGTTACGATGAAAACTTACATGCCTACCCCTCAGGCTAAACAGTCGTTAATGTTTTACCGAATTTGTTCCACGTTTATACGCTCCATCACATCAGCGATGGATTGTAACACTGCACCCCGACTCTGGGAGAGGGCATTCCTTCACGTAACCTTGGTGCCAAAGAGCTGCCAAGGTGAACGGCGATGCCCTAATTCTGAAGACACCTGTCTTCTAGGTCCCTGTGACTGGTGACACAGAGACCCGACCCGGAGACTTTTAGATGTTTTGTGGGAGACTCTGAGCCCCTTTCAGGCTGGAGTTGGATATGAAATATTTAAGGTTCCTTCCAGCTCTGTAATTTGGAGCTAACTATATGTACTATATTGCTGCTGCTGCTGCTAAGTTGCTTCAGTCATGTCCGACTCGGTGCCACCCCATAGACGGCAGCCCACCAGGCTCCTCCGTCCCTGGGATTCTCCAGGCAAGAACACTGGAGTGGGTTGCCATTTCCTTCTCCAATGCATGAAACTGTGTGTAGTCTAAAATTATTTCATTGTTGCTTTATTTGAGTTTAAGTTTAGAGAACTTAGAGAAGAGAAGCCTTTAGTGGAGTCTGTGTTTATTGGATAAACGTAATAATGTATTTTTTGCATGTTTGAATGGGTGTTAATTGGCCACAGAGTCTTGTGAAGGGTGGTTTATAGTTCAACTTGGATTTCCAGGAATTATTTAGGCTTATGAGTTTAGGGTTTCCTGCTTTTCAAGACACAGAGGTGCAGAAGTTTCTTTCTTTCATCCACGATGTATTTTCTTTCCCATTTGTTTCAATAACTTAACATCTCGTTTGATGGAATAGATCTTATTATTGGTGATCCTGTCAAATAAGGACATTAGACTATTTTGCGGGGAGGAATTACGTTAGCCTGCGCTAGTAAAACACCATCCACAAATCCAAGTGACAGGTCATCACATCCAAGACTTCATTTCTCTGGTCTCCGTGCCGGTCTTGGGGGGCCTCCGCCCTGTGCGGTCGCTTGGAGACAAGTCCATTTCCCACCTTTTATTGCTGCTCTCTGTGGACGTGGCCTCAGGACTCCACGTAGTTTGGGAACTGCAGTTTTTTTTTTCTTTTAATTTAATGGGCCAGAACTAAGAGACAGGATCCAACTTCAAAGGCAGGGAGACAGGAAATGTTGTTGAGCTGTGTGCCCTGAGGGAAGGTTGAACCGGTCTGGCGAGTGGGATGGGGCGGGGGGCGGTGGGGGGGGTGGGGGTGGGGATGGGGCAGCGCTCCCCACCGCCCCGCCCCCTACGGTGGGAAGAGTCCGCTTCGCCTCCCGCTGGTTGTGGAGGCCACATTCCCTGAGGCCACGTAAAGGGTGTGCTGGGAATGAGCCCGTGCAGGTGGGACACCCGGGAAGCTTTCGGAATTGCATGGAGAGCAATGATGGAGAGATTACAGAAAGTCACCGGTGATCCCGCTGGTGGGTGGAAACCCATAGGAAAATAGCGGTCCTGGAGGCAAGGCCATTGTGTATTTAAAAAGCCACCTGGTCTGAATGAACGAGTCATTTATTTTAATTTTTTAAATTATCCGACTTGTTTGTAATAGCTGTATAAGGATTATAAGGATGAACCTAGTTTTATGTGTTTGAATCTAAAACCAACCAAACAAAATAAAGGCAACGTGGCTTGGTCGTGAGGAGTCTTAGTTTTCTATTCTCCAAAAGTTCTCCGAGGAGTTAAATAAGAATGCAGGTCAGGGGCAGGCAGGCCAGTGGTTATTTAAATTTTACTTACAATGGACTCTCCCTGTGGATCATTAGGGCGTTTCAGATGCAAACCTAGCTCCTAAGGGAGGATGACCCTAGAAGCATTCACTGTACTATTGGTATTTAATCGTTTGTGAAGTTACCTGGGGAAAGAAAAACACTCCGGATGCCTCAGGTTTTCAGGAAACACAAATCTTTTCGGATTCATGAAATACTGATCCAGCGGGGAGCAGTGCAAACCTTGTGGGTGGATTGGGGGTCGGGGGTGTTGAAGGGAGCTGGAGGAGCTTCACTGCTCCAGCGTGGGGGGCACCGTTGTCCCAGCTGGAGAGGGTGGACTCTGTGTTGTTGGTAAGGAGGTTGGGAACACCAGTTCTTAGGGAGAACAGCTTAGGGTACTAAAAAAAAATCTGAAAAACAGAAGAAAGAAAAAACCCACAGTAGTGCAGGGAAGTACTACCGCTTTGTGGCTCTGAGTCTGGCTCTGGGGCCAGACCGTCTGGGTTTGATTTCTGGCTTTCTAGCTCTGGAGCCATAGGCAGACTACTCAGCCCTCCTAAATCTCCAGAACGGGGCTAAAACTGTCCCCATGCCACAGGGTGTGAAGGGTGAAAGGATGAAATCCTCGAACGGATGCGAAGCCCTTAACGCAGAGCACGTTGTTTGCCATCCAGCCCCGTGGAGAATGCTGGGCTTAGCGCCCTGCCCACCTTGGCTTGAGGTCCGTGTACAACGAGCCGCTGTTGCTGGTGTTACAACTGCGACGTTTATATTATTAAAGATTTAATAGAAGTTGCAATTGAAGCAGCTTTCACCCTTGGTGCAATTATCTTGCTTTTCGTTAGAACATTGTTCTCTTCAGGGCACTGAACCTTAAGAAAGGCAAGTCGTGCAGGAGGTCCAGAGGAGGATTATTAAACCATCAAGGGTGGAAAACCGGCTGCCGTGCCAGTGGCGCACTAGCTTGGAAAGGCAAGGGGATAGAATTTCTTGTTGGGGAAAAGTCAACAGACTTTGCAGAATCCCAGGCTACGTGGACCAGGAAAACTGGCTTGCAGGGAGGGCTGATGGATTGGAGGGCGATGTTAGAGGCCCGCGTGTGCCCGAGTCGCCAGGATCTGGGATGCTGGCCCCTCTGGGAGTGAGGTTACTAGACCTGAGCGCCCTTCAACTGTGGGTGGGGGGAGGCCCAGACCTCATCAGACCTTATCTCTCTTCTTTGCTCATTTCAGGGACGAGTCCCTGGGGACTTGTCCTGCTCACAAGCACATCGTTAAGACTGTGATGGTCCTGGAACCGGAGTTACTCCCTGGTCTGACTTAAAAGGGTGTTTATGAGCCTCTGGGAAGCTGACCACAGGCCATGAGCTGCCTAGCACTGCCCAGGGGCTCACACCCATTGAAAACACCCTGCTGTCCTGTTGAGGCCATCCTCCCGAGATGAAAGGGGCACAGGGCTGACCGCAGGGGTTCTGCCTGAGGTGCTCTGGCCTGGGGGCCCTCTGATCTCTGGGGCTGGAGCCCTGAGCTTGTTGGCCTGCACGGCTGCCCCAGGGGTCCCGTCCTGTGTGCCGACTGGCGGTCCTGGCGTCTCTCACGTCATGGGCACTCTCTCCCTTTCTACCTGACGCAGGTAACAATGGCAGAGGGGCTCCTGTGTTCACCGGGGAGGTGGACTGCACCTACTTCTTCACGTGGGATACGAAGTACGCCTGCGTGCACGAGAAGGAGGCCCTGCTGTGCGGCGTCTCCGACGGGAAACAGCGCTTCGACCTGTCGGCGCTGGCCCGGCACTCAGGTAGGCGGCCAGAAGTGCACGAGAACCTTCCCTCTCGCCTCCTTCCCCACCAGCATGGTTGGAAATGCTGTTACCGTTCTCTTTGTCAACTGATCGTATCCCAGCCCTTCCTCCCTTCTCAGGGAGCAACATGAATTATCAGAGATGACACTGACTCAGGAGGTGAGATATCTGAATTTGAGGTCAGTGTTACCGTTCCCAGTTGGAGTGCCTTGGGCTCCTCTTATCATAGTTCAGTGAAAAAATGACCAAGTGCCTTCCGTGTGCCAGGCCCTGTATTTTGTGATTAGAAACTTTTTTTTTTTAACCGTTGTTGCTGAGAAGGTAGATCTTAGAAATTCTCACCACACACATAGAAATTTCTAGTTTCTTGTGATGAATGTTCATCTGCACTACTGAGGTGTTCATCTCACAGTGTGTGTATATACGTCGAGTTGTGTGTATATACATCGAGCTGTGTGTATATACATTGAGCTGTGTGTGTATACGTCGAGCTGTGTGTGTATATGTCGAGCTGTGTTGTATATACGTCGAGCTGTGTTGTATATACGTCGAGCTGTGTTGTATATACGTCAAGCTGTGTGTATATACGTCGAGTTGTGTGTATATACGTCGAGTTGTGTGTATATACATCGAGTTGTGTTGTGTACCTGTAGCCAGCGTGTGGCTTCCCAGGCAGTGCTAGTGGTAAGGAGTCCACCTGCCCATACAGGAGACCTAAGAGACGTGGGTTCGGTCCCTGGGTTGGGAAGGTCCCCCTGGAGAAGGGCATGACAACCCATCCCAGTATTCTTGCCTGGAGAATCCCCGTGCACAGAGGAGCCTGGCGGGCTGCAGTCCGTGGGGGTGGCAAAGAGTCAGACACGACTGAGAGACTGAGCACAGCACAGCACAGGGCCGACGAGCTGCCTCTGTCACGTGGAATAGAACACACGACAGCCAGAGGGGCCTGAAGTCGCATAATCACCCGCTGCTATGGGAACGATGACTCATGTTTCTGAGCCCCCGCTGCTGAGGGCCGCTTCACGTTGAAAGGAGGATCCCTTTGTTGTGGGTGCCAGTCTGGGAACATGAGCCCCATCGCAGATGCCCTCAGGTAGTGGATTGCCCGGGGAGTTAACATCCCAGTGCTCTTGTGGTTTGGCACCTCTGAGCCGTGGGCCTGGGGCCCTGGTTCCCTTCTGTGGGCTGGTGGAGAGGCTGGCCTTCTGTCTGCTGAGCGGGTAGGACTCTCTACTCTGCTCAGACCGGGGTGCGAGGCCTCTGCTGCCACGTCCAGCTGTGTTGACTCGAGCAGCTTGCCCTCCTCCTCCTCCCCCGGTTATTCCTTGCTGTAAACTGAGTGCTCCTTTCCAATCCCTCTCTTCACTTTCCTTTTTTTCTTTGTAACGATCTCTCTGTCCAAGGCCCAGCCTAAGGTCTGTGAAGGATGCAGAGATGCGTTCAAGATCAGCTGACTTTGGCCCCCCTCTCTGGTTCCATGAATAATCAGTCCTGAATATTCTTTGGAAGGACTGACGTTGAAACTGAAACTCCAATCCTTTGGCCACCTGATGCAAAGAACTGACTCATTGGAAAAGACCCTGATGCTGGGAAAGATAGACAGCGGGAGGGGAAGGAGACGACAGAGGATGAGATGGTTGGATGGCATCACCGACTCGATGGACATGAGTGTGAATAGGCTCTGGGAGTTGGCGATGGACAGGGAGGCCTGGCGTGCTGCAGTCCATGGGATCGCAGAGTCGGACACGACTGAGCGACTGAACTGAACTGGTTCTGTGGGAGCAGGGTTTTTTTGTGTAGCGTTTGCACCCAGGTAATTAAGATGCTGTGAAGTGAGAGCTACAATCCTTCCCTGATAGTCAGACATCCTTCTGCATGAAGGCCCCTCAGCGCTCCCACCGCAGCGTTCAGAACGATTGTCCTTGATTAGCAAGTGGTCCTTCCAGGTCGCTGACAGCCCTGGGTAGTGAGTGGGTTGTGCTCCCGCTGATGAGGGGTTTTCGCTGTAAACCCCGGACTCCAGTCTGTGCAGGAGCATCCTCTCCGTGTGTACATCCGCCTTCCCTCCCGGTCCTCAGTGACGTCCGTGGGGGCCGTTTGGGGATGGTCTGCCTTTGACTTGCCCTCTGCTCTCAGCCCCTGCTGCTTCTACCTCTGTGGATGTTTTCTGTTCAAACACGACTGGGTTGTGAACGGTTTTGAGTTCAGGGACCACCCGTGTCTTGTTTATCTTCTGGGGGCCCCGAGTGCTAAGCCCCGGGCCGGGTCTGCCTTATCTGTGGTCTGGAGGCAGACGCGTCACCCGTGGCCTGCGCCTGCCAGGTCCCAGGGCTGGCGCCTGGCTCTGCTTTTCAGTTTTTTGATTTCAAACTCGGAGGCTTGGGAGAACTTTTGCTGTTTAACCCTCAGGCCGCCCCGGTGAGCCGCCTCTTCTGAGGAGCTCTTTGGGGCTGGTTTATTACTGTCATGTTCAAAACAAGCCTGAGATTCCCGCCGCGTGTCTGTGCCTTCAGCCGACTCAGGTCCAGAGATGTGAGAGCCTGTTGTTTAGTGACCACAGGCCTTTACCTTCCGCTTCATCACAGTCTATGGTGTGACTCACACAGAAAAGCAATCACTGCCTAGGGCTAGAAAAAGCTTTTTTTTTTTTTTTTCTGTTACAGAACTGGAACAAAATTGGGAAGCTGTGGATGGCAGTCAGAGGGAAGCAGAAAAGAAGCATTTCTTCATTAACATCTGCCACAGGGTCCTGCAGACGGGCCAGGCACGGGGCTGCCCCGAAGATGCGGCCGTGTGTGCCGTGGGTGAGTGGTGCCCTGCGGTGAGCCGTGCCCTGCGGTGAGCCATACCCGTGCGTGCAGGCGGAGCTGGGCTGCATCCAGGCTGCAGGGAATGAAGATGAGCTTCCTGTGGTTCATCACAGCCTCCTCTCTCTGGGTTCAGCGCACAAAGGATGGGCGGGAAAGGAGAGTTTAATGACTCAGATGTAGGGAACTGGGGCACTCGGGCGTCTTGAAGCAGACGGAAGCCTTCTGATGTGGGCTCCCTAGAGACAGGAAGAAGCATGTGGGAAAATCCTTGGTTATCTTTTCACCTTGTAACCCGAGGAAGAGAACTGCCAGTGCTTGTATAAAAAAACTGATTTTGATTTGTTAACGACCGTACTGCCTGGAATTGTTCAAGAATTATGGCTTCCGGAGAAGGGGACTCTCAGAATCTTGTATGAGAGAAGTGGACAGACCCTTTGAGTTCCTTTGGCTTTTAACTGTGTTTGCCTCAACTTCTCAATTGGATATTAAGTGTTTAAACATGTTACTTAAGCGTCACCTGGAAAGCGACAGGCAGGATAATTGGAATCTGTTTTGCAAGCATTAGATAAGCGATTGTGAATTGTTAACTTTTTAATTAATTTTTATTGGAGTACAGATGCTTTTTAGTTCCTTGGTAGCTTAGGTGGTAAAGAATCTGCCTGCAGTGCAGGAGACGCGGGTTCAATCTCTGGGTTGGGAAGATCCCCTGGAGAAGGGAAAGGCTACCCACTCTAGTATTCTGGCCTGGAGAATCCCATGGACAGAGGAACCTGGTGGGCTACAGTTCACGGGGTCACAGAGAGGCAGACACGACTGAACGACTCACACACACAGTTGCTTTACAGTGTTGTTAGTTTGCTGAACAGCAAAGGCAATCAGCTATACGTATACACGTATCCCCTCTGTTTTGGATTTCCTTCCCATTTAGGTCACCACAGAGCAGCGAGTAGAGTTATAAGGGATTGTGAATTTAAATTTAAAATCCAGGTTGGATTTTAGGAATTATCCCAGGCTTCAGAATTGGTGGTGTGTCTTTTTAAGCAGGCGTGTCCCTGCCTTTATTTAAGGACTTGAGACAGAGTTTCATTGCTTGATCGTAAAAGTCACTGAACTGAGAATTGAGTGGTCACCTGCTTGGCCCCCTGAACAGATTTAGTTTCTACTTTGGTCACGGGACAAATGCTACCCCCTCGGTTTCAAATGACCTTGTGCCTCAGGGCAGCTGAGGCCCCCCTAAATGGGGGAACGTTGTTATTTTCTGGGATCTCGTGACAGGCATTTCTGCCTCTGTCTGCCTCCCCTGCCCTTGAAGGATGCTGTGAGTCACTCTTGCATTTTCCTCGTCCTCTGCCTGAAGGTGCCCGCAGGGTCCTCAGCGGGGCCGCCCCTGCTCGGTCAGATGTGTCACTCGCGTCTAGAGACCCGCTGACCGTCCTGAGCAGGCTTGGCGGGCTGGGAAAGGGGCCAACGCACACCTGTGGGCCTCGGCTCCCTCTTGGTACCTCTTCGTCTGCATTGTTAACCCCTTTTGATCATGTCTTATGTTTTGTTCCCCCTTTGCTTTCTCTTTTCTAGATAAGAATGGAAGTAAAAATCTGGGCAGATTTATTTCTTCTCCCACCAGAGAGAAAGGAAATATTCAGCTCTCTTACTCAGATGGTGATGAGTGTGGTGGTGGCCAGAAGATAATAACAAATATAACACTCATGTGCAAACCAGGTACAAATGAAACACAAAATCAGAAAGCGCGGGGTCTCCTGGGCTCCTGCCAGGGGCGCCCGTGCATTCTCTGTTTGCTGCGTTTTTCCCCGGCCACCGCTGGGACAGCGCGGTAGAGCACTGAGGTCCAGGAGCGTCGTGGTGGCCCCGCTGGATTCTGTCGCCCCCGCCCCAAACCGGCCCAGAGATGGAGAAACCATATGGTGTCCGAGGGGGTCATGTTGCAATTTTCCAGATGAGTTATGCTCTCGGCACGGCTTCCTCTTCCTTAGGCCTGGTGCCGGCCGATCGTGGGGCCCCCTGACTTCCTCCAGAGGGGGAACATCGAGAGCGGCTCAAAACATCGTCCATGACCTTAGCGGGCACACAATAAATACTCCTCTTGATGTGCCTTTATTTATAGGTTCACATTGTTTTCCAGGGGTCAGGATCTATATATATATCTGCACATTTTTTATGTTTCTCAAAACATGGCATTCTGTGAATGCTCTTCTGTGTCTCACAGTCATTATTTATCATCTGTCGGGACTTCCTTGTTGCTGCTGGCTTGGTTTTACTATTTTTACTCATTTTTCTCTATTGTTGGATTAATAACATGTTTCCAGCATTAATTGTGCTGTGACATGTCCCCGCTGCCTCCTGTTGGAAGATTTCCGTTGGATAAATTCCCGGCTGTGAGTTAAGTTCAAGGACCAGGACAGTATTTTTTTTTTTTTTTTTAATTTTGGTTTTTTTTTTTAAGATTGTAAAATATACATAACATGAAGTTTACCATTATAAAGGAGTTGTGAAATACACGTAATCTGAAATTCGCCCCTTTAACCGCAGTTCAGTGGCGTGAAAGCACTTTCCGTTCACATTGTACGTTAGGTATGCTTACACCACCGTCCGTCTGCAAAACCGTCTCGTTCTCCCAGGCTGAAGCTGTGTCCCCATTAAACACTGGTCCACCCGCACCCTTGTCCTGACCCTGTCGGCGTGAGCACTCTAGTGATCTAAGATCAGTATTTATAGAGCTGGTTTGGGAACCATGGAAGCTTCTCGAGACTGGATCAGTGACCAGTCTGTGTGTACCCATCAACAGGTGATTTAGAAAGCGCCCCGGTGCTGACAACCTCCAGGGCTGACGGCTGCTTCTACGAGTTTGAGTGGCGCACGGCCGCAGCCTGCGTGCTCTCCAGGACCGAGGGGAACAACTGCACTGTCTTTGACTCCCAGGCAGGTGCGTGTCCCAGCGCCTGTGGGGCGGCCTCTCCTGCAGCCGCTTCAGCTGGCTTTTGTTTTTTGGCTGCGCTGGATCTTCATTGCTACTTAGGCTTTTCTCTGGTTTCGGGCACCAGGGGGCTACTCTCGAATTGTGGTGTGGGGGCTTCTCATTGCAGTGGCTTCTTGGCTTCTCGTTGTGGAGCGTGGGCTTAGCTGTTGTGCAGCACCTGGGATCCTCCCAGATCAGGGATCAAACCCATGTCTCCTGTGTTAGCAGGCAGATCCTAACCACCGAGCCACCAGAGAAAGCCTGTTTGTCTTCTAACATTTTCTCTTTGAGTGTTTCAGCGTTGATAACCTGCTTCAGAATTTATAGTAAAACTGTTTAACCAGAACTCTGAAAATCTGGTGTTTGAGGCTTACTTGAGATAATGAAAAAACCTCTCTTGGTAGTCATAGTTGAAGTGGGTTTGCTAATCATGAAACCCAAGGAACACGGGAAATAAATCATGTCTGGAAAGACGTTCCGAGTGCTTTTCTGGCCGTGAAACCCACCGTAGCCTTTTCAAGGTCATTGTATTGTGGTTGTGGTCCCGCTTCCCACACACTGGTGGTTCATTCGGCCAGGAATTGTGGGCTCTGACTCGGGCGTTGGGTGAACACGGCAGGAAGGGGTGAGTGAGGTGGTGGTGGTGGAGAAGGCCCGTCCCCAGGGCAAGGTCGGTGGCGTCTCCATGCCGTCGGGCCAGCCCAGCCTCTCCTGCACCCCACGGTCCGACCCGCCTGAGGTGCTTTCGGCTCTTCCTCAGGGTTTTCTTTCGACTTGACGCCTCTCACGAAGAAGGATGCCTACAAGGTCGAGACGGACAAGTATGAGTTCCACATCAACGTGTGCGGCCCAGTGTCCATGGGCGCCTGCCCGCCGGACTCGGGGGCCTGTCAGGTGTCCAGAAGGCAAGTGACCACTCTGCGATCCGGGCGTTCCCTCGGGTGTCCGTGGGCGCCTGCCCGCCAGACTCGGGGGCCTGTCAGGTGTCCAGAAGGCAAGTGACCACTCTGCGATCCGGGCGTTCCCTCGGGTGTCCGTGGGCGCCTGCCCGCCAGACTCGGGGGCCTGTCAGGTGTCCAGAAGGCAAGTGACCACTCTGCGATCCGGGCGTTCCCTCGGGTGTCCGTGGGCGCCTGCCCGCCGGACTCAGGGGCCTGTCAGGTGTCCAGGAGGCAAGTGACCACTCTGCGATCCGGGCGTTCCCTCGGGTGTCCGTGGGCGCCTGCCCACTGGACTCAGGGGCCTGTCAGGTGTCCAGGAGGCAAGTGACCACTCTGCGATCCGGGCGTTCCCTCGGGTGTCCGTGGGCGCCTGCCCGCCGGACTCAGGGGCCTGTCAGGTGTCCAGGAGGCAAGTGACCACTCTGCGATCCGGGCGTTCCCTCGGGTGTCCGTGGGCGCCTGCCCGCCGGACTCAGGGGCCTGTCAGGTGTCCAGGAGGCAAGTGACCACTCTGCGATCCGGGCGTTCCCTCGGGTGTCCGTGGGCGCCTGCCCGCCGGACTCAGGGGCCTGTCAGGTGTCCAGGAGGCAAATGACCACTCTGCGATCCGGGCGTTCCCTCGGGTGTCCCGTGCGCGCGGATGTCGTCCTCCAGGACAGGTCTGCCGCCTGCCGACGTCCTTCCCCAACGAGCCTTTAAACCCCGGGAGGGCCTGGACTAAGGGCATTTGGTTTCCAGAGGAGGGGCAGGACAGGAAGTGGGTGCGTGGGGTTGGGAGGGACCCTCACTTCTGTGCAGTCAGCACTTCTCGGCTGCCTGGGGGGATCTGTGCCCACGCTTCTCCAAGTTCAGTGCAGCGTTAGCTAGATGAAGGGAGCTGGGCCTTGAAGCCGCGGCGCTGACGGTGGATCCGGGTCTGGCGTGGGGGTGGGGTCGCCTTCCCGCGCCCACTGTGTGGAGATCCTCCTGTCCAGGTCCTGGCAACCCCCATGCTCCTAGTGTTGCCCAGCACTGGTCCTGCTATCTTTTCTGAGAAACACTTGGCTTGTTTTAGTGATAGGAAGTCTTGGAACTTGGGACGCAGCAATGCTAAGCTTTCGTATTACGACGGGATGATCCAGCTGACCTACAGGGACGGCACACCCTACAATAACGAGAAGCGCACGCCGAGAGCCACGCTCATCACCTTCCTCTGTGACCGAGACGCCGGAGTGGGTTTCCCCGAATATCAGGTGGGAGTCACAGGTGCTCGTGTGCGTCTGCGTGGCGACAGGGGCCAAGGAGGGAGAGAGAGGTTGTCAGCCTCGTAAAGGCGGGGGAAGAGAAGAAAGCGGGTGAAGGTGGGGCTCGTGACTTTCTGGAACGAGGAAAGCGAGGGAGGTTCTGCTGTAGGTGACACAGGAACTGGGGCGGTCCCCGGGGAGAAGCTGTCATGTTGTCTGGCTTCCGGGACTTATCCAGGAGCCTGTCATGGGCCCTTTATTTAGTAGCAGAGCCGTTATTAGTCTGGTTTCCTGGGTACATCCTCAGCTCCTTTGATTTTAATTAATCCTTTTAGATTTGCCAGGGGACACGGGCAGTGTGTATTTTCTGACCAACAGTGGGCCGTACCACCCTCAGTCACAGCCCTCGACACTGCTGGTTTGGGGTAGATACCACACAAAAGCATCAACAGCCCTGCCTTATTCCCACATAACAAGCTAGAGTTCCATCTTAACTCATTGCTGGGCAATCTTCCTTTTAATAGAACGAGAGGGGATGGGCAAAGGAGATGAACTTGCCTCCGATTCTTACTGAGGAAAAAATGTCCCACCTCTTTCTAAATGCTGGCTTTGGGTAACGAGTCCCCTTCTCTGCCATTCTTCCCGTGTGTGTGTGTGTGTGTGTGTGTGTGTGTGTGTCCCGAGATTAGGAGGAAGATAACTCTACATACAACTTCCGGTGGTACACCAGTTACGCCTGCCCGGAGGAGCCGCTGGAGTGCATCGTGACTGACCCCGTCACACTGGACCAGTACGACCTCTCCAGGTGAGGCAGGCCCGCCTGCCCTTGGCCTGGCCCCGTCCAGTTAGGGCCAAGGTCACTTAGGCCCTGCCGGTGGACATGTCCCTGAGACCATGAGAGAGCGTGCAGGATCAGGGTGGGGAGCTCCAAGCTGCATGAATTCTAATGATCTGGGAGCCTGCGCAGGATCAGCCAGTGTTTGCCCAGCACAAACCTCCGTCTTCAGCTGCATCCTTCAGAGTGATGCCTGTCACTGCAGAGGTGTGGGGGCAGTCCCAAGTATGCGGAGAGGTCTGTGTCTTGTAAGGCTAGAGAGGAGGCGCGGTGGGCCAGCCTCTGGGGGGGTTTGATAGGCAGTGCACCTTCCCTTCTTATTTCTCTAACCACTTAGAAATGAATCATCGGGCCGAAAGCTGTCGGCTGGAAAAAGCGTGCGTTTCCCCCTTGACCTTTCAGGCTAGCGAAATCCGAGGGCGGTCCTGGGGGAAACTGGTACTCTCTGGACAACGGCGGGGCGCGCAGCACGTGGCGGAAGTACTACATCAATGTGTGTCGTCCCCTGAACCCGGTGCCAGGCTGTGACCGCTACGCGTCCGCCTGTCAGATGAAGTACCAGGGCGAGCAGGTGAGGCGGCCCTCCCCGCCCTCCCGAGCCCAGGGCTTGGCAGTAGAGGGTGGAGGGGTCTGAGTGGGTCTGGCTCGCGCCAAGAAGCCCCTTGAGACAGATAAGGGGGGTCTCGCTGCAAACTCACCTGCCCCACCTTCCCAGAGATGCAATCACACTTGAGTCGTTGCTCAGATTTAAAATGAAAAAAAAGAAAAAACAAAACAAAACCCCTGGGTGTGGGGAACCGCCTCTGCTCACGGTTCTCAGCAGACGAAGTGACTCTGAACAGCAGACATTTATCAAGGAGAGTTTAAGCTTCCAAAAGCTCTTGCTTCTGGACTGATTAGAGGGGACGCCTGCTTGGCAGATCCAAGCGCCAGCTCTTCTTGCCCGGGTGCAGGCTGCACTCTGTCATTCGATGGAATGCAGTCACCGCCAGAACCTTGGTAACGCTCCCCTGGGTGCCTTGTTGTACACAGCGCATCTTAAAATAAAGATGTCTGTGTGCTTCTTTAAAAATAGCATGTCGAGGATGTACTTTTCCCGGGGTCCGTTACACGGCAGCTCAGAGATGATTTCAGGGAAGCTGACGGGCGCACCCTGCTGGTTGAGTGGAGCGTGGTGGTGTGTTGGCGTGCACTTGGGCACGTGTGTGCTCTGGGTTGGAGCAACGGCCTCCAAGGACAGTCTGCTCTCATTATTCATGGATTCTGTATTTGCAAGCCGTCTACTCGCTACCGTTCATTCGTGACCCCAAATCAGTGCCCGGGTGTTCTCACGGTCTGTCGTGGACATGTGCAGAGAGGCCTGGCATGGCTCTGCATTTTTGTCTCGGTTCTGCTACCCAGACGTCCAAACAACGGAGGCGAGAGGGGGCGGGCAGTGTGGTGGCCGGACAATCCTGGCTCCTGGCCACACGTGGACCGGGCTTGGTCCTTCCTCGAATGCCTGGGAGAGGAGTGGCCTTGGATGGGTTGCTTAACATGTCTGAACTGCATTTTCACTTTTGTGAAATAAAAAGGATCTACCAGGGTTTTGAGGCATCAGGATCGAAGTCTGTGAGAGATAAATGTCCGTAGAGATAAACGTCCCCCCTCCCTCTGTGTGCGGGGAGCGGATTGGTTCTAGGGTCCTGGCTGGTCCCCAGAACCCGAGGATGCGCAAGTCCGTGATGCGCAGTGTCGCAGTGTCTGCACACGCCCTGGTGCACATCCGCCCCGTGGTTTCACAGCGTTTGACACAGTGTCAGTGCTGTGCTAGTAGACGTGGGTGGCTAATGGAAGTTTTGCTTTTTGGAGCTTTCTGGGATTTCTTTCCCCTGAGTGTTTTCCATCTGAAGTTGGTTGAACCTGCAGATGCAGAACCTGTGGGTTTAGAGGGCGGACTGTGTTTCCCCTCTGCAGAGGAGTGGTGGTTCGAATTCGCTAATCCAGCATCTGTGGCAAATCTGTAGGACACACCTGCTGTGCATAATGAAACACCCACTGTGTCAGTAGTGAAGAACACAGTTGGTCTCTCCAGAGGGAAAGCTAACAGCCACGTGTGTTCGCAGGGCTCGTACTCTGAGACCGTCTCCATCAGCAACCTGGGGGTGGCGAAGACGGGCCCCATGGTGGAGGACAGCGGCAGCCTGCTCCTGGAGTACGTCAACGGCTCCGCCTGCACCACCAGCGACCAGAGGCGCACCACCTACACCACCAGGATCCACCTTGTCTGCTCTACCGGCAGCCTGGTGAGGGGGGCGGGGCAGCGCCGTGGCCTCGTTTGGTCGGGCTCCTCTATCTCTGCATGGGACTCGGGTTCTGCTTGCTTCTACTTCAGGTCCGAATGTGCTGCAGACTCGGGGAGGCCAGGGCCACGGCAGTGGTGCTTCTGCACCTGTCCTCCTCCAGGTTACGCCCAAGCCCTACGTGCTGGCTTGGGATGCACACTGCAAGGTGTTCCCTTAGACATGAGCTTTCTCTCTGAGCCACACAGACGCCGTCCTGCATGTGAGTTTCTGTGAGTTCTGGAGGGCCCCACAGTTCTGTGATCTGAGGGCCACACCCCATAGCAGAAGAGGTCTTAGAGATGGCTTGGTCCAAACACCATGGTTCACAGATGAGGGGATGGAGGCCGGGCCCTGTGGGTGGACACCGACAGAATAATAACGAGCGGTCTGTTGGGAAAGCAGGAATGAAATCTCCAGGCTGGGAAATGGAGGAGGTGACGGAGGCTGCAGGCAGGCCTGAGCTCCTTAGCCAGGGCTGAGCAGAAGAGAAAACACGACGCACGGATGCTTTGGGGTCATTATATACAGTCTACGCTTTTCTTTTTTTTTAACTTTTATTTTGTATTGTGGTTTAGCCGATTCACAGTGTTGTTGATGGTTTCAAGTGGACAGCAGAACGATTCAGCCGCACAGTTCTGAGTCTCCATTCTCCTCTGAACTCCCCTCCCACCCAACGTGGCCACTTACAGTTGAGCAGAGTCCCCTGTGCCACGACGCGGGTCCTTGTTGGTTATCCATCTTAAATACAGGAGTGTGTGCATGTCCCTTCAAACTCCCTAACTGTCCCTTCCCCCTGTCCTTCCCGCCTGGGAAGCCTAAGTTCATTCTCTTAAGTCTGTGAGTCCATTTCTCTTTTGTAAATAACTTCATTTACTGTGTCATTTCGTTTTAGAGTCCGCATGTAAGGGGTGTCTCACAATATTTCTCTTTCTCTGTCTCACTTCACTCATTCCCTGCTGGTTTTTAAAAAGCAATGTGGTAGAAGATATATCAGTATAACACAAAATTTACCATCTTAGCCATTTCTAGGTGTAGAGTTTAGTGGCATTGATGCTGTCACAGTGCTGTGGACCCATCACTGGGTCCATTTCCACCGTGTCCATTGTTATTCTAAACCTAATTGCTTTTTTTTTTAACCTGGAGTTTTACATTTACGGTTGCATCACGTGTTTTTTGAGCAGTCACCGAGCCCTTCGATGGACGTGCAGTGGGGATGATAGAGGTGCTTCGAAAGGGTTAGTTGCAGCGTCCTCCACTTCGGTGGACATGTTACTGGCCCAGTGAGTCCATTCCACCTAGCAGGCGGGGGGCTCGGTCACTTCCATCCTAGTCATCTTACAGACGTCAAGTTCTCTCTGTCCTTTGCCAGCACACGATTTTTTTCCCAGGAGATCACGTCTTAAGAGCTTAAGAAAGTTGCCCTGATAAGGGGAGGAGAAGGCTGGCGGGCTGAGCTCGGCTTGTACAAGCAAAGCTTCGCATAGCTAAGCCATAAACACACACTGATAAGCGTGAGCTGGGCTTCCCGAGTTCTGCTCTCAGCGCCAGGAAGGAATGCTGGCTGAGCAGCTGGGACCTCGCTGGCCGCCTCCGGGGCCCCTCCGAACCCCACCCTGGGCCCCCTCTCCCCTCTGCTGGGCCTCATCCCCCTCCACTCCCCTCTCTGGAATCTCTTTGTGGTGGAGATACTGGACAATTCTAGGAAGCCCTCTCAGACCCTTATTTTTTTAGCTTCCCTGTGTCATCCTATTTGGACGGTGTTTTTCAGTTTTCACAGCGATTTCACGTTGTTACTGTATCCCTCAGCACCGGTCCATGGCCTGGTGCATTTCGTGGGCCCAGGCAACACGGAGCGAACAGAGAGCCACGTCTCCAGGGGTGCTGTGCTGCAGTCCTCCCCGGGCTCTTCACAGCCACGTGGTGGGGCTGCAGGGACAGGCGTGTTTGCAGTTCACCGTGGGTGATGCCGCAGCGGAGAGGGTGGGGAGGCGTGGGGACTAGCGGCTGTGTCCCCTTCCCCCGCGTGTCTGGCTGGGTGGCTCAGCTTCTCCATGACTCCCCTTCCCCCACCAAGTCCTCTGTCAGGGAGGGTGGCGGAGGTCCCCCCCTGAGACTGATCACACCCTGGGTGTCTGGCCGGCTGTGGAGACTGTGCCCGTGTGGGAGCTGATGCGGCTCATGTTCGAGCACACCTCACCCCGTCAGCCAGCCTTGCCTGGGTCCGCAGTGGCGTGGCTGTGCTCGTGTGCACCTGGCCCGTGGGCCCAGCTGTTCTGTGTCTGGGTGTAGTTGAGTTCAGTTCAGTCTCTCAGTCGTGTCCGACTCTTTGCAACCCCATGAACCGCAGCACGCCAGGCCTCTCTGTCCATCACCAACTCCCGGAGTTCACTCAAACTCATGTCCATTGAGTCAGTAGTGCTATCTGACCATCTCATCCTCTGTCGTCCCCTTCTCCTCCTGCCTTCAATCTTTGCCAGCATCAGGGTCTTTTCAAATGAGTCAGCTCTTCGCATCAGGTGGCCAGAGTATTGGAGTTTCAGCTTCAACATCAGTCCTTCCAATGAACATTCAAGACTGATTTCCTTTAGGATGGACTGGTTGGATCTCCTTGCTGTCCAAGGGACTTTCAAGAGTCTTCTCCAACACCACAGTTCAAAAGCATCAATTCTTCAGCGCTCAGCTTTCTTTATAGTCCAACTCTGGGTGTAGAATGGTGTTCAAAAGCGCAGTCTCAGACTCTGACCCAGATTTGGATCCCAGTTCTACCATTTACTCTTGGTGTGACCCCCCAGGTAGATTAACTGGCATTCACGTGTAAGAGAGAGCAGTCTCCTTAGTAGGAAGGATGACATCCTCATCAGTTGAGGCAGGTTAACTCCTCACCTGCTCCGCTGTATGTTAATCCACCGACTTGAATTCTTATTATCCCACTAGTGTTCTGGTGGTTAGAGCATGTTTCATGGCCTTGAGTTGACTTGTATCCCGGATTTGGCCTTTCAGTATACCCATCCCATATTTTCTCTCAACTGGGAGTGTGTGGTCAGCTTCCTGTGGAACACGGCGGCAGCCTGTCCTATCCGAATCACCACGGACATAGACCAGGTACGGGTGGGGTCTTGGGCCCGCCCTTCTGGCCCCGCCCCCTCCCTCTGGCCCCACCCTTCCCTCCGGCCCCGCCCTGCATCCCGGTCCCACCCCTCCCTCTGGCCTCTTAATCCCTGCCTGGACAGCAGGCGTTTGGAAGGGGTCCTGTGTTCCCCGCCCTCTGCCCTGGCTCACCTCCCATCCTGGGATGAGAACCAGGACTTCCCTTCTGCTCCCCAGTTTCCCAGACCCCGCCCTCCCTCTCCCTCCCGCTGTCCCTCCGGCCTCACGGGGGCCCGGGGCACTCTGCCACTGTGGGGACAGAGGCTTAATTTCACATCACGGCCACACCCGGGATGCGTCGGTGGCCCCTCGGCCGTAGGCTACGGCCCGGGTGGCTCACGTGGCGCTCGAGGTTTTCGCGCTCTGACCCCAGCCACGCCCCTGCCTCTGCCTTGCTTGCTGTCCTCACCTCCCTTTTCAAGTCTCCTCTGAGTGGCAGAGGTCCCCCAGAGGAGTGTACCCGGAGCATGCGGGTGGGAGCCCACGGGCCCCTGCCCGCCGGCAGGGCTTTCTGAAGCCCCTGTGCCGGTCTTTGCGTAGGGTGGGCGGGGTGGAAAGAAGACACGGGGAGGGGGCTCACTGCGCCTCCTAGAATTGAAGAGAGACAGGGAGTTATTTGTGGATCTCTAATGGACCTGTCTCTGATTTGGGTCCCCCTGATAGCTCAGTTGGTAAAGAATCCGTCTGCAATGCAAGAGAGCCCCGGTTCGATTTCTGGGTTGGGAAGATCCCCTGGAGAAGGGATAGGCTATTCCAGGGCTTCTCTGGTGGGTCAGATGGTAAAGAATCCATCTGCAATGTGGGAGACCTGGGTTTGATCCCTGGGTCAGGAAGATCCCCTGGAGAAGGGAAAGGCTACCCACTCTAGTATTCTGGCCTGGAGAATTCCATGGACTGTCTAGTCCATGGGGTGGCCAAGAGTCAGATACAACTGAGCGGCTTTCACTTCACTTATGATTCCTCACTTTTCCTCGGGGCTCAGCCGTGGTCTTGTTCGGGTGAATACAGCAGTCTCAGGGTCTCAGGGGAGGGCGGCACCGCTGAGCTTCTGTCCCACCTGGGGCGCCTCAGATGCGGCACCAAAAGGGGCCATGAGCTCGCCCGGGGCTGCTTCTCCTATGGGGTCAGTGCCAGACAGGCGTGGGCGATGCTCTGTCCCTGCCATGTCCTCCGGGACTGGGTTTGAATGTGCCTCTTCGCCCCTTTCATTCCCGCAGGTCTGCTCCATCAAGGACCCCAACAGCGGGTACGTGTTTGATCTGAACCCACTGAACGATTCCCGAGGATACGTGGTCTCGGGCATCGGGAAGACGTTTCTGGTAAGACTTGCGGGGTGCACTCTGATTTGCCTTGGAAGGATGGGAGGAGGCACAGAGCTCACCCTCATCTCGTGACAGGGGAGGCAGGTGTCCTTAGGAGCCTCCCAGGGCATGGATGGCAGCCCTCGCCCAGGAGGAGGCAAGGAGTCCAAGTGTAAGTGGAGATGAGGTGAAACCCTTGCCCCTCCTGCTCTGCAGATGGGAACTAGGAACAGAAGATGGGCTGCTCCTGGTCCTGGCCCTACATCTGGCCTGGTGGTCCCAGGCCAGCAGCATGCACATGGCCTGCGAACTTGTGGCCAGGGCAGCATCTCAGGGGTGGGGCCCAGCAGGCTGGTTCTCATGCCCACTGGGGTTTCGAGTCCCTGGTCAAAAGGAAATGTTGATCACGCTTGCCTGTAAAAGGGAGACGAGCTGATGGCGTGCTCCAGAATCTTCAGACAGCCCTTCCTTTGTGGGCGGCCCTGGCAGTGTGTCTGGAGCAGCGAAGAGGAGAAACTCCACTTAGTGTGTTCCATTATAAACTAAGCACTGTTGGACAGAGAGAGGTTTTTAAAAATCTGTATTTTGGTTTAACTTTTCCTAGCAGAACCCACGCTGGAAGAAGAGAGTAACCTTTGAAGCGGGGGTCTCATCCCAAAGGAAGCTGGGATGAGAATGTCATAAAACCAGTACGGGGGTGGGGGGGGGCATTGTAGGCACAGCGCATGTGGGAGGGCATGCAGGTTCCTCTGGAGCCTCGAGACCCCCAGTGGGGCTTGTCACCGACACATGGCGGGCTTGTCAGCCAGCAGCACGGTACTCGTGGTGCCTCCCTTCCCCTCCCCCTCTCAGAAGTTGCCGCCCTAGAGTTTGGTTCGTAACAGGTTGTAATAGGTGACTGCAGTGTATTTGGCTGCCTGTGTGAGTGCGAGAGGCAGACAGGAACTTCAAGATCGAGCCCCTTAGGGGATTTGTCAGAAGAGGTAAGTCCCCTGGAGGACTTGCCCGAGGAGGTGAGCCCGGAATAACATGCCAGACAAGATGACGACCTCTGTCGGGGCCATGCTGGAAGAGGTGATCCCATGGAGAACCAGCCAGAAAGGCTCTTCTGTGCGGTGGCTGGGGGGCAGGAGGAGGTGACGGGTGCAGGGTCGCAGACAACAGGGACAGGCTCTGGATGACGGTAGTGGTGGGGTGACCAGGCTCCCGGGAGCCAGGGCGCTGGGCTTTGTGCTGCCAGCAGGGCCTCGGACAGCACCGCCCACCAGCCGACTACTTGGCGTTGCATCTTGGCACCTGGCCCTGCAGGGCTGGGCCGCCACGTGTCCTCCTGCTGGCTGTGTGCTTCTGTGGCCGCGCAGCCCACGTGGCTGCAGGCCATCGGCCTGGGTGTGTTCTCCTGTGGCTGTTTCTTAGATAGGAAACTGTGATCTTAAGGAAAGACTCTGTGTGTACGGAGATCTTAACTTTGTGTACATTGTCCATAAACACGGACTGGTGATAGAGAAATCTGTCCGTGTCTCACACCCAAGAGCAAGTTACGCTTCATTCTGTCAACTGCTGGATTTAAGTGGAACGGTGTCAGTAGCTTCGAGAGATACAGGGCCGACACAGTACTGTAAAGCCATTATTCTCCAATTAAAAGTAAAAAAGAAATACAGGGGGATCTACTTTTTCCAAATTTGGATGCATCTAATTACGTTTAGATTTGATTAACAATTCAGGTTTGGGGAGAAAAATCAAATTTTAATTAATTTTTTGACAATAATGAATCATTTCTAAAATGCCTACTAGTATATAACTGAATAATAGTCTTTATCTAGTGTAAATGGATAAATCATTACATAAAAGGGGACCGGATAAAAGGTTAAATAACGTGCAGTTTTCTGTGTCATATCTTATGGATATAAACTTAGAGCAAGAATTTTCAGGAACATTGTTAGATTAGTATTAAGCAGGTTAGGAATGTGTGGGAATCGATCATGTTGGCAAATCTTACCTGTACTTTTTCTAAATGAAACGAGTTATGTGTATTATATAATACACATGTGTATTCGCATATACCTATAAAACACACATATGTATATTCACATATATCACATTCATATGTGACTTCATAAAGCCATAGGAAGGTTTTTCCAGAATTTCAGAATGTTTAAAACAGTTTTTCAGAACATAAAACAGGTTTTTACACAACAAAAACCTTTTATTTAAATAAAAACAACAGGGGTATCCCATTATATTTACTTTTTAATGTGACTTCAGCCATATGTGCTTTTCCTATTACAATCAAAAATACTGCAACATTCTGGCTATATATATTGGCATATATTGTTGCATGCAGACTGTCTCATACATTTAAAGATACAGGGCTGTCTAAACCATTAGAGGCAGTTTCTGGGCATTGCTGTTTGGGCTTTGGTTTTTGCCTTAGGTACTAGCTTTAGGATTTAATTGCCCAGACGTGGCAGGTTGGTCATTTGCGTGATATTGAAGAGTAGCAGCTGTTTGGCAGGGCAGGGTTTGCGTTGCGGGGTTGTGTCTCCGGTGGGTCACGCAGCCTGAGCTGGTGTGCTGTTCTCGCCCTCTGGCCTGCAGTTCAACGTGTGCGGTGACATGCCCGCCTGTGGCACCCTGGATGGGAAGCCAGCTTCCGGCTGCGAGGCAGAAGTCCAGATGGACGACATGAAGACCCTGAAGCCGGGCAGGCTGGTGGGCCTGGAGAAGAGCCTGCAGCTGTCCACCGAGGGCTTTATAACCCTGAACTACACGGGGCTTCCTTCCCACCCCAACGGTGAGCTCAGATCCCTGTTGGTTTAGCGACTCACCAGCGTCCTGGTGGTTTTGTGACTGTCGACCTTTCCAAGAGTAACGTGCGCGTCCGTAGACGCTCCGGGTCTGGCTGCCCTCTGGCCTCACGTGCATCGTGCGTGCCTGGCCTCCAGGGTGTTTCCCCAGCCCCTGAGTGCATTCTGCAGCCGGAGGGTCCCAGGCTGCTGGGTTCTGTTCACACCCGCAACCCCCAGCATCTTCCCCCAGCGGCTGCTCTGATAAGAAAGTGTTCACTTGGCCTCTTGTCCCCTGTTTTTCAGATATTGAAGTGATGGGTGAAGATAATAACAGTTTTGCCATCTTTACTGGGTTCTCATTTCTGTTCCTTCCTGCAGCTGTGACTGTAAACAGATAGTTGCTGTTTTGGCGTCATCAGGTGTGACGCTGAGTGTGAGAGCCCTGGGGGACGGTGGTGGTGGAGTAGCAGCTGCCGTGCACGCGTGCTGGCCACCGCCTGCCGGTCCCACGTGGAGGTGCTGTGTGTGCTGAACTGCTTGGTTCTCCACCAACCCCAGGCCCCTCATTCTTGGCGTATGTGCTTCTTAACCACCTCCTGGCGTCCCAGGTGATGAAGGCCCAGAAGGCCTCGCGCCCTGGACAGAGAGCCAGTACTGGGAGCCAGGTCTCCTGCTTCTAATCCTGGTTCTGCCGACAGACACATTTATTCAGTGTTGCGGATCAGAGGCCCCCAGAGGTGCCCCCCACACACACAGTCCAGGGCCATGCAGCTGGTAATGAGCACAGCTGAGGTCGGAACCCACGTGGTCTGACTTCTGGACCTGCGCACTTCTCACTGCACTGGGGTGGGCTCAGGAAGGGGCATTTGTGTGATGTCTGGTGCCCAAAATAACGGGCTGTCTGAGTCCATGTCAGAGGGAGCCAAGATCCGGAAGGGAGTGGGGATGGCTCTGCCAGTCTGCGGTCGTCAGCTCGTGCTGTGCACCCTGCCTCAAGCTGACAGATCCATTAACACACCGGGAAGAGGACTGTAGGGTGTTGAAAGGCTGATTTCAGGATTCCTGGGAAGGGGGCTAAAAATCAGGGGTCTTCTTAACTTCGAGGACAGAAGACCTGGGTCTGGGGGCTGCTGTTGGGTCTATGAAGGGTTGGCCTAGAAAGGGAATTGCTCTCATTATGCCTCATTTGTTGGGGAGGATTCAGACACAGACGGATGATTTTAGTCTGTTCGTAGAGCCCAGGGGGACGGGAATCCTTTGCTTTATAGATGTAAACTTCTTCACCTCTGGGTCCAAAGAGTCAGCTGCTCACTCACCTCAATATCCAAAAAGAAATGTGCTTCACTCTTGTTTTTTATTGATATTTTATTAAAAAAATTTTTTTTGGCCACCCTGTATGGTACGTGGGGTCTTAGTTCCCCAATCAGGGATTGAATGCACGCCCTCTACGGTGTAAGTTCAGAATCTTAACCACTGGACCATCAGAGAAGTCCCTTCCGTCTTGTTTATAATTCTCTTTGTTTCCAGTTCCAGGGTACTGTTTAAAAATGGGATAGATTAGGCATCTATGTATCCTTTTTTGTGTGTCCTAATTTGGAAAATGACCCCACTGTTTAATAATGAACTAGATTAGACATTTATGTGTATGTGTGTGTATATATACATATATATTTTTTACCCTAATTTGGAAAATGACCCTTTGTCTCTTGCGGGGTTATCAGTGTGGTCGTGTGGCTGACAGCCGCTGACATTTCTCTGCTGGGTTGGGATCCAGGCGCCAGCAGCCCCCCTGGGGGTGCAGCGCACGTCTGACCTTAGAGCTGTGTTGCTCCAGGCTTGTCCCTCCCTCTCCCTCCGCTTCAGTGTCCTCCCTTGAAAACCAGGCATCTCTGGGGGCCACTGTGGGACTCAGTGACATGGTAATGACTCCGGGGCTCTTCCCTCCGTGGAGCCTCTGCCCACGTGGTCCCCTCCCCGCAGGAGCCTCCATGTTGGCTGTGCCACCTCCACTTCCTCCCTGCCCGCCTCCCCAGTGGTCTGTGCTCGGCTCCGCAAGTCGAGTGATGTTCCAAGTGTTGGGTTGTATCACTCCTGGCTTAGACCACCCCCTCCTGGCTCAGGGTTCCCCGTGTGCCCAGAGCAGCAGCCAGGCCTGTCCAGTGGCCACGGGAGCCCTGCTGCTCCTTGCTCGGGCCCCTCCGACCTCCTGCTCCTCAACCAGGCAGGCCCACCCTCCCCATCTGAGCCCTCGTCCTTGGTGTTTCCCGCTGCTCACGGCAGTCTCCGTTCTAGACAGCCAGGCGGTTCTTTTCTTCCCTTCTGCAGGGTTGGGGTCAGATGGCACCTTCCAGTGAGCCCAGCCATCGTGCCTTGTCCCCCCCCGCCAAACCCTGGGGTTTCTCAGCCCCATCCTGCAGTGTCTTCCTGCATTTCCATCTGTCCTGCCGAGGCTGCATGAAGTCTGCTCACTGTCAGGGCGCTGAGCAGCCTTGAGGGTCAGCTCCCAGGAGAGCGAGTTTTTTTCTGTTTCTCTCACTCCTGTGTGTAGTATGAATGTAGTAAACATTGTTGAATAAACCCTTGAAGGAGAGTGGTGGTTTTCTAGTGTTTGGGTGGATAAATGGATGTAGTGCTCTCATCCTTCTTGGAATAGAGGAATGCCAAGACACCGTGCTCATGGTGTGAACCTTCCTTACGAGGGTCACTGTCCCAATGAGTGTGACCTCTTCTTAGCTCAGGTCCCTGGAACAGATTGGGTGCTGAGACACTGTCTTAGCAGACGAGCCTGGAGGCTCATGTCTGGGCATGCTGTCCCAGTGAGCCGTGTGTGTCTGGCGACGCTGTGGTCACTGCTGTTTCTCAACAGTCTGGCCTTCTGTTCCCAGGGAGGGCTGATGCCTTCATCATCCGCTTCGTCTGCAATGACGACGTTTACCCAGGGACAACCAAGTTCCTGCACCAGGACATCGACTCTAGCCTGGGGATCCGGAACACTTTCTTCGAGTTTGAAACCGCGCTGGCCTGTGTACCTTCTCCGGTAGATTGCCAAGTCACAGGTGAGACTGGTTGGAAGTGTGTGTGCATGCCTGTGAGCATATGTGTGTGTATATGTGCGTGTGTGTGTGTGTTTTATTTTCAGGCAGCATGACATTTGTGTTACATGTTTCCCTTGAATGATGCTTAGAGTTGTAAAACTTCTCTTGAAGTGAATCTGGGTTCATGGTTTTGAGCTATCGTTTGGGATCAGAAGCTACTTACGAACAAAGAAGAAAACTAAGGGGGGAAAATCAAGTGCACTGTTGGAGCTCCTTACTGGAGGGAGAAGAGGAAAAGAGGATAAAGTTCTGAAACGGGTCCCCGATTCTGAGCTGGATCCTCACTCTTTGTGGCGGCCCCCACCTCCTCAGCCGTGGTGCTCTGTTGTAACAGCTGGTTTCTTTGGTTGGTTGTTTCTGTGTTGGAATTAAAAGAAATTTTTAAAATCAGGAATCACTAAAGTTTTAATTAATTTTTTTTTACTTAAAAAAAAAAGTTTGTCTGTGGCACATAGCGTGTGGGATCTTAGTTCCTTGCCCAGGGGTCGAACTCTGCATTGGAAGCGCCAAGTCTCAACCACGGGGCCGCTGGGGAAGTCCCGTCATGGCAGTTTTGAGCGTCAGGGCTGGTGCATGTTTCTGCAGGAGGTGCCTGTCGGCTTCCTGTGGGTCTGCTCATTTCTGTTACGAGTGTTAAGTTCCTGCCTCCTTAAGGGGTTGAAAGGTGGTGTCCAGAGCTACCAGGAGGGCAGGGCTCTGCAGTGCTCCCGTGTATTTCAGACCCCGCTGGGAACGAGTATGATCTGAGTGGCCTGAGCAAGGCCAGGAAGCCGTGGACCGCGGTTGACACGTTCGATGAGGGGAAGAAGAGGACCTTCTACCTGAGCGTGTGCACGCCTCTCCCGTACATTCCCGGCTGCCACGGTGCGTGCCGTGCCCTAGACTCGAGTTCACCTGGCCTTCCTCCCCTCCCGCCACCTTCAACGCTGTCTCCTGGCCCTTGTAGGCACCGCTGTGGGGTCCTGCCTGGTGACGGAAGACAGCAAGTTGAACCTAGGCGTCGTGCAGATCAGTCCTCAGGTGGGCGCCAACGGGTCCCTGAGCCTCGTCTACGTCAACGGGGACAAGTGCAAGAACCAGCGTTTCTCCACCAGGATAAACCTCGAGTGTGCCCACACAACGGTGCGTGTCCGTGCAACCTCCTTTCCGCCTCCCCCAGACTCCAGGCCTTGCATCTGATGTTGAACTTGCCGGAGTGTTGGGGGGTTTTAGGCTGTTGATGGGATTGGACCAGAATGTCCTGGTCTGGTGTGTTTCCTGAGGGCTGTCCATGTACTTCTCTCATGGAGGTGAAGAGTTGCGTGTCCATCCTGCTACCTTCTGACTCCCTTCTTAAGTGGATGAGCATGTGCTGAGCGCTGGTTTCCGTTGCAGGGCTCCCCGACCTTTCAGCTCCAGAACGACTGTGAGTATGTGTTTCTCTGGAGAACCGTGGAAGCCTGTCCCGTCGTGCGTGCGGAAGGTAAGACCTGGCCCCGCCCACCTAAGTTGTGAAAGTGTGATGTAGGGCGTGCTCTGATAGCATCTTAGATGTGAAGACTTGGGCGTGATCTCGAGACGCCTATGTATTTATTAGTGGATGGATAGCTTCTTGTCCTTGAATTTTCCACTCCACTCCATTGTTCCCTTCACCAGGGACATTTTCCTCCCCTGCTGGGTCGATGGGCTGTTGGCGTCTCACACTTGAGAGCGTGAACATGAGGTTTGATTTTAAGTGGATCTTCCTTCCTCCGGTGACCTAAGCTTTTCTAGAAGACTGTGGGCAGCTTGTCTTATGCATACAAGCCAGAAGGAGAGAAGGTGGAAATGGTATTTAAGGCCTGTTTTAAGACAGTACTTAGCTGATTAAAGGTTGCAGAAGTTTTGCCTGAAGGTGTGTGTGTGTGTGTGTGTGTGTGTGTGTGTGTGTGTCATTGCCCTTCCCCTCTCACGTTCTTGCAGGAGACTACTGCGAGGTGAGAGACCCAAGGCACGGCAACCTGTATAACCTGATACCTCTTGGTCTGAACGACACTGTCGTGCGGGCCGGCGAATACACCTATTACTTCCGCGTCTGCGGAGAGCTGACATCCGGCGTCTGCCCAACCAGTGACAAGTCCAAGGTCATCTCATCATGCCAGGAAAAGCGGGGACCCCAGGGATTTCAAAAAGTGGCAGGTACTGTGGTTTTCTTCCTTCTCTTCTTGGAATTCCGTATTTAAGTATGGAATTCCACATTTAAGATGATAGATTATATCTTGTGTTTTAAGATCTAAAGACGGTATCTTTCTTGCAAAAGAAGTACATCTGCTGTGTCCTGGTAAAACAGCGTGTTAGCGATGTTTCTGGTTTCACAGGACACACGCTGACGCGTGTCGTTAAGAGCTTATTTCATTCTTACTTAGCGACACTGGTTAGTTCTCAGCTCATATTTCTTCTTTTTTATCCCAACTTTGGGACCCACTGGACTACTGGTAGGTGCTCTGGGGTGGTACTTTGTAGAACAGAGACGAAGGGCACGTGTCTGGTACTGGGCTGGGCCGTGAAACTGGTAGGGCAGACTGTCGGTCCTCATGCTCTCTCAGCAGCTGGGCAGGTGGTGATGCACTTACGACTTTTTTACAAATCATGAAGTAGCTGGCAGAGTGAGTCCATGGGCCTCCCTGAGGAGCCGGCATCCTCTGAGCTCATCAGGTCAAGGAGTGTCTGCGTGGCATCTATCTGTTGGTCTGTGGTCTGCGTGTCTGTTGGTCTGAAGGTCACGGCCTGGGGTGAGAGGAGGCCTGGTTCAAGGAGCTGGCGGGCCTGGCGTGCTTGGTCTTGTGGGGGTTTGTTCAGGGTATGCGATGGGCCGCGTCTGTGCTGACCGGCCGGGGCCTTCCTGAGCCCATCCTCACATCCCTGGCTGCTTCTTCGGCAGGTCTGTTTAATCAGAAGCTGACCTACGAGAATGGGGTGCTGAAGATGAACTACACCGGGGGCGACACCTGCCACAAAGTGTACCAGCGCTCCACCACCATCTTTTTCTACTGCGACCGCAGCACGCAGGCGGTGAGTGCACTCAGGGCGGGACTTCGCCCTGGCTTTGCTGCCTTGTCTTTCATAAAACGAGCCTGCTCTTACTGTCTCGTGCAACCTCCTGGTTAAACGTAGTTCAAGTGTGTGATTTACAGACTCAGTGTTCAAAACCTCGATCAGTTTTGTCTCAAGCTTAATGAGCAGGTCTGTCCCTTCCGATATGCGTCCTAAGCACCGGCCACCCAGGGTTTCCCGTTTCACATCTCGTCTCTGCCGTTGCAGCCCGTGTTTCTCCAGGAGACGTCCGATTGCTCCTACCTGTTTGAGTGGCGCACGCAGTACGCCTGCCCGCCCTACGACCTGACCGAGTGTTCGTTCAAGTAAGTCGATGGGGCGTTGACTCTCGGGGGGCAGTCCGGTTTACACGGTAATACTTTGCTTCAATAGTGGCCTGTGGGGACGGGGAACTAGATTAGGTGAGTACTCTAGGCTTTAGTTCTGCATATTAAACTCTTGGATCGCTCTTGGCTTAGGTCCTTTGCTTCTTGGGTTTTAGGTCCTCTGTTTTGTATTCTTTTTTGTTGGAGTGTATCCTCCTGTACTGTGGAGAGGTTGGGTAGCAGAGGACCCATGCAGTGTCTGAAAATGCCACTGACTTGCTCTCAGATCTGATTAGCTGGGACTAGGATTACGACAGAGTCAAATTAGGTTTCCTTCAATTTTGAAGGCCTTGTCCCATTTCCAACAAGAACCATGCACATTTGGTGAAAAAGTTTGTTGCTCATCTTCTATGAGTTTTTACTCCATTCTGGAATATTTTCTGAATTAAAAAAAAACGATCCTTTGGAAAGTTTTATTTTAAATTTCACATAAGTCCTTCTAATTATCTCTGAGGATACGGATTCTAATTTTTGTTTTCTTTTAAAAAAATCTCATCACACTTTCCCTGAGTTATAATCCATTTTCTTTTAGTGGTTGCTTTACACATGTAATTTTGATTTAACAGGAAGCTAAAGTTGACCCATAGCTCTACCCACCCCTCCAACCATGAAATAATAGAGAATGTTTTAGCACCAAACACACTCTCCCAAACTCCACAGGATTGTGGTCTAGTGTTTTAGTTCTGACTTATTTTTTTCCTTCTCACATAAGTTGTAAGTTGTGGTTTTAAAAAATACTCATTGGTTGTTTGACTATATAAATTTCTTCCCTTTGCAAAGGAAAAGAAATATCTCTGTTTCTTTGGCTTACTCTTCCTTTTTGCATTGCGCCCTTTCCTTTTGACCTAATTTTCATTCTCTCAGTGCTCTGTTTGTATAATGCTACGCAGCATGCTTGTTTGCAGATTGCTTGCCTCTGGTCTCTGTTGGGGTAAGGAGTTTGTATCAGGATGTCCCACTTGGGACTGGGAAGGAATTAGTGCGTCTTCCGACGCTGGCTTCTCAGGCTGTTGGAGCTGGTCCTGGGGTCCACGCGCACCGTAACACTGCCTGGTGGTCCTGTACCAGTAGGGAGTGTGTGGCGTTAATCTTGGCCTTCATGTGAAAGGGCTCAGTTTTATCACCACTCACTTGGCACAGAAGCCCAGGTGAATGCTTCTGCGTGTGTGCACCAGCCCTTGGGAGGTGAGCCATCTCGGGTTGCTGTTAGAGAGTCTGGCCTTTCAGTCCTAGCTTCATTATCAGGTAGATAACCTGCCTTTTCTGTACATGTTTTCTTGGGTTTGTTCTGTGGTCTCAGTCTGTTTTGCTTACGCATGGCTTTGTTATTTACGTTGCTTGGAAGGGGGTACTTCCTAAAACTGAAGACGTATGCCTGTTACTCAGTTAGGAATATTTTCAGTGACTGCGTTTTTGAAGGTTGCCTTTTGTTGTGGGCCTTTTATTAATCGTATCTTAACTTTGCCTGTCGTATGCACTGTATATTTTAAGTGTCTTTTTTATCTGTTTCTGTACAGCATTCTGTTTCCTTAGATCTATTTCCCGTTAACTGGTTCTCTCATCAGCTGATTCGATTTGCTCTTCCACCTGCTCGTTGTCTTTTTAATTTTCATGACTGAGTTCTGTTTGGTACTCTTTCTCATTTCTTCCTCCATTTCATCATTTCTTCTCTCCACTCCACCCCCCTTTTATTATAGTTGCAGTTTCTTCTTTTAGGTCTTTAACCGTTTACAGTAAATCTCTATCCGTTATATGGAGTTCTTGAGGATCAGCTTCTGCAAATGTCTGTGTCTCCCACAGATGCCGATGTTAATGCCAGCCCCATCCCTTCACTCTCATCCCATTAATGGTCCCTCAGCTTTCAAAGTACCTAGAGTTCTGTCTTCCAGAAGCAGCACCAACCCCTTCCGCCCCCCGTTTCGACCATCCCCGTCTCCCCCTGCATGGGTGCAGCGGCCCCTCAGTGATCCCCTGGCCACCGTGGACTGGCCCTGCACAGGGGTTAGAGGTCTTATTAGACGAGATCAGGTGTGTGTTCAGAGTGGTATGGCTGTAGACCAGAGTGGTCCTGGGAGGTTGTAAGTCAGCCCAGGCCAATGTCGTTGCGGCCCCGTGATGCGATGAAGCCCCTGTGTCGTTTGGAGCTACCAGCTGAAGTCGTCTGGTGGGCTGGAACACCCCCCGCCCCGCTGCCAGCCTCAGCTCCCACTGTGCCATGGCTCCTGTCTGCTCTGCTCCGTCCACACAGGGCCCCGTGTTTTCCTGTGGACACCCTGGCGTTCTGTGCCCCAGGCTCCTGGTTCCCACTGCTCCCTCTGCCCGGTTTCCTGTGGGGCAGGCTCTTCCGCATCATCCTAAGCTTATTCAGAGATGGCCTTCTCAGAAAGGCCTTCTCTGGCCACTGTCTAAAAATCTCACTTCCTCTTTCCCCTCCCAAACTTCATATTCCTTCCCTGCCTTATTTTTTCTCTGTACTCTGATTACCATCTGTTCTACTGTACATTAAAAAAAAAAAAACAAAAACCTGTGGCCTCTCCAGTCTTCATAGGATGGGCGATTTTTATCCGTTTCCATCAACACCACCCGCCTTTGGCATGTAGTTTTGAACAAGTGGCTGATTCTGGTCTCCCCAGGTGAAGTGGTGTCTCTGGCCGCCCTGTGTCCCCACCTGACTCGGGCCCCTGAGCAGGCTGAGTGTCTTTCTCAGCCTTGACTCTGCACCCGGCGGAGGGCTGGCTCTCAGTACCTGTCCCTGCCTGGGGTTCGTGCAGAAAGTAAACTTTCTCCAGGAAGGTCAACGCCAGCCCCATTTACTTCGGGAACCGCTGGGGGCCTCGGGCTTGTTCAGCAGGTGGCCTGACCGGGATGCCCTGGGCGCTGCGTGTGTCAGCCGTCTGTGTACCCCTGTCTCCTGACTGCCCTGAGCAGGGCGCGCACTTACACTTTGCTTTTTCTGTTGTTGTTGAGTACGTAATTTCGTCGCACCAAGGCTTGGCGTTTCCTGAGCTCAGGCTGTGTCGTTGCTGATTCCGCCTGGAGCTGGAGACCCCAGGGGTCAAGTCCAGCCTCTGGTAGGGTCTGGTGCCCTGGGTGTCAGGAGTACACTCCTCCTGTGCACTGAGCCTTTCCAGCCGGGGTGCTCAAGCCTGAATCGGAATCCAGCTGCACCTCACCAGGGCGCTTTTTCCTTCCCTGCAGAAACGAGGCTGGGGAAACCTACGACCTCTCGTCTCTGTCGAGGTACAGCGACAACTGGGAGGCTGTCACGGGCACAGGGTCCACCGAGCACTACCTCATCAACGTGTGCAAGTCCCTGTCCCCGCAGGCTGGCTCAGGTGAGCGGGGGGCGCAGGGGCTCGGGGCTCGTAGGGAGTTTGTGGGGGAGAGAGGGAGTCAGGACGGATTCTTCGAAGTCATGTCACTCTCTGACATGGGAGTCGGGACACGTTAGCCCGGAAGTGGAAGGAGGACTTGCGGGTCTTGATGACCAGGCCCTGGTGTGGTCCAGGGTAAGTCAGTGCTGAAGGCGTGCTGGGAGCGTGAGGACCTGTTTGAAGTGTCAAGAGTCGGAGGTAGTGGGAGGTAATCACGGTGGTGGGTGGTTCTCAGCCAGGGCAGGAGATTGGAAGGCAGCGAATGGCCATGTGGCCACACACCCTTTGTATTTACTGACAGTAAAGTGGGTGGGGGTCCTGGTACGATGCACCCAGACCCTTGGTGCCAGTGATGAGGCGAGAGCTGGTTGGACCCAGGGGACCAGGAGCAGCAACCTGGAGCGACCCCGATGCCCCCTCGGCCTGCTGGGGCCCTGCAGGCGGAGCTTGTTCTGTCTCCCGGGCAGGTCTGTGCAGCCCACTCACATCCTGAGTGACTTTTCTCTGCTGCATGCGGTGTGGCCGTGGCCAAGTGGCCCTGTTTTGTGCGCTGGCCGCCTGGTGACCCCACACTCTCAGTCCATGAAGTGGGGCCCGCCCGTTCTTTCCCCGGGCAGGTGACTCAGACATTTCCAGGACTGGGGAGTTGGCGCAGTTCTTGGTGACTTCTGAAATAAAGATAGCACGTGGACATAGGCCATTCACAACGTCCCCTGGGCTCAGTCTGGGTGTTCTCAGCTTCATCCCATTTGGGGGTCAGAAAAACTGAGGCCGTCCTGTCCTGAATTCTCCTGACTCTCCACATCTACCCCCCCCAATCCATCTGCAGTAAATTAATGTTTCATGCCACGAGAGCTCGTGGCGTCATCAGCATCTGACTTAAACAATGGGAACCACTGGTATTTTGGAGTGATTGTTAGAGTCAGAGTGTCGCGTGCCAGACGTTAGGTGCCTTGTGAGTCCTAGTCTGGAAAGCGGCCAATGGTCGCTCTTAATCGTCTCTGCTTGTGCTACAGATCCGTGCCCTCCGGAGGCGGCCGTGTGTCTGCTGGGCGGCCCCAAGCCCGTGAACCTGGGCAGGGTGCGGGACAGTCCTCAGTGGAGCCAGGGCTTGACCCTCCTGAAGTACGTTGACGGTGACTTGTGTCCAGACCAAATTCGGAAGAAGTCAACCACCATCCGCTTCACGTGCAGCGAGAGCCACGTGGTGAGTGACCCAGCTGTGTCCACCCTGGCGTGGGTCCTGAGTCAGCAGGACTGACGTCTCACTTCCTTCGGGTGCGTGGTGAAGCCCTCAGGGTGACCCGGCCTAACAGGGGGCACAGGCAGTGCGGCCTTGGGCCTGTGGTCCTGGGTGCCCACCCTGGCAATTCAACTTCCAGAGTTAGGGGCTCCCCTGGTGGCTTAGTGGTCGAGTATCTGCCTGCAATGTGGGAGCTGCGGGTTCAGTCCCAGGACTGGGAAGATCCCCTGGAGAAGGGAATGGCTACCCACTCCAGTATTCTCGCCTGGGGAATCCCATGGACAGAGGAGCCTGGCGGGCTACAGTCTGAGGGGTTGCAAAGAGTCCGACATGACTTTGTGACTCATCATTGTCAAAGTCTGACTCAGCCCCCTGGAGGCTGGAGAGAGAACTGCCGTTTGCCAGCCTGCCCCTCATCTTCGGGGGTAAAAACGGCAGGTCGGCAGACCTGGTTCCAAGCCAAGCTCTCCCGCTTCCTGACCGTGCACCCCAGTCCCTTCATCCCTCTCAGCTGGTCACCCGTTACCAACACGAGCTCTGGCGAGGTTAGAGAGGAGAGACCGGAGGCTCCGGGCCCCGTTGCTGGCTTGTGGTTGGTGCATGAGAGCCGGAGTCTTGTCTCATCTCTGGGCAGTCCCTTCCCCAGAGGGTTGGTCTGTGCAGTGTGGAGGTGGGTGCAGAATTAATTGTCTTCCTGGACTGTTTTTTTTTTTACTGTGGGGACAAGTCCATCTGCGAGATGAAGGTGCTTTTGTGGGAGATGTGGGTTGTGGCTACGGGCCATGAGGACAGGCTGAGCTAGCCCACTCAGTGTCATTGTCTAGCTGCGTGTGGCCAGAACTGGTGGTGGGGGAGCCCCAGGGAGAGCCTCCTGGGGGCCTGAGGCCTGCCCCCCTGGACGGGGTGGATGCTGAGGTTCTCCTCTGGAGACTATGCGGAGGCTGAGCCTGGACCCCCAAGCTCCTGGGGTGCAGACACTCTGGGCCCCCATAGACTCCCTGTGTGACTGAGCGGAGAGGCTCATGGCTGAGCAGGACAGTTGAGGGGCCCCGGGGGGCTCTGCATGCGGGTGCCCGGGTCTGGGTTATCTGGGGAGAAGGGTCCTGCTGCACCAGGCTGGCCTGAGCCACGTGGACGAGGCACGTCCGGAAGGCGGGGAGTCTCCTCGCCTGGGCGGTGCGGGGTCGGTCGGTTCTCAGTTGTCACTAGTCCTGGAGGCGCTTCCCCTTTTGTTCCCATAACAAACTTCAGTTCCGGTTTTTAGAGCATGACCTCGGGTTTCCTCATTCATGACTCACGGTGGCCCTCTGCTCATCCTTCGCCCGCCCGTCCCCCGCGCCCCGTCTCACTGCTTGGCTGCAGGGACACACCCCTGGCCCCTGCGTGGATCTCAGGCCTCGTCTCGTCCGTGTGTGTCAGGGCCCTCGGGGGCATCTCCGGAGCAGACACTGACCCCTTGCTTTTTCTGAACCTGCCTCTGTCCCACGAAGACCCCGGGACGGATGAGTCACAGGCGGCGCAGGGGAGCTCCTGTTGACGGGGGTCGGCGCTGTTCCCAGGTCCGCCCTGTGGCCCGTTGGCAGCCGCCTTTGTCTTTGCTCATTTCTAGAACTCCAGGCCCATGTTCATCAGCGCGGTGGAGGACTGCGAATACACCTTCTCCTGGCCCACGGCCGCCGCCTGCGCTGTCAAGAGCAACGTGCACGACGACTGCCAGGTCACCAACCCCGCCACGGGTAAGTGAGGGGCCCCACCGGCCTCCCCGCCCCGCCCCTGCAGTGAGGGACCCCGCCAGCCTCCCCCGCCCCACCCCTGCAGTGAGGGACCCCGCCGGCCTCCCCCGCCCCGCCCCTGCAGTGAGGGACCCTGCCGGCCTCCCCCGCCCCTGCAGTGAGGGACCCGCCCACCCCACCCCCGGCATGATGAGAGGCCCCGGATGAGGTTGAGAAGCAGGCAGTGTCCTGTCTGGAGGGTGCACGTTGGCCTTTTGTGCCAGTTCTGCGGGCTGCTGTTGACTCGGGACTCTCCTTCAGTGGAGGAGACGGCCACTCCCCCTGAAACCTGTGCTCCCACTGCCCCTGTTTCTGGGGTTGTCGGTCCCTGGCTCTTGGCTTGTGGAGCTGGAGTCGATCTCCTGTTCCCTTTCAGGGTTAATCTGGGTGAGGTTGGAGGGGCACCCAGGGAACTGCTGAGTCTCAGCACTGGGAACGCAGGGTGCTTCTCTGGCAGCGGGAAGTGCTGTCGGGGCCTCCCCAACTTCCCCCCACCCCGAATCACAGGGGCTGCTGAGGCCCGGCCCCAGGAGGACGCCCACCTCCCCCCAGTACTCTCTAGCGGGTCAGGAAGGTTCTCAGGGCCGAGCCGGTGAAAGGGGCAGATTCATCACGAGGAGTCCGGGGCCTCATGGCCCGTGGGATCCGTGTCTGAGCAGGTGGGTGAGGGGTCACTGTGTCCCACCGCCCACCCCGTGCAGGACACCTGTTTGACCTGAGCTCTCTGAGCGGCCGGGCCGGCTTCACCGCCGCCTACAGCGAGAAGGGGTTAGTCTACCTCAGCGTGTGCGGGGACAACGAGAACTGCGCCAACGGCGTGGGTGAGTGCGGCCTGCCCTCCACGCGCCCCCTCCAGCGAAGAGATCAGATGCCTTCATCGGCAGCAATCCTCTTGGGGTCAGGGCGGGGGCTGTGAGGGGGTGATTTGTAACCATGGGGTGAAGTATTAGACGTGTAGCATTTGCTGAAATTGGGTAGCACTACCAGGAGTGCAGGCTGTGGCTTGCAGCATCCGGGTCTGCAGGAAGTACGTTATCAGGAAGCAAGTGCTTTGGGTCCCTGACTGTGTGTCCTTCCCACCGGCTCTGTGCTGGGCACAGGGGCCTGCTTTGGGCAGACCAGGATCAGCGTGGGCAAGGCGAGCAAGAGGCTGACCTACGTGGACCAGGTCTTACAACTGGTGTATGAGGGCGGCTCCCCCTGCCCCTCCAAGACCGGCCTGACCTACAAGAGCGTCATCAGCTTCGTGTGCAGGCCTGAGGTCGGGCCCACCAACAGGCCCATGCTGATCTCCCTGGACAAGCGCACGTGCACGCTTTTCTTCTCCTGGCACACACCCCTGGCCTGCGAGCAGACGGTGAGTCCGGGGCGGCCCAGCCCGCCCAACCTAGGGGCCTTCCACTTCTCCCATGGGTCCTGGGGCACCCCACCCGCTTCTCGTCCACTCCCGTGGCCCCGATAACGCTTGGTTCAGAGTGCCCGATGCTAAATAAAGCAAAACACGTGGTGGGGGGTGGTGGTTGATCCACCTTTAGTGCGTTTCTCGTTCAGCCTAAATCCTCGCGGTGACTGCTGGTCAGTGGTCAGGAGCTCAGTTGTTGTAGATGCCAACCCAGAGGTGTGTTTCCCGTCTGATAGACCGAGTGCTCCGTGAGGAACGGCAGCTCCCTCATCGACCTGTCCCCACTCATCCACCGCACCGGGGGTTACGAAGCATACGATGAGAGTGAGGACGACCGCTCCGACACCAGCCCCGACTTCTACATCAACATCTGCCAGCCGCTCAACCCCATGCACGGGTTGGCCTGCCCCGCCGGCACGGCTGTGTGCAAGGTTCCCGTGGACGGCCCCCCGATAGTGAGTGTGGGGCCCAAGGGCAGAGTTCGCCCCGCAGGGGGTTTCAGCAGCCCCCCCAGCGTGTCGTGTGTCTTGCTGTCGGTGGAGAGTCTTCAGGCAGAACGAATGGGGACGTGAGCTGGGACTCTGTGATTCTGGGTCCGCCAGGGGAAGAGGAATGTGAGGGTTTGTGCATTAAGCTGTCTCTTGTTGTGATAGAAGGTACGGGAGAAAATGTGAACACGTGTGCGGAGAGACGGTATTTTTATATCAGGTCAGAAGTCCCCAAGGATGTTGATGGAGCTTGGTGTCTGCTTAAGTGCGGGTCTTGTGTCATGAAAAGCTTGTGAAATACAAGCATGTTCTTTGGTAAATGAGTTTATTATTAAGGGCATAAGCCAGTTGGCTAACAACTAAGCATTCTGCCTTGAAAGCTTCGGTGTACGCCAGCATTTCCCAGCGTAGGTTTGGGCCTCTCCAAACATCGCCTTCACGAGTTCATGTTTTGCGCGGTGCTCAGCGTGTGTTATTTGAAGTGAAATGCACCCCTGGAGTGGGCTGTTTCCTGCTTGTTTTAACTGTGAGTCCGGTCCCGAGGGACTGAGATGTCCTTGTAACGGGAGGACGTTACCGGTGGTGCAGGTAGGGAGAGACGTGGGCAGCAGTTGGGGACGTTGGCCGTGATGTGAGCTTGACCAGAGCGTGGCTGTGTGATGAGCGCGGGGCCTGGACAGTTGGTGTTGGCAGGAAGTGCTTGCGGTCAGCCTTCCCGGCGGTAGCCGGGAGCCGTTTTCTCCCATGTGGCTACCTTCTTCCAGGTTTAAAAATAATAGAGAAAGTTCTCTAACCAGAGAGGGTGGTGTGTCATCGTGGCCTTAGCGTGGTGAACAGAGCATGTTGTGTGGCTTCATTCACACACTCACTTGCACACTCATCTCTCAGACACCACACACATACTCGTCTCAAATACACACTCATCTCAAACACACCACATGTACACACTCATCTCACACACACACAATCTATCACACACCACACACAGTCCTCTCTCACACTGCACACTCATCTTTTACACACCACACACACTCATCTGACACACACTGCACACTCATCTCTCACACACCATATACACACACTCATCTCAAACACATACACTCTCATCTCAAACACACACATACACACTCATCTCACACACACAGACTCATGTCTCACACACTACACACACACTCATCTCACACACACTGCACACTCATCTTTCACACACACCACACACACACTCGTCTCAAACACACTCATCTCTCACACACCACACACACACTCATCTCACACACACCACACACTCATCTCACACTCATTTCTTACACACCACACACACACACTCATCTCTCACACACCACACTCATCTGACATACACACTCATCTCTCACACACTTACCACATACACATCTCTCACACACACACTATACTCATCTCACACACACTTATCACACACATACATTCGTCTCACATATGCACTCATCTCACACGCACACTCATCTCTCACACACATAAACACACATATACATACACACCATTCCTGGCCAATCACATTTCTTTGATTTGTGTGTCTATTTGCTCAAAAACACTGGCTGAGCGGCCGGTGTGTGCCAGGGCCGAGCGAAGCCGCAGAAGGTGGTGGGGGTGTGAGTGTGTGCTGTGTGCACACGCCTCGGTGCCGCTGAGGGGACAGGGCAGCCATGTGGGTTCCAGCCTCCGGCCGGCAGGTCAAGGGCCTGAGCAGCTTTCCGGGTGTGACCTGAGACTCCTGTTGCCTAGAATCTTTGAAAGTGGACCCTGAGTAGATGCCTTGGTGATAAATTTGTCCCTTAGTCAAGTGTTAGTCTCTCAGTGGTGTCCGACTCTGCAACACCATGGACTGTAGCCCTCTAGGCTCCTCTGTCCGTGGGATTCTCGAGGCAAGAACACTGGAGTCGGCTGCCATGCTCTCCAGGGGATCTTCCCCACCCAGGGATGGAACCCAGGCCTCCTGCACTGCAGGCGGGTTCTTTACCGTCTGAGCCCCCAGGGAAGCCCCACCCTGAGCAGAAGCACAGCCACTGTTGCTCATGTAGTCGATGCCCACCGGCAAAGTGAGGTTTCTTTTTTGTGCCTCGCTGTCAGGACTTTTCACGTGAGCTGCTGATAACACGGTTTCTTTAGGTGCTACTTGTCCTCAAAACTGAGGACGTGCAACTTTTGTAACTTCTCCGTCAGCCCTTACTCCTCTAACCTGGGGAACGATTACCTTCCTGAAACGTCATCTGCTTTCTCTGTTCAGGATATTGGCCGAGTGGCAGGACCTCCGATCCTCAATCCCATAGCCAACGAAGTTTACTTGAACTTTGAAAGCAGCACTCCTTGCTTGGCGGACCGGCACTTCAACTACACCTCACTGATCACGTTCCACTGTAAGCGGGGCGTGAGCATGGTAAGTGGGCACCGGTGTACGAGGCACCGGTGTGTGGGCCGGCCAGCCAGAGCCGGAGGCCCTCGAAGCCTGCCTCGGACGAAGGCTGCCCATGTCCACAGCGCCTGCCTCGCACCGTGTGCTGTCAGTGGTGTGTGGAATCACTGCAGGCCCTCAGTTTAGCAATAAGTGGGCCCTCCCGGAGTCACCAGGGCAGATTTGGCACAAGGAGGCTTGTTGTGATAAATGCTCGAGCAAAGAAGTAGCCTTCACCTTTGCCTGGGAGTGAAAGAAAGTGTTAGTCATCCAGTCGTGTCTGACTCTGCGACCCCACGAACTGTTGCCGGCCAGGCTCCTCTGTCCGTGGGATTCTTCAGACAAGAATACTGGAGTGGGTTGCCGTTCTGTTCTCCAGGGGATCTTCTTGACCCAGGGATTGAACCCGAGTTTCCTGCATTGCAGGCAGATTCTTTACTGTCTGAGCTCCCTGCCTACCATCACACTAAAATGTCAACTTTGGTTTTCTCTTTTTAAATTTTAACATTACTGATTTTATTCTTGTTGGGAAGTCAGACATTTTGGCAGCTGTAATCATTCGGATGTAATTCATATTTCACAAATTAGCAAATGAAAGAAGAGCTTTGGGATAAAAGTATCAGTGGCTGTGATAGTGTGCCATCTACTTTTAAGGAGGCCATTGATTTTCCTTTTATCTGCAGTTAAAAAACAGCTTCCTTTAAAAAAGAGCGCTGTTTTGTTGTAAGGAGTTTTGTGTAAGTTTTCTCTTGCCCTCCCTCTGGGAACAGGAGATAAACCATTGGTTTGCGGCCCCCGTTTCGTGATGATCTGGGAGGGCTGCCTGACGTCACGTGGCCCTGCAGAGGCAGGGGTCCCCGCCTCTGCTCCACCGGAGAGCTCTGTGCTGGCGGCCTGGGTCTCAGCCCCCTGTGCTGCCTGTTTGTTTTGTATTAGAGTATAGTCGTTTAAGGAATGAGGATGAGATGGTTGGGTGGCATCACGGACTCAATGGGCATGAGTTTGGGCCAACTCCGGGAGACAGTGAGGGACAGGGAGGGCTGACGCGCTGCGATCCATCGAGTCGCAAAGAGTCGGCCACGACTTAGTGACCGAACAGCACGACGGCATAGCCACGAACAGTGTTGTGATAGTTTCGGGTGAACAGCGAAGGGACTCAGCCAGACACATACATGCATCCATTCTCCTCCCAAACTCCCTTCCCATCCAGGCTGCCACTTAACGTTGAGCAGAGTTTTCTGTGCTATATAGCAGGTCTTTTTTTGGTTATCCATTTTAAATATAGCATTGCGTACGTGTCTGTCAGAAACTCCCTTCCCCCATACTTGTGCTTTTGAAATTCCTAAATTCTGGAAACCTTACAAGTCCTTTGATGGGAATGGGCGACGTGGGTGAGTGGATGGTGGCAGGAAGTGGCTCACGGCCGCCTTCCCAGGAAGGGCTGCCATCCTGGGCGTCTGCGTGGAAACCTCACAGCTCCTGGACCGACATGTCGCCTCCGTTCACACATTGCCGGGCAGGAGGGGAGTCCCGAATGACAGGGGTTTGGGCAGCCATGATCCGCTAGCCCCTCTTGTCTCTGCACGTGCGTTCGCGTGTCTGGGGGGGGGTCTGGACGCATGTCCACAGGTGCCCCCCAGACTCGCGCTAGGTCTCAGAGCGGTGGAGTGCTGAGAGCGATGAGTGTTCGGCAGGGCTCAGAAGCAGGGCATCTCACGCTGCATGTGCGGTCCAGTTCAGAGAGACATTTGATGAACTCTCCTTCCCTTGCATTTTTTTATCTTCAGTGGAAATACTTCCTCCGTGTACATTAATAGAAAAACGCATTCTCAGCAACAATTAATGAAATTCTTCATCTGTTTTTATGGCTGCCGCTCAATGAGGGAGGGGAGGCAGTGAGGACGTTGATGGATATTTATTTAGATACTTGGCCTGTGGAATGTCCGGCTGGATCGTGTCTCGCCCTCAGTATAAACATCCCCTCAGTCTCCAGAGACGTGGGTGGGGACAGCCCCTCGAATGTACAGGAAACACTTGCTCCCTCCTCTGCCGCCGGAGACTCTTCAGTGTCTTAGGCTTCCCTGTCGCAAAGTTTAAAGACCCACCCCCACCCTTTTCTCTGAGCTGGTGGTCTGGAGTATTGGCATGCTAAGTGCAGGGACACGGGCCTGGGGGCGGAGGGGAGTTGGGTGCAGGCAGGCCTGCCTGGTGGGGCTGCTGCTTGCTTGCCCGTGGCGAGGATGGTGGCTCCCTGCTCTTGGAGAGAGCCCACCGTGGGTCACCCGGGACCCCTGCTGGTCTGGGAGCATCTCTGAGCCCACAGCGCCTGGGGCAGGGGTCTCCAGCCCTGCGGGGGGAGCGGGGAGGTTACTGTACTTGTTAATCCACGTGGATTTCACACCTGGGCCCCCCTCCCAAACAGGGAACGCCAAAACTGCTGAGGACCAGTGTGTGTGACTTCGTGTTCGAGTGGGAGACTCCTCTGGTCTGTCCCGACGAAGTGAAGACGGACGGCTGCTCCCTCACGGACGAACAGCTGTACTACAGCTTCAACCTGTCCAGCCTCTCCAAGAGCACCTTCAAGGTAACGCCGTGCCCCAGAGCCCGTGACCTCGGGGCCCCTGCCACCTGGCGTCACTCTCAGGCTCCTCTGTGTGTTATAATGCGGCCTCCATGAGCGGTGGAGAACCTGCAGTCCTTCGTGCACTGTTGGGGTCTGGGGGACAGATGGGGGTGGTCCTCACTCTGTCCCCGGTGCGGGCTTGGCCTGCCAGGGGCGCTGGATGGTGTGCTAACCGGTCACGGCTCGTACCCTCGCTGTGCCCCATGGTTCAGAGTGAGCCTTTCTCGTGGGCTTGGCAAGGATTCATTCATTCAGTGAGGAGGGTCACGTGGCCTGTTCCACGTCGCAGATGGAGAGCAGGAGGCCTCTCAGGGCCGTGTGAGTGACCATGTGCCTGAGGGGGCGGGGCTGGCAGAGCCTATGTGGCTCCACCTCTGCCTGCCGCCCAGAGACCACCCCTCAGCCCCGACCTGAGACACATTTGGGTGTCAGGGGCTGGTCTCGCCCCAGGCTGAATGTTGGGAGGCTGTACTTCAGAGGCTGGGGCCCACATTCCTGTGACATAGACGTTACAGAGTCACATGGTTATGGACCAAGCCATCCCTGAGATGTAGATCTTACTGAGTCGCACGGCTGTGGACCAAGCCATCCCTGAGATGTAGATCTTACTGAGTCGCACGGCTGTGGACCAAGCCATCCCTGAGATGTAGATCTTACTGAGTCGCACGGCTGTGGACCAAGCCATCCCTGAGATGTAGATCTTATGAGTCGCACGGCTGTGGACCAAGCCATCCCTGAGATGTAGATCTTACTGAGTCGCACGGCTGTGGACCAGGCCATCCCTGAGATGTAGATCTTACTGAGTCGCACGGCTGTGGACCAGGCCATCCCTGAGATGTAGATCTTATGAGTCGCACGGCTGTGGACCAGGCCATCCCTGAGATGTAGATCTTATGAGTCGCACGGCTGTGGACCAGGCCATCCCTGAGATGTAGATCTTACTGAGTCGCACGGCTGTGGACCAGGCCATCCCTGAGATGTAGATCTTACTGAGTCGCACGGCTGTGGACCAAGCCATCCCTGAGATGTAGATCTTACTGAGTCACACGGCTGTGGACCAGGCCATCCCTGAGATGTAGATCTTATGAGTCGCACGGCTGTGGACCAAGCCCACGAGATCCCGGCGCCTCCTGCGTGTGGCAGCCGGGGAGCGGTGAGCTCTGAGTCATACGCCCAGGTGCCAGCCCTCTGGCTCCCAGAATAAGAGACCTTGCCTGGGTGCAGGCCCCCAGGACGGGTGTGCAGCAGCTTAGAGCCTGCAGAGGCGGGGCGGCCAGGGAGAAGAACCGTGTTCAATTAGGTCGTGGCTGCTCTGTGCTCTGTCCCGAGTCTTCAGCACTCTGGGGTTACTGGCAGGAGACGTGGCTTAGGGTAGGGGGCAGGCAGCTGGAGGCCCGTGGGAGCATGGTCTGCAGTGCTGCACCAGGAGGCACGGCCTTGGTGAGGGGGGACATGCCCGGGAGTGGCCAGGGCATCGCGCTCTGCAGGGGGGGACAAGGAGGGTGAGCTCTCAGGCAAGTGCACGGCCCGTGGACAGAGCTCCGCCTTCCTGCTCGTGCCCCCCACACCCCTAGCGCTGGCCTTGCCCCCCCTGGAGACCCAGTCACAGCGCGGGGCGGTGTCTCCGCAGGTGACCCGAGGCCCGCACACCTACAGTGTGGGGGTGTGCACCGCGGCCGCAGGCCTGGACGAAGGAGGCTGCAAGGACGGTGCTGTCTGCCTGCTGTCCGGGAGCAAGGGGGCGTCTTTCGGGCGGCTGGCGTCCATGAAGCTGGACTACAGGCATCAGGACGAAGCTGTCATCCTGAGTTACGCCAACGGAGACACTTGCCCTCCGGGTAAGTCTTTATGGGCGGGCAGAGTGTCTGTTCCCAGTAGACAAGGAATTAGACACGGCAGCAGGAGGGAACTCAGGAATGGCGCTCCAGATGCCATGAGCCCCAGCGCACGAAACGGCCCATCCTACAAGCCCTGGGTGTGAGTGCTCAGGCCCACAAACCATCAGTCAGTTTAGGGGGGCTTCTCTCGGGGAATCCTTGTTTGAGGTGACCGCCCCTGGCCGGGCGCAGCTGACGCGGTGTGGATAATTGGGGTCACTCCGATTTCCCCTTCCCAGAAACTGAGGACGGCGAGCCGTGTGTGTTCCCCTTCGTGTTCAACGGGAAGAGCTACGAGGAGTGTGTTGTGGAGAGCAGGGCCAGGCTCTGGTGCGCGACCACCGCCAACTACGACAGAGACCACGAGTGGGGCTTCTGCAAGCACTGTAAGTGGACACGCCGGGGCCCCCGCTGGCCGGCGCGGTAGCCCTGCGCCTGGAGGTTCTCTTCCTGGACTGTCCACGTTCGTGGCAGCGCCTCTGGTGCATGTGGTGTTTTCTCGCCGGGGCTATTTTCCATAAAGAAAAGTCATCAATTGCTCTGTGGGGCAGGGTGACAGATAGGTGTGGGGCGGTCAGCTCTCCCCCTCCCCAGCTCCAGGGGCTCGTGTCCGCATGCCAGTTTTTTCAGCACCAGTGGCTCACGTCCACGCTCGTTAGAATTGCTGCTGTCCCAGGTCTGCAGGGCCTTGTCTGCAACCGTCCGCTCTACAGTGGGCTGTGCCGGGCAGGGGCGGGGTGTGGGGGTCTCAGTGCCCTTGCTGCTGTGAAGAGAATGGACCCACGAGAGTCCTAGTAACACGCGGGGCACAGACAGATGTGAGTTCTCAGGGAAAGTGATGGGACAACTGCATGACAAGTTGTTTAGTTCTTGTAAGTGGCCATGGAACAGAATGATACATGTTAAGGAATTAGGGCTTCCCTGTTGGCTCAGACAGGAAAGAAGCTGCCTGCAATGTAGGAGACCTGTGTTCAATCCCTGGCTCGGAAAGAGCCCCTGGAGAAGGGAGCAGCAACCCACTCCAGTATTCTTGCCTGGAGAATGCCATGGACAGAGGAGCCTGGCGGGCTACAGTCCGTGGGGTCACAAAGAGCTGGACACAGCTGAGCGACTAACACACACACACACACGAGGATTTAGAAACATTAAGTCTACAAGGCACTACTGTAGCCTTCTTTGGAGGCTTATTACAAAAGCATCTTTTTCCTGGTAGGTTAGATGACATATTTTTAGTTTATCACAGGATTCTTATTATCGTTATCATTCATACTTTAATCAAGTAATACCTGTTTGAAAGGAATTGTACTGTTGCTGTGGGGTGGTTAAGTGCAGAAGGGGGAACTTGGTCCTAATTTGAGGGTGGAAATGGGAATGAAACACAGCAGGAAGTGGGGAACGGCCGGGGATGGACAGCACCCCTCAGCGCCAGCGCCGCGGGGGCAGGCATCCCAGCCGGGTGGGGGGCCTGACGCTCGCCTCGCGTGCCGCCCAGCCACCAGCCACCGGACGTCCGTCATCATCTTCAAGTGTGACGAGGACGCCGACGTGGGGCGGCCCCAGGTCTTCAGCGAGGTGCGCGGGTGTGAGGTGACCTTCGAGTGGAAGACGAAGGTGGTCTGCCCCCCGAAGAAGATGGAGTGCAAGTTCGTCCAGAAGCACCGGACCTACGACCTGCGGCTGCTCTCCTCCCTCACCGGCTCCTGGTCCTTCGTCCACAACGGAGCCTCGTGAGTACCTCCCCCTACCAGCCTGCCGGCTGTGTCCGTCGCCCCGACGGGGCGAGTGTGCGGCGCTTCAAGCTCCGATTCTGAAGGTGGCACAGCCTCAGGCCTCTGCTCGGGCAGGCCTGGTGCATTCCAGGGGGTTTGGAAGCAGAGGCAGCTAAAGCCAGCCTTGAGATCCCAAAGCAGCTGGTGAGCAGCTGTGGGCCTGATGGAATCAGGCGCAGTTTGCTTCTTGTCTGGGATGCTGTCCGTGTTGGGCTTCCCTGGTGGCTCAGTTGGTAAAGAATCTGCCTGCAATGCGGGTGACCCAGGCTCCATCCCTGGGTCAGGAAGATCCCCTGGAGAAGGAGATGGCAACCCACTCCAGTATCCTTGCCTGGAGAATCCCAAGGATGGAGGAGCCTGGCGGGCTACAGTCCATGGGGTCACAACAGTCGGACACGACTTTGACTAAACCACCCATCTGTGTTGGGTTGGTGGGGGTGTTAATTTGCCCCACTTTGCTGCCCCTAGTACCTTGGCTGTGCTGGCCTGACCGCTCCATGCTTAGAGCAGTGGGGAGCGTGGACCCGGAAGCCTCGGGAACCTGAAGACGGGGGAATGCCTTGCCAGGGTTTCAGCCGCTGCCTGTCCTGACTCAGCCGCCTGAGTCTGTTAGCCACCTGACTCTCGGGACTCACCCCGTGTGCCCGGTGGGCACGTGCGCATTTTCAGCGTCCACCCACTCTCTGGCCTTCGTTTACTCAGAGACCTGGGTCAGGGCTGTGTCCAGAGGTGCTGAGAGATGCTCGGACGGTAGCCTCTTCTGAAAGGGCGGGAAGAGCTGCCCCCAAGCGTGTCGGGACAGACGCCGACCTTGCTCACCTCCTCCGTGTTGTTCTGCAGGTACTACATCAACCTGTGTCAGAAAATATACAAGGGACCCCAGGACTGCTCAGAGAGAGCCAGCGTGTGCAAAAAGAGCACCTCTGGCGAGGTGCAGGTCCTCGGGCTCGTTCACACACAGAAGCTGGATGTTGTAGGTAAGGCCCTGCGGTCACACGTGTCGCGTCTGAGTTGGGAAGGTGAGGGTGTCGTCCTGGGACTGGAGGGTCAGCGCTGGCTTCCGTCGGAACCTGCAGGAGTGTTATTCTCAGTAACCGTTTCTCAGGCAGCCTGGCGCCTCCTGAAGCGTTAGAACCGCCTCATGTTCTCTGAGACGGCAGGTCCTGGTCTGTGTCTAGAGGGCTGGGTGGTCTTGGGATGTCCAGGGCTCCTGTGAGTCGCGGCTCCAACTGTGGGCCGAGTGCCCGAGTCTCCCCGTACACGTGCACGGGTTTATTCGGGAGAAGCCAGACGACAAACACGAAAACCTGGTCAGGACCATCCAGATACATCCTCGTAAATGTCTTAATAATTTGACATCGGAAAATGAAGCTCTTTGTTAATAGTTCTGATGGAAAATTTCTCTTGCAGTTGGTTGTTGAGTGAAAGACTCTTCATGCGAAGGGAGAAGATTGGGCTTTCTTCACTTAGGGACAGTCAGGGCTGGTGGAAGGGACAAGGAAGAAAACCGTCATTGTGCCTGTTCAGCTGCGGGGAGGGGCTGGGGTTCCCCAAGCTGTCCTGATGAAAGCTCAGGGGGACTTATTTCACTCAAGGTGTTGAAATGGAGAAAGGAAATTCTGGAGGACAGCTGTCACCCTGGAGAGTAACCCCCGACTCTGCAGGTTGGAAGTGGGGGTGAAGTCACCCCCCGCCCGGGCCCCAGCAGAAGTGTCCAGACCTCCCAGCCCGTGACCTTGGAGACCTCAGTTGTTGCTGCCGTGAAGGGCGCCGGGGGCTGAGGGTTGTTCTCTTCCTGTGCCTCGTTATCGTGTGGACGTCTGACCTGGGTCTTCCCACAGCCGAGTGCAAAGACTAGGGGGTTGAAGCCTCCTGAAAAGCATAGTGAGACCTCCTGTTCTCTGACACGCCAGGTGGGATCTTGCCTCTCTGGCCCCAACAGGACAACCGTCTAAGGCCCGTCACCGTGACCCCATGTTCACTTAGGGGACATCACCTAATGGGGTGAAGAGTCGGACTCTTATCACAGGAACCAGCAGTCCTCGAGATCTGTGCTTCATACGTGTGTGTGTCATACATGTGTGTGCACACGTGTAACCTTCAGCACTTCTCCAGATCTGTGCTTCATACGTGTGTGTGTCATACATGTGTGTGCACACGTGTAACCTTCAGCACTTCTCCAGGTCAGCGTCTTAGTCCACTTCTGAGGTTGAGTGCCTGAGGCCTGGAAGGTCAAGAGTGCTGCCCATCTCGTCTGTGGGGCGGGGCAGCACTTCAGCAAGACCTCCACCTGTTGTTTCCATGTTCTAGGAGTTTAAGCATTTCTCTTCGAAGCTGTGAAACTTCCAGAGTTTTCCAGAGAAGCCCAGTTATTTATAACAAATTCACCCAGAGTAGCTTTGACCGTGACTGGGGCCGGGAGCCTGGGTCTCACCCCTCAGCTCCCCTTGGTTGGCCCCTGTGCCTCGGCCGTGCCTGGAGGACCCCTGGCAGCTGGTACTGCCCATTCTGGGCCCACTGCCTCTAAGGATGTGGATTGGGTGTGAGCGCCACGCCCGAGGACTGCCGAGAGCCAGGCCTGAGCCTGCTGTGTCCCGGCCCCTGGAGCCGCCATCCGTCCGCTGAGTGGGGCTGGGCTCGGGCATCCCCAGGGCAGCTCTCAGAATCTCTGGCCCCTGGGAGCCAGGCTGCTGAAAGCGAGTCCCTGCTTCCCTTGGCCCCTGCATACTAGGGCTCTGCTGGTTCCTCAACCACACCCTCTTCAGGAGCAGGAAGAGCCCCATGTGGAGCCAGGATACCGAGCAGACCAGAGCGGTTCTGTGTGGGCCGTCTCTCTGTGAGGTGGAGGTCTCGCCCCCTGCCCTCTTCATCCCAGGTGGCTCGTGGGGCACATGGGGGAAGCGCCGGGCTGGCACAGAGGTTGCAGGGAGCTGGGGACCTCAGGCTGCCGCCATTACCTGCGGTCCAGCCCTGCACACATGCCATGCGGGGGGCTCCTTGCTCAGCCCTGAGCTGCACGCCCTGGGGTCTCCCTATCACACAGGAGAGTGCTCACAGGTAGGGGCTGAGTTGTGACCCCCGGTCTCCTCTGGCCATGCAGGTAGTGACGTGGGCTGGGTGCAAGTCACCAGGCTGGCGGTGCTGACCGCCAGGGAGATGAGTCTCCAGAGCCACTTCTGACCTTGAGACTCCTAGGATGCCCTAGAGATAACGTCAGTTCAATGGTCTGTGTTTCAGATGACAGAGTCATCGTAACTTACTCTAAAGGCCACTACTGTGGGGACAATAAGACAGCGTCTGCTGTCATCGAGCTGACCTGTGCCAAGACAGTGGGGCGGCCTTCGTTCACGAGGTGAGGGTGCGGGGTACCCCACCCCAGGGGGTAGCTGGGCGCTGGGCGGGCTGGGCCCCCGTCAGAACTCCTCCCCGCGGTTTCTGCTTGGCGGCTTAGTGTGCGTGCCTCAGAGAGGATACTGGGGTTGTCACAGTAGCAATGGGGGGGACCGGCCCCTGAGACCCCTAGCCTGGTGGGGCCAGGGCAAGTCTGCAAGGGAGGAGTCCTGGATGGAGGCTGGGACCCGTGCATGAGACTGATAAAGCAGTTGCATAAAGTGGGATTTCACCGGCCTCCGTCTTCAAGGTCTCAGTGTAACTAAGGCTTCACTAATGGGTGCCGCCCACGGCCAGCTGTTCAGGCGGCTGGTCTGGGACTCCCGGCAGGTGGGGCGGCACCACCTGGAATGCCCTTTTATTTTGCTGGAAATTTCCGCCTCTGGTGCTGGGAGGGCGTTTGGCCAGCAGAGGGAGCATGTGAGCTGTGCTTGTTGAACAGGCCCGATTTCCTTATAGAAGCAGGGCTTGGGAAAGGGGAGACCCAGGAACTGTCAAAGGGTCAAAATCAATGCTTGTAAAGCAGGCTTTCAAAAATACGGGAGCAGATCTTCCCAGCTGTTAGATGTTGCCCAGTGTCTAAATGTAAAAAAATTACGTGTTGAAGTGCTTGCCTGCTTTTTTTTTTCACATGGTGGTTGAGCTGGATGGTGTTGGGGAAGGGAGATGAAGTCAACCCCCTAGCCTGGAGCGGCTGGTCCCTGGCTGGGGGCGGGAAGGGCTGGGCGGTGGGGGGCTCCTGGGGCAGAAGGGCAGTTGAGCGGTGGGGGGCTCCCGGGGCGGAAGGGCAGGTGGGCGGTGGGGGGCTCCCGGGGCCCTGGCAGGTGGGCGGAAGGGGGGCCGTGACCGTGGTCCGTGTGCCCCTGCAGGTTCGACGTCGACAGCTGCACCTACCACTTCAGCTGGGACTCACGAGCGGCCTGTGCCGTGAAGCCTCAGGAGGTGCAGATGGTGAATGGGACCATCACCAACCCGGCCAACGGCCGGAGCTTCAGCCTCGGGGATATTTACTTCAAGTAAGTGGGGCCGTTCTGTGGGAGCGCCGCCCCGTAATCCTCCCGTCTCTGCCCGGCTGAAGGCTGTGAGACGAAGAGGTCCGTGTTGGCGCGTTTTAGTTACCGTTTCCAGTTACCATTGTCACGTCTGGCTCAGACAGAGGGCAGGCATCGCTTAGCTGTTCGAGTCGAACCCCAAAGATGGCGAGGTCTCTCGAGTGTGAAAATAATGTCCCTCCGCCTCTTACCATTTGTGATAAGCCCAGGGGTCGGAGCTGGAACCTTCTGGACCGATTTTTGATGAGGAACCTTCTGGCTTTACTAGTTTCTTTCTTTAAGTTTCTTAGCAGCGTCACTAGGTGGGTCCCGGGATCCAGGGCTGTCCCCGAGCCCTTTTCTTTCTCCTCAGACGATTCAGCGCCTCTGGGGACGTGAGGACCAACGGGGACAGGTACCTCTACGAGATCCAGCTGTCGTCCATCACGGGCTCCAGCAGCCCCGCCTGCTCTGGGGCCAGCATCTGCCAGAGGAAGGCCAACGACCAGCACTTCAGTCGCAAAGTCGGAACCTCCAACCAAACCAGATACTACGTTCAAGGTAATTCTCTCCACCCGCGTGCCACGTTTAGCTTCCTCGGAGGCACATTAACCTTTTTATGAGCACACACTCCCTTCGGTTAAAACATCAGATTGGTTTTAACCTGAAAGCCCCAGATCCAATCCTGTGTCTTGTGGACTGAGCAGCACATGTCAGAGTCGCAGCGGTTCACTGTCGGGAAGACTTACGTCCTACACAGATGTGCAAAGCCTGGTCTAAACTAGAGGTGGTGAGGTGGGCGTGGAGGACCACAGCCAGAATTACTTTTGGTTGGTTTGGTTTTCATCACAATGCTTCTTTATTTTTAAACTTCAGATGTTACTAGGGGAAGGTAAGAGATTTTGTATTTGTCAAAAGGATGAAAAGAGAGCGACCTGGCCCAAGTGTTCGCAGTGGGTGTGGAGGAAGGCCTTCCGCTACACGGATGCAGCTTTTTCCTGTGTTTCTTTTTTTCCTTCCTTTTTGTTGAGATAAAATTGACATAGAGCCATAGCTCAGATGGTTAAGAATCTGCCTGTAATGCAGGAGACCTGGGTTCGCTCCCTGGGTTGGGAAGATCCCCTGGAGAAGGAAATGGCAACTTACTCCAGTATTCTTGCCTGGAGAATTCCATGGACAGAGGAGCCTCGGGGGCTGTAGTCCATGGGGTCTCACAAGCATTGGACATGACTGAATGACTAACACTGTATAAGTTTAAGGTGTACAGAATTATGATCTGCATTGTATACATCATGAAATGATTATCATAATAAACTTAGTGACTGTCCATCATGTCCTGTAGGTACAAAATTAAAAAAGTAGAAAAAAAAATTATTTTTCTCTTGTAGTGAGAACTCTTAGGATTTATTCTTTTGACATACAGCAGGGTTCGTTATATTTAGCATGTGGTGTGTGGCATCTGAGTATTACACCCCTGGTAACCGCAAATCTTATCTCTTTTTCTGTGAGTTTGTTGGTTTGTTTCTGAAACATAATTGACCTTCCGTGCTCTGTTAGTTCCAGTTGCACGACATAGCGTTTTCAACATTTCCGTACATTTCAAAAATCATCACCACGCTAGGTCTGGTTGTCATCTGTCACCATGCAAAGACGTGACGTAGTTACTGACTGTGTTCCCACACTTTGCACTTCATATGTACGCTTCTCTCTTGTGCCACTGATGTTTGTACCTCCTCACCCCCCTCACCCATGTCTTTGCTAATTCCTTCTTGACCTGGAAAGAATATTTCCAGGAGGCAGCTCCTGTGTTTTTGTTTTCATCAACTAGTCTTCCTCTGTAAACCATTTCATGGTTTGATTTTTGAACTAGGTAAATGAACTTGCTTTTTTAAAAACAGTTAAATGTGTTTACAAAACCAGCTGACTTTTGACCTCCCCGAGAGGAGGTGGGGTGGGTAGCTGCTCCCTGAGTAGGTGGAGTCTCGGAGAAGTTTCCATGCGTAGGTGGTAAATAAGCCAGTCTCTGTGCTTGGCAGTGCCCACTGGAGCTGGGCAGAGTCCTGCCAGGTCAGCCTGGCTCGCGTCCACGCCTCTCCATCAGGAGCACCTGCAGGCACCCTGCCACTTCTCCTCGGGCCTTCCTGCTGGCACACCTCGGCCTGCCCACCCCCACCCACTTCCGCACTGCCACACCCAGCTCGGGGCTCCCTTCTCTCACCCAGGGGCACTGCCGCTGGTGGGTCTGCAGCAGTGGTCCGGCTCCACGCCGCAGCCCTGGTCAGGGGCCTAGTTACCAGGCTGAGAACCTTATGTCTGTAAGGCCTATGTCTAGTCTAGTTGGCCTCCTGCAGTCCCCAGACTTAGGGAGCGTGTGTGTGTGTGTGTGTGTGTGTGTGCGCATTTATTTATTCTTGGTTAGATAAATCCCTTTCTTACCTTTTCACTCCATTCACTCACCACCAGTAGGAAATAGGTTTGGTTTTAAGACCTTCGTCTACGTACCACCCCGCCACACGTCTGCGTTCATTCCAGAGGGTGAGGGCGGGAGGCCTCCAGGCCCGTCTCTGGCTGAGCTTCGGTGTTGCCACCTTGGCTCCTCACCAACCTCATGGCTTTGTGTCCACAGTCCAGGCTGTGGGGCAGCCCTCTCGGGTCACGGCTCAGCCGGGTACGTACGAGTGAGGACCCCGGGGGCCCCCTGAGCCCAGCCCACATGGCCGGCCTCGGGGCTGGCCTCCACTCGCTCCACCGCACACACCGCACACCCTGGCCCTCTAGCGGGGGCAACTGCGCACCGGCCGCCAAGCTGTCCTCACGAGGCAGGGTCTGCACAGGGACCCCTTGCGTCTCACACCAGCTGCACATTCAGGGGGCGCTCCTTGGGTGTGATAGCTCGTTAGAAAGACACCACGAGAAGCTGTCTTAGTCATGCTTACAGGTTATTATAGTGAAAGGGTGTAAATTAAAACCAGCCAGTGGGAGAAGCACCGCAGGGTGAAGTCCAGGAGGGAGCCAGACGCTTGTGGCGTCTTCTCCCTGTGGAGTCAGGAGGTGTCAACGGACAAATGTGTGACAGTGTGAACGTGTGACAACGCGCACAGAAGCTCAGGAGCTGACCAGGGAGGCCCACTGCGCCTCCATGTCCAGGGTTTATTGATACTTCATTGTGTATGCTTGACTGACTAGTCAGTTTTTTAGTTGGTTTGCTGACTGGTTGGTTGGTTGGTTGACTGGCTGGTTGGTTAGTTGGTTGGTTGTTCGGTTATTGGGTTGGTTGGCTGGTTGACTAGTTGACTGGTTGGTTGATTGGTTGGTTAGTGGGCTGATTTGTTGGTTGATTGGTTGCCTACATGGTCAACCCTGGTGTCCAGGCGGACTGAGACATGTGGGCAGCCCCCACTCCACATCATGTTGTTTGCTGAGGACAAAGGCCAGACCTGTCTTAGGGCAAGGTTCAAATCTCTCCCGCTTCCTGACTTAGGGCAGGGGCTCCATATTGTGTGTGAGCAGTCTTGTGAAGAGCTCCTCTGGGACATGAGACGAAGGACCCTTTCGTCTGATTCTAAGTCTCTGCAGACCTTTTGCAGATGATGGAGAGGTAAACTCAGCCCGCTGTTGAAGCACCCATGTTCATGGTACTGTGCCTGTGTGTGCGTCTGCCTTTTTGACAGATGGCGACCTGGATGTGGTGTTCACCTCGTCCTCCAAGTGTGGAAAAGACAAGACAAAGTCTGTGTCCTCCACCATCTTCTTCCACTGTGACCCCCTGGTGAAGGACGGGATCCCCGAGTTCAGCCACGAGACTGCCGACTGCCAGTACCTCTTCTCCTGGCACACCTCTGCCGTGTGCCCGCTGGGGTAAGCGGGGTGCTGGCCCACAGTGTCCCCCAGCCCCAGAGTGCCAAGGCTGGCTCCAGAGATGAGTTGTTGCGAGGGAGAAGTTGTTACCTGGGTTGTGACCCTGTGTCTTCCCAGAGCAGAGAGTCGTGGTCCTGGAAGACCAGGGCAGCTGGTGTGTCCCCCTGATTCTCTGCTCCAGAAGTGCCTCTGTGCCTTCAGGGCCCCGCAGCAGGGTCAGCAAGGCTGCAGGGGGGCGAGGCATGTTCTCCAAAGCAGCTCTCCTCATCCCCTTAGTGATGGAAGCTCGTGTGGCGGAGGCAGTGTCTTTCGGCCTTTCCTGCCCCTCCACCTCAGTCTTGGCGTCAGAGGGGTTTGCCCACGGGGGTTCTCCCGGCTAGTGGCTCGTGTCTTCCTGGGTGTGGGTGTGCACAGTCAGGGCCTGGGCCTCGCCGGGCAGGGGGCTGAGCGCTGTGGTCTCCCTGTAGGGCGGGCTTCGACGAGGAGATTGCAGGGGATGACGCCCAGGAGCACAAAGGGCTCTCAGAGCGCAGCCAGGCGGTCGGGGCAGTGCTCAGCCTGCTGCTGGTGGCACTCACCGCCTGCCTGCTCACCCTGCTGCTGTACAAGAAGGAGCGCAGGTAAGGAGAGGGGAGGGTCTGGGCGGGGGGCCAGGCCAGAGGCCCAGAGTCAAGCCCTGGCTTCCTCTTCTTGAGCAGCAGCAGCTAGAGCTCTTAAGACCCTGGACGCTGTGTTGTGTAGAGCTTCCTGCGATGACTGTCCGTGCGTCTGAGCTGTCAGGTCACGTGGCCAGATGCCCCATGGGCCTCAGCCCGAGCCCGCCCTGTTCCCAGGACGTGGCTCGCTGCACGTGTCCCCACGTGAGCTGACCATCTTCTGATCAACTGACCCCTTCCCTTAAGAGGAGAGCATTTACGAGGTGCCAGCTGTGACCTCACCCCCAGCCGTAGTCTCCCCTTTGGGGGATGAAAGGTCTTGTCACTCACGGGCAGGCCAGTGTGACTGTCCAGCAGGTTTCACGTCACCTGTGAACGAGGCCCAGGGCTCTGCATGTGGTCAGCCGTGTCCCAAGGGCAGGGATGGGCCGGCTCTGGGGCTTCCTATCTCCCCCCTCACCTGCCCACCAATCCAGAGGCAAATGACAGGGTCAGGAAGTGCTGACCACCACCACCCCAGAGGCCATCAGCCAGATGCTGGAGTGGGGCAGGAGGTCTGGGTGTGAGCTGGCCCTGGGTTTGCCACTCAGCCCGGTAATCTCAGCACAGCCCTGGGGTGGCAGGGAGGTGTGGGCTTGTTCCATCCACATGCGGAAGAGCATGCGCAGAGATGTGGGGTAACTCACTCTGGTCTCTGTTAGCACCACAAAGATGGGGCGTGTCTTTGCATACAGGGTTTGAATCTGCTTCTCCTGATTCCATAGCCTTCCTTCCTCTGACTTGGCTCCAAGCCCTGCTGTTGTGGGTTGAGGGAGTGTGTGCTTGGGTGGGCACAGCCTCCTGTCGGGGGGGCACAGTGTTGGGGATCCAGGGCGGGGTGGCTCCAGGCTGGAGTAACTGGAACCCCCTTTGCAGGGAGATGGTAATGAGCAGGCTTACCAACTGCTGCCGCCGGAGCGCGAACGTGTCCTACAAGTACTCGAAGGTAAGGCCTGCTGAGGCCTCCGGCGGCTTCCCGCCCCGTCCCCAATCCCGCTAGACACACACACACAGTCCACATGTCGAGATGTCGGCCAGTGGCTGCAAGGAAACCATCATCGCAGGCCATTCGAAACCGCCGAAGGGGAAACTGCCTCTCGTAGCTCTCAACCTGAACACATTCTTTGTCCTTTCTTCTTCAAGGTTTTCTAATTGTGATGGCGGCTAATTTCTTACAGCATTTAATACTCAGATCGTTTCTACTTTTTTGGCTCTTCTACAGAAAGCATGACAATGAAACTTGTTGTGCCCTGGCATTTGGATGATTTCCTTTGGTTGAGTTTCTAGCAGTTGAGCCCAGGTGGCATAAATGCTCTCCTGGCTCTTGATTGTCCTGCCAGCTGCTTTCTAGAAGGTCTCCCTCAACTGCACGCATCCACGTGGTGTTGTCCACCGGGCTCCTCTCCCCTTCGGCACCTCTCTCTACCACTTAGGGCTTCAGGATCAGAGGGCCCATCCCTGAGTCCCTGACCCTGTCTGCCTTGGTTGGATCTCAGCAGGAGCTGGCGCTTGCCAGCCTTCCCCTTCCTCTCCCTGCTGGGGTTTCAGGGGTGGTCAGATGAGGTCTCAGGTGGGCCCATGGTCCCTGCGGTGTCCTGGCAGGTGAACAAGGAGGAGGAGGCGGACGAGAACGAGACCGAGTGGCTGATGGAGGAGATCCAGCCGCCGGCGCCGCGGCCCGGGAAGGAGGGCCAGGAGAACGGGCACGTGGCCGCCAAGTCGGTGAGAGCTGCCGACACGCTGAGCGCCCTGCACGGCGACGAGCAGGATAGCGAGGACGAGGTCCTGACGCTGCCCGAGGTGAAGGTGCGCCCGCCAGGCCGGGCTCCTGGCGCCGAAGGTGGCCCCCCGCTGCGGCCACTGCCTCGGAAGGCGCCGCCGCCGCTGCGGGCGGACGACCGGGTGGGGCTGGTGCGCGGGGAGCCGGCGCGCCGGGGGCGGCCCCGGGCGGCGGCCACGCCCATCAGCACCTTCCACGACGACAGCGACGAGGACCTCCTGCACGTCTAGGCTCGCCCGCGCCGGCTCCGACCAAATCCGATGGGACTCCGTGATGCTTCTGTCCTTGGCCTTTAACGAAAACTGTCCAAAAAAGGGAAGAGTGTTGGTGGTGGGGGAGGAGGGGGGCGCCCCTCTCCGTGGGCACGGGGAGGAGGCGCGGCCGCTGATGGCCGCGCCAGCCCCGGGTCTGTCCCCAGCCCTCACCTTGAGCGTGGCCGCCGTGCGCTTCCTAAAGGCGCCGGGGCCAGACGCGTCTTGGGACTGAGGGCTGCCTTTAAGGAAGACCCTTGCTGCTTTAGGCCCTGTAGGGTATTTGATCATTATATTTTAGCATTTAATTCTCTCCTATTTATTGACTTTTGACAATTACTCAGGTTTGCGAAAAAAGAAAAAAAAAAAAAACACCACCAACAGTTTTTTCCTGCCGGCAGGGGGGTAACCTTTCCTGTCCATCTTTTAGGCGGGGGGAGGCTGTGGGCATGCTCGGACGCTTTGAACTGGTCCACCATGTATCCTCTCAGTTAGACTCCACCACTCTGTCTCTTCTCTTTTGCTTCTGTGGCGTCAGGGCACACGGGTGTGTGCGTGCGCACACGCGTGGGTCTGCGGTTGCCTGGGCTGTGGAGGGAGCCGCCCGCTCTCTGCCTCCCGAGTCAGTAACAGCTGCAGCCTTTTTTTTTTTTTTTGCATGATGTCTTCGATTCCAGGTGCACAGAGCACACTTATCAGTATTTCTCTCGCCAGCTGGTGAAGTCAAACAACCCACCCAAAGATTGATGTGTGTGTGTGTGTGTGCGTGTGTGCGCGTGCATGCGCACGCCTGTGCCTATGTGCGCACATGTGTGTCTGAGAGAATGGGAGTCGAGATGTCAGACTTTTTTCCAGACTTGGGGTGTAGGTCTCACCTCTTCAGGTTCTCATGATACCACCTTTACTGTGCTTATTTTTTTAAGAAAAAAAAAAAGTGTCTATCGACCATTCGACCTATAAGAAGCCTTAATTTGCACAGTGCGTGACTCACGGAAGTTGCATGAAAGCCAGTGGGCCAGGCTCTCGCCCCCAGCCTTGCACTTGGATTCCCGCCCGGGCACGGCCGAGACCGGCCGCCCGGTCCGCAGGACGGGAGGGGGGACCGCGTCCTTCCCCGGCTGTTGGCGCCTTTCTCTGAAGTGTTTAACGGATGACTTTTCTGGCATTTATAGAGCTGTATATAGACTCAGTGGTATTCATATTCTGGAAAGCCAACCAACCCGCAGGGTTCCTGGGTTTGTACTCTCGTTTGGCTAGCTTATATGATTTCAACATGAGTGTATTTTTAAAAATTGATTTCTTTCCTCATTTTTTTTCCAATCAAATTTACTGTAATATAAGGTATTCAACGATTTGAATAAAAGATAAATTATTAACTGGGTGGTCCTCCTTTCTGCCCTTAAGTGAAAAGCCCCTGAGTTTGCTGCCGCGTCCGATGCCCTCTCTGCGTCTCCTGTCCCATTCCAAAGACAGTTGTGTCCGGGTGTCGGCCGACCCTTCACAAGTGTCCCTGAGTCTCTCCGAGTGTAGATGCTTACTCAAGGCCCACGGGGGGCTCTGTCAGCTTCACCCACACCTGGTTCTTCCTCCTTCTAAGGAAGCAGACCTTGGGATATTTATTTATTTTTTTACCAAAACAGCCACCATGAGTGCAGATCCCACAGTCCTGGTATACAGCCCAGGCTTACATGGAGCGGGGAGGGGGGCTTCTCTTGCATGAATCTGGTTTCCACCTGAAATGACCGACTAGTAACTAGAGCTTCCCGGATGTTACTATGAAGACAGACCGAGCAGGGAGTATGATGTCTGACTATAGACTTATCGGAGTCAGCGCCCTTCCTTTCTGCTCATGTTCTGATTATTTCCAACTGGAGAGACTGTTTTCCCCTTGAGAACTTACAAGCATCTCTCTCGAGACGGACGCTCTGGGGTCTTATATAAAGGTTTGCATTGTGGCCCACGGTTGCTGGTTCTCAGATGCTGTGTCCAGGAAACTTGTCCAGGAAACTTGTCCAAGCCACTCCCTTTTCACTAAGACACAGGAGTCCTCTCTGCCTGGAGAGGCACTCGCGGGCCCTGTGAGTGAACTTGACCCTTCATCGGCGCCTCGGGCTGTCTTCCCTGGTGGCCAGCTGTGCCAGCCGCAGGGCGACGGGGATGTGACCACGCATATGAGGTGTTTGCTCATGCTCTTTTCTCGAGCACCTTGGTAATCTCTTCCCCTGAGCCCCTGCAAAACGACTAACAGTCTGTGCCAGCTGTGGTCGTAGGAGTTTAGGAAAACGCTCCCCGACAGCAAGTAAGAATTACAACCTTTCACGAGTCTAGTTTAGTTTCCTTTTAACCAAGATTTTAAGCCCCACCTTTGTTGAGACTGTGTATTGAACGGCGGGGGGCTGGGATAAGTGGAAGGTAAGGACAGTGTAGGCAAACCCTGTGCCCAGGAAAATCCACGCAAGAGTGGAGACCCAGCTCCCACCAAGAGCTTTCTAGATGCAGCTGTCTGCTTTCCACCAACCTGTGACACGCTGGCCACAACCACCTTCAGGGAGGTTGACGGCCACCCCAGGGGGCTGTCTAGAAGGAATTCTTCCACCCCTTTGCACCAGATCAAGAAGTGGGCATGGAGGACATGGAGGTCTTATCTTTCTTCCAGGGGTCAGGTCACCAGCAGGTGGTGTGCCTTGGGGTGGGGGCCAGGTTAGATTGATTAGAAACCCCTTCACCAGCTTTGGAGAATCCCATGACCCAGCGGGACATGACTTCTTCTTCAGATGAACTTGGCCGACGGGGAGTTGGCAGCTCAAGGGTGGCTGAGAGTGTTGTGCCTCCCAGGAGGGTGGGTCACTGTACGAATCCCAGGCAGGGTGGTCCTGCAGCTCCTCTCCAGGCTGCACGGACTCCAAGGCAGGGAGCTGGGTGTTTGGGGACAGAGTGGCCAGAGGTGCTGGGGAGGTAAGGCTGGAGCGTTATTGTGGAGCTTGAGGAGCCCCATGACAGTCGCTGTCATTCCCATGCTGGGGGAAGTGAACTGTTTTCCCTAAAGATGCAGGGGAAGGCCAAAGTCAGGCTGTGAGTTATTACTCACATTTCTTTGCTTCCTCCTGGTAGTGAGCTATGGGCTTCCATGACAGCTCAGTTGCTAAAGAGTCTACCTGCAATGCAGAAGACCCCGGTTTGATTCCCGGGTCAGGAACATCCCCTGGAGAAGGGAAAGGCTACCCATTCCAGTATTCTTGGGCTTCCCTGGTGGCTCAGTTGGTAAAGAATATGCCTGCAATGTGGGAGACCTGGGTTTGATCCCTGGGTTGGGAAGATCCCCTGGAGAAGGGAAAGGCTACCCACTCCAGTATTCTGGCCTGGAGAATTCCGTGGACTGTATAGTTCATGGGATCGAGAACAGTCGGACACGACTGAACGACTTTCACTCCCTTTCTTTACTTCTTATGCTGTTTTGGGCAGTTGGTGAATCAATAAAGTTTACTTACACTGCTGTTTTGATGCAGTTAGAGGAAAACAGAATTGAACAAATGGTCCTGTCACCCCTGGACAGGGAGAGTGTGTCAGGGGTCACCTGGCGGGGCTCTGGGCACCCCCCTAGGGGAAGCATCCCGAGAGCAGGCCTCACTCCTCCAGAGCAGCGCTGAGTCATGGGGGCAGGCACCGTGAGGGGCAGGTCCCAGGCAGGCCCTGTGACCCTTGGCTTCAGATGAAAGAAATGAAATTGATGAAACGTACCAGGCAAAGAACTTTATTCCCTGAATCACATGAAAGTGAGCTGCTTCCATGATGCCTTGGGACGTCACCACCCCTGCCGCCCCCCAAAACAACACACATGGACCCTCGAGCTGTGGTGCCTCTGGTCTGCTGGTTGTCATGGCAACACTGTTTTCACTAAGAGGACCCCACTCAGAATCCTGCCCCATTCAGTTGCCCTGTCTTGAGTTTCCCTCCATCGGGGAAGCTGGTCTTTGACTTTAGTGACCCTGACTTGAGGTCGCCCTCCTCACCCACAGTCACCCTCTGCCACCCCTGATGGGCGCCCTCCCCTCGGGGCCGGCCTTGCCCAGCCCACCACCATCCCGCTCTGCCCACCTTGTGGCTTCCAGGGGAAGGGCTCAGGATGAAAGAAGGCGCCCCTTTTGCTGCCCCGTGTCTCACACAGCACACTCCCCGCAGGGCCCCGCACGGAACACTTGTTTTGCGTGGTTTTTGACAGGTTCTGCAAACACTGGAGAGGACTTAGCTTTAAGAAAATTTGGAAAAGGCTCAATTTGAATGGAAATGGCCTTTCTTGGTACGAGGCAGAAGGTCTTTCGAAGGCGAGATGGCTGACTGCACGTGAAGTCCGTGTAGGGAGTGTGGCCGGCGAGTCTCCTAGAAGAGGAGCGGCACATGGTGGTCCCTGGGACCTGGGGGTGTGCGGACCGCCCAGCGGGGATGCTGTCACGGTGGGCGGGGCTCTGCGTTCCTCGGAAGGTCCCATGGAGCAGGGTCCTGGTGGACTGCGAGGGCACACAGATGGTTAACAGTGGCCATGGCCAAGTGGGCCCCGTCTGCCTCTCACCTGCCCTCCCCAGAGGAAGGCTTTGCTCCCTGCCCCCACTATTTGTGTCCCCCCAATACCACTCTCCCTGGGGTCAAAGTCCCGAAGAAACCGACCCTCAGCCCTGATGCTGAAGTGCAGTTGACCCTTGAGCAGCACAGGTTTGAACTGCACGAATCTACCTAGATGCAGATTTTTTTTCAGTAAATAACATGGTACTGAAAAAATGGTTGACAAAAATAAGGATATCACACGACACAGGACAATGAGATGAAACTAAAAATTTCCGTGTCCCTAAATGAAACTCTCCGGGGAGCCAGAAAGCATGTGCCTTCATTTAGGTCTCATCCAGGGCGGTGTTAGTGCTTGGACTGAAGGGAGCCCTCTGCAGAGACTAGAAGGCCCAGAAGGGCCTCTCTACCTAGGCGCCTACCACCGGGGCCTCTGAGGAAAAGCTCACCCACCGCCCCAGGCTTTCCTAATCCTCTCGGCTGCACCCTGGGCAGGAGGGAGGGTGAGTGTTGGCCCGTTTTACAGACGTGAACGTTAAGGCTTAGCAGATGTGTGGTGTACTGATGGAGGTGGGATCTGAATGACTCCAAAGCCCCTCCCCATCTGTGTGCTGTCCGCATGCTCGGCGGATGTCTCCTGTCCCCATCCGTGTGCTGTCCGCATGCTCGGCGGATGTCTCCTGTCCCCATCCGTGTGCTGTCCGCGTGCTCGGTGGATGTCTCCTGTCCCCATCCGTGTGCTGTCCGCGTGCTCGGTGGATGTCTCCTGTCCCCATCCGTGTGCTGTCCGCGTGCTCGGTGGATGTCTCCTGTCCCCATCCGTGTGCTGTCCGCGTGCTCGGTGGATGTCTCCTGTCCCCATCCGTGTGCTGTCCGCGTGCTCGGTGGATGTCTCCTGTCCCCATCCGTGTGCTGTCCGCGTGCTCGGTGGATGTCTCCTGTCCCCTTGGTCAAGGGAAGGCCGTCCTTTCAGAGGCTCGGGCCAAACGCCTGGCACCTCTGGACCCCTCACTGGCTCTCACACCCCACATCCAGCCCATCAGCATATCCTCCCACCTCCACCTGCAATCAGACCCTGAATGCGTTTCTCTCCAGCCCTGCTGGTGCCATCTGGTCCAGCGCCCTGGGCCCAGCTGGGCAGTGGCAGCTTCCCCGTGCTTGGCTCAGACGACCTCAGGGGGCTGCCCTCGCCCCGGGTGAAGCCCCAGTCCCGCGGGGCCCTGTGTCCAGGCCCGAGGCCCCTCTGGCCTCAGTCCTGCTCCCTTGGCTTGGCTCTACGGCTGCCCCATGGGCCTCCTCTCTCAGCCTGCCCAGCCCCTGCTTTTCTTCTCTCTGGAACGTTCGTCCTCCAGTTCCCACCCCCTAGAGCCCACTCTTCTGCCTCCCTCAAGGCTCAGCATCCCAGAGGCCACCCCTGACCCCTGATTCTTAAGGCTGCAGCCCCCCTTCCTGCTCGAGGTATCCGTAGCACTCCCTACCTGCGAAGACACCGTCTCCATACTTCCCTCACTGAGCTCAGATCTCTACCCTGAGATGCTGGTTCCTCTGTTAACGGCTCTGTTCTCCCTGCCAAGAGCAGGGCCTGGCAGACCGCAGGTGCTCTACTTTGCAGGGAGTAAGTGTGTGGGTGGGTTCCTTAGTGGGACAGGGTGGTGGGTAGCTGAGGGCCAGGGTCTCTTGGACAAGGTTTCAGAACAGTGTCTGGAGGCTGGTCCTGTAATGTTCTCGCATCATCCGGAAAAGAGCTGAAGACCCAGGTGATGCCCGTATCCTCCCTGGCCTCTGCCAATGTTACTGGGCCAGCCCCCATCCCCCAGGGACCCCCAGCCCCAGGGGTGGCATCTGTGGGCACTGGGCCCTGGAGCTTTGGGGGCAGGGCGGGTAAGTCAGGATGAGGTGATGCTTCTGTGTCCAGGTCCCAGGACAGGCGGGGACAAAGAGGACTGTCACGGCAGGTGAGGCAGACACAGACGACTGGGAGGACCATCCCTGTCCCTGGAAGAAATGGAGGTAGAAGACTCCTGCCAGGAAACACTGGCAGCACGTCAGGGCCTTGTACAGTGAGCGCCATGGGCAAACCCTGGCATCCGTACTAAAGCACAGCTTAATAAACCATCCTCAACCATCAAAACAAAAACAAAAACAACTGACCGAGGCCTGGGAGGAGGAAGCACTCTGCCCAGCAGCCTTCAGTGTCAGGACTTTGGGGCAGGAAATGCAGACCCAGCAGAGCCGGCCTGACTTCGGGAAGGAGCTTGAGGTGCAGGGAACGCACTTTGCCCCTAAGACAGGCTTTGCCCCTGAGGGCCTTGCGGGAGCCTTATCATGGGCTCCCATGCCATTCCCATACCTCTGGTGGCTTCCACGCTCCCCACTGGAGTTAATGCCTGTCCCCGATGGCATCATGGAGCCATGCTGCCTTGGAAGAAGATGTCAGAGTCACCGGGGGACCCCTCGGGACAGCACAGAGAGGGAAACAGCAACCCTGGGGCCAGGCCTGGGACAGCCACGGCCCCCCAACCACTGTCCCCAGCTCAGCCTGGTGGGAGGGGCGCCCTGTGATGGAAGGAGCTTCGGGGCCACAGGGTGGGAGGCAGGCCAGCCTGTCTTCGCAAAGCCCTCCTGGAAAATCAGCCCAGTTGTGTTGAAATCAGTCCACTGGGAGGTCATCTGGACCTAGGGAATCCCTGGTGGCCGGGCTTTCATTCTGCAGCTCTGGGCTTGCCCCGAACGCCTGTTCCTTTTCTGTTTTCCCAGAGGGGAGCCCAGCCTCTGTCCTTAACTTCAGGAGGTCCCAAGGCCTGGGGTGAACTGTCCTGGAACAAAGGACATGTCTTGCACAAAATCTGTGTTTTGAGCTGCTGGGCGAGTTGAGCTGCAGCACAAGAGTCCTGGAAACACGGTTGCTGGTCACTAGCCCTGTGGCTTTCAGTGAATTGATTTCTTAAGAACTGGCCAAGAGCCAGTGGCATGACAGCAGACAAGGTCCTCGGTTTCTTGTCTCTAACCTCAAACTTTCTCACGGGATCACATAGTGAATATTGTGCTCAGAGAGGAGTCTGGCCCGTCACCCCCGATGCCAGTGAGGACGGTGGCACTGGCCTTTCCCAGGTGACACTTACCCGCCAGCCTGGGTCACTTCTGCAGTCTGGACCCCGGGATGACCGGCCACCCCATGTGCACCTGGCCGAGGGGCTTGGAGACAGAGTCGGGGGGAGCCGTGCAGAGCTATGCACAGGTCTCCCTGCTCTGGGGTCCGAGGGGGAAAAGAGCTCTCAGGACACTGAGACCAGGAGGGCAGCTCTGCCCAGACCTGGGTGCCTGCCATCTCCTCGAGGAAGAGTGTGTGGTGGGTCCGGTCCGGCCTGGGGAGTGGGTGCGGGGAGGGCCTTGCTTGCTTCCTCCCCACAATGAGCTGAGAGCAGGGCCTTAGCACCCGGCCGCTTCCCAAGCCGAGGACGCAAGGCGGGGGAGCCCTGTGCATTCAGGGCCACTTGTGCTGGAGAAAAGCAGGGACATCCTTGTGTGTAGGAAACCCCATTCTCCTTTCTCCCATGAGTCCTCCTCACTCCTCTCCCAGGACACTTCACTTCAGGTCACCGAATGCGGGGCTTTTGCCCACACCAGACACTTGCCTGCAGTGCCAGCCAGGTGTCCCACAATTTAACCCACTTCTGACCCCCTCGGCCTGGAGAGAGGCTCAGACCCCACTGGTTAAGGGCTCAGTCCCACGAGACCACCCCTCCTCGGATGCCAGTCACTATTAGGGCCCCAGGTGACCCACAGTTCTGCCTGACTTGGCTACAGATCAGGGTCCTCTGACTTCTTCCCTCTTTGGAGTCAACTAATTTGTTAGCAAGTGTTACCTGCTCAGTTGTGTCCAATTCTCTGCGGCCCCATGGACTGTAGCCCACCAGACTCCTCTGTCCATGGAATTCTCCAGGTAAGAATACTGGAGTGGGTTGCTGTTTCCTTCTCCAGGGGATCTTCCTGACCCAAGGATCGACCCCGGGTCTCCTGCACTGCAGGTGGATTCTTTACCAACTGAGCCATGGGGGAAGCCTCTGATTTCCTAAAGCGGCTCACAGAAGTTAGGGAACTGTTGACTTGTCCACCAGATTATTAGAGAATATGGTGCAGTGTTGAAGGAGCCAGGAGACGCACAGGGCGGGGGTGGGGGGTAGGGGGTGGGTCCCAGTGCAGGAGCTGTGGTCCCCACGGACCTGGGGTGTGGATATGATTGCTCTGAACCCCGGGTAGTGGGGCTGTTATGCAGGCTTCACCCCATCGGCATGACCCATGACTGACCATGTCAGCCCTTTATGCTCAAGAGAATGGGGAGATGGGGCTGAAAGTTCCAAGTTTCTAATGACACCTCGGTCTTACCTGCAGGCAGGCACCCACGCAGAGTCTCTTTGTGATCCCATGGACTGTAGCCCACCAGGCTCCTCTGTCCATGGGACTCTCCAGGCAAGACCACTGGAGTGGGTTGCCGTTTCCTCCTCCAGGGGATCTTCCTCACCCAGGCATGGAGCCTGCATCTCCTGTGTCCCCTGCGTCGGCAGGCGGGCTCTTCACCAGCAGTGCCACCTGGGAAGACCCTAGCACACAACCATAGCTTGGTCTTACCCGTGACCAGGAGCCACCCATAAGCCCGCCCAGAGTCACCTCATGGAACAGAAGACACTCCTAGGAAGTGTCAAGGGTTTCAGGGGCCCTGTGCCAAGAACAGGGAGGGGTGATGGAGACACAGTTCTATTATCTCACTCAGGCAGGAAGGGCAGCACCTGGCCTGGGTGAGCTGATGCCTTGGGGAGGTTTGCCCCCCTCCCTGCCCTCTCCCCTCCCACAGCACCCCAGTCGGTGCTCAGCTCAAGTAGGGAAGTAGTTTGCACAGCTGCAGCCTCCTCCTGTCTCACCAGAGCAGCTGGTGCACCGCTGGGCTTGGGGCCAGCTCCCTGTGTCCACGGAACAGAGAGATGAGGGTCCCGGGAACAAGAGGGCACCCGGCACCCGTTCATCTGTTATCTGTCCCTCTTGCGTGCGTGGAGGGGGGACCCAGCCTTAATGTTCTGTGTCCTCCCAGGCTGAAGTGGGGGAGGGGGAGGTGTTCTCTGCCTGCGGCCCTTTGATCTTTTCTACCAGCAACTCTGCCCAGGAAACCCATCAGGATCTGTGCCTAGAGGGCCCCTGTGGCCCACTTTCCTGGGGATTCAGGGTGGGTGCATCATGGTCCAGCAGCCAGGAAACTGCCTGCGGACAGAGTGATGCCAGGAGAAGTCCTTTGTGGGTCCCGAAGAAGGCAGTCGTTCTACCCTGGGATAAGGATGTAGGGAAGTGAGTCAGTCTGGGGAGCTTGGCTCTCGCATCGCCCATGGCCAGACCCTCCATGCACACTGCTTGAGACACCCCATCGTGAGTAGCAGGTCAATAGCCTGGCAGCCCGTGTGCTGTTTTTGTTTATCTGGATGATAAAAAAGCTTTCAAGTAGAGGATCCCTCTGGAAGAGCCTGAAAGAGACTGCTGGGAGGGTCATGGCCACCTTTGCTCTCTCCCTTGGCTCTGGGAACCCCAGTGCCACAGAATCAGGTCCTCAGCCCAGGTGACTTCCCCCAGCCCAGCAGTCTGACCAATCATCCTCCTCCTATCCCTGCCTGAAACCTGCCCTGTGGGTGAAAGATTGTTTCCAGCTGGTTGGCTTCCAAGGCCAAGATGCTTAGACAGCATTTCGACTTCAGACCAGCCCATTGCAGAGAAACCCACATAAGACCCTGACCCCGGGCCCTGCGGCTGCTGTGGTCTGCTCAGAGCGATGCGCGTGGAGGCTCAGTCATGCTCACCGTTGATGATGTACTGAAGCAGGTTGGGGAGTTCGGCTGGTTCCAGAAGCAAACCTTCCTGATCCTGTGCCTGCTCTCGGCCGCCTTCGCCCCCATCTATGTGGGCATCGTCTTCCTGGCCTTCACCCCGGACCACCGCTGCCGGAGTCCCGGGGTGGCGGAGCTGAGCCGGCGATGTGGCTGGAGCCTGGTGGAGGAGCTCAACTACACGGTGCCAGGCCCGGGACCCGAGAGCCAGTGCCTCCGCTACGAGGTGGACTGGAACCAGAGCACCCTCAGCTGCCTGGACCCGCTGGCCAGCCTGGCTACCAACGGCAGTCCCCTGCCCCTGGGCCCCTGCGAGCAGGGCTGGGTGTATGACACGCCCGGCTCCTCCATCGTGACCGAGGTAAGAGCAGGCCTTCGCTGTGGGGATAACGATGTGGGTTTCAGGGCAGAGAGGAAACATGATGAATCCTACAGGCTTCCATCCCACATCAGCAAAGAGGGAGCGGGGTCGTGTTCTCTGAACTCTGGCGTATCAGACTCCGTACTGGGCACTGCCGTTCCTCCCTTGTTCAATCCTCCGCACACTCTGGGTGTTAGAGGAAGGAACTGGGGCTCAGAGACACCATCGCCTGCCAGGCTGAGCTGGACTGCTTGGATGGGGGGCCCCCAGGGAGACTGGCTTCCTCACCCTTCTGCCCCAGTGGCTTCTCCACGGGCCTGCAGAATCCACCTGGGGGCCAGCGGCCCCACCATCAGAGATGAGAGGCCCCCTCCCTCCATTCACAAGCCGTGGACATGTGACAGCTCAACGCTGGTCTCTGAGGCGGTGTGGAAGCTGCCCTGGAGTCTGACTGAGTCTCAGCCACGCCCTGAGTTGGCTGAGTGTCGCTGTGTAGGTTATTCAGCCTCTCTGAGCCTCAGTTCTCTCATCAGTAAACCAGTGATGACAATGACCTGCTTCCCAGGGTTCGGCCGAGGACCGTGAAGATGCTGATCAGACAAGCCAGAGAGTGGCTGGGTCAGCACCCCTGGGTGTCCAGCACCCAGCTGCCCTGAGTGTCTCCTCCATGGCCCACAGGAGAGCAGGATGGCGGCAGAGCACTTGCCTAGATAGGTTAGTGGGTTATCTGAGCGTTTGCTTTGAGAATATCTCACTGAGAAGCCAGCAGATTTCTTTCCTTCATGGACCCTTTGGAAAGTGCTATTCTGTGACAAGAGTAAGCACTTGGAAACTGATCTCAAGGTCACTTGGCGAAGTCACAGGAGAAGTTTAGACACATTAGTCGCTCAGTCGTGTTCAACTCTTTGCAACCCCATGGACTGTAGCCTGCGAGGCTCCTCTGTCCATGGGATTCTCCAGGCCAGAATACTGGAGTGGGTTGCCATTTCCTTCTCCAGGGGATCTTCCCGACCCAGGGATTGAACCCTGCATTGCAGGCAGATTCTTTACCATCTGAGCCACCAGGGAAGCCATTTGGTGAAGCCACAGACCAGAACTATGCAAAGTCTGTCTGTTAGCAAACTGCTCACCTGAAGCAAGGTAGCTGAGTGGCCTGAGCAGCGCACGTCTAGCTGGAGAAAAGCGCCGTGTCCGCCCTTCCGGCCCCACGGCCCACTGTCTTGGGGGACAGGGAGCAGGTGTGGGTGCCCTTGCTCAGACGTCTGGTCTCTGAAGTGTCCTCCAACCACAGATGTCCAGGTAGAGGATCGCCTCCCAGGGATGCTGAACTGGCCGCTCTTCTAGCTGGAAATCTAGAAACAGACCCAGATGGGGACGTATTGTTCTCTGTGGCTGAGGCATACTCTGCTTGGAAAGGATCAGCTAGGTGCAAGAATTCATCCATTCACCCCCCCGTCTATTCCCTCAGTAACCGTGTCCTGAGCTTTTCCTTTGTTCTGGCACTGGGTATGATGCCAGGAGGGACACAGAAGAAGCCCGTGAAGTTCAAGGAGTTTGCAGTCTCCAGGGAGCCAGGAAGGGGTGGTGACCGTGAGAACAAGATCAGTGTCCCAGACAGGGAGGGGGACCTTACTATTCAGCTGGCCGCTGGGGCCTTCCAGCAGGAGGTGGCAGACTTTCTACATTGGATGTAGTTGATTGACAGTGTTGTGTTAGTTTCAGGCAAGGGGATTCAGCTATGCCATCCCAGGCTAAGTCGCTTCAGTCGTGTCCGACTCTGCAACCTCATGGACTGCAGCCCACCAGGCTCCTCTCTGTCTGTGGGATTATCCAGGCAAGAACACTGGAGTGGGTTACTGTGCCACCTCCTTGACTCAGTTATATACATGTAGATATCTATTTTTTTTCAGATTCTTTTCCCTTCTAGGTTATTACAAAATATCAGATATAATTCCCTATGCTACACAGTAGGTCCTTAGGACGGAGTATTTGAATGGGACCCAGGGTGGTATTTTGAGCTGCTAGGACAGCAAACAGGGTGCGTTGGGGAGTGTGAACCAAAGCTCAGGGGAGGGGGGCAGGGACCACGTTCAGGGAGCAATGAGTTGGTGAAGTGACTGGAATCCAGTAGAGGAGTCATGGACAGAATGGTGGCGGCTCAGCTTTGGGCCAGAGGGCTGAGATCTTACATCAGGTCACCAGAAAAAATGCTGGACGCCCATTAAATTTGAATTTCAGGTAAACAATGAATATTTATTTAGGATAATTAGGTCCCAGGTATTGCATAACATTTGATACTGACAGCTGAGGCTGGGAATTCAGATACTGCTGAGGACATGATTGCACTAAAAAAAAAAGTGTTGCTTATCTGAAATTCCAGTTCGGAGGGGCACCCCATATTTTTTTTGCTCTAAAACTGGCAACCCTACCTTTGTGCCAAGTGGCAGTTCAGGCATAGCAAGAAGACAGTCCTCACTGGACCTTGGGAACGGTCCAGGTGCTGGTGGAGAGTGGAGGTGATGCTCCCCAGAGGTGGGGAGAGCTTGAAGAGGCCGACACGGGCCCTGGCAGGACTGTCAGCCAACTCGGCTGTCACATGATCAAAAAGGATTGATTTAAGAGACGCAGACCTGGCAGGGGCTGGGGAGGAGGAGGGGCCCGATTTGCCAGAGGGTCCTGGCCGGGGAGGCAGGCAGCTGAGACCTGAGCAGTGAGGCTGGAACACAGGGAAGTAGCAGCTCATTCATGTGGGGAGCCTGGCCTGGGCAGGGGCCCTGGGGAGGGGACACAGTCCCGACTGGCTGACGGTGGTAACTGGGAGCAGTCTTCCAGGTCCTCGGGGACCCGAGCACTCTGGGGAGGACTGGGGGAGACAGGGGAGGGGTTGTGGGCTAGGGCTCACCTGGGGGCACGCTAGTGTACTGGGGGTGGGATCCAGCTGGAGGTGAGGAGGCGATGAGACGCGGGGCCTCAGGAGTGGAGGACCGCTTCTCCTGGACGGAACGCGCCTCCTCTGACTCACCCTTCCCACTGCTTCACAACAACTTTTGCCTCCTGCCCTCAGCCTAAGCTGAAGCTTGTTTGGGGGAGAACCTCCCTAGTTATTCATTTCTGCAGAAATAATCTTTCACATGGCCTTGCCTTGGACGTTGGAATTGGCTGAAGGGAACGCGACGAGCTGACCTCTCTGAACACCCAGCTCCCCGTCCCTCCCCACCCTGAGGGCAGAGGTCAGGGTCCATTTGGGGTAGGAAGGTTTCCCAACTCACCTGATCCCCGGGATCACCTGGATTCTGACCCATGATCTGCGGAGACAGAACCCACGGGAACCTGGATTCTAACAAGGACGTTGGGTGACTGTGTGCCACGTGAGCTTGGCCAGCCTGCTGCTCTACAGGCCATGTCCACCACACAGCCTGGCCCCGGAGAAATCCCCAGTGAAGTCCCAGCAGGGAGAGGGACCGGGCCTAGGAGACCCCACCCCATCCCGTGCGCCCCCTGTACAAACTCCAGGCTTTCCATCTTCCTAGAGGCACAGAGGGTCCCTGGGGACAGTGGCTGGGTCTGGGATCGCAGAGGGCAGGCAGGTGTCTGCAGACAGAGCCCCTTGGCATAGCTGGGGGCAGAGTTCTTAAGGGAGGCAGCATCAGTAGGGAAGGCCAGGCCCCCCTTCCTCCAGTTCCATGAGCTCCCTGGCTTCTGCACGCCCCCAGAGCAGGATGGCACGCAGGACATTTCAGGGAGGGTGGCAGAGATATTGTACAAAGATGCTGATTGCAAAGAGTAGAACAAACACCCCAAAACCATTGCCCTGTGGCTTTGGGGGCGTCTAGTATGCACAGAACATCGTCCTGGGTGATGTAGGTGGGGGCTCCAGAGAGGCCGCTGGAGAGGCTGACCTGGGCCAGCGAGATAACAGCTCTCAGGAGCGGCCTCCCCCGAGTTCCACTGACAGGGCCCAGGGCCGCAGAGAAGCCGAACAGCGGCAGGAGAAACTCCCCAGGGCGGTGTGCTTCCAGCTGAATTTTCAAGGGAATAAACACCGGGAGTGAGAGTTGGACCATAAAGAAAGCTGAGCACCGAAGAATTGATGCTTTTGAACTGTGGTGTTGGAGAAGACTCTTGAGAGTTCCTTGGACTGCAAGGAGATCCAGTCAGTCCATCCTAAAGAAGATCAGTCCTGAATATTCATTGGAAGGACTGATGTTGAAGCTGAAACTCCAATACTTTGGCCACCTGATGCGAAGAAAAGATTGAAAAGACCCTGATGCTGGGAAAGATTGAAGGTGGGAGGAGAAGGGGATGACAGGATGAGACGGTTGGATGGCATCACCGACTCGATGGACATGAGTTTGAGCAAACTCCGAGAGCTGGTGATGAAACAGGGAAGCCTGTCCTGCAGTCCATGGAGTCACAAAGAGTAGGACATGACTGGGCAACTGAACTGAACTGAAACATCTGGATCAGCCAAGAATGGGGGAGATGCTGATTGCCTCCAAGAGCTGAGCTATTCACAGGAGCAGACGAGATCTGGGCATAAGGCAGGTGGTAGCATGAGCTGATTGTTAGGTTCTGAAAGTCAAACGATAGCAGGGAGTTTTACCTTTTTGTTTATTTTTTTAAAGTGCTCATGATTGACCACTGGGCCAGGACAAGGGCATGGCTCATACATGCAACTCTAAGTTTTTACAGGAGATGGGTAGCAAAGCCTCCCAGGTAATAAAACACACCTAGACAGCATATTCAAAAGCAGAGACATCACTTTGCCGAAAAAGGTTTGTCTACTGAGAGCTATGATTTTTCCGGTAGTCATGTACAGTTATGAGAGTTGGACTATAAAGAAGGCTGAGCTCGGAAAAACTGATGTTTTTGATCTATGGTGCTGAAGAACACTCTTGAGAGTCCTGTGGACTGCAAGGAGATCCAACCAGTCCATCCTAAAGGACATCAACCCTGAAAATTCATTGGAAGCAATCATGCTGAAGCTGAAACTCCAATACTTCAGTCACTTGATGAGAAGAGCCGACTCATTGGAAAAGACCCTGATGCTGGGAAAGACTGAAGGCAGGAGGAGAACGGGATGACAGAGGATGAGATGGTTGGATGGCATCACTGACTTGATGGCATCACTGACTCGATTGATATAAATTTGAGCAAATCCCAGGAGATAGTAAAGGACAAGAAAGCCTGGCATGCTGCAGTCCCTAGAGTCACAGAGTCAGACGTGACTGAGTGACTGAACAACAAAAACTAAAGCCTCATTTAAAAAGTTAAATGGTTCATTATTTACTAAACCATGGGCACATGGTTTCTCCCTGCAGCGCCCACAGTGGCTTCATGATGGTGACAGGAGCAGCTCCACACATACCTTCCAGACAGGAGACCGAGGCCCCCCTACTTTCTGCCCCTCTGCACTCCAAGCGGGGATGCTTCTGCACTCGGGCCTCCTAGAGCGCCCACGCATGTTGGCATCACCACGAATGTGCCAAACACGGAGGGGCGGTCCCTGAACCTCACTCCCAATAACGCCCAGGCAGATCGGCTCGTGTCTTTGCCTCTGTCCTTCTGCCTCGGTTCCTCCCAGGCACATGGGACCCTCCGCATCTCCTGCCGCCTCTGGGTTCCCCCTTCCCCCGCATGCAGGGCTGCTCCCCAGAAGCCCCCACCAGCTGGCCTCTGCTTCTTTGCTCAGAAATTCTCATGTTGATACTCACAGTTCCATCAGTCATGACAAATTTACACAATTATTGGGTAGAATTTATGGAATAAAACATGTGATTCAGTTCAGTTCAGTCACTCAGTCATGTCCAGCTCTTTGCGACCCCATGGACTACAGCACACCAGGCCTCCCTGTCCATAGCAACTCCTGGAGCTTGCTCAAACTCACGTGCATCGAGTCGGTGATGCCATCCAACCATCTCATCCTCTGTTGTCCCTTCTCCTCCTGCCCTCAATCTTTCCCAGCATCAGGGTCTTTTCCAGTGACTCAGTTCTTCGCATCAGGTGGCCAAAGTATTGGAGTTTCAGCTTTAGCATCAGTCCTTCCCAGGAATATCGAGGATTGATTACTTTAGGATGGGCTGGTTGAATCTCCTTGCAGTCCAAGGGACTCTCAAGAGTCTCCTCCAACACCACAGTTCAAAGCATCAATTCTTTGGTCCTCAGCTTTCTTAATTAAGGGTTTTTACCAATTCTGGGAAACACGTCATATTTATTTTACATCATTTTCGTTTTTGGAGAATTACTTTGCTGTATTTCCTTTAGAAACCTTACCGTTTGGCCACCCTGTCCTTTGACAACTATCAGGGGTACCTGACAACAGACTCTTTAATTAGTGTATATTGAGGGTAAACCCAAGATAAAGATATTAGGCGTGTAATGACACTGCCTGAGATTCCCCAGAAACCCTGCAGTTGTCTTATGAAAATGTGGTGAAAGGAAAGGATGTGAGGGGCCCTGGGATCCCACAGTTTTGTGTCATGCGTTGACATTTTCTGCAGGGAAAACGGTAGGCATAGTTTAACTTACAAACAGTCTTGTGTGTTTTGGCCCCTCCGACCCGCAGTTTAACCTGGTGTGTGATGACTCTTGGAAGGTGGACCTCTTTCAGTCCTGTGTGAACTTGGGCTTCTTCCTGGGCTCTCTGGGAGTCGGCTACATTGCAGACAGGTATGTAAAGGTGGATCCGACCAAGCACAGCGTCAACACCATGGGGAGAAGGGACTTGAGCAGACAGTGGTGGGAGAAGTGGCCAGAGGGGATCTTTGCAGAAGTTGAGACCCGACACGGTAGGGAGTGTGGGACGATTTGGGGCAAGACGACGGAAGGAAGGTGGGGATTTAGGGGGGATTTCAGAGCCAGGCAGGTTGTGTAGCTCGATGCGGGGCTCAGAGGAAGGGGGCACAAAGCCAAGGATTATGCTTCTGGAAGATGGGTGGAGGGGGCAGTGCCATTTTTTGAGACAGAGAGGGTTAAGAATACCCTTCTTTGCAGCTTTTAGGAGATGTGTTTCAGAGCAGCCTGTGAGACAGAGAAGAGTTGCCAAGTAGACAGTTGGGTACATAAGGTTCGGGCTGGAGTTAAATATTTGGGATTTGCCACCAGTAATTGGTATTTAAAGCGATAAACCAAGTTTGAGATAAGCTAGAAGAGGGTATGCAGAGAGAAGTTCAACATGTAGAAGTTGGTGAGCAAGGACAGTGTCAGTGGAAGGCTGAAGATGAGAGATGAGGAAGTGGATTTGTGTGTGTGGACAGCTGTTTTTCCCCCCGCAGTATTTCCCTAAAGCATGTTAATCATCTTTGCATGTGGGAAGAAGGTAGAGTGAATGGTTCCGTCACTAATATTTTTAGTATTTATCCATTTATGTATCTGTTTTCAGGAGTAGATAACTGTCATTTAGAAGCTATATTTGTTTTGTTTCTTAAGTCTTGCGTCTGAGGGAGGTCACATGGTGTTCGTTTTTCTCTGACTCTTTCACTCAGCGCTTTACCCTCCGTGTCCATCTGGACTGTCACAAATATGTTCTTTTTTATGGCTGAGCACTATTGCATTGTACACACACACACACACACACACACACACATATATATATATATATATAATATGGTGGTGTTCCCTGGTGGCTCAGAGGATAAAGCATCTGCCTGCCATGCGGGAGACCCTGGTTTATATATATATATATGTATATATACACATCTTTATTCATTCAACTATCGATGGACACTTAGGTTGCTTCCATATCAGTTCAGTTCAGTTCAGTCACTCAGTCAAGTCCGACTCTTTTCGACCCCATGGACCGCAGCACGCCAGGCCTCCCTGCTGCTGCCCCTGCTGCTGCTAAGTCACTGCAATCATGTCTGACTCTGTGCGACCCCATAGATGGCAGCCCACCAGGCTCCCCTGTCCCTGGAATTCTCCAGGCAAGAACACTGGAGTGGGTTGCCATTTCCTTCTCCAATGCATGAAATGAAAAGTGAAAGTGAAGTCATTCAGTTGTGTCCGACTCTTTGCGACCCCATGGACTGCAGCCCATCAGGCTCCTCCATCCATGGGATTTTCCAGGCAAGAGTACTGGAATGGGGTGCCTTCGCCTTCTCCACAGGCCTCCCTGCCCATCACCAACTTCCAGAGTCCACTCAAACTCATGTCCATTGAGTCGGTGATGCCATCCAACCATCTCATCCTCTGTCATTCCCTTCTCCCACCTTCAATCTTTCCCGGCATCAGGGTCTTTTCAAATGAGTCAGTTCTTCACATCAGGTGGCCAAACCAAGTATTGGAGCTTCAGCTTCAGGATCAGTCCTTCCATATATTGCTTATATTGGAATATATTCCATATATTGCTTTCATATATTGGCAATTTAGCTAATACTGCAGTAACCATAGGGGTGCAGATGTCTTTTTTAATTAGTGTTTTTGTTTCCTTTGGAGAAACATTCAGACCTGAAATGGCTGGACTGTACGGTGGTTTCGTTTTTAACTTTTTGAAGAACCTTTGTCTTGCTTCTTCTGTTTTCCATAATGGCTGCCTCAGTTTATATTCCCATCCACAGTGTCCTAAGCTCCCTTTTTTTCACATCCTTGCCAACACTTACTGTTTATTGTCTTTCTGATAATGGCCATTCTGATAAGTGTGAAGTGATATCTCATTGTAGTTTTTTAAATGTTTTTTAAGAATTATTTTTAATTGGAGGATAACTGCTTTAGAACACCGTGTCGGCTTCTGCCCTGCGCCAGTGTGAACGGACCACGCGCGGACGCGCGTCCCCTCCCCCAAACCTCCCCCTACCCCACCCCGCCCCGCCCCCTAGGATCTCACAGGGCGCCCCTGAGCTCCCTGTGTTTACGGCGACTTCCCGAGTGGCTCTGGTTCGCATTTCCCCAATGACTAGGGATGTTGAGCATCTCTTCATGTGTCTGTCGGCCCACTTTACTCATGGAAATAGAAAGGAAAGACACTTTTCAGTGGTTATACTATTAGAATTGAATATTTCCCCAGAAAACCCTTATGAGCGTTGATAAGGTTAAATATGTGGATGGGGGGCGGGGATCTGATTTCTGGTGCACCCTGTTAAGTCTGTGAATAGTCATGCAATCTGCTAAATACAAAGATGATGAGAGGGGATGAGTCAGAACTGGGTGGGTCACTGAGGGAGACCCCTGGTCCTTGACTGAGAGTGGTCAGGATTCCTCTTCAGAGTGACTTCATTAAACCTGCAAGAGTTGCCGGTCGCTGTCACAGAGGGGGGGACCAGGTCAGCCTTGGAGAAGGGGCCTCGATGTGTGATGGACCGCACGATGCCGCAGAGAAGCTGTCTTGTCTCCCAGGAGAGAGCCTGCTGTCCCTCCGTCGCTGTGAGCACTCAGCACTCACCTCGATGTCTGCTTGCCTCTGAAGGTTTGGCCGCAAGGTGTGCCTCTTGGCTACCACTCTCACCTGCGCCAGCTTGGGCGTCCTGACGGCTGTGGCTCCGGACTACACGTCCCTGCTGATCTTCCGCCTGCTGCAGGGGCTGGTCAGCAAGGGCAGCTGGACGGCTGGCTACACCCTGAGTAAGCATCTGCTGGCCCGAGGTTTCCGGGCACTTTGAGAAGCCCGGGAGGTCAGACAGTGGGGCAGAATGGGACGAAGCCGAACGTGGAGGCGGCTTTTTTTTGGAGGAAGCCTAGAGAAAGTGTGGCCTCGCTAGCTGTACCTGTGTCTGTGTGATTGGAACCGGGTGTGCTGTCAGAATGGCCTCTTTCTGTCTCTCTTTGTTTGAGAGATACTTATATAACCACTTATATGGATCCTTGTTTCCATATCAACTAATCTGTTTGGGAAAGGGAGATCACATGTGATGTGTTTACAGTGATGGGAGTTGTGTAGGAAGGGGAGACAGGTGGGAGAGTGTTTTAACATTTTAAATATGAACGAACCAGCCTCTTCCGAAAGAAATACAACAAACTCCACTGATTTGAAGGACACTCAAGAGTTAGGCTGCAATTCATGGGGTCGCGAAGAGTCGGACACGACTGAGCGACTCCACTTTCACTTTTCACTTTCATGCCTTGGAGAAGGAAGTGGCAACCCACTCCAGTGTTCTCGCCTGGAATCCCAGGGACGGTGGAGCCTGGTGGGCTGCCATCTATGGGGTCACACAGAATCGGACACGACTGAAGTGACTTAGCAGCAGCAGCAGCAAGAGTTAGGGGAGAAGATATAAGAGTAAATAAAAGAAGCTCTTATACTTTGGCCGATTCATTGGAAAAGACCCTGATGCTGGGAAAGACAGAAGACAGCAGGAGATGGTTAGACAGCATCACCCATGCAATGGACATGAACCTGGGCAAACTCTGGGAGATGGTGAGGGACAGGGAAGCCTGGCGTGCTGCTGTCCATGGGTCTCAAAGAGTCGGACATGGCAACTGAACAAGCAAATCAAAAAAGAAGAGATAGACACGATGACGAAAAAACTGAAGTGTAAAACAATGTAATTCTATATACTATTTTTTCTTTCAAGTTTTCTATGAAGAGTAAGAATAGAAAATGAAAAATACTTCTGTAGAAGAAAGCGTAATAGCTGTCTATGTATCTCTCAGCCTATGCATGGCTGGATGGGTACATCAGACAGCAAGCAGTGAGGATGGTCCAGGTTTTTGCCAGGTCTTGCCATCTTTGAAAACGATGTCTTATGGCTTGACATTCTAGGAAATAGTTCACTAGGGCCAAAAAAACACCATGTTCCTCCCCCAAGAAACCATGAACACACTAGTTAAGTTTAGTGAGTTCAGCACATATTAACTGCAACAGCCCAGCCATCTAGAGGCTGAACGTGCAGTATTTGGCACCTGGTGACAAGGATTAATTTAAGGTCAAATCTACACCCAAGTCTGACCAGCTGTGTGGTCCTGGGCACATTCCATAATCTCTCTCTGCCTCAGGATCCTCCACGTGGGGACCGCAGTGCCGTGAGGTTGATGAAGGGCTCCAGGGGGAGCCCAGAGCCATGCCTGCCCCTTCTCCTCCCTGCGGTGTGGCTGTTGCCCTGTGGCAGGCACAGGGGCAGGACTGGAGATGCCGAGATAGGTAAAGCCTCCCATCCTACTCTCAAGACACCAGTCAGTCCTGAAGGAAATCAACCCTGAATAGTCATTGGAAGGCCTGTTGCTGAAGCGAAAGCTCCAATACTTTGGCCACCTGATGCAAAGATCTGATTCACTGGAAAAGACCCTGATGCTGGGAAAGATGGAGTGCTGGAGGAGAAGGGGGTGAAAGAGGATGGGATGGTTGGATGGCATCACTGACTCAGTGGACATGAGTTTGAGCAAACTCTGGGAGAGAGTGGAGGACAGACGAGCCTGGTGGGCTATAGTCCTTGGGCTACCAACCAACCAATGAAGTTGCTCAGTCATGTCTGACTCTTTGCAACCCCGTGGGCTACAGGCCAGTGCAAAGAGTCGGAAACAGCTTAGCAACTGAACAACAACCTCCGTCAAGGAGCTCCCAGGCTAGAGAGAAAGGAAGACAAACCCGGAATGCTACCTGTCTGTGACGGAGTGTGTGCTACCCTGGCTTGCATCCTTCCCACGGCTCCCTGGCTTGCTTGGAGGTCCCATACTCCCTGGTCCTGCACCAGGGGCTCCCCTTCAGTCTGCATGACCAACTCCTCCTCTTTTCCCAGCCGGGGACGTCTTCCTCCCCCACCCCCAAGCCTGCTCTTCCTGTGCCCCTCTCCCCAGCCCCCCATCTGCTTTCCTCTCGGAATACCTCCAGCACCACAGCCCTCTCGCTCTTCTGCTGCTCCTGCCGGGCCCCACCACCACCACCGCTCCGCTCCACGCTGGTCCACCCCCGGGGCACCCACAGGCAGCAGCGTGGTGGGGGGGCCTCTAGCAGACGTAACATCGGCTCACCCCTGTGCTGCGGTGCCTCTGTGCCTCCCGCATTGAAGCCAGCGTTCTCCTCAAGCCTACGAGAGCCCCTCAGGAGGGCGCACGGCCCCCATGACCCGACCTCACCCAGCGGTCACCTGGGCTGCTGTCCCTCTGCCTGGAGCTTGCTTTCCCATTCCAGGTTCGGTTAACTACTGCTCCTCATGATGGCTCAAATTTCCTCCACGAGCTCTGCTCCACTGCTCTCTGAAAATCTGTGACCCCCGGAGACTCCCCCACCCTCCTGGCTGTTTATGCTTTCTTCCCACATGGCCCGCATCATGTCAAGACCGGGTGTGATGAACACGGTGTGTGTGTCTCATCCACCACCTCTCACGAGGCTGTGAGGTTAGGAGGGCGGGACTGTGCCCACAGAGCTGGAGATGCATCTGAACACCTGTGACAGGGCCAGGTCCCTGGGGTGCACTCAAAGATGTTGATGGTGTTAACGGGCTCTCCCTGGGGGCTCATGGGAAATCCTCCAGCTAATCCTGGGGCTGATGGGAGGAAGGTTCTGGGCAGGAGAGCCCCGTAGGTGGAATACGGCACTGTGCAAAGGCGGGGGGAGCTGCAGATAGCAAATGGGGATTTTAAAGCGGATGGGAGCCCGTGGGTGACGTTTCTCCGTTTCAGTCACGGAGTTCGTGGGCCTGGGCTACAGACGGACAGTGGCGATCCTCTACCAGATGGCCTTCACCGTGGGGCTGGTGCTGCTCTCCGGACTGGCCTACATCCTCCCGCACTGGCGCTGGCTGCAGCTGGCCGTCTCCCTGCCCATCTTCCTGCTCCTCTTCCGCTTCTGGTACTGTGTCCCTGTGGGGACCCGTCTTCCCAACAGCCAGGGCAGCCCTACCTGCAGGCCCGGGGCTTCCAGCCACCCATGCCATCTGGGGTGCTCCGTCACGGGGTAGCCCTCATTTCCGGGGCGAGCCACGCTCAGCCACCCTTTAAAGAAACGTACAGTTTCTTTAAATTCACATCACCCAGAGAGGGGCCTGAGATGCTAAAAGTCAGACAAAAGTTCACCTAGCCACAAAGTAGGCATTTGCTCTTTGGTGAGCCAGTGAAGGAGTAGATGAAGGAATGGAACCATCTCTGGGGAGTGTGCCCATCAGACAGGAACACTGGCAGACCAAAGGATGAGGAAGCTGTGGTACGTATACACGAGCAGTATTTCTCAGCTATAAAAAAGAATGCATTCAAGTCAGTTCCAGCGAGCTTCTCTTTTGATCTTAACCTCAGACGGGCACTGGGAGAGACGCCAAGTGGGGATGATCTGCGTCCGCAGGTTTGTGCCCGAGTCCCCCCGATGGCTGTTATCGCAAAAGAGAAACACTGAGGCGATAAAGATCATGGACCACATTGCACAAAAGAACGGGAAGCTGCCTCCTGCTGACCTGAAGGTGACTCACTCGAAAGGGCTTTCTCCCCTCACTGAATGCTGGGTCGGGTTTATGACTTAGCGCTTGCCTGTGGGACTTGCCTGGGGAAGCCGGAAGGTGCTGGAGCTTTTCAGGGTGAAGAGTATGATGACCGGCCTCGGGGTGGAGACTGGTGGGGGGCGGGGGGCAGGGCGGGGGAAGGGCTCTGATGGCGATTCCTGATCACGGTGGCAGCCTGGATGCGGCTGACGCCCTGACTCTCTCCTAGATGCTGTCTCTCGAGGAGGACGTCACTGAGAAGCTGAGCCCCTCATTCACAGACCTGTTCCGCACGCCCAACCTGAGGAAGTACACCTTCATCCTGATGTACCTGTGGTAAGGGGTCTTTCTGAGGCCCTGTGCACTTCCCTGCATGCCCGGGTACACATCAGAGACAGTGGGTCAACTTATGGGGGGGTGGAAAGAGAGGCATGAAAAGGCATTTCCAGATGGCTTTCCGCTCAAAGAGCTCTTAAAAAGACACCTGTATTTGTCCTTTGAGGACTGCCCAGTAGAGGAAAGGCCTCGTTTTAGTAAGAAGAAATCTCCACGTAGAAAAGTTAGCAGTGAGCCGGAGGGAGGTGACAGGGTTGCCAGAAACCCCCTGTGTCAGGAGCCAAGTGCTGACTTAGCCCCGGCAGGTAGATGAGATTTCAGGGATTCCCCAGGACATCAGTACTTCCCTGGTGGCTCAAACAGTAAAGCGTCTGCCTACAATGTGGGAGACACGGGTTCGATCCCTGGGTTGGGAGATCCCCTGGAGAAGGAAATGGCTACCCACTCCAGTACTCTTGTCTGAAAAATCCCATGGATGGAGGAGCCTGGTAGGCTACAGTTCATGGGGTCACAAAGAGTCGAACACGACTGAGCGACTTCATTTTCCGGGCTGTCAAGGAGGAAGAAGCCTTCCTCACGTCTGAGGACTTGACAGAGCCTGCAGAAAGCACATGTGTGCTTTTTTCACACCGATTAGGAAACGCCTGTCCACGCCCAGCACGCCTTGCACACCCTGGGGCAGCGTCACCCTCCCCTGTGGCTTCCTTGAGATGGAGTCTTCTCCCTATTCCCTTGGGGGGCTGGCTCAGCTCCCCACCTCAGCACTTGCTCCTCCACATCCTGGTGGCCCTTCAGTTACCCCTGGAAACCCCTGGGCTGAGTGGCTGGGTTCCCCTTCCACTGGGGTCACTCTGCCACCCTGCCCTTCTTTGCCCTTCCGTGAAATAAGGGTTCCAACTACGAGGGCAGCGCCTGGCACGTAGCAGCTGCTCCGTAAATATTTGCGGAAGCTTGAATGAGTAACTAGTGTTCCACAGAGTCCATCCCAAGTTCTCTAGATGCTGGGTTCTCTCCTGGTCCCTAGGCCCCATGACTGTGAGCTGGCCCCGGGAGCCCTGTGCCCGCCGTGTGAGGGGCCCAGGAACCCCTGCAAGCGTGCCAGGTGCCTGGCGCGTTTCTCTTGATTCTCAGCATCCGACTCCATGGTGCCTCTTGGGTTGGAGGCCCGGGACCCCGAAGACAGAAAGGCTTGCTCCCCTCCTGTATCAGTCCGGGTCCCATCTCCACCCCAAGCAATCCTGTCAAGGCGGTGATCCTGTCTCCTCAGCTCTCTCACACCCCTCTGCGCAAGCTTTCCACAAATCCCACTCTGTCTTGAAAATCTATCCGGAATCTGCCATTTCTCATCGCCTGTGCTCTCAGGTGTGAGGATTGCAATCTCCCGTCCAGCTCATCGCGGTAGCCTCCTCGCTGGCGGTCTGCTCCCACTCCTGTCCTCCCCTCCCCAGGGCACAGGTCACGGATCACATCACCTCCTTGTCCACATCCTCATAGCCTCCCTAATCCACTGAGAAGAAACCTAGCTTCCTTCTGCGGCCTGCAAGGCTTCATGCCATCTGGCCCTGGACACCTTCTCTTACTGTACACGCCCCCTGCCCCTGTCTGCTCCATTCATTACAGCGACTCGGGGCGGGGGGCCCATCACTTCCTGGCTGCGTGACCTTCAGGAAGCTTCGTGATCTCTGTGACTCAGTTTCCTCATAAGCCCAATGGAGGCAATGATAGAAGCATGTTGGAAGAATTAATGTGATAATGCGTGTGAAAGGCTTAGAACTTAGGAAACGCCCAACAACGACAGACTGCTATCCACTCCAGTATTCCTTCCTGGGAAATCCCATGGACAGAGGAGCCTGGCGGGCTACAGTCCATGGGGTCGCAAAGAGTCAGCCACTTGGCGAAAAAACCATCACCTCTACCCGTAGCAGTGCGCACATGCGGTTTGTGGGTTCTGCCAAAAGATGGCAGCATTGCACATTGTTGATTGTTTCCAGTTTGGTTGGTCAGTAGCTAAGTCCTGTCCAACTCTTTGGGACCCCATCGGACCCCATGGATGGCAGCACGCCAGGCTTCCCTGTTCTTCACCATCTTCCAGAGTTTGTTGTGATTTGGGGTTTTTGTTTATTTGTTTGTACAGGAAAATCAGGATTCTACATTCTTTTCTCTTGGGCTAGTCACTTTATGGGTAGAAGATGACTGTTCCCATTTAACCACTTAAGCCGGCATAGAGAAGCCCCCCTCGCCCCGCCAGGCTCATCTAAACTCACCGAGTTGCATTCAGTGTATTCTTATTCTCTTGACACTTTGGATCAAACAGGAATAATTTAGAACTAGAAACAAAAGCATACCAGACTCCCCTGGGTGCAGCGTTATAGAACCAGGGAGTGAGTGACTGAAGTGAGTGAAAGTCATTCAGTCGTGTCTGACTCTTTGCAACCCTATGAACTACAGCCCACCAGGCTCCTCTGTCCATGAGATCTTCCAGGAAAGAATACCGCAGTGGGTTGCCAGTAATCCCCTTCTTCAGGGGATTTTCCCGACACAGGGATCGAACTGGGGACTCCTGCATTGCAGGCAGATTCCTAACCATCTGAGCCATGAGAGCTGGACCTTATAAAACCGGGGGCGGGGGAGTGGTGTAGTAATGAGAAATGTCCCCTGTGATCTCAGTTTTGGAACTGACGGGCAATTTGCATTTCTATAAGAAAGTAATTTCTTATCCACCAAAATCTCTTCCCACAGTCAGTACTTCATATCTGCAGGTTCTGCATCTGGGGATTCAATCAACTGCAGATAAAAAATATTCAAAAAAATTCCAGACAGTCCCCCAAAGCAAAACTTGAATCTGCTGCATGCTGGCAAATACTGACACAACATTTATTTTATGTTAGGTGTTATAAGTAATCTAGCGATGGTGTCAGTCTTACGGGGCTTTGCACATCCTACACCAATTCATATGATTTACACGAGGGACTCGCGCATCCTCGGGTTCTGGTACCCTGGGGGGTCCTGGAACCAGTCCCCCATGGTAGTGAGGAACGACTGTACCAACACAGTCATTCAATGTTCCAAAATTGTGCAGTTTGCCCAAAAGTGACCCACGGGACTCTACGTTTTCCCCTGAGTCAGAATGACCGAGCTGTGTGCCATGTTCTATAACATGGGTGTTCTTTCCTCAGATATGGGTGAATGGGTCGTGTGCCGTGGGACATGGGGTGAAAGAGAGGAAGGGAATATTGCTGGTTCCAAGATGGTGTGATGTGCGCAGGGGGCCCCCACTGTGGAGCTGGGAAGACTTGGCCGACCCCTCCCCCCGGCGGTACTCTGGATCCTGGCCCTGGGAAAGACAACTGTGGCAGCAATAAAATCTGCTCTTCACTGAGTGCCCAACTACGCCCAGCCCTTCTGGTCCACGGCCTCAGTGAATTCTCAGGACAGAGTCACAGCTGAAGGAACTGAGGCACAGAGAGGCTGGTTAACTTACTGAAGACCACACGGCTCAGCCAGCAGTCTGAACGCTGACACTGCTCACTCCCCACTGCTGTCTCCTGCCCTCCTTCCCGTTGGAGGCTTGGGGCATCCGATGAGATAGGGCCCGTGCAGTGTTCAGAGCAGGGCTGCCCGCAGGGGCACAGTATGAAGTAAACGGTGGTCGCTACATCGTTTGCCATCTCTCGGGAAACACGGGTCTGTCCTGTAAGTCACAGGCTCACAAAAATTGTGGAAGGAGCTTCTCAACCAGGAGGGCCCCTCCTGGATTTTGATGTCCCCCTGGTCCCCACTGCCTCTTCTCATATTATGACTTCCCTGGTGGCTCAGATGGTAAATTGTCTGCCTACAATGCGGGAGACCCGGGTTCCATCCCCTGGGTCGGGAAGATCCCCCTGGAGAAGGAAATGGCAACCCACTCCAGTATTCTTGCCTGGAAAATCCCATGGACGGAGGAGCCTGGTGGGCTACGTACAGTCCATGGGGTCGCAAGGAGTCGGATGCGGCTGAGCGACCTCATTTACTTTCTTACTTCTCATATTGGTCTAGAACATTATACATCCAGCGATGGACGCTTCCTTCCAGCTTGCAGGAGCCTTTATCCTCCCGGCCAGTCTCCGGGATCTCACCTTTGACCCGCCTCTCCTGCCCGCCCAGGTTCACCAGCTCCGTGGTCTACCAGGGCCTCATCATGCACGTGGGCGCCACCGGCGGGAACCTCTACCTGGACTTCCTCTACTCCGCTCTGGTCGAGTTCCCCGCAGGCTTCATCATCCTCGTCACCATCGACCGCTTCGGCCGCCGCTACCCGCTGGCCACGTCCAACTTGGCGGCCGGGCTGGCCTGCTTCCTCATGATCTTTATCCCACACGGTGAGTGGTCCACGCCCATCATGTTCCGGGTCGTTGAACTGTGGGAAGAGTTGGAACAGGAACAAAGACAAGGTGTTTGCCTGAGTCTAGAATCACTTTTCAAAAAATTTTAAGTAGAGGTACAGCATACCGACAATGAGCCCTTTTTAAGTGTTCAAGCTGATGAATTTTTTACCTGTTTGTATGCCTGGGCACCGAGACCTACGCCAAGATAAAGAACATGTCCAGCACCTTGGAAGGTCCCTCACCCTCCTTGACCACCAACGCTCACCACCCCTGCCCGGGTCACCGCAGCTCTGGTCTCTGCCATCGCAGATTAATGTCGGCTGTTCTTAAACTTCATACATTTGAACCATACTGCACCTATGCTCGGAGAAGGCAATGGCACCCCACTCCAGTACTCTTGCCTGGAAAATCACATGGACGGAGGAGCCTGGTGGGCTGCAGTCCATGGGGTCGCAAAGAGTCGGACACAACTGAGCGACTTCACTTTCACTTTTCACTTTCATGCATTGGAGAAGGAAATGGCAACCCACTCCAGTGTTCTTGCCTGGAGAGTCCCAGGGACGGGGGAGCCTGGTGGGCTACCGTCTATGGGGTCACCCAGAGTCGGACAGGACTGAGGTGACGCAGCAGCAGCAGCAGCAGCTCTGCTTTGTAGCACTTTCATTCACTTACCGTGGTGTCTGCAAGGGTCACCCACGTTGTCCACGGGGGTGTCGCTTGCACTTTCTCACTGTTGGGCAGCCTCGCATTGTAGGAATCCCTCAGTTACATCCAGGCCTCTGTTGACTTCAGGCCTCCTAAGGTCACCCTGGACCGCCGTACAGAGAATTAAAGTCCCATCCCTCTTCCTCCTTCTCTTTTCCCTCTAGAACACAAGCTCCGAGAAGCGGAAACATTCTCTGCTTTGCTCACGGCTGAGCTCCTGGGGCAGAGACGCCACTCTAAGTACATAGAGGAGCTTCCCGGGCGGTGCTACTGGTAAAGAGCCTGACTGTCAGTGCAAGAGACGTAAGAGACACAGATTCAGTCCCTGGGTTGGGAAGATCTAAAGTCATCCAGTGTCTGCCCGTTTGGATTAAGGCTGCAGGGAACATTCCAACACATCTTTTCGGGGACACTCACTCCCCTTGTGGGGTCAGGGGGCGGGACACAGGTTTGTTTTAGTAGATATAGCCAGACAGCTTTTCAGTTCACGCTCCCACGGTGGTGCATCAGCTTTCCAGTGGTTCCACAGACTCACCAGCACTTGGCATCATTAGTCTTTTCAACACCAGCCATCTTGGTGCCTGTTTGCTTGAGTCCATAATTCTTAGCAATCCAAGATAAGCCAAAGCAGAATCATTTGGGCAGTTTTAATTTGAGTACATACATTGCCTTTCTCATTTGTTACTTTTAGAAATGTTAAAAAAAATAGAGCAGATTTGCTATTTTCTCAGTTTTTATTGCTTGTGCTCTGCAGTTGTTGGTTTAATGAGTCATTTTGGCAGGCTTTGGGGGCAGGATATTATGAGAAACATCCCATGAAATCCCTATTCTCAAGAATTAGACTTTACAGAGCAGGCTGGAAATTTTAAGAGGTAGCAAAAGGTAGCTCAGGTTTTTTCCTCCCTCCTTTCATGAGTGAGTGAGTGAAGTCGCTCAGTCGTGTCCGACTCTTTGCGACCCCATGGACTGTAGCCCACCAGCTCCTCCATCCATGGAATTTTCCAGGCGAGAATGCTGGAGTGGGTAGCCGTTTCCTTCTCCAGGGGATCTTCCCGACCCAGGGATTGAACCGGGTCTCCCACAGTGCAAGCAGGCACTACACTGTCTGGGCCACCGGGGACAAAGAAGGCAGGAAAAGGGGCTGAGCGTGTGAAATCGGTTTCCCCCGTTTCCCCCATCTCCCTGTTTCTAGAATCCTGGTAAAGCTGAATGAACGAGTAGAGGTTTTCGTTGTTGCTGTTTTTTAAGTAACAGCGCCAAGTACCGAGAGGGAACCTGGGATCTGAGACCATTTGATTATCCCCTGGAAGAAGCTTGGGTACTGCGTCCTCTGTCCCACATCCTCCCAGGACCCTCTCCCGGCTCCCACTCTCGCCACTTCCCTTTACTAGTCCTCATCGCATTCGATGACGAGCCTTCATCTCCTGCTCCAGAAACTATTTCAAGTGCCTTCCATGTACTTGCGTGAGTGCATGCTAAGTTGCTTTAGTTGTGTCTGATTCTTTGTGACCCTCTGGAGCAAAGACGCTTTGGAGCCCACCAGGCTCCTCTCTCCATGGGATTCTCCAGGCAAGAATACTGGAGTGGGTTGCCATGCCCTCCTCTAGGGAATCTTCCCAACCCAGGGGTTGAACCTGCATCTCATGTCTCTTGCGTTGGCAGTTGGGCTCTTTACCAGTAGCACCACCTGGGAAGCTCCTCTGTGTACTTGACAGAGTGGCGTCTCTGCCCCAGGATCTCAGCCACAAGCAAAGCAGAGAATGATTCCACTTCTTGGAGCTTAAGTTCTAGAGGGAAAAGAGAAGGAGGAAGAGGGATGGGGCATTAATTCTTCGTATGGTGGTCCAGGGTGACCTTAGGAGACCTAAGTGAAGAGGGGATGAGCCATTTAAACAGCCGGGCAAGGAGGTTTCCAGGAAAGGGAACAGCAAGAGCAAGGACCCTGAAGATGGGGAGAGCTGGGCGCTAGAGGAGCAGCCGGACCCGCGTGAGCAGGAGACAGGGAGAGATGCCAGCGTGGGTTTTATCCCAAGCATGGCAGGAAGCCACGCGGCAGGACTGCAGTTGTAAGTGGTCCCTCCAACTGCTGGGGAGAGTGACCTGGGCCCAGAGGAGGCAGGGCGGTTCTCTGAGGGCAAGGATGCCATGCATGTCCAGTAGAGCATCTTGCCAAATCCATCAAAGCTGCGGAATTTGTGACCAATGCCCTCCTCCAGGTGTTCGAGTGAACTCCCTTGTCTTGTATCTCATAGGAGCCTTAACTGAAGGCTCTGCTTGGGCTCTCCTCCAGGCACAGGGCAGCCAAGACCTGGAGAGGCTGCACTGGCTGTGGGCAAATTCCGCCCCAAGGTCACTGGGTCTGCTCTCCCCAGAGCCTCCCGCTGGCAAGGGGATGGAAGCCTGTCTTCCTTGAGTAGCCAGCTCATGGGGATGAGGGTGAGATGACATGCTGTCTGTGACCCTGGAGGCTCTGTTAGTGAGCCGGCCTGACTCAGGAGCCACTTGTGGTTTGGGGTCTGGGTGAACACCCAACATCCAGGTGAAGCAGATGATGGTGCCTAATGGTTTGATGACTCCCCAGGAAGGAGAAGCCTTCTGGACCTGCTGCTAACTAAGATGCAGAGCCATCTGCTAGGAGGAGATGAGGGTTTGCATCCCTCATCCTCTCAGACCAGTGAAAGATGCTTGGGTTAAAAAATGTGTTCCTCTGAGGACTTCCCTGGTGGTCCAGGGGTTAAGAATCCAGCTGCCACTGCAGGGGACACTGCAGATCCCTGCTCTGGCAAGATTCCATATGCCGCGGGGCCATTAAGTCCAGGTGTCAGACTACTGAGCCCAAGTCATAGAGCCCACAAGCTGTAACTCCTGAAGCCCTCAGTATCAGACCTAGAGAGTGGCCCCTGCTCATACAACTAGAGAAAGCCCTTGCACAGCAGCGAAGGCTCGGTGCCATCAAAAATAAATAAATAAAACATAAAAAAAATGTGTTGGGAAATGAGTGCTGAGGATGAGAAATCTGGTCCACCAGCTCTAGGACTTCTGCCTGAGGGAACCACGTTGTTGAGGACCTACTGTGTTTCAGGAGCTGTGTCAGCAAGGACACTATTGCAAGATAATGAAAAGCCAGGACTGGTGGAGTGGTCATGATGCACAGTTGACATGTGTTATCTCTAAATCTCACCACCACCTTTAAGTTGGCTAAGATTATTCCCATTTCATAGCTGAGGAGACTGAGGCAGGCAGAAGTAAGCCATTTGCCTTGTCACTCTGCTGACAGGAGGCACAGCTGAGATTCAAAAAAGCACATTCTTTCCTCTGTACAGTGAAGTCTTCCCTCAAGTGTCATCAAGTCCCCAAATCTCTCAGGACTCAGTTTAGTGGGTGTTAGTAGTGGTCGCTGAGTCATGTCCGACTCTTTGGGACGCTATGGACTGTAGCCCGCCAGGCTCCTCTGTCCACAGGATTCTCCAGGCAAGAACACTGGGGTGGGTTGCCATTTCCTCCTCCAGGGGATCTTCCCAACCCAGGGATCAAACCCAGGTGTCCCGCATTGCAAGCAGATTCTTTACCATCTGAACCACCAGGCTCAGTTTACTGATCCAAATCTGGAGGGGTTGGCTAAGACAGCCTTTCGGGCCCTCCAGCTCTAAAGTCCAAGCTCCCAGTCACGGTGTCTCCTGGCACATCTGTGGGTACAGCCCTCTAGCGCTCAGATCTGCTGTCTGTCTCCTCCCAGATCTGCCCTGGTTGAATATCATGGTAGCTTGTGTCGGCCGAATGGGGATCACCATCGTGTTCCAGATGGTGTGCCTGGTCAACGCCGAGCTGTTCCCGACCTTCATCCGGTGAGTGTGTCCGGGGGACAGGGTGGCTAGCTGCTGACCTGGCTGTGGGCCAGCGGGCTCACTGAGGACCACTGCTGAAGATGCCCCCCCCAGGGTGGATGGGTTGGCATTGAGATGGGGGTTGGGCATCAAAGACAGAGCCCACACCTGATGCAGTAGAGAAGGTGAGATGGACAGTCTGAAGTGGACTCAGGGTCGCGTCGTGCCCCTTACGGAGGGCCAACGCAAGAGAAAAGACATCTGGTTAAGGGCAGTTTCTATTTGGACCGTGACAATCAGAGCATTGCCACACGCAGCATGCAGGTCATCCTGTAGAATCGTTGTTATCCGCCTTTCCGTGTGAGCAGGCCGAGGTTTACAAAGGGAAGGCGAGCTTCCCAGAGTCACTCAGCTAGAAAGCGACAGGGTCCAGGTAAGAACACGCTGCTTCGCCCCTCTTATTTTTTTTTCAATTGGAGTACGGTTGATTTACAATGCTGTGTGTGAATTTCTGCTGCACAGCCAAGAGATTCAGTTACACGTATCCATATTAATACATTCTTTTTCATGTTCTTTTCCACTGTGGCTTGTCACAGGGTAGTGAGTGCCATCTGCTTTGTTCTACAGTAGGACCTGGCTGTTTGTCTGTCCTGTTTGCACTCGTTTGCATCTGCTAGGCCCAACCTCCCACTCCATCCCTCCCCCCCACTTCCCTCTTGGCAACCAAGAACACACTTTTTTCTGCCCTTGGAGCTGGTATTTCCCTACAGTGACACAATACTTTGTACGAATACCGATGGGCCCAGATCATTCATTGTTTCAAGTCAGGTTTATTGAGGCAGAATTTTCTTAGAGCAAGATTCACCCTCAAAGGCACAGTTTGACGAGTTTTGACTCATTCATTTCACCAGCACCACGATCAAGGTGACACAGACACGTCTCCATCATATGCAAATGCGTCCTCCTGTCCCTCTGTGATCCGCTTTCTCCCCTCCCACCCCCAGCACCGGGCAACCCCCGATCTGGTTTCTCTCCCTATGGCTTTGCCTTCTCTTGAATGCTACATACATGAAGTGACCTGGAGTGCAGGCTTTTGTGTTTGGCTTCTTTCGCTTGACATCAGGGGACCCATCCACGCCGTGGCTTGTAATGCTCCATTCCTTCTTATTGCTGAGTGTGGTTTCCATGCGTGGAGGATGGACCACGGTGTGTTTCTCTGTTTCTCCGTTCGTGGAGGTTTGGGCTTTTCCCAGTGATTACGACACAGGTGCCAATAAGTATTCACTTACGGGTTTATGGGCTTCCTTGTGACTCAGCTGGTAAAGGCTCTGCCTGCAATGCAGGAGACCCCGGATCTATTCCCGGGTCGGGAAGATGCACTGGAGAAAGGATAGGCTACCCACTCCAGTGTTCTTACGTTTTTAGTGGCTCAGCTGGTAAAGAATCTGCCTGCAATGCGGGAGACCTGGGTTTGATCCCTGGGTTGGGAAGATCCCCTGGAGAAGGGAAAGGCTGCCTACTCCAGTATTCTGGCCTGGAGAATTCCATGGACTGCATATAGTCCATGGGGCTGCAAAAAGTCGGACACAACTGAGCAACTTTTGCTTCACTATGGGTCTTTGTGTGGACACACGTCTCCATTTCTCTTAGGTAAAAACTGAGGGATGGGTCATATAGTAGTTGTGTGTTTAAACTCATGAGAAACTATCAAAACGTTTTCCAAACTGGCCACACCATTTTCCATCCCACCAGCTATGTGAGACACAGGTGATTGCTCTGCATCCTCCCCGTCCTTGGTGTTGGAGGTGGTGGTGTTATCGTGACTTCGATTCACGTTGTCCTAACTACTGATAATGTTGATCACCTTTGCATGTCCTTATTACCATCTGTATCTTAGAAGGCTTAGTCTAAATGAAGAGTATTTTTATTGCAAAGGATTAACCCCCTTAAAGTTTAAATTCTGACCTTTGTTAGAGTTTGGCGCATTTCTGCAAACTCTTTTTTTTCCCCCACTTTATAAATTCTTTCTTCTCCACATATCATCAGACCAATGATGTCTAAGAACTATTCCAGCTCCCCATCCTTCTCTTACACCTGGGCAGCCCTCAGAACCCCTTCGTGAGCCAGAAGACACAGGTAACTCTGATTCACTCTTTGCTGCACATCCCTCATTAAAAGGCTCTGTCTCATCTGGAAAAGATTATTCAGAATGGGTACAGAGAGATAAAGGCAAATGAAGGAGAAAAATCTACAATTGGCAGTTCTGAGCCCAGAGTCTAAAACAGCTGGGCCAAACAATTCCATTGTCATGGCCACTGGACCCAGGGGACTGACTCAGAGTGTAAACTGCCAGAGGTCCTGAGTGCCTGGTCCAAGGCGGAGGAAGGCCAAGTGGCCCATCCTCAAGGGGCATAGCATCCATTTGATGAGGATTCTCAAGAACCAGGAAGGAAAGCCAGAGGTTCAGAAATAACTTTAAACTTGATGCATAGACATCACATGCCAAAGTAAGACAGTCATGAAAGTTTGGGTCTTTTCAATCAATTGAATCAAATCTAAATTGGAAAAAAAGGATCATTTCTGTTCCTTTATTACTTTATAATCGCTTCAGGTTGACACAGTTTCTATTTGGACCATTTTGACCCTGCTTCTTACCCACAGGAGGCTTTAGAGTTGAACAGCTTCCTCCTTCTAACTGTCTGCAACATACACTGTCAAGACCCACGTGTCACTTGTGCTAAAGAACCTGCCTGCCAGTGCAGGAGACACAAGAGACGTGGGTTTGATTCCTGGGTTGGGAAGACCCCCTGGAGGAGGGCATGGCAACCCGCTCCAGTATTCTTGCCTGGAGGATCCCATGAACAGAGGAGCTTGGTGGGCTACAGTTCTTAGGGTCGCACGGAGTCAGACACGACTGAGGCGACATGGCACGCACGCACGCATGCATGCTCGCTCTGCCTTGTATTGAAAACCATCCACCCGTTTTTACCTCTTCTCTGTATTATGCGCTCCTGGAACACAGAGACTACGTAGGGCTCTTGTCTGCGCCTCCCGAGACTGCTCTGTAGCCATACTAACCGGGCACCTGGCGCTTGCAGAATGAATGAATGAAGTGTCCCAGAGACCCGAATTTTCTTAATTTTATTTTTTAAGATGTTTATTGTTTTAAATTAGTTTTGGCTGCACTGGGTCTTCACTGTTGCATGTAGGCTTTCTCTAGTTGCGGCGAGTGGGGCTACTCTCCAGCTGCAACACACGAGCTTCTTGTTGCTGTGGCTTCTCTTGTTGCAGAGCCTGGTGGACTCTAGAGCACACTCAGTAGTTGTGGCGCACGGGCTTAGCTGCTCTGTGGCCTGGGGGATCTTCCTGGGCCTAGGATGAGACCGTGTCCCCTGCATTGCAAGGCGGATTCTGAACCACTGGGCCACCAGGGAAGCCCTATGAGTTTTAAAGATGGAAACCAGTTTCTCACTTCTTTTAGCTTCCGTGTGCTTATAAAATCTGTCTCTTTTTTAAGACTTATTCTCTTAAAATTATTTAAAAAATGGTGATTTTTTTTCCTCCTCTTGGAAACCACACTAAAGCCATTAGAAGAATGAGAAGAATATATGAGGGCATGTCTTTATTATTTACTACTACTGTGTGAGAATCTACATTTTTATCAATGAAAATTTCAACAAAAATAATTTAATACCAACAAAAAAGAAGGAGATGCAGGAAAAAAAAAAAAAAAACACAGCAAATGCCATCTTTGAAAGTAGGATGACCTTGAAAGAATGTGTAAGAAGAAGGGCTGCCTAGTACAGTGAATGTAAAAGGGTCTAGAAGACTCCAGGGAGGTCCACTGGGGCAGCAAATTTGAGACAAGGCCAGAGGTTTCCCAAGGTAGGAAGGGAGCTTGAAGGACATGACCCACAATCCCTTGCTGGAGGAATAAGATGGGCGCAGGGGCTGGAGGTACGTGTTTCCTTCTTTGGATGCTGTGTGGCTGGAGGGGAGGAGGGGCGGGCGAGCTGCGGGAGACACTCAGGAGCCTTGAGGGAGCACTGCGCTGCGGGCAGGATGGAGGGGAGAGGCCCTGCAGGGCGAGCGGTTCCACACTGTCTACGTCCTTTGTTCGGTCTCTCAGTCGTGTCCGACTCTGCGACCCCATGAACTGCAGCACACCAAGCTTCCCTGTCCTTCCCTCTCTCTCATGTCCACTGAGTCAGTGATGCTATCTAACCATCTCATCCTCTGCTGCCCGCTTCTCCTTTTGCCTTCAGTCTTTCCCAGCATCAGAGTCTTTTCCAATGAGTTGGTTCTTCTTATCAGGTGGCCAAAATATAGGAGCTTCAGCTTCAGCATCAGTCCTTCCAATGAATATTCAGGACTGATTTCCTTTAGGATGGATTGGTTTGATCTCCTTGCAGTCCAAGGGACTCTCAAGAATCTTCTCTAGCACCACAATTTGAAAGCATCAATTCTTTGGCACTCAGCCTTCTTCATGGGCCAACTCACACATCCGTACATGACTATTGGAAAAACCATAGCTTCGACTAGATGGACTTTTATGGCAAAGTGACGCCTCTGCTTTTTCATATGCTGTCTAGGTTTGTCATAGTATTCCTTCCAAGGAGCAAGCGTCTTTTAATGTCATGAGTAGGGATAACAGAGTCAAAGCATCTAATCATAGACAGCCCTGGCCAGAAAGAGAATTTCTAATAGCTTAAAACATGCCCTGGTCCCTGTCCACAAATCCTTCTAAAATAGCTGCTACAGGAAGAAATAATAGTGTTGAATGCTGAATCACAATTAAAAAAGTAACTTTCCCAGGAGCTACACAGATATATCATGAGATAAAAAGGAGAAAGGAAGAGGAAAAGCAAGTGACAAATGAAGAAAATGCATAGGGAAAATATTATCAGAAAGCAAATGAAGAGTATAGCCAAGTGTGCAATGACCAGGTGCAAAACAGTAATGAATTAGCCGTCTCTGTAAAAGAAGAGTGTAAAGCAGAGAATGCAAGTTCTTGGGAGAATGTGTGATAAGACAAGAGATGGAGTCAGCTCAGCCTAAAAAAATAAAAAGAAATATTAAAATATTTCACAAATGAAAACCACTTTGAAAGCAGTACAAGGGAGAATTGATAAAGAAAAGGTAAGATAGAACTAAGAATTGCAAAATAAGATTGAAATAAGCAAAGAGTTTAAAAGGCTTAGAGATTATACTTATAATGTCCCAAAGAAGATCATTGAAATAATGAAACCAAAGAACAAAGAACTTAAAAGAACTTCTGGAAATAAAAGAATGCTTGGATCTATGATTTGAAGGGGCATACAGTGAGAGTTACAGGAAAACTTGATTCTGAGCAATATTAGCAAATATTCCAGTTAAGTTACTGTGCTTCAGAGATAAAGAAAGACTTATGAGGTACCGAGGCTGAACGTGTAAGTCACATGTATCAGGAGAAAATCAAACTGATACCATTTGATGAAGATGGTGAAACTTGCTGCAATGATCCCAAGGAGAGGAAATGTACTCAAAGAATTTTATCCAAAATCTCATTCCCAGATAAAAACAACATCCAATTATTTTGTTCCTTAAAAATATGGTTATTATAAACTTTTTCCAAAAAAGCTATTAGAGAAAAAATTCTCAGTAAACACAGTAAGTGGAGTAATGCTTCAAAATTATTGATGGTGATCACTGAATCTGAGATTAAACCCCTCAGTTTCTGTTTTGATTACAGAATATAAATTGACAATACAGAAATGCTATAACTAAAATTGGACTGTAGCTTTCCAGGCTCCTCTGTCCATGGAATTCTCCAGGCAAAGATGCTGGAGTAATTTCCTTTTCCAGGGGATATTCCCGACCCAGGGATAGAGCCCAGGTCTCCTGCATGGCAGGCAAATTCTTTACTATCTGAGCCACCAGGGAAGCCCAATAACTTAAAACAGTTGGAAAGGAAAGAGAGAATGTTGGAGATGGTGTGATACACTGATTTTCTCAATACTTTTTCCAGGAAAAAATATATCACTAAAAGCTAATAAATTAAGTAGTTTTTAGGCATATTTTAAGAGATGAAGGCAAACAGTAAAAACAATGATATTATTAACTACAGCCAGTGCATGCAGGGATGATTTGAGGAGAAAGTAAAAATACACTAATTTTAAAGTTTTTCGTAATAGTTAACCAATACTATTTAAAGAAATAGAGTATTAAGTATATTCTCAAACCTTCCAAATTATCAGAAAAAATACACATAACCAACACAAATTGAGAAATAAAAGACACAGAAAACAATAAAAAACATGGCATGTGTTGAAATATTTATAAAATATTAATAAACAGTTAATGACAGAATTAAGAACAAACATTTCTGATATTTAAATAAATATAAAAAGACAACTCCTTTATTGAAAAACAAAAAGGCTCTAATTTCATTATAAAGCAAAATCCAACAATTTGCTGCATAGTTGCAGTATAACTTTTCCTCAGAAATGTTGAGAAGCAAGAAATGCACAAAAGCAGGGGGTTCCTCAGTGGCTCAGTGGTAAAAAACCCACTTGCAATGCAGGAGACTCCGGAGACATGAGTTTGATCCCTGGGTCGGGAAGATCACCTGGAGGAGGAAATGGCAACCCGCTCCAGTGTTCTTGCCTGGAGAATCCCATGGATGGAGGAGTCTGGCAGGCTGCAGTCCTTGGGGCCGCAAAGAGTCAGACACGACTGAGCGCACAGCACACACCTACTGGCTAAATGGAAACAAAAATGTAGCAAGAATCATGATTCTATCAGACAAAGTTGAATTTATGCAAAAATGTATTAAGACAAAGAAGACCCTAAATCGTAGTTAAGAGAGAATCCACAATGGTTTCACAGGATAGTTTTACAAAATATTTAATTAATAGAAAATGTCAGTGATCCACAGTTCTAGAGTATAGGAAAAGAAGGAAGTTTTAAAAAAAATTGTTTATAAAGCTCTCATGATGGTGGTGTCAAATAGCAACAAAAATAAAGGAAACGAAAACTACAAACATTATTTATGAATGATAAATTCAAATCCTAAACAATGTATTATCAAGCAGAAGAGTGGAGCACATTAAAATAATAATACATCATATCTAAGATGGGTTATTCCAGGAATACAAAGATAGCTTAATATTAGAAAATCATAGTATAGTTCATGCTAATAAATCAAAAGAGAAAATTGTACTCTTCTCTCCACAGATAAAAGAGGCATTCAATAAAAGTCAACACCTATTTTTGTTTTTTAAATCTCTCAATAAACATGGATAGATAATTTTTCATATAGTTTTCTCAGTATGTTTTCCAGCTAAAAATAAAGATATTATTGAAAGCTGATGAATCAAGTAAATTACAAAGCGTATTTAATGATTATAATGGCAAAACTAAATAAATAGCTAAGCTGAGGTCATAGAGAGAGACTTTGGGAAGGGAAGAAAAATGTTCTAATGTTATAATTACTCATTTTAGGGAGTAAGAAATTGTGCAAATGGATGTAATAGAAGAAGCTTAAAAGGATAAAACTTTTCTTGATTTATTGTTCCTGATTTAACCATGCCTTCGACCCAAAGCTCAAGATTATTTACAGGAATACCCTGAAGTAGCTATATTCATATAAGACAGAATGATTGAAAACTATTGTCAGGGATAAAGAGATCATTTCAAGTAGACAGTTTCCTCCCTAGCTTTCTTTGTCCTTTATTTCTTAATCTCCTCTCTTTATCCTTCCCCGTCCCTCTATGTAAAAGCAAAAACTCTATTCAGACCAACCAGTTCTCCAAATCTCCAGACCATTGTTATAATCCAATTCTGACATTCAGTTCAGTTCAGTCATTCAGTCCTGTCCGACTCTTTGTGACCCCATGGACTGCAGCATGCCAGGCTTCCCTGTCCATCACCAACTCCCAGAGCTTGCTCAAACTCGATGGTATCATCGAGTTGGTGATGCCATACACCCATCTCATCCTCTGTTGTTCCCGTCTCCTTGTGCCTTCAATTTTTCCCAGCATCAGGGTCTTTTCCAATGAGTCAGTTCTTCACATCAGGTGGCCAAAGTATTGGAGTTTCAGCTTCAACATCAGTCCTTCCAGTAAATATTCAGGACTGATTTCCTTTAGGATTGACTGATTTGATCTCCCTGCAGTCCGAGGGAGTCTCAAGAGTCTCCTCCAACACCACAGTTCAAAAGCATCAATTCTTTGGCACTCAGCTTTCTTTATGGTCCAATTCTCACATCCACACATGACTACTGGAAAAACCAGAGCTTTGACTAGACAGGCCTTTGTTGGCAAAGTGATGTCTCTGCTTTTTAATATGCTATCTAGGTTGGTCATAGCTTTTCTTCCAATGAGCAAGCGTCTTAATTTCATGGCTGTAGTCACCATCTGCAGTGATTTTAGAGCCCAAGAAAATAAAGTCTGTCACTGTTTCCACTGTTTCCCCATCTATTTGCCATGAAGTGATGGGACTGGATGCCATGATCTTAGTTTTCTGAATGTTGAGTTTTAAGCCAACTTTCTCACTCTCCTCCTTCACTTTCATCAAGAGACTCTTTAGTTCTTCTTTGCTTTCTGCTGTAAGGGTGGTGTCATCTGCGTATCTGAGGTTATGGGTATTTCTCCTGGCCATCTTGATCCCAGTTTGTGCTTCATCCAGCCTGGCATTTCCCAAATTAGCAACCTCCCTCCTGGAGTTCATTCATTTGCTATAAGGCCCATAGAACTCAGGGAAGCACTTACACTTTCTCATTTGTTATAAAGGTTATAAACAGGCAACCAGAGGAAGAGATTCACAGGCAAGGCTAGCAGAGTCCCAGCACAGGCACTTCTGTCCCCCTGGAGCTGGGACGTGCCTTTCTTTTAGCACGTTATGTAGGCGCCGTTGATGAAATAATCAGTGATTTTTTTTTTTAAAGAATATGTATTTATTTATTTTTGGCTGTGCTGGGTCTTCGTGGCTGTGCTCGGGCTTTCTCCAGTTGCCGTGAGCAGGGGCTACTCTTCCTTCAGGACCACGGGCTTCAGGAGTTGCAGCACACAGACTCAGTATTGTGGCGTACGAGCTTGGTTGCTCCACGGCATATGGAATCTTCCCGGACCAGGGATCGAACCCATGTCCCCTGCATTGGCAGGTGGATTTCTATCCACTGTGCCACCAGGAAAGTCCAGTCCTCAGAGATTAATCCCATCTCCAGCCCCTCTCCCCTCCCTGGAGGTTGGGGAATGGGCGGTGTAATTGCTGTAGCGTAAGTTTACCATTTGGAACACTGATTCACAGAAATGTCATCTTTTTCGGTCTCTGTATTTTACCAGGAACCTTGGCATGATGGTGTGTTCCTCCCTGTGTGATTTGGGTGGGGTTCTCACCCCGTTCCTGGTCTTCAGGCTGATGGAGGTTTGGCAAGGCTCGCCGCTCATTTTGTTTGGTAAGACTTCATGACACGTTTATTACTTCTTATTCACAGCCCAGTGTGAATAGTCGGTAACTACTGGATGAGTGAATGGTACCCCCAGCGAGTGTACAGAAGGGAAGGATGGTGCCTGCCCTTTCATTGTCTCCTGGCTCCTCTGTCTTGCTTCACGGGAAAGATAAGATGCTGTTCTTATAACATGGGCCAGAGGTTTATGTCCTGTGGCTCTGGAGTCCAATAATTCCTTCTACAGAATAGAACAGGAGAGCGTTTTTGACGTAGCCTGTGTCCTGTGAATGTGACTCCCAACTTAGGTGAACTTAACATGTGAAGATGCTAGGCTGTCACTCTTCTGCTTCCAGATCTTAACAATCGACAACAGGCACACAGGCACAGTGGGAATCCAAGTTAGTACCTGGTTTGTTACTGATTATGTTAGATTAGAGGAGGAGGAGGGAACTCATCCACTTCTCCCCAGACCTGCCACTCAGCGGAGGGCAAAACCACTGCGCACGTGTGGAGAGCTGCCATGTCTGGGCCAGGTGAGCCCATCAGGGGAGGGTGGGGCGGGAGTGGATGCGTAGCGAGAGAGGCCCACACTGCCCACATCCGCATCAGCTGGGCTCCATGTCGTATGTGTGTAGTAGCTGTAATATACACTGTATAGGTTATATATGGGCGCCCCAGGCGGCGCAGTGGTGAAGAATCTGCCTGCCAGTGCAGGAGATGTGGGTTCAATCCCTGGATTAGGAAGATCCTTTGGAGGAGGAAATGGAAACCCACTCCAATATTCTTGCCTGGAAAATCCCATGGATAAAGGAGCCTGGAAGCCTGCAGTCCATGGGGCCACAAAGAGCCAGATATAACTGAGTGAGCATGCATGCATAGTTTATATTATACAATTATATAATATATCATATTACATTATATTATATATATAAATATAATAAGGGCTTCCTAGGTGGTGCTAGCGGTAAGGAACCTGCCTGCCAAGGCAGGAGACATAAGAGATGTGGGTTTGATCTCTGGGTTGGGAAGAACCCCTGGAGGAGGGTGTGGCAATCAATTCCAGTATGCTTACCTGGAGAATCCCATGGACAGAGGAGCCTGGTGGGCTACAGTTCATGGAGTCTCAAAGTGTCGGACAAGACTGAAGTGACTTATCCTGCATGCACGCGTGTATATAATATTTGCTACATATATACTTTATACATAGTTACGAGTCAAAATTAAGTTTCCTATCATTCCCAAGGTACCTGAATCGATAACCCCCCTAATATTTAAACATCAGTTGCTCTAGAACTGTATTCTTAGGTAGATGTACTTTGAGGCTTTCTGGGTAGCTCAGCTGGTACAGAATCTGCCTGCAACGCAGGAGACCTGGGTTGGATCCCTGGGTTGGAGGAGGGCATGGTAAGTAACTACTCCAGTATTCTTGCCTGGAGAACTCCATGGACAGAGAAGCCTGGTGGGCTACAGTCCAAGGGATCACAAAGAGTCAGACACGACTGAGCAACTAAGCACAGCACAGGTGTACAAGGAGGGAAGTGTTTCCTTTCTTACTCTGCCATTTCCCCCGTTATCGTATCACTTTTAATTTTCTAGACAACGCTGACTTTTTGAAGTGGCCCTGGCTCATGTATTGCCTACGCATCTCTTTAGTTAGCTGTCATCATCTGTAAAAGGTGTTGGCCATGCTCTAACGGCTCCATGTTGAATCTGTCTCGTTTGAAGCGGCCTTGGGGCTGGTTGCCGGGGGAATGACGCTGCTTCTTCCGGAGACCAAGGGGGTCACTTTGCCAGAGACCATCGAGGATGCCGAGAACCTGCAGAGGTGAGCGCCGGCCACTGAGGGACCCAGAGCCCCATGTTAGACTTGCCCTCCCGGTTATGAACACTCTCCATTTCCTGTCTCCTGGGAGAGCTTTACAGGTCTTGTGCGGCCTGTTATCACCCCCAGAGCTGCTACAGACAGAAACACAACGCAGTGACTATTGGCTAAAAAGGAAAGCAGGGAGAGCCGGAGTGTATGTTTTTGGTTGGCAGTCACCTGCTCTAAACCGCGAGATGCAAGGTTTTGTTTGTGATGCTGACCATGTGGAGCACCACGGCCCCTAGCTCACTCCAGAGTTGCTGGGAGCTATTTTTAAATCAATCTTCTGTCTTTTTTGTGACTGTTGGTTCAAATTCCTTAGTGACTTTCTTCACAAAGAAGAATGACTTAAAACCTTCACTCCTGTAACAGGGACAAGGGCTTCATTGGAGTCTCAGGTCCTACTCTTAGAGGCACCAAACAGGAAAGGGAGAAAAAGTGTCCGATGATGTAGTCATTACAGGCTTGGCTCTTGGATTCTATGTAAGGACCCACGTGTCCCTGGGAAGTAGAGCGAAGAGACTCTGGGGACTCGTTAAAGCTTAGCTTCAGTCCAGGGGCAGCCACCTACTCGGCCATGTGACCTTGGGAATATCATTGAACCCTCTAACCTTCATTTCCTTGCCTGAAAAATAGCCACAATAATACTTAGTTGAGAGGTGTGCTGTGAAAATTCAATGAGGTTAAGTAGGTGACAACGACTTATCCACAGCCCGGCACATAGTAGGTGTCCAACAAACCTTGGATTCTTGCCATTCTTCATGCATATTGTGTGATTTCCTCGGTGATTCTCAAATTTACTCTGCAGAGGAGTCACAAATGGAGCTTGCTAAAATGCAGATTCCTAGGCCTTTTAGGTTTTGGACTTCATAATTGAATGGGGGAACCTGATCTTTTCATGACGATCAATACCCGTCAGCGCGCCTCACTTTGAGAAATACTTCATCTCTCAGTACTGATAAGGGACACACGCTCTATGTGAACTGTAAGCACATTTTGTCGTCTGTGTAGCAGACACACACAGCTACACGTTTGTCCTTGATAACAATGTCTTCCTCTGGCCCCAAGGAGTAGACACATATAGCTAAGGCTAACTACCTGATTTTGAAAAGTTTCGTTATAATTTGTAAATAGACACTTGGTCATCTTTTATGATGCTGTGTTTGTCCCTTCACTCCATCATCAGAGCTATTCCTGCCCGGCCAGGGGAGGCCAGGGCTTCTGCTTGGAGCTCCATGCCGCCATGGACACCCTCTGTTCTCGATAATGCCCTTCACTATGTATAATCACCACTTATTTCATTATCTGTCTTCTCTGCTATACGAATTTCATAAATAGAGAGATCATTTCAACTGATACCTTCTTGGGACTTCCCAGGTGGTCCAGTGGCTAAGACACCACGCTCCCAGAACAGGGGGCCCGGGTTCAATCTATGGTCAGAGAACTAGATTCTGCAACCAAGATCCCTTGTAGCCAAATCAATGATTTATTTAAAAAATGACACGTTCTTCCCTACTTTCTAGGAAACAAGGTCAGGGATTGGGAGTGATGGGAGCTCTGGCTAATAGATGTCACACTGCGTCAACTTCACTGAGTTTCAGGTGCCCATCCTCGCAAAACCCTGTGAGGCAGCTGTTGTCATTAGCTACAGATAAAGGAAATTGTGCTAGATACCCCCGAGCCCCAGCTTCAAAATGGAATGCTGACTCTCAGGGGATGCTGTGAGACAGAGACACAACAGATGCTCTGTGGAAGGGCCAGCAAACTCTTTCTGTAAAGGACCAAGGAGTAAGTACTTCCGGCTTTGGGGACGTGCAGTCTTTGTCCCTAGGTTCTGTCCTTTCAGAACGAAAGCGGTCACAGTTCATAAATGAATGGGCGTGGCTGGGTTCCAGCACAACTTTATGTATGGAAGTTGACATTGAGATTTCATCCAATTTTCAAATGTCAAGAAATAATATTTAACATTTGACTTTCAAGAACTATTTAAAAATGTAAGAAACCATAGCAAAACAGGCAGAGGACCAGAAACTATCCACCCAAGGTCTCTGCTGAGCCTGTTCTTCTTCATCACCTGCTATGCACATTCTCACCTTCGGAGACTTATTCCCAGATGAAACTTTGCAACAGATTCTTAAAAAGCCATTATTGATATTAACTTAAAAACTAGAAAAGAGATATTTATTTCTTTGGCTGCATCGGGTCTTAGCTGTGGCAGGCAGGATCTAGTTCCCTGACCAGGGATCGAACCTGGGGCCGCCTGCTTTGGGAGTGTGGAATCTTAGCCACCAGACCACCAAGGAAGTCCCTATTGTAACTAAAATTTTTCTTTTTGGTCACTACAGGAAAGCAAAACCCAAAGAAAACAAGATTTACCTTCAGGTTCAAACATCAGAACTCAACACACAGGCAGCCGAGAGAGATGCTTTGCAGGGGACCGCGCAGCAGAAGTGAAGACCGAGTTCTCACCCTTTCAGAAGCCCTGAACACTTCCTCCCACCTGCCTGCCCTCAAATCAATATCAGTTCTAGAGAATGCTAACTGTGCTTTGCTCTATTTTGTTTTCTTGAAGTCTCGCAAAGCTCTGGCTATCTTTTATCTACTTATCTTCTTTAGTGAGAGCTATTGGTGGTTAGCAAGTACTTACTTATCCAAAGTATTTTGAAAGCCCAGTAGCATTTAAATACTGTTAGACAAGAGGCCTCTGTCATTGGCTTCCTAGAATAAGTATTGTTTCATTCACTCTCTGAAAGAAAACGTCTTTGTAGGCATCATGTTGGCAAAAGTATTTTAGCATGTAGGCTCCTTGGAGGACTACTGGTTTATGAATATGGTGACTCTTCCAGCCAACTCTACCCTAAGCATGCTTATACACTCGTGATGGCACAAAACAGGCTCCTTATTCCAAGACCAGAAGGTCTATAAGAATTTTGGGGGAAAGAGTTTCGGCGACCCGCATTTTAGGAATGCCTCATTCTATTTCACTCTTGCTTTTAGTTCTTTTTGGTGATTCTAGAAGGTGACCTCATACGCCAACAATGGAATATCACAGTGAACATACAAAAAAGGAGTTCAGCTTACTTTTTATAATTTTTTAAAGAAATGTTTTGACTTCACTGCATGGCATGTGGGATCTTAATTCCCTGATCACGGATTGAACCCATGTCCCCTGCATTGGAAGCGTGGAGTTAACCCACTGGACCACTGAGGAAGTCCCAAGTTCAATTTACTCTGAGTTAGTAGTAACTGGCGGAGAAGGCAATGGCACCTCACTCCAGTACTCTTGCCTGAAAATCCATGGATGGAGGAGCCTGGTAGGCTGTAGTCCACGGGATTGCTAAGAGTCAGCATGACTGAGCGACTTCACTTTCACTTTTTACTTTCATGCATTGGAGAAGGAAATGGTAAGCCACTCCAGTATTCTTGCCTGGAGAATCCCAGGGATGGGGAAGCCTGGTGGGCTGCCGTCTATGGGGTCGCACAGAGTCGGACACGACTGAAGTGACTTAGCAGCAGCAATAGTAACTGGTTCAAGTTCTAGTTCAAGAAGTGATTTCAGTTCTTAGAGAAAACAGAAACTTTGTTTATTTTAAAAGTTCTTTATTCGTGAGACAAACCACAAATGAGGACCCTTCAGAACACACTGTGGGAGAAAAGATTCGAATGCAAATTGGAGGCGTGATTGAAGACATGTGGTATTGCCTTATAAACACTCCTGGCCAGATTGGCTGAGCCAAGGGACGGCCTCGTGGACTCATGATGTTGGGATTTCGTTCTGGGCAGCACTGATCTTCCTTTGAGAGTGAACATGAGCTAATTGGAAACCTGAAACTCTGCCATTGGTAAAACAACAAAAACAAAAAAATCAACTAGATTCGAATTTTTAAAATTATAAATAAATAAATAACTAAAACAAAACCACATCTGGGGCGCATGGAGGGGACCTAGTGCTCCACTTCAGCTTCTCCCAAGCAAAGCCCCAATTCTGAGTCTTCTCTTTCTGACTGTCACAGTTATACTCTTTACTGGTAGCAAATACGTTCATTGCAGGCTTTGAATCAGTTTTTCAAATGTGTATTAAAAAATACCCTCTCTAATTTTCCTTAGAATCTTGGGCAAAGCTCCTGAAGAAGGCTTTAGACGGAGAGGTTGCTGTTTTTTCAGTCTCTAAGTTGCGTCTGACTCCCGGCAACCTCATGGACTGCAGCATACCAGGCTTCCCTGGCCTTCACTATCTCCTGGAACTTGCTCAAACTCATGTCCATCAAGTCGATGATGCCATCCAACCCTCTCATCCTCTGTCACCCCCTTCTCCTCCCGCCTTCAATCTTTCCCAGCATCAGGGTCTTTTCCAATGAGTCAGCTCTTTGCATCAGGTGGCCAAAGTATTGGAGCTGGGTTATTGTTAAAAACAACAGTCAAACCTCTGATTTTCTTTCTGCTTAGAAGACATGTCTGGACAAAGTAGACACGTGGTTCTGGGAGAGAAGCAGGTCACCCTTGAACATCACAAGGGTTTGGATCAGAGTGAAGCCTGTCTGAACCGTGAAGTAGTGCTTCTCTGGCATCCTGGGAGCAGCTTCTCCAGGGCACAGGAGGAAAGCCGTGTGTCAGGAGGGGACATTGGGCCCCTGACTCCTCGCTGTAGCTACAACAGAGCCAGAGTCATTCCTTCAGGGGTCGGTGGGTGGGGGTGGGCCACAGAAGGCAGGCGAACACTTAGAGTGCCTGGGAGGTGTGACTCAGGCCTCAGGAAGCAGGCAGCTCCTGGAAAGGGCGTGGCAGCCAAGCATCCCCAGGCCTCCCCGGAAGAAGTCTTGTTCCTTCAGCATGCTTCTACTGAGCACCTGCTGTATGCATGCCTCTGTCATCTTGGCCCCTTAGAGAACCGGAAGGAAGCTATAGATGTGCTGGGACCAATGCCCACATGAGGACTCACAGTAGAAATGAAGCCTTTGTGAGGTCATTTCAGTCATCCTGTTGGACGTGGAGGAGCAGCACAGCCAACCTCAAAGGAAGTGGAGGGATGGGAGGGTCTCGACATCAGCTCCCCAGCATGCCCCAGTTTCCTGCAGTGTCTAGAGCCCCACGTTTAGAGATTCTCCCTGCAGGTCTTGAAAGCTAACCACTGATGAGACAGAGGAAGCAATGGGGGCGGGGCTGCCTGCCTGGTCGGACCCAATGGGGACAGGTGGGCGGGGCCAGTGTCTACAGAGGGCGGGTGATTGCAGGACAGGAAGCGTGCTCCCTGGGACACAGCGTGGCCCTAAAGTGGCAACGTTATGTCACAGAAGGGGACCCAACCCTGGAATGAGCCGAATTTGACTCCCATGCCTCCTCCACCATCTGCTGATGTTATGGCCTCGTCCCAGCTCCAGTCCACCTGGTCCCCACATCTGCATGGCCCAGGGGACCTTCCGAGCTCCAGCTGGAGAAACCACTGAGCCATCCGACACTGCAGTCCCTGCACTGGTTGCTAAGGGCAACGTGTCCTATTTCCACCCCACTATGTCTGCTCTCTGCGGGTGAAGGTCCAAAATCTGATATTTCGAGACATTGGTAGACTTCCCTGGGGGTGCGTTAGTCTAATGCAGTGGTTTAAATTTGCCTGTAACTGAAATCTCCCAAACATCTGAAGCTTAAACAAGATAAGAGTTCTTGCTCACATTGAAGAAATTCGAGGCTGTGTGTCCGGCACTAGTTGATGGCTTGGGGACTGGTTCCGGTGCCACCATCTCCTTGCTCTGCTGGACAGGGCTCCCCAGGACCCAGGTGGCTGCTGGGGCACACCCACTGTACCCACACCCACTGCTGGGGATGGAGCCAGGCCCCACTGCAGGGGACAGGGCACAGCGGGGAGGACACTTCCTGGAAGAATGAGGACTTCAGATAAAAACTAAGTCTGAGAAACACAAGATTGCATTTCTCACACATTGGAATTTCGTGGCCTGAGAATTTGTGAAGTGATGCCATAGACATCGGTCTGCAAGTTAACTTTCTTCCATTACAGCCACGTGGGTCTGATTCTTTGTCATGACTGTACAGTGATGCATTGAGCAAGAGAATTTATTCAACCACTACAGTTCCTAGAATTTGGTTGCCTTCACTGGAAATCAGATGACAGTGTTTTTGTTGTTGTTGTTGACTCTCCTTCCCCATCCTGCTTTGCCACATTCTCTCTGCATGGCCTGACTATCCTTGGAGTGGCCAGGCTTTCCCTCCTGGACAGTCCACAATCTAGTCCTACCCTATCAAGCATTTTGTTAGCTAAACACATTTTTCTTGCTGATCCAAATTCTGTTTGTCTCATCTTACCAATTCACTTTGTTCTCTCTCTCTTTCTCACACATTTCACATGGCATATTATGTTACATATGAAAATCACCCCAAACATACAAGACTGCATGTAAAATTTCTTAGCAGGTACATTTTCCAAAATTCTCCAAGCGAGGATTCAACAGTATGTGAACTGAGAACTTCCAGATGTTCAAGCTGGATTTAGAAATGGCAAAGAAACCAGAGATCAAATTGCCAACATTTGCTGGATCATAGAAAAAGCAAGAGAACTCCAGAAAAACATCTACTTCTGCTTTACTGACTACACCAAAGCCTTTGACTGTGCAGATCATAACAAACTGGAAAATTCTTAAAGAGATGGGAATACCAAACCATCTTACCTGCCTCCTGAAAAATCTGTATGCAGGTCAAGAAGTAACAATTAGAACCGGCCATGGAACAACAGACTGGTTCCAATCTGGGAAAGGAGTACATCAAGACTGTATATTGTCACCTTGGTTATTTAATTTATATGCAGAATACATCATGCAACATGCTGGACTGGATGAAGCACAAGCTGGAATCAAGATTTCAGGGAGAAATATCAGTAGCCTCAGATATGCAGAATATACCACCCTTATGGGAGAAAGCAAAGAAAAGAGCCTCTTGATGAAGGTGAAATAGGAGAGTGAAAAAGCAGGCTTAAAACTCAACATTCAGAAAACTAAGATTGTGGCATTTGGTCCCATCACTTCATGGCAGATAGATGGGGAAACAATGGAAACAGTGACAGACTTTATTTTCTTGGGCTCTAAAATCACTGCAGATGGTGACTGCAGTCATGAAATTAAAAGATGCTTGCTCCTTGGAAGAAAAGCTGTGACAAATCTAGACAGCATATTAAAAAGCTGAGACATTACTTTGCCAACAAAGGTCCATCTAGTCAAAGCTGTGGTTCTTCCAGTAGTTATGAATGAGTGTGAGAGTTGGACTATAAAGAAAGCTCTCTGAATTGATGGTTTTCAACTGTGGGTTTGGAGAAGACTCTTGAGAGCCCCTTGGACTGCAAGGAGATCCAACTAGTCAATCCTAAAGGAAATCAGTCCTGAATATTCATTGGAAGGACTGATGATGAAGCTGAAATTCCAATACTTGGCCACCTGATGTGAAGAACTAAGTCACTGGCAAAGACCCTGATGCTGGGAAAGATTGAAGGCAGGAGGAGAAGGGGATGACAGAGGATGAGATGATTGGATGGCATCACCAACTTAATGGAAATGAGTTTAAGTAAGCTCCAGGTGTGGGTGATGGACAGGGAGGCCTGGTGTGCTGCAGTCCATGGGGTTGCAAAGAGTCGGACACGACTGACCAACTGAACCAAACTGACATTTTCCAAACATCTCAGTTAAAATTTTTGCTCTGTCTTAGCTAAATAACTCCCCTCCCACTAGGTACTTCATTGTTCTTGTTTAATCCTTAAGTCTTGTCTGACTCTTTTGTGACCCCAAGGACTGTAGCCCACCAGGCTTCTCTGTCCATGAGATTCTCCAGGCAAGAATACTGAAGTGGGTTGCCATTTCCTCCTCCAGGGGATCTTCCTAACCCAAGGATTGAACCTGTGACTCCTGCATTGGCGGGCAGATTCTTTTCCGCTGAGCCACCAGGGAAGCCCACTAGGAACTATACTTCCCTCCCAAATGCAAACAAGTGTGTTCTGACCTTCTGCCCTTCGAGGGATGTGGAAGGAGGCTGCTGTCCCCTTGGGAAGTGACCTTGTAGATCCCAGGAACCACGTGGCCTTTTCTTTAGCAGATATACCTCCCTAGGTCCTTTTGGGAATGAAAGGTGAGTTGGGAAGGTGATAAGAAAACAAAGAGATGGCTAACCTGTAACTTGTAAAACTGGAAGCTCAAAGCTGCCTTCTAGGGTAAAAATGGAGGGACAAAGGGCGTCTTTAGAAGAAGGGAAGAAAGTTAGAACAAAGATGTGGAGTATAGGGCACATCTGAGCACGTGAGCCCCGCAGAAGTCAGGCAGTTCCCATGTCCCACCCACCACCTCCTTAACTTGCCAAGAGAGAAGCACGGACACAAAAGACGGCTGTGTGTCCTTCAGCTCATTCTCAGTTATGACAATGACAGGGTGAGGTCTGTCGTATGCCTCCTCTCATCCCACCCGCAACACGCTCCACCGTTTTCCCCCCAGCAGCCTGAGAACAGAAAGGATGCAGTTGCCAAGTGGCCCTGGAGGTACACAGCACCTGCTTTTCACCACCCTGACTGCTGATGTCCGGTGGAGTCTCTCCTGGCTCCAGGGGGATATCATGGGGTATTTCAAGAGCTAACGAACAGCTGAGATGAGAACTTGGTGATGCATGGGCCTTTCTTTAAGTCTGATTCTAGTTTTGTTTGCACGTAATCCTGGAAGGAGGGTCTGGACTTTTAGAGGATCACACCTGGTCATTCAGTTAGCCTCGTTCAAAGAAACCCCAGTGTCCATCTGTTAAGGAAACCACTAACTGAAGCTGCCCACCCTGGCCAGGCACCATAGTAAACCCCTTACATGAGTTATCTTAAACAGGAGGTCCTGGTGAGGAAAGTGGAACCAACAAGCGACCACCGACGGGAAGAATTCGGGAAGGGTTCAAAGGAGACACCAGTCCAAAAGTCCTACCAATCCATCTTGGTGCCACCAGGAAGGACCCTGAGTCAGAACAATTGGCCAGAGACAACCCGGAAACTAATCCTGTCACCATAAAACCCAAGGCTGTGAGCCACATAGTGGAGCGGTCCTCCTGGGTTCCCTTGCCCTCCTGCTCTCTACTCAGGTGCCCCTTTCCAATAAAGTCTTTGTTTTATTGGCCTGTGTGTCTCCTCAGACAATCCATTTCTGAACGTTAGACAAGAGCTCACTCTCAAGCCCTGGAAGGAGTCCTCCTTCCGGTAGCACGTCTATGCTTTGGGGACCCTCTCATTGTACTAAAATGTTCCTCCCCTTCCTGGGAGGATTTCAGGCCCTTCAGCCTCCATCTCTATGACTTCTCCTCCAAGTGCTGACGTCCCCTCTGATTCCAGACACCAGTGCCCATGATCCACCCTTTGCAACTTACTGTCCAGCCCAAACTCCTGACCTCTCTCTATCTGTTCGGAGAAAGTTTGGTTTTTATCTGCTTTGTTATCATAGTCCCAGACATTAATATTAGTGATAAAATCTAGAATTGCTCATCATTAAAAACCAAAGCAATATTGTAAAGCAATTACCCTTCAATTAAAAATAAATTAAAAAAGAAAAAAACACCCCAAAGAATCACAAGGAAAAATCAGAGTAATTCATTGCACCAAAAATGAAATCTCTAAAAAAAAAAAACCCATATAACATTTGAAAGGCAAAAAAAAGTAAGTGTTCTTTAAACATTTGCTAATTGATCTGTGAACGGCAAGCTTTTGTGGCCTAATCTTGGTCTCAGTCCAAATTTGAACTTTTGAGTAGTTGTCTTCAAAAGATTTGTAATTTCACTCAGAGCTGAGGCTCCCTCTGAGGCCTCTCTGCTGCTGTCAAAACCCGTCGGCCCATCTCATGTGCACTCGAGGAACCCAGATTTTGGTCTCCTATACAGTTTGTCTAAAAGAAATTAAGATCCCGGGAAGAGCTGCTTGGCTACACCTAGAGACAAGGAAAATCCAGACTTCAGAAGTGGGAGGAAACGTTTTTGCCAAACAACAAAGACTGTCAGAGATGGTTAAGGTCGTGTTCAAAAGACAAAGATGCCTACAGTATGGAGGGCTCCTCACGGCCCAGCAGGGACAGTTTCAACATCATCAAATTGTAGTAATTATAGTCTGTTGAAACCAGCTGAGACTATAAAAAGAGTCACAAGTCCACGATAATAATTAAAAGGAACACACAGGAATTGTGCCAATTCCTAATAAAGTTTATAAGGCATTCTGTTAATTGTTCAACACAAATAATATGAATTTGCTACTCAAAGTTAGATTAACACCAAGGTTAACAACCATAAATAAGAAACAGATATAGAAGGAAAGAAAGCATGCTTAAAATATACAATGTCTATGATTTGATTGTTTTATTTCATTTTTATTACATTGATTTGCGGATATTGAAGAATCCTTGCATCCCTGGGATAAAACCCACTTGGTCATGGTGTATGATCTTTTTAATGTGTTGTTGGATTCTGATTGCTAGAATTTTGTTAAGGATTTTTGCATCTATGTTCATCAGTGATATTCATTTTTAATATTAATTCTTCTGAACCATGATCATAGTGAAAGTTTGTGGCTGAGAGCCGTGAATGACAGCAGGATTCGTAGCCCCCAGAGGAGAGGAACTCCATCTGGAGCCAGAGATGAGGCTTGATCACTCGGAGCTTTTGGGTAGCAGAGTTTTATTAAAGTATAAAAAGAGATAGATAAAGCTTCTGACATAGACATCAGAAGGGGACAGAAAGAGTGCCCCCTTTCATATCAGTTAGCAAGCTGCTAATCAGATAAAAGAAACACCTCAAGACTGAAAGGGTCACACCAGGCCCCTCTCCCACAATGTGCATTTTGAGATAGAATGGCACAAGGGGAGTCATCTCCAGCCATAAAACAATCACGTGACTCTTGAAGAAAGGCAGCTGCAGCTGCTGCTGCTGCTAAGTCGCTTCAGTCGTGTCTGACTCTGTGCGATCCCATAGACGGCAGCCTACCAGGCTCCCCCGTCCCTGGGATTCTCCAGGCAAGAACACTGGAGTGGGTTGCCATTTCATTCTCCAATGCATGAAAGTGAAAGGTGAAAGTGAAGTCGCTCAGTCGTGTCTGACTCTTAGCGACCCCATGGACTGCAGCCTACCAGGCTCCTCCGTCCATGGGATTTTCCAGGCAAGAGTACTGGAGTGGGGTGCCATTGCCTTCTCTGGAAGGTAGGCAGATTTCCAAGCAAATACAGTTTCATTAACATAGTTTGAGAAAACATTTCCAAGAGTAAAATGTACTGGTTTGCTGAGACATGATCAGCACAAGGTTTGGGAAATAGATTAGTTTTACACAGAACAGATTTGAAGAAGGGCAGATTCCAAAGCAAATCAGTTCAGTTCAGTTCAGTCGCTCAGTTGTGTCTGACTTTTGCGACCCCATGGACTGTAGCACACCGGGCCTCCCTGTCCATTACGCACACCTGGAGCTTACTCAAACTCATGTCCATCAAGTCAGTGATGCCATCCAACCAACTCATCTTCTGTTGTCCCTTCTCCTCCTGCCTTCAATCTTTCCCAGGATCTTTTCCAGTGAGTCAGTTTTTCACATCAAATGGCCAGAGTATTGGAGCTTCAGCTTCATCATCAGTCCTTCCAATGAAAATTCAGGACTGATTTCCTTTAGATTGACTGATTGGATCTCCTTGCAGTCCAAGGGGCTCTCAAGAATCTTCTCCAACATCATAGTTCAAAAACATCAATTCTTCAGAGCTCAGCTTTCTTTATGATCCAACACTCTCACCTATATATGACTACTGGATAAACCATAGCTTTGACTAGGCAGACATTTGTAGGCAAAGTAATGTCTCAGCTTTTTAATATGCTGTCTAGGTTGGTCATAGTTTTTCTTCCAAGGAGCAAACATCTTTTAATTTCATGGCTGCAGTCACCATCTGCAGTGATTTTAGAGCCCAAGAAAATTAAGTCTGTTACTGTTTCCATTGTTTCCCCATCTATTTGCCATGAAGTGATGAGACTGGATGCCATGGTTTTAGTTTTTGAATGTTGATTTTTAAGCCAACTTTTTCAATCTCCTCTTTCACTTTCACCAAAAGGCTCTTTAGTTCTTTGCTTTCTGCCATAAGGATGGTGTCATTTTTCAGTTCAGTTCAGTTGCTCAGTCATGTCCAGCTCTTTTTGCAACCCCATGGACTGCAGCACACCAGGCCTCCCTGTCCATCACCAACTCCCAGAGTTTACCCAAACTCATGTCCATTGAGTTAGTGGTGCCATCCAGCCATCTCATCCTCTGTCGTCCCCTTCTCCTCGTACCCTCAATCTTTCCCAGCATCAGGGTCTTTTCAAATGAGTCAACTCTTCACATCAGGTGACCAAAGTATTGGAGTTTCAGCTTCAACATCAGTCCTTCCAATGAACACCCAGGACTGATCTCCTTTAGGATGGACTGGTTGGATCTCCTTACAGTCCAAGGGATTCTCAAGAGTCTTCTCCAACACCATAGTTCAAAAGCATCAATTCTTTGGCGTTCAGCTTTCTTCACAGTCCAACTCTCACATCCATACATGACTACTGGAAAAACCATAGCCTTGACTAGATGGACCTTTGTTGGCAAAGTAATGTCTCTGCTTTTTAACATGCTGTCTAGGTTGGTCATAACTTTCCTTAAGCATCTTTTAATTTCATGGCTGCAGTCACCATCTGCAGTGATTTTGGAGCCCCCAAAAATAAAATCTGACACTCTTTCCACTGTTTCCCCATCTATTTCCCATAAAGTGATGGGACCAGATGCCATGATCATTTTCTGAATGTTGAGTTTTAAGCCAACTTTTTCACTCTCCTCTTTCACTTTCATCAAGAGGCTCTTGAGTTCTTAACTTTCTGCCATAAATGTGGTGTCATCTGCATATCTGAGGTTATTGATATTTCTCCCACAAGATTCCAGATTGTGCTTCTTCCAGCCCAACATGTCTCATGATGTACTCTGCATATAAGTTAAATAAGTAGGGTCACAATATACAGCCTTGATGTACTCCTTTTCCTATTTGGAACCAGTCTGTTGTTCCATGTTTAGTTCTAACTGTTGCTTCCTGACCCGCATACAGGTTTCTCAAGAGGCAGATCAGGTGGTCTGGTATTCCCACCTCTTTCAGAATTTTCCACAGTTTATTGTGATCCACACAGTCAAAGGCTTTGGCATAGTCAGTAAAGCAGAAATAGATGTTTTTTGGAACTCTCTTGCTTTTTCCATGATCCAGTGGATGTTGGCAATTTGATCTCTGGTTCCTCTGCCTTTTCTGAAACCAGCTTGAACATCAGGAAGTTCATGGTTCATGTATTGCTGAAGCCTGGCTTGGAGAATTTTGAACATTACTTTACTAGCGTGTGAGATGAGTGCAATTGTGTGGTAGTTTGAGCATTCTTTGGCATTGCCTTTCTTTGGGGTTGGAATGAAAACTGACCTTTTCCAGTCCTGTGGCCACTGCTGAGTTTTCAAAATTTTTTGGCATATTGAGTGCAGCACTTTCACAGCATCATCTTTCAGGATTTGAAATAGCTCAACTGGAATTCCATCACCTCCATTAGCTTTGTTTGTAGTGATGATTCCTAAGACCCACTTGACTTTGCACTCCAGGATGTCTGGCTCTAGGTGAGTGATCACATCATCATGGGTATCTGGGTCATTAAGATCTTTTTTGTACAGTTCTTCTAGGTATCCTTGCCACCTCTTCTTAATATCTTCTGCTTCTGTTAGGTCCATAATGTTTCTGTCCTTTATTGTGCTCATCTTTGCATGAAATGTTCCCTTGGTATCTCTCATTTTCTTGAAGAGATCTCTAGTCTTTCCCAGTCTATTGTTTTCCTCTATTTCTTTGCACTGATCACTTCCAAAGCAAATGCATAGTTTCATTAACATGGCTTAAGAAAAACATTTCCATAAGAAAACTGCACTGGTTAGCTCAAGGTTTGAGAAAACTTAAGTTCAGGTGGCACCAGGTGTCATCATGCCAATGCAGGAATAAGAGAAAAGAAGAAAGAAATGCCTGCCACTTGCAGTTCATTTCCTTGTGCCACTTGGGGACCCCTAGCCTTCCTGACTGTTAACCCTCTCAATAGTGTGTCTTTCTCTTATTATTTTTTAAAATGCATTTTATTTTATTTATTTCTGGCTCTGCTGGGTCTTCGTTGCTGCTCTTGGGCTTTCTCTGGTCACAGTGCATGGGCTTCTATTTCGGTGGTTTCTCATGTTGCAGAGCTTGGGCTCTAGGTGTGAGGGCTTCAGTAGCTGTGACACTCAGGCTTAGTTGCTACTCAGCATGTGAAATCTTCCCAGATCAGGGATCAAACTCACGTCCCCTCTTAAGGTGAACTCTTAACCACTGGATCACCAGAAAAGTCCAGTTTGGTCGTTTTAAATTGAAACCTGTTGGTCATCCAGAAGTAAACTCATCTGAAAGTGAAAGTATTAGTCGCTCAGTTGTGTCTGACACTTTATGATCCCATGGACTGTGGCCAGCCAGGCTCCTCCATCCATGGATACCAGGCAAGAGTACTGGAGTGGGTACCCATTCTCTTTTCTAGGACATCTTTCCAACTCAGGGATTAAACCCAGGGCTCCTGCAGTGCAGGCAGAATCTTTACTGTCTGAGCCACCAGGAAGGCCTGAAAATCAGGGCAGGTGACCCCCAAATCCTTCCTTTCCCAGTGAATACACCCCTTTGTTTGTAGCCCCTCGGAACCGGCTTGCTAAAGAAACCCGGGGCAGCAGCTCCTCACCTGCTTGCCGCTCTCCCTCTCAGAGCGTATTCTTGCTGAAATAAACTCTCACTTAACTTTCTTAAACTCCCTGCTTCCTTTCTGAGTTCTTTCATGATGAAGAAAGAACCTTACCATTCAGCAGAAGCAGCTTCGGGCTTCCCCTGAGTCCCACAGACAGCAGAGGAGTGCTTTGCTCAGGATGGAATGGGGGTGGGGTTGGGGGGGTCCTGGGAGGGTGGAAAGAGGAAGTGGGGAGGGGAGCCCTCCTTTCACAGCAAAGGTGTGGTAACGCCCAGAGTTACTGGGTCAAGACAGAGACCTCCATTTCAATCGCACCAAAGGTACCTCTCGAGTAGGGAGGCAGCCCATTTTGTTTTTCTTTTTGGTAAAAAAGAATTCTATACGTGAAAAATTTCCCCCACCCACCCAAAACCCCTAAAAGGCCAGAGGCCAACTCTAAGACACAAACTGAAGATTCTATGCCAAAGTGTTACTATTCCTAATATACAAAAGGCTCTTACCTGTTAATAAGGAAAAGCAGACGATTTCGGAGAGAAAATGGGCAAAGGGCAAAAATAGTCATGTCACAGCAAAAAGAAAATTGCCAAGAAATTTGAAAACACGTTCAGCTTCACCGCTCAAAGAAGCACGGGTGAAACAGCCTTGCAGTGTGATCTTTGGCGGATCCACTCGGCAAGACTGCGCAGCGGTGGTGCGTGTGTGTGCGGGTGTGAGAGCGTGAGCGAGTGCGTGAGAGAGAAGCTGTTGGGGGGACGACGGCATGAAAAAGCAGGCTCTCCTCTGGTGTGTCGGTGCAATTAATTTCTAACACCTTCTGGAGGACAATTTGATACTTGCAGCAGAAGTCTGTAAACGTGCGTCACATGGCTAGTAAACGGGGCAATCCGTCTCGATGCCGGGTCAGCCCTGACCCCCTCTGCCTCTTGCCTCAGCAGTTGCAGACGCAAAGTGGCAGCAGGAAAGACAAGTCAAACCTGTCTCTCAAGGCCTTCCTCGCTTCTCTCTGACGCTGTCTTCCCTCTTCGTCTTCTGCTGTCCATTCACCTTTGCCTGGTTTGATCTATTGGAGAACCCTGTTTAATCGGTTTCATGGGACTTCCTTTCATTCCAGACATTGGCTCTTAATGAATCCCCCCTTCTCTGGATGCTTTAGAAAGAATGGCTCACTAGTTGAACTTGGCCAAGTTCTCTGGAGCCACACTTGGAAGAAGGGAGAGGGAATCTCTTCTTTAGACTTCCCCCTTTGTCCTCCCGTTAACTTCATTACCACGCCCACCGCACTTAGCAGTCTCTTGCCTTTGGAAGAGAGAAATCCGTGATTTTAAGATGTGTTTGAGCTGAGACAGTGATGCGTCAGTGTCTGACCCTGGGTGGTCACTTCTAACAGACAGCCGGGCGTGGCTTTAGAGGAGTCCCCGGACAGCATCAGGGGCTGCTCTCCTTTGAAGACCCAGGAATAGACGTTTTCCTGGCCTCCCAACTCAGCATGTCTCCGAGAAGAAAACAACCCACGGCTGTGAGAAAACATTGCTGTGCCCTTTGTGTGATAAGGGGGTTAAACAGAGCCTGAGAGAGGGGGTGGAGCTTTGGGACTTTCTCCCGGTTGAAGGTCCCACCAGGAGATAGGAAGCCTGGGGCAGGGATGCGGGGATGTATGGAACAGCCTCTCAGATCAGAATCGGCCAACGTGCTAGATATCTGTGACGGCTGAGGCTCAGAGTCTAAATGGTCATTCGGGACAGGGAATTAGAAAAAGAACTGCAGGATAAACCCAAAGTAAGAAAAGTGAAGATGAAGATAAAAGCAAAAAGTAATAAAAATATAAAACAAAGCTGAAAATAGAGGCTGAAATTAACTGTATTTCAGTAACATTTACAAAATATATTAAAAATAACTTGATAGCATTAAAATAAGACCACAGGCCCCAAAAGGATTCACTTGTACTACATCAGGCCACCGAATCAGGACTTAATACCTAACTTAACTGAAGCTCAGACTCCCCCAGAAATACAGCCTTAACCTTTCGGTCAGATACTTTCCGGTCAGCACCTTCTCCATCCCCCAAAGGAAGGTGAGGTGGTGCCTGAAAGACCCCTTTTCCCCCGAAGAAAGATGATCTGAATCTGAAACAATTTTGTTTCCATGTTTATGACTTCCTTGTCCTGCCTTTGGGGCTTCCCTGGTGGCTCAGTGGTAAAGAATCCACCGGCCAATGCAGGAGACGTGGGTTCCATCCCTGGGTCGGGAAGATCCCCTGGAGAAGGAAATGGCAACCCACTCCAGTGTTGTTGCCTGGAGAATCTCATGGACATAGGAACCTGGCAGGCTACAGTCCATGAGCTTGCAAAAGAGCTGTACACGACTTAGCCAATGAGCACACACGCACTCTCTCATATCCATCCTGTCTTTAGAAAATTTCCCTTTCTGTCACCCTTTGAGGCTTCCTTCCACACAATGCATGGGATGCTGCCCGATGCCTGAATTGTTCAATAAAGTCAATTAGATCTTTAAAATATTCTCAGTGGAATTTTTGTTTTTTAACAGGATGCATACACACATTTGTGTGTGTGTGTGTGTGTGTGTGTGTGTTGTACACTCAAAACAAGGAAATTGGAGAGACAAAATCTGGAATAGTTGTTACCTTTGGTGTGATGGAGGCTAGACCAGGAATGAATTCAGAAAGGAAATCTTTAACGGTGACCCATCTATCACGCGTATTTTTATAGGCACCATATCCTGCCTAACACATGTTTTTTTGTTTTTTAAATATATGCATTGCAGAAAATTGAGGAAATGCCAAAGTTATGAAGAATAAAATGTAAAACTACCCTTCCTCTCAGTCTTAATGTTATTTCTCTTTGAACCATTTTGGATGAAAGTGTTCCTAAAATGTCTTTTTTCTTTCTTTCTGAGAGTACTTGAGAATACTTGAACCTGTTTTTGTGATTTCTGGTTGCCTTGTGGACAAAAATTCCTGTGTGATGCTCTAGACACTGATGGCCTCAGGACCTCTGAACCTGGTCCTGGAATTGTCCCCAGGCTGTCGAGCTTGTGAAGCTAGTGTCTAGTGTGTTTGTTATGGGATAAATCTCATTGCTATGCTCTTCTTAAATGCCCCTTTAGCCTCTGGCTCCACAGCTAATGGTCATCCTTTTTCTTTTCTCCCTTAATCTCCTTCATCTGTCTGCTTCTCTTGGCTCCGTGCCTCCTGCTGCCCATCCCATCTCTCCCTGCCCAGCTCTCTGCCCACAAGGTCAAGGTTGGGCAGCCCTGGCCACTCTGCCTGCCTCTCCACCTCCTGCACACACTGAAGCTCAGCCTCTCGGGGTATTGTCTCCAAACTCCAAATTGTCCTCCAGGTATTCTCCTTTGTCTGTGAACTCCTAGAACTGTACTAAGTATCGGCTCCCCAGGGAGAGCTGTCCCCGCTCAAGAAGCAAAACCAGCTTGACTTTGGGGATCTGGCACTTCCCTCTTGGTCCCCAGGCTGGCTCCACATCGCGCTGTCATCTCTAGGGTATTCCCCAACCGGCCTGCGGCCTCAAAGCCCACACCCATCTTGTTCATCTTGTCCTGGTGAACAGCATTCCCGAGTAGAGGAGACCCTCGCACTTTGTACCGTGGTTAGTAGTCTGAGGTTGCTTCTCTAGTGATGAGGGACACCCCAGACAGGGTTCTGGTTACAGTTCCTGTTTGTTGTGTTTGAGCTGGGCCCCTGAGGGGTTGTGAGCTCTAGGGGCACAGGCACTGGGTGGCCTCTACTGCCTCTGTGGTTTCTGACCCTAGTATTTCTGCCTGACGGGAAAATCCTCACCGAACATCTGTTCTGGGGGTAAAATATCTGTAACATTCCACAAGATTTCCTGGGGATGACAGATGGCTTAGAAAATGTGCAAGAAAGATCTGAATATGGACCTCTACAGAGTTCTTCCTCTTTTCAAAATCTGAAGACGATAAACTTTTTTGTCATTGGCAGTAAAATCTCAGTGAGAAATGCTGGTTACCGGAACCCTCATGCTAAGCAGCTTCAGTTGCGTCTGACTCTGCGGCCCTGTGGACTGTAGCCCGCCAGGCTCCTCTGTCCATGGGATTCTTCAGGCGAGAACACTGGAGTGGGTTGCCATGTCTTCCTCCAGGGGATCTTCCCGACGCAGGGTTCGAACCTGCATCTCTTATGTCTCCTGCCTTGGCAGGTGGGTTCTTTATCACTAGCCCCACCTGGGAGACCCACGGGAACCCTCCGCATGTCTAAACAGAGATGTCTGGATCTGGGAAGAGTGCTCTGGGCTAGAATCTCTGACCTGGGGATCCAAGCCAGCACTAGTTATGAGTCATTGTTTGTAGGAGTTTCTGGGCATCTAAGCACTGAAATGATTGAACTCTGGGATGGAGACTGCTAGTTCCCACAACCCAGCAGAACTGGTTTCCAGAATTAACACTCTCTGCCCTACAGGTCGCTCCCCAGCTGAGCCCTAAGATTCTGGGGCATGGAGCGGATCTTTTTTGATGAGGGGCCACAGGGGAGATTGGCTTACTTGCTTAGTCGCTCAGTTGTATCCAACTCTTTTGTGACCCCATGGATTGTAGCCCTCTAGGCTGCTCTGTCCATGGAATTTTTCAGGCAAGACTACTGGAGCGGGTTTCTTCCTCCAGGGGATCTTCCTGATCCGGGGATTGACCCTGTGTCTCCTGGATTGCAGGCAGATTCTTTACCTGCTGAGCCATTGGTGTCAAAGGGCCCTGGTGTGGCCAGGGAGGGTGGGCGTGGGGAGGAGGATAGGCAGGGACAAGGGGACCTGGAACACAGACAACTCAATTTTGCCAGGCCCAGTCATGATTGAGGTGGTGTCCTTGGGTGCCTTATGCTTGAGGGCAAGCACTCCTGAGGCAAGATGCGCTGGGCTCTCGGCAGGGAAATGCAGATTGAGGGCACGTGGAAATCACACAGACCCCCAAATTACAGCAGCCAGAGAGTGATGGACGTGGTCCCCTCTCACTCCACATCTTCCTGCCTTAGAGAAATCGTTGCTGGAGACATCTGAAAGTGAACCTGAGCCCGAGACCCGCTTGCCTGATGGTGTAAGCATAGAGTCAGACTGTTTTGGGAGAGAAGTCTTTGCCAAGTCAGTTTTGATTTCAGAACTTTCATGGGGGTCACCCAAGTTCACAGCTACAGAGTTCTGGTTAACCGAGGATGCTGTGCTAAGACCTGCCAAACGGGGAAAAGGGAAGACAGCTTTACTCTTGGGGTTTGATCAGGGTCCTGGTGTTTTAGATGTATTGTCCTATTTGTCAAGTTTGCATGAGTGAAACAAGGCGAGTTCTATGTTTTGTTTACCAGAGCGGCATTGGGCTTAGAAGGAGCTCTTGAGACCAGCCTCCAGTGAACTGGTTTACAGAGTGACCCCCACCCCCATGAACGTGAAATCTGTGTCCTGATGAAGCAGGATGCCTGAGTGTGTCTGTGAGGGTGTTTCAGGATGAGATCGGCATTGGAAGCGAAGCGGTGGACTCAGCAAAAGTGGATGCTCCCTGCCGCCAACAACCTGGGTGGGCATCGTCCAATCCACGGACTGAGCAGAACAAGAAGGAGAGGAGGGAGTGCTATCCCTGCCTGCCATCCTCCCTTCCTGCTGCTGTGAGCGGGGCATCTGTCTTCTGCCCTGGGACCGGGAGTTACAGCATCATGCGCCCCTGGTCTTTATAGCTGGTTTCCCTGGGTCTCTGGCTTGTAGACAGTAGATCGTGGGACTTCTCAGCCTTCACAATCAACGTAAGCCAAAGTTTCCTTTCACGTATGTGTATATGTACATCGTGCGTTGGTTCTGTTTTCTCTGGGGAACCCCGCTGGGCACACCTTCTCTCTGTGAATCTGTAACAGATCAGAACCCCGTGGGACCTTCCTGGGGCAGACCCCTCCCCCATATCCTCTGCTGTAGCTCCTCCCTGAAGCACCCAGATCACGGTATTTCATGCTTATTTCCTGAGTTTTTCAGAGGCTACCACCAGAGGGAAGAAATTAACTGCTTGATGCTGAGCACTGTAACCCCCAGACCTACTGGAGCCTAAGGATTGCTTAGGTTTACCCCTGTGACACGGCCATGTCACCTTCCCATCAGCCAGTCAGAAACAACGCAGGAACTGATCACAAACCCTGACATCCTTCCCACCCCCATCTTTAAAAATGCTTTGCTGAGCTCCTTCAGGGAGTTGATGGGTTTTGGGGGCATGAGACACGCATTCTCCTGGCATGATTCTAGGGGTTGCAATAAACCTTTCTCGGCTCCAAACTCTGACATTTAGGTTTGCTTGGCTTTGCTGTGTGTCGGGCACACAGACTTGCATTGGGTAGCAAAACCAGCTGGCGAACCCTCAGCTCGGCTTGGTGGCCACGTTCTAATGTGACACCCATCTGTGTCTCTTAGTTGAGTTACAGGAGGACCAGGGATCAGTTAGATTTGCTCCTAAATCTGTTTTTTCTCTTTGAACTGTATATTGTGATTACCTAATTTGATGACATCATGTAATCTGATGAAATAGAAAGGTAAAAATGCATTTTTAATACACAATTAAAGTAAGTTAAATCAGCAGTTCCCTACACTGGGCACCAGTGACTGGTTTCATGGAAGACAGTGTTGCCACTGGCCTGGCTGGGATTATAGTTTTGGTTTTGCCTGCCCAATCCTCACCTCCTGCTGTGTATCCCAGTTTCTAACAGGCTACAGTCTGTAGCCTGGGGGTTGGGGACCCCTGAGTTAAATGCTTTCTCAATATTCAGTAGAGTGAGTCACTAAAAATGTCATGTAAATGTGGACAAGTCAAATATTAAAGAAGAAAAGTATGGTAAAAATCTGGAATTTTTGATCCAGGTTGTTTCAAAGTGTTTTGAGTTTTGGTTCTACTTTAAAGAGACTCAAATTGCAAATGATCAACAGTGCGTCAGGAACGTGGCTTATGCCAGAAAAAGCGGAAGAACTCCTAACAGGAGACATATTCTTAGAGAAAAGACGTTCCTCTTTCATTGAAGAAATAAAAATACATTCTTTTTGCTTTAGGTTAAATGAAAATAATAGTCTTTGATGAGTGGAACTTTTTAGACAATGGGGCTTTTACTGAGCACATCTTACAAAGTAGACAGAGTGGTCCCTGACTCTTCCCCTCCCAAGTCGCCTCTCCCAGTTTACGTGGCCACCCCAATCTGCACGGCCCACCCAGTTCTTTTCCTCAGGAGTGCTGGGGCTCTCGGGAATCACCGCACCCAGAGCACGCCCCGAGGCCGCTGGGCAGCCCAGCCCAGCTCAGGGCCCAGGGAGGAAGCCGCAGGGGGCCGTGTGCACGAGCGTGCTGGGGAGATGTGAGCGCGTCTTCTTTCCACACTGCCACCTTCTTGCCTGACTTCTTCCTGTTTGCCTGCACAATAGGTGCTGCGTTCCAGGCGCACAGAAGGAGCTCAGACTCTAGAAGGTCAATAGCGTTGCCTTCTCTGTGCTTTTATTGTTCTTTTTTATTCCAACATTTCTTTCAGTTTACAGAGGTGGGATTCTACCCAGGGGTCAGCAAACTTTTTCCATAAAGGGCTGCTGTGCTGTGCTTAATCACTCAGTCATGTCTGACTCTTTGCAACCCCATGAACTGTAGCTCACCAGGGGATTCTCCAGGCAAGAATACTGGAGTGGGTTGCCATGCCCTCATCCAGAGGATCTTCCCAACCCAGGGATCAAACCCAGGTCTCCCACATTGCAGACAGATTCTTTACCACCTGAGCCACCAGGGAAGCCCATGAATACTGATGTGGGCAGCCTATCCCTTCTCCAGGGGATCTTCCGGACCCAGGAATTGAACTGGGGTCTCCTACATTGCAGGTGGATTCTTTACCAGCTGATCTATTAGGTAAACCCCATAAAGGGCTAGATAGCAAATATTTTAAGGTTTGTGCATCAGAGAATCTTTGCAGCAGCCACTTACTCTGCTGCAGTGGCTGCAAAGTTGCCTTAGACAAAATAGAAGTCAATGCGTGTGGCTGTGTGTCAATAAAACTTTATTTAAAAACAGGCAGCATGCTGGATTTGGTTTATGGACTGAAACTTGTGTCAACAGCAAGAGTTCTTAACTGAGTGAAGGATTGGTAAAAGCCTGTGAAAGTATATGCAAATTTTGGATATGCAGTTTTCTGGACAGAGGAACGTAGTTTCCTTTGGATGTCAAAGACATTTTGACCATTAACTTTAAAAAACATTGTTACAGAGAAGTGGCCTCTTCTGGGTCCCCATAGCATTTCATTTTGAAAATATTGTTTTTAATCTTTTATTTTGAAATAACTAGATTCACGGGAAATTTACAAAGGTAATCCAGAGAGATTCTGGGTCCCCTTACCTGGTGTTCCCCAATGGTTCCATCTCACATAATTATAGAAAATATCAAAACCGGGAAACTGACATTGGTGCTTTATGTGAGTATAGACCCATGTCACTTTATCACATGAGTAGATTTATGTACTTACGTAACCACTACTGTAACTACTGATCTGCTTCCCATCTCAGGAGTTTTTCCTTTCATGAGTGACCTTTGGAGACTGTCCTTTATCACTCAGCCTAGCACCCTTGAGATCCATTCAAGTTGTGTGTGTCTTGTTGATTTGTTCCTTTTTCTTGCTGAGGAGTGTTCCTTGGTATGAGGGACATTTTGATTATTTCCAGATTTTGTTTAATTAGAGACAAAAATGAGCAATTGTGTATGGCATTTTGTGTGGATGTATGTTTTCCTTTCTCTGGGATAAATACCCAGGAGGGCAATTGCCGAGTGATATTGTAAGTACATGTTTAGTTTTTAAAGAAACCATCAAACTCTTTCCCAGTTAATCATTTATTTTTAAAAACAGCATGAGCATGCCACAGATCAGCACATGAAAAAATAAAAATGCAAGACTTGCAGAAAAAGTAAAATCTTTCTAATCGTTTCTGTGCCCTGCCAGTCCCATTCCTCTCCCCCTAGATCATTAGTTAGATGCGCATCCTATGATTTCCACATCCTTATTCCAAAACTCACCTTAGCCCTCCACCATGAAGGTCTTTATATGGAGTAGCTATATGTCATTTTCACTCTTTTCCACTGATGAGTTGATATACCATAGCTTATTTAAGCATTCCTCACATACAAGGACTTTGGTTATTTCCAGTTTTTGCTCTCATCAACAAATGATGCGATGAATACCTCTGAGATGAATCTGTATACACTTTAGTGTTTCTCAAAAATAGACACTGAGTGGTGAAATTGTTGGGTCCAGATGTGCACATTTCTAATATGTGCATGGACATCGCCAAACTGCTTTCTGAAGACTAAACCAATCAACTCATGCGTGCCAGCAATGCACGAAAGTTCTTTCATGTCCTCATCCATACTTGATGTTTTCAATTTTTTAAATTACTTTTATTAATTAATCTGAAGAGTAAAAAATATTTCCTTATTATTTCCCAGCAGTGAAGATATATACGTTTATATATATATAATCTAACCATATTTTAAAGCTATTTCTATAAATAACTTTGTATTCTTAAACCATTTTTTTCCTATGGTCTGTGTAAAGGATTATCATTTCTTTATTGACTTTTAGTAGCTTTTTATTTATTTTGGGTATTCGCCCTTTAATATTTTATATGTGGCAAATATTTCCCCAAATCTGTCACTTATTCATTAAATTTACTTTTCGGGTGTGTTAAACATCTAGCCTCATTTAATTTAGCCTTGTCTTGTGTCATCACATCCATCAGTCAGTCATTTACTTTATGTCTCTTGGATTATGCTTTTGCCTAAGAAGTCCTCCTTATTTCAAATTATGGAAATATACTCATAATTTTTCTCATGTTGTTGTTCTGCTAACTGTTGGAGCTGATGCTAGATGTTCCAGCCAGCACATTAAATCTAGAATCTTGGGTCAGAGCACTCAGATCAGTAAATCTTACCTGACTCATTATTATGTTTCATCCTCCTGGGCCTTGTATCTTTATGATTCATTCCTAAACTTGGAGCCAGATTTCTGCTGATTTAAATGATAAAATCTTGACATTCTTTTTATGTGTAAGCTATTTCTTTCCTAGACAGACTTTTTGCTTCTCCCTTGAGATATTCTAGAACCTACTCTGGAAATATCTGGTCCAGAGGAGTACTGGCATCCCCTCTGAAGGTACCTATGTAAGATGAGGTCATTGGAAGTGTTTAAGCAAGTGAAGATTTGCTTGAACCTCTAAGACCTCGTCCTAGAGGCAGATTTTCATATAGCAGTACAACAGACTCCATTTGGTTATAGATCAGGGTTAATAGTGTCCAAACAGAAGTAAGGTTGACATGTATAGGCTTTGTGGTGAGAGCAGAAATGTTCGATTCTTGCCTTGTTATTGTCAAAGCAAACTAGAGCAGCTCTCTCTTCTTAATTTAGTGGAGTGTCTAGTTTCTTGACTTCAATGTAAATCATCTTTTCTTTGTTTTTTCCTGACCTGCAATAATAAAACAAAAAAGGAGAGAGGAGAAAGAGATTATGAGGAACTGAAAATCAAGATAAAGTGGATAATAGAAAAATGGAGCAACAAATGAGTATAAGCTTTGTCCAGGATCAGTCTTGCCAAGTGTTCCTTGTGGTGATGCTCAAAAAGAAAATGGAAAGAGCATCGTAAGCAGCTATTGTGGATGAAGTCACTCCTAAAATGCTCTCCCAGGAGTGGGACTGGCCCACATTCTTTATTCAAGGTGTCTCACTCCTCTCTGTAATAGAGAACACACTAAACATCTGAAATTAATTTTCTATCCCTTAGATGAATGCAAAATATAGACACTGTTAACATCTCTTCTGCAAATAGGACTTGAGAAACCATTTTTACCAAAGATTATTGACTTTTCAGTAAAAGTAAGGAGCAAATAAAAATTAATTTAAAAATTTTTTCAAATTGCAACTTTTCTTAGTCATCTTGTCTTTATGAATATGAGGATCTTGCTGATATTCATGTAAAAATGCTGCTTTCTTCACTTTGCTGTTCCCAGCCACACCCTCTTGGCATGTTTGTGTTTATAATACTGAAATCCAGGTTGGGGCTGCTCCTGGGTCCCCCAACTCCTCATAGAATGCCCCCCACCTGGAGGAGCTTAGTCTTGCCTCAGTCTCTGGATCCATCTGAGAAACAGAGAGGAGCAGAAGCTCGCCGTAATCCAGGTGGTTCTGGAGTCCTCTCAGACTCCAGATGCAGGGGCCCAAGCTCAACAACCAAGCTCCAAGGGCCTCCTTGTCAACAGTGGCAACAACAAAAATGATAGTTGCAGCAGCAACTACAGCAACAGCAGCAGCGACAACAGCAACAGCAATAGCAGTAACAACAACAACAGCAACAGAAGCAGCAACAACAGCAACAGCAGCAGCAGTAACAACAGGAACAACAGCAGTAACAACAACAATAGCAGCAACAAAAGCATCAGCAACAGCAGTAACAGCAACAGGAGCAACAACAACAGCAGCAACACCACCAACAGCAGCAACAGCAATAGCAGCAGTAGCAACAACAGCAGAAGTAGCAGCAACAGCAGCAGCAGCAACAACAGTAGCAGCAACAACAGCAATGGCAGCAACAAAAACAGCAGCAGCAAGAACAGCAACAGAAGCAACAACAGCAACAGTGGCAACAACAGCAGCAGGAGAAACAACAGCAGCAACAGCACCAACAACATCAGCAGCAGTAACAGCAACAACAACAGCAACAGCATCAACACCAATAGCAACAGCAACAGTAACAGAAACAACAGCAATAGCAGCAACATCAACAACAGCAGCAACAAGAGCAACAGCAATAGCAGCAACAGCAGCAGCAGCAGAAACAGAAGCAACAACAGCAACAACTACAGCAACAGCAGCAGGAACAGCAACAATAACAGCAATAGCAGTAACTACAGAAACAACAGCAACAACAGCAACAGCAATAGCAACAGCAGTAATGGTAACAACAGCAGCAGTAACAGCAGCAGAAATAGTAAGAGCAACAACAGCAGCAGCAAAAACTATTGTTGCTGCAACAACAACAATAGCAGCAAAAGCAGCAACAACAATAGCAGTAGCAACAGCAGCAGGAACAGCCAGGTTGCTGACAACTGAAGGCAGCCCTGCACAGGGCACCTTGCATGCCTCATCCTTCTCATGAGCTCAGCCCTCCGGGGTGAGGTGTGTCCATGAACCCTGGCCTTGGGCTGCCAGGATTAAAACCTTGGCTTTGCTACTTACTGACTTTGGGCAAATCTCTCTTTTTTATTCTGTCTTCAAATGGGGTTAATGATACTACCTACTGCCTACGGTTGTTGTGAGGATTAAATGGCTAGGCTTGCAGAGCACTAGACGAAAGCTCTTAGGACATGTAAGCTATTGCGGCTCAATTTTACAGGAAAGGAAACAGGCTGAAGGGGTGAAATAGGTGTATGTTAGTAAGTCAGAAGGCTCTGTGTACCTAGGATGGACTCAGGGACTGAATAATTTGAGTGGTGGTGGGGTTCGGGTCCTCCCTGGTCTTGCCCGTGCTCACTCAGTGCCTGGGACACTCTGTCTGGGTCGGCTCTCCACCACCTAGCGAGAAGCGTGCCTGACCCCAGGTGCCAGCTACGGCTGCCCCCTCTCCTGGGCGCCTCTGCCTCCTGCCAGCTGGCCCCGCCTCATCTTTCTCTGAATGGGAGCCTCCACCCGACTCGGCTTCAGTCTCCATCTTCTCACATGCTCCTCCTGTCACACTCTGAACCCTACTCATCTCTCTTCTGTCTTTGAAAGGTGAACTGGGTTACACAGTACAGAGGACAGAGAAGTGCAGATCTTCATAGATGTATTTGCAGATGGCATAGTTAGCAAGAACGTAAAATAACAATAGGAATAATATTGCGCAGTATCTCTTTAGCCTACTTTGAACCAGTCTGATAAAAATGGAAAATTCTTTCAAGTATAGGCATATGGGTATATCACTGAGCTGCACTTCCCTGTCTCAAAACCATTCAGCATATATTTAAAAATTTGATTTCCAATAAACCATCTGGGTACCTATTTTATTGTTTTGTAAAACAGCTATGAAAACTTCTATGAATAGTCTTGGTGGTTATTGAACATTTACTAACAGCCAGGCACTTTACATGCATTATCCGCCCACCAGGCTCCTCTGTCCATGTGATTTCCCAGGCAAGAATACTGGAGTGGGTTGCCATTTCCTTCTCCAGGGGATCTTCCCTACCCAGGGATCAAACCCACATGTCCTGTGTTGCATGTGGAATTTTTTTACCTGCTGAGCCATCAGGGAAGTCCCATTTAATCATTACAAAAAATTCAATGAATAGGAACTCTTGTTCCATTGACAGATGAAAAATTGAGCCCTAGTGGAGTGAAGATAACATGATAGGAAATATGAGGACCCATAGCCCAGCAGGACCCTATGAAGCCTTTCCAGAATAGACACCCACCCATGACCTCCACTTGCCTTTGTCTGTAGAAAAACTTTAGTCAAAGAATACATTCAATCAGAGAAGTGAGAAAATGCAGAAAAAAAAAACAGCCCACCAAGACAAAATAATACTCTAACCATTAAATAAAGTCAAGGACCTTTAGTTCCTCTTCAAGGGCCATAGATAATATTCCGAGCCGTGTCCTTTGAGCTGTTTTGCAGATACTGAAACCCCACCAGATGGAAGAAACTACCTATGCTGCCCCAAAACTCTAGACCTCAGACTGGTTGGAACCAGAAGGTTGATGATGCTGACTCCCAAGTACCTCACCACCAACCAGTCAGAAGAATGTCCATGAGATGGTCACACACCCCATAACCCCCTTCCCTCACCTTGTTTTATAAACTTTTCCTTGAGAATCTTCAGGAAGGTTGGGTCTTTTAAGCACTAGCTGCCCTGGACTCTTTGCTTGGCACCTGCAAAAAAAGCTATTCTTTTCAACTTTACCCCAAAACTCTGTCTCTGAGATTGAATTCAGAGTCAGTGCACAGAGGCTGGGTTCTGGCATCAGACCAGGCCTGTTCCTCACCATCACATGTTGCTGCCTTGCCGACACTGGAACTGGCAGGGGAAAACCTAGGGGCACCCCACACAGGGGCGCTGTGGAAGGAGCTCTACATTTATTCCACAAATATTTGGTGAGCGCCTGCTCTTTGTGCGCAGGGATTATGCTTAGCTCTAGGGACACGACCATAAATGATGTAGAATTTCTGTCCTCCAGGAGCAGCACTCACGTGCACGGGAAGATGCATTGGACAAGGTCTGTGGGGGTTGGTTGATCAAGATCAAAGCTCTCAAACTCAAAGGTCCACACTCACCAGACGGAAAACAAGTGTCCTAGGCACCAAGCGTAGGGAAGGCAGGCCTGTGGCTGGCTCCCCAGGCATGCCCTTCAAAGAGCAGAGCTGTCACCACTCAGCTCCTCCAAACTGTCAACAGGAGGAAACTGCCTGCTCAATTCTGTTACCCAATTCTCTGATTAAAAAAAAAAAAAAAAAAACAGATTCTGGAAATTCAGTTTATGTGGAATTTCCCACTTAAAAAAATTATGTGGGCCAGGCAAAGCTCTTGAGACCCCGGTGTCCCATAAACTGCTAGGGTATGACCTCTGGCTGAATTCAAAGCCTCTTCCAAGTTCTAGGAAAAGCATCAGACCACTGTAACTCTTCTGCTGTGACCTTTGCCCAAGTACTGAATATGTGAAATGTGAAGGGTTTGTAGCATGGGTACAATTCAGCTCAATTCATGGCGCCAGTGGGCCGAAAATGGACTACGGATAAAACAAACAGTTATAGCTAAGCATGTCACATAAACAGATTCATGGGGGAGTGTGTCATATATGTTTCTCTGTATGTAGATTTTTAAAAAATTCTTCTATCTATTTATTTTTGATTGCACTGGGTCTTTGTTGCTGTGCTTGGGCTTTCTCTACTCGCGGCCAGCAACGGCAGCTCTCTAGTTGCGGTACACGGGACTTCTCACTGAGGCGGCTTCTCTTGTGGAGCACAGGCTCTAGGCCCATGGGCTTCAGTAGGTGCTCCATGCAGGCTTCGGTGGTTGCGGTTTCCTGGCTCTCGGGCCTGGGGGCTTCCGTAGTCGTGGGACATGGGCTCCGTAGTTGCGGCTCATTGGCCCTAGAGTGTGCATCTTCGGTAGCTACGGCCCACAGGCTTAGTTGCTCTGTGGCAAGTGGAATCCTCCTGGACCAGGGATTGAACTTGTGTCCCTTGCATTGGCTGTACCAACCGAAAGGGAAGTCTCTATTTTTGATTTTTAAGGTTACTTTTAAAATAGAATTGTATGTGTTCAGAGAGTGCAAAAAGTATGCACTGAAGAGTCTCCCTTCCACTTACATCCCATAGCCATTTAATTCCATAGACGATCAATGTTATGCATGTTCTTCCAAAGATAAATTGTATATATAATTTATATATATGTTTAATATATATTTAAGTTTCATATACATGTATTTTGCTCTTTGTACACAAATGATTATATACCTTTCTATGTTTTGTTTTTTTTCCCCATTAATAATACATCTGGGAGAATTTCCATATCAGTATATATATATCAAGGTGCTTCATTCTTTTTAATAACCATGGAGTGTTTTACTGAATGACCTACCATAGTTTACCTAACTGGTCTCCCAATCGATCGACATTTGTGTTACTCTCACTCTTTTGATACATAAAAATTGCTTTAATGAATAATCCTGTACAAACACCATTTTACACATATAAATTTCTACAAGTATGGAATTGCTGTATACAAAAGTACACACATATACAATTTTGATACTATTGTCATACTGCCCATCAGAAATGTTTTAAGGACACTGCCTGTCTCTCCACATCTTTTACCAGCACAGTACAGTTGATCCTTGAACAACACAAGTTTGAACTGCATGTGTCCACTTACGTGTGGATTTTTTTCTATAAAAAAGTTGAAAACTTTTTGGCAATTTGTGACAATTTGAAAAACTCTCAGATGAAACATGTAGCCTAGAAATTTTGAAAAAACTAAGAAAAAGTTAAGTACATCATGAATGCATAAAGTATATGCAGACATTAGTCTGGGCTTCCCTGCTGGCTCCGTAGTAAAGAATTCCCCTGCAGGGCAGGAGATGGAGGAGATGCTGGTTCGATCCCTAGGTCAGGAAGATGCCCTGGAGGAGGGCATGGCAACCCACTCCAGTATTCCTGCCTGGAGAATCACATGGACAGAGGAGTCTGGAGAGATACAGTCTATAGGGTTGCAAGGAGTCAGACATGGCTGAGGCGACTGAGCACGCATGCACGCACAAACTTTAGTCTACCCCTACATAGGCATAAGGTGAGTGATATTTAATACAAAATTAATAATGTATTCATTTTCTTATTGTTTTATAATTTTGCTTTCAAAGAATTACATTATCTTACATTATGCCTCTCTTGATCATACTGGAGAACCTGCCTACCATCACAGGTAAGTGGTTTTTTTAAAAAAATGTAACAAATGTTTCCAATGCTGTATTATGAATATGACTGTAATACTGTATGGCACAAAAATTTCATATCAATGCATTCATTCGTGTATAGGCTAGGCTGCTGTGAGCAGTGGAGGGCGATAGCATCAGTCAATTACAGCAGGCAGCCTTACAGCAACCACACAGACACCGCTCTAGTATCAGTGCATGAGTCATACATGGTGGCCGTGATTCAGTCACTAAGTCGTGTCTGACTCGCAACCCTGCCAGACTCCTCTGTCGATAGGAATTCCCTGGCAAGAGTACTGGAGGAAATACTGCCATTTCCTCCTCCAGGGGATCTTCCCGACCCAGGGATCACACCTGTGTCTCCTGCATTGGCAGGTGGATTTTTTTTTTTTTTTTTAACCACTGAGCCACCTGGGAAGCCCATGAATCACCATATCTGTAAATAAATATGGATTTCTTTTTTATATTATCTTTTCATTTTTGATGTCACTTGTTATTAATTTAATACACGTAAAATCTACCACGTTTCCTTTTTAATTTTATTTATTTAGTTTTGGCTATGCTGGGTCTTCACTGCTGCGTGGGCTTTGCTCTAGTTTTGGTGAGCAGGGACTACTCTTCATGGTGGCATGCGGGCTTCTCATTGCGGTGACTTCTCTCGTTGGGGAGCACGGGCTCTAGGGCGTGCAGGCTTCAGTATTTGTGGCACGTGGGCTCAGAAGTTGTGGTTCCCAGGCTCTAGAGCACAGGCTCAATAGTTGTGGTGCATGGGCTTAGCGGCCTGTGGCCTGTGGGATCTTCCCGGATCAGGGATTGAACCCATGTTTCCTGCATTGGCAGGCCAATTCTTTACCACTGAGCCATCAGAGAAGTTCTACAGTGGTTTGTATCATATAGGAACATGTTCATGTAGGTGCTGATAGATGATTTGTCTTATAAACAGATGATGTAAATTTATAAATTTACAGTATTGATAAACAAGGTGTGTGAGTGCTAAGCTGCTTCAGTCGTATCTGACTCTGTGTGACCCTATGGACTGTATCCTGCCAGGCTCCTCTGTCCATGGGATTCTCCAGGCAAGCATATCGGAGTGGGTTGCTATGCCCTCCTCCAGGGGATCCTCCAGACCCGGGGATCGAACCTGCATCTCTCATGTCTCCTGCATTGGCAGGCAGGTTCTTTACCACTAGTGCTACCTAAGAAGCCTGAAAAACACGGTATAGTACTGTAAATGTATTTTATTTTCCTTACAATTTTCTTAATAACATTTTCTTTTCTATAGATTACTGTAGGAACACACTATATGATACATACAACATACGAAATATATCTGAACTGCCCTATGTGATTCATAAGCTTCTGATTATTAGCAGCTGGGGCTTCCCTTATAGCTCAGTTGGTAAAGAATCTGCCTGCAGTGCAGGAAACCAGGGTTTGATCCCTGGGTCGGGAAGATCCTCTGGAGAAGGAAATGGCAACCCGCTCCAGTATTCTTGCCTGGAAAATCTCATGGACAGAAGAGCCTGGTAGGCTGCAGTCCATGGGGTTGCAAAGAGTCGGGTACGACTGGGTGACTAACACTTACTTACTTACTTATTAGCGATTAAGTTTTGGGGGAATTGAAAGTAAGTGGATTTTGATTGCATAGGAGGTTGACACCCCTCACTCCTGTGCTGTTCAAGGGTCCACTGGATGTTTTCAAGCAGTTTGATCTTTGACAATCCCAGGGGATAATAGTGCAGGGTAACTTTGCAATTCTCTTACTATGAAGGAGATTGGGCATATTAATATATTTTAGAGCTGTTTTTTCCTTCTTTTCACTAAATTATGTATTCAAGTCCTTTGTCCATTTTTTCCTACTGAGTGATTTTTCTTATGAATTTGTTAGTACTCTTTATACATTGGGAAAATTAGCCCTTTATGGAGGAGTAGACATTTTCTCTAAGTTTGCTTATCTTTTTTTAGCTTATGGAAGTTTTTCAACACAGTTTTAAATTTTTATGAAGGTGAACTTTTTTTTCCTAATGGGTCCTGGATATTTTTGGTCAAATTTTAAGTCTTCCTCACTGTGAAAGGGTAAAGGGCTTCTCCTATAATATCTTCATTCTCTTTTACTGTTTCTTTGTTGGTACATTTTAATCTTTGCTTTCATTTGAATTGATCTCAGTGTACAGTGGGAGGGACAGATTCACCATCATCTTTCTTTCCAGCCGGCTACAGCGTTTTCCCCAAACACGTATGGAATAGTTCATGAAGAAATCGCAACTCCCTACCTCTGCATGTTCTCAGCTTCTTCAATGGTCTCAGGCAAAGTCTTCCCTTTGGTTTCTGGGAGCAACAGCACTAATCCTCCAGCAATCAGGCCAACCACAGCTGAGAGCCAAACAGACAAAGATCACATTCAGGGTTGATGCGTGCCGCTTCTGTAATGAGAGCTCCCCTTGTTTCTTAAAAAAATGTTTTTGATGATTTCCTATACTTACAGATTCCTTTGCCATCTCAGACTGCCCTGTTCTCCATCATAAATATTTAGCCCGTTCCAAACTCCGCTGAATTACAATTCCTTATAGGGAAATGAAATACTTCGCATTTTGAGTCAAAGTTATTCTAGGCTAGAGAACATTGCCATGATATTAAGATACTTTAGAGTTAGAAAATAACTCTGAAAAAAAACAATGCTAAGAAAAGAAAGAATATAGCCCTGCCAATATAAAGCACGTAGTAATGAAAATGAGTTAGAAACTTGGATTGTTACCAGCAAATAAAAGTAATGAATCACATATTACTTCATAACGGCATTAAATGGTATAGCCAGGCTTTTTATTTTTATTTATTGTTGCTTTTTATTTTTTATTTTACTGAAGTATAGTTGATCTACAACATTGGGTTAATTTCAGGCATACAGCAAAGTGATTCACATATATATATTCTTTTTAATATATATAGCTTTTTAAATGTATACATTTATATATAGTCTTTTTATGTGTATATATAGTATCTTTATGTATATATGCATGTATTTTTTATGTATATCTATATATAGACTTTAAATGTATATAGATGTATGTATGTGTGTATAGACATAAAAAGACAATATATATCTATACAAATATATATACTTAAATATACATAAAAAGAATATATATACACACACAAATACATATATATACATAAAATATATATATATATATACGTGCATACACACACACACGTGCTGTGCCATGCTTAGTCACTCACTCGTGTCCAACTCTTTGTGATCCCATGGACTATAGCCCACCAGGCTCTTCTGTCCACGGGATTCTCCAGGCAATAATCCTGGAGTGGGTGGCCATGCCCTCCTCCAGGGGATCCTCCCAAACCAGGGGTTGAACCCAGGTCTCCCTCATTGCAGGCAGATTCTTTACCATCTGAGCCACCAGGGAAGCCCATGAATACTGGCGTGGGTAGCCTATCCCTTCTCCAGGGGTTCTTCCCGACCCAGGAATCAAACCAGGGTACATCTTTATATATTTTCTGTCATAGAATGCAAGAAGTAGGATGTGGGTTTTTTACTATTTAGGGGTTTCAAAAAAATGCCTGCTGGACTCCATTTTCTGCACCCTTAAAACTGAAATAGAAATACAGGCCTCCAGTGCGCAGTGGTTCAGGGCACCGGCTGTAGCTCTGGGCACCAGGGTGCTGACACCCCGAGCACTGGTCGTAGAGCCCCAAGAAGCTCTATGATCCCCCGATACTCCAGGCACCTCTGCAAAGTGTGGGATGATGTCTCCACCTCAAATGCTTGTTATGGGGCTGAAATGAGTTCATATTTGTTAGGTGCTTAGAAAAGTGCCTGGCCCGTGGCATGAACTTTTCCAATGTATTCATGTGTTGGTTTTCAAGCTTCTAGATGACCATTTCTGGATATTACTAGAGCACAGTTTGAACACTACTATCATGCATTGGAGAAGGAAATGGCAACCCACTCCAGTGTTCTTGCCTGGAGAATCCCAGGGACGGGGGAGCCGGGTGGGCTGCCGTCTCTGGGGTCGCACAGAGTCAGACACGACTGAAGCGACTTAGCAGCAGCAGCAGCAAGAAAAAGTGTAAAACTGCTTGTTTTGCTTCCTGCTAGCTATTAAAAGCTGGTGAGAGAAGGAAACTACCAGCAATATAAAATCAGGAATTGTCTTCTTCCCAGGTGGTTCTAGTGTTAAGGAACCTGCCTGCCAATGCAGGAGACACAAGAGACGCGGGTTCGATCCCTGGGTCAGGAAGATGCCCTGGAGAAAGGAATGGCTACCCATTTCAGTATTCTCACCTGGAGAATCCCCTGGACAGAGCAGCCTGGCAGGTTATGTATAGTTCATGGGGTCACAACGAGTTGGACACGACTGAGCCACTAACACTTTGCTTACTTCAAATTTGAAATGCAATTAAAATCCTTTATCTTTTTGATGGACAGGCAGGGCCCAAAGGAGGATCTAGGTCTGGGGAGTTCCTCTGGGTCTGGACTTCACATATTTTGTTGTTGTTGTTGTTGTTAAATGGTACTAAGAGAAACAAAATAGATACTAAGGAGTATCTATTTTCTACCCAGAAATATCCCTCAGACCCAGGGACCACTCACTGCCAACCTAGGGGAGTGGCCAAGGTTGGATTGTAAGGAAGAGACCAGAACGTGCTCCCAAGATGGAAAGGGGGTCCTGGGGTCAGGCCCCTTGGCCAGTTCTGGGGGAGGAAGGAGTCTGGGCCCGGGGCTCCCAGCCACTCTGCCTACCTTGGGATAGAGACCTCATGTTCTATCAACTTGGCCATCTTGTTGTTATTAAGGTGGAACATGGAAACATTCGTCAGGTCTCTTTCGAGGGTGAGTTCTCTCAGTGTTTTGGAGTTTTTGCTGATAGATCTACAGCAGTGGAAACTTCTGCCCTCACAAGTCCCTCGAGCAGAAGGAATGAGCAGAGACACTTGGGTGTGACAACACGCAGGATTGGGGGAAAGCCATTTGCTGTCCCCATGCTGTCATCTGAGACAGTCTTTACCTTCCTACCCCAGACTGGGTCTTGTATGCCCGTGGGGAAAGCATTCCATTTCTGTCAAATTAAAACAAAGACTTGGAAGGAGTCTTAAAGAAGACAGGAGTGGGTGCATGGAGACCCCAGGGCTGACACATTGAGAGGGTGAAGTTACGTGTGTGGATCTGGAGCCGTGTCTGCCGGGTGCCCAGGAGGGCACCTGTCCCTCTGTCTGCCACTGGGGGAAGAGGCAGTGGATACTGGGTGAACGGAACCTCCCAGGATCCCAGCCCCTCTCAGTCTGCAGACTTAGGGCTCAGGACGTGGTGCTGATTAGGTTAATCCCTCCTATTCTCTCCTGCGGCTGGTCGGGAGGGGTGCACTCAGCACCCATACCTCCTTCAGGGTCAGCGGGCAGGACTGTGCCCCTGCTGCTTCGGTCTAATCGCTGAGGAACCTGAGGACAGGGCGCCAGCACCCCCACGGGTGTTCCTGTCATGTAACCCGTTTTCTTTCTTTTTTTAAAAATGTACTTATTTGGCTGCACTGGGCCTTCACTGCAGCATGCAGGATCTTACAGTTGCAGCGTGTGGGATCTAGTTCCCTGATCAGGGATCAAACCTGGGCCCCCTGTATCTGAGCGCGGCGTCTTAACCTCTGGACGGCCAGGGAAGTCTGCATTCTCTCAGTCTTGGCCTTTGTTTCCCCTGGGTGTTGAAATTGCCCTTGGCAAAATTTTAACTGCTTCTTTTGAAGTAAGGAAGTAAAAAGAGTTTGGATTTTCCAATGTCTGGGCCTAGAGGAGATAGAAAGAATGAGTTCCTGGACAAAGAGGCAGACAGCAGTGAGGGGAGAGTGTCTTCTTCAAGGAAACCCCCACCTCACTCGACCTGGACTTTGCATCTCTACGGGCGTGAGTCCTCGTGGGTTCCCAGACTTGAGTGTTAGCGGCTGCTAATGCTGTTAGTAACACTAGAGTTGCCACACTAATAGTAGTACCAATTACCAGTCACATTTAGTAGTGACTTGCAAGGAGAGCACTAGTTTGGAGGTAGAAACATGGAGACCCCTAAAAGACAGGTTTTCCTTCGGACATCTCTGAGGATTTCTTACCGAAAACCACCAGGGGGAGCTCGTGCCAGATGTCGGTGAGCCTGTAGACCAGGAAGGGGGTGAGGATGCCCCCGATGTCACACATGGAGGAGCACACGAGGACCCCGAGGTTCCTGAAACGCGGGACACCCATGTTTCCTTCTGCTTATCACAGGACCGTAGTTATCTCCCACGCCCGTCTTAAATACCTCCCCCAATCATTAAAACGGGTGCGAGCTGAAAGTCCTCACGGTACTGTCGACGCACGGAAACGATACATAATTCCATTCATGTTCTGCTGTACTTGTTTTATATTAACTTTCTCGAAGATGTCTAACTGGGGACGGGGCCAATTTTGGATTCTTACTTTCATCACCGTCTGCCCTCGCTCTGCTCTGCCATCCTGCATGGGCTGTTCTCCCACCTGTGGCCATTCGGTCATCCCTCTCCGTGCAATGGCTCCTGTTCTCCCCACGTGGTTCCTGAGTTTTACCCCAGCCGGGGAGTGTGAGGTGTGACCTGCCTACTGCCTTGAAATGGTCCCATCCTCTTGAAAAGGAAGGTGCCTTCCCTAGAGATACCAAGCGCAGGAAGTCAGAAAGAGAAAGACAAATACCGTATGATGTCATCTACATGTGGAATCTAAAATATAACACAGATGAACTTATCTACAAAAGAGAAACAGACTCACAGACACAGATAATAGACTCGTGGTTGCCAAGGAGCGTGGAAGGCGTGAGAGGCTTGGATTGGGGGTTCGGGGTTAGCAGAGGCACACTGTTCTATACAGGATGGATCAACCACAAGGTCCTACTGCTTAGCACAGGGAACTAGACTCGATATCCTGTGATAAATCGTAATGGAGAAGAATACGTAAAAGAATGTACATACGTATAACTGAATCATTTTGCTGTACAGTAGAAATTGGCACGCCACTGTAAATCAACTGTACATCAATAAAATAAATTTCTTAAGAAAGGTGAGTTGTCCTCTGTCGGCACCTGTGGTCGTTCTCACCAGTAAACAAATGTCCCAGCCGCCCTCCTCGCGCTGAGGGGGACGTACGCACCTGATGAACGTGGGGTACAGTTCCGCGTTGACCAGGCAGACCATCTCATAGGCCATTGTGATCCCCATCCGACCCAGGCAAGCAGCCGTAACTCTTAGCCAGTGTAGATCTGAGGGGAAAACACACGGCTGACACGTGCTGCTCAGGCTCCCGGGCTGCCCAACGGGGCTCGGTGGCAGAGGCGAGGGGCAAGGAGATAGTGCATCCCCCAGAACGGGACAAGAGTGCACCGCCGGCACTTGTGCAGCCTCAGGACAGTTCTGCAAAATCCCCCGCGTCTGCTCGTGTTAGCCTCACGGTTCTAACACACTCCTCACTTTAGACCTCGGTCGTTAATGACACCAGAATGACACCCGCTTCCAAAGTTCCACCAGCTTTCGTCTACAGAGGTGACCCGGAAGAAATAGCCTGCTCTCTGTGCTGGCCCAGCCAGATAGCCCGAGGCGTGGGTCCTCCTAGCCTCTCTTGTACTACATTAGAGAACCGACTCTTTGCAACCCCATGGACTGTAGCCTATCAGGCTCCTCCGTCCGTAGGATTTTCCAGACAAGAGTACCGGAGTGGGTTGCCATGTCCTTCTCCAGGGTAGCCTTCCGACCCAGGGATCGAACCCAGGTCTCCTGCATCACAGGCAGACGCTTTACCGTCTGAGCTACCAGGGAAGCCCAACTCAGAGAACCAGTGGATGTGATTATATCACATCAGGCCATCATGGGGTGCCATGGCTCTTACAGGCAGAGTTGCCATATGCGTTCACTCAGGAAAGTCCCAGATATTTCATTCATTCTTTCCAAATAGACTTCCACGCTGAAAAACATGGTCTTCCTATCAAAGGGCTGTGCTTCCCACGCCCCGCCCCCAAATCCCCGCCCCTGGCCCCTTCTCAGGGCCTTGGCAGACAAGACCCCAGCTTGGCCGGGCACTTACCCTCAGGGATAAAAACCGAGACCAGACAGGCTGCCCCCGCCACCATATTTGATACGGCCCATGGATAACGGCGACCTATGCGGTCAATGGTGAGGATGATGAGGAAGGCAGCAGGGAACTCGACCAGGGCAGAGTAGAAGAAGTCCAGGTAGATGTTGCTGCCCGCAAGGCCCATGTGCATGATGAGGCCCTGGTAGAGAACAGAGCTCGTGAACCTGAGCAAAGAGGAGAGCTCAGATCAAGACAAGCACCGTGAGCAAGTCACCGAAAGCTTGACTGTAGGACACCTTTCCTTGTCATCTTATTATGGCTTTCCCTCCATCCCACTGCTTTTACACCATCTGACCCATTACGGTGACTGGCTGTAACCTCAGAGTCTGGAAAGGGAAAGAATTAGGCTAACATTCCCTGGCCAAATTGAAAGGTGAGAAGCAACGTCTTACTGGAAGGATTTATTTAGTAGAACTGTTTCAGGTTATTAGTGGTTGTTAATCTTTTCTCTTTCTGGTCTTCTAATGACTACTTAATCCAAACATTAGGAACACAGGAGACCAAGTGGAAAGCAAATTCCCAAATGGATACAGCCCCACTTTTGATGATTTATCTTCTGACATGATACAGACAACATTTTAAAAATTAATTAATTTTTAAAATTGAAGAATAGTTGGTTTACAGTGTTGTGCCAGTCTCTGCTGTACAGCAAAGTGGCTGAGTTGTATACATGTATGCTTTCTTTTTTAATATTCTTTTCCATTATGGTTGATCACAGGATACTGAATCTAGTTCCCTGCGCTATATGGTAGGTCCCTGTTGTTTATCCATTCACAGACAAGACTTAGATGATGTTTCTGGTTTTGTTGACTGGAAGCGTTCAATGTCTGCAATGGAAAATATGTGGATAATGAGGCCAAGTTTCCCCGATGCATTTTGCATGCAATATTGTGAAGGCTGCTAAACTAACTCCTGCTAAGCTCTGCTTCTGTCGGTGACTGTGGATAGTCTTTATTGTTTAGCTGTCCCATGTGGCGTGCAGGACACTCAGGATCTTAGTTCCCCGACTAGGGATCGACCCCATGCTCCCTGCAGAGGGGGCGTGGACCGCCAGGGACGTCGCCTTCTGTCAGTGACTGTGAAGCATCATTCGGCTGCTCTGTGTCATCCCAGTGATGTCACTTAGTGAAGGGAAAGCGTGCTGCGTGGTGCAGAGGCTGGTGCGGAGCCCAGGGCTCTGGAGCAGCCTGCAGGCAGTGAGGATGCTCAGACTTGCTACTTGATGTGGAGTCAGTGGTTAATCCTGTCTAGTCTTGTTTGAGAAGTTTATTTATTTACATTTTATCCAGGTGGAAAAGAAAAGGCCTTGCAGTAGAGATCTACACTCATATCAATTAACCTATGTAACAAGGACCTACTGTATAGCACCGGGGACTCTATCAATATTTACTAACAACCTGTAAGGGCTTCCCTGGTGACTCAGATGGTAAAGAATCTGATCTATCTGCCAATGCAGGAGACCCAGGTTCAATCCCTGAGTCAGGAAGATCCCCTGGAGAAGGGAACGGCGGCCCACTTCAGTATTCTTGCCTGGAGAATTCTCATGGACTCCTCTCCTTCTCATGGACTCCTGCCAGAGGAGCCTGGCAGGCTGCAGTCCACAGCAGTCTGACTCACAAAGAGTCAGACACAACTGAGTGCCTAACACTTCTACTTCTCCTACTTCTATAAGGGAAGAGAATTTGAATCATATATATATATATATATATATATATATATATATATATATATATGAATCGCTATGCTGTATAACTGAAACTAACATATTGTAAATCAATTATACTTCAATTTAAAAAAATCTATACCAATTGTCTCAGTTTGACATTAGAATCACTTGGAAGATTTTAAAACTACTGGTTCCTGGTTCCTAGCCTTGACAATTAAATCCATGTCTTTGTGGGAGAAGAGTCTGGCCTTGGTATTTTATAAACTCCCAGGTGATTCTTAAAGTAAAGCCCAGGTTGAGAATGTAGTGGTCTATGTGTTGGGTCTGTAAGCTGATTTCAACATCTGCCTGACAAAAATATAAATGAGCCCACTTGCAATCCACCACTGATGCTGACTGGACCTAGGCTACGTTTTGAAGGTCCTCTTGGTCCCTCCCTCTATGTGGATGATGGAGATTAAAAGGATTTGGAGAGATTTTAAAGTGGAAAATAATCCTTACCAGTTGTACATCAAGATCAAGGTGTGTTTCCTTATCTGTGGGGTTCTGACCAAGTCAAGAAATGAAGGATTCAGCTTCTCACCAACTTCCTCATCAGGTCTGAGGCTCTGGGAACGGAAACAAGAGCAGCAGTCTTGTATGTTTCATGACGGCATCCCAGGGTCACTGGGGAACATAACACCCTAGACTTGCTAAACGCTTTTAAAGTGCCCAGAGCTAGGTAAGCCCATCACACACATTAACTCGTTTAATCAATATAACCACCCTGCAAGTTAGATTTTATGGTTTTCACTACGTCTCACAGAAGAGGAAACTGGGATACAGAGCAGCAAGGTAACTCATGCATATATATTATGGGATGTTGCTGGCAAAATGCGGTGGGGTAAAACTGAGGTCCTCCAGGGACCCTGAGGGCTGAGCACATTGACACACCCTCTCTGCACACCCGGACCCGAGTACGGCCAATAGGAGACTGCTCGGGGACCTTGGCACTCAGACCAGCATTGGCGTCACCTGGGGCTTGTTAGAATGAAAGGTCTCTGGGGACTTCTCTGGTGGTTCAGTGGCTAAGACTTCAGTGCAGGGGGCCTGGGTTCAATCCCTGGTCAGGGAACCAGGTCCCGCGTGCCAAATCTCATATGCTGCAATGAAGATCGAAGATCCTGCATGTCTCAACTGAGACCTGGTGCAGCCAAACAAATAAATAAAATAAAATATCAAAATAATAAAGAGCGAAAAATCTCTGGCCCCAGCCCAGCCAGAGGGAAATGCACGTTCATAGGTTCCCCCGGTGAATTGAGAAGCCCACTCTAGAAGCACACAGTCGATGCTGAACCGGACAAGTTGGTGTTGGAAGAAGCCTCCAGGGAACCAGCAATGACCGGACTTAGCGTCCTCACAGGAACTCTGACCGTGGAGGGGAGACAGTGACCCACATGTGCTTTATTCCCTGGCCAGTTTCCAAGAGGATCTGAATTCTAAGAATCAGTGCTATGCCAGCTGTTTATGCAGAAAAAAAAATAGGTACTCTAACCACCCAGAGAGGAAGTGAAGAAAAAAGGCCCCTGAGTCCCTCACTGTGAATGTCAGGTCAATCTCAGATTTGTACAGGTCACATCTTAGAGCCTCATCAGAAATTACTTGCTACTATGTCAATATAAATTCCTAGCGAGCTTGGTTTTCTCTTTACCAGGTCCTGTCAGGTGAAAAGTTTTAAATTAAAGGTGATGAGGTCTACTCAAGGTGAAATGCTAAGTGCACGGAAAATGGACACTTTGATTTGTTCTATTCAAGAAGGCAGGGGGGTGTTTAAAATATTTTGGGATACTTTTTATCTAAAATTTTAAAAATTTTAAGGAATTATTTGTGTTTGAAGATTCTTCCCTCTGTACTGGGGCTGAGGGCCAACACAGTCAAGAGATGAACAAGACAGAAGCTCCTCGTTTGACTTTCAAATGACTTTTGGTTTCCTTTGATGTTTTCCATCTGTGTAAAATATTTTGCTGGGAACCACAAATCTTAGTACAACAGAAGTACCCTGCTGTGCCTGGGAGGTGGGCCGCTTCTGCGGTTCCCCATGGAGACAGTGCATGCTTTTTCCCCCTCTTCGCAGTTCCCTGCTTTGCCACTTCAGCCGCTGGCTCACCTGGAGAGATCCGGGCAAGGGTTTTCCATTTTTCTTTGCAATATGCTTAATGATCTTCAAGGCTTTAGCATTTTTGTTCTGGGAGATCAGCCATCGAGGAGACTCAGGCACACACCTGGGGCACAGAAACTGTCATCAGTGCTGTTAAGTAGAGGGAATCCTACTTGGCCCTCCACCTGCTCAGTGGCCACAAGCCAATTTCTGGGACGGGCCTTACATAGACAGGTTTGGTTGTATCTACAGAGGAAGTAAAACTGTGTGGAGACTGCGCAGTAAAGGAAACCATCAACAAAATACACAGCCTACTGAATGGGAGAGAATACTTGCTAGCTGTATATCGAATAAGGGGTTGATATCCAAAATATATAAAGAGCTCATTCGACCTGATAGCAAAAATCCAAACAATTTGATTTAAAAATGAGCAGAGTGGGACTTCCCTGATGGCCCCAGTGGTTAAGAATCCTCCTGCCAATGCAGGGGACAAGGGTTCGATTCCTGGTCTGGGAAGATTCCACATGCCTTGGAGCAACTAAGCCCGTGTACCACAACGACTGAGGCTGCACGCTAGAGCCAGTGCTCTATAACAAGAGAAGCCACCACTGCCATGAGAAGCCCGAGTATGACCGCCAGAGAGTAGCTGCCACTCATCCCAACTAGAGAAAGCCCACTCCTGGCCTCAAAGATGCAGCACAGCCAAATCTTTTTTTAGTTTTAAAAATAAACAAAAATGAACGGAGCATTGGAATGGACGTTTTTCCAAAGAAGATATACAGATGGCCACTAAGGACATGAAAAGATGCTCAACATTGCTAATCACCAGGGAAAAGCAAATCAAAACCACAGTTGAGATGTCACCTCAACCTGTCAGAGTGGCCGTTATCAAAAAGACAAGAAATAGCAAGTACTGGTGAGGATATGGAGAAAAGGGAATCCTGGTGAACTATTGGTGGGGATATACTTTGTGCAGCCACCATGGAGAACGGTATAGAGATTCCTTAAAAAAATATTAGAAATAGAACTACTGTATTATCCAGAAATCCCACTTCTGAATATTTATCTGAAGAAAACAAAACAGCCCAAACACCTGTCTTCTACTCTTCATCTTGAGTGATCTTTTGAAAAAGCAGTTCTATTGTGGGGCTTGTGGAATTGTAAGAAAACTAAATGGGACTCAATTGAGTAAAAGTGGCAAGAAGTGCTTCAGAGATGGTCAGAACTTGGATGATAGCTGGCCCTTTCCTGTCATGCTAAAGCATTAGGTCTTTATTCTGAAGAGAATAAGACTGTTGAAAAATATTTAAGCCGAAGAGGAATGAGCTAGACCTGGATTTTTTCAATGCAATGTGAAGCATGGACTAGAGGATGGGGAAGCTGATGCCAAAGAGACCAGTTATGAATCTGTCCAGAAAGCCAGGCAATAAATCATGAGTTCCTAATGAGAAAAAATGAGTTTTTTTTAATGAGTTCCTAACAGGAAAAAAAAAGGGGGTGGATTCAGAGATAGAAAGGGGGTAGAAAGGATAGAGGGAAGGAGCTAAGAATCACCCTCAGAATGTTACTGGCTTTTGGAGGAGAAACAGGCTTCCTAGAAAGGGTTTAGATGTTCAATCCTTGGACAAGGCACCTATGGGAAGAACAGGTAGCTATGTCCAGGAACTAAATAAGTGGGTTTTTGCAAAGGAGATTTGGTTGATAATCCAGCACCCTTCTTACTTTATCTCAGGTAACCTCACATTAGGAGTTTTTGAGAGCTTCTGCTATTTGCATGTTTCCCTTGGGCAGGAACGACTGACATTTCACTTGCTCTGGTAACTCTGATTGATTGGTATGGTCTGACTGGGGTGCCACATTGGCCTAATCTGGGATAAAAACTTCTGTGATTGATTGGGGATGTCTGCTCCGGACCCGGCAGGCCAAGTGGTGACAACAGCGTCACCCTTCACCTTCTCCATCTTGGAGTCTCTTCTGAGGAGAGGCGGAGTAAGAACAGTAATATTGTCAGTCTCTTCCAAGGGTGTTACGGCCACTAGAAGCTAATTTTAAAAACCACATAAATACTGTGAAAATGTGAGATCCAAGTCATAAAGCTCTTTGTTCAAAGTGAAAGAACATTTGAATTCCAGAGGGCGAGACAGGTGGGAACTTGTCATTTTCAGCCCTGAAGCTGGGTTTCCCGTGAAACAGAAGAGTGACGGACATCTTAGGCTGGATGGATGGTGTGCACTGGGGCAGACAGCCTTTTTAGCTAAAGGTAGTATTTCAGTTTCTTTCCTTTTTGTTCCACGTGGACTCACCAGTAATACAGCAAGAAGCAGAAGTTGGGCAGAGTCACGGTGAACTGAAGCCATCTCCAGTGCGGAAGCACACAGGCCACCCCAGCAAGCACGAGGAGTCCAATCGTGAAGGCCACTTGGTAGAAAATCCCCACTGTCCTCCGGTATCTCAGCCCGACAAATTCTGTAACTGTAGAGAGAACCCAAAGGGTCAGCACCGGTCAGTACGACAGCAAGCTGGCGATCCAACGATAGGACAACTAGAATGCCAACCTCGAAAACGTGGTCCAAGCTCCAGAATTTTCTATACAGCTCTTAGGAAACATTTAAATGTCCTTTGGGACCTATTCTGTTATGATTATTGCTATTGTGTTAATATAAAATCTCATAATCCCACATTACATGGAGTAAGCATTGAATTTAGAGCATAGATGATTTTCATGTAAATGAATAGCTCAGTATAATAGCTCATGTCCTCTTACATGAGTTAAACATTTTCTTGGCCATCCTGTTAATGTGTGCAAATGGCTTGAAAACCTAGGGGGTGGGTTTCCAAGTTGACCGAAGTCAGCTAGTACTGACTGGCAAGACCTAATTTTTAGGAATTTTGCAAGCTGATTTTTAACCCATTGGTATCTTAAAATCAGTCATGGTGTGAGTATTCACAACTTAGAAATTGGAAAACCCTATGAATCAGATTTTTTATTCTCTAAGAGCTGGTTTAAAGGCATAACACTGCACGTGGTATAATTATTGCCTTATCCTACACCATATACCATGACAGATGTATGAAGTCTATGGTACATGAATTTAGGAAATAGTCATTTTTATATCACAGACATTCTAAAATTGACATGCCAGATATTCCATGAACCACAGAGTTTTGCTAAATGTTTGGTTATCATGTTAAAGATTTCAGCTATTTATAAACCAAATAGAAATGTTCTCTGAAATTATTTCTATGAAGTACTGTGAACTATCCAAAAGTACTTACAAAGAGAGATGAAATTGTGTACATAATAAATGGAAACATCTGTCCTTCAAAGTGGTTGGGGTCATGGATGAGGTCTTGGGGTAGCAAGTAGAAAAGAAAAGTAGAAAAAGGGCACATGGCAAGAGCACCATAAGGACACTGGAGGGACTGGAGGAGAAATTACTGAGAAGAGGCCAAAATCTACATTCAAATGCTACGTATTTCGATGTCATGTCTTCAGAAACCAAGTTTCTCATCAAATAACCGCATGCATTCATCTCTTTATCGTCCTCACATAGATCAGGGGACTACCGTGACAGGGACATAAAAGTATTAAAGGCGCCATTTCCTCCTCATCTCATAGAATCCCCCAGATTTATTGGCCCCTCTCCTGGGCCAATTTTTAAGCACAGATATTCTAGTTCTCTTGTGTGAAATGAGAGATTTATTATTATTATTTAAATTTCAGAGTCCGTTTCCCTTTGTGTGGATGCTACTTGAATGTGCCCAAAAGAAAAGCAATGATGAAGTGAATTCCCAAGATCTAAGTGCGGTGGTAAGTCTTCTTAACATCACTTTAAAGATGCCCTGCTGTTATAATGCAAATATTCTCCTATAATCCATGGAGCTTAAGCATAGCTCTGGCTCCTAATGGGTAGGATGTAAATGATATTCCTGGTCTTGCTTGCTGAGGGCCCGAGATTGACCACAGTACTTGCATCCTCAGTTTCCTTGCATATAATTTGAGGATAACTGTGGTTTGCTAGAGTGGATGTACTCAAACTAATAAAGTCTCTTATAAATCTAGCATGTTTCCCATTGAATATTCTCTCTGTAGAGCCTGGTACTAAAGTTCATGGGGTTCACACCAGTCAATCCTAAAGGAAATCAACTCTGAATATCCATCAGAAGGACCAAAGCAGAAGCTCTACTTCTTTGGCCACCTGATTTGAAGAGCCAACTTGATGGAAAAGACCCTGATGCTGGGGAAGATTGAGGACAAGAGGAGAAGGGGACAACGGAGGATGAGATGGTTGGATGGCATCACCAACTCAATGGACATGAGTTTGAGCAAGCTCTGGGAGATAGTGAAGGACAGGGAAGCCTGGTGTACTGGAACCCATGGGGTCACAAAGAGTCAGATGTGACTTAGTGACAGAACAACAATCAGAAGAGCCTGGTAGGCTCGATTTTCTCTCTATGGAACACCCTAGGGTACAGAAAACAAAAATTCCCAAAGCATTATACAAGAATTTGGATGGCATTCCTGTTGCATTGTTTTCTTTCTAGGAGGAATGTAGAATGAGTCTAGTGAAAAGATTTTAGAAATTCTTTTGATACAGAAAGAAAAATCTTTCAATGTTGTCTGGAAGCTGAGTCCAGTTTTCTGTGTAGCTTCCCCCACCAGACTGACTATTTTGCCAGCCAACCTTTGTTCCCACAGCTAAAATCACAAGTGTTCTTACTCAGGATGTAGCCTATTAACCAGCCTGCTTTGCTGACCAGTCCTTGGATCAAGCGAAAAATTAGCATCCATGTGTAGTTTGGGGAGATGGCCATGAGCACTCCAGATGAAGCGTTTATGAGGATTGTAATCAAGAGGCAGAGCTTACGGCCAAACCTGTGAAGAGAAAACGGAGAGGGAATGGCATCAGATTAGATTCACGAAGGTTGTAGAAAATTCACACAAGCTATGGAACTCTAACTAAAGTGGGGGTCAACTCTGAAGGATGGAAATTCAAGAGGTACAGACTGACTCCCTCCAAGAGAATCCCTGACTTCGGGTCTGTTCTGTTGGCACGATATGTAAACAGCGAGACCCTTTCTGGGCTGCAGAAACTCTCAGCCCCACACTGCGGAGGGTACTCAGGGAGGGGAGATTCTTCGAGCCCCCCGGTCCTGAATGCCCCAAGGGCCTATCTAAGCCTTCCGTCATCACATGAGCTGGGCCTCTCCATGAACAGACTCAACTGCCCACCCAGGAGCTTTTGCTTTAGAAAAAAAAAAACTCAGTGTTCGGTGAATTTCCGTATCCATTTTCAACACTGCCTTTGGACTTCATGGTATTTGTGTGTCTCCATGGAAATGGTTGTTTATGCCCTCACCTCATGTGTTCCCGTCCCTTAGGCCTTTGTCGTGGAGTCCCCTAGCCGGAGAGCTCCTGTACATTTTATTATGGGGACTTGAGTTTCATTGCTTTAAGGACCTGGGAGTGTCTCAGTACAGAGTAGAGGAAAACATGGAACCCGGGCTTAACCTTGTCTTTTACGGAAACAGAACAGGACCGTATGCTTCCTGCCCCCACCCCACACCACCATGCCCTCTGCCTGCATCCTGTCTGCAGAAAACTTTAGTCAAAGAATGAGTTCAATCAGAGAAGTGAGAAATGCAGAAACAAAGGACAGCAGCCAAAGGAGACTAAATAATAATGTCATCATTAAGCACAGTCAAGACCTTTAGCTCTTTCTCAAGGGCTATAGATAATATTCTGAGCCTTATCCTGTGAGCTGTCTTATGGGTATTATTAATGCTTTAAATCTGAAACTTAAAGATCAAGCAGTCCCATTGGGAATTGATGTAAATTGCCAAACTTCTTAAAATTCTGTGTTGACTACATCATTTTTGAATTCTCAGTCAACTGTTCCCTACTGTAAACGTATACCCTCTTAGCCTTTTATCCACAGCCTTCCAAAGTCACAACTCAACACAACGTTTTAGCCTTTCTTTCCACGTTCTCCTACCCAACCCCCTTCACTTATCCTCAAAGAATTTATAAGCACGTGTTCAAAGGAGATTTCTTCAACTTCCAAAGTTGACTCGGGTGACCACAAAGCATCCCAGTCGTGCTCCCCTAGGTGACAAAATCCCATGGCTGATGAGAGGGGGCATTCACCATTTGACACTCAGAGCGTGGGAACCTTCAGAAACTCGAATCTACTAATGCAGTTCACTAGGGGACAATTTCACAGACAGACACAAGGCGATTAAAACAGTAAGGCAGGGCTGGAAGAAATTCTGGAGGTTCAGGAGACTGGTTTGAGACATCCCCACCTTCCTGCCCTCCTACAACAGAACCACTTAAGTGGTTAAATGAAAGAAAGAGAGAAAATCAAAGGGAGTGGGTGGACTCCTGTACCGCTGGCTTGGTAAATCCTTTAGCTACTTGCCACTCCGACTGTGGCCTGGGGATATGAGTATCGCCAGCGGGTGGTTTGAAAGGCAGATCCTCAGGCCCACTCCAGACCCACTGGATCAGAATCGTAATTCTAACAAACCCTCCAGGTGGTTGACATGCTCGTTAGCATTTGGGAAGCGTGCTTTCATTTCACTGAGCCTCAGTCTCCTCCTGTGCAAACTGTGGACAATAACTCCCCTCTTCAAGGCTGTTAGGATCCTAGTGAGATATAGTACACCATGACGTACAATGACTGGCGCATAGGAGGTAGGGGCAGCTTGGTTAGGAAGATTCTGCAGAGCTGGGTAAGCTTGACTGCAACCCACTGGGACTCTGATTCTGTTTGTATCTGGTTCCATTTTGAAATTTGAACGGCGTAGTGGTGACTCTCGAGAACTGACTGATAGACTTTCAGAAAATTTGTGAGCTGAGTGTTAAATGCACCATTATGAAAAATGAAAGTATACACTTACTCTAAAGTAAATTGCGTTAAAAGCTAGTGTAGTAAATATGCAAACCATCTCTTTCTCCATCTCTAATTATTTTACTATGTTTGAGTATTTATCTATGCTCATGAGGTCTTTTACATCTTGTTGTTATATTTGTATGGTGGAAATGCCATAGGATGGTGCATATTTCTCCAACTCTGTGTTCCATGACCTCACTTTGGTAGCTTGAAATGGACCACCATGGGAGCATGGATAGCATGGAGATCTGCAAACTCTACAAGTCAGGCCTTTCTCCTTTAGAGAGTCAGTTGTTAAACATTCATAAGCCTGATGGGACTTCTCTGATAATCTAGTGGTTAAGACTCTGCCTTCCATCCAAAGCAAGAGGCATGGGTTTGATCCCTGGTCAGGGGACTAAGATCCCATGGTCAAAAATAAAAAAATAAAATAAAACATTTACAAGCCTGACATTAAATGACTGATCATTGGAGTAAAAACCCTGGAGTCGCTGATCGATCACTTTTTTACGTCAGGTGATTCTCACAATCGTTCTTTAGGCGGTTTGGATGATGAAACAAAGGGGACACATTACACAAGACTCATTTCCAAAGTCTCTAGCATATTTCCTCCCTCCCTCCCACCGGAGGGTTGCAAAGCTGACCCTCAGAAGTCTGGCTTGGTGTTCCTGGCTTTCTTCTAAAAGACACTGCAGCTCTTAAAAGACTCCTCACCCCTTCAGCTGTCAGGTCATATTTTTAAAATTCCTTATCGCAATCTATTTTGTTTAATCTGTAGCATCAAATGGGTTCCCATGAGATTCTTGTCCCATTGTATAAAACCTGAGAGTTGTGCAGAAACAGGTGTTGGGTGTGCAAAAATAGAGCGTCCTCATTGGACCCCTCTGGCGGTCACCTCATTCCATACCCTTATCTGCACACAGCAGAGGAGAAAGGGGTAATAACCAACCAGACTTCAGACAGTTTAAGAAAAAGAAATAAAGGGGTGTGCACAGCTTGTGGGGGGAAGAATGATGACTCATTAGCTTTACACAGGAGATTTCAACAAAAGGAACAAAATGATGAGGTCATTTGAGAAGGTGGATAATCACCCGGGGATTGTAAATCAGGAATGCACCGTCAGGAGAGAATTATAACCCGGTTCCTACTCTCTGAGTGGGACGGGAATAATTAACTCATTTATTTAACCAACTGTGAAGCTCAGTCACCTGTTTGTTCACTTCTGTGCTGGCGAGTTGAGTGTTAGAGTCTGCTCTCTCCAGTGCAGGCGGGAGTGGAGAGGGAGCCAGGGGCCAGGGACCCGAAGAGCCACACGCTGGAGCAGGGTGGACTCTGGACCGCCCTCGTTAGGGTGCTTCTTCCTTCTTAAAGGGTCATCTCCAAACCACCGCTCTCCGTTCAGTGGCAATACTAGTGAAAGCAAATGCCTTCCCCTTGCACCTCACCAGCCTCTTCGCAGCACAGAGTCCCAAGAAGAGCCTCTGGAAGAAGGTGCACAGGCAGTTCCAGAAGAGGCACGAGGCCCGGGGCTGCCTCAGACCAGCGCCCTCTCTGTCACTCCCCTCCCGCCTGTGGCCACAGGGAGTCCTGGCCGTGAACATTCAGATGCCCCTGAGGTGTGACTGACTCAGCCAGCCTGATTCATCTTTAACACATTTGCCGGTTTTAATCCAGACAGACAACGCAGTATCATCAGACAAAATGTCCCACCTACGTTTCATATTAAACTGACAGGTGTGGGTTTATCTGTACCAAAGATAGAGTTGGAGAAGGCAGCAGGCATATTTACCATTTATTTCAGAATTAAACGTGTAGTTTATAATAAGTTATGAGACTATATAGGCATTGCTCAGTTATGCAGTGCTATCTCACTAGCAGACTAACAATTTAAGAGGATGATACTGTTTAAAATGTTGCTCACACTGCCTGTCGTACAAAACACACCCAGACATTATAGCTCTGATGGCCAAATTAGCTAAGGTGCTCACCAAGTATAGAGCCGATTTTTTGTTCCTTTCCCTTTGTTAGTCACTCAGTAATGTCCAACTCTTTGTGACCCCATAGGCTGTAGCCCGCCAGGCTCCTCTGTCCATGGGATTCTCCAGGCAAGAATACTGGAGTGGGTTGGCATGCCCTTCTCCAGGGGCTCTTCCTGACCCAGGGATAGAACCTTGGTCTCCTACATTGCAGGTAGATTCTCTACTGCCTGAGCCACCAGGGAAGCCCTCCTTTTCCTTTCTCTTTAGGGGACTCCTAACAATGTCTAATTGATCATTGATCAATTAGATCAATGAGTAAAGATGCACATTATGAGCAACTTTCAGCACAGTGAATGTGGGATTACAAAACGATGGATAAATAAGAGACCCAGGAAGAGCTGGATTGGTACAAGCCACTGAAACCAAGCTCCTGAAGATTCAGACCCAAGTGAGAGGACCACCGGCCATGCGTCCCACCTGGAGAAGTCTCCCTTCATTTATCTCTTGGGACGTGACATCATGGAATCGAATATTTACCTCTGTCAGTGTGGAGACCCTGCTTCCCTTTCAGTGTTATATTGTACTTCCACACATATATTGGGTTAACCAAAAGGTTCATTCAAAGTTTTCTGTAAGATCAGAAGGGAAAACACAAAGGAAGTTTCTGGCCAACTCAACAATTACATCTGGCTCTGGGGCCCCGATTCAGGAATCCTGCACCCCCTTGGGCTCAGGTGAGAACAATAGTGAGATTCTACCTGGCTCTGGGACTTGAGAGGGAAGAGGGAAGAGGCCCCGAAGGTGCATGACCAGGGGGATGGCAGGAAGCCAAAGGAAGAGTCGGGATTACGAAAGGGGTCCAGTCATCTTTCATCTGTCATCTCTCCCATCTCACCCTCAGCTTCTGGACAGCCCACAAGGAAACACTGCTACCCGATGATGAAACATCCTTCAATGAGCCCCCAGAATGAGAAAATACAGACAGTGGTCATGCTATCGGAGTGGCAGGAGAACTCTAAGACTGTCGTGACCATCCAGGGAAGCGTGGCCGGTGTGCTGTGGGGCAGGAGGGCATTCAAGCGGGGGCGGGTGCTCTCCTCCGAGGGTTTCAATTCCGCCACTTCTGTGGCGCACCTACCTGTCTGCTATGTAGCCGATACTCATAGAACCGATAAAAAATCCTACGTTCACCGCCGACTGAAACAGGTCCAGCATCCAGGAGTCGGCACACACTAGGTTAAACTGCGAGGGGCCGCAGGGGTCCCGAGTGGGGAGAGAAAGAAAACAAGTCCTGTTAGGTGCGACTCAGCCCAGGGGACACGGGAGGCACTCCTTGTATTGCACTGAGTATCTGGATGACAATAACCCAACTCTTTCCTTGCTTGCGTTAATTTTCTTTACACAACCTGAAGATTTGACCAGCAGCCTGTTTAGCTTTCTATCTGGTGGTATGTCATCAGGCTAAACTTGATTTTGGCTAAATCAGCTGAAATTAGGTAATTACTTGTGCACAAACCATTCCTCTTTCTAATTTTAATGCACAGAGGCAATAGGTGTGTGGACACATTACAAGTGCTGCCTCAAGGAAGTTGGGCAGTTTGGTGTCTCTTTAAAGTAGGGGAATTAGCATCTTGCTCAGGGCTGTGGCCTTTGCTGTCATTTGGAACAAGAGGCAGTGTTGTAGGAATCACCAGTGCCAGCCCGGAGTTTGGGAGATGCGGTTTCTAGGGCTTAAAACTAACTTTCTCTCTCTGTGTGTGCGTTGCGTGCTCAGTGGCTCAGTCATGTCCAGCTCTTTGCAATCTTGTGGACTGTAGCCCGCCAGGCTCTTCTGTCCGTGGGATTTCCCAGGCAAGAATACTGGAGTGGGTTGCCATTCTCTCCTCCGAGGGATCTTCCTTACCTAGGGATTGAACCCATATCCCCTGTGTCTCCTTCATTGGGAGGCAGAGTCTTTACCCCTGAGCCACCTGGGAAGGCCTTCTCACTGTCTGGGGTAAAATTCTTCTCTGCCCTGGACCTCAGTTTCCTCATCTCTGTATGAATGAGTGAGATGAGCCAAGTTGTAAGGCCTCTTAAAAATTGTACGGTGTTATGGAATTTAGAAAGATGGTAACAATAACCCTGTATACGAGACAGCAAAAGAGACACTGATGTATAGAACAGGCTTATGGACTCTGTGGGAGAGGGAGAGGGTGGGAAGATTTGGGAGAATGGCATTGAAACATGTGAAATGTCATGTATGAAACGAGATGCCAGTCCAGGTTCAATGCACGATGCTGGATGCTTGGGGCTGGTGCACTGGGACGACCCAGAGGGATGGTATGGGGAGGGAGGAGGGAAGAGGGTTCAGGATGGGGAATTGATATAAATAAATTAAAAAAAATAAATAAATAAAAAGAAGAAGAAAAAAAAATTGTACGGTGTTAAATCTTCAATCCTTCACGTTTCATGTAACTGTCAGACCACTTTAGATCCTTAGAAAAGGCTCTTCTACCTAAATGTCTGTTCAGACAGAGTATCTTCACATAGTCCAAGTGGTCCTTTTAAGTTAAGCCAAGCACCTGGCTTTCTTTGTAGAATAATCTTGTCCCCTTATTTTCCTTTGCCTCCAATAAAATCATGTCTCATTATTGTATATAAAATAGACAACTAACAGGAACCTACTACAGAGCACAGGGAACTCTACTCAATATTATGCAATAGTCTGTGTGGGAAAAAAATCTAAAGAGTGAATGTATATATATGTATAAGTGATTTACTTTGCTGCACACTTGAAACTAACACAATATTGTAAATTGGCTCTACTCCAATAATTTTTTTTTAAACATCAAGCCTCCATTTTTTTCCTTTTTATGGAAAAGAGGCCTCACAATCAGATGTATGTCAACTGTGTGTGTGTGTTAGTGCTCAGTTGTGTCCGACTTTTTGCGACTCCATGGACTGTAGCCTGCCAGTCTCCTCTGTCCATGGAATTCTCTAAGTGAGAATACTGGACTGGGTTGCCATTTCCTTCTCCAGGGGATCTTCCCAACCCAGGGCTCAAACCCAGGTCTCCTGCACTGCAGGCAGATTCTTTACCCTCTGAGCCACCAGGGAAGGGCAAGTGTAGGAATGTCAAGTGTGGTTTTTAATAAACTATAGTACCATAGCAAAAGATCCAACCCCAAATGGTTTGACATGTATACTTTGAGCAAACTAAAGAGAAGAAAGTTAACCATTGAGAGAAAAGTACATTGTATCACAGTAAGGCCCCAATCAGGTGAGTTCTAGGAGCTGTTGAGTGTCTGTCCATTCATATGAGGCAGATGGAGGGTACAGCTTCCAGAAATTCAGCCTGAGGCTTTGAAATTTCCCCTTTCCTGGCATTATTTCCAGGAATTCTGATATGTTTTTGTTTATTTCTTATACTGATACTTGCATACACTAGAATAATTATGGCCATAATTTGAAGTTTCAACTAACTCACGCTCTAGACAAGTAAGAGGCGGCATGTTTCGGTTGGAAACAAGAATTTTATGAGATCCTTTGACTCCACGTCTGGGCTTCCCCGGGTTCTTCCTTAAGGAAAGCTGCGCTGTTTGTTTTCTCCATCTCTTTAAGTCCCACAGTCACCTACCTCGGTCACGATGGAGGAGCCGGGTGTGTCGTACACCCAGCCCTGCTCGCAGAGGCCCAGGGGCAGGGGGCTGCCATTGGTAGCCAGGCTGGCCAGCGGGTCCAGGCAGCCAAGGGTGCTCTGGTTCCAGTCCACCTCGTAGCGGAGGCACTGGCCCTCGGGTCCCGGGCCTGGCACCGTGTAGTTGAGTTCCTCCGCCAGGCTCCAGCCGCATCGCCGGCTCAGCTCCGCCACCCCTGGGCTCCGGCAGCGGTGGTCCGGGGTGAAGCCCAGGAAGACGATGCCCACGTAGATGGGGGTGAAGGCGGCCGAGATCAGGCAGAGGAGGAAGAACGTTTGTTTCTGGAAAAAGTTGAATTCCCCGATGTGCTCTAGGATGTCGTCCACCGTCGGCATGATTCCGGGCAGAGAGATCCCGAGGTTCTTTCCTGCGCTGCTCGGTCGTCGCTGAGCGAGGCTGCAGCCAGCTCAGCAAAACCCCGACCAAAAGTCAAAGGGTGAGTGTACTTTAGAAAGGGGACCAGCCTCTGGTCCAGACCTCTGCTGGTGGGACCAGCTCCCAGCCAGGCGCTTCCCCGGCCCCTGAACCCTGCTGCTCCCTGGAAGAATCCCCGGGTGAGTCGCTGGATTTACTGTCGCATCCCCCCGTGTGTGCGGGTAGCTCCCTCACCCGGCCCCACAATCGATCCTTCCTATGTCCCCCACGGGGAGAAATCCGAGAGCTTTCACGTATCACAGCCCTGTTAATCTTTCTCTTAGTAAACTGAGCGTCCAGGAAATGAATAGATTCATATCTCACCCACACAGCCGACCTTTTCGCTAAGGTGTTGTAGGGAAACGAACTGGATTTTGGCCGTGCTCCCCGGGTGAGGCGTGAGTCACAGTCTCCGGCCAGAGTTCTTGTCTGGATCTGGGGGGTTCGCGAACTCGATCGCTGGACTCCGCTACCACCCGCAGCCCGTGACTCGGCACCTGCTGGGGCTGCCTTGTGCTGATTTTCCCGGATTTCCCCATCCTGCTCTTTCAAGAAGGACACTTTGACATTCCTGCCTTTGAACCCTGCAACTGCCTGACCCGGTTGTGAGGAAAGAATAACATGTCCTCTCCACACGTAGGTCAAGTGGAGACGCAGGCAGGTGTGGTCTTGTTCTGCTGCCTTTTTGTCTTATTTGTTATTTCTGCCTGTGATTGGTGTGGAGGGTACTCTTTAGGATGGCGCTGGCTGCATCCAAGTGCAAGGGAAGCAGGCAGACATCTTTCCCAGGTGAGGATGGAAGGATCCTCACTGCGGTGGGCGGCTGCCACTTTAGGAAGGTGGCTTCTTGATATATCTGCCTATTAGAACACCAGAAATCGAATCTTGTTTACTTTCTTCTTTTTCTGTTAGGGTCTGTTTTCCTGTGGCTAGAACAGCATGGGTCTAAAAGTAGTGACTCATAGAAGTCCTTCTCCCCAAGGCAGCTGCAAACATCTTCTTTTTTTTTAACAAAGCCAGAACGTGGGTGCCTGGGGGGTCCCTGTCTACCTCCTCTGGGTCCTGTTAGGCTCCTGGTGACATCCTGGGGGTGGGGCTCCTGCCATCACTGACTCCCGTTTGAGTGAGTGGATTCAGACTCTAGAACCAAGAACTGGTGCAGTATTTCTGGCACAAAGTTGTAGCACAAAGCTCATCATGCAGTTCTACCCACTGACTATTTGATATGCTCAGTCACTCAATCTTGTCTGACTCTTTTGCGACCCCATGGACTGTAGCCTGCCAGCCTCCTCTGTCCATGGACTTTTCCAGGCAAGAGTACTGGAGTGGGTTGCCATTTCCTCCTCCAGGGGATTTTCCTGACCCAGGGATGGAACCCATGTCTCCTGCATTGGCAGGTGGATTCTTTATCACTGAGCCACCAGGGAAGCCCATTCAAAGGAGAAAAGAGAACAGAAGTGAGACTTGAATTGAGTTGCTGGCTGTACCCGAAGTGGCCAAGGCCAGGACTGGACCATGGTGAGCAGGGGTCTCAGCTTCTGAGGGAATAAATTGTCATGACCTAAAAGCATCAGCCCTGTGAGGCCACGGCTCATCTTGCATCTGTCTTGGATAATAGATGATGGGAAGGATTTCCAGGGAGATGAGGCCTCAGCCAGTTGCCTGAATCTGGAGACGAGTTCCAGTCCTTTGCTCAGGAGATCTCCAAAGGCAAAGGGATTTTTCAAATAAAGATGAGAAAACCATGAATAACATAAACAGCAGAGAAATAATACCAACCAGCAAAAAGATAAGGTGATACTGAGCAAGAAAAACATGGCTTGAACTTCCATTTCCAGGAAAATGCAGTAGATGGACTTTTTCTTCCCACTGAGCACAACAAAAGCCCTTGGAAAATTTGTGTAAAACAATCACCAGGAGTTGCTGTACACTGGAGAGAAGGCAGACCCAGAGGGCACCTCTGGACCCAGAAAGTGACATAGGCCCAGACCGGTGCTGGAGAAGCAACAAGCCAGAAACACCAGTGGTCCCAAGCCAGTACCATGCGAAGCCCCAACACAGGCCTGCTCTCTCTAGAGTCCTGGGAGTAAGTTGGAGCTTTATCATGACCGCAATGGACATCTCCTTCTTTTCTTTTAAGTGTGTTATATATATATACATATATATACACATATATAATCAGTCTTCTGCTAGCCGCAAATCACATTGTCTCTTAAATAACCCCAGAACTCCGTAAGATGAAGCACCGCTTTAAGAGTTGCTGCCTGCAGTTCTGCAGTGTGATCTTGTCCTCTGAACAAGGATGCTGAGCACCCTGGACGTGGTTGCCCGGCTGAGAACAGCTAGCAGGGACCAGCGGTCACCTCGTCTCACTGCTGTGAAACCTGTGGGTCTCTCAACGGGATCTTCAGTGCACAGCCCGCGGGCCTTGGGGGCTGCCACCCTCCCTGCCCGACGCTCGCTATTGATGGGCAGATCCGTCTTCACTCTGCCTGTCCACACGCTCTCTACCTGCTAACCTGGTTCTTGCCTCCAGAACCATCAGAACAAGACTCCACTTCCCTGAGGGGACCCCTCCATTCTACAATCGAGGTTTGTGCATTGCCGAGAGTGACTCAGGGAGACAGGAGAGGCCTATGGTTCCTCCCAGGAGTCCAACAGGGCCAGCTGGGGCTTTGGTCTTCCTCCTCCACGTCCAGCCTCTTCTCTCACCCAGGTGCCAATGGCGGAAACCAGAGGAGGACTGTCAGGTGGCAGAGAGCGTGATGGGGAGGAAGGGAGGAAAGAAGGACACTCAGTCTGCTGAGCATGTGCTCTGCTCCAGGCAGCCTCTGAGGAGCCGAGTCTTTCCTATAATAAGGAGATCGTTTCCACAGGGTGGACGTGAGTGCCCCTGATTTAACGAAGAAGACACTGAGGGTCAGAGCAGTTTACAGACTTCCTAAATGTCAGCCAGTCAATTAAGGATGAATCAGACCCAAGGCAAGGATGTCCCCACATCTCCCCTGCCTTCTGTCATTTGCTGGAAGTGACATAAAGTGAAGTGAAGTGAAAGTTGCTCAGTCGTGTCTGACTCTTTGCAACCCCATGGACTATACAGCCATGGAATTCTCCAGGCCAGAATACTGAAGTGGGTAGCCTTTCCCTTCTCCAGGGGATCTTCCCATACCAGGGATCGAACCCAGGTCTCCCACATTGAAGGCAGATTCTTTACCAGCTAAGCCTCAAGGGAAGCCCAGTGACATGAGAATGGGTGAATTCAAAAGTGACCAAGGTCCTAAAACTCAACTCCACTCCCAGAGAGCCAGAGGTGGTCCTGACTGCCTCTTACAAACCCCTGCACCCTGGATTTGTCTGACATAGTCCACTTCAAGAGACCAGATCTTCACTCCATGAGCCAGAGGGCACCAGGTGAGAGGCCAGAAGAATGTTCCTTGCCTGGGAGAAAAGATGTTGAAACTCACTGTGAATTACTTACAGTGCATGGGCAGATAAGGAGAAGGCAAGACCTCAGATCACTTACAGCTTGGCCATGTGACACTTTTCCACTGAAGGACGGGCACAGAAGCAAAGCCCACAGCATGGCCACCATAAAACCCATCCTCTAGGGTGACAGACGGACCCTGCAGCAAAGTCACATGGGCCCTGAGCAGGAGAGACGCAATGCAGGAGGGAACAGGACGATGGGGTAACTCCCCGCTTGCTGCCTGAGTCTCTTGGGCCCCCACCACTTCCTTTCTGGGGGTGCCTACATACCCAGGTGTGGGGCACGAGGCTAACACAATCCCATGCTGAAGGATCACTTAATCTGTATAATCGGATGATTCATTGTACTGAGTCGGAAGTATTTCTTGATCTTTTATCAGGTTCTTTTGAAATGTAAATAAACACTGTCCCCAGATGCTCTGTTCTGACAGCACTCAGGAGGGCCAGGTGCACCCAGGCTGACTTCTGAGCTCTCCCCACCAGAGCACTGGTGGGCACCTAGAAGTGTGAGTCCTACCCAGGGACAAGCCAGCGTGTAGGCAGTAGACCCCTGGTAGAGAGAAAAAAGGTGATGTGGACTCCGGCCAGTGGTGCCCCCTAGGTAAGTTGGAGCCCACCCGAGACCAGGAAGATTGGCAGCAGGTCATCTCGGGATGATGAGGGTTATGTGTTCTCCAGGCAGGTCACAGGGGTAATGATGGCACCAGACCAGGCAGGACCGGAAGGGGAGTCCACACTTCCAGACCGTGCCCATCCTTGCCCTCGAGCACCCATGTCTTTGGGCTGGTTCCTAACTTGCAGGCTGGTGACTATGCCTGAGTCAGAGAGCTTATGAGCAGGACCACTTGGGACTCCCCAGTGCCGTGGCCTGGGCCATCAGCTTCGCCCACAAGACGTGCTCACCCCTCCCTTCCACCTTCCCCCTTCCCACCATCCCCTCCCCGTCCTGAACGCGCCTCACCCTTCTTCACTGCCTGGCTGCCCACCTGCAGACATGGGCCAAAGCGGTAGGAGACCAACCCTGACCCAGGGGGCTTCCCTGGTGGCTCTGCTGATACAGAATCCACCTGCAATTCAGGAGCCCCAGGTTCGATCCCTGGGTCTAGAAGATCCCCTGGAGAAGGGAACAGCTACCCATTTCCCGTATTCTTGCCTGGAGAATCCCATGGACAGAGGGGCCTGGGGGGGCTACAGTCCATGAGGTCGCAAAGAGTCGGACATGACTGAGCGACTAACACTTTCCCTTTCAGGCCCTCTGGAAAGAAGGACCTGAGCAGACATCGGAACAGCACCATCTGATACATCAGTTCCTCAGAAATGTTTGTCCTGCCCGGTTCCCTTCATGTACAGGTAAGCCCACCATGCGTTTAGGCCTTAACAACTGCTGGAAAGATCTTTCTCATCCAGCATCAGGAGTCATCTTCCAGAACCTTCCACATGCTTTGACATTGTTCTTTCCTTTGGGGTCAGATAGGTTAGGTTAAAACTTTCTTACGCAGAACTTCCCATATTGGAAGAAGGCTTTCTTTGACCTCAGAATATTCTCTTTTCCAGAGTAAACATCCCCAATCCCTGGTAGCAGAAGATCTATTCTCCTCACTACCGGGAATGGCCCTAAGGTGAGCTCTGGTTTCTCTCTCCCTTTAACTTTCGGAGTCCAGGGCCTGGCACACCACTCTGAGTGGGGTCCCTGGAGTGCTGGAGAGCTGGGTGCTGCCTGCTCAAGCAGGGGCGGGCTGACCCCACCAGGTGGACAACTCCTCCGTCAACCCTCCTGCCAAGGGAGGGCTGACGGGTCCTCTCCTTGTGCTTCCTGTGTTGAGGAAATCTCTGACTTTGTTTATCTTTATTGGGTCTGTTTCCCCCACAAAATGATGCTCTGTGCTTATTCCCTTCAACTCCAGGAAGGTGGGCTCAGACTGGCCATCAGATCAGGGTGCCTTCTTAGGAAGGGCAGGAAGAGGAGGTGACTGAGGTTTCGGGGGTCCCTCCTGCCTACGGCGCCTTCTCTTTCCTCTTAGTTCAGCTTCCACACCTAGGATCGGGTTGGGGGTGCAGCTCTGGGGGCTACACAAAGCCTGGACCTTGAGTGTTAAACTGCAAGACTCCTGCCTGACAGCAAACTGCAAAGCAGCTGGCTGACTTCTCGGGCTTCCTTTAAAGAGCTGCAGGGAAACGTGATTTTCAAAACACCCAGACAGTTAATCTCACAGTCTTTCTCAGGGACACCACTTGTTTTCAAAGCTGTACAATTTGTTATGTAAATAGAGCAGAGAATTCAGTTTTGGCCTTTGGCTTCTGTGTCAGGCTGAACCTGAGGCTCGGACAGGCCTGGTAAGAGAGTGATCAGACAGCTCAGCCTTCACGCGGTGTTGTTTGCCAAAACACACACCTTCCTAATGTCCAGATATGATCGAACTTTCGTGGGCACTTAACTAAACCCCCGGAGTGAGTCAACTAAGAATGGACTGCTCTCTTCAAAGACAGCGTGAGTCTGGTCTGGCCACAAGGGATACCCTTTAATGTTAACCTGGGTGCCCCTGGAGAATGAGAAGAGAGGAATCTTTAAGATTTTCATTTCCATTATTCTTGGCTTTTACTTTTTTTTTTCTTAAGGGTTGGATTAGTGATCAATTTCCTCCTCATCCCACCAAGTTATTATTTCTTCCGACTGTTTATCCAGAGCACTGAGGACAAGGCTGCCTGTTAATCCTCTTCATCTGATTCTTAGGCAGGGATTTCTACACAGGTGTGTGTGCCAGGCTCAGAGGGAATAAATCATGCAAATATCAATTAATCCCAAGCCAATTAAAAAAAAGAAGGTGTCAGGAACAGAGCTTGTAGTTCACAGCAAAGCTGCACTTTGCCGCTGAAAGTGTCATGCCTGAGGTTCAAAGAGTTCTGGTTAAAGAGAAAGGGCCAGGATACCTTAACTTTTCTGGGACTTCGGCTCAGGGCCGGGGTACAGCATTTAAAAGGGAGGGGTGTCTCCTTGGGAGAAAGACCACTGATTCCAGATCAGGGGGAGGAAATTCAGATGAGGCACTGGGACTTTCTGCCAGGTCAGAAAATACAGAGTGCTGGTCATGCTGAAAGGGCAAAGAGGCCCCCAAAGTGCTCCCATATTGGCCTAAAACAGGACAATTTGGGCACCAAAAAGAATAACCGAAACAAAAAGAAAAATAACTGAAATGGGTTGAAATGCATGTATCTTAAAAAATCAATTACTTTATAATGATTTTTTGAATCTGGACATTAATCTTCAACAGACACTAAATTTATTAGGTGCAATGGTGATAAGGAGTTTTACATTGGTTCAGGGAGTGGGGAGAGGGGAGCTCAGGCTGACACCACCTAGACGTCCCCATCTATAGGGAGCAGACTGAGCCTTTAGGGAGCCTTTAACATCATAGTTTAAGGACTCAGTGATTCGCTAGTGGTAAATCCAAAGTCCTCTGTGCCCTGCACAGAGAAAGACCCTCGTAATGCTTAGTGTGCTATTAATACAGCTATATCATCACAGCGCGTTTTGTTCAGTCGCTAAGTCTTGTCTGACTCTGTGTGACCCCGTGGACTGTAGGACCCCAGGCTCCTCTGTCCTTCACCATCCCCCAGAGTTTGCTCAAGTTCACGTCCATTGAGTCAGTGATGCTGTCTAACCACCTCATCCTCTTCTGCCCCCCTCTCCTTTTGCCTTCAATCTTTCCCAGCATCAGGGTCTTTTCCAAAAAGTCACAGCAAAAATACATATAAACTCTCCTGTCTTTCTCTCAGACTTCCACTTTAATACAGGTAGAGCCAAGCTGGGCTGTGTGAGGTGTGTGATTCCTGGGTCAGCCACTAGCTTTTCATCTCTTTGTATCACTACTCTTATTTAATAAAGAGAAAAAGTGTCTAGCATATGACCAACAGAATTAATTCCTCTAAAAATTCTTCACCTTGCTAGAAAGACAACTTCATTTGGAAGTTGAAGGAAAGGCCTGTCGACTTCTGGTTGAAATGAGAGATGATGGCAAGTGATCAAGACACCTTGTTTATAGCTGAGATTTCCTTAAGATGGAGTCTCAGAATTTAGGTTTCTCTGATTCAGGAATAAAAATAACAAGCAGGTCATGGTTTTCATAGGACTAGAAGTAAGTTGGTGGACCTACAAGCCAAATTTATGTACCCAGGGCAAGCAAGAAAAGAATACAGTGTGAAGAAAATTGTCTATAACCAAGAATTAAATTTAAAAATTCACATATTTTCTTCATATTAATTTTAGAGGATGAAATAATTCAGTTTTAGAGGGAAAAATTCATTTTTGTAAAAGCTAAAATAAGCACGTGTGGAAATGAACAAAAACAATGCAACTGAGGACAAGCGTATGTGCGTGCTCAGTCGCTCAGTCCTGTCCAAATCTTTGCAGCCCCCTGGACTGTAGCCAGGCTTCTCAGTCCATGGGATTTCCCAGGCAAGAATGCTGGAGTGGGTTGCCATTTCCTCCTTCAGGGAATCTTGCCACCCCAGGGATCAAACTCACATCTCCTGCATCAGCAGGCAGATTCTTTACCAGTGCACCCCCTGGGAAGCCCAGGTGAGGACAAGCAAAGGCTCTCTATTCAGAGCTTGCTGTAGCAACGGAGTCAGCCACTACCACTTGCCTTCTGGCAGAGACTCCAGGGTAGGCAGAGGAGTGCTGGCGGGCTTTTTAGTGGAGAAGGCATGGCTCCAGGTGTGTCCTGACGGAGGCTGGGGGCGTGGGGAAGCTGGAGGCGGCTGACCAGAAGCAGAGCATCCCTGTGACTGGTTTTGGGTGCATATTTTGTTTTCTATAGAAGTGAAAGTCGCTCAGTTGTGTCCAACTCTGTGCAACCCCATGGATTATAGTCCATGGAATTCTCCAGGCCAGAATACTGGAGTGGGTAGCTTTTCCCTTCTCCAGGGGATCTTTCCAACCCAGAGATCGAACCCAGGTCTCCCTTATTGCAGGCGGATTCTTTATCAGCTGAGCCACAATGGAAGTCCCTTGTTTTCTGTGGTGGATCCTAAATTGGAAGCCAGGGCAAAAATTAGAGATGTTGTCACTTATTAATCAAGTCCTGGTCAATTGTTGTTTAGTCGCTCATTCGTGTTCAACTCTTTGCGACCCCATGGACTGAAGCACGACAGACTTCCCCGTCCTTCACCATCTGCCAGAGTTTGCTCAAACTCATGTCCATTGAGTTGATGATGCCATCCAACCATCTCATCCTCTGTCACTCCCTTCTCCTTCTGCCTTCAATCTTTACCAGCATCAGGGTCTTTTCAAGTGAGTCAACTCGTCACATCAGGTGGCCAAAGTATTGGAGCTCCAGCTTCAGCATCAGTCCTTCTAATGAACATTCAGGGTTGATTTCCTTTAGAATTGACTTGTTTGATCTCCTTGCTGTCCAAGGAACTCTCAAGAGTCTTCCTCAGCTTCACAATTCAAAAATGTGAATTCTTTGGCCCTCAGGCTTCTTTATGGTCCAACTCTCACATCCATACATGACTACTGGAAAAACCATAGCTTTGAATATATGGACCTTTATTGGCAAAGCGATTGCTGAAGGCTATTGTTTGGCTTTCTGGACTGATGGCTGCAGTCATTTGTTTGGTCATTACTGTTTGTAAATTCCATCTCTCCTAAGCTAGTGATTTGTCAGAAAAAGCTTTAACTACTCTCTGAAAAGAAACCAAACCAGATATGATTGGAGATATAGCAATGTGATGGGATGATAAGACATGATATCATGTTTGGGGGTGTGGTCTCAAGAGCAGAGAGAATTTGCCTGTGGGAAACTCTCTTCTGGAATCTCCCAGACTGGGTCTCTGAGATAGTAGTAACAGTGACATCAGCGATCAGGCTTACCTGGCGGATCAGAGAGGAACAGTTCTGTCAATGTGAGGGGAGATGTCTGGTAGGAATTCTTCTAGAAAATTCTCTATTTTCCCTTCAAATATATTTCTAGTCCATTCTCTTGACTCTCTCTCAAGTGGAATTCTCATAAAGAAGTTGGGGTTTTTCATTCCTTCCTCCATTTCTTTCAACTTCTTCCGATTTTCCATCTCTCTCTTTCTCTGTGTTGAGGCTTATGTCATATTCCCATATGCATTGGTCCTCTGCTGACTTCCCTGGTGGCTCAGATGGTAAAAGCGTCTGCCCACAATATGGGAGACCGTTCGACCCCTGGGTTGGGAAGATCCCCTGGAGAAGGAAATGGCAACCCACTCCAGTACTCTTGCCTGGAAAATCCCATGGACAGAGAAGCCTGGTAGGCTACAGACCATGGGATCACAAAGAGTCGGACACAACTGAGTGACTTCACTTTCACTTTTCACTTACCCTGCAGTTTAATTTGTATATGTGCTGCGCTGTGCTGAGTCACTCAGTCGTGTCCGACTCTTTGTGAGCCCATGGACTATAGCCTGCCAGGCTTTTCTGTCCATAGGGATTCTCCAGGCAAGAATACTGGAGTGGGTTGCTATGCCCTTCTCTAGGGGATCTTCCCAACCCAGAGATCGAACTCAGATTGCCCACATTGGAGGTGGATTCTTTACCATCTGAGTCACCAGGGAAGCCCAGATAATATGTTAAATATCTCCAAATGAGACAATCCAACAACACAGAAAAAATGTTGAGGAAATGAAAATGGCCATCTCAATGATGGGATCAAGTGAAGATTCTCCTAAAATCAAACTGTTCTGAAGCATCTAGTATGTGCACAGTAGTAAGAAATACAAACAATTCAAGGATTAATTCAAGGATCATACAGTAACTGAGAAATCTGGAGATGTGTTTACCCTCAGAGACAAAGTGGCCTGGTAAGAGTGTTAAAACGTGGATGACTTCAGGAATGGACTCTAGGTCTCAGACTAGATAGCTGGTTTACTCCCCCTTCTTGCAAGATTCTTCTTGCTTCTGCCACACAAGTTACACAAATGTGAGGAGGAATCCTTTCCTCTATTAATCTTATTCTTTCTCTTGTATTCTGTATTTATAATAGATACCATCATTCTTTTAATCAAGTTAGAAACTCTGAGGTCATGGGAGATGACTCCTTCCTACTTCACTCATTCAAACAAGCAATTTTTTAATAGATTCTAATATACACATTTTTCCTCTATTTTAACCTCTGGTATCAGGGTGTATCTTATAATCAATGGCATCTAGCAAGTGACAGCGATTTGTCTATAGTATTTTACTTTAATGGCTAAATTTCTATTTGGTGCTTTTTCAATCTCCTTGTTTGTTTATTTTTTCCTCAGAGTAATTTTGTATTCTTACACCACACATTCAAATACTTCCTTGCCATACTTCAAACTTTTAAAACCTACTCATTAAAAAATATCTCTTAAATGGATATATGTATATATGCGTATATATGTATAACTAATTCACTTTGCTATAAACCTGAAATTAACACAACATTGTAAAGCAACTATACCTCAATTAAAAAAAAAAGGTTAAAAGTAAATAAACAAAAATATCTTTTGGATTTCTTTTTTGTGTATGTGTTTCTGGAAGTCAGTTTTCTAACCCTTATCTTGAATTGAGGAACTCGGTGTCAGCTGCTCATCACCTACAGGGCTTGAATCCATGACTTCTGTGCTTTTTTAGTGTTAGACTGCAGTGCCAAGGGGTTTGTGGCCCTGTCTTTGCAACTCATGTCGAAACTCAAGAACCACCTCTCTGATTTCGAGTTTCTTCTATGACTCTAGCCTCTAGGGAGATCTTTTCTTGCTTTGGAGCTTGGCTCTCCATCCAACAACGGTTCTCTCCAGCGTTTTCCCATGTGAAGAGCATGGCAGACTAGATCTGTAAGTCTGCCATACTGACCAGCATCAACTAATATTTATGATGTGCCTACTGTATACCTTTTCATACTGTTGAAAAGTAAAATAATGCTCAAAATTCTCCAAGCCAGGCTTCAGCAATACACGAACCGTGAACTTCCAGATGTTCAAGCTGAATTTAGAAAAGGCAGAGGAACCAGAGATCAAATTGCCAACATCGGCTGGATCATGGAAAAAGCAAGAGAGTTCCAGAAAAACATCTATTTCTGCTTTATTGACTATGCCAAAGCCTTTGACTGTGTGGATCACAATAAACTGGAAAATTCCTCAAGAGATGGGAATACCAGACCACCTGACCTGCCTCTTGAGAAATCTGTATGCAGGTCAGGAAGCAACAGTTAGAACTGGACATGGAACAACAGACTGGTTCCAAGTAGGAAAAGGAGTACATCAAGGCTGTATATTGTCACCCTGCTTATTTAACTGATATGGAGAGTACATCCTGAGAAATGCTGGGCTGGAAGAAGCACAAGCTGAATCAAGATTGCCAGGAGAAATATCAATAACCTCAGATATGCAGATGACACCACCCTTATGGCAGAAAGTGAAGAACTAAAAAGCCTCTTGATGAAAGTGAAAGTGGAGAGTGAAAAAGTTGGCTTAAAGCTCAACATTCAGAAAACGAAGATCATGGCATCCAGTCCCACCACTTCATGGGAAATAGATGGGGAAACAGTAGAAACAGTGTCAGACTTTATTTTTCTGGGCCCAAAATCACTGCAGATGGTCACTGCAGCCATGAAATTAAAAGACGCTCACTCCTTGGAAGGCAAGTTATGACCAACCTAGATAACATATTCAAAGGCAGAGACATTACTTTGCCAAAAAAGGTCCGTCTAGTCAAGGCTATGGTTTTTCTAGTGGTCATGTATGGATGTGAGAGTTGGACCGTGAAGAAAGCTGAGTGCTGAAGAATTGATGCTTTTGAACTGTGGTGTTGGAGAAGACTCTTGAGAATCCCTTGGATTGCAAGGAGATCCAACAAATCCATTCTGAAGGAGATCAGTCCTGGGTGTTCTTTGGAAGGAATGATGCTGAAGCTGAAACTCCAGTACTTTGGCCACCTCATGGGAAGTGTTGACTCATTGGAAAGACTCTGATACTGGGAGGGACTGGGGGCAGGAGGAGAAGGGGACGTCAGAGGATGAGATGGCTGGATCGCATCACCAACTCAATGGACGTGAGTTGGAGTGAACTCCAGGAATTGGTGATGGACAGGGAGGCCTGGCGTGCTGCGATTCATGGGGTCACAAAGAGTTGGACACGACTGAGAGACTGGACTGAACTGTATACCTACACGACTAGATGCTGAGGATGAGACATGAACAAGACTCAGACCTTTACTTCGGGAACTTGGAGTCCAGAAGGCCAGACAGACAAATGAAACATTTATATTAAAATACAAGAAGTTCAACACTGCATAGGATTCTATACAAGCACCAAGTGGGGGCATCTGACTTTGGCTTTAAGGGGAGGGTGAGAGTCACCGAAGAAAATGTATGTTCTTCTAAAGAAAGACTCTATTGGAAAAGATGGATGTGGTAGAGCACTTTCTAGGGAAAAGGTTTTTGGCTTCGTTTTATTTTAAAAAGCTGCTCATGGGCCCAGCAATCACAATCACACATGGAAGTCCGTGCCTCACTAGTTCCCACAGTCTACGACTTTCACAAGCTTCATTTTTCTTTCAACACCAAAGACATTGTTTGATGAATCATTTATTCAGCAAACATCATCCAAAAAGCTACTAAGGCATTTTCTCAAAAGATTAATTTTACTACTGGGATGTAGATTATACCCCAGAAGACTTGGAATCACTGGCAACTGCCATCATAAATATTTGTTAGGAGGCTGTTTCCAATTATTTAGGCGGCTTTATTCTATTGTTTATTTTTAATTAAAAAATTCTATTAATCCACATATTGTTTGTAATATATGAAAATTAGTGCTTATATTTTATGCATATAATATATATAATATATATTTAATATATATATTGTATTATATGCAGATAAATAATCTGGGGCAATTTGAAAATAAGGGATCTGAAATGGAAAAAAAAAAAAGCGCTCTGTCTATAGACCCATACGATGCTTGAGCCGTGTATCGTTGTTTAGTCACTAAGTCGTGTCTGAGGACTCTCTGCGACCCCATGGACTGTAGCCCACCAGGCTCCTCTGTCCACGGGATTCTCCAGGCAAGAATACTGGAGTGGGTTGCCATGCCCTCCTCTAGGGGTCTTCTTGACCCAGGGATCTAATCCGAGTCTCCTGCAATTGCAGATGGCGAATGGTGGATTCTATACCACTGAGTCAGCAGGGAAGCCCTGACCTGTATATCACCTTGTTGGAAATCGAGTCTGATCTAGCTGAAACCAGGTTTCTCACTTAGCAGCATCCCTGGTCGTTACTCACTAGATGCCACTAACACAACCCCCACTCCAAGTCATGACCAAATGACCCAGATGTTGCTAAATGTCCTGGATGAGAACTCATGGTCCACATCCTTTCTCTCAGAGATGAGAAGTGGAGGCCCAGAGAATGAACCATGTCACCCGACACAGGTAATTAGAGGCCGTTCCTGCAAGAGCATGCCTGGTCTCCTGCCACCTCTTCTCAGGCGCTTTTCCCAGAAACTGCAATACGGCCTCCAGGCTCGTATTAAACTGCTCAGTCTGATTTGCAGCAGAGGCCCGGGCTCAGACCCTCAACATAATGTAGCTTCTATTGACAAACGTGGGCTTGGTGAGCTTGTACTCTTCGAGTTGTCTCCAACATAATACTTCAGAACCAGGATTTTTGTGAAATTTCAAAGTTCCTTCCAAGCTCACATTTTCTTTTTTTTTGAGAAAGTATCGGTTTCTCTCTCCACCTCCTTCAGTTGTGAAAAGAATAAATGCCTTGAGCCAGGCCCAGAGGACTGTGGCCTTGGTTCCTTTCCACGGTGCCGGTCATTGGGTGACGGAACGCTTGCCAAATGGTGAATAAATCCGTCCACAGCTTTTGTTCATCTGATAACTGGGTGTGATATACGCAAAGTTAAAGCTCACTCCATGAAAACATCCGGTTTTATCTGGGATCTTTCCTTCTGGTCAGTATATTCTAACACTTGGAGAAAAAAACCCGATAACTCACACTTTGAAACCCTGCCGTCCTGTTGTTGGCCTTTTATTCACTATGCTGACATTTAAGTAAGAGAGACGGTGGAGGGTGAGAGAAACCAGGCTGCAGAGTGCCCTTCCCTGGGGGCTGTACCACCGTGACCCGGCCCTTCCTGGTTAGTGAGATGCTCTCTTGCTCACAGGTTGCTTGGGGTCACTGGACATCTAGTGACACAGGCCTGACTTAGATTCTGACCCTGCAGAGCTGTTGTCTTTGAAGTCTAGCAGCCTGTGGTTGGAAAAGACCACCCAAGCCAGCAAATGGCCAGTGACACGCAAGCCCAACTCCAATTCATGTCAGTGTGCCGGTGACGAAATTCACTGCTGGCCATCTGAGGGGGCAAATCCTTGCCGACAGCCGGTGCCAGCGGCCACAGCAGGTGCTGCTTTGTGCGCGCTGTTGAAATGCCCGCAGCTCTGAGAGATGGCTCAGGAATGCTGCTGACGCCACCCAAGCGCTCGGCACCCCTACCTACTTACGCTACCACCCTGCCAGTCAGGGCCAGCAGCTATGTTTCTGTACTGGGACCAGATGACGTCATGGTACCAGATGACGAATTTTAACCTGGCTTTGTGCAGAACCTAGAAATATCCAGTCAAATTGGAAACTGGGGGTGGGAAAAAAAATCAGGTCAGTTCTTCAGGGTCAGGATGTCTAGAGGCCCTGCAGACCACTGATCTCTTTCCCCTGAATTACCATTAAAACATCTTCTGCATTGTGAACTCAGCCATGCTGTGATTAAGTCCAGATGGGCAAGGACTCTTTCCTGGTTCCTATTCAAACACAGCACAGCGTCGGATATGGCAGTACAACAGAGCACTGACCAAGGTGGGTCTAAAGATCTGGAGTCCATTTATCCTCTGACAGTTTCATAAGTTTGGGTAAGTAGCTCATGGGCTTCCTTGATGGTTCAGTGGTGAAGAATCTGCCTGCCAATGCAGGAGACCCGGGTTCCATCCCAAGATCAGGAAGATCCCGTGGAGAAGGAAATGGCAACCCACTCCAGTATTCTTGCTTGGGAAATCCCATGGACAGAGGAGCCTGGCGGGCTACAGTCCCCGGGGTTGCAAAGAGTTGGACAGGACTTAGCGACTAAACAACAATAGCAACGAGTAGCTTGGGAGCTGGGGGAGGGGCAGGCGGACAGCAAAGGTCACCGTCTCTTACTCACTCTGGACTGGCACAGCTTGCTCCCATACCTCTTTTCCTTCCACACCTTATAGAGAGCCCCCTCCAGCTCTGCCTACATGTGATCAGCAGCTCCGTAGCCCTTGACCAAGCTCTCTGCTGCTTAGACAGCTTCTCCCTCGAAGACTGCTCGCTCACCCCAGTGCTGCCTCTCTTAGCTACTTTTGTCAGGACCAGAGATGGTTCAACCTATTTTTCCCTATAGCTCTGCTTATCAGTTTTACATGGGCACCAGAAGCCATGAATGAATTAACATGAAATTATACAAATGCAGATCTTCTCCAAGTATATTCCCTGGGAAGCAATGTTTTTGCCCAAACTGGATCCATTTTAGCTGCAGCTAAGGCCAGACTCTCCCTGTTATTAATCAGAAAAAAGATGCTTGTTTTCAAATTTTTTCTCTAGCAATTTTTTTTTCTTAGATTTCTTTGTTGTTGCTTAGTCACTAAGTTGTGTTTGACTCTCTGTGACCCCATGGACTGCAGCAGGCCAGGGTTCCCAGTCCTTCACTATCTCCCTGAGTTTGCTCTATCTCATGTCCACTGGTCAGTGATGCCATCCAACCATCTCATCTTCTGTCCTTCCCTTCTCCTCTTGCCCTCCATCTTTCCCAGCATCAGGGTCTTTTCCAATGAGTTGCATCAGGTGGCCAAAGTATTGGAGCTTCAGCATCTGTCTTTCCAATGAATATTCAGGGTTGATTTCCCTCAGGATTGACTGGTTTAATCTCTTTGCTGTCCAAGGGACTCTCAAGAGTCTTCTCCACAGTTCGAAAGCATCAATTCTTCAGTGCTCAGCCTTCTTTATGGTACAACTCTCACATCCGTATATGACTACTGGAAAACCTATAGCTTTGACGATACAGATCTTTGTTGGCTAAGTGATGTCTCTGGTTTTTAATATGCTGTCTAGGTTTGTCATGGCTTTTCTTCCAAGGAGCAAGCATCTTTTAATTTCATGGGGGCATTTAACATCTGAAGTGATTTTGGAGCCCAAGAAAATGAAATCTGTCACCGTTTCCACTGTTTCCCCATCTATTTGACATGAAGTGATGGGACTGGATGCCATGATCTTAGTTTTTCAATGTTGAGTGTTAAGCCAGCTTTTTCACTCTCCTCTTTCACCCTCATCAAGAGGCTCTTTAGTTCCTCTTCACTTTCTGCCATTAGTGTGGTATCATCTGCATATCTGAGATTGTTGATATTTCTCCAGACAATCTTGATTCTAGCTTGTGCTTCACCCAGCCTGGCATTTCACATGATGTACTCTACACATGAATTAAATAAGCAGGGTGACAATGTACTGCCTTGACGTCCTCCTTTCCTAATTTTGAACCAGTCCGTTGTTCCATGTCCAGTTCTAACTGTTGCTTCTTGACCTGCATACAGGTTTCTCAGGAGACAGGTAAGGTGGTCTGGTATTCCCATCTCTTTCAGAATTTTCAAGTTTGTTGTGATCCACACACTCGTGTAGTCAGTGAAGCAGAAGTAGATTTTTTTTTTTAATTCTCTTGCTTTTTCTATGATCCAGTGGATGTTGGCAATTTGATCTCTAGTTCCTCTGCCTTTTCTAAATCCAGCTTGTACATCTGGAAGTTCTAGGTTCACGTATTGTTGAAGCCTAGTGACTTTGAGCATTACTTTGCTAGCATGTGAAATGAGCGAAGTGTGCAGTAGTTTGAACATTCTTTTGAATTGGAATGAAAATTGACCTTTTCCAGTCCTGTGGCCACTGCTGAGTTTTCCAAATTTGCTGGCATATTGAGTGCAGCACTTTCACAGCATCATCTTTTAGGATTAGAAATAGCTCAGCTGAAATTCCATCACCTCCACTAGCTTTGTAGTGATGCTTCCTAAGGCCCACTTAACTTCACATTCCAGGATGTCTGGCTCTAGGTGAGTGATCACACCACCGTGGTTATCCGGGTTTAAGAATTTTTTTGTACACTTCTGTGTATTGTTGCCACCTCTTCTTAGTCTCCTCTGCTTCTGTTAGGTCCATGCCATTTCTGTCCTTTATTGAGCCCATCTTTGCATGAAATGTTCCGTTGGTATCTCTAATTTTCTTGAAGAGATCTCTAGTCTTTCCCATTGTGTTGTTTTCCTCTATTTCTTTGCACTGTTTACTTAAGAAGCTTTTCTTATCTTTCCTTGCTATTCTCTGGAACTCTGCATTCAGTTGGGTGTGCCTTTCTCCTTTGCCTTCCCCTCTTCTTTTCTCAATTATTTGTAAGGCCTCCTCAGACAACCACTTTGCCTTCTTGCATTTCTTTTTCTTGGGGATGGTTTTAACCACCTCGTCTGGTACAATGTCACAAACCTCTATCTGTAGTTCTTCAGGCACTCTGTCTACCAGATCTAGTCCCTTGAATTTATTCATTACCTCCACTGTATAATTGTAAGGGATTTGATTTAGGTCATATCTGGGTGGCCTAATGGTTTTCTCTACTTTCTTCAATCTGAGCCTGAATTTTGCAATTAGAAGCCGATGATCTGAATCACAGTCAGCTCCTGGTCTTGTTTTGCTGACTATATAAAGTTTCTTTATATTTGTCTGCAAAGAATATAATCAATCTGATTTTAGTGTTGACCATCTGGTGATGTCCATGTGTAGAGTCATCTATTGTGCTGTGGGAAGAGCATGTTTGCTATGACCGGTGCATTCTCTCGGCAAAACTCTGTTAGCCTTTGCCCTGCTTCATTCTGTACTCCACGGCCAAACTTGCCTGTTACTCCAGGTATCTCTTGAGTTCCTACTTTTGTGTTCCAGTCCCCTGTGATGAAAAGGACATCTTTTTTGGTGTTAATTCTAGGAGGTCTTGTAGGTCTTCATAGAACCGTTCAACTTTTCTTTGGCGTTAGTGGTTGGGGCATAGCTTTGGATTATGGTGATGTTAAATGGTTTGCCTTGGAAACGAACAGAGATCATTCTATTGTTTTTGAGACTGCACCCAAGTGCTGCATTTTGGACTCTTTTGTTGACTATGAGGGCTACTCCATTCCTTCTAAGGATTCTTGGCCACAGTAGTAGATATAATGGTCATCTGAATTAAATTTTCCTGTTCCTGTCCATTTTAGTTCACTGATTCCTAAAATGTCGATGTTCACTCTTGCCATCTCCAGTTTGATCACATCCAGTTTACCTTAATTCGTGGACTTAACATGCCAGGTTCCTAGCAATATTGTCCTTTACAGCATCGGACTTTACCTTCACTACCAGTCACATCCGCGCTGGGTGCCATTTCTGCTTTGGCTCCGCCTCTTCATTCTTTCTGGAGCTCTTTCTCTGCCCTTCCCCGGTAGCACACTGGACACCTACTGACGTGAGGGGTTCATCTTTCTGTCATATCTCTTTGCCTTTTCGTACATAGGTTTCTCAAGGAAAGAATACTGAAGTGCTTTGCCATCCCTTCCTCCCGTGGACCATGTTTCGTCAGGCCCTGACAAGCAGGGATGTGCCCTTCAGCCCCTCAGTGTAGCTGGCTGACGTGCCCGGTGCCCTGGCTGTCCCACAGCTGCTCCTCGCTGAGTGTGTAAACTTTCACCGGCCGTTGGACGTTGGTCAACCTGTACGCTGGGGGGCTGAGGCAGAGGCCCTGCTGGAGTCTCCAGGAAGGGGTCTGGGGAAGGCTGGAGCCGTTGGAGGCCGCCCAGGAGCAGAGGGCACCCTGCTATTGTCCACAGATTTCTTTGTCCGCTGCCAATTTTTAAGGAGACAATTAATCAAGTAGCAAATGAAGTCGTTTTATTTTTAAACTCAAGATATCTCCATTAACTGCCTTTGTAAAACAGGTTCAGAGTTTCAACTTTTTGAAAGGAATTTTGAAGCAAGTTTGCAAGTTAAGGGGCTTCCCTGGTGGCTCAGACAGTAAAGAATCCGCCTGCAATGAGGAGACCAGGGTTCGATCCCTGGGTTGGGAAGATCCCCTGGAGAAGGGAGTAGCAACCCACTGCAGTACTCTTGCCTGGAAAATCCCATGGACAGAGGAGCCTGGGGCCTACAGTGCATGGGGTTGCAAAGAATCGGACACAACCGAGCGACTAAGCACATGCAAGTTAAGACCTCTGAACTGTGGGTTAATGCAAGTCCATTTTTCCCATTGTTCAGGCCCCAAACTTAATGTCAGTCCTGACCCCTATTTGTCTTGCACACACAGGTAACCCATCAGCTCTTGCTTGCAAAATATGCAGAGGTGGACTCTTGTCAGCACCTCCCCTGCCGCAGTCCTGGCCTAAGCCACGGTGCCGTCTCAGGGTGGGTGACAAGGCACCTCCGCTCGGTCTCCCTACTTCCCCAGGCCCTTTGCAATCTGCAGTTTCTAATCTGGCAAACAAGGGGCTCCCATTCCTCCTCCATGGATCTCTTTCTCTTTTTTCAATTATTGTTTAAGCATTTATTTATTTTTAATCAAAAGATAGGGCCTTCCCACGTGGTGCAAAAGGTAAAGATTCTTCCTGCCAATGCAGGAGATACAAGAGACACGGGTTCAGTTCCTGGGTCAGGAAGATTCCCTGGAGGAAGAAATGGCAACCTGCTCCAGTATTTTTACTTGGAAAATTCCATGGACAGAAGAGCCTGGTGGGCTACAGTTCACGGGGCCGCAGAGTCAGACACGAAGGCGCTACTGAGAAGACGCAATCAGAGGATAACTGCTTTACAATACTGTGTTGCTTTCCCCACTATGTCAACTCAAATCAGCATGGTGCTCTTTCTTGCTCTGGGATAAGGGCCTCAGGGTCTCCCCTGTCTCTGCACAGTTTCACCTACCTCCTGCTCTCTGGCGCCTCCTGCAGGACCTTGCCTTGGCTGAAAAACCAACCAAAGGGTTCAATGTAATCTTTTATTGGCGGGGTGGAGGGAATACTCTGCCCATGATTTAGCAACTGAACAACAGCTCTTTTTTTTTTAAAAGCCTTCTTCCTCGTATTCATTTTATTTATTTATTTTGATCTTTTTTGGCCACACTGCACAGCATGTGGGATCTTAGTTCCTAGACCAGGGACTGAACCCACATCTCCTGCATTGGAAGGCGGATTCTTGGCCACTGGACCACCAGGGGAAGTCCCCAGATCTGAGGTTATTGATTTGGGACCTTATGTCCTTTTAAATACAGGCATTTTAGTGCTATAAATTTTCCCAGAAGTACAGCTTTAGTGTCGCCGCATGAATTTGGACTATTGTGCTTTCATTTTCATTCAGTTCAAAATAATCCTTACTCTTCCTTTCAGTTTCTTTTTCATTGATTCATGGATTATTTAGAAATGTGTTATTTAGTTTCTAAACATTTTGGGGATTTTCCAATGCTCTTTCTGTTATTGATTTCTAATTTAATTTCATTGTGGTCAGAGAACTACTTTGTGTGATTTGCTTTTAGCTTTACCAAGATACATTTCATGGTACAGAATGTAACTCTCTTGATAAGTGCTTTGTATACACTTGACAGGAATGTGTAGTCTGCTATTTTTGGGTAGAGTGGGTAGAGTGTTCAATAAATGACAACTAGGTCCGTTGGTTGCTATTGCTGTTTGTAATGAAAGGATATAGTTTTTAAATGATGTAATTTAGTTGCTACTCGTTTGATCAGTTATTGAGAAAGTAGTATTTAATATCATTTACTGTAGGCTTCTTAAATTTCTTGTTTCACATATATCATTTTTGCTTTTTTTTTTTTTTTTGGAAGTTTTGTTGTTAGATATATAAACTTTAAGGATTGTCCTCTTGATAAGTTAGCTCTTTATCTTACTGAAATAACCCTTTCACCTCTGGTGGTACATATATGCTCTATAACTTACTTTGATATTAATATCTACTTCACAGTTTTTTTTTTTTAACCAGGGTTAGCAAATAACCTGTTTTTTCTTTTGAACTTATTTGATTATTTATATAAAAATGTGTTTCTAATAAGCAGGATTTAATTGGATTTTGCTTTGTTTATGCCCTCTACCAAGCTGAAACTTTTAACTCTTTTAGCTGAGCATTTCATGAACAGGGGAGCCTGGTGGGCTGCAGTCCATGGGGTCTTTGGGGTCGCAAAGAGTTGGACACGACTAAGCAACTACCACCTTCATTTTTTAGATAATTTACATTTAATGTGATAATTTGTATGACTATATTTATCTAGCATCTTGCTGTTTATCCCATTGGCTTTTTGTTCCATTTTTCCTCTGTTCACCCTTCTTTTCCATTAATTGTTATTATTCTACCTCGTCCCTTTTATTGACTTATTAGCTAAAACTTTTTGTTTTGCTATTTAGTGTGAAATCCTTTATTATCCTTATTGTTGTTCCTCTCTATATATGTCTTTTTTCCCTCAGCTGCTTTTCTGATTTTTTTCTTAGTCAGTGGCTTGTGAAATTTAATGAGCAAGTGTGACTGAACTGAACTGAATTTGGTGTGATCTTTTTGAGCTCAGAGTTAGATAAACATTTTGGATATACGGGTTTAGGTTGTTGCTGTTATTCAGTTGCTAAGTCACGTCTGTCTCTTTGCAACCCCATGGATGGCAGCACGCCAGGCTTCCCTGTCCTTCACCATCTGCCGGAGTTTGCTCAAGCTCATGTCCATTGAGTCAGCGATGCTATCTAACCATTTCATCCTCTGCACCCCCCCATCAGTTTGTATTCTTCACCAAATTTGGAAAAAGTTCATTATTTCTTTTTTATAAAATTTTTTAAAATTTATTTTTGGCTGTGCTGAGTCTTTGTTGCTGCACGACTTTTTCCCTAGTTGCAGCGAGCAGGGGACACTCTGTGCGTGGCGTGGGCTTGTCCCTGTGGTGGCTTTTCTTGTTGAGACCACAGGCTCTGGGGCGCGTGGGCTCCAGTGGTTGAGGCACAAGAGCTTAGCCGCTCTGAAGCATGTGGGATCTTCCCAGACCAGGGATCGAACCTGTGTCCCCTGCACTGGCAGGTGGATTCTTCACCACTGAGCCACCAGGCAAGCCCCCATTATTTCTTTAAATAGTTTTTCTGATGTATCCCTCTATGTTTTTCTTCAGGGACTCTAAATACAAATATATTAGGTCATTTGAAGTTGTCCAAAAGTTTGCTGATGATTTTGTCATCTTTTTAAGTTCTTTTTTTTTTTGATATTTTATTTTGGATAGTTTTTATTGCTCTACTTTCAAACTCACTATCTTTTATTCTGTAATGTCTTATTTGTTGTTAATCACATCCAATATATTTTTATCTATAGTTCAGTTCAGTCCAGTCGCTCAGTTGTATCCAACTCTTTGCGACCCCTTGGACTGCAGCACTCCAGGCTTCCCGATCCATCACCAACTCCCGGAGCTTACTCGAACTCATGTCCATTGAGTCGGTGATGCCATCCAACCATCTCATCCTCTGTCATCCCCTTCTCCTCCTGCCTTTAGTCTTTCCCAGGATCGGGGTATTTTCAAATGAGTCAGTTCTTCCCATCAGGTGGCCAAAGTATCGGAGTTTCAGCTTCAGCATCAGTCCTTCCAATGAACACTCAGGACTGATATCCTTTAGGAGTGATTGGTTGGATCTCCTTGCAGTCAGGGACTCTCAAGAGTCTTCTCCAACATCACAGTTCAAAAGCATCAATTCTTTGGCGCTCAGCTTTCTTTATAGAAACTATCTGTAGTTAAAAATACATTTTTATCTGCAGTTACAAATTTTTATCTGAAATTTGTAGTTTTCATCTCTAAATGTCTGATTTGGACATCTAGGACACAGTTATACAGTTATGATACTTCTTGAACATCTAGAATACAATTGGACAGTTATAACTGTTTTATGTCCTTATTTGCTAATTCTAACATTTAATTGGTTCTGTGTTGGTTTTGATTGGTTGATTTTTCTCCTCACAATTATTTTCTTGTTTCTTTCTATGCTTGGTGAATTTTACTTTGGTGCTGAATATTTTTCTACTTCTAAATACTCTTGAGCTCTTTTGGGGGATGCAGTTAAATTACTCGGAAAAAGTTTGATTGTTTTGGCTCTTGCTTTTAAGAATTTAGTTGAAACAGAGCAGCATTTAGTCTCAGGTGAATTATTCCACATTATGAACAAAACATGACTTTGAGTGCCCTACCCGATGACCCACACACTGTGATGTGTTCCTGCCTTGCTGTGGGGACAGGCACTTTCCCTGGCCCTGTGTGCGTAGCTCACCCTCTCAGGCAGGTCTTTACCCAGCCTCTCAGGTTCCTCGCATGCATCTGCCTAGCAGCTGATGTTGTTTCGTCTCTAAGTTGTGTTCAATTCTTTGGGACCCCACGGACAGCAGCACACCAGGCTCTTCTGTCCATGGGATTTCCCAGGCAAGAATCCTAAAGCAGGTTGCCATTCCCTTCTCCAGGGGATCTTCCTGACCCAGGAATCGAACCCTCCTCTCCTGCTTGGCAGGCAGATTCTATACCACTGAGCCATCAGGGAAGCCCATGCCTAGCAGTACTCTGCTGAATTCTTGAGGAAGCCCCTCCATAGATCTAAGGAATTCTCTCTCCTTGCAACTTTCCTCCCTGGTCTTTAATTCTGCAAACTCTAGGCACCCCATTCGCCCACACTCTCAGCTCTGTTAATTCAATAGAGCTCTGTTGACTATGGCGGTCCACTGGGTACTACCTGGATTCACAGTCTCCGAACCATAGCCTGGAAACTCTCTCGTGGAAGTAAGCTGGGGTCCTTACAGAGCTCACTTTGTCTACTCCCAAGCCCTTAGGAGTACTGATCTCCACTACCTGATGTCCAGTGCCTTGAAAACATTTGTTTAATACATTTCATTGGGTTTTTACAATTGTTTCAGGCAGGAGGGTAAGTCTGATTTCTGTTACTCCATCTTGATCAGAAGCAGAGGTTGCAAATTAACTAGATTTGTTTCCTCCTAACAAGCATGTATGCATGTGGCTATGATTTTATTAATATATTGCACACATCTAATAAACATTTGCTGTAAGTGAAATTGATCCTAGTTTTATATTGGAGCTGAGCAGATGAATAATCAATGGCTTTTGTTTGCTAGGCAAGCCATATCTGCCAGGTACTGACGAAGTTAGAGAATCCTGGCCTCGCTTGTCTTCCTATCACGAATGTGCATTCAGGGACTTCTTCCAGATCAGGGACTCATATCCCTCCCCACTGAAGCTCTTTGCTCCCATCAAGTATCCACTGGAAATTTGGGGAAGTTCACTCCTTCAAATTCCAGTTTTTGCCTTTCTGAGGATTTTATGAACAGATTTCTCTTAATGGGGCTGTCACTTTTCCAGCTTTAAAATCGAAATCCAAAGTAAAGCCCTTCTAAGAATATACTTCCCACGATGAGTTTCTTAAGCATGGAAATATTTAGATATTTTCCATAGATGTTCAGAAGGTAAATGGTGGAATTTCCACACGAGGTGCTCCCATGTCTCTGATGGATGGATGGGAGCCTTCAAAGCAGTAATAAGAACAGGACAACCCACACCAACACAGAAATAGCCTGTTCTCTCTTGGAATGGAGAGCCAAGGTTAAGCCAGTACATTTTAGGAAGCTGGACATTTGTGCCAACAGTTCTTTCCCAGCTTATTTTTGGACTTTTTATTTTAAAGATTTTAACCTTACAAAGGTGTTCAAAATTTACATTTTTTTTTTCTTTTACTTCTTCCATTACTTTTATACCTTTACTTGCATCATGAGAGGGCATAAAGTTTTAACATGCTATTTTATGGGGTTATTTTCCCTGTATCATTATTTAATTCCTATGAAATTTATTAGGGATGTGACATAAGAAGCCAAACATTTTTTCCAAAATGTCAAAAAATTTCACCAGTGCTATTACTTTAAAAAATAGCCATCACCATTTATTCGTGATGTCACTTGTATAAAATACATAGTTTTTATGGGTATAAGACTTACTGGTGGATTCTTAGTTCTCTTGTGCTTATTTTTCTGTTTATACTTCTACATTGCTACTCTGAATCATAGACAGGGTCTTCTGTAGATAAGACCACACTATTCCTGTTCACTGAATGTTCTTTTTTTATTCAATCCATGTTCCAGGTAAGCTTTATGCCAACTTTTTCAAGTTCAGAAAAACCATTAAACATTTCTTTGAGATAAAATAGAACATCTCAATTCTTTGGGAGAAGAACTGCTGTTTTGATAATACTTCAATCTCCTTAATCTTACCCGTCAGAAATATTTTCTCTGTCAATATACACAACTCAATTATGTCACTTGGTACATATGTAAATATTTAGTAAGATAGACATATATTCCCTGTGTATTTTAAATAAGATTTCCCTCATTTCCTTTTGTTATTATTGCTATTGTGGGTGGGAACACTGGACTTTATAACCGATTTTTGCTGGTTGATAGAAAAGATATTGATGTCTCTACATTTTCCATTGGTCTCCTTTAAATATATCCTGTAGTTTTCAGTGGGTTTTGCATTTTTTGAATCAATGGGTCACTTGAAAGTCTTAATATTCTCTTGATTATAATTCTGTTTAATGAACACCAGGAAGTTCTGTGAAATGCTGAGTTGGAGAGGAGAGAATACTAACCCTAGACTTCTAGAATATCCTCACTATGTGATGTGTTTTGTTACAAAATTCTAGAAATCCTTAGAGATGAGTAAATCTTTAGGTATAACCAATCTAATTCTTTCACTTACAGAGAATAAAACAGTGTCTGCTCTGTCGCTGTTGTGATGTTAGATACTGGCAGAGAGGGGAAAGAAACATTAGTGACCCTATTATAAGGAGCCATCATCAGTTTCAGTATTCTGGTAACGTGACACTTCCATTACCTGTAATTTTCCTCATAAAGGCTATCAGCATTGCCCCCTTTTGTATAAAATGGCACATTTTGTATCAGAGCAGAGGCAGAAAAGAAGGTTGCACCTGCTCCCCCAGGCTATTTTTCGAAGCTGGTTTCTAAGCACACAGCAAGCGGTGGGGAGAGCCCTTGTACTGGCCGCACCGCAGGAGGTCTGAATGGACAATGCAAACAAACCGTGAGCCTCCAAGAGGCAACCTGCTGCTCTGGAGTCAGGTGTGTGTAGGGGGACGCAGTGGGTGCCTGGAACTCAGAACAGCTCCGTGGAGATGGGCCCTGGTGAGAACTTGTATGCTTAAAGCCACCAAAAAATGCTTTAAAGAACTCTGCAAGCACATCCCATATATTTGCCTTGGAAGATGGGCCCTTATCCAAATCTCCTGGAGGGGCCAGCCTTGCAAAGTGCTGAAGCAAACCCTGAGATCAGAGACAGATAATACAGACCTTTCTCATCATTTGCCACCAGCCTGGAATAATCCTGCCCCTCTTCCTGCCATCTTTGCTCTTGTCGTGGCTTAAAAGCCCCCTGAGAGCAATTCCTGGGTCTGGAAGAAATGAGCCTGACACCAAGGTCAAGTGCAGACACGTTCCCAAGACAGCTGAGGACAACCCATTTTTTGCAGCATCATTTCCAAAGCTCACATAAAAAGGGATGGGGACTATATCTTCACCTTCATAGGAAACACTCATGAACTTATCAACAAATGCAGAGTGAGTTAGTTGTGTGTCCAAGACTTCAAGTTACAAGGTTGCAGAAGGTCTCAGCTTCAGGATGGGGGGTGTTCATCATCTAAGTGTGGATAGCAGGTTGGGAGAGACTCACTTCAATGACAGCCTTTGCTATTTTCACTCACAAGCATCAAGCCCTGTGCTGGATATGAAGTACGTAGAGTAGTTTGAGACGAGTATATTAGAATGCGTATAGCAGCCTTTGTATATATCATGAAGTTATAAAGAGGCAAAAAATAAGGGGATATTTCAAAACACCAAGAATGGGATATTCTAGAACACTGGAATCTCTGTTCTTACCACTCATATGATTTTGAACACTCATGACACGTATAAACCAGATGCATGCATGCCACAAGGCCCTGATGGGTTATATAAGTACAATGACCCAGGAAGACTTCCTGGAAGAAGTGGCTGTTGGGATAGCCGAAAGGGAACAGAGACAGTAGGAACCCTGAGACATAGACTCTTACCACGAGACTTTCCGTCTCCTTTTTGGGTAACAGAGCAAGCCCTCGGCTCTCCAAGGTGGAGTTGGTGTCCTGGTAATGGATTTCATACATAAGCATCAAACATACAGATACCCCGTAAAGTTACACAGATGTATGGTCTCCTGTGCCATCACTGGCTTTGACTGTAGAACGGGGGAGGAGGGAATAGTTTCCAATAAGAAAAATGAACTCTAAGTGTGATTTTTTAGTCACAATCAATATTCAGCCCTTCTACCTACAAGTTTTAAAATTTTAGTAATTTGTCTCATGGATGATCAGAAACCTTGGACTCAAGGGATCAAGGTCAAGGATCAACTCCTCATTTAGGTCCATTGGAATGGATTATTCTATAGCTACAGTTTGTAACTTCTAATTTTTTTTAATGACTAGGTCAATATTTCATACTAAGAGGGAGAGGTATGCAAAGTGTGATCTTATATTCACGCAGCAATCAAGTATGTATTCAGTGCCCTGCCTTCTGTGTGCTCACCTCTCACTAGACCGCAGATACCCTGAGGGCAAGGCCGGTGTCTAATTTGTAGCTCAGTCTCCAGTGCTGCTCTGGAAAGAGGACAGGTCTCAGTCAAAGTCTGAATGACTGAGTGAGCAAATCCCCAGCATGAGAAGGACATTGAAGAAATTCACGGCTCCCGCCTTGTCCCCTGGGAGCTGGTGAAGACAGTGCCCTGCTGGCTACTGTAACTTTGCACACCTGGATCGGCACTGATGGGCTGGCGGGACAGGGCTCCCTGCCCCTGCTTTCTGGAATGTGCTGGAGAGAGAGAATCACACTTGGCAGGGAGATGGCACTCAGCTCAGGGGCAGAGCTCTGGAGCGAGCCTCTCCCTGAGGGAGACTGAGTCGTGGACTCCACCTGGTGGTGTCTGCAGAGACCTCACCTACCTGATCGAAGCCAGGAGAAGCCAGCGCCCATGGCTGGCCACTCAGGTTTGGATCTCGTGAGGAGGAAGACTCACAAAGAGAGGCTGGGGGCTGGGTGACTCCCGGGAGCATTTGTGGGCTCCAAAACTCCCAGGGGAGGTGGGCTCTGCTCCCTTGATCCCACCCCAGAGAGTGGCATCCCCAGGGAGACAGCCGTCTTACTCCCTGAAACATGGTAATAAAGCGTTCTGGGAAAATGCTGTCCGCATGCCCCTGAATGGTCCATCTGTGACTAGCCAGCTGTGGGGTTGGCTCTTGGACCTCTGTTTTCCCAGTGGGTGATCCGAGGGAATGTGCAGAGGGAACTTTTGAGGGAGATATCTTACCCTGGTCTCCCACCTCCCAGCTAACCTCACATCTCTGCTATGCCCACACTGCCTTGTAGCTTCCGTGTACACGGGGCTCTACCACTTATGGGGCACACTCGTGTGTGAACTGGAACCTAACTGGCCATCCAGTGAGGACAGATGAGGAGTGCCCTTGTCCATGGGAAGGCAGGCAGTGGGAAGGCAGACAGGTGAGTTCACCCCGGGAGTGACCAGCGGAGTGGGACCAGCCCAAGGCAGTGTGCGCTGCACCCCCAACAGAGGCTAAACTCTCAGAACCCATCATCCCTGCTGTTCTTGTAGCCTCAGTGTTTGATTTGAGGACTGATGTACGCATGTAATGGGGCTTCCCAGGTGGTGCTAGTGGTAAAGAACTTGCCTGCCAAGGCAGGAGACATGAGACACGAGTTTGATCCCTGGGTCAGGAAGATCCCCTGGAGAAGGAAATGGCAGCCCACTCCAGTATTCTTGCCTGGGAAATCCCATGGACAGAGGAGCCTTGGGGGCTACAGTCCTTGGGGGTGGCAAAGAGTCAGACACGACTTAGTGACTAAATAACAACGACAGCATGTAACTGGTACAGCTTGCTCCATCTGGCAGACCATGCAGGGCCACTTCATGGTTTGGCAGCTTATTTAGAGCGATTAGAAAAAGAAGAGATCTGAAGGTTTATGCGAGGCATTTCTAGAGCAAGCAAAACACTTCCCACATCTCTGTGGGCCTGACCACACAGGAATTGAGAAGCCGCAGCAGCAAACGTGCAACGGGTGTTCCAAAGAAAACACACACTCTTTTTTTTCTAAATCAGGCACTGGAGCTGGTATGCCTTTCCTTTTTTGCGGTCGTGTTGGACTGTCCATTCAATGTGGGTATCTGGGACTTTCTTTTACTGGAGAAGACAATTCCAAATGCACAGACTGAATTAGCTGAAACCAAACAGCATAGGGGAAAGAAAATTAAGCTGGGGAGAGGGGAACGAAGTGTCTTGACAAGGCCACAGAGAACCATATGAGATAAACCATAGGGACAAATGTAGACACTTCCTGAGAAGTGGCGCTGTCACGAGAAGCCAGTTTGATCTCTGATCATTTGACCCCTAGTGGAAGAGGACTGTATATAATGTTTCGTCAACATCCTGTTATCAGAGAGGATTACCCGAACCCACGTCATTTCCCCAAACTGGGTTAACCTAAAATGAAGCAACAGCATTGCTGCTGCTTTGGGAGTTAAGAGAACTCAGGAAACACAATCCTATAAAAATATTTTCTTAAAGAGCAAAAGTCACCAAAAGTCCTTCAACAAGAAGTGCAGAACAAGTCACAGCGGATGTTTGCTACAACTGGGACGACACGGGATGATCAGTTAAGGCTTTGACATTTACATCCACAAACATATACGCACACTTATACATACACATACACATGTGTACACACGTACATTCACACTGATACAGGCTGGATCATGTCCCTCCCCGTTCCTAACCCTTAGTCCCTCAGAATGTGACTGTGTTTAGAGATGGAGCCTGTAGAGAAGGAACTAAGCTAAAATGAGTCTGTTTGCGGGGTCCCTAATCCAGTGTGACCAGAGAAGAGAAAATTTGGACAAAGAGGCTCCAGGGATACGCACGTGTGTGCACTGAAGGAAGACCACCAGGGGAGGGCCCAGGGAGAAGTTCAGTTCAGTCCAGTTCGGCCGCTCAGTCGTGTCCAACTCTTTGCGACCCCATGGGCTGCAGCATGCCAGGCCTCCCTGTCCTTCACCAACTCCCAGAGCTTGCTCAAACTCATGTCCATCGAGTCAGTGATGCCATCCAACCATCTTGTTCTCTGTCCCTCCCTTCTCCTCCTGCCTTCAATCTTTCCCAGCATCAGGGTCTTTTCCAATGAGTCAGCTAGCTCTTCACATCAGGTGGCCCAAGTATTGGAGCTTCAGCTTCAGCATCAGTCCTTCCATTGAATATTCAGGACTGATTTCTTTTAGGATTGACTGGTTTCATCTCTTTCTAGTCCAAGGGACTCTCAAGAGTCTTCTCCAACACCACAGTTCTGTCAGAGTGAAACCACCCCTGCCGATGCTTTTATTTTGGCCTTCTAAACTGGACCCCTAGAAGTGAAGGACTCATCACTATGGGGGGGCACAGCTCCCAGTTAATAGAGTTATACATTATTTAAACATATGAAAAGTGAAGGTGTTAGTCACTCAGTTGTATCCAACTCTTTGGACCGCATGGACTATAGCCTGCCAGGCTCCTCTGTGCATGGAATTCTCCAGGCAAGAGGACCGGAGTGTGTAGCCATTTCCTTCTGCAGGAGATTTTCCCAACCCAGGGATCAAACCCAGGTCTCCAGCATCGCAGGCATATTCTGTATCAACTGAAGCACCAGAGAAGTCCATACAGATATATACACATATCTGTCTATGTACTCACACATGCACACACATATATATTTATATACAACTGTGTAGGTGGTGTGCTGGTAAAGAATCCACCTACCCATGCAGAGATGCAAGAGACACTTCCTCGGGTCAGGAAGATCCCTTGGAGTAGGAAATGGCAACCGACTCCAGTATTCTTGCCTGGAAAATTCCATGGAGAGAGGATCCTTGTGGGTTACAGGCATGGGGTTGCAAAGAGTGGAATACAACTGAGTGACTCAACACACACACACACACATATTCACACACATGTACACACGCATCCATGCATCACACATCTGAATTGTACTTCTTAGGTTTACTGACAACCGTGAATTCACACCCATACCTCCGCTTCCGTTTAACACCACACGATTTTACTCAAGTTTGAATCGTCCTTATCAGAACCTCCCGTCTCTGACAGTGAGCTGCCTGGGCTGATCCCAGGGCAGAGTTCCCTTCAGTCCTCCGGAACTTCTCGCCTCACCCTTTGGGGCTCTGAGCCCCAGGCCAGGGCCCCTCGACGGATCCTCCTTTCCACGGGGCCTCCAGCACCCCTTGTTGGGCAGCCCCCGTAAGCCACCACCCTCCTCATTCCCCAGGCCCTCTGCCTCCCCTAGGCCTCCTCCTCCACCTCACCATCCACGCTGTGCTCAGAACCTGACTTGGCCAGCAAGGCCCCCTCCTCACCCTGACCAGTCCCGGCAGCCTGGGTATGGCTGCCTGCCCTGCACACGAAGTTTTCTGGAAAGGAAGAGAAGGGGTGAGGGAAGGGAGGACCACCTCCGCTACCCTCATGGGCAGGACCCCCGGCAAATCACTCCACGTCTCTCCGTGGAGGTGGGCATTCTGCCTTGCACCGCCCGTGTGTTGTATCAGCCCACGGGCCCCTCGCTGGCGTCTGTTTGTTTCAATTTTTTAAAATTTACCTTTATTTATTTATTTTTGATTCCTTTTCGTTGTTGTTGAAGGATAATTGCTTTCCAGAATTTTGTTGTTTTCCGTCAAACCTCAACATGAATCAGCCACAGGTATACATATATCCCCTCCCTTTTGAACCCTCCTCCCATCTCCCACCCCATTCCACCCCTCTAGGTTGATACAGAGCCCCGTATAAGTTTCCTGAGCCATACAGCAAATACCTTTATTTATTTTAAATTGGAGTCACTGTTTGAATTTCCTGAGCCATAGAGCAAAAAAACCTTTATTTATTTTTAATTTTAATAATTTAATTTTTAATTTTATTTATTTTTAATACAATGTTATGTTGATGTCTGCTGTACAATGTGAATCAGCCATCAGATCAGATCAGATCAGTCACTCAGTCGTGTCTGACTCTTTGCGACCCCATGAATCGCAGCACGCCAGGCCTCCCTGTCCATCACCAACTCCCAGAGTTCACTCAGACTCACGTCCATTGAGTCAGTGATGACATCCAGCCATCTCATCCTCTGTCGTCCCCTTCTCCTCTTGCCCCCAATCCCTCCCAGCATCAGTCTTTTCCAATGAGTCAACTCTTCGCATGAGGTGGCCAAAGTACTGGAGTTTCAGTTTTAGCATCATTCCTTCCAAAGAAATCCCAGGGCTGATCTCTTTCAGAATGAACTGGTTGGATCTCCTTGCAGTCCAAGGGACTCTCAAGAGTCTTCTCCAACACCACAGTTCAAAAGCATCAATTCTTCAGCGCTCAGCCTTCTTCACAGTCCAACTCTCACATCCATACATGACCACAGGAAAAACCATAGCCTTGACTAGACGAACCTTTGTTAGCAAAGTAATGTCTCTGCTTTTGAATATGCTATCTAGGTTGGTCATAACTTGCCTTCCAAGGAGTGAGCGTCTTTTAATTTCATGGCTGCAGTCACCATCTGCAGTGATTTTGGGCCCAGAAAAATAAAGTCTGACACTGTTTCCACTGTTTCCCCATCTATTTCCCATGAAGTGATGGGACCGGATGCCATGATCTTCGTTTTCTGAATGTTGAGCTTTAAGCCAACTTTTTCACTCTCCTCCTTCGCTTTCTTCAAGAGGCTTTTTAGTTCCTCTTCACTTTCTGCCATAAGGGTGGTGTCATCTGCATATCTGAGGTTATTGATATTTCTCCTGGCAATCTTGATTCCAGCTTGTGTTTCTTCCAGTCCAGCGTTTCTCATGATGTACTCTGCATATAAGTTAAATAAGCAGGGTGACAATATACAGCCTTGACGTACTCCTTTTCCTATTTGGAACCAGTTTGTTGTTCCATGTCCAGTTCTAACTGTTGCTTCCTGACCTGCATACAAATTTCTCAAGAGGGAGATCAGGTGGTCTGGTATTCCCGTCTCTTTCAGAATTTTCCACAGTTTATTGTGATCCACACAGTCAAAGGCTTTGGCATAGTCAATAAAGCAGAAATAGATGTTTTTCTGGAACTCTCTTGCTTTTTCCATGAGCCAGCGGATGTTGGCAATTTGATCTCTGGTTCCTCTGCCTTTTCTAAAACCAGCTTGAACATCAGGAAGTTCACGGTTCACGTATTGCTGAAGCCTGGCTTGGAGAATTTTGAGCATTACTTTACTAGTGTGTGAGATGAGAGCAATTGTGCGGTAGTTTGAGCATTATTTGGCATTGCCTTTCTTTGGAATTGGAAGGAAAACTGACCTTTTCCAGTCCTGTGGCCACTGCTGAGTTTTCCAAATTTGCTGGCATATTGAGTGCAGCACTTTCACAGCATCATCTTTCAGGATTTGGAATCAGCCATACATGTGCATATATTCCTTCCCTTTTGAGCCTCCTCACCTCTCCCCACCATCCCACCCCTCTGCGCTGTCACAGGGCACCAGGCTGGCCCCCTTTGCTGGACAGCAGCTTCCCACGAGCTATCTGTTTCACACATGGCCATGTGTATATGTCAGTGGCACTTTCTCAACTCGTCCCACCCTCTCTGTTCCCCGATATGTCACAAGTCTGTTCTCCACATCTGTGTCTCTATTCCTGCCCTACAAATAGATTCAGTTCAGTTCAGTTCAGTCGCTCAGTCGTGTCTGACTCTTTGCGACCCCATGAATCGCAGCACGCCAGGCCTCCCTGTCCATCACCAACTCCCGGAGTTCACTCAGACTCACGTCCATTGAGTCAGTGATGACATCCAGCCATCTCATCCTCTGTCATCCCCTTCTCCTCCTGCCCACAATCCCTCCCAGCATCAGAGTTTTTTCCAATGAGTCAACTCTTCGCATGAGGTGGCCAAAGTACTGGAGTTTCAGTTTTAGCATCATTCCTTCCAAAGAAATCCCAGGGCTGATCTCTTTCAGAATGAACTGGTTGGATCTCCTTGCAGTCCAAGGGACTCTCAAGAGTCTTCTCCAACACCACAGTTCAAAAGCATCAATTCTTCAGCGCTCAGCCTTCTTCACAGTCCAACTCTCACATTCATACATGATCACAGGAAAAACCATAGCCTTGACTAGACGAACCTTTGTTAGCAAAGTAATGTCTCTGCTTTTGAATATGCTATCTAGGTTGGTCATAACTTGCCTTCCAAGGAGTGAGCGTCTTTTAATTTCATGGCTGCAGTCACCATCTGCAGTGATTTGGGAGCCCAAAAAAATTAAGTCTGACACTGTTTCCACTGTTTCCCCATCTATTTCCCATGCAGTGATGGGACTGAATGCCATGATCTTCGTTTTCTGAATGTTGAGCTTTAAGCCAAATTTTTCACTCTCCACTTTTACCTTCATCAAGAGGCTTTTGAGTTCCTCTTCACTTTCTGCCATAAGGGTGGTGTCATCTGCATATCTGAGGTTATTGATATTTCTCCTGGCAATCTTGATTCCAGCTTGTGTTTCTTCCAGTCCAGAGTTTCTCATGATGTACTCTGCATATAAGTTAAATAAGCAGGGTGACATTAGTCCATACCATTTTTCTAGATTCCATATATATGCATCTAGATTCCATATATATGCGTTAATATACAGTATTTTTCTCTTTGTGACTTACCTCACTCCATGTTACAGGTTCTAGTTTCATCCACCTCAGTTCAATTGACTCAAATTCTTTCCTCTTTATGGCTAAGTAATATTCCACTGCGTATTTGTACTATATCTTCTTTATCCACTCATCTGTCGATGGCCATGTAGGTTGCTTTTATGTTCTGGCAGTTGTAAACAGTGCTGCAGTGAACATCAGGATTCACGTGTCTTTTCAATTATGGTTTTCTCAGAGTATATGCTCAGCCGCTCAGTTGTGTCCAACTCTTTGTGACCCATAAACTGTAGCCAGCCAGGGTCCTCTGTCCATGGGATTTTCCAGGCAAGAATACTGGAGTGGGTTGCCGTTTCCTTCTTTGATATTTTGCTGTCACAAACAAAGCTGCGGTAAACATTCTTGCATATACACTGGGTTTTACTTTTATTTCTATGGGACAGATTCCCAAGGGTGGGATTACTGCGTCAAAGGTACAGGTTTTAATTATATCTGACATTTTTTTTTTTTTTTGTATTTGAAAAACAAATTTTATTAAGCAGTTTTACACAATCAGCCATTCATGGTCTGCAGTTAAAACACTGTGTATATTCACTGCTACTCAATTACAAAATCTTCAGACAGCAGTGAAAAACATATCAAATAACTCAAGGAAAAAACGTACTATGGTCCCTTAAAGAATAAAATATTAGGTGACGTCACTGAGATAGGAAATGAGGGATTTTTTTTTAAATACACATTTACTGTACTTCATTTAGGTGGGCTTTTCCCCTTGTTTGCTTATAGCAGAAGTTTAAGTGCCCAGAAACTAAAGTAATAATGTACTATGTACCATTTTAGCTTAAAATATTTTGCATTTATCACTTGACACATACTATTCTTTAAACATTTTAATACATAAACCATTGAATTTATTAAATTGATTAATAATTTTAAATTTCTTAAATAAAAATAACCTATTAGATACTTTTAAATTTATTAAATAAATTTATTAATATATATATTAAGTAATTAAATTTTAAGTATTTAATTGTGGCTGAGAGGCTGAGTGTCTGTTTCTTCACGTGGTACCTGACATCCTCGGTAGCCCTTGAGGCCCGGTGGGTTCAGCTGGGCCTGCCTGCAGTCGCATAAGCGGGGAGACAGCGTCATGTTCTCCAGTAGCCATGCCAGCCAAGAAACTCCCTTTCAATCCTGTGGGTCCCCATCAAGGGTCGAGTGAACCCCCATCCCCCCAGCTGCCAAACTGCCCACACCCTTCCCTCCTCACCCAGCTCCATGTTCTGCAGATTGAAAGCTGACTCTCTGCTGGACACTGGGGTGCAGCCTGGCTCTGCTGGCTGCGCACTGGGGAGGTTGACCAGAAAGCCAGTCCTTGTCACCCCCTGCAATGGGGGCCCTGGTAACATGAGGCAGGCAGCTCAGACGCAGAGGAGGTCAAGGAGGGCGGTGAGGGCTTCCCAGGAGAGTGACCCTAGTCTCAGACATCAGACAGGCGCCAGCCGGGCAGAGGAGAGCCAGGGTGGGTCCCACGAAGGAAACAGGGGACCAGGAGAGTACCCAGAGTACACCCTCTCCACTGGGGATCCAGGGCCCCCACCTCCTCCTGTAGCTCATCCTGCCAGCCCAGTTTCTCCCAGCTCCCGCAAACACAGCAGACTCTGCCCTGCTTGTGCTCTCTCTCCTGCGGAAAAGCCACCTTTCGAAGAGCAGCTTCTGCCTGCGGTGTGAAGCCTTCCCCAGCTGCTACAGCCACACTTATCTCCTGCCCTTGGAACAACCAGCCGGGTGCTTGGAACAACCAGTCCAGAATCTGGACTTGTGACTGGGGGAAAGGGGTCATGTTTGTCAAGTCCCTGCAGCTCTTAGTGCCAGAAACCTATCACACGTCTCAGCATCTGATCTCAGGCTGGGAACAGGGCTTGGGGTTTCCCGCTGTTCCTACCAGATGGCGGCTCCCTAGGGGTCAGACCACGCTGTTCATGGATGGAGCCCAGCTGCTGGGTGCAGAGGAGGAGCGGCTTTGTTCCATTGTTTTTGGACATCACAAGGGCCTCATCTCCTGGAACTCCTTCACACCATCCTGGGGCTCTTCAGGGAATGTGAGTGCTCAAGCAAAATCCTCCTCCTAATTTTGGTATCTGCAAAGTCATCCAATCAGGCTTTCCCATCACATGGGTGGGGTGAGCGATATTGCACCCTCGGGAAGAGGGGAGGAGGCTTCCTTTGTGTTTTCTCTTCCCGTCAAGGCACAAGGTGACTACATGTTGGCCAGCTGAGTAGCCCCCGTGTCTTGTGGGCTCGTAAGAATTTAGCTGGGCTCCCCAGGTGGCTCAGTGCATAAAGAATCTGACTGCAATGCAGGAGACCCAGGCACAGGTGAGTTTGATCCCCAGGTTGGGAAGATTCTCCGGAGGAGAGCATGGCAACCCACTCTAGTATTCTTGCCTGGAGAATGCCATGGATAGAGCAGCCTGGTGAGCTACAGTCCATAAGGTTGGGAGAGTTGGACACGTCTGAAGCAACTGAGCACTCACGCAAGGATTTAACTTAAAAGTTTGACTCAGCAAGTCCTCAAGTTGGGGTGAAGCACCTGATGAACACGGCTGGTGGAAACGCACAGAATCTGGACTTGTGACTCGGGGAAAAGGGGTCATGAGCAACCTCCTGGCTGGGTTCCTACCTTCCTTGTGCTGTGGGGATGGTAGCTGAGTTCCCAGAATCTGACCAGCTGCTGACCACACCCTTCCAACAATAGATAAGGACAGCTGAGACCCACTCACCCTGCTGAGACAGATTCTCTCAGGCATATTTGACGTCTTTCCTTTGAAAGAGTTACTAAATTCAGCATTAAAGCTGATATCTACTGGGGAAAAAAAAAAGTTTGACAGCCACCACCAAAAAAAAAAAAAAAAGGTAATCTCTAAAAGCCATTTTTTAGGGGATCATTATTTTACAGTCTAAATAAAGTTGCACTTTACCTTAACTTGAACTAACTAATAAAATCCATGTTTGGTGGGGAAGTCAGAGTGTATTAAAGAATAAGATGTTTACAGTGAGAATTATGTGCACTGTGGTTCAAAGTAACTGTGCTCAAATGGATTAATGTAGTTTCTGAAGTTGCTAGTTGTCAAAGTTCTATTCTGTGTATAAGGCAGGCCATTAGCAGCTGCAACATTGGGAGAATGGTGATTTCAAGGTCCCAGCCAAGAATCTGCCTTAGAAATGGCTGGCTCAGAGATAGTTGATTAATTCTGGGTGGAATGATTTCTAAGAAATTCCTATACTTGGTAGCCAGTCTCTAAGAGAACTCTTATCTGAGTGCTAAGCATCTCCTGGCTAGATTCTGAAGTCAGCAAGTAAGGATTAAGTTGGTATTAAAGCCAGTGGAAGTTCTCCCAGGAATGTGTGATGGGACAGTGGTATGGCCAATGTCAACAACCCTGGTAGGAAGAGGCAGGAAGCTGTTCTTCCTGGAACCAGTTTTGTGACCTTGAGCAAGTCACTCACCTCCAAGACTTCTCCATGTCCTGTTGTTGTTTAGTCACTAAGTCGTGTCTGACTCTTTGTGACCCCAGGGACTGCAGCACACCAGGCCTCCCATCCTTCCCAATCTCCCGGAGTTTGCTCAAACTCGTGTCCATTAAGTCAGTGATGCTACCCAACCATCTCATCCTCTGTTGTCCCCTTCTCCTCCTGCCTTCAATCTTTCCCAGCATCAGGGTCTTTTCCAATGAGTGAGCTCTTTGCATCAGGTGACCAAAGTATTGGAGCTTCAGTTTCAGCATCAATTCTTCCAATCAATATTCAGGACTGATTTCCTTTAGGATTGACTGCTTTGAACTCCTTGCAGTCCAAGGGACTCTCAAGAGTCTTCTCCGGCACCACAGTTGGAAAGTACCAATTCTTTCAAGACACTCAGCCTTCTTTATGGTCCAACTCTCACATCCATAGCTTTGACTAGATGGACCTTTGTGAGCTAAGTGATGTCTCTGCTTTTTAACACACTGTCTAGTTTTGTCATAACTTTTCTTCCAAGGAACATTCCAGTCCTAAATGCTCTGATGTATTGACCTTGGGAAGGTAGTTACGAGTATTAGGTAGGAGAGGTTTTTCTGATGAGAAAAATTAAAACACACATTCAACAGTCTAGACTTTCTAACATGCATTTGAATTATTTCTCTGCATTCATGCTATCAGACTGTAATCACTTAGATTACGGTGACTGGAACAGAGTGGAGCGATTCAGGAAAGGTTTGTGAAATAGGCAAGTTCCTGACTTTAGAGGGAAGGGAGGAGCCTAACCTGAAATGGGAAGGGTTTTCCAGGCATTAGCTCATCTGGTGCCTTGGAGGAGCAGTGAGTGGGAGGAAGAGTGGGCGCTGGGGTTTGGGGAACAAGAGAAAGACTGAGAAGCTAAGGCCATGGTAAAAATGCTTCTCTTACTAAAATAGATACACACAGACATCTTGAAAATAAGAACGGTGGACTTGAGCAAGAAATCTGCTGGTCTGTCAGTTCCAGTTGATTGTACATCACAAAACAGGAAAATAAAATTCAAAACTACGAAGACTGGCATAGTGTAGCCAGCAAGATACTCAAAAGCAAAAAAAAAAACAAAAAAACAAAAAACTGAACCAAAGAAACAAGAATAAAATAATCTATTAGTCTGACTCGTAAAAGGAAGAGGTGGCTACCAGAAATTGTTGGAATCATCTCAGGATTTAGACATAGAACAAAGGTAGCTTTTAAAAAGTTGAATGGCATTTTTCTCACATCCCTTCCCCATTTTGACACAAATCAGCAAAAGCTGTCATGGACCAGCACCATGATTTAACTGACCCACTTATAGACAGAGAAGCTGAACTCTAGGACTAATCACAGCATATGTTAATTTCCATGAGTTCTTCAGTTAACAGATCACTTTAGCAAGATCTCTGGAAATAAAAAAGATGTGTGTGTAAGAAGAGATGGTAGGGGATCTGTGGAGAAAGAGAACCAAGCATGGCTTTCTTGACATAAGAAAAGCCATTTTTGACCCAAGCCATTTTGGGGTCTAAGCTTGAACAGGTCTCGGTGATTAGTGATCTTCAGGGAACAAAAGAATGTAGAAAAATACACTTGTCATCAAGCGGGAGAAATAACAATAGCAAAGATAACAGATCTGTTGTAAAGTTTCCCAGTTCTGTTTCAATAATGCAGAGTAACCCGAAGTGCTCAGCCACCAGGTCAACTGGAACCTTGTGGATGACGATGCTGACCTTTTCTGATGCTCATGACTTCCGTTAACTGAAGCTTTGTCAACCGCCTAAGATAATTTATGCATATGCACATACCCTTAGCTTAAAACTTTCCCAATTTTGCTGTTCAGAGAGACACTGCTTTGGGAAAGATCTTGGTGTTCTCCTTACTTGCTACAGGTAATGAATCCTTCCTTCTGTTCTTTAGCTTGGTTGTGTCTTGGCTTTGATGCTGAAAGCTTGACTTCTGTGCACAAGTGCAGGGCCTAACCAAATCTCAGAGACAGGGTTTTGGGTAGTTTTGGGTGAAGTAGAAAAGAAGAGCCTTATAGGTTTGCCAGGCAATGGGGGACACAGAGGGATCCTGCTCTTTAAAAATGATGTGTCCCAACCCAGGAGGATTTGATGAGGAGCTTTATAGCAATGGTTCAAGGGTGGGATTGCTGAAAAGATGGGCGTGTGTGCAGGGCCTGTGTGTATGTGCTTATTGCTCATACAGACTTAGCTGACTCTTTGCAGACTTTCTTGTGTCTGACTCCTTGCAACCGCTGGGCTGTCACCCACCAGGCTCCTTGGCCCATGGGGATGCTCCAGGTCAGAATACTGGAGAGAGTTGCATGCCCTCCTCCAGGGGATCTTCCCAACCCAGGAATGGAACCCAGGTCTCCCGCACTGCAGGTGGGTTCTTTACCATCTGAGTCACCAGGGAAGCCCATGAATATTGGAGTGGGTAGCCCATCCCTTCTCCAGAGGATCTTCCTGACCTAGGAATCAAACCTGAGTCTTCTGCACTGCAGGCAGATTCCTTACTAGCTGAGCTACCTCTAATCTGGTCCCAGGTACCTTTGATGAGCTCCTCTGGTTCCTTGAACGCTGCCTCAAGTGGTCTTTCTCTTGTATGAAGAATGCTGACATCTCGAAGAACTTAAAGACACTGTTACGTGTGTCCACTGAGGCGGAACTAGGACGCTGCCCCAGGCTGCACTCTCGTTTCCCTTACGGGAAAGAATATGCCCAGGACTCGTGGAAAGGGGTCAACAGGGTCACTGATCCTCCAAGTATATTTTTAATTTGTTTGAGATGAGCTCACCATCATAATGACGTTCAAGTCTGCGATTCTGTGGCTCTTAGTGTATTCAAAATGTGCAACCATCACCCCCTGTCCAATTCCAGAGTATTGCCATCGTCCTCTAAAGAAACCGTGTACCTCCCAATTCCCTCATCCTGCCATGCCCGGGAAGCCACTAATTTACTTTCTGCCTCTACAAATGTGCCTCTTGTGAACATTTCATATATTTGGAATCTTACAAAATGTGGCTTTTTGTATCTGGCTTCTGTCACTTAGCATAAAGTTCTACAGGTCACCCGTGTGTCAGGGCGCTAAGACTTACACCTGTCTTTCTTCTGAGAAATTTACAGCCTGGCTCTCACGTTTAGGTCTTTGATTCATTTTGAGTTAAATTTTGTATACCATATGAAATAGGGATCCAAAGTTATGCTTTTGTATGTGACTATTCAGTTGTTCCAGCATCATTTGTTGAAAGGCTATTCTTTTCCCCACTGAATGGCCTTGGCACCCTTGACAAAAATCCATTATCCATAGATGATCACTTCATTGTTCCAGTTGCTATCACCCATGTCTGCACTCCAGACAGCAAGAAGAAGAAAAGAAGGAAGAAAGGCACATCAACTCTCTTTCAAGGAGACTTCCTGAGGTCCTACCCAATCAACTAGCATCTCCTTGGACAGAACTGGGTCCATGGCTGTACATTTCTACAGAGGAGACTGGGGGATGTGGTCATTACTCCAGTTGTTAGAACTCACTGCAAATTTTAATTTTTCATTCATATGCTGCATTTATTAGGAGCCATTGATAGATTCATATAAATTTATAACTCTTCAATAAACATAAAAGAAAGATTAATTAAATATAAAACATGCATGTAATAGAGATGATCAACCTCACTAAAACAAATTCTTTCAAGACTCTAATAAGTGTTAGTTGCTCAGTTGTGTCTAACTCTTTGCGACCCTGTGGACTGTAGCTCGCCAGACTCCTCTGTCCATGGAATTCTCCAGGCAAGAGTACTGAAGTGGAGTGCTGTTCCCTAATCCAGGGGATCTTCCTGATCCAGGGATTGAACCCAGGTCTCCTGCATTGCAGGCAGATTCTTTACTGTCTGAGCCATCAGGGAAGCAAAGTGTTCAAAACTTTGGTTAGATTAATGAAGAAAAATAGAGCTGGTGAATAGGGGACAGAATGACAGACCCTGGGGTGGAATTTCCTCCTGCCTTGGAGATGCAGTCTCTCTGCTTCCTGTTAAACTGCCCCGTTAAACTTCTAACATCAGCTATACGTGTGCCCTCCCCTCTACCCACAGCCCCCTTTGCCTGGGACTTCATTATCGCATCTGAGCTGTTGCCCTGCCCCGACCTACCCAGCCCTCCTCCATCCCGCCTCCACTGTGCTCTTCACATGCTGCTGGCCTGCAAGAGAAGTCTTCCACCATGACCCTGGCGTCCCAAGACCTTCTTGCTCTGGAACCGATTATTTCTTTTCACCTCTGTTTTCTCTACGTCCATTAAAATACTCTCCATTCTCCAAATTCATCCCGGAGATTTCCAGCCTCCACAACTTCGCTGATGCTTCTCCCTTCAATTTTCTTCTCAGAGAACCCAAATGTCACCCAGCAAAACCGCCCTATTTCTATCAAGTCTTCAACTTGAAAATTAGACTTCTTTCACTTGATACTTACAGTAATTTTGTGTATGTTTTATTTTGATATAATTTCAGATGTACAGAAAAGTTGTAAGAATAACAAAAAAGTCTGTGTACCATTTCTCAGATTTACCAATTATTTATATTTTGCTGTATTTTCTCTCCCTCCCCCGACACACTCTTTAGGAACCATTTGAAAAGAAGTTGGAGACATGCTGCCTCCTGTCCCTTAAATACTTCTGCGTGTATTTCCTATGAACAAGGACATTTTCTTATACATGACCATGGTGCAGTTATCAAAGTCAGAACGTTCAACACTGATGCTATACTATATCTAACCCAAAGTCTTTATTCCAGCATCACCAATCGTTGCGATGATGTCCTTCATAGCTATTTTTCCAGTCCAGGACCATGCCCTGACCTTAGTTATTGCATTTCTGGTCTCCTTTACTCCAGATTAGTTCTTTTGTTTATCTTCCTTCTAGGGCTGTGACCAAATGTGTCACACAGAACTTAACAATTTCACTTTCATACAATGGTTATTTGTACACTTTCCTTACTTCCTCTTCCAACCTTTGTGCTCGTTGGTGGGGTTATCAACATGTGACACAACTTTTAAGCTTGCCTGGCACTTACTAAAGTACCCAACACTCAGTAGATTTATTATGAACAGAATGACCGCTGTTCCTGTGCTTGGAGGATTTAATTTGTAGGAAGACTGCCTAGCTCTATGGGGTCTCCCTCGATTAATGAGGCACATGGAAATCAAAGATTGGTCCCCCAGTAGAGAAGGTGGTAGGCTAAAGCGGAAAAAGAAGATTTTCCTAATATCCCCATGAAATCAAGCGCAAAGATCTCCCAACTCTGAGTCCTTCTGTGCCGTAGATTCCGACCTCTCTAGTCCTCTTAGGAACTGTCAATCCACCTTCCTTCTTTTCTAGGTTTAGTTTATGTTCAGTCTTTTCCTTGAACTGTATCTTCTCTTAACATTAAACACGTTCGAGTGTTTCGTCTTAAAATAAAGCTCTCTGCCCTTCAGGCTTACTTCTTTCTACCTCTCTATCAATAGCTATGATGACATCCATGCCACCCACTCTGATGGACAGTTTCCAGACCTTGTTTTATGTGACCTTTCAGCACTTCTGAACACTCTTGAGCACTTTGTTCTTCTGAAAACACTGTCTTATTTTGGATTCTCAGACACCACACTCCTGGCTTTCATCCTCCGTTTACCGGTTTCTTTTGAGGCTCTTTCCTCTCCACCCAGACATTACATGTGGGAGTTCCTCAATTCGAGGCTCTCTCTCTTTGCACTTTGCACTTAACACTTTCTTCTTTGTAACCTCATCATTGTTTGTGACTTCAATTAGCATCTTTAAGTAAATGCCTCAAACTTCCCCAGCCTGACCTTTGACTTAGAGCTCCAGACCACCTTGACTGCCTATTTTACATCTCCAGTAAGATGTCTTAAAGGCACCTCAACACAACACATCTATATCAGTCAACTGCAGCTGCTAAAACAAATCGCCACATACTGCGTGGTTTAAACAAATGTATTTTCTCATAGTTGGACCATAAGGAAGGCTGAGTGCCAAAGAATTAATGCTTTTGAACTGTGGTGTTGGGAAAGACTTTTGAGAGTTCCTTGGACTGCAAGGAGATCAAACCAGTCAATCCTAAAGGAAACCAACCCTGAATATTCAGTGGATGGACTGATGCTGAAGCTGAAACTTTCAATACTTCGGCCACCTGATGTGAAGAGCTGACTCATTGGCAAAGACCCTGATGCTGGGAAAGCTTGAAGGCAGGAGGAGAGGGGGATGCCAGAGGATGAGATGGTTGGATGGCATCACTGATTCAATGGACATGAGTTTGAGCAAACTCTGGGAGATGGTGAAGGATAGGGAAGCCTGGTGTGCTGCAGTCCATGGGGTCACAAAGAGTCAGACACAACTGAGCGACTGAACAACAACAAGACATCTGAGATCAAGGTGTTGGCAAGAATGGTTTCTTTTGAGACCTCTCTCCTTGGTATGTAGACGGGTGCCTCCTTTCTGTGTTCTTACATGGTCCTTCCTCTGTGTATGTCTGTGTCCTAATCTCCTCCTCTTATAAGGACACTAGTTATGCTGGATTAGGGTCTACTTGTATGATCTCATTTTAATTTATTTACCTCTTTAAAGGACCCATCTCCAAACACAATCACAATCTGAGGTGCTGGAAGTTAGGGCTTCACCATATGAATTAGGAGACACAGTCTACCCTACAATGTCTAACACCAAGTTTATTGTCTTTCCCTAAAAATTTCCCATCTCAGTTAATAGCATCACCTTGCACCTAGTTCCACAAACCAGAAGCCCAGGAACCATCTTTATGCCTTCCTCTCTTTCCCTAACTCACCTACCAGCACCGGCTAACTGTTTATTGTAGTATCCCTGGGGTCATCTATTTTGTCCATATCCATCTCTAAGACTCTCCAGCTAGAACACCTGTCTCACCAGGACTCCTGAAATAACCTCCTAATCGTTTCTCCTTCTTCCATGATTGGCCCTCTCCAGTCCATGCAGTAATAGTAGCTGCTGTGATCTTTTCAAGTGAAAACTGGATCTTCTTACTCCCCCAGTTAAAAGCATTGGATGGTTCCCCATTGTCTTTACGGCAAAAGCCAAAATCCTGAACCTGGCTCCAAAGCCTGGGGTGGTCCCTACAGTCCCACTGCCTCTACAGTCTCATCCTGAACCATGAAAGCTCCCCTTCTGCTCGAGTCCAGCCTCACTGACTCCTTCCAACTCCTACGAGCCTGTGTGTCCCTGTGGGAGACTCATCATTCAACTTCCTTTCCCAGGAAGCACCCTTGTTCCCGCCGCCCAACTGCTCATCCTGTCCTGACCTCTCAGTTCTCAGGGCATTTCCTTCTGAGTTCTTTCCTGCCCTGTCTACTTAAGCAGGATTTCATTATTATACCAGTGAAGAGATGAGTTTGCCTTCCTCTCTCTCGTCTTTCTGGAGCCTGGTACCTTGTACATTTTAAAACAAGAGAAGGGTGGGACTTTCCTGGTGTTCAGTGGCTAAGACGCCCCTCTCCCAATGCAGGGGGCCCAGGTTTGATACCTGGACAGGAAATTGGATCCCACATGATGCAACTAAGAGTTCATGCGCCTCAACCAAAGATCCCACAAGCCGCAATGAAGACTGAAGTTTCCATGTGCTGCAATGAAGACCCAGTGCAGCCAAATAAGTACTTTTTTTTTTTTTTTTTAAAGAGGGGCCTTTTTGAAATTCCAAGTCAGAAAGGAGATGGACAATGTTTGCACCTGGTAAAGTAGAGGAGATGTGCTGATGGCAAGCTGATCTCCACAGCTCGGGGATCCGAATGGTTTGCAGATGCTTTAGTCAGTAAAGAATCTGCCTGCAATGCAGGAGATGCAGGTTTTATCCCTGGGTCGGGAAGATCCCTTGAAGAAGAAAATGGCAACCTACTGTAGTATTCCTGCCTGAGAAATCCCATGAAGAGAGGAGCCTGGTGGCTACAGCCCATGGAGTCACAAGAGTCAGACACGACTGAGCCACTAAACCACCACCACTCCTGGAGATGGAGCCGTGATGAGGGGCGTTTCCTCCTCCGTCTCAGCCTCAGGGGTCTGCACCTCACACACCTTTCCAGCAGCAGAGCCGAGTAGAGAGCACAAGTGTCCACCCACACAGGAGGCCACACCAAAAGAGAGGAGGCCTTGGGGACCAGGAAAGAATGAAGTGATGTGAAGATCCAAGGCAGCTGGGGAAAGAAGGCCGAAGAGGGAAGGTCCTCGCAGATCCAGAATTAAGACATCTCTGGATTCACGGGTTGTCTGTGCGCTCAGGGAAAATGCAGAGAATGGTGTGTTGTGTAGAGAAAGCAGTCCCAAATTTCCATAATTGCCTCTGAGCCAACATGACAGGCCTTGTTACACTCCGCAAACATGGCTTGGCCCCAGGCAGCTGCACACACTTCGACCTTCCTGCAGAGGATGACGGGGATTAAAGAGTGCAGCCAACCGGGAGCATGCTTTTATTGCTGACCCCGCCGCCTTCCGTCCCAGTTACGGGTCACATACATCCTCTTGCTGCCCTGCCCACTTGACCACAGATAACCGAACCAGGTATGGATACCCGACTAATGACTCACAGATTCTCTTTTCTGTGAATTCAAAATTAGAACTTGGAGATATCAAACTTTCTTCAATTTCTCGGTTCACTAGGCCTTAGAGATTAGGCAGACACATTTGCTCCGCAGATCAAGAAGCGAACAAAGCAGGTCTGTGAAAAGTGACATACAATGATTTGCAGTAACTGTGCATCTTCCAGGAAGAAAGACAGAATGAATAGATGCTCTGGTGGCTGGTAGCTTATGTCCAGTTCCAGGCTTTACAGCGCTCAGTTCCAATCTTGCATTTGGCCCCAGTATTTTACCTGCCCTATGTCTCCATCTCCATGAGCTGTTCCTCTTTTTTCTGATAAAATCTCCTTTCAGCTCCAGCTAATTTCAGTAAGTTTCTGTTTGTATAAACAAAATAATCTATTACATAGAACCAATAATCTCTGAGCTGGTTTCCATTACTTAGCATCAATAATAATCTGAGATTTGTAGCCAACAGTTTTATGATGTGTTGTTGTTGTTCAGTCGCTCAGTTATGTCCGACTCTTTGCAACCCCATGGACTGCAGCACGCCAGGCTTTCCTGTCCTTCATCATCTCCCAGAGCTTGCTCAAACTCAAGTCCGTTGAGTCCGTGATGCCGTCTTTCAAAGCATCAGGATCTTTTCTAACGAGTCAGCTCTTTGCATCAGGTGGCCAAAGTGTTGGAGCTTCAGCTTTAGCATTCTTCAGTATCCTTCCAGTGAATATTCAGGACTGATTTCCTTTAGGATTGACTGATTTGCTCTCCTTTCAGTCCAAGGGTTCTCAAGAGTCTTCTCCAACACTACAGTTCAATAGCATCAATTCTTCAGCGTTCAGCCCTCCTTGTGGTCCAATTCTCACATCCATACATGACTACTGGAAAAAGCATAGCTTTGACTATATGGATCTTTGTTGGCAAAGTAATGTCTCTGCTTTTTAATATGCTGTATAGGTTGGTCATAACTTTTCTTCCAAGGAGCAAGTGTCTTTTAATTTCATGGCTGCAGTCACCATCTGCAGTGATTTTGGAGCCCAGGAAAATAAAATCTGTCACTGCTTCTGTTGTTTCCCCAACTATTTGCCATGAAGTGATGGGACTGGATGCCATGATCTTAGTTTTTTGAATGTTGAATTTTAAGCCAGCTTTTTCACTCTCCTCTTTCACTTTTACCAAGAGGCTCTCTAGTTCCTCTTCACTTTCTGCCATAAGGGTGGTGTCATCTGCATATCTGAGGTTATTGATATCTCTCCCAGCAAACTTGATTCCTACTTGTGTTTCATCCAGGTGTTTCACTCTGCATATAAGTTAAATAAGCACAGTGACAACATACAGCCTTGACATACTGCTTTCCCAATTTGGAACTAGTCCATTGTTCCATGTCTGGTTCTAACTGTTGCTTCTTGACCTGCATACAAGTTTCTCAGGAGGTAGGTAAAGTATTCCCATCTCTTGAAGAATTTCCCACAGTTTCCTGTGATCCACACAGTCAAAGGCTTTAGCATAGTCAATGAAGCAGAAGTAAATATTTTTTGGAATTCTCTTGCTTTTTCTATGATCCAACAGATGTTGGCAATTTGATCTGTAATTCCTCTGCCTTTTCCAAATAGAAAAAAGGTTTACATTTAATTAATTTAAATTAAATTTCATTTTAATTCCTTGTAACCCATCAAAACCAACAAACAAAACAATGAACCCAGGTGGTGTGATTAAGACAGAGCTGTAAGGTTGCTATGCCAGAAATCCAGGAAGTCTTCAGGTTCAGTGTTGCTATGGTAAGGATGCCATAAGAAGCTTTCTATCCCCTGGATGTTTGATCTGACACTAATCTAGATAAGGATTTTGAAAGGACTTTGCAGGTGCAATGAAGTTTAGAAATCACTTGACTTTTAGATAAGATTATCCTGCATTACCATTTGAGCTGAGTATAATCACATGAGTCCTTTAGAAGCAGCAGAAGAGGGCAGAAGGGGAAGAAAGAGACATTCCAAGCAGAAGAAGGAGTCAAGACACAATTTCTGGCTTTGAAGATGGAAGGGCCCCAAGCCCAGAAATGTGGGCAGCCTCAGGAAGCTGAGAATGACTCTCAGCTGACAGTCAGTGAGGAAACAGGGACCTCAGTCCTACAACCCCAGGGGACTGAATTTGGCCAACAACCCAGATGAGCCCAGAAGTGAATTCTCCAGATAAGATTCCAGGCCAGCCAACTCCTTGACATTCACCTATGACACCCTAAGCAGAGAAGTCAATCGAATCACACTGTGCCCAGATTCGGAGAAGGCAATGGCACCCCACTCCAGTACTCTTGCCTGGAAAATCCCATGGACAGAGGAGCCTGATAGGCTGCAGTCCATGGGGTTGCTAGGAGTTGGACACGACTGAGCAACTTCACTTTCACTTTTCACTTTCATGCATTGGAGAAGGAAATGGCAACCCACTCCAGTGTTCTTGCCTGGAGAATCCCAGGGATGGGGAGCCCGGTGGGCTGCCATCTATGAGGTCACACAGAGTCGGACACGACTAAAGCGACTTAGCAGCAGCAGCAATGCCCAGATTTCTGGCCCACAGACACTGTGACCTAATAGGTGGGTCTTTAGTCATTCTGTTTTTGGTATATATTACTGCAGCAATAGAAAACTAATATGACTGTTGTCTGGGGTACATCTGTACCACCTCGGGAATCCAATCCACTCCAAGGCCTGAGGCTGCCCTTTCTACCATTTGGTTCATGTCTATTGATTGTATAGGAAACAGAAAAAGAAAAGGAAAAACAGAATTTTGGTCAAGCATTCCAGTCTCTCCTTGGGAACTATGTATGTATAGACTGTATATGCACATTAATAAGGTTTTTAAATTTTAAATTTACTTTTATTTATTTATTTTTTGGTCCAGAGAATTTTTTTTTTAATTGGAGGCTAATTACTTTACAATATTGTAGTGGTTTTCGCCATACATTGACATGAATCAGCTATGGGTGTACATGTGTTCCCCATCCTGAACCCCCTCCCACCTCCTTCCCCATCCCATCCCTCAGGGTCATCCCAGTGCACCAGCCCTGAGCACCCTGTCTCATGCATCGAACCTGGACTGGCGATCTGTTTCACATATGAAATTTTATTTATTTGACTGTGCTGAGCCTGAGTTGCAGCATGAGGAAGCTTCTATCTTTGTTGTGACATGGGAGATTTTTCAGGTGTGGCACATGGGATCTAGTCTCCTGACCAGGGAAGGAACCAAGGCCCCCTTCACTGGAAGCACAGTGTCTTCCCACTGGACCACCAGGGAAGTCTTTAATGAGGTTTTTAAAAATCACAATAAATGATAAAGCAACTGATAACCTTAACTGAAGGTCAAGATCATCCTGCTTCATCACATGGGCCTAGGAATCCCCAATTGTGGAATTTATAATTAACACTCTTCCCATGCAGGTTGGTAATACCGCAAAAACAAACTTTTTCAGGGTATTTTGGGAATTATATTCCCAATGAGAAATGAGAAATGCAGGCCTACATGGAACCGGAAAGGCTATCAGGAGAAAACAACCCACTAATCTTCCTGGAGCTGGAAAGGGAGAAAGAGGAAACGATCTCAGGCTTAACATTTTTAAAAACAGGGAGAAGGGCTCTGGGGAGTCATTTGGGTCCTTGACTCGGGATCCCAGGTGTGGTTGGGAGGCAGGGCACAGAGCTCCCAATCCTCAATCGGGCAGGAGGGCCCAGCAGAGCCCAGAAGGGGTTTCTACTTGTGGAGTTTATGGGGCCGCTGCGGATAGATTGTGAGAGAGTGTTTTAGTGACTCCTAAAGGGGCAGGAGGTCAGTTGGTAATGAATCTGACTACAAGGCAGGAGACCGGATTCGATTCCCGGGTCGGGAAGATCCCCTGGAGAAGGAAATGGCTACCCACTCTAGTATTCTTGCCTGGAGAATCTCATGGACAGAGGAGCCTGGTGGGCTACAGTCCACAGGTTCGCAAGAGTTCATCACGACTTAGTGAACAAACCACTACCAAAGGGGCAGGAAGAAGTGACCAGCGCCAGGGTTATGGATGCAGCGCTGAGATTTGGAGCCCCAGGAAGACAGGCGCAGAGCAAAGGCTAAAGAACCCCCACTTGGAAAAACTCAGAAACTCTGAGCAGAAACCTTGTGGTCCAGAGTGCCCACCGCGCCTTGGAGGCCAGCCTCACCTTCTCTCCACCCTAGAGCCCGGGACCAGCCGTCGTCTCCTAGAGCAGAGTGGGCAGCAGGAGGGTGAACAGAGGCCTCTGCTCACGGGGGTGCCAGCGGAGGTGGTGGGGAAACGCCCACTGAGCCAGAGCAGGCTCAGTTCTGAGGGTGAGGGTGAGCCCCGGGTTGGGGAAGCCTCTGGGTTGGGCGAGGCAGCATCGGGGGCCTGACTTAGCAGGTAGGCTACACAGCCTGAGAGCCCTCAGTTTAGCTGGAAATGCCAAATGATGTCATTTGCTTCCAAACGTTGGTGAGGCCTTCAGTCTGCACCCTCATGCCAAAAACCATGTGTGGGCTCATTTAAGAGACTCTGTCAAGATGGAAGACAACAATTTTCATTTTAAAAAAAGCAACATCGGAAACAGAATATATCTCAAAGGACTTCCCTGGTGGCTCAGTGGTAAAGAATCCTCCTGCCAGTGCAGGAGACGCGGGTTTGATCCCTGGTCCCACACACCACAGAGCAACTGAGCCCACACGCCGCAACCACTAAGCCTGTGCTCTAGAACCTGGGAGCTGCGTCTACTGAGCCTGCGGCCCTGGGGCCTGTGCTCTACTGCGAGAGAAGCCACCACACAGCACCGCAGCTGGGAAGTAGCCCCTGCTCGCCACAGCTAGAGAAAAGCCTTCACAGCAACAAAGGGCCAGCACAGTCAAAAGGAAATAAAAATTTGAAGAAAAAAATAGACCTTAAATGAAACCCATGTCAAGGTGGACTGTCGGAGTTTCTCCTAATCAGGCCTCCCTCTGGCCCCTGCAAATCCTTCAAGAATCTCCCCCAGGTCCAAGAAAGCAGAATTCCATGAGGCCATTCTCCATGCCCATAGCCTCCTTCCAAGCCTCAACCTCAAAAAAATTTCTAAACACAGAAAATCAAGAACAATGTCTCAGCTGAGCCCTGGTTTGGGCAAGAAAACCTGAGTTTGCCATGAGAAGATAAAGTCCCTGGCCTATTTTTAGAGAACAAAGGAGGGGGAAGGATGCTCCCTTCATTTTTATATCAAAACTTGTTTTTCTAGGAACAGTGTAGTGGGTTGAATCATCATCCTATGGCCAAAATGTATGTCCTAAGCCCTGGAAGTTGTGAATGCGATTGTATTCGGAAGAAAGGCCTTTACAGATGTAATTAAGGAAAGAATCTTGAGATGTGATCATCCTGGTTTATCTGGATGGTCCCTAAATCTGATGGATGACAAGTGTCCTTACAAGAGACACGTGGAAGACAGAGACAGAGCAGAGGAGCCAGAGGGAGAGGTCAGAGTGATGCTGCCACAAGCCAAGGGATGCCCAAGGGTGGAAGACAGAAGACGGAAGAGATAAGGAACAAATTCTCCCTTAGAGCCTCAGGAGAGAGCGCAGCCCTGCCCACAACCAGATTTTGGACTTCTGGGCTCCAGAACCACCAGAGAATAAATTCCTCTTGTTCTGGACCACTCAATTTGTGGTAATTTGTCACAGTAGCTGGGCTTCCCAGGTGGCACCAGTAGTAAAGAACATGCCTGCCAATGCAGGAGACATAAGAGATGCAGGTTCCATCAGGTTCCATCCCTGGGTCAGGAAGATCCCCTGGAGGAGGGCATGGCAACCACTCCAGTGTTCTTGCCTAGAGAATCCCGTGAACAGAGGAGCCTGGTGGGCTACAGTCAGAGGTTTGCAAAGAGTCAGACATGACTGAAGTGACTTAGCACACATGCACATCACTGTAGCTGCAGGAAATGGACACATGGTTACAGGAACTGGGTCTGTAGCTGCAGGAAATGGACACATGGTTACAGGAACTGGGTCTGTACAGTTTAGCCAACACTCCTCACTCCTTTGCCAACTACCAATTGGCCCTTGCCGTCTTTTATGAGGATTAAATCATGTGCTGCTGCACCTGCCGGCTTTGAATACCTTTCTGAAAGAAGTTCAGGGTGGAGAGCAGACATGAGGCACTCCATGCTCTGGGAAAACTGGCAGGACAGGTCTTCAGGTAGATATTTTCGGGAGTCAATTTCATGAGCCTGATCCTTGTATCTCTTTACATCTAGAAAAGCATGAAAATCCTTGATGGTGATGACTGCTCCTTGTGACTAGCAGAAATCTTCTGCAAAAAATATGTGCTTGATTGCATGTAGTCGCCCTTCACCCAAATCACACTTATACTGACCACCCACAGCCCTTACTTCTTTGGAACTGTCTCTCAGAGCTTTCGAAACGCTGTCTCCCAGGCTATAGTCATTTTGCCTCAAAAAAAAATTTGACTCACAAGGTTCACGTTGTGCATTTTTTCTAAGTCGACATCTTCCTTTTATGTCACTTTCAGTTCTGGTCAGGAGGCAGCTAAGAACTTTCTGATGTTTTACTCATGACTGTGCCTCAAAAAGAATCAGTACAAAAGTTGAACATTGAAATAACAATAACTGAAGGTATGTGGTATAATGTGAGCGTTCTCACTATTTTGAATGCTAACAGCCAACACTAGGAAGACTTGATTAACAATGAACTTTGAAGGGGGACGCCAGGTTTCCAAGGAATTTATTACATGACTTAGGAAAGATCCTTTTCAACGTCAGCATCCTGGAGGTCTTATCAACTTTGACAAAGGGAAGTAAAAAGGGTGGAAAGTGAAGGATGAAGCTTGCCAGGGTTCTTATATGGTTGAGTCAGGAGATACTTTCTAAGGTTTTAGAATAAGAAACGAAGGATTAATAGCTTCATTTTTAAAAAGAAGAACTAAAATTTGTTCTATCATCATAAAATACATAGAGGATTATGGGAAGCTATTTGGCCACCTGATGCGAAGAGCCGACTCATTGGAAAAGACCCTGATGCTAGGGAAGATTGATGGTAAGAGGAGAAGGGGACGATAGAGGATTAGATGGTTGGATGGCATCACCAACTCAATGGACATGAGTTTGAGCAAACTCTGGAAGATGGTGTAGGACCGGGAAGCCTGGTGTATTGCTGTCCATGGAGTCACAAGAGCCTGACATGACTTAGCAACTGAACAACAACAACAAAAAGGGAAAGGCATGCTTATTTTTGTAGAAGAGTCAATAGATCCTATCAAGAATTGCTAAATGAGCAGTGGAGGGATTTCCTTGGTGGTCGGGCGGCTGAGATTCCACGCTTTCACTGTCAGGGCCCAGGTTCAACCTCTGCTCAGGCAACTGAGATACCCTAAGGTGTGCAGCATGGCCAAAAAGACAAAAGGCAGTTGGAAAAAAAAATAAGGAAAGGAATGGAAGTAATATCCCGTAAGACTAAAAATGGAAATCATTAAACAACAGCCAGCTCCGGGAAGTCCTGAGGATGGAAATCATTAAAAATCTACCAGCTCTGGGAAGTGGCCCCAGGGACATGGGAGGTTCATAGGGAGATTGCTGTTTGCCCACATTCCCTTCTGTATCTTTTTTTTTTTTCATGTGCATCCGTGATTTTAATTAATTTTTTAAAAATTAAGTAATTTATTTTAATTGGAGGCTAATTGCCTTACAGTATTGTAGTGGTATTGTCATACATTGACATGAATCAGCCATGGGTGTACAAGTGTTCCCCATCCTGAACTCCCCTCCCACCTCCCTCCCCATCCCATCCCTCAGGGTCATCCAACAGGGAAGTGTGTTTTGAGGTAGGAGTTGGGGCCAGTGAAGAGGGACGACAGAGAGGGTAGGACAGCCAGGTGAGTCCCTGGGGCCCTTTCTCCAGCCCAGGGTGTCAGGTGCCTGAGAAAGCACCACTTATCCTGAGCCCCAGAGTTCTCGGAAGGTTACAGTGTCAGATACCCTGGTTTTATATACTTAGACGCGAGGGTCCTCAATTCATAAAGTCACCTTTGGGAGCACCAGCGTGCCTCTGTGACATGCCTGGGCTGGGGTCACAAATCTGTGGAGACAGGGAAGAGCAGGGTAATTCAAAGATGGGAGAAAGCAGCTCTGAACTCATCCGAGATGCCTCTTCTCCGGGAACCGCTCTGCTGGTGATGTATCACTGCCCCGATGTCACGTGGAAGGTACCATGAGCTTTAATATCTGTGGCAAGTAGCAGCGCATGTCACCAGCACTCACAGAAAATTCTGGGTCATCTTGAAGCTGGGTGGGGGTACTTTTACACTTATTTAGCAAAGGGTCAGAGTAAAGGAGTCGGTTCCATCCAGTTTTCTCTTCCTCTCTCCCACCTCCATTTAGAATTCATTTTCAAAGGTGGATTTTGGAGATACTTTTAATTATTTCAGGACTTGGAGGCTGTGCTTATCACAGACAGAAATCAGTGAGCCTTTTCACTAGGTACTGGAGAAGACTGTGCTCAGATATTCAGGGGGGTAATCCATCATCCAACACTTCTGGGGTGGAAATTCCATTTTTTATGTCCTTGACCATATTGATTCAAGATTCCTGGCAGTGCCGCTAGTAATAGACTAATCAGGAAGGCTGTTTCCATGACAAGCGTGTGAGCGAGGACCCGGGGGCGCCATGGATTCCGCTTTTGCTCTGTGCCTCCTCCTCGCCCCCAGTGCGGACCTGCTGTCTCCTCCACATCCCTTGCATCCCTCAGGCCCTTCCGTCCCCACTGTCCCTCCTTATGGAGCTGCTCTCTTTCTTTCTTGTGAGAAATGGGAGAGAAAACACCTCCCGAACAGCCACCTTGCCTCTAGTCTCCTATCTTTGAAGCATCTTTCCTCCATTACGCAACCACGCCTTCAGAGGAATTCTTTTAATTCTGTAGGAGTCTTGCAGCTTTTGCACTGTGACATGTGGCTTGTCTTGACCTCCGTACACTCATCCTCCTCACTCTGGAATGCCCTTTGTTTCTGTCTGACTCTCAGACAGAACTTGTGTCTCCAGTGTTTCAGCCTGACACCTCTGACATGTTTTCATAGTCTCTCCCTAGACAGTAAGCTCCTTAAAGGCGGGGACAGTGTTTTATTAATCTCTACACTTCTGGGACCTGGTGCCATTGCAGGGACTGAATGAATGAATGCATGCTTGCATGACAATGAAGCAGGCAGGGCTCAATGCTACTTCGTGGAACTGCTTCCTCATTACACTTTTTTGGTTCAGTCCTCCAACTCATAACAAAACACCAAATCACATTATCCGTGTCCAGGTCACCCCACTCCTCTCATTTACCCACAGGATACTGTCGCAGACTCATACTGTGCTTTGCTGAGTTGCCTATTTCCCAGAATAGAACACCAAGAAATGCCAGTATTTCAAGATGTTCTGGCAGAAAAGGATTTCAAGGTCACAGTAAGTTCTGGACACAGTGCAAACCATTCTCTTTTGGGGGATATACCATGCAGCTTAAGGACTTTGAGAAGTTTAACAGAAAAACATTTAGTTTGGTTGTCAAGGCTTCCCAAACTTATTTGAACCCTTTCTCTCCTCAAGTGACACTTGGAAGCTTTACCATTTCTTAAAGCTGACCTGTGCAGCCTTTTGATTTACCCACAGTGAGGTTATTTTAGTGATGAACGACCCTGGAATCCTATCTGGTTTCTAGGCAGTGACTTTTGGGAGACTTCCCTGGTGACCCAGACGGTAAAGAAGCCACCTGCAATGAGGGGGACCTAGGTTTGATCCCTGAGTTGGGAAGATTCCCTGGAGGAGGGCATGGCAACCCACTTCAGTATTGTTGCCTGGAGAACCCCATGGACAGAGGAGCCCACAATGTGCGCTACAGCATGTGAGGTCGCAAACAGTCACACATGACTGGGCAACGAAGCACGTGAAGTGACTTTTGAGGCCATCTTTTGCAGACAAAGTGGCATTTTTTGCCACAAACAAGCCAAGTGTAGTTTTTGCAACATCTGTTTTCCAAATAAGCAATTATTTTGAGTTGATGACATGTTTTAGAAATTAATGATTTTCCCTTAATTAAGAAAATCTCTGACTATCTGAAAGATTCCATCTATCTTATGAGATTTTGTGGTTTTTTTTTTTTTAAGAAATATTTTTGTTCTTCCTAACCAGAATATAGACAAACAAAAGTTAGTATTTTGATTTCTTAATTGAAATATAAGTGTCGGGTCTTGCTTCCTTTCAAGCTTCACTCCAGGCTCCTTAAGGGAAAAAGCAATACTAATTTCCAATCTGGATGGTGAGCTTCCAACCTGAAGATTTTATGATTGTCACAGAAACTTAGGGTGTATCTCTACTTACATCCTAGACTAAAGTCCAAACTTCTTGTTTAAAAGTGAAAAGATACTTCATCATAGAAACCTATCTGCCTAGTTGACTTCTGTACCTGGGCTTGTACAGAGTGAAATGATATTTCTTTCTCTGATAGCACTTTGGCAAGTTTAAGGGATTGCAGTGTAAGTACAGAGCATCAGCCCGCAGTTCATCCACCTGACATCTGAAACTGTTTCTACTACTCACATTCAGTAGAGTTGTTTTTCCCAAAAGGATAATAGTAATCTCAAATCCTATTGCAGAGCTGGTATTTACAAGCTCAATTTCACTTTTTTTTCCAAGCCAAATTCCCTAAGTATCTGGATTCATTAGTACTCTGAAAAGGGACTTGCCATCTGAAAACTGAAAAATAGTGCCTAGAAATGATGATTCTCGGGTATTTGCATCATTTCATGTCCGGGTGAGGGTTATGTTAATAGCTTCAGACATCACATCTGCAAAACATTGTTTGATGTTCCTAATGAAGATTTCACAGTCCTGAGATAGCCGAGTGGAAAGAACTGGTTTGTCTCTCACTGTATCTGGTTAATAAAATGGAATAAGTGTTTGCCAACAACACGACCTGAGGATCTTTTAGATCATGTCTATATAATACCCGCAAGGGCAAGAAGGCGTAAGTTACCCATTGCCCTGCCAAGTTTCCTTTGTAAACTTGTTGTGTTGGCATCACCAGCTCATGACAAGTACATCAGAAGCACATCAGAAAACGTCAGTGGAGCAATAATTAGCAACTGCGTCAGGCGCCTGGGCCCATTTTGATAAGGTGAGCTCATGGCTTTCTTGCTCTTGGATGAGCAGGAAAGAACAGTTTCTGGAAGCCTCAGAGCACCTAAATAATTTTTCCACTTGTATGTGGGGGAAGGATCTTTAAACCGAAGCATTAAGAAAAAAGAGGCTCAGAAGATATGAATACTCAACACTGATCACCAGATGAGTCACTGAGCTTCCCTAAAATGACTCAGAGAGCCGAAGGATATTGTAGACGACTTAGAAAAATTATGCTGAGAAACACACATGAGAGAAATACACGGTGCAGTCCTGGTTGGCAATAAGAAGGCTAAGAAGACGATAATAACTTGAATGACACAACTGGAAAAGAGTATCTCCTGCTAAGTGGGGTGTTATTGAGTGCAAAGTGAATTGACACAAGCATCAGTACTTAGGAGTTAAGAGAAACAAGGAGAGTTTGGGAGAGAGGCAGGAGCAGGGATGGAATGCCACTTAGAAGGAACTCTGAAAATAGTTAACACTGATCGGGGCTTCCCTGGTGGCTCAGCAGTAAAGAATCCGCCTGTCAGTGCAAAAGACGTGGGTTTGATCCCTGGCTCAGGAAGGTCCTCTGGAGGAGGAAATGGCAACCCACTCCAGTATTCTTGCCTGGAGAATCCCATGGACAGAGGAGCCTGGCCGGCTAGAGTCCATGGGGTTGCAAAGAATTGGACACGACTTGGTAACTAAACCACCACCACCAACATCGATGGAATTCTTCTTTTCGTCCAATGCGAAGCTAGGCAATCAACTTACAGTGTCTCATTTATTTTCCCATACAATCCTGTGGGTTTAATACTGCTATTTATCCTCATTTTCCTAATGAGGACACTGAGACTCAGCAGGGGTAAGTGATGTGTCTAAGCCACACAGCAAATCAGTGACAGAGGTGGAAATACAGAGCAGCCGGAAGGCCACTTACCACCTTGCTTCAAAGCTAGCTCTGTTGTCATAGAAGACATGCGGATAGATAGGAATCTGAATATAAATGTACACGTAGGTATTAGATGTGGTAGAAGCAGAAGGTAGTTGTATGAGACAGCATGTCAGTGTGAGAAGACGGTTAAGTATGAAAGTAGGAACTGGCATGGATTTGAAGGGGTCGATGAAGATAACTGGAAAGAGGAGCGTAACTTGGGAGGGGGTAAGAGAACAGGGGGATGGGTCATGGGAGATCCCAGAGGGTGGGTCGGGGTTAGCATGTGCCAGGCAGGCTGGCTGGTCTGGAGCTGAGATTTGGGTGAGGATCGACTGGCCAAATACTGACCACCGTACCTTGCCTCTGTGCTTTGGACACAGAGAAAAATTATTTAGAGACAAATGCCCAGGCATGTCTTCTGGTGTGACTATAGCCCAAGAGCCCTGTGGGAAAGAGCTTGAACCCCAACTGTATTTAGGGGTCAGACACACACAGACCCAAAGGTGTGGAGCAATGGAATCTTGAGGACTGAGGGTGAAGGCAAGCTGCGTCCAGCCCGCTTGCCCCTCCACTCAGCTGACACAGGCCCCTGGGAGGGGGACTTGCTCTTCACCACCATCAGCAAGCCTCCCCGTGTACACAGCACCATTCTCATCAAACAGTTTCCAACAAGATGCTCCTCTAGGGCATGCCCACCACTTCATCCGTTCTCTGCCCAGAGAAACCACGATCCGTCCTGGTTCTGGACCACTGAGAAGACTTGCAAGTGAGATTTTTGGGCCATATCCTCTTTTCTCTGTGGGCTGATTGAGAACTTAGCCATTGAATAAGATGTGGTCCACAGTGCACGTAAGACCTGCCCGCCCCCCGCCCCCGCCCTGGCCCCCAACCATCATCCTAGAGATTCCTGGAAGGTATAAGGAGAAAGGCTGACAACTGTCCAAACGGCACATGAGCACCCCTAATAGGCAGTCCTGAGCACTCCCAGAAAGGCTCGGGTGGGAGAAGCCTGCAAGGGACAGGGCGCAGGGCGAGGGTGGGGTTGTGGATAGACGAACACAGGGGTCTTGAAGTGGCCGCCTTTGTGAGCACAGGCTGGTGACGTGCAGAGAGCTAGTTCTTATAAACTGTCCTGGTGAGTCTTTAGGTGTGTCATGGAGTGTCCTTTGTGTGTTACGGCATGTCTTTAGGTGTGCAATGGAGTGGTCTTAGGTGTATTAGGGAGTGTCTTTAGGTGTGTTACAGAGTGTCTTTAGGTGTATTATGGAGTGTTTATGGTGTGCTATGGAGTGGCCTTAGGTGTGCTATGGAGTGGCCTTAGGTGTATTATGGCATGTCTTTAGGTGTGTTACGGAGTGTGCACGCAAAACCCCATGGGCCATGGGTATGTCTTAAGCAAAGAAAGCAAGTATTTTGAAGTAAGATCACTAAGACCAGTGACCAAAGTATCAAAGAGCAGAAGAAACACAAATCTTACTGTGAAAAAGGTCATAGCTTTCTCATCAGGTTTTGGCGAAATAGGATCGATCACTGTATTAGCAAAAACTTCTCTTTTTTTGGCCCATCTAAAGAGAAATGCTTATTTTGAGGCAGATGAATTCTACAGCTTGTGGCTTCGGTTTCACCTGTCCTCAGTACTAAACCCAAGGACACACTCAAACGGCAGGCACACAGTCTCCAGTTTATAGGTCAGGGTGCTGTGGGAGGATCTTTGTAAGTTGGTTTCCTGGATCCCAGGAGTGCTCCGTATCGACCCTCAGCCCAGCCAAAGCTCTCCCGGACCCCCTGAGTTCTAGAGCTGGTTACAAGAGCTGCCTCCGTGCAACTGCGAGGCTGAGGATGGCGCTGGGCCAGGGGGTGGCGCTGGGCTTGGAGTGCAGGGACTATCTTGCCCTTGAAGGGAGGAGCTCAAGGTCATGGTCTTTGGGGCACACGCTTTCCAGAGCTGGTTGTCATAGCAATCAATACACCATTACTTTTGTTTCTTAAATAATTTTTTTGGAAACAGTTTAAGACTCACAAGAAGTTGAAAAATAATACAGATTCCATATATCCTTCACCCAGTTTCACCCAGCTTCCTTAATAATTATCTCCTACATAATCATGGTATATTTTCCAAACCCGAAAACTGACATTGGCAAGATACTGTTAACTCAGAGGGCTTAAATGAGTTTGACCAGTTATCTCCCACTCCCAAACAAGCATAATGCTTTAGAATTATTAGATCATTTTATTCTTCCAGTGCTAACAAAGCTAAAAGAAAAAAAAAATCTCAGTTTTTGCAACAAAATCTTCCATTCTTTACTATAAAATACTTAACTGATATTATTATTTGACTGAAGACTGAGTAGGTTTTATATTTACACAAATCCCTTTAATTTTGATATCAAAAGGTAAAGATTTTCGTTTAAATTTCTAGGCTATACAATACTTGTAGTCAAAAGAATAATATATGAAATGACAACTTTAAAAATTAATCTGGGTCAGTGTTTAATAACAGTGTTTTAGCCTGGCTCCTGGACCTACTGGTGTTATAAACTGAGTGAACTCATTTTACTTGAGTTACTTGATCTCCTTGGTTCTTAATTATTGACTGCAGAATAAGGAAATTAGACTATATGACTTCTGAAATTTTTTTAGTTAAAAAACCCCTATGGGACCCCCATGTCTAAAGAGAGATTGTCATAGAAAGCATAAGATGGTTTTATCAAAAACAGACAAAACAAAAACCGAACCCTAGCACAAAAAGAAGACTATCTTGCACTCACAGAAAAGTCACGGGAAGAGGACAAAAGAAAATTCAAGGACAGCATCCCTGTGGAGGACGAGGACTCCTGCCTGCAGATGGTCCAGAGAGGAGATATGGTCTGAATTTCCCATAAACCACTTAAACTTGTGGGGCGTTTGGACGAGTGATGTTAACCATTCCAAGTCTCCGTTTTCCCATCTGTAAAGGATGATGGATCTTGTTAGCGTGGTTCTGAGGAGTAAAAGGGATATAACAGGAAAACACAAAGTGGAGTCCTATTCTGTGAATGTTAACAGAGACCCTGAGTGTCAGGGGTGAGCATGGAGCAGATGTGGGGTTAGATGTGTGAATGGGATGAGGGATCCGCCTGCCTCCCAGGAGCTTAAGTAGGGAGCTTCCGCTTCCAGAGGAGGAGACATTACGGGGCTTAGGCGTGGTTGTCATCACCCTAGGCTCTTGAGAACCGAGAAAGGTGACAGGGTTGCCCCTGTAGACACATAGAGAGACCCCCGTTCTCAGCAGGGGGATGTGAACTGCCAGAAATGGGGAACGCTAGAGCATTCTATTCTGTTTTTAGGAAAAATAGATTAGTCTCGCATACTTTTATCTCACTGTAAATTTGGGATTAGAATTTAGACTCTGAATTCCACAGCCTAGAACATCTAAATATGAAAATGGAACACAGAATTAATATTCTCTCCCCATTTTGCTGCTTGTATTCCTTTCTTATCTACAAACGCCTTCTCTTCTGCCTGGCCTTTTCTGCCGCTATTTATAGCATGTCTAAAATATAGCCTTCCAAACACAATACTCAAGATAAATGGTAAAATCATCTAGACCACAATTAATTCAATAAAAAAGACAGGAAAATTAATTAATAAGAATGCAAATGTTTCTATGTGCTCCTGTCGAGCAGCCCATATAACATTGCTATTTCCATCAACATTTCCTACTAGGTATTCTTGTTCTCTTTATACTATTCCTTTGAGCCACATTTTAAAAAGCGTCCATTTTGAATTTTTCAGGGAGCTTTCACCTTTTCATGCTTAAGACATAGTTTTAAAATCTCATGACAATGAATATTTTGTCTGCCAGCATTCTACAACTTGCATTAGAAAACCAATGTGTACCCACTCCAGTATTCTTGCCTGGAGAATTCCATGGACAGAGGAGTCTATAGATAAGATAAGAGTCTGTCTGTGATTTAATAGTAATAAAATAATTTAAGCAGACCATTAAAAAAAAATAAAACCAGTGTGCATATATACATATATATGGCTTCCCTGGTAGTCAGTGGTAAAGAACCAGCCTGTCAATGCAAGAGATGTAAGGGACATGATTTGAATCCCCAGGTCGGGAAGATCCCCTGGAGAAGGGCATAGCAACCCACTCCAATGTTCTTGCCTGGAGAATCCCATGGACAGAGGAGTCTGGTGGGCTACAGTCCATGGGTCACACAGAGTTGGACACGACTGAGACAATTTAGCATGCACACACGTGTATACATATATATGGTTCCCGGGTGGCTCACTGGTAAAGAACCCACCTGCCAATGCGAGAGATGTAATGGATGCGAGTTCAATCCCTGGGTCAGGAAGATACCTTGGAGAATGAAATGGCAACCCACTCCATTATTCTTGCCTGGGGAACCCCATGGACAGTGGAGCCTGGTGAGTTACAGTCTATGGGGTTGCAAAAGAGTCGGACGTGACTTAGCAAATAAATGCCAACAACAATACATATATACATATATATATATTAAATTTTACTAAATATGACCTGGATAACTGTTTTTTATTTTTGTATTTAAAGGAAAAGAGAGCTTGAACTCATTGTATGTTATAGCCAGGAAATAGTCTAATTATCTTAATTTCATTGTATTTTTAGAAATAAATTATTTATTGGCCCAACAAGAACTCTTTGACTCCAGTATACACTGGGAAAGTAGACATCTGTAACTTGAAAAATACAAACAAAAAGTAATTCCAAAAGTAAAGGAACCCACAAATAGAAAACCTCTCAGACACAAAATCAGCTATACACTCAGAGCCCCTTTCTGAGACTCTGCTAACATAGAGCTCATGTCTCCAGACCATCTTTCATGCCTAGACTCTGGAAATCATTCACTGCCTATAGTGTTACAGCATCTCTTTGTGCCTAGGGTACAATAAAGAATTCTTCTGGAGTTATGTTATTGTACACAAAATAAGATTGCATAGAATGCACTATTAAAGCTGGTATGTGAATTGTTGTCCCCTGCCTGCAATCCGGTAAGTGCAAAAATTGAAAGTAAGCATTTAGAAACTTTTATATCAATCCGGCATTGCAATGACATCCAATGTGTGACTGGTGGACAGGTCTCCTTGAATGGGATGTAGACCAGTTCCAGTATTGTTGAATTCACCTTGAGGGTGTCCGTGTCTTGAGAAGCAGATGATTCATGCCCAGTAAGACCACACATTGGTCTGCAGTAAATCAGAAACAGGTTGACAAACAAATAAACAGGCCTCCTTTACCATTTATGGTAAAGCATTGATATCAAATGCAGTCTTTGAAAGCTGTTTTTTTTACAGAACACGTGAGCATCACTCCATTTCAGTAACTATGTCAATATAATATCATTTTCAGTGAATGTGTTATTCTCCAGTTTCTAAATTCAATTGTGTGTGTGTGTGCACACACACTTATTCATTCAGTCCTGTCTGAGTCTTTGCAATCCCGCCAGGCTCCTCCATCCATGGGGTTTCTCCAGGCAAGAATACTGGAGTGGGTTGCCATTCTCTTCTCCAGGGGATCTTACTGACCCAGGGTTTGAACCCAGGTCTCCCGCAGTGAATTATTTACCATCTGAGCCACCAGGGACATTTAAGTTCAATTTAAATTAAACGTCACTCAGATTTTAATTGGTGCCTGCGCATCTCCTGAAACTGCCTTCTCCCAAGTGAGGACAGCATTACTGTGATTTGTGGACAGTGATACTGAGTTGGAAACGGTGGATGGCTTCTAAATGCTGTGCCCAGGGGGACCACCACCACATGGTTGAAGGGTCCTCCCTGAAAGACAATTTCATCCAGAATGAGGTCCAATTGCAGAAACTTCTGGGCAATATTTTAGCACTTAATAGCATAGTGGCCAAATCCCCAAAGTAATAGATGTCCTAAGAGTTCTGGAGACCCAAGGAGAATATCTTGTCAGCCTGGCACTTCCCGAGCTACACGGATGACAGAACTGACCCATCTTTTGCCCTCAAATTCATTTCCCCTTTCCTCCACCTCTATTCCTAGTCAGTCATGAGCTGACCTCCTCCCCACCTCAGAGGTACCCTCAACATGGTGCTACGGATGGCTCCTGCCCAATGACAGGCGTGGGACAGAGGAAACCCACTTACCATTACTGGCCTGAACCGTGTGTGATGGAAAGGTTTTCAAGAGAGATAACATGCTTCACCTTGCCCTTGTTAAAATGACACAAAACAAGTGTTGGAAGGAACTTGCTTTTGTATCTATTTGGAGAGTAAATATGAACTCTCCAATCTCTTAGGCTAGGTCGGGTTTTTCTACCTTGCCAAAATTCAACTCTGGAATATTTTTAGCTCTATTTAGCATTTTCTTCATGGCTACCATCTTCTCCAAAGTCATCTTTGGAGAAGTCCAAGATCCTAGATACTTCAAGTGCAGAGAGGATCTATTGCCAAAGGATAAAAGTATCCGTGATACTGTCTCCCAAACCAGAAGCTTTCCTCTAGGGAAGTCCAAATTATAGTCAACTGATGCTTTGAACTGTGGTGTTGGAGAAGACTCTTGAGAGTGCCTTGGACTGCAAGGAGATCCAACCAGTCCATTCTGAAGGAGATCAGCCCTGGGATTTCTTTGGAAGGAATGATGCTAAAGCTGAAACTCCAGTACTTTGGCCACCTCATGCGAAGAGTTGACTCATTGGAAAAGACTCTGATGCTGGGAGGGATTGGGGGCAGGAGGAGAAGGGGACGACAGAGGATGAGATGGCTGGATGGCATCACTGACTCCATGGACGTGAGTCTGAGTGAACTCTGGGAGTTGGTGATGGACAGGGAGGCCTGGCGTGCTGAGATTCATGGGGTCGCAAAGAGTCAGACACGACTGAGCGACTGATCTGATCTGATCTGAACTCTGAGAGAATGGGCCAGGGAAAGAAATGAATATTGGTCAGTCTAAATCAACATTAGGCTCCAGTATTCTGCCATATAGCAATGGAAGTGCCCTGTGGTTTTTACTACTTTCACACACTAAAGTGACAAATAGCCCTGTGTGTGTGTGTGTGTGTGTGTGCACGCACGCGTGCGCACGCAGGCGCGCTTAGTCGCTCAGTTGTGTCTGACTCTTTGCAACCCCATGGACTATAGCCAGCCAGGCTCTTTGGCCATGGAATTTTCCAGGCAAGAATAATGGAGGGAACATTGTACTTAATTGCATTGAGCAGCTTCAGCTACATGCAACAAATTCTGGTAAATTCTCTTCTCATGTTTATTCTATAAACAATATTTCTAATTTTCCTTGTTATGGTTTCTTCGAAACATTCATCACTTAAAAGTGAACATTTAATTTCCAACTACATGGGATATTGTTTAAGGTATCTTTAATATTAATTTATCATTTAGATTCTTTCTAATTTAAATGCTTTCTCCTCTGCAATCACTTCCTCTGTTTTTTCAGTTTTCTAACTTTGTTGAGGCTTTCGATGGCTAAGATCTCTCTTGGTAAATATCACATTGCATTTGAAAATATGTGGGCTATTTTAAAATATCTTTTGATATTGATTTCTAACATAATTCCACAGTGATAAGAGAACAGACTCTGCACGATTTCAATAACTTTAGACCATGAAATTTTTGGACCTTGTTTTATGTCCCTGGATATGTTCCAGTGTCTCCTAGTTTACAGTCTATGGGAACTTGAATAGAATTTGTATCCTACTGTTGTGTGAAAATTATATAAATCTTAATTATGTTGAATTGGTTCACAGTGCTTTCCAGGCCTACTTTATTCTTATACCTCTCTGTATATTCATTCTATTAATTCTTGAGGGTTTGATATTGAAAGTCCAACTAAAAATTCTTAATTGATCTACCTAAAAAAATAATTGTAATATATAGTGGAACTATATGTAACTTTGTTCTATATTTTCCAAATCTCCTGTAAATGTGTTATCATACTTTCATAATCTAAAAAAATAAAAATTAAAAAAAAAGAATATTGGAGTGGGTTGCCATTTCCTATTCCATGGGATTTTCCTCACCCAGGGATCAAACCCATGTCTCTTGCCTCTCCTGCGTTAGCAGGAGGATTTTTTTACCACCATGCCACCCGGGAAGCCCAACAAATAGCAACTCCATTCCAAACAAGGTAAGAATGAGAGTGTTTTAAATATTCGTACCCATTTGTTAAAAAACAAAAAGAAAACATGATTTCTCGTTTTTCCCCTTTAGGCTTGAGCGTGCGCCCCAAGCCACTTGCCAAAGTTTCTGTCAGTGGACTGTTTTCAAAAGTTTTATTTCAAGATTTATTGCAACATTCCCAAGGAAACCAATCTTTTTTTGTGCTCAACAAAAAGCACAAATGTCATTATGACGTATTTTTGTAATTCAATATGTGGTGAGTAAACACTAATAATCTGGTCTATCCATTCCTAAACGTGATTTTAAAAATACCAACTATAAAATTTTAGGTGAATAAACCCCAACAATTACCTTTTCCGAAAGAGTTAAAGTCTGCATGTTTAATAAAGCTGGGCGTTGCGGGCCGGTGGATCACTGCTGGTCCTATTCAGCGATCATTCGTTGTCACTATGTCTGGAACCGGCTCCCCAGGTGGCCCTAGAACCCACCTGCCAGTGCAGGAGACCCAAGAGACACTGGGTCGATTTCTGGGTTGGGAAGATCTCCTGGAGAAGGAAATGGCAACCCACTCTATTATTCCTGCCTGGAGAATCCCACGGACAAAGAAGCCTGGTGGGCTACAGTCCAAAGGGCTGAAAAGAGTCGGACATAACCGAAGCCACTTAGCGTGCGTGCACACATGTCTGGACCAGCTCCGTCCAACAGAACTTCCAGTGTTGCTGGAAATGTTCTTTATCATCATAGTCCAATATGGCAGTCACCGACTGCACATGTGTTTATCAAGTACTTGAATTGTGACTCATTAAGAACAGAGCCTTTCATTTCACTTAATTTTACTTTAAATGCAAATAGCCACATACGGCTAATGGTACCTTATTGGACAGTGCAGATATAAAACAGATATCACTGTTTAAATATAGAAAGAGAAACATGATTTGGCTTTTCTCTCAAAAATCTACAGAGTAATGGGAGAAATAAAATGCACACATAATTTTACATCAAAATCTCAATTGAATTTCTATGGAACTTAATAAAGGATAAAATTTATACAGAAGAAAAAAAAATCCCAAATTGCCAAGATGACTCTGAAAAGGAACAAAGTAAGGGGAGAGAAGGGATGAGACTTATCCTCCCAAATACTAAGAATTGTTACAGAATTATTGTGATTAATAGTAAAATACTGTCCTGGAAATAGACATGTAGAGCAGTAAAAGAGAACAAAGAGCCCAGAAACACTTTCATGCATTTTTCTTTTTCTTTTTGGAAGATGCAAAAAGCAGAAGCTATAAAACAAATTGACACATGGTACTACATCAGAATTTAAGCTTGTAGTCACCAAGACACCACAAACACGGTGAAAGGATAAGCCACAATCCAAGAGGAAGGGGATATATTTATACGTATAGCTGACTCACTCATTGCACAGCAGAACCTAACACAAAATTGTAGGGCAATTATTTGTTGTTCAGTCGCTAAATCGTGTCTGACTCTGCGACCCCATGAATGGCAGCACGCCAGGCTTCCCTGTCCTTCCCTGTCTCCCAGCGCTTGCTCAGACTCGTGTCCATTGAGTCGGTGACGCCATCCAACCACCTCATCCTCTGTCGTCCCCTTCTCCTCCTGCCCTCAATCTTGCCCAGCATCAGGGTCATTTCCAGTGAGTTGGTTCATCACATCAGGTGGTCAAAGTAGTGGAGTTTCAGCTTCAGCCTCAGTCCTTCCAGTGAATATTCTGGATTGCTTTTCTTTAGGATGGACTGGTTTGATCTCGGTGCAGTCCAAAACTCTCAAGAGTTTTCTCCAGCACCACAATTCAAAACCATCAGTCCTTCAGCACTCAGTCTTGTTTATGGTCCAAATCTCACATCTATACATGAGTACTGGAAAAAAAAAAAAAAAGCTTTGTCTACAGGGCCCTTTGTCAGCAAAGTGATGTCTCTGCTTTTTATTTGCTATCTAGGTTTGTCATAGCTTTTCTTCCAATTATACCAATTTAAACAAAAAAGATAAGCCACAGATTGAAGAGATAGAACATACATAGCTGACAAAGAAGCAAAGTAAACAAATAAACAAGTAATTTTCAAAAACTTCAGTAAGAAAAAAACAAGTAACAAAGAGAACACAGGCAGAGGATGTGAGAAGTGACTCACAGAAGACAAACCTGAATGATGAATGCGAAGTGCTAAGTCGCTTTCAGTCCTGTGCAACTCTTTACAACCCCATGGACTGTAGCCTACTATGCTCCTCTGTCCATGGGATTCGATGCAAACGTTCTCAGTCTGACCAAATTAGTAGTGTGTAAATCAGAACAATGCCACTGCGTTTCAAACCCATAGTGTCTGCTACTGCACTTGAGGGTAACAAGCACATGTGTTAGTGTGGATGGGGATGATCTCACAGGTTGCTGATGAGACATGAATTGGGGCCACCTACTGAAAGCAATTTGGCGACATCTGGTGAAGCTCAAAATAGGTACATACTATGGTCCTGACGCAACAGTTAGAGCTGGACATGGAACAACGGTCTGGTTCCACATCGGGAAAGGAGTACGCCAAGGCTGTATCTTGTCACCCTGCTTATTTAACTTATATGCAGAGTACATCATGCTAAATGGTGGGCTGGATAAAGCACAAGCTGGAATCAAGATTGCCGGGAGAAATATCAATAACCTCAGATACACAGATGATACCACCCTTATGGCAGAAATTGAAGAAGAACTAAAGAGCCTCTTGATGAAAGTGAAAGAGGAGAGTGAAAAAGTTGGCTTAAAAGTCAACATTCAGAAAACTAAGATCATGGCATCTGGTCCCATCACTTCATGGCAAATAGATGGAGAAAACAATGGAAATAGTGAGAGAATTTATTTTTTTTTTGCACTCCAAAATCACTGCAGATGGTGACTGCAGCCATGAAATTAAAACATGCTTGCTCCCTGGAAGAAAAGCTATGACCAACCTAGATAGAATATTAAAAAGCAGAGACATTACTTTGCCAACAAAGATACATATAGTCAAAGCTATGGTTTTTCCAGTAGTCACATATGGATGTGAGAGTTGGATTATAATGAAAGCTGAGTGCCGAACAATTGATGCTTTTGAACTGTGGTATTGGAGAAGACTCTTGAGAGTCCCTTGGACTGCAAGGAGATCCAACCAGTCAATCCTACAGGAAATCAGTCCTGAATAATTATTGGAAGGACTGATGTTGAACCTGAAACTCCAATACTTTGGCCACCTGTTGCAAAGAACTGACTCAATGGAAAAGACCCCGATGCTGGGAAAGATTGAAGGCGAGAGGAGAAGGGGACGACAGAGGATGAGATGGTTGGATGGCATCACCGACACGGTGGACATGAGTTTGAGTAAACTCCAGGAGTTGGTGATGGACAGGGAGGCATGGCATGCTGCAGTCCATGGGGTCGAAAACAGTCAGACACGACTGAACGACTGAAATGAACTGATGGTCCTGACAGTCTATTTGTAGGCATTTACTTTAGATCAGTTCTTGCCAAGGGAACGTGCACTACAGGTTCACTGCCATATCATTTATAATTACGAAAAATTGAAAATGAGCCAAATATCTCTGGAATAAATTGTAGTACATCCATTCAATTGAATGATACATAGCAGTAAATGAGCTAGATCCACATTTATCAAGACTTACAGGTCTCAAAAATATAATGTGGAGTAAAAAAGGAAGTGACAGAAAAATACAGAGTATGGTACCATTTGTGTGAATTTCAAAGCACCCCAAGTGCTATGCAGGTTCCCCCCATTCTCCAAAAGTAGAGCCTTCCTATGAAACCTTTCCTAAGCTGAAATGTGGAAAAGCAAAGAAGCAATCACGTTAGGACACACCTTGCTAACAGATGCAGAAAATAAACAGAGATGAAGCACGGATGCTCATGGGCATTTCAAACCTGTGCCGCCCTGAAGGTGAGATACTCCATGCAGTTTCTGGGGTAGGCGCTGCTAGGCAGGGCCACTCTCCCTGCTGGGGTGCACACTGCTGCTTGAACGACTCGCTGCAAAACAAATGCCGAACGCTATTTTCAATTTTCATCTTTCATTATAAAAGTGAAAATCCTCTTTGATTTCTTTTGGTTAGGAAAAAAACAGGTGCTGATGTCGTTCTTTCATAAAAGGGAAGTGTCATAAAACCAACTTTTGAAGAGCAGGGGACCCCTGAGTAGTTGTTTGTAGTACCTAGGTATGAAAAGGGTTAAATTATGGATGATATGAGTAACAACTTCATAACAGCTGTACCTGGACAAGGGAGGGCCCGAGCCTTTACCAAAGGGGGCCACACTCTGGCCTTCCTCTCCCCTAGGGCCAAGCCGGTGTACCCACCAGAAGCCCATCCCCCCTCCCATCTTCCTGCCCCTCACCTCCCACACTCCTACCCCCACCCCCCGCTGCGACCTGAGATCCCAGGATTCCCTGCCGGTGGTCCTGAGCCCTCTTCTTGGGCCTGCACGACTCTCCCCCAGGCCCACCTTCCAGAGAAAGGGCCTGGTAGATGTCCTGGGAAGACGCAGGGATGATAAGGACGAGACACGAAGGCACGTGATGAAGACTTCATCTGCGTCTAGGAGTCTTAGTTCTTCATAGCTGCACATCTAAGATATAACAAAAGAAGGCAGGAGGCCAAACAATTGATGCAGTTGAACTGTGGTGCTGGAGAAGAAAGTCCCTTGAACTGCAAGGAGATCAAACTGGTCAATCTTAAGGGAGATCAACTCTGACTATTCACTGGAAGGACTGATGCTGAAGCTGAAACTCCAGTATTTTGGTCATCTGATGTGAACAAATGACTCATTAGAAAAGTCCCTGATGCTGGGAAAGATTGAGGGAAGAAGGAGAAGACGGCATCAGAGGATGAGATGGCTGGATGGACGTGAAACTGGGCAAACTTTGGGAAACGGTGAGGCACGGGGAGGCCTGGCGTGCTGCAGTCCATGGGGTCGCAAAGATTCAGACTTGACCGGGTGACTGAACAATAACAAGAAGAGGAACAAGACATAATTACAGGACATTTGCAAATTCTGGGGAGGGTGGGGGGTTTTATTACTTTCTTTGTTAAGAGCTGACTTATACATATTAATAGCACTCCTCATGTGCTAAGCATGCTTTAGTCACTCAGTCATGTCCGACTCTTTGCAACTCCATGGACTATAGCCCACCAGGCTCCTCTGTCCATGGGATTTTTCAGGCAAAAATACTGGAGTGGGTTGCCATTTCTTTCTCCAGGGGATCTTCCCAAGCCAGGGATCGAACCTGAGTCTCCTGCATCTCCTGCCTTGCAAGCAGATTCTTTACCATGTTCTAAGTAATTTGTATTAAAAATGGAAAGGTTCCATACTACTCGATTTTACAGAAAAGGCTAAATATCTTGCCCAAGGTCATTCAACTCAGTAGAAGTGAGATTCAAACACTCCAAAGTCCGTGATCTTAGCAACTGCTCTAGGTCTACTTGTCCAAATGCTCAGATTACTTTATTTAAAATAAATATATAAGTTAAATAATTAAATTAAAATAGCCTGACAACAGCAATACAAAGGAAAATGTAGTGAAATTCCTTAAGAATGTTCTTAGATGTGTTCAGAGCACAGACATGACTTAGAGAAGAAGGCGGTTGCAGTAGTTGCAGAGGACTCAGCAGAGGGGGTGCTGACATTCTGCCCAGGACTTGCTGGGCCATAGCTGTGAGGATGTGAGGGCAAAATGCCAGTAAGAAGAAACTTCGTGTGACAGATTTAGGGAAGTTAAGGAAGGATTGGAGGATTAGCAAGTTGTGTTATGTTTGGCTGTCACATGGGGGGACAATTTGGTTACGGATATAGGTTGGGATCTTGAAAGGGAGGGTGAGAAATGAGTGTTTAATCTGGAAACAAGGCAAGCCCTTCAAGGAAGTACCTCGGAGCTGCTCTGTGGGAAGGCAGTGAGGAGGGCGGGCTGACCCCAGAAAAGCTGCTGTGGGTGAGGAGCCCCCACGGCACTGTGGACAAAGACAGTGGTGGAGTAGAAGAGAAGAAGCCATACGTGTGTGTGTGTGTGTGTGTGTGTGTGTGTGTGTAAGGTGTGGTGTCAGGAAGCATCCATTTATTCCACAAATGTTTACAGAGCAACTACTATAACCAAGCAATGATCTAGGGGGTCACAAGATAGAAATGAACAAAGCAGAACTTTCTGTCCTCATGAAACCTGCATCCTAGGCAGGTGATACCAGAAAAACAAGTAAATACAACAGGACCTCCTTGGTGGTCCAGGGATTAAAAATCTGCCTGCCAACGCAGGAGACACAGGTTCAATCCCTGGTCCAGGAAGATTCCACATGCCCTGGGGCAACTGAGCCTGTATGCAACGACTGCTGAGCCCACGAGCTGCACCTCCTGAAGCCCTTGCGCCCTAGAGCGGGGCTCCACAACGAAATAAGCCACTGCGACTAGAGAGTAGCCCCCATCTCTCTCTACAACCGGAGAAAGCCTGCATGCAGCAAGGAAGACACAGCCAAAAGTAAACGAATAAAGCAAAGGAGTTAAAAGATACATATGTTAGATGGTGATAAGCACTTTGGAGACAGATGAAGCAGGGAAGGGAGCTGCGGGCTTGTCTGTATATGTGCACAAGTGTGTGTAAGAGTGGAGGGATGGTAAGCAGGGATGAGGGGAAGGCACATTGGAGTAAAGGCCTGGGGAGTGAGGGGTGTTGAGATGATATCTAGGAGTCTAGGACAGGGTTACGGTTACACCAAAAGGCAAGCTGGGAGGTGCAGCTGGGTGGGAGGAGGAGAGACTGAGTCTGGGGTCCTGGGGGTGGGGGCAGTCAATAACAGGGACTACACCCTCAAGTGTGAGACACGCATGCACAGAAGTCACTGCTAACTCAGTGAGAAACCTGCTTCAGCAGCTGGGATCAAGGATGCGAGAACGATCAAGAGAGCCAGAGCGATCATTCACTCAGCCCCGACTTTGTGCCCCTTCAAAGCGTTTTATCCTTCCTAGTACCAGGAAGCCTTAGGGCATCCCTGCAGTGGACTGGATTAACTCTGCAACAAAGAACAATAGGATTAAGCGCTAACTTGTCAAAGGGCACGGTAGGGGTCCGCCACTTTTCCGGCATTTCGTATGTAATAATTTGTTCAACTGTCACAGCAAGCCCACAGGGGATGTCTCATTTGACATGAAAAGACTGGACTGGCCAAGTAAGGTGCCCAAGGTCACAAGCTGGTGAAACAGCCAGCCTGGCTCCTGTCCTGATTCTGGATTAAAAAAAGAAAAAGAAAAAAGTCAGCCTGCACTCTACCAGCTTCTCCGCCCTCCGAGTAAAGAAACCTAAGGGTAGAAGCTTTTTGGACAGCTGGGGTGGGGGTCTGGGGAGAGAGCTGGAAAATTCTCAAGAAGGGGGAGGCTAGGCCAGGGCAGGCCGGGGGCTGCTAACAGCGCAGTGTGGTCCGCACACGCGAAGGCTGCAGCCTAGAAGGGGCTTCTCACCCGCCCGGGGAGGCATCGGAGCGCTTCGGCGCCTAGCAGAGGCCCGGACCCTAGACCGGAGGCAGCTCTGCCAACCCTTGTGAGAAAAGTCAGGAGGCTAAAAACAGCCTTTCAAAGCAGTCAGCAAGCACGCTTTTTCAGGCGGTTTCAGGCAGAGAAGTGGCCTTGGCTAAAGCAACCTGTAAGCGTCTGAAGTCCCTTCTCACTTGGAACTCCAGGACTCTGCACAAGACGCTCAGCCTCTGTGGGCTGCCCAGCTGCTCCTTTTGAAAGGTGGACAATATCTGAGATGTCGCCAAAAATCTAACCTCGCGGAGTCCAAGTTCTGCAATCGGTTCACTATTCTGGGACCTGGCTGCCCGGCCTCGGGGTCGCGCGGGGCGGCTCTGCACCGAGAGGAGGAGGCCTGGAGGGGTGGGGGGGGCTCCCCGGGTCACAGGAGTGGGACCCGGAGCGCGGGCGTCCTCGGTCCCTCCACCAGGTTGCAGCCGGGACCCTCGAGAAGCGAGTTCCAGGAGCCCGGGAGTCGTTAGGTGGCCCTGGAACTTCCTTGTCTGGAAGCCCGACCCAGGCCCGCCCGCGGACCGGGCTGCTGGCAGGGACCGAATGGAGCCGCGCGCCAGCCCGGGAAGGCTGCGCGCGTCACTCGCAGTCTTGGGCCGGGTCCCCGGCGCGCGGTGGCGCTCCGCCAGGCCGCGCCACCCGGGCCCGGCCGCGCGCCCACCCCGGCCCCGCGGCGGCGTCCCCCGGGGGAGCTCGGCCCGGACCTCCGCGGACGCCCCCCTACTCCCCACGCCCCCGGGGGCGAGAAGCGGGGGCCCCGGGGCCCGAGGAGCGCCGTCCGCTGGCGCGGCGCCCAGGGGCGTGAGGCGGGGAGCGCGGGGGAGGCGGCCGGGGCGGAGGAGGCGGCCGGCCGGCCGGCGGGTCACTCGGCGGCCCGGGGCGGCGGGCGGCAGACGCGCTCGGGGGAGGCGGGCGAGCGCACCATGCCGTCCTTCGACGAGGCGCTGCAGCGGGCCGGCGAGTTCGGGCGCTTCCAGCGGCGCGTGTTCCTGCTGCTGTGCCTAACGGGCGTCACCTTCGCCTTCCTCTTCGTCGGCGTGGTCTTCCTGGGCAGCCGGCCCGACCACTACTGGTGCCGCGGGCCGAGCGCCGCCGCGCTGGCCGAGCGCTGCGGCTGGAGCCCCGAGGAGGAGTGGAACCGCACGGCGCCCGCGTCCCCCGGCCCCGCGTCCCCCGAGGGCCGCGGCGACGGCCGCTGCCAGCGCTACCTCCTGGAGGCGGCCAACGCCAGCGCCGCCCCCGGCGCGCTGAGCTGCGCCGACCCGCTCGCCGCCTTCCCCAACCGCTCCGCGCCGCTCGTGCAGTGCCGGGACGGCTGGCGGTACGCCCAGGCCCACTCGACCATCGTCAGCGAGGTAAGGGGCCCGGCGGCGGCGGGCGGCGCGCGGATCCCCGCGGAGGCCGGGAGCCCAGCAAGCCGGCCGCCGGGACGGTGCGCGGAGGCTGAGACCAGTCGGTTACCTCCGGGCCCCCGCCTGCTTCATCCTGCACTCGGAAGGGCTGCGTCGCAACTGCCCGCCCCGGGGTTGTGGCTTTTCTTCCCACTCTGCTAGGGAGTTGACGGGGCTTCCCTGGTTCAGCAGGTAAAGAATCCGCCTGCAATGTGGGACCACCTGGGTTCGATCCCTGAGTTGGGAAGAATCTCTGGAGAAGGGAAAGGCTACTGGCCTGGAGAATTCCGTGTTAATGGAGAGGTGCTTTCATGCATTGGAGAAGGGAATGGCAACCCACTCAAGTGTTCTTGCCTGGAGAATCCCAGGAACGGCAGAGCCTGGTGGGCTGCCGTCTATAGGGTCGCACAGAGTCGGACACGACTGAAGCGACTTAGCAGCAGCAGCTTTGGTTGCAAGGGTGAACGAAAACTGCCCTAGAAGCCGAGGGCTAAGATACTTCGCTCACGCCTTCTTGGGGATCCGAGCATCCAATGGGATGCGCGTTATCTCTGAGCTGTGTGTGAGCAAGTAGTCGGAAGGGACGTGTGGACGTGCGGGTAGAGAACCGCAGAGTCTGGGGCGAGCGACACGGAGCTGGCTGGTGGTCTCCAGCCGGCAAAAAAAGGAGAAATCTAAGTTTGAAGGCAGAGCCACCCACGTGATTATCTGAAATGCAAAAGGACAAAGGTCGAGGCTATCCTGGGAGCATGATTTTGGTAAAAACTCCTTTGGGGCAAAGAGCAACATTTGAGAGAAGTTGGGAAAGCTGAGGTTTTGAATTAAAAAAAAAAATCCGCCCCCCAAAGCATGCAGAGTGAACACCCCATGTACTGTGGGTGGCTGCTGGGCGCCGGGTGGGGGCACTCCTCACGGTTGGGGTAGCTGGTGCTGGCAGTCTCCACAGGCTCTTTGGGTACGTCTGGGTTGCAAAGAGTTGGATACGACCGAGCGACTTCACTTTCACAAGGAAGCAGGGCATTGCAGGTTAGGTGCCCTCTCCCTTGGTGGCAGGACTGTCTCTACCCTGGTCTGGCAGTTTGCATCTTTATCTTGGTTGGCTCTAACCTCAGGGACCCACTGAGCTTGGGTGGATGGGATGAGCAGTTTTACTGAACTTTGTTTGCAATCACAGATCAATTGAATTTCTAACAAATGATTGAATGTGCCCAGGCAATTTGGGGGGGAAAATGTCTTTAATTGATTGTCAGGAGGAGTGTTTAAGGACCTCTTTGAATAATGGGGGAAAACACTGGCTTCAGGGTTTGCAGTGCCTCTTCTGCCTGTTAACAGTGTTCTTTGGTCGGGTGACCACATCTTTCTGGTGTTGGGGTTGTCGATCTTTGAGGTTATGCATGCTCTGTGTGTGAACACACTGTGTAAAGTCCTCTGCTAAGAGCTATAGAGATCAAACCCCGGCCAGGCCATATCAGTGTGTGTCTGGGATGCTTTAATTTCTACCTAATTTGTGGGTCACCATCAGGACTTGCTTTATAGGCTGATGGTGTTATGGATTTCACTCTTGAAATGAATGGCCGTGGGAAAGGGTATTATCACCAGTACTTCCTTCGAGTTGCATCCAAAGTGGCTGCTTCTATTGCATCCAGCATGACTGCTTAATGCTACTTTCCAAGCAAACCAGCAGATGCCCCTTGGAGAGTAGACACCTGATTCTTGAAGACATGAATCTCAAATGAAGAATGAAAAATGAGCCTTAAAAGCAAAAGGCACACACACTGCAGGGGGGTTTCCCTGAACACATGACCCATGCACATCAGAGAAGAGAGACGTTGTGATATCTAACCTCAGATGCCTTATTCTGGACTCCCAGGCTTGTCTCAAGCCTTCCAGGGTTATTTCAAAAGAGGTTATGAAGTCTTACGATGCTCAAAAAGGCACTGTGGAAGATGAGAGCACCACACATCAGGACCTGGGACTGCGTCCAGGTGGCTGTGTGGCTTGGGTGGATTGCTTGACCTCTCCGGGCTTAGCATTCTCGTCTGTAGTATCAGGGGTTGGATTCAGCCCTTTGTAGTCCTACCAGCGCCATCAGTGACATCACTGGATGGCTATTCTCAGCGTGATCAGCACAATGACAAAAATCTTCAAGGAAAACGAAAATGTTATCCAGAATCCTCTCTTAAGGCCTCTGACAAGTTTTGGAAATATATTAGAGATTATTTTTCCTTTTCTTTTGGTCCAAAACTGTTTGCTTCTTCTAGTTTGTTTTTAGTGTTTTGATTCTTGAGAGGAAGCCCTCAGTCTGTTCAGGAGGTTCAGCATCTAGAACAATTCCTTCCCTCTTAGAGTTCTTCACTGCTAATACACAGCTGTCTTTGGTTTTGCATGTGGTCCAATTAGGATTTATTTTTCATATTCTATCAGAGTGATGAAAGGAACTATAGTTCTATCTCTGACTCACACCGTGTACACAGTGTGTTTTCAAGGACTTAAAAATCTATTGTATTAATCATGGAAAGGGAGGGTGAATTGGGAGAGCTCAGAAGGTGGAAGGGGAGCTCAGATTCCAGAATGACCCCCTATGGCTGTCATATTTAATCCTTGCACCATTGTGGGAAAGAGAGCATTGTCCCATCTTTGCAGAAGGGGAGCCTGAGGCAAGAGAATATGAAGGGACCTCCCAGGGTCCCAGACCTTCCACGTAGCCAAGTTGGGTCTGGATCCAGGGGGTCTTGATTGTGAATCAGTCTCCTTTGGGCCAGGCAGCGCTCGGAGTCCTTGGAACGGGTCCAAGCAACACGATCCCGGATTGCTCACACTTCAGAACCTGCAAGAAATCTTGTTGAACGTCCCTGTTTACTAGTTACTATCCTGGTCTCCACTGACCAGCGTATCATTTTGTTTCGTTTCGCTGTGTCGGGAACATGATACGATGCAGATGGGGCGGCTGTCTTCCCTGTCGTGGGAATGGCTGTCTGTGCTCCCCGCGTGAACGCTGCAGAATGGGCACTTCAACCTCAGCCATCCCTTTCTTCATCTTCCAAAGTGAAACAGGCGCCAAGGAGTGAAGTCAGGAGTCAGTGCCAAGTGCAGGGCTGTTTTAGTCCAGCTCTCCCTCCTGTTTATCCCGCTCTAGGCGATGCAGTGGGTTTTTCACCTACATTGAAGGTCCTCAGCACAAACTTGTCCAGTATCTGAATCTCAGCCTTATCTGGTTGCCAGACATTGGGCGGAAGAAAGCATCATGTGTTGCGGACAAGTCCAGGCCCTCGCCACCCAAATATTTCAGTTTCTTCCCCAGGGAGTAAGTCTTTGAAACTGATGTTGAGGCTTTGAAATACTTGCTTGGTGGGCATTCCTCTCGAACTAGGATCAAGGCTTCAGAGCACCATTAAAAACAGATTGAATTGCCCTTTCTAGATTATTCTTTCTCCCACACATAAAACATGAAAGTAAATTTGAGGGCAGTGGCTGCCCCACTGAAGAAAGCGGAGCCTGCTTTGATCTTGGGGGCTGCCCTGGTGTTTCTCTGTCTCTGCTCTGCTTCTTGCGCATCCATCCCAGGACAGGCGCCCAACCTCAGAGATTAGAGCCGTGAGTGTCTGGTCCTTGCTGTCCCACCAGTGTGGAGACACGCTGCTGTGAATACCGGAGAGTGGAGGTTAGCCAGGCTCCTGGTTTATTCCGAGCTGAGTTTCTGATTTGCTCTGGGCCCTTGGGGAAGGTCTTACTTTTCTATTGTTTTTATTTTTAACATGATGTGTGCCTTCCCTATTTTTTCTCTGAATCAACCTCACCAGAGCATCTATTTTGTTATTATTTCAAAGGATCAACTGTGGCACTGTTCATTTTATATTTCTCCTTTTTTATTTCTTTTTACTTTCATTATATTTTTTAATATAAATAAAAAGTTATTTTATTGGTATATACTTAATTTACAACGAATTTCTACTGTACAGCAAAGCGATTCAGTTATACATGTGAAGTGAAGTGAAGTGAAGTCATTCAGTCGTGTCTGACTCTTTGCGACCCCATGGACTGTAGCCTTGTAGCCTATCAGGCTCCTCTGTCCATGGGATTTTCCAGGCAAGAGTGCTGGAGTGGATCGCCATTGCCTTCTCCAGGGGATCTTCACGACCCAGGGATCAAACCTGGGTCTCCCGCATTGCAGGCAGACGCTTTACCGTCTGAGCCACCAGGGAAGCACTTAAATTCTTTTTCATATTCTTTTCCATTGTAGCCTACCACAGGATATTGAATATAGTTCCGTGTGCTGTACGGTAGGTCCTTGTTGTAGAATTTAGATTCTTCATTTCTATTCTTTCAGTGGTTACCCCTGAAATTTTACCAAGTTTACTTAACTGAGTCCGAATTGAATACTGCAACCTTCTCCTAAACAATCTGGGATCTTAAACACTTTGATTCAGTCCCTCCTGTATCACAGGCATTAGTAGCCAATATTCTAGGTTTGTTCTTTCATTGTTAATTTATGGATTTTGTGCAAATCATGTATGTTTGGTTCACACTTGCCCTCGTCTACTCATCATTCCATGCCGTTTCACTTTCCCTGCTTTTTTTTCATGTACATCTTTAAAACATTTTTATTTAGTTTGTATCTCTTGATGGTGAATGTTCTCCACTTTTGTTTCTATGAAAATGTCATTTCACCATTATTCTTGAAAGATAGTTCTGCCAGGTAAATAGTGTTATTTTGCCAGTTATTTTTCCTTAGCCCTTTCAGGCAGAGAAGGCAATGGCACCCCACTCCACTACTCTTGCCTGGAAAATCCCACGGACAGAGGAGCCTGGTAGGCTGCAGTCCATGGGGTCGCTAATAGTCGGACATGACTGAGTGACTTCACTTTCATGTTTCACTTTCATGCATTGGAGAAGGAAATGGCAACCCACTCCAGTGTTCTTGCCTGGAGAATCCCAGGGACGGCAGAGCCTGGTGGGCTGCCATCTATGCGGTCCCACAGAGTCAGACACGACTAAAGTGACTTAGCAGCAGCAGCAGCAGCAGCCCTTTCAGGATGTGAACTCTGCCTCGTAGCTCTCATTTTTGCTTTTGAAAAGCCTGTTGTTAGTCTAATTGTCCTTTTCTCTTGGGTTGTGTCTAGGTGGGTATTTTTTGTATTTATCTAGTTTAGTATACATTGCTTCTAAAAGGTCCCTGGCATATAGTAGGCATTCAGTAAATAGCTCTTGAATGAACCAATTGTATTTTCTTTAACTGCAATTTTTAGTTCTTTGGCGGGTTCTGGAATATTCTCAACCATTATCTCTTCATTTCTTAGTTTCTACTCTTTCTTTCTGAAATTCTAATTAAACTTAAGTTGAACCTTCTTTATCTGTCCTTCATGACTCTTAACCTTTCTCTCATATTTCCCATTTCAGTATCTGTATGTTCAGGAAGCTTTTCAGACTTATCTTCCACATCACAATGTTTCTATTAGCACTATCAAATCTGCTGTTTAATGCGTTCATTGAAGTTTTGTATTTCAGCCCTTATCTTTTTCATTTACCAAAGTCATATTTTTTATCCTTCAAATATCCCTGGTCGTGTATTGCTAGTCTCTTATCGTTTGCTCATTTTTGTGTTTCTGTTTTTCGGTTTCTTTAAATGTTTTACATATGACTAGAATACTGGAGTGGGTACCCATTCTCTTCTCCAGGGGATCGTCCCAACCCAGGGATCAAACCTGGGTCCCCTGCATTGGTAGGCAGATTCTTTACCATCTGAGCCACCAAGGAAGCCCAACTCTATATTTTATGTTTGGTAATTCACATCCCCAAAGATGTTCCAAATGTCTCACTTGTTGTTTGTTATGTGTTTGGCATTTGTGTGTGTGTTGGTTGAGCTTAATGAGTGAGCAGTCATCCCGGTGTGTGTCTGCAGCTTGGTGTTGGCCGCAGAATGGCCAAGCAGGTCCATGCAGTGATGTGTGTATGAACCTAGAGCCAAAAGAGATGAGAACACAAAAGCTCATCTCCTGCTTTCTTCTGGCAACTTATTTATTATATTACCAATGACAGCTCAATTGAAATTTATTTAGCATTTACTATATGCTGGGCAGGCCTCCCTGGTGGCACAGTGGTAAAGAACCCACCTTGCCAATGCAGGAGACATAATAGACGCAGGTTCAATCCCTGAGTCGGGAAGATCCCCTGGAGGAGAAAAAGGCAACCCACTCCAGTATTCTTGCCTGGAGAATCCCATGGACAGAGGAGCCTGGAGAGATGCAGTCTGTGGGGGTCGCAAAAGAGTCAGACACGAGTTAGCAACTAAACAACAACATATGCTAAGCGCTGACTAGGCTGGTGTACAAAGATGGCTAAGTCTCCCATGAGCTCAGGGCCTGGCAGAGAGACTTGCCCCGAGATAGCAAAAGGCCGAAAGTGGTGACAGGTGTGGTGAAGGGATGCCTTCTTCTGATTGACTGGGGCTGAATCAAAGCACTGACCTTGACCACCGCCTCGGGGGACAAGGAGGAGCCCGAGAAGAATCTATGAGGAGGAAAATGTTGCATGTGCACACGCTGTCACCTTCATCCTTATTTATTTGTAGCCATTCAAATGTCCCCGGATCAGTGACTGATGGATATTCCTGGGACCCACCCACAGACGTGGACTCAAAAGATGGGAGTGGTGTTCGGGAATCTTCATCGTTCACACACGTGTGAGGCCCTTGCAGGTGGCCCCGAGACCACATGAGGACCGTGACAAGATCCTCGTGGGTGGAACAGCCTATGTGTGGTTGAAGCGAGTGCCAGCTCCCCCAGACACTCTGCAGACCTTTCCTCAACCGGGAGTCCCACGCTTTATCTGATGAAGTGCTGCGGTGTACTTGCAGAAAGCTTGGGGGTCTCCAGAGACAGGCAGCTGACAGTAAAACCCTATAATTGATTGGAATGAGGTGCCCACAGCTGCACCACACTCTCTGGGAATCTTGGTGCACCATGGGGTGGGGCTTTGGGCACAGACAGGGGTGCAACCACAGGGGATGGCCAACAGATAAGGCATGGATGTCTGTACTTTGTTATGTACGGGTTAAAGACCCTAGGCATAAGGCGGTTTTCTGTAACATCGCATGGAAAAACCCAAGCGAACTTTTTGGCCACCCTGATATAATGGAAAGAACATCCCTGTCCTTTGGGGTCAGAGAGATCTCAGCCTAAAGCCCAGCTGCTCCATGTTTCCACTTTTAAGGACAAATCGCAGAACCTGCCTGAGCCTCAGTTTCCTCAGCTCTAGAAAGGACGTAATTAGGAATTCCCTTGCAGTCCAGTGGTTAGAACCTGGTGCTTTCACTGCCTTAGCCCAGCTTCAGTCCCTGGTTGGGGAAGTAATATCCTATAAGCTGCCCAGTGCCACACACACACACAAGAAATTTCCCTGTAGCTCAGATGGTAAGGAAGCTGCCTGCAGTGGTGGAGACCTGGGTTCAATCCCTGGATCAGGAAGATCCCCTGGAGAAGGAAATGGCAACCCATTCCAGTATTCTTGCCTGGAGAATTCCATGGACAGAGGAGCCTGGCAGGTTACAGTCTATGGGGTCGCACAGAGTTGGACATAACTGAGTGACTAACACACACACACACCCAGTAACACTTTCCTTAGTGATTGCCCCGCCATACCCATGTAGAGTGCCTATCACCGTGCCTGGCCCTAAGGGATGCTCAAAAATTGGATCCTGTTAACTTATAGAGTCTTGAGCTGGATGGGGGTGGGGGAGGGAGAGAGGAGATAGTTGCTGGTTCAGACTTGGCCCTGGAGCTGTAGCTTGCTGGCCTCTGGTTAAGTGCAATACATCACTAATAAACTTACCTTCTATGTTAACGGGCACTGATTTCCACTGAGGCCGAGAGTACCGTGTCCTTTTCCACTGAGACGCACAGCAAAGCTGTATTTCCCAGCTCCCCTTGCAGCTCGGGGTGGAGGTGGTCCTGTGATGGAGTTCTGGTCAGTGATGTTGAGAGAGGTATGTGTTTATACCTGGAGGCAAGAAAACCTTCCTCCTCGCAGTCTCCCCTCTTCCTTCCTCCCCTCATCTGTGTGCAGAGAATGCCAGGGCCCCCAGAGAGGGCCAGGTCCTTAACGGGATGGGGTGCAGATCTTGAAGCCTGCAGGAAGAGGGGCCCCTATCTTCCTCCCCTTTATCTCCTCTTCGTGAGACTGTGGAATGTAAACTGTCTTATGTGAAGCCACCAAGATTTGGGGAGTGGTTTGAGCCTCCCCTGACAAATACACATTTTGTTGTGTTTCTTAGAGGCTGCCAGCACCTGGTGCAATGGTAGGGAAGCTGGTTCCTTCAAGACGGTCCCTGTCTTGGTCTGTATACAAGGTCACCATGACCTTGTCCAAGGGCCCTGCAGGCCCCCTCCTCTGCAGGCTTCCCTCCTGCAGCCCCTCCAGGACATGCCTGGTTGTCCTCCCTGGGCTGTGAGTATGCCGCTTCCTTTTCTCCAAATACCTTTCCTCTTTCTTTTTGAGGCTGGTGCATTTTTTTTTTTTTTAATGTAAAGATGCATCTATGCTGTGTGTTCAATTGTGTCCGCCGCTTTGCAACTCCACGGACTGTAGCCCTCCAGGCTCCTCTGTCCATGGGATTCTCCATCAAGAATACTAGAATGGGTTACTATGCCCTCCTCCAGGGATCTTCTGAACCCAGGGATCGAACCTGCGCCTGTTGTGTCTCCTGCATTGGCAGGCAGATTCTTTACTGTCTGAGCCACCTGGAAGCCCAAAGATGCAGCGAAGAGTTACCTGTCCCAGAAATGTACCTCCTTCTCCCCTCCTCTCCTCCCCCTGCCCAACCCGGGGGGTCTGGTCCCCTTCCTCTGCCCAACCACCCTCTCCGTGTGCTGAATCAGACTGCAGCTTTCTTGAGGGTGGAGGCTATTAAATAAACATTTGTGATGAAATCACAAATGGCATTTAATAAAATCTTGGTTAAAGTAAGAAGTAAACGAGGAAGGGATTGAGTGACAAATGTGCCCCCTTTTAGAACTTTGGCTCGGCCAGCCCTGAACTTGACCTTCATAGATTATAATAAGCTCTTTCCTGCAACAGTGCTGCTTCACTTTTGCACTAATCCTGTATGTTAATTTAGAGAAAAATGGACATTTTAACAATTTTGATTTTTGAACATGGTGTATTTGGTGTCATTTGAACATGATGTGTTGCTGAACTTTCTTAGGTGTGATTGAATATCATTCACGATGTTTTATACTTTTCAGTAGGAAGCACAAACACAGATTCCCTGGATTTATTCCTAGGTCCTTACTTTATTAATAACTTAATTAATAATTAATTAAGTACAGTGCTGCTGCTTCACAGCTTAACCCTCCAGGGCTTGGGTCTCCCTCTCCCTCACGCCCACGGGATCTGGTGAATCACGGGGTGGCTGGGGTCCTGTAGGAAGTCCCCCCAACTTCCTGGAGCAGGGGGACAGCAGCCCGACCGCTGACCCCTGTCTGCCAGGGTCTCTGTCATCCTGAGTCTTAACTGGGGGATGCGGCAGGAGGACCGCTGGCTCTCGGGGCCATAATTTTAGGTGCTGACGTCCACTATGCAGAGTAGGCTTTTCTCAGCTGTCCTGGCGCTTTCGGGCCCGTCTGTGTCGTCAGCCGAGCCGGGCACAGGTGCCGGGTGCAGGTCAGCGAGGGGCGCCCGGAGCCGGCTCCCAGCAGTTCAAGGGCGCACAGCTGAGCCCTCCAAGGCCTTCGGGGGTGGGGTGCGGGAACACTGCCCACCTGTCAGAACAAAATAAAACCCCTTCCATTTTTCCTCATTTTTTGTCTTAAACTATAGCCAAGAAAGGAAACTTACTTCTATTCTGTAAGGAAAAAGTCAAGTTTCTTAAGGTTCCCGGTGCAGCCCTCTAGAAGGACAATAACACAAGCATAGTAAATGATGATTGGCGTGACTTTTTATCCGAGTGAGTTCGGTAACATGGCTTTTGAAGGATTACTGTGCTCTGACTGTTCTGTGCTTGTAATAAACCAAGTATTAATAATTTTGGGGGTGGATGCTTGTATAATACTAGAGAAAAACAATGAGGGATGCAGTTGAGGGACCCATACGAAGATAAATAAATAAATGTGATTTTTTTTTTTTTCCAACAAAATCTTGCATTTCAATGGTATGACTAGTATGGGCCCCACCAAGTACATCCCTCAAAGTGCACGACTGATTCAGAACTTATCTTTAAAACCTATGATCAGGGAAATGAAAAATAAAAGTCCTTAGATGCGTGTGGTGGTTCTGTAGAATATTTTCTACAAGCTTGAATCCTAGTCTCTGATTAAATCAGTGAAGTGGGTGTTGTACAAAGGGCTCTGATCCCAGACACGGGAACCTTGGCACAGGTTACTGGGAGTAGCCTTCTTTTATGGGTTTTGTGGTTAACTTGTATTTATTTGTAATAAAACCCGAAAATAAGTGTGGCAGACTATGTTTTCTTATTTCTTAGAAAACGGTTCAGGAACAAAATTTGGAGACTTCAAATAAGGTGAGGGGTGAGAGACGCGCCTCTTGCTAGGCGTTTCCGGTTCCTACGCAGGAAGCAGCAAACCGTCCACCTTGTGCTCCTCCTCCAAAGGGCAGGGGACATTTGCTTCCTGGGTTGGCATCAGCTACATTGTCGTGGTTGTTCAGTCGCTCAGTCGTGTCCAACTCTTTTGTGACCCCATGGACTGCAGCACGCCAGGCTGCTCTGCCCATGGAACTGTCCAGGCAAGAATACTGGAGGGGGTTGCATTTTAGCAGTTATCAAAATAGAACACTTTGATTTTTCTTGTAAGACAAGTTAGTAGTGTATCATAGTATAGACCACGATTTTATTTTTTATGAAGTGAAAAGCTTATTTTATGACTGCTTGTGTAACACAGAGACAGATTTGGTTAAATAGCAGTTTTCAGTGAAAAGCCATTAGCTCCGTGGTATCCAGTGTGAGAGACCCAAGTAGTGAAAGTGAAAGTTGCTCAGTCGTACCCGACTCTCTGCGACCCCATGGACTATACAGTCCATGGAATTCTCCAGACCAGAATACTGGAGTGGGTAGCCGTTCCTTTCTCCAGGGGATCTTCCCAACCCAGGGATTGAATCCAGGTCTCCTGCATTGCAGGTGGACTCTACCAGCTGAGCCACAAGGGAAGCCCAAGAATACTGGAGTGGGCAGCCTATCCCTTCTCCAGCAGATCTTCCTGGCCCAGGAATCAAACTGGGGTCTCCTGCTTTGCAGGCAGATTTTTTGCCAACCGATTTACCAGGGAAGCCCACGTAAAGACTTAGATAGAGCCAGGGCCTCAGCAGGTCCTGCTGCCCAGAGGGAAGAATGTTGTCCTGATTCTTAGGACAGGGGACCTATGAGACAGTTTGGTATTGGTGACTCCCAAGCTCTTTGAAAGCTTTTGCTCTTCGTGTTATGAAGATTCTGGAGTTAGAGCCCACCTCCTCGGGAGCCTGAGGGTACCACTCCCCGCCCCCCTAACCCTGGAGATACCAGAGCATCCATTGTCTGGATGGTGCTCACGTGAAGTCGGTGGGCCCGCTCCCAGTTGCGATCAAGGCTCCCCACCTTGAGCACAGCGCACGCCCTCTCATCATTCTCTCTGCTTGACAGCGTCATGTCTCGGCCGCCTTTCCCAGTGGTGGCATATGCCCCTCGGACGCACAGGGTGGATCTGATGTCACGGGGCCTCTGCCAGCTGGACCCGGCATGTGGCCGACAGCACAAGATGAAAGACAACATGTGTGTCTCTTGCTCCCAGGACGGATGCTGTAAGCTGATGCCTCTCAGACACCAGCAGAAAGGCCAGGCCCCAGGACCTCTTGAGCTCAATGGTAGCACATTTATGGGAGTTTCAGGATCACGGAGAAGACAGTGTGTGCTTTTAATACGGCTACTTCTTTAATAAGAGAAATGTTTTGAGACATTTATTGAGAAACGAGTGCTCTTACATTGTCCTCCAGCGAGGATTTCAAAGCAAACCCTCATGGGGAAGTCACGGTGGACAGTTCATTAAATTGTATTAAATATCCGGGGGAGAGGAGAACACTAAAATGGAAAGTAGTCACATTTAATTTGGCATCGATTTTTTTTTTTTTGGCATCGATTTTTAAAAAATCAAATAGAGAAGTTTTAGAGTTTCTGGAGTGTAAAGGAAATTGTTCAAGAACCATTCCCACAGAGAAGCTTGCTCTTTCTGTGTCTGTCTCAACTACGTGGTAATGATGGTCGTAACACACCCACCTGAGGCACCTATTGTCCACCAGCCAGCGTTGCCATAGGAGGACCATGATCCCCTGTCCAGCATGTATATATACAGGGTCTTCCCCATGGAGAAG